>NC_059550.1:7502500-8752500 GCF_905220415.1 Colias croceus | reverse complement strand
GCTAGTTAGTAGTTACCATACATAGCGTATTCATACAATATCCTAGTTATCTAGGCGTATATACCTATACCTTATCATATTATTATCAATTATGTACCTATTCCGTGCTGTAGGTTTCACTTACTCTATTTCTTATAGAATGTAGAAGAGCCATATTAATTATATCTTTATTTCAATCTACTTATTGAAAGAAAATTGAATGATCATGTTTATTATTTCATTAGTGACTGTGCTTAAATTCATTCGTTGCACAGATTACAGCTATTGAGACTAGAACGAATGAAAAGTAATCAAATATTTAGAATGCTCATAAGTAATATCTCAACTTTTATGGTTTTGATGATAGATAATTGATAATGTTAATATTACTTTTGACCAATGGCAATCTTCACAATACATTAATTATAGGGAATAAACTAATATTGTTTTTTTTTAGGTTACCAAAGCAACAGACAAGGACCAAAACGAAAGAAATATCAATAACAATATAGTGAAAGCAACCAAACAAAGTATTGCTAATGACACAAATGTTCATCTGATTTTCTTCGTGTGTATAATCGGTGTCACCTTGGGGATAGCTTTAGAGATAATAAATGTACAAAATAGAAATGTTACCAAAGATACGGTGTTCAGTAAGAACTACTGGGTATATTCAGCATATTACGACGCGGAAAATAAAAATGGTTTGCTCAAGCACGTGCATTTGGTTCTAGAAAGATTTGGCTACAAGAAAACTTCGAACGACACCCCGTGGGTGCTCCTGTGGTCGCACGACTACCCTTTCAGAGTACTGAACTCGATTATAAGCAAATTAAAACCACACCAAAAAGTAAACCACTTTCCCGGAACAGGTTTCATAACGATGAAAGTGGATCTGGCTACATCGAATTCCACATATATCCCAAGAGCGTTCAAACTGCCCAAAAACAAGGAACAATTTTTAAAATATGCCAGAGAGAATAGAAATGCATTGTTTTTGGAAAAGCACAATCAGCACCGAGGTGTGTACCTTAAAAACGTGAGCGAAATAGATTTGTCAAGTGGCGAAAGTTTTGTGCAGGAGTTCGTGCAAAAACCATTTTTGGTGGATGGACATAAGTTCGATATTGGCGTGTACGTCGCGTTAACATCTGTTAATCCTCTGAGGGTCTACTGGTACAAAGGAGACGTTATTTTCAGGTATAGTTTAATAAACCCTATTCAATTTATAAATAGTTTGGTGGGCTTTAATGCCTATACCTATATGTTCAAGATTACCCGGTAGGGAATCACGGTCACCTGTAAAAAATACATAGTAACTTACAAACTAATTTATGCGGTTTAATAATGCAGTTTTTTTACAAAACAAGAGAACAAACTCAAGTCTCAAATGCGTCAAAATATAATATATAAAGTAGGTACACTGTACATAAAGCAATACCTGATTAAAAAAATCATAAATTTTTAAATATGAAATAATATAAAAAGAATAAATTATACGTTGGCCTGGATTTGGAATATATCCAACCATTATCTATGTTGGATACAAACTATTTTCATCTCCAAAACAACCTAGCTATGTTTGTATTATGTCCTTCCAATTTGTAAACGCTCTATAAGTTTTATGACCAATAAGGAAAGTATCATAATAAAAGCAGCTATTTTCATCTTCAATAGATATTATTTCATTTGTGAATGACCCGAATATTATATGTATGTCCACATTTACGTTATCTAAACATTGAGATTTGGAAATTTTCCGCGTAGGTTTAAGTTCTTTCATGGATACATTTTATGTAGGCTAAACCGGGATATGGATACAAAAATAAACGCAAGATTTTAAACATATAAGATATGGTCTTTTATTGAATGCTATTTTTGTATAAGGTTTCTCTTGATCCGTGGTAATTTTAAAATAACGATTTGTTGAATATTTAAAATTATTGTTGTATGACTTAAACGCAAACACACACACAAACACAAATAAAAACATGTTCTTAGTAAAGGCCTCATAAGCGTGAAATGTCACTTTGACAGACTGACTCAAACCTTTAAACCGTTTTTTTTTTTCAGATACTGCCCAGCGAAATACTATCCCCTGGATCCCAAGAAATTGGATAAATACGTGATAGGTGATGATTACCTGCCGACCTGGGAGGTACCGTCTTTGGCACACCCGTATACAGCACTGGGATTCAGCATGAAGGATGCGTTTGATCATTATGCTCAATCCAAGGTATGGGTTTATTATTTTTTATTAATATTCAACGATTAAACTTTACAAACAAACAACCCCCACTTGGCCAGCATAGTTGATTATGGACTGTATTAGGAGGCTCGTGTCCCAGCAGTGGGAACGTACATATGGGCCTGTGATGATGTTAATAACTAAAATAGTACATTAATGTTTTTCAGGATTTTTTTTATGATATACCCTTAAGCTTCTGTTGCCATTAGTCTTAACATAGAGATTATAGATTTAAATATAGATATAAATCCATTCACGTATATTTTAGGGTAAGAATACGACACACATGTGGGACGAAATACAAAAAGCTATTAGAGAAGTTTTTATCAACAATGAACATCATATTATTGAGGCGGTAAGTTCCATTAAAATTGTCTAAATTCTATAATTATTATCCACCTTCTGCTAAATATAATTTTCTTCAAATAAACTTATTCAAGTGTCTAAATTAGATTTAGGGATTATCCACCTACAGGGTATTCATATTGACATTAAACTTCTATACTTAATATTACAATATAGCGTCAAAAATACCATAAGTTTCTTTTTTTTTATGAAATTAGAAGGCAAACGAGCAGACGCCTTGCCTGATGGTAAGCTAAGTGCGCCGCCCATAGACTACCGCAACTGATGTTACGGGTGTTGCCTACTAGAAGAGGGAAATGGACAAGATATAGGGTAGAATAGGATATGCCACCGGTGGATTAGGGAATAGCGTAGTTTAATGGCCTTTCAGGTAGCTGTAAGCTCTTTTTTTGAAGGTGTCCATAGTGAAGCTGTTCGGGAATACAGATTTTGGCAGTTTATTCCATAGTAAAGCAGTACGCGGGAGAAAGTTGCGCATAAAGCGCACGGTTGTACTTCGCCAACCATCCAGATGGTGTGGGTGGTAGAGGTTTTTGTGACGAGATGTGCGGTGGTTCTAAATAAATTTAAGCACTTATTTCTATTAAGTAATGTATGTATTTTAATTATTATCTTTTTCTAGCTGAAAAAATACAGATCAGGCGATAATTTCTTTGAAATGATGCGTTTTGATCTTATCGTGGATGAAGATTTGAAAGTTTATCTAATCGAAGCGAACATGTCACCGAATTTAAGTTCAGCACATTACCCGCCAAATCAATTGCTTTATGAACAAGTGTTGTATAATCTGTTCTCATTGACGGGAGTGGCCAATCATATGGGCAATTTGAGGTATTGTCTATGGACATTTTTTTAAATTTTATTTAGACCTAGGTGTGGACCTAGGACCTAGAGTAATCTCAGTTAACCTTAAACAAAAAACCATCCATTGTTATTTCTATTACTCTCACTTGCATTCCATTACAAGTATTCTAATCACAGATTCTAATGAAACATACATAAGACCAATCTATGTACGTTTAACGTTTAAAAACTAACTAGCTTACCGCCCGCGGCTTCGCCCGCTTTGTCTAAAACCTAATAAATTATATTATACTAAAACTTGCCTCTTGAATCACTCTATCTATTAAAAAAACCGCATCAAAATCCGTTGCGTAGTTTTAAAGATTTAAATCTTTAAAACTTATTTTATACTTAGCATTAATTTTCTCTGCATAGAAAATCTTACTGTTACCATGTTATGTTGTCCAATTTACTCAGAGGAAACAAAACTGATTGCAAAACTTTTTAGAATAATCTTCGCCTCAGATGAAATTTTTAGAAATTGATTTGCGTGGGTAGATAGGTAACTATGTGATTAGTTACTTGTATTAAATAGATCCCGTGCTGCATTATATCTGTTGTAATATGTTGGGATAAAATATACCATGATAAAAGAAACCCTAACTACAATTTTTTAGACAAAACTTTCAATTCCTATACAAAAATATACCTACGTCGGATTACACTTTCTTTCTAAGTCTATGTAGATGCGTAAAAATATAACACAACCGCTTGAGGTCGTAAAGCAAACAAAATGGTAATCTAGCATTTCTAAATGTGATGACGACGATTTGAGATCGGGCTTTTAGCTTTATAAGCTTAAACTGGCTAGTTTCACCCTGACTAGAGTAGTAAATCTTCTTTCACGAAAACTGTTCAGGTGTTAGGTATTTAGTTTTAAATAGTGTGACTAACACTACCTTCTAAATAGAAGAACAAATACTTCTCTAATAACATTCAATTATATATTCAATACCTACCTTCGTGTTTGTACAAAAAACGGCTTTTTTAAATCCGTTTTTTGTGTGTGCCGTGTTTAAAAGCTTACGTAGGAACGGACAGACAGCGACAGCGACTTATATATCAATCAAATATATCATCTAATTACATGCGTTTTTTCAGTGACCAAACTGCTGTGCAGAATATGATATCAGCTCAAAAAAACATCGCAGTGTACAGCAAGGAATGTAGTACAACTTGTAAAGATAACTGTGATGCGACATCTGCATGTGCACTGTGTAAACCATGCTTAAACAACAAATTGAAAAACGCGTTGTTAACAGCTCATAGAGAACACATACATAAGGGTGATTTTAGAAGACTATTTCCACCCGCAATGGTAAATTATTTTACGATATTTTATTAATTAACTATTCGTGCAATTAAAAATTTTAACAAATAGTTATGTACATATTATGTAGAAAGCAAATTTACCTGTTTTTAAAAGATGTTGGTTAGTTACAAGTTCAATGATTTTTTTCTAAGATTAATAAATCAAAAACTAAATATTATATTTTATACGGAATAATTCAGTTATTGACTTGACCTCAAGATGACCTTGAATAAATGATAGAAGACAAATTTCATCACATTTATTTCTTATTCATCGTCTTTTTAAAGTTTAAACAGCCATTATATTCACAATTCACATAGAGGAGCTAATCACTATTTATCTCCAGAAGGCAGAGGCCGCTAGCCCGATAAAATGAAATCGTGTCCTAAATTTTTTTTGACTGAATAAGTAACTAGGCCGCCAAATTGTACATTTATTATAAGTAATATCGTTTCTGTAAATTTTGTTTTTGTGTGCAATAAAGTGTTTTCTATCTATCTATCTATTATAACTAGTTATTTTTTACTAAATTACCGCCTGCGGCTTCGCACGCGTTTTCAAAGGAAAACCCGCATAGTTCCCATTCCCGTGGGATTTCCGGGATAAAACCTATCCTATGTGTTAATCCAAGTTACTCTCTACATGTGTGCTAAATTTCAATGTAATCGGTTCAGTAGTTTATGCGTGAAAACCATACATACATACATAGAAACCTTTCCTCTTTATAATATTAGTATAGATATTTTAAAATTCGTCAAATACATAAGGATCTACAATGATTATTATTTAATGCTTATTATTTTTTCGTTTCAGCAACAAAACGACAAAAACATCGAAGCGAAGATAAAAGACTTAAATGAAATGAACAAACTTCAATACATATGGTATCAAGGAAAATGTAATATTGATGAAACATGGTGTGTCTAAAATAAACCAACATTGTTTTTCAACATTATTTATTTCTATCCAAAAATAAACCTTTCGAAAATAACAGTATTCTTATTGACTAAGATCACTGCACCATAGTTTGCAGTAATCCCAAAATGTAACTACCTAAATCTTCATCTTGATTTGTCCATGACACGTAAATATTTTTCGTGTTATCATCATCACCTTCAACTTTAATGAGAACGGATTCTACTGATATGTTGCCATCCGATATGGTTATGGACCAGCCTTGTAACTTCTCAGCTAGTAACGCCTTCAATTTTTCCGCAGTTTTTACGGCTGGGCCGGGGTCGTCAAATCGTACTGTACTCGTGAAACGAATAACATGCCTCGTTATACCGATTTCCTCACACACCTCATCGATATCTAAAAACGATAGTCTATTGTCTTTGACGCATAAGATTCCGTGAACAACCCGTCGGCGCTTCGGGTCCGGTGGTTGCGCATTGTACCTCACAGCCTCCGCTTTTAATAACCTTAGAGAAACATCAATTGGAATTTT
Organism: Colias croceus; assembly: GCF_905220415.1. Classification (NCBI taxonomy): domain Eukaryota; kingdom Metazoa; phylum Arthropoda; class Insecta; order Lepidoptera; family Pieridae; genus Colias; species Colias croceus. The sequence continues at coordinate 8,746,302 of NC_059550.1, read as the reverse complement.
GACTGGAGTGTTTATAATAGCTGTTTCACCATTAGCTGGCATGTAACAGTTGACATTAAACTCCTTTTCAATCTTGTCTTTCAAGAACTCCATCTTCTGAGCTTCTCCGTGAACCAGTAACACATTTTTAGGTTCACAGTATTGTATCAATTGCATTATACCTTTGGCATCAGCATGCGCAGAGAAAGACATGTATTCTACTGCCATTTTCACTTCAACAACTTGACGATTCTCAAATTCGATTTTCTTTGCTCCGTTAACTATTTTATGACCTACAGTGCCTTGTACGCAAAATCCAGGCATTATCAACATATTTTGCTCATAGGGTGCCCATTTCTTGAAAATATTGAGTGATAAACCAGCATGCAACATGCCTGGTGTAGCAAATACAACCATTGCTCCAGGATTGTCTATGTAGGATTTGTCAAAAGGTTTGATATGTTTGAAGTCAAACATATTTCTCTGCACAAACGTTTTACGAATCTTCTGATTAGTCCATGTTATAAACATTTTGTAGTAATTATTAGCTTTCTCAGTCAAACCGAGTGCAAAGTATACTGGATATTTTAAATTCATCCGTTCCCAGTACGTTTCTAATAATATACATAATTCTTGGGCTCTACCCAAAGCAAATACAGGAATTAGTACTTTGCCACCCTTTTCGACACATTCATGGACTTTTTTAAGAAAATCTCTTTCACGGCAGCGTTTTGAATCTCTTATGGTAGTAGCATATGTTGACTCTGATATCAGCAAATCCGGGCGGCATTTATCTATCCATGCTGCACCTAAATGACGGTCAGGAGTCATGTTATAATCTCCAGTGTACACAACAGATTGTGATCCTACCCTTATCCAAAACATGGCAGCGCCGAGCACATGTCCAGCATAATATGCCTTAATTTCTAATTCACTATCAACCATCACAGACTGATGTAGGGTCACAGCTGTAACTTTCTTTATGCAATCTTTAATCATTTGGGATGTGAAGAAATTAGACTCACCTTTCCTCTCCACTGCTACTTTCCTCATGTCTTCAAGGAGAATTGGGGCTATGGCTTTCGTTGGGTGTGTCATATAGATAGGTCCTGTGTAGCCGACCATTTCGGACATGTACGGCAGAGCCCCGCAGTGGTCGAGGTGGAAGTGTGATATAATGACGCAGTCTATCTGGCTTGTAATAGGGCCTTCTGGTACGATGTACGAAAAATCAGGAAATCGGCGTTCATCATTATATCCCATATGCATACCACAATCCAGCATAATGTTCTTTCCTCCCATTGACAGTAAAATACAACTCCTGCCGACATCCTGGCCAGCTCCCAGGGGAGTAACTTTAATCTCAGGCATTTTGGCTAGCAATTCCACTTATGAATATTTTATTTAATTCTGGAATGTTTAATTCACATTAAAATTTCAAAAGTAGTTTACTAATTTTATCCCAATTTTCCACAGTTTCAAAGCATGTATTTTTATATAAATTATATGCACATCCGAAACAACAAACGTGATTTAAAACTTATAATGTCAAACCATGTCAATGTCAAACCTATTACCTATAACAATAATTTTTTTCTTTTCGTTTTTAAGGCTACTGAATACTGAACCATTTAAAACTATTTGAAAAATACCGGGAGTGCCGGTTTACATTATTCCAATTTCCAGTAGTAATTCAGCGCCGGGTGCGCTGGGTTCGATCGCTGGACTGGAATATAACATAATGTAAATTGTACACCGGGCATAGAATAAAAACCTCGTAGTGTAATATTGCTCACAGAGCAAAGTAATCTCAAGTGTTATTGCCAGACCAATAAACCTAGTTATTGCTGTACTTTGACAGCTTTATTTTATTGCATCTGTTTCTCGGCAGCGGTGGTTGGTGACATTGACATGATTGACATTTAATTTGACAGCTGTTGTAGCTCTCGAAGGCCGACTGTCGTTTTCTGAAATCTGAATTTCCTAGAATTTTTTATTTACCGAGGTAATTTAGTATCAATAGCAGTGTTTTGATTATCGAAAATTACCCAGAACGCATTTTTCTATGAGCGGCATCAATGTGATTGTTTGATAATGTGCGTTTCAGTGAATGTTATCTTGTGATGTTGATCGAATTTTGAAATGGTTTATTATTGTTACGTTTGATAAACTTATCAGTATTAGGCGTCGCCTATTGTAACTTTACTCTTTTACGTGGCTGCTCGCCGGTTGTAGACGTGTATTTTTGTTCAATTACTAAAATAAATATTTAAACTCTAAAATGGCCGGAGAATCTTCAAACGCCGATGTAAACGAAAAAGTTGCATTTATAACCGGTATCACTGGTCAGGTATTTATACTTTTCTTATTTATTTTCTGGTGGTTATTGGTTTTTTCTAATTTGGTGGAAGAATATAAAACATGCACACTATTACTCTATCATAATTATGTTAAATTACAGTTTCATATTATTATGATAAGGAAAATAAAGGTTCAATAGAACAATAAAGGAATTTTATAAATTTTGTTACTCAAAGGAAAAGTTACATAAACCATTATTGTATCCATTTTTTTACAAATTACTTGTTCAATACTTAATGAAAATTCATATAACAGGCTTTTTATAAATAATTATACCATATTCAATCATACATTATAGGATGGTTCCTACTTAGCGGAATTTCTGATAGAAAAAGGCTATGAAGTGCATGGCTTGCTGCGTCGCTCCTCATCATTCAACACCGGCCGTATACAGCATTTATATGAGAAGCCAGCGTGCCACTCTGGTGGGCGAATGCACTTGCATTATGGAGACTTGACAGACACCACATGCTTGATTAGCATTATTTCAAGGGTATGCATTTGTATTATTTTTTTTAAATGTCGAAAGGGAAGCGCTTGACCACAATCTCGCCTGATGTTAAGCTGAGATGTGGTCTAAGATGGTATGCGCTTCCCTAGAAGGTACCTGTTCATTCTACGCTTGAAGACCCGCATATTGTACTTGTCAGGGAACTATTATAGATTCAACTAACATTTTAAGCTTTCTGCAATTTTCAGAAAACTTTATAAATTATATACCAAAACCTTTCTTAAGAAAAAATCCTTTTATTACAAAAATACCTCTTCAAAATCCACTGCATAGGTTATACATAGGGACATACAGACAGCACCAGAAACTTTGGTTTATGGAAATGTTGTTTCACTGGGGTAATAAGCCTATACTAGCTTTCCTAAACTTCTTAGTGTTATCATGGAGTTATTAAAAAAAATCATATTATTAAATTACTTTATAGCATTGTGAAACAAACACAAACAAACACACCTACAAATTTATAATATATATACTAGCTTTTCGCCCGCGACTTCCCCCGCGTTTTCAAAGCAAAACCCGCATAGTTCCCTTTCCCGTGGGATTTCCGGGATAAAACCTATCTTGTGTGTTAATCCAAGTTACCCTCTATATGCCTGCTAAATTTCATTGTAATCTGTTCAGTAGTTTTTCTTGAAAGAATAACACACATACACATCCATCCTCACAAACTTTCGCATTTATAATATTAGTAGGAAGTAGGATAGGATAGGAATTAGGATTAGTAGGATTATTAGTAGAATTCTTTGGTGCTGTTGTTAACTGGTGTGGCTCTTATTGTTTTTTATTTTAAGAATATTTGAATAGGTGTGTAATTCATTTTTCATGCTAATTTGAATGACACATATTAGTAATATTCATTTGATTCTTTATTGTTACATTTTTGTCTCAGTTTAAACCGATACATACTTGAGAATATACTTCAATACGAATACAGTATACTTAATTAGCATTATATTATATAATAGTTATGTTACTCAGTAAAATAGTTTCTAGTTTAAAAAGTACTTTTTATTTCATTTATAAATTATAGATTTTTAACGGATTTTTAACGCGATTTATTCATTATATTATTTTCTTGACGGGGAGACTGCGGGTAGACAGTCTCCCTGTGACCTCGCTCACTGTAAAGTTTTCGAAACATCGGGAAAATAATATAACGAATAAATCGCGTTTCAAATCCGTTAAAAATCTTTAATTTCTAAATGTATAATTCTCAAATCAAACACTAGAAAATACTCCTTTTTCTTTCAACACACATTTTTTCTGATAAGCATAATTAAAACCGAAATTACCTATTATTCAAACCTAATGATTAATATTTGTACCCTCATGTGTGTTATCAATGCTGTAATTAGCAAAACTGACAGACAGACTAATAAAATACAATTTCATTGCATAATTATTGCCAAATGGTTTTGTAATGATTCAGTTTTTTTGTCATTGCTGAAACGTAAATGTCCTTTCTCGGGTATCAAAAATCAAAATATCTCTATAGGTACCAAATTTCATGCAAATTGGTTTAGAATGTGGTTAAGAAGTTAAGGCGTGATTGAGTAACAGACAGACAGACAGAGTTACTTTCGCATTTATTGTATGGATAAAATAAATTCTATGTAAGTATGTCTTGTCATATAAAATTTCTATATTACATCAAATCTTAATAATTTATTGATCAAAGAATCCTTATACACCTGCAATACACTCTTTTTACTCATTTCTTTGATAATTTACTTGATTATTTAATAGAAATTCATATACAGTTTAGAAATATTACACCAATTTACATCTCAATATAATTTACAGAATTTACAGCTACAAAATATATGGTTGTTCTATTTATGTTTCTTTATTAATTTTTCCGTTATCAGATATCAAAACATGGTTTAATCACACAGACCATCAACATAGATATAAATCTACACAATTAATTAGGGCATACACTTTATCATTTCTGAACCAGAGTCGATAATATTTTTCGTAATTTTTCGTTTTCCGACCGCGGCTTTGCCCTTTGTAAAATAACGTTGTTAATATATTAAAACATTCCTCATGAACTCTATCTATTGCAAAAAAAAAATCGTATAAAAATCCGTTTGTTCTATACTATGTAGATATTCGCGTAAAATCACAAGTAAAAACTACATTTTGTTGTATATAAAAAAGGAAACTAAAATACTAAAAATAAAATAACTGGTATATAAAAACTATATTTTTCGTAATTTTTTGCAAAAATATAAATGTACATATTATATACACCTTTGTATTATGTCGTACTTTCGAATATTTCAAATAAACGTAATTTTGAAATTTCTGTAGTTTTCTTATTCATTTTAATTTAATTTCAGATAAAACCAAAGGAGATATACAATCTAGGAGCACAGTCACACGTAAAAGTATCATTCGAAATAAGTGAATACACAGCTCAGGTTGACGGTCTTGGTACATTGCGGCTATTAGAGGCTGTGAGAGTGGCTGGCTTAGAGAAGAAGACTAAAATATACCAAGCATCTACTTCAGAACTGTATGGAAAAGTAGTGGAAGTGCCGCAGACTGAAAAGACTCCTTTTTATCCTAGATCGCCTTATGGTAAGTAGTTTATTGATAGTAGAACCTATACTTTGTTTTAAATTTCATTTTTATCAATAGGTAGATATTTTTAAAATTTTCACTTTCATTTTTTTTTTAATGCGTGAGTCTTAATTTGTGTATATTAATTCTTGATTAGCTGACGTACGAAACTTTATAAAAAAAAAAAAATTGCCATTTTTTTCAATATTTTTTCGACAAAGCCTTACTTGCTCAACATTACTGCTTTCACGATAAATGTACTATCCAACCTGAAAATTAAACTAGAAATTCCTGACATTGTTTGTTTGAACTAACTATCGTTAAAACCCACAATCAAACAAACTCAATATTAGTACAGGTAGATTGTGATATTTTTGAATTTCATTTTACTATATTTTTACCCGACTAACTACAATGATATTTCATACCTTACCTTTAGACTGATTATTTTCTTGTCTATTTATATATTTATTTTAAGGTACTTCACAAATTGTGAAATTGTATAGAATATCGATCGATACCGATCGAACCTATGTTACGCCTTTCTGAAAGAGTAACAAATATATATCCTACTAGCTTACCGCCCGCGGCTTCGCCCGCTTTCTCTAAAACGATTTGAGATTTAAACTATCCTATCTCTCAAGTTGGATCGAACTGCACATGGTGTGCGAATTTTATTATAATCGGTTAAGTGGTTTAGGAGTCCATTGAGGACAAACATTGTGACACGAGATTTATATATATTAAGATGTCACAAACTTTCACATAATATTAGTAGAAAAAAAATGTGTGTGTGTACTAGTGTACACACGTAAGAAGTGAAACTTCTTTATGACCTTATTTTTCAAAAAGTAATTTACTATATGCAACTTTACAGTACGTCGAATCACGCGTGGAAAAAGATTGCGCGTAACGGAAAATGTCACGCGTAACGAAAAAATGATACACAAAATTTTTTCCAACCCCGATAAAGAAGTTTCACTTCAATATTTATTTATATATTCCAGCATGCGCCAAACTATACGGGTACTGGATAGTAGTGAACTACAGAGAGGCATACGGCATGTTCGCCTGTAACGGTCTCTTATTCAACCATGAGAGTCCCAGGCGGGGAGAGAACTTCGTCACGAGGAAGATAACGAGGGGCGTGGCTAAGATACAGCTGGGATTGTTGGATTGTCTGGAGCTGGGCAATTTGGACAGTAAACGGGACTGGGGACACGCTAAGGATTATGTTAAGGTGCGTGGAATGAAAAAGTGATTGAGGTAGACTTGATTTAGCGCGAGATACTTATATATAGATAATTGATTTACATTTTTTTATCATAGAGCTCATGAAATTGTGATTCTGATAAGTCAATATGTCTGTCAGAGAATGAATGTATGCATGAATATACTTTAAACCATAATTATATCTGAACTATCTAATTTTGTTGTTAATTGATAACATCACAGGTTACTCTTAAAAGTAACTATACCATAATTAAACGTTAATGTATGTCTTCTATAGCTATTTTTCCAGATTTGACTAACAAATCAATTCCATTAATTCCAACTGTTTCTTACAGGCAATGTGGCTAATGCTCCAACAAGACGAGCCAGAAGACTTCGTGGTGGCGATGGGCGAAGCGCACAGTGTTCGCGAATTCGTGGAAAAGGCGTTCGGCCATGTTGGGAGGAAAGTGGAGTGGAGGGGCAGTGGGGTGGACGAGACCGGACATGACGCAAGCACTGGCCAGGTGCTGGTCAGGGTCAACCCGAAGTACTTCCGGCCGACTGAAGTGGTGAGTGGGAAGTGGGGCCTAAGTATTATAGTTACGGTTACAAAAACAATGTTTTTTCTCAGAAGAATATGCTTTAGGAATTGTATAAGCAAGCATGTGGTAGTGGAGAAGTATTTAAGTGATTTTGAACTTAACCAACATCCGACTCGAAGGACCAAATTAATAAAAATACAAATTCCGTGTTGTCTATTTATAAGTTACCTAACTTTTGACTTGGAACTGATCACTTTTTTCCATACTTCTTTTTCTGCCTTTTAAAACAACTTTAATAATAGCACCCTAGGTACACAGTACATTAAAATATCAAGATGAGGCTAAATAAATAGCATTATCTTTCTTTAACTTCCGTAATATTTGCAAATTATGTAATATTATAATTCTTTTGTTTCAGGATTTACTACTAGGTGATGCGTCAAAAGCTAAACAGAAACTGGGTTGGTCGCCGCGAATATCGTTTGAAGAACTTGTAGTAGATATGGTTGAAGCTGACCTTGAACTAATGAAGAAAAACCCGCAGGCGTAATGTGCGTGCACCTTTATATAGATAAAATATAATAAACTGAATTTTATAAAAAACGGTGACATCACAATGTGCGAATAGTGTATTTTTATTTGCGAATGTGTTACGACTAGACGGCTATTTAACAAGTTTGTAAATTATAATTTACAATTGATATGTCTTCTTGTGGTTTTCAGATATTGAGAATGGCTAGTTTTATAAGTGGCAATATGTACCTCGCTTATTTTTTAAAGTATAACACACAACATGTGCCAGTAATAATTCAATTTTTTTTAAATTTGTATTACAAATTCCACGACATTTGTATTTTAAGAGCCAGCGCGCACGAGCAACTTTGTCTCCGCAACTATTCAGAATTAAGGCCAATATTCGTTTAACTTGCGTGTGTGAAAAGTATTTAAAATAGTATAAATCGCATTTCGTCTCACTTCCTCATAAGAAATGAATGGCATGTTATCTCGCTTACACTTATGTGTTTTTCAATAAAAAAGTTCTATATAAAACCTATGATCGGGAAATTTCCTTGCAATAACCAATTTTGTTATAAATATTCAATTAATTTAAACTAAGTTTGATTTTGTATTAATTGGTTAAGATTTGTTATTTTTATGTTTGTATAATATAATCTGTTACAGAATATTTTTTGTATCCATTCTGTTATTTTATTCCAAATATTATATATATATATTTTTTTTTTAACACCTACAACGTTATATGAAATAGTAAGTCAAAATTACAACTCCTTAAATTATAGTAATTATTTTGTTTTGTTATTACATGACAAATATTAAATGTGTAAGTTTGCACAAATGTAAGGAATGTCTTATTATGCTTATACCACAGAATACATAATAGTAGCTAAACGCTACAGAACGGACACTCTCCGCCTCCCGCCAAAATTAAACACTTACCTCACCCCGCACGATCACGCTATAGATGGCCCGCATTTTTCCGTAAGAACGAGACGCAGCGAAGATTGACAAAATTAATCAAACTGACTTAAAGTAATTTTATTATTTTGGATTTGTGATTATCGGTTTTCGTAGAAAATGGTTAGATATTGTGCTGCTGTGTGTGCATCCGTAAGGATGTATTTCATCAGAAAAACGCGAATTTCTTTACTCTAGGCACAACTGTGCCAACCCTAAAGGCTAAAGCGTTAACACACACATTTGCACTCTCTACAGTGTGACTGTCAAAACGATAATTTTGTATGGAGTGTCCGGGGGTGTGCTTACTCTATGTCATACCACAAATCTTTGGACTTAGTATGTATTTGAATGCAGTTAACGAATTTTAGCTAAGTTTCATATAAACATTCCAATTGCATTATCATAAAGGGCTATCAAGGTATTGCATTTAAATATAATGTATTTTTTATTTATCATAAAATAAACAATAAACTATTTTTATACAAAACGACTGCTGATGTAATATTTGTAAGCCATAACTAAATGTATTGTTAATTTGTTAGTTATTTAAGTTTATAGTTAATAAAAAGTATTGTGATCGTATTTTGTTTTTATTTTTAATATCCCCATATCATTAAATTCAATACGTAACTCTATATCGATCGTTCAATTCCTATTCCTTTCCATTTTCATATAGGGTCAATGTACCACTAGCTGACCAAGCGCCAATACATGACCAAAATTCAAATATACGCGCCAATTAAGAAAATACGGCAGCCCCAGATGATAGTTTATTGTTTTTTCTATAAAGCAACATCATCTATAAAATAAAAATAAACCTTGCTGCTATTGGTCAGAAATATTGACATTTTTTCAACACGAAGATGTAATTAAGTAGGTGCCTCGTAAGTAATCACATTTTTTACTAAGAGTTTTTTATCGGGAGTTGATTCGGAAATCTTAATTTATCTTGAATGCAATCGATTACTCTTTATATGTCTTGTTATAGGCATAATGTTGAACCATTCTGTTATAGACTTTCGGCTTCATTTTTGGAATGAACAGTTTTTCATGATTTTTAGCGGTCTGGTTATCTTTTGGAGCAACAAAAACAATTTTTCGCCTATTGTTGACCAGTATGGTCAGCTCTTGGTTCTTTATATTTTGCTAAGAAAGACTTGCTTTTTTTTGTGCTTATACCTAATTTAACAAACCATATAAGCCGTCTAAGTCCTATTCCAACACCAACAATGCATCTCGAATCAACATCAACTTCAGTCAGTCATTTCCTTGAACCTCCTTCGCCCAAATTAGTAGATTTAATAACTAAAATGCAACAGCAAATAAGCCCAGCTTTTTGGCAAACATTTAATATGGCCTTCTAATTCTCCGTTAAAAAAGAAGACTGAACGCTTGCCCTTTGCTACAACTTCCAAGAAATGGCAAGACTACTGGGTGTCGAAGGAAAAACCGAAAGAAGAAAAGATTGTATGGTACGTAGGTATAGTCATTAAGGATTAATAACAGTATTGTAAGAATGATTTATAACATTTAATAAAATAAACTTCAATATAAATACAGACTTTTTTTATTTATTAAACAAAACTAATGTTCGAAGAAGGACATTTTGTCCATTTTGAAAATGGTCAACTTTTAGAGCAATGACGGTCAGATATTGGTGATCAGTGGTCAGGTATTGGTACTTTTAGCAGAAGTAACTTTCAGAGTAGTTTTCATAAAACCTTTAAAGGTTATCAAATTGATACTAAGAACAATAGTTGCAGTGACTATTCAATTATCTGTGTCCCAAAAATAACATTAAATAAATAAATAAATAATTTATTTCACTCAAAACATTTTACAAATTAGAGCGACCCAGGCTCCTAAGATAGTAAGAACTGTTTTTCAGGAGCCTGTGTCTTCCATTTACAGTTACACGACACGAAAAAAATCAGAGACAAATTAAATAAATTCAAAAATAAATTAAGAATTTACATGCAATTAAAACTATGAAAAAATCAATAACAAATAAGTACAAACAGCAAAACAAAAAACAAAATGTGTCTAGGTAACTCATTACAAATAAAGCAAGTCCAAAAAAAAATTCGAAATTATATCAGCACATAAATAAATTCATCAAAAATTAAATAGGTTAGTAATTATAAAATAAATTGAGAAACAGATATTAAATCAGCAAAAAATCAAAATTAAATCGAAACAATGCAACACTATTATAAGTTGTTACAATCAACATAACAATAAAATGTAAGTTAGTAGTAAGTTATTATAGCTAAATACATATTACAAATTACAATCAATTAAAATAACAATTAAAAGGTAAAATTAAGATTCACGATAAGTATATTAAAATGTAAAAATCAAGAAATGGAAATTAATATTTTAATAATTAAAATTAAAAAGAGAAAAAAAAAAAACAAAATCAATAAGTCCAAAACCATTATCAATACTAGTTATATTAAAGTGAATAAGTTTATGTGAGTGTGCGTGTGTGCATGCGTGCGTGTTATGTGGGTGCGTGTGTGTGTGTGTGTGTGTGTGTGTTTGTGTTTGTGTAATGCATGTATTAATTAATCCATTTAAGGAATTTATAATAGATTTTCAGTGTCATTGTAGTCAAGACTAGATAACCAATTCAAAATTCTAGCCTTAATTTGGTAATTATTTAGAGCAGTAATATTATAAAACTTATTCATTTTATTGTACATTGAACGTAAAACAAATAACCCGTTTTTTATATATAGCTAAAGATAAAACCGCTTATATGGTCAACTAGTGGTACATCAACCCTACCTATGTATAAACATTTACATCTATACTAATATTTTAAAGCTGAAGAGTTTGTTTGTTTGAACGCGCTAAACTCACTCTCCGCGGGGCACAGCTACTTTTCAATATATTAGTCAGTCATACGTAACTTTCATCGACATTCCGACACAGCCTACGACTTGGTAATAGGACGAACCTTAAGTTCCATAAAGAATATAAAAATTCGTTTTGTTGGTATCGTTAGATAAAACGTTCGGCACGGAAGTGTGCGTTCACAAACGAACATGGACTAGGTATGTACCTAGAGCTATTCTTTCGTGATCTTTTAGTGTAAACAAAAAATCATATTCAGTGTTGTTCAGTATTAGAATATTGCATATATATTGAATTGAATATATTTGAAAAGACTATCTTTTCAAAAGCATTTAGAAAAACAAAAGAATACTCTACGCCTGTTTACACTAAAATAATTTGACATAAGTAGTGGAGTTAGAATGAGCATTCGCTCGTTTGATGTAAATGCACATTGCACCGTGTGATGACTCAAATCAAGCGATTTTTTCGAAGGAAGGTAAGCGAATGGTAAAGGAAAACACTTTTTTATAAAAACTCATTTATTAATTATAATTACAATAACATAAAAATATTTAAAAACATTGTTAAAACTAAGCCAAATTATTTGAAATTATACAATTCGTAAAATAATAATAAGTCAGTATTCATTAATCACTGAAGTTTCATTAATACAATATTCTTATTACATAAAGATATTACAATTTTTATAAATTTTAATAAAACAATTTTTCGTTACTATGTGATGATTCATATTTTTGTATAATAATATGGTGCTTATGGTGGGTTGGTTAATCGAAATATAATTCTTAAAGCTAAATAATTGTCATAGTTACATTACTTTTATATTTACTATAGTACTGGAATTGAAATCTTTTATTCCAAATGTATTTGGTAAAAGATAAAAAAAAATATATATCTAGAATGAAAATTATAATAAACTTCTGAAATATATCATTTTGTACTTCAAGGATTTCTTATTTTTTCAATTATAACAGTTACATTGATCTGAGTCCAGCCAATATCTTTTTGGAATAATATGATGGTAAATGCATGTGCCTAAGCTAAACTAAAATATTAAAAGATTCTAAAATATTAAAAGATTCATTTATACATTTTGGAGTTGAATTTAACACGAGAAAAACAAAAGTTGTAAATATTCATATAGTGAAGGAAACAGTTGTGAAATTTAATTGTATAAGTTATCATTGCACTTACTTACAAGTGTAGGCACTAAAAGTAAAAACTGTCTTGCGTCCCTTTAGTTCTTTATGGAATAACTATATGATTAGCCCTTGATTGAATGTTTTTAATTCCTCATATTATGACACGATCGATTCTAGAAACCCAAGATGGAGTATGGACCAGATATTTCACAACTGATTCCTTATTTTTTTAATCTGATTAAATTATTGATAATAATAAGGCTAAGATAATTTAACAGAGGGATAATTAAAATGTCTCCGCAAAAATTCCAAAACGCACTTAATCATTTTGTAAGACAAAAACAACACATTTACATAAAAAACAACATAATATATAACTAACATTTTTATATACAGGAAATTTTAACGTTAAGCCAATCTATATCTGTCGACTTCTAATTTCTGCAACATAACGCCACCTAGAATGAATTCTGTGGAAACAATAATGGCGCCCATTTCCAATAGATCCGGCCAGAGATGTTTATCGTTCCGGGATGATACCACAACCCAGTTGGTCCCGCCTTTCTTCCACTGACCTCCGGAACATTGGACTATTACTGGAATGTCGATAATTATGAATAAATATTTGTGTAATAAGATAAAAAATATTGCGAATAAAATTTTTCTGGGTTTTCTTCGATGTATATATATGTATGTAGCTTAGAACAAAAATATAATAATCCACCTATTTTAAAAGCGGTTAATAGCATTATTTTCTATAAATTTCTAATACTTATATTTATCTTAAAATAAATCGCGTTTTCAACTTTTAATTTATGAAATAAAATCTGGCAAAACGTACGAAAATATTGCACTTAAAACCTCCATAATATCAAAACGTACGAAAATCATTTAAAATCTCAAATTTCTAAAATATGCTATTATTATTCTTACATTTCATTTCCGCTTCAGGGGGCTGAGCACTAGGCGTCGAGGTTATGTTGTAGCCCTTTAAGAAATTCCTCTTGCTTACAAGAGTCCTTTGCAGGCTGAAGTGAAACCTTTCTTCCATTTCTTCATCGTGTAATAAGTATAGCCAGGGGTCTGAAATAACAATTGAAATAACAAATCTATAATATAAAAATGAATCGCAAAATGTGTTGGTAAGCGCATAACTCGAGAACGGCTGAACCGATTTCGATAATTCTTTTTTTATTATATTCCTTGAAGTTCGAGGATGGTTCTTATGTAGAGAAAACGTAAATATGTACCACGGGCGACGCCGGGGCGGACCGCTATTTTCTAATATTTCTTTTTTCATTATAAAGTGAAGTCCCTAGTGTGGTAAGGGGCAGATGCATTATGCATACATCACTGATCGATTTTCTTAGAGACAAGTAGGTGAGAAAGAGACTATTCTTTCTTCGTCTCCACCGGGAATCGAACCCAGGAATCCTCAATTCTACGCTCATGCGGTAAATACATCATACAAAAGCGCGCATCAAACTTTTTACCTAACCAATAAATAACTAATAAATAAAACAATATGACAGATATGTAAAAAGTAGATTTTTCATACTTGATATATTATTACAAGAAGGATTTTGAAAACAATTTCACCAATTGAAATTTGAAAGGCATATTATTAATCTATACTAATATTATAAAGAGGAAAGGTTTGTATGTATGTATGTATGGTTTTCACGTATAAACTACTGGACCAATGGCACACCTGAATTTGGCACAGATAATCTTTAGACCCTGAGAAAGAACATAGGCTACCTTTTATTGCGAAATATTTACCACGGGCGAAGCCGGGGCGGACCGCTAGTAAATAATAATGATGTCACTCTGATAGTCTGATAAGAAGACACCGGAAAGCTATTAAATGTATAATTATTATATGCAATGCTAAAATTATATTGTTGTGGTGATAATAATATTACAATTCAAAACAGCGTTATCATTTCAACGTTTCCGATTATACAATCGGAGAATAATCGTGTTAATATAGCGATGGACTGATTCCTAATAATAATAGAAGCCAGTATATAATATAAAAAATATTTTTTTTTGTAAATATGACCAATTAGGATTTATTGCTCATTTAATAACCAATTGATGAAATTTAGCACACATAATATAAAGGTTAACTTGGATTAACACAGAGGATAATTTTATCCCGAAAAACCCCAGGGAAATGGGAACTATGGGGATTTACTTTGAAAACGCAAGCGAAGCCGCGGGTGAAAGCTAGTTAAAAATATTTAAAAAAAGGATAAAAATACATACCAACAATAACTTTATTATCAACGCACGCTTGAACCCACTGCTGACCCACTATAGGTTTCCCGAGTCCCACTGCACACAGGAACTTAAATGTCCTCTTTATTTTCAACATTAGTACAACTGTACATTTCTTTACATCTGTTACTATTACTGCTCCTGAAATATGTAATAAAAAGTCGTTTTAAAAATTCAAAAAAATGTAAATAAAAAGCAGTTGAAAAAAGGAAATGTTTTTCTCAAGCAAAAATATTTATATCAACACAAAGACAAATAGTTTTGCTAATAGATCTCAAATAAATCTATAGCTACTAAAATTCAAATAATACATTTTAAGATTTTAGCCCCAATATAAATCTCAGAACGCTTACCTAACTCTTCCAACTTGGTTTTGACTTCCTCATTTGGAAAGGCTGTTAACAAAACATGTTGCGTTTTGAGTTTTCTCGCCGGTGTTGCCCTCAAACCGATTCCCAATGCAGTCGCAGGTCTTGGTGGTCTACCCCTTTTTCTAGGTGGGAACAAAAAGTCCTTTGACGCAGACCTTTTTAATCTAGGCGAAGCCACGTCTGACCCTGACGATATACTATAAACAGTGCTTTCTTCATGTTGATTAGAGCTGCTTGTATTCTTTGATTTGTCATTTTCTTCCTTATTTGATTTCGTACGTCTACTCCGCCTTACTTCTGTTTCCGGTGATGAATCTATTATTTCAACGACACGTTTATTTCGTGTACGTTTTGCTGGCAATGGTTCGATTTCTATAGCCGTTGATCTTTTGCTAACAGTTGTATTTGCCTTTCTACGGCTTCGCGTTTCACGGCTATCCTCAGTTATTGAATCTGAATTACTTTTATTAACACTGCTTTCATTTATTTGAGTATTACTAAGGTTCTTATTACTGCTGCGAGTTTTTCTCGAACCTTTATCATCTTTAATTATGTTTGCATCAATATTTTCTTGTTTCTTATTGTTGTCTATTTTAATATCATTGCTGGCCTCTTTCGAGGTTAGAGCTGGTGTTTCTTTGATTTGTATTTTCTGAGGTTCGGTTTTATTTCCAGACTTTGCTTCTTTGCTTGTTTTAGAAGTTTCACTATCTATGTTTTTAGATTTTTCGCTTTTAAGTCTGGCAAGGTTTTCATTAATTATATCTGTGTTTATACCATCTTCTTGGTCCATTATGATCTTTGATTTTAAAATAGATTTTGAAATATTGGACTGGTTGCCATTTAAAACTTTTTCTGTAGGTTTTCGCACGCGCGTTATTATCCTAGAAGGTAAATGTGATGTATCAAATTTTTTAGTTAAATCTATTTTAGCTTCTTTTGATATTCTTTTTTTCGATTTGAACACTAAAGGAGTATTTGGTTTCGTATCTTTGTCAGTATCTGAATCGCTCGAGGAGTCCGTAACCGTGGCTTTTGATTGTAATGTAACACTTGTTTTAATTTCTTGGCTATTGGGTAAATCAATTTCCATAAATTGTAATGGAGTAATTTTTCTAGGAGTAACTTCCATATCAGAACTATCACTGGGCATTCTCTTGAGTAACGGAATCGAAACCCCAACAACTTCTCTTATCTGCTGTCTCGACAGAGAAGAAACAAACTGTTCTATTTTATCCTCTCCCTCACTACTATCTAGTGAAATGTTCTGAACATTATCTTTCGTAAGTTGCCTCTCTGTTTCATGTTCAGAAATTTCTGTTTCCTTCTGGGTGCACAGGTCATCAAATAGTTCTTGAGTAGCCGCATAATAATTGGAATCATCATCATCTACTGTTGAACTTGAAGAAGTAAGTTTAATATCACTTTTTGGCGTCACCTTAATTGGAGATTGCACTTTTGAAATGCCTTTTTTCTTTTGCGCTTTTGGTGACATTACAGGAACTTTAAAATTTGTGAAATCTCTTACGCTTATTTGTTTTAAAATTTTATTTTCAGCTTTTGGTAATTCTGCTGGTATTACCTGTGTTGGCATATCTTCTAAATTTATGATCTCATTGGATTTGTCACAACCATTTTCTTCTGGAATAATCTGTGTTAGCATGTCTTCAAAATTACAATTTGTGGAATTTCCTTTATTTTCTGTATTTTTTGGAACATCTTCCTCTATAACTTGTGTGGCTAATTCTTCAAAGTTTAATTCCTTATTTGGAGCAATTTTTTCATCATCCAAATTATCCTCAAAATCTGTTAAATCTTCATCTTCCGCGGGTTTCGAACGCTCTTTAGGCACTTCAATTTCATCTTCACAATCTGTGACATCATCATCATTTTCCTTTGCTAATATTTTTTGAGTTGGTAAAATATCAATATCATCATTTTCCATTGGATTTTCTATACACTTTTTAGGTATTATTTGTGTAGGCAAGAAGTCAAAATCATCGATTTTTGTTGAATCTGGTAGAGGACTTTTAATCTTTAATATTTTTGCTTCTATTTTATTCTCTACTTTCTGTCTTTCTGAAACACAAGCCAGGAGGCTTGTGTTTCTACTTGAACTCGAATTATTAGACTTGTTAAATATTGGACTTGGTGGTAATATAGCTTGAGATTCAAAGTTATCATCAAGAGTCTGACTATCTATTTCATCAAATAGTATTATATCATCTGAACTATGTGATTTGTCTTTCACATCAACTTTATTGATAACCTGAATAGTCGTGGGTGTTTTAAATTCTAATTGTTGTGTTTCAGCATTGAATATACTAACATCATTTTCTTTATCATTAATTACAGACTCTATGTGATTTTCATTGTTTTTATCTTCACAATCTTTAACAGGTACTTGTGTTTCCATACTATAAATATTAGGTGAACTCGGTTTTTCAGCTTCAACATCAGGTATTTGTGTAGCAGCATCGAAAAGAGATTCATTATTACTAATATTACAAAGCTGATTAGGAATTTGTGTATCCTGTTCATGAATATTATTTAAATCACTTGTATCACTTGATTTCACAGAAATCCATGATTCATTGATGCTACTCGAATTATTATGTAAGTTAAACGAGTCGGATTTTTTGGATGAATTGCAATACGCATTATCAATCTTCTTCTGTCCAACAGGTTGTATTGAAATAGTCTTTCCTGATGTTTTGATGTAATTAGTATTAGGACTTTTAAATGCATTTTTCTGCTTTGGTTGTGATGGAGCTATAAATGAGTCATCCTGTAAAATTATAAACCTTGTAATATGTCAGATCATTTTAGTATAATCTATATAATCAAAATTAAAAATGAATCGCCAAATGTGTTATTAGGCGTAAAACATGAGAATAGCTTGGTCAAATTGATTTTTTTAAAACATTCTGTTAAGGCACAAGTAAGAAGAAAAAAACACAATTAATAAGGTTCGCTTGAGTTGCTAGTGTGAAATAAATTAAAACCTTTTTTTAAACTTAATTTTTAGCTACACAAATATTTTATACATAAAATAACTCGATTTTTTAAGGTCTTACCTTATCGCTGGCATCAGGAGACTCAGGCACAGTTGTAACTTGATGTATCCTGGACACAAATCTGTTCGCTACAGGTGTGTCAGGGATGTCGAGTGCTTGTGTCATCGGCAGGTCTGTTTCTTCTTCAAGCAATCTGAAGATACCAAACACTTGACCAAACTGTATAGTGTCGCCGTTTTTTAGAGGATGAGGTATGTATGGCTTAAGGGTTTTCTGAAATAATTTAAAAGGTTTAATTGGATATTTATGTATGTCTTATATAATTCTTAGTGTATTTAAAACAAGTTCCAATAAGTGGATAACAGTTAGATTGTACACAAAAAATACTCAGTTATATGTAGAAGCATATTATGCATTCATATTCATATAATAATTTTTTAAATTTCGTAGTGTGTAATGGAAATCAATCAAAAATTCTAAATATTGATATAACATATTTTGTAAATACATAATTTGATTACATGTGCCATGTGATAGCCCCTAGGTCAATGATAGTTATTATTAAAATTTAAAATGTAATTTTCCTTGTAAAATTCCATATGCAAATAATATATAAAATACCAAATATAATTTCATTAGATGCTTCATTTGCCATTTAAGTGCCATATTGAAAAAACAAAAGATTTTGAATCTCAGTAAATTGCATGTAACATAATTGAGAAGTTGAGAAGTGAGAATAGAATACTTTCACATAATATATGTTTTTCAATATGAGGCACGCAAATACATCACAGAATTTTAAATACAGTCAAAATCTGTTGTAACGACATCGAAGGGACTACTCATATTGAGTCGTAAAAACCGATAGTTGTAACAACTGGATTTGAATTTTGATACACCATATTCTTTTGCCAGGTTTTTGTTTGGAATTCCCTTCTCTAGCTTTGAAATAATACGCGATTTTTCTTCTATATTGATTTGTTGTCTTTTTTGCGACATGTTACAATTTTCACAGTTAACTCAACAATATGTTTTGGTGCGCCTTGTGTAACGATAAGTAACAAACTGACTTAAGAGATATGACGAAGCGGGCCTTGAGGCTACGGCCAAGCTACGGCATGCATGTGCTTTGTTTCTAAAAATGACAAAAGACCCTAAACTTTGATTACTTTTAAAATAATAGCCATTGACTATTAAACCGTGCCAGATGTGGATACAGTTACCTATTCAATAATTGTTTACAATACAGCTGAGCCGGTCGTTCTACAGATATATTTCTCCGAAAATATTAACCAAATGTGGTCGCTTAATGCAGTATGTCGTATTAAACAATGTCGTAAAAACCAATGTTTTCGCTAAGGCGGTCATATAACATTCAGCCAGGACCTTTGATTTTGGTCAATTTAACCGGTATGTTGTTCTAAATGATGTCGCCATAAACGGTTTTGACTGTATTTTACAAAAAAAATTGCACCTAAAACACAACATAAAAATAAAGAAAATTAGTACTCTTACATCTTGTAGTTTTGTTTTATTTGCAGAGTCCAGGTCCATGAGCATGTATTCATTGTTACTTAAAACATTCAACACTGCATGTTGACGTGAAATGGACTGAAAATAAAATAGAATATGTTATGCAAATGCTATTTTCCATGCAAGTATTGTACGTTTTTTGAAACACATTGAAAACAACTGGTAATTACTTACGTTCAGATTTAAAACTATATTACATGTTTGTGGATCTCTGCCGATTTTGTTTGGTCCTTTTTTCACGGGGTATTTTGTTCCACATATCCCTATGAATCCAATCTACAAAAAAGTTCATTAAATTAATACTTAATGCAGTTTATTTACCTAAAATTTTTAAGAATAAGTTTTACCTGCTCTGGACATAGTCTTTCTGATTGATTTGAAAATAATTCTTGTGTGCATTCTAATCTCTGAGTTAGCTCCATTGTTCCAAATAAATTTGGAAGCAGTTTCCTGCTAAATTTAAATAAACATATCGAGCTTCAAGGTTTCGGCGAAATTTTATTAATGGACATAGACTATGACATTTAATATCAATTTGACATTAAGTTTGTTGTGAAGCAAGTGCAAAGAGTACCTAGGTAGGTATAAGTTTATTATGGCAAGCCAGGGCAAGCAAAATGCAAATTGTGTGAAGTTATGGCATAGACTAAAGAAGTAATGAAGACAACGTGAACGTGAGAAACCATAAAGAAACGATCTCGCTCACAGCGTCGCTTTATCATTCCCTCTCGCTTAGTTTGTGACGATGCGGCGATATAGTAAAAGTTTCATTCTAAAAAAAGATGTAGGTATTAAATAATTATAGATTTGTTTCCATTCAATTAAAGCCCATTAGGCCGTATTCAGAAAGAAAGCTTGAAAATTGTGTTACTTCAACTGTGTGGAGTCAAATAAATTATCTTTATCTTTTATCTTTTTAAAATTATAAGCGCTTACCGGCTCTTGTCAGCGCTGGTTCGTTCTACACATAGGAAGCAGTTTGAAGCAGACCAAGACAAATTTTATATGGCAGCGCCCAGCGCTGGCCAGCGCGTGTTGAAGCATATCGGAACTTGTCAGCGCCGTTCAGCACTCATCGTGCGTGTTCATATATTTTCCTGCGCGGTTTACCAGCGCTGACAAGCGCCGATAAGCGCTTATAAGTTTCCAGCTTTCTTTCTGCATACTTACTTATTTAATACTACAGAACTTAGATCATTTAATGATCTAAGCTAAGGATCTAAGCTACAGAATGAAACATTTTAACCACATTTTAAGCCTAAGCGCGCACCACGACTTTATGCAGCGTGATTATTTTATCGCAGAAATACAACGTATGAGTTACTATGACAATGCGCGCACATGCGATTAAATAATCACAGCGATTTTAAAATTGTGATTTGTCACATTTTGCTGCGACTGCTCGCGACGCGATTGTCGCCAAAATGAAATGCAGAATATGAAATTCTATGGTTCCGCGCGCACTGCGATAATAAAATCACACAATCGGGCCCGGCCGGCACTTCACTTGTGTTGCGTCTGTCCAACAGTAAACATCGTAGTGGTATAGGTAGGTACTGTTTGGTAAACATAAATTCAGTAATCTGTCAAAGGTTTGAATTTATTTATTTATTTAACACTTTATTGTACAAGAAACAAAATATACCTACCTACATAAAGGTTACAATAATAAAAAAAATAAAAAAAGCACAAAGGGCGGCCTTTTGGCGGAATTTTCATTCTATAATAGCCAAAAAATTTTTTGGGATACATCCGAAGTTCATTGTATTTCTGACTAGCTTTCCACCCGCGGCATCGCCCGCGCAGTCAAAGAAAAACCCGCATAGTTGCCGTTCCCGTGGGATTTCCGGGATAAAACCGATCCTATGGCCTTTCTCGGGTATCAAAATATCTCTATACCATATTTACAGACAGACAGAGTTACTTTCGCATTTATACCTAATATTAGTATGGATAAAAGAAACCTTTGACATTTCTATCTGCTGTAAAAGGATGAGTCCAATATTGACGAATTTTCTTTTTTTTTTGCTATCCTCTAAAGTAGTAAATAAAGACAAGCAACTTGTACGAAATCCATGATGAAAGTGAGTAAAAATCACTATTAAATTATCGTTGTGCGCGCACCGTACTCTCTGCGATTTTCTACAGCGCGATTTTGAAATCGTGTCGCAAAAATTAAAATCGTGGTGCGCGCTTAGCCTCACTAAGTCTCTGGAAAATTGATATGCTATGAGCTATGATATTAATTGGTATATTGACATTTGACATTTGACAACAGACAAAAGTCAAAACCGATGAAAACGACGCCTTGTCGCAATCGAAAACTGTGGATGAATTTATTTGGATACCAACAAATTCTATGATATTTAAGTAAAACGGAAGTTAAGAAATGCTTTGTTTTAATAACTAGTTTTGTTTTTAAGCGTATAAATACTTATAATTATAATACTCTTATCGCCTAATTTTGTATGATTACTTCAGTATTTTTCTTGGGTTTTTCTATCCTTTGGGCTTTGATAGAAATTTAAGTGCGATTTATTACCGGTTGTACCTTACGATTTACGTGTACCTTCTTCGAAATCGTGGTTTGCCGTTGTGTTTAAAATGTCCAAGGAGGAGTCAAAAAAGGGATCTTCCGAAGGGGAGGACATTCCAAGTGATTTTTTCGATGATTTTAATAAAGAAGATTTCATGGATGGTCTTAGTGTGATCGATAGTTGGAACAACGAGGAAAAACGACGGTCTAGAGGACGCATCGACGAGGAAGCAGTCAACAGCGTCAGTGATTTGCGCGAACTGATCGTAAATGAAGAAAGAAATTCAAGGCGTGGATCCAGAGATAGTCCGTATGAAAATAAACATTTAGATGATTATATCAAACCAGGAAGCCGTCGAGATCCAAGCAAAACTCAAGAAGCTATACGGAGAGATAAAGAAGTTAAGGTGAAGGAATTTCTTGCCAAACATCTAGAATCTTCAGATGACTTGCGTCCCCCTGGTACTGAATTGGATGACTATTTCGATGAATCAATAAGTGAGAAGAAGAAATTAGAAGAAAAATTTGAAATGAAGAATCGAATAAAAGAAAGACATGATTCAAATGAAGATTTCCATAGGGACATTAGGGAACAGCATGATTTTGATGAAGATAAGCATCGCAGTATGAAGGGAAGACATGAATTTGATGATGATAGACATCGCGGTTTTAGGGAACGACACGATTTCAATGAAAGCAAGAATAGATTTTCTTATAGGGCCCAAGGAGATTATCCATATAAACGTCGGCGAGAATCTCCTCGATTTCGTCATGAACCACCATTTAGGACAACTTTTGATTCGTCTCAATTCAGACGATCACCGTTTAGATACCGTCGTATATCTCCTTCAAAACGTCATTATGACACACGATTCAGAGGCCAAGAACCATTACCACACAATCCACGTCACCGTAGTCCAAGACGTCCTGCGCATGCACCTCAATGGAGTCCACGTCACAGCCCACAGCGAATGAGAAGAAATCGGAGTCCAGAACCTCGTCGGGAGCGCCGATCGCGTTCGCGTTCGCCTTACAAGAGAACATACACTTCAACAAGATCGCGAACACGATCTCGCTCCACATCGAAAAGTCGTGTCCAAAAGGATGATTTTCTTTACCCTGATAAATACAGCAAACCATCAACCGATTTGCCTTTGCCAGTGGAACCACAGTATGTGCCACCTGTGAGTAATGAGTATGGAGGCCCTTCATACCAATATCCACAGGTGCCAGCATATACAGGGTACAATGAGCAATATTATCCCCCACAACCCAACCCCCAACTTTTGCCTCAACCGATTCCAAATCAAAATATCATGGCACCTCTTAATACACCAATGGCACCGACAATGAATCCTGCAATGGTACCTGCGCCCTGTATGGTGCCTGCACCTTCACAACCCACACCATCAATACCTATAAACCCAATAGCTTCACAAATTCTCGAAACAACGCCAGCATCGCCTTACGACGCATTAGCAAAAGTAACTAATTTATTTTGTTGTCTCTACATTGAATTAAAAATTGTAACCAAAAAGTATATACCAAATTTAAATTTCAGTTGGTCGCTGATGGAAAACTTTCTCATGAAGATTATTTGAAGCTGGCACCTAATAAGGGTAACAAAAGTTCAATTTTTGTTTAGTGTTTAAATTTATTTTTTTAAGTATTACAATTTCTTCTTTCGATTATATTGTAATGATTTTGATTTGTTTTATGTAAATGATTTTATATTGCAGGTGTTACTCAAAACATGGACCCAAAGGCTAGGGTTTCTGGTGGGTAGTTTTGTTTTACAATTCTTAAGATTTATTTTTGTACTATATTAGTATTCCCATGATGTAAAACAGTATTGTACAATTAGTGTGGAAATTAAACATATTATAACTTTGTACTTCCAGTGCTGAATCGCTGTAATGTAGCTTTGTCCCATCTTGGTAACTTGACATTACCCAACCGTTTATTGATACACAACTTGTACATTGGTCAAGAGCAGAAATCCATCGCACCAATGTTCGGCTCCCCCTTGAAGAGGCAATCGGCAATGGAGTTCTATTTTTCGAAGACAGAAAAATCGATCGTCGCTCAGCGAAACAAGCAGATCATCGAGTCTATCATTTGTGCGCTGTCGTTGGATAAAGTGGTGTCGAGACCCAAGAAGAAGGTGCAGAAGGATGTTAAAGAAGCTTCAGTGCAAACTTTTAAACCGGTGTGTGAAGTGTGTGAAATTCGGGAGACTGTTAAGTTCTGTGATGCAAGTACCTCTACCGATCCAGAATACTTCCGTTCGTCGGTACATACCCAGGTGATTGAGGAAGATCTGTACAGCTCTAAATCGGTGTTCAACCCCAGTGGCAGTGGCAGCAGCAGTGCACCGATTTCTATAGCTCATCTTACGCCGGCTCAACTCGTGTCTCAGCTAGCGGCGAGGGCCAAGACTCTGAAGCAGCCTGAACCACCGTACCCAAACCAGAGAGGTAATAGACCTAATTTTGATTATGATTACAACCGAAGAGGTAATCAATATCATAATCAAAATCCTAATTATAATAATTACAGATACTAAATAAAAGAAAGTTACAAAATGTATTTTTGGTTGAATAAATTAAGTAATCATATTCTATTATTCTCTTTAGTTAATACTTTAATTATTTTGGGCATATTTTACTATGAATGTTTGAATTATTAATTGAGGCATTTACGATGCACTTTTTTTTGTATAACTGATAGAACCTACATCTATCAGGTCTATCTAGGAAGCATCAGCAAGTGTGCTAACATTCACATGCAAATGCAAATGTTCAATAAATTTTCTTTGTTTATTTTTAAATAAACATTGAAAAATGTGATTGTCAACACACGCATAGGTGCACTTAGATAAATAATTCTGTAAATAAAATGTGAAAAGTTCTTTTATCAAAAACCTGTTTTAAACTTAGGATATTTTACTAAATGCCCTTTTTAATGTAATAACTAGATTATTAATTTTTGTTTTTTATTATATAGTGCATTTTATAATTTCTATTATTATTTGTTTATCACTGGACGGTGTTAAATACCATGTTATTGTAAAAGTTTGTAGAATGAGGTCTGATGTTTATGTTATGTGCAAATATAAGATCTCTTGGGAGTGTGTTTTATTCTTAAAAAGCGAACTACCTTTAACTATCATGCTTGAACAATCTGAAGGAGCAATAAACTTCAAAATAAAAACCAAGAAGCTACAATGGCGACCTTCATCGTTATTCCACAAGAAGAAATTTTCAAAAGGATCAACATAAAGAAATTTGCAAGCTGAAGAACTTTGCGGTTTAACAAATGGCACACACAGCAGGACCCTAACTTCTGCAGATGCGAATTTTTTAATCAATTCCACTTAACATTTTGTTCTGTAATTTTCATATTATTAGATTTACATACCTACATTAAGTCTTAATAAAATGGTGTAAGTCAACAATAAATCTATATAAAACTTGCTGGAAATTACTGGGGAAATGTAGTAGAAAGTATACAATAAATGTTATTTATGAAACTATATGAGGTCTTCTTTATTTCCCAGTTTATGTAAAACGTAGCAAACGTTTTAGGCTGAATTAAGTCTCACACTGACTACCGGCGCTGACAGCTCTGTTAATAATTCTTAAGCTATTGCATAGCTTCTATCGCGGGCCTTAAGCGCGGGGACCGAATCGAGAAATTCCGTAACGATAAAACCTCACGCTCCCTACTCCGACGGGATCGGAGGTGTGGCTTGAAGGCATGCTATGCAATAGCTTTTCCGCGGCACTCGGGGTTTACCACACGTCTTTTTTTTTAATGCTTCCTAGATGATCATATTATATCTCGGTCATCAGCATCAGCGCTGACGCGGACGGTACGCGTACAGTCAGCGTGAGACTAAATACAGTCTTACATTCAGAAATGTATATTTACTCAATATTTATGTAAGTACTTAATTATGAATATAGCTTTACAATAGTTTTCCTACTCTTCGTTTCGCACAAGATATTTTCTTATGGTATATGGATTAATAAAAATTGGAGGACACTTGGTAGAGTAAAATCGTAACATGCAATCAAATTGTACTTGACTAGTTAACATATAAGTTATGAAAGAATTTAGTTACTACTTGGAAAAGGTGGTGGATAAGTGATTATCAGAAAACTTGCCTTTTTCTGTTTAATGGATCATTACTAATGCTCATAATAAATCAAATTATACTTAGATACGATAACAAAATTGCATTTATTATGTTTGTCAATAATTAACAAAATTAAATTTATATTAATAATTAACAAGTTAAATAATTATACACTCATTATTAGATTATAAAAAGAATGTTTACATTAATAATATGGGTTAGTTTATCACAGATAATATATTTTAACCATCCAAGAAATCATCAAGCCACTTTTCAAGGTCTTCAGGAGATTCTATTACAGGATTTTTAGCTGGTTCAACTGGTGCTGGAATAAAAAAAAATGTTAACTGGTGACTAAATAGCCTTATCAGTATGCAAGTTTTTTTTTTTCATGTAGTTTAAGGTATGTATATAGTTTCTATGCGGAGAACGTAAAGTATCCACTATTTTACAGTAACGTAAATATAGTGGTAAAAATGTGTCATGTATGCATTGAGATAATATTACTACGTATGGAGGAGACACCACAAACAAGATCTGTGCGCCATTTTTATACTCTAAGTTTTTAAAATTATTATCTAGTTAGGTACTTACCGATGAAAGTTATTCCTTTGCACTTTTCCGTATTATTTGTGCAATATCGTAACACACACGAAGGCATATTTGATGCGTTTCACTTTAAAACAAAAAATGAGCGTGCAGTTACGCCATATGGCGTATGTTGAGCGGAACATAAGTGATGTAGGCGGTGCCGTCTCCATATATATTCTCAATGCATGCATGTAGTTTATTATAGGTAAGTGCATATTCTGATAAATTAACATTACCTGTGGAACAAAAAAGCTTACCTTTTGTATTAACTACTTTAGCTGCAAGAGGAATTGTATCTACTTTATTTGGTTTCTCTGCTGGTATTTCCTTGATAGGAGGATCTTTATTAGCTGTGTCATATAGAATCTCATCAACGTCATCTTCAAATTTATTAGCTTCTAATACTTTAACATTTTCATTAACATTATTTTTAACACATTTGTCATCTACAGGTTTAATTATTTTGTTGTCACTAGTTGTAATACTCAATGTACTTTCAAGATTTTGAGGCATTTCTGCTGGAACTTCAGGACCTGCAATTTCAGGTTTTCTTTCATTTTTTTCAACTTTATCTAAATTTATATCATTTTGTTCTAATTTAGGTAATATATCAGATTTTATTTCAGTTTCCTCCGACTCTAGGATATCATTAGGTTTATTAATATTAAAATCAATTTCCTTTTCAGTAGAAATTACTTCTTTTTCATTACTATCATCAGATTTAGTTAAACTATTTAGAATTCTCTCTTGAGCTTCTAATTCAGGAGTGGTGAATTTCTTATCTTTATAATACTTTTGTTTAAACTTTGTTGCTCTATGGTTCATATTCTGTATGTCTATTTCACTGAAAATCAATTGATCAATACCATTTCGTTCAAAAAATGGTATTGTCGACAATGCTGTATTTAAGTTTTTCATATTGATATCAAAATATTTATCATACAATGAAGGTCCAGTATTTGTATCCCAAGATTTTTCATGTTTGAATTGGAAATGTCCACCGACTGAGAGTGGCGCTGTTGCGAGCGTCTGAAAGTTGTATCAAAAACAAAAGGTTATAAAGGTTAATATTAAGAAAAATAGAAGGTACTTTTTAGTATTCCACATGGAAACATGATAACATTGTGTAAAATGTCCGAAATAATTATTTATTTATTAAAGTTTTATTAAATAAATAGTTTACCTCATAATCAGCTCCTAGATTCTCTTGTTCATCAATTTCTTCATAACTATCTATTGGCATCTCATATTTGGACCAATTACTTAGAATCTCCTTCTTTTTATACTTTGAATTTGCTTCTTCTGTTATTTTTATTATTTCGTCCGTTTCACGCTTCAAGTTTTTATAGAATTCTGGTGGTGGCGGCTCGTATACTGGTTTTTCTGACTTTTCTTTTGCTGAAACATTATTTTTAATCTTTAATACAATATTTAAATCTCGTGTCATAATGTTTGTCCTCAATGTACACCTATACCACTTAACCGATTATAATAAAATTCGCACAACATGTGCAGTTCGATTCAACTTGAGAGAGAGAGTTTAAATACACTAAATCTCAAATCGTTTTATCTCTAAATCGAAATTCGACACTTGTACAATAATATCATTAGCCACATTTTGACGTGTTATTCCCGGAGTGTTTATAACCTATGTACACCAAAAAATCTAAATAACAAGACACTATTTAAAAACCAAAATTTTTATCAAGTGTATTTTCGTTTAAGGTTCATAATAACACTTTTTAACATTTTGGTATTAATAACACAAAGGCGTTATCGAATGTGTAAAATGAACAGATTTAGTCGTAATTTGTCTAGGCCCTAGTTGCTCAGGGATAGGTTTTTATCCTACAGCGACTAAGTAATTAATCAATTGAAGGAGATAATATGAATCAATGGGATTCATACACAGTGTATAATTTTATAATGCTTTAAACTAGTTTAGATTTTACCATCAATAACTGGATGCAATCTATCAGGCTCTTTTTCTGGTATCTTTTCAACTGGGGCATTCTGCTGCTGCCGCCCTCTTCGCCTTCGCTGCTCTTTAGGGTCAGGTTTTCCTTTATGCCTGAAACAGATTGTTATTTGTGAGTACCTACCTATGAAGTCAATAACAATGTATCAAAGTTCTAAATAATACATACTGCTTTTTTGCATCCTCTGGCATATTGCACGTAAAAATGCTTAATTATTTGTTCTGTTTTTATTTTATTAATTACCAATAAAGGGTCACAATGAAAATTTAGGTTTATTGCTCTGAGACTGAGCACGGCTTCAGGCTTTATTGGGCTTTATGAAAATGACACTTGACAACTGTCAGTTGTCACTTCAATTTGACAGTTAACAAATATCGACGGGCCGGCTACTTAGACATTGAGTCTCTTCTTGGCTAAAATTCCAATAAAGCGAGTTAGATTATAATTTAAGGGTATTTAATATTTATAATTATGGTATTTGAGGCTTAATTTAGATTGAAACACAAGGATGATGCAATCACTTTTATTCACCGGCAACAAACTGACACACGATCGGTGACATTATTTGTGTCTACCCTCACTAATATGACTAATATACTACAATCCCTCCACCTTTAGTTACAACTTAATGACTAGGTATTACAAAAATTTACGTTTTTTACGTATACGCAAAGGATATCTACGAGGTGTCAACTGATCGTCACTCCGAGGGTCTATAGGGGCGGAAGGAGAACTCACGCCAGTAGCGACAGAACTTCCTTCAGAATCTGAGCCAACTGGTACCGATTCACTCCTCTCCTCCTCTACCTGCTCTTGTTGAGGAGCTGGCGATGACAAGACGTTTGAGTCATGAGGAACCCCCTGCAATTGCGGTGAATCTTGTTCCGTATCCACAGGAACTGAAGATTCAGTCACCCCATTAGTAGTGTAGTCCCCGAAGCAACTCACATCATCAGACACATGTTCATTGTATTTTTTAGAACCCTTATAAATCAAAATTTGATCTACCTATATGTTTGCGAACGTAGACATTTTGTTCTGGTACATAAACCAAATACATCCTTGAGCCAATGTTTTTTTTAATTATACCAAATTTATATGTATATTTGGTTCCATTTTTATAATAGTGTTTAAACAAAACTTCATCTCCGGTTTTAAATATAATTTTACGATGACCCCCATAGGCGTTACTTTGTGAAATCTGTTTAGCATTAACATTATCCATAACAACACTTGACAAAGACTCTGAGGTTGGTGAATTGCCACCAGCCACCGTACTACGTTCACAAAGTAAATCTAAACGGCAACGTAACTTACGGCCAAACATCAACTCTGCGGGAGAGACACCGGTAGTGCAGTGAGCCGAATTTCTATAATTAAATAAATATTCGTATAATTTATCAACCAACATTTTGGAGCTGCCTTCGTTTAAAATCACCTGAATGCTGCGTTTAAATGTTTTCACAGTATTTTCGGCCTGACCGTTAGACGCTGGGTGGTACGGTGCAATCGTTACATGTTTTACTCCATTGCGTTGACAAAAATTTTCAAAATAAGCTGAACAAAAATTAGTTCTATTATCCGTCACTATAACTTTAACTAAACCAATTAATCTACTAAACATTTCACTGACTCTCAATACCACAGCTTCACTATCTGTCGTTGACATAATAAAACATTCTACCCATTTAGAATATGTTGGTGAAAAGAGTTTGTATAAACAAATGTGTATGTCAAATACCTATGTGTCATCTTATAATTTCTCTCTTCCGTCTTTACCCTTCGTACTACGCGCATCGTCTAATAAAGAATCTTAAGTTTATTTAACAATCTTTGCTTTTTCCTGCCCAAAACCCATCAGGTTATGGGCCCAGGACGTTATCTTTGCTCTGTATATAATTATTTTTGAGTTTTGGCAGAATAAAAGTAATTTTATAAATAAACTAAAACGCCCGTCCATACATGTAAAAATGGCGACATCGACATCGGTTTCGACTTTAACTCCTATGGAGAAGTTGAGCGGCATAAAAAACTACAGTAATTGGAAGTTCCAACTGAAAATGCTACTCATTCACGAGGACTTATGGGACGTCGTTTCGGAAGATAAAACTGAAGATGTCAAAGATGCGGCTCATATGAAGAGATCTCAGAAAGCTCTTGCTAAGATCTGTTTGTCAGTAAAGCCCTCGGTTTTTACGCATGTAAGGAACGCAGAGACGGCGCGGGATGCATGGATTAATTTGCAAAAGGCGTACGAAGACAAGGGGTTGTCAAGGAGACTGAGTTTGCTTCGTCTTTTGTTTGCAACAAAATTATGCGAATGTGAAAGCATGGAAGCTTACGTTGCGAAGATTAGCGACCTAAGTCAACAGCTGAACGATATTGGTTCACCTCTGGAAGATGATTTCGTTGCAGTTCTCTTATTGAGTGGCTTGTCGCAAGACTTTGATCCACTCATAATGGCACTTGAAAATTCTAATATCAAGTTGTCGAGTGAAGTGGTCAAAGCGAAGCTCATGCAGGAGAAGCATCGACGTGATGAAAAAGGTGACACGAGTTCAACAGCGTTGGTGGCGGCACGTAAGAAAATCAAATGCTTTAAGTGCAAGAAGCTTGGTCACTTCTCGAGGAACTGTAAATCTGTGAAACCAGTTAAGGCGGAGAGCTCAACAAACCAGTTACTATTGACAGCATTATCAGCTTGTGTGCAGAATGATATATGGTTAATAGACTCTGGTGCGAGTAGTCATATGTGTCATGACAGGAATATACTAAATAACTTTGTTCCTGGTTATGTGTCTGAAGTCAAGGTGGCTAATGGTGAAAAACTATTTACTGCTGGTCGTGGTGATGTAAAAGTAAATTTGAAATTAGGCATCAAAACAATCAGTGAAGTTTATCATGTACCGAATTTAGCTACAAACTTGTTGTCAGTCAGTGCGTTAACTAGGAAGGGTTTTAGAGTTATTTTTAATGAAAAATGTTGTAATATATTCTATGGTAAAAAGCTAGCAGCTACAGCTGTACATAAAAATGGTGTTTATCAATTAGAAACTGCAGAATCTGTTAGAGAGCGTGATCTGTGTGTGGTAGGATGTGGTGGCTGTTCTATGTTTTCAGGGAATAGTGTAGAATCTGCGACTACCAAGGTAAATACAGAAGCTCAAGATTTAGTGCAGAAGAAAGCATCTGAGAGCTGTAAGAAAGAAACTGAGCTGAGTTTCCAGGCGGCTGCTAACTCTGTTACGCAGGAGACATGGCACAGGAGACTAGGACATCTCAATATGAGGAGTATGCATTTGTTAATGAAAGGTATGGCTAGTGGTATTACTTATGATAAATCACAGTTCAGTCAATGTGAAGCTTGTGTTAAGGGGAAGCTTAGCAAATTACCTTTTCCTAAGAAGGCACAAAGTAGGTCAAATGAACTGTTAGGTGTTGTACACAGTGATTTATGCGGGCCTATGCCAGTGAAATCTTTCGGTGGTGCTAGTTACTTCCTCACGTTTATTGATGATTGTAGTAGGAAAACATGGATTTATTTTCTGAAAAATAAGAGTGAAGTTTTCGATAACTTCAAACATTTCAAGGCAATGGTGGAGAACCAAACCAATAGAAAAATAAAATTGTTGAGGACGGATAATGGAGGCGAATATGTCAATTCTATATTCCAGGAATATTTGAAGGATAACGGCATCATTCACCAGACTACCATACCGCACTCGCCTCAGCAGAACGGTGTTGCTGAGCGGGCCAACAGGACAATCGTCGAGAAGGCTCGCAGCATGTTACGAGACGCAGGCTTAGATGGGCAGTTCTGGGCAGAAGCGGTCAATACCGCTGTTTATTTGAAGAACCGGTCCCCTACAAAAGCAGTCTACGGTAGCACGCCAGAGGAAAAATGGACTAATGAGAAGGTGAATCTTAGCCATTTACGTATATTTGGTTGTGTGGTTTATGCCTTGACACAGAATCGTAAGAAATTAGATTCAAAATGTAAACCTTACATTTTTGTAGGATATTGTGAAAATAGTAAGGGTTATAGATTGATTGATCCAGAGAATCTCAGCAAAATTATTAAATCAAGGGATGTTGCTTTCTTTGAAAACAAATTCTATACAAAAAACACTGAAAAATGTGAAAATGGTGATTTTTTCATGATGATAAATAATTTACAGACTGAGAATTTAAACTCAAATGATTCTCATGTTGAAGTGGCACAGTCTGAAAATTCACTATCACCAGAAAAAGGGGAAGAAAATGAGATTGTAACTAATCCCAGAAGACAGTGTATTTTTGAGTTAGATGACTCTGACAGCAGTAGTTCTGTTGATCCTTCCGATGTCACTTACATTCCAGGTGAATCGACACTTGAAGATGCGATGGATACATCGGAATATGACAGTGCGTGTACTGCAATGCTGACCTGCATTGGAGATGAACCAGAGACAGTTCAAGAAGCTCTAGGAGGGGCTGAAGCTGTTCACTGGAAGAAAGCAATGGCTGATGAGTATCAATCATTTATTAAAAATAAATGTTGGACATTAACTGATCCACCTAAAGATCAAAAACCGATTAAGTGCAAGTGGGTTTTTAAGAAAAAGAAAGATCTTGATGGAAATCTAAAGCATTATAAAGCCAGATTGGTAGCTAAAGGTTTTACACAGCGCTATGGAATTGATTACGAGGAAACTTTTTCTCCAGTGGTTCGATATTCCACTATTCGCATATTATTGGCTTTAGCAGCTGAAAAGCAGATGGATATCGATCATTTGGATGTAAGAACTGCTTTTCTAAATGGAGATTTGCAAGAAAAAGTTTTCATGGAACAACCGGAAGGTTATAAAGTAAAAGGCTGTGAGCATAAAGTATATAAATTGCATAAAGCAATTTATGGCCTAAAGCAAGCTTCGAAGTCTTGGTATGAAAAGATAAACCATGTGTTGGTTACAAAACTTTGTTTCAGAAGACTGTCCTCAGAGCCCTGCGTGTATTTTAAATCAAATGGTGAAGAATTAGTCATCATTGGGTTGTATGTGGACGATATATTATTATTTTCAACCAGAAATTCACAAATGAAAGTTGAAATAAAGAAGAAACTCATGCAAGAATTCGAAATGAAGGATTTAGGGCCAGCCAGCCATATACTTGGTATGCGCATCACAAGAAACCAAGATAATATCTATCTTGATCAGTCTAGTTACATAAAGAATGTTTTAGACCGTTTTCATATGATTGACTGTAAGCCAGCTCAAACTCCAATGGAATCGGGATTGAAACTTGTAAAGGCTGATAAAAAGGAGGAGAATTTGGAATATAGAAATTTAATTGGTTGTTTAAATTATATTTCAGTTAGCTCCAGGCCAGACATCGCGCACGCGGTAAGCATGCTGAGCCAGTATAATGATTGTTATGATCAGCGTCATTGGAAGGCCGCGAAACGCGTACTACGGTATTTAAAGGGTACTGTAAACTACAAACTTGTTTTTAGTAGAAGTGGTCTAGACATCAATGGGTATATTGATGCTGACTGGGCTTCGTGTGAGGTCGATCGTAGGTCGTACACTGGGTTTGTGTTTCAAATTGGGAACTGTTCTGTATCGTGGGAAAGTAGAAAACAGCGAACAGTCGCTCTTTCTAGCACAGAAGCAGAATATATGGCTCTATCAGATTCTTGTAAAGAAGCGTTATTCATAAGAACTCTGTTGTATGAATTGTTAGGTAGGCATTGTTCTGTTACGATTTTTAATGATAACCAATCAGCACAAAAATTGTGTAAGAATCCTATGTATCATGCTCGTACGAAACATATAGATGTGCGGCATCATTTTATAAGAGAAGTTGTAAAAGATAATATTGTTAATTTGAATTATTTGTGTACTTCTGAAATGACTGCCGATATTTTAACAAAACCACTTACTAAAGAAAAGCATTATAAGTTTGTAACGTGTTTAGGTTTACAATAAATTTGTTAAATTCTTAAATTGTAAAAACTAAACTTGTTTAATGTTGTACAATAATTATGTACCTACACATTTGTTTAAGGGCCAGTGTTGGTGAAAAGAGTTTGTATAAACAAATGTGTATGTCAAATACCTATGTGTCATCTTATAATTTCTCTCTTCCGTCTTTACCCTTCGTACTACGCGCATCGTCTAATAAAGAATCTTAAGTTTATTTAACAATCTTTGCTTTTTCCTGCCCAAAACCCATCAGAATATGCATCAACTGCTACTAAAAAATTTTTATTGTTCAACGAAAACATATCTAAATGAATGCGCTCCCAAGGACGCTCGGGGTAGGACCAATGAGCGAGGGGCGCGCGCGGGGGGCTGCTACGAAAAAACATTGCAAATACTACATGAACCAATTTTCTGCTCAATATGCTTGTCGATGTTAGGCCACCACATACGAGTGCGCGCTTCATTCTTAGTTTTAACGATTCCAAAATGAGAACTATGCAATTCATTCAATAAACGTTCACGTAAAATGGTAGGAATTACAATTTTATGGCCGCGCATAATGCAACCATCTTCATATGAAAGTTCATTTCTACACATAAAATACGGTTTTAAATCTACATCCGCAAGCTTTTTAGGCCAACCGTGCTTAATGAAATTTATAATTTTAAGGAAAATATTATCATTTTCAGTGGCGCTCTTAATTTCGTTAAAAGATATAGGTTTTAAAAATAAATTCGCAATAAAATTAACGTATGAACACGAGTCGGTTGTATTTAAATCACATTCAGATTCAGACGGAGTTTCTAGAACCGATCGAGACAAAAAATCTGCAACATTGTTATTGCTTTTAATATATTCGATATTAAAATTGTATGCCGATAAAAACAACGCGTAACGCTGCAAACGGTTCGCAGCGAGTTCGGGAAGACCCTTTTTTGATGCAAATATCGACAACAAAGGCTTATGATCAGTTCGTAAAGTGAAAGGAACAGTACGACCGTACAAATAGTGATGGAATTTTTTATTGCAAAAACTATAGCAGATGCCTCTTTCTGAATCTGCGCATAATTACGCTCCGCGGGCGACAACGACTGCGACGCATACGCCACGACCCGCTCAGCGCCGTCCGGCTGCCGCTGTGCCAGCACGGCGCCCAGCCCCGCCGGCCCCGCATCCGCCGTCACTATCGTACACAGCTCGGGGTCGAAGTGGGCAAGCACCCGATCCGATGATAATTCTTGTTTAATTCTACAAAACGCCTCATTCTGTTCACGGCCCCAAAACCATTTTGTATCTTTTTTTAGTAACATATGTAACGGATCCAAAACACTCGACGTGTTTGGTATGAAACATCTATAATAATTTACCATACCTAGAAAAGATTTCAACTCACTAACATTCTTTGGGCAACTTGCATTTACAATAGCTTCAACCTTTTGTTTTGATTTATGTAGACCGTTTTTATCTATGATGAAACCGAGATATTCGATAGACGTCTGAAATAATTTACATTTTTCTCGTTTTACACGTAAACCCGCATCCTGCAATCTACTCAAAACCAACTCCAATCTCTGCAAATGCGATGCTTTTGTAGGACCCGTTATCAAAATATCATCCAAAAAGACGCAAACTCCCTCAATACCCACCAATAACTGATCCATAGTACGCTGAAAAATGCACGGAGCATTCGATAAACCAAAAACCAGTCTATTGTATCGAAAGAGACCCAAATGAGTGTTGATACATGTCAATTCTTTGGAATTATCTAATAATAATTGATTGTAAGCCCTAGAAAGATCTAGCTTAGAAAATTCTAACCCTCCGTGTAATTTAGAAAAAATATCTTCGATCCTAGGCAGAGGATAATTATCTATATACAACACTTTGTTTAAAGTTACTGAAAAATCCCCACAAATTCTTATATTACCGTCGGGTTTTAAAACGGGAACGATAGGTGTTGCAAAATCAGAGTAATCAACCTTTTCCAAAATACCTAAATCAAGTAAACGATTTAATTCCGCCTCCACTTTAGATTTCAATGGAATCGGCACCGGTCTAGGTTTAAAAAATTTCAATTGACTCCCTGGTTTGATTTTTAAAGTCACTTTATATTTATTAAACGTACCCAAGGTATCACTAAAAAGTACAGAATATTTATTTAAAATATTATCTGCAAGCCCGTTTGATTCTAAACTGTTGTAGTTACACGAACTAATAAACTCCAAACTAAAAATAGAAATAAAATCACGGCCTAAAAGTATCGGTTGGTTTTTGTGTGTATTAACAATAAAAAATTTAATCGGTTTAACGATATTATCATAGGTAACGTTCATACAAATATAACCTAATGGGTTAATTCTAGTCCCATTATAACAATTAAACACCACACTACTCGGTTGTAACAACCGTTTACGTTTAAAATATTTTTCATAAATAAGATATGGCAAAACGGATACTGCACTACCGCTGTCGATTTCACAAATAAACTTTATCGAATCCAACAATACCGAAAGACGCATAGGTTCTCCATTTGAACATTTAATATTAAATAACTCACCAACTTCAGAGTCCTCGCCGTGCATTTCTACATAATTATTACGCTTAACATTAACGTTACAAACTCGTTGTAAATGCCCTTGTTTACCGCACTTATTACAATTATAATTTTTAAAACGACACTGCTCTTTTGAATGGCCTTTACCACCACACACTACACATAACACTTTCTCACTGAAGTTGGAGCCCCGGGCCGCCCTCCCAGGGGCGCCGGGACGGACGGCGAACACACCAACCGGACCGCGTTCGACTCCCGGCTGCAAACTCGCCGATGATGCCGAATCAGCACTTTGCAATGCCAAGCGGGCACACTGCACGCTTAATGCCATCTCCAACGCCTTGTTGAAAGACAAATTATCGATATTCTCCGCGAATAACTTTTCTTTTTCTTTGGCATTTACTAGACCCAATACGAATCTATCACGTAGTGCTGTGTCCAATTCGTTCTTAAAGCCACAATGTTGCGCTAAAAGTCGTACTCGCGCCGCCCATTCAGTTAAATCTTCCCCCGGTCTTTGTTCAGCCTTATAAAACAAATATCTTTCAGCAAAAATACTTCTCTTCGAGATAAAATGATCGTTTAACTTCTGTATGAGTGTAGCGTACTCGATGTTTTCTAAATCCGAAGGAAATACTAAATCTTTAGCGACGCGATAAGTGTCTTCTACCAACGCTGTCAACAACAACGCGCGGCGCTTCACCCCGGCTTTGTCTGAATTGTCATCAATGCTGTTAGCCGTGCAATACTGCTTAAAACGACTAATGAATATACTCCATTCTTGCGCGCGGTGGTCGAACGTGAGATTGCTGCCAAATGACGCATTTCCAACAAACGACATATTTCACTGTATTCTTTGCACTTTTTCACGTGTGAATTACTATTTCCTCGTCGCCAATTATGGTATTTGAGGCTTAATTTAGATTGAAACACAAGGATGATGCAATCACTTTTATTCACCGGCAACAAACTGACACACGATCGGTGACATTATTTGTGTCTACCCTCACTAATATGACTAATATACTACAATAATATTACGACGATCTAATTTATAAAATATTTAATAGCTAACCTTAAAAAATACACCGACAAAATACACTGACAGGTGTGCCGCGCACACCTGTCAGAAGTGAAACTTCTTTTGCAAGATTCAAAGATTCTAAAATCGTCGCCTTACTCCATGACGTGACGGTATTGCCATGGCGGGACCGTGGATTATTACTCTCAACACGAAATTTTAATTCAAAAATTTTTCTTCAAAGTTTGTAACGTGAATACGTAGGCTTGAAATGAGCTCGAAATATTCACAGAATCTTTAAATGTAGGTACGTATTTAGTTACTTATCAGCTATCACTAAAAAAAAAACGAAGTAGCTTTCGCTGACCCTGTGTACCTACCTAAGTATGTATGGTTAAATCATTAAAATTACGCAACGAATTTTGATTGGGTTTTTCAATAGATAGAGTGATTCAAGTGCTCCGCGCGGTTTAACGCCCGTGGCTCCTTTCCTGTTTCCTGTTGGTCGTAGCGTGATGATAATATTATAGCCTATAATAGCCTTCCTCGATAAATGAGCTATCTAACACCGAAATAATTTTTTTCAAATGGGACCAGTAGTTACCGAGATTAGCGAGTTCAAACAAACCAACAAGCTCTTCAGCTTTATAACATTAGTATAGATTATTTCGTTATTTTCTTTCAGGTATTACCTACATAAGCAGATTTGCTAATAATGTATGCAGTATGTTTCATCGAGATAGAGCAGCGTTAATCGGGATCCCATACAAAGTGAGACTCGTATGCATAGAAATCAAAATAACAAGACACTAGGTAGGTAAGTATTATGTTTCTATGGTCGTATGAATGCACTGAAAGACTGAATTTCGATCTAAAGGCACTAAATCATAAAATAATAACTAATAATTACTATCGTTGAGGCGATCGTAGTAATTCTTAATTATTATTATTTTAATATAAAAAATCTAAAACTTATAGTCATAAATCTGTTACACACGAGGGGCACGGCACTTTCAAATAATATAAAAGAATTATCAAAACTGTTTCGTCCATCGAAAGCTTTGAGGTAACAGACACAAAAAATACGCTTGAGACTCCTATTGAAAAAAGTTTGCTTATACTTTATAGGGAGAGAACGCGAGTGGAGGTGCTCTATTATTTTATTATATTTAAAAACTAG
The DNA here is from genome assembly GCF_905220415.1 of Colias croceus. Lineage (NCBI taxonomy): Eukaryota > Metazoa > Arthropoda > Insecta > Lepidoptera > Pieridae > Colias > Colias croceus. Next base: position 8,706,471 of record NC_059550.1, on the reverse strand, counting down.
CTTCCACCCGCGACTCTGTCCGCGCGGAAAAATTAAGAAAAATTAAGATTTTTTTTCTACGTATTTTTCCGGGATAAAAAGTATCCTATTTTATGCCCAGGATAATAAGGTATAATTATACCAAGTTTCATCGAAATCGAACCGTTAGTTTTCACGTGATGCCTGAACATACAGACAGACAGACAAAAATTTTTTTAATCACATGTTTGGGCTGGGTATCGATCCAGTAACACCACCTGCTATTTATTTTTTCAAACAATATTTTCAATGTACAGAATTGACCCTTCTACAGATTTATTATATGTATAGACAAAACATAGGTATTTAAAGTAAAACTCGTGGGTTGTAAAGTTATGAAATACGATAAAAATAGAATATTAAAAAGGGCATTACCGGTTTAAAGTTATGACTGGTTATCAAATCAAATAAAAAGTATGATGAATCAATTGCGTGGGCACAACACGAGCCCTCTTGTATTTTTTTTTTTTGTTTTACGAGCGCAGAGTGCAGCCGAGAAACAGATTGTCTTGTATAAACATCTATTGTTCACAATAATTATGGGAGCCTAATAAAAAGTCCCTTCAAAATACGGGGTATTGTTCTCAAATTTGTTGGCACTAAGCGAAATGAAAAACGTTGAGGATTATTAGCTGAAGTCTGCTGTTTGACTGTTACGAATTACGATTCTATGGAAGTAGGTATTTATTTGGCTAAAATCATTAGGAAAAATAAAAATGTTAAGGCAATAAATTGTGCTGTTTTTATTATAAATTAATTTGTTTGCGATGGTTGTCAGTCTAATAAGTACCTATGGTTAACTTAATTAAGTTATCGAACAGTTTTAATCATAAACAATTTGCAATACATTTTTAATTTTGTTTTTACATTTTTTTAAATTTCTTGAAGTTAGTTCATAAAGAGCATAGAGTCATTGAAACCCTTGTTGAAACCGCATGCGAAAAGCTAAATTGAAATAATCATAATTTTTGAAAAAAAAAATAGATGTACTTATATTGTATAATCTGTGCGTTCAGGAACAAGGAAGCGCCCGGGAGCGCGGGTGAGACAGGGGTGACGCACAGCGCATGCGCTCCACAAGGGGCGGTTGTGCGCGCAGTCGCCACGCGCCCGTTCGTAAAACGGCATGGCGTATCGCGTCCCTCAAGGACATTTTTGACATCCCACAAAAAAATACCAGCTGTTGATCGCAACGATAAATAAAAATTTAACCATTATGTGTGTGCCGTGTCGATTTTAGTGCAGTGCTCATTTTGTGTTTAATATTTGGAATACCGGCGTCCCGTACGCCCGTTGTTTTCATAAGGTATGTAAAACATTATTGTTACAGTTTATTATGAATGTTGTATAAAATATATTATGTGATAATACGGTGCAATATATTTTGGCTGTGCACGCAACTCGGTTTCGATTTATCCCAAAGCGCGAATATGAGAGATATTCGGACCCCACGTAAAGTGATTTATGGGGAGTTATCCATTGCAGACAATTTCTATGCAGCTTTCGGAGCACAGATTGGGCGGTATTGCTTTGCGAAATAGTAAACATTATGTTAGCGATATTCCAAGTAGATTAATTTTGTTAATCTGCTTTGAATAACCATGAGCAAATATATATGAATGTTTGAATAATTATTTGATTGAAACAAAACATTTTTACACAAGTAGCGTCTTAATCGTTTAAGGAAACAATTCACGATAGTTTCGCTCTAATTAAAATCAAAATACAATAAAACTGAATTTATTAAACTAATTAGTTACATACTTACGTTGTTAAATTGCAATGAAATTACAAATGCAGGAACAGTAAAAGTAAACATGGAATATTCTCCATCGCTAACAAGTACACACACGCGAAAACAATAATTTCACTCATTCATTTCCTCCGTGTTCATTCAATCGAAGACATAGCTGATTGGTTATTTATAAGTTTGGCGATTATTCGATAATCACTTTCTGAAACGCTCTACGTAATGTAAAGTGCGTAATCCCGATATTTGTTGAGGTTTTATTTACCTATTATAGGAATAATCAAGCCTTTTTAGTTGGAGTTGCAACTCGCATGGTATGGTGGTTGATGACTTCTTGCTTCGTGTAGGTAGGTATATTATGAATGATTTAAAGCAGTCTAGTTTTAACAAACTAGGTAGCTCCCAAACTTCAAAATTCAAAACATAATATTATGGCTCTACAATCTACATACCTAATTAAATATCACAAACGTTACATAGGTAACCAAGTACCTAGTTCGTAGGTAGATACCTATAAGGATTTCCAGTAAAATAATGGTTATGCTGGATAAGAACCTCCGTCTTTTGCTGTTACTTAAGTACTTACGATTTCGATTCTTTAACGTAAATTATTAAAAAAAAAAATGTAGGTACTTACCTACCTATTTTATTAAAAAAAAAACGTAAATTCAAGAAGTTCAATCAAACTCAAACTCAAACATTTATTTATTCAATTAGACTACTTTTAGTAGCACTTTCGAATCGTCATTACATTAGTACCTAGGTATTTTTAACATCTCAATCTGAAATAAAATCTCACGAAACGGTATTAATTGTATCAAAATTATCATTTGAGACATGCCGTCATACCTATATAGGTACCAAGTAAAGCTGATTCAGGTGAGAGTCATGTAAGCTGAGTATGTTTATCTATTGTGACATTCCGTAAAGAGACTAGGTAATAAGGATTATTCATCATAACCTACATTGGTTAGTTTTGGATAAGCAGCCACTTAGCTTCGAGTCATCTTACTGCTCATATACTGCTAAGTGGGGTCGATGTAAGATGTTTTTCGTGCCATTCTAGTTCGTCTTTTCTATTATATATATTTATATATAATAGAAAAGACGAACTACTTACTTATATATAATAGAAGACGGTAGTGATCATTTGATCACCATCACGACGTCGTTTTTCAGGAATATTTCCCTAAAATATTTCTATTACTTTTGGCTTCGAAGCTACTTCTATAGTAAGTGCCATAATTCGTATCTTAAGATCTTATTAGGTAGTTAATCATGAAATAAAAAGTATATTGTCTGAAAATAATGCATCGATTAATGGCACGAAATGCCGTCAGGTTAATGCCCTATATTTACGACAAAATGCATTATAAATAAAATATATTTTCTGCATGATTTAGCAGTAATGATGTGTTTGTTTGAATTATTCAACATTAAAAGCATTATTGCATTATACAATAATTATGTCAATGCCACTTCCTGTTTACCTTTTCCTCTTGTATCCACAGATATAAGCTCTAATTAAGTAATTAACTATACCGTCTATACCTACTCGTAGTACAATACCAAATGATATCCTTAGAAACCTTTAAAATCTTTACTTAGAATCGATCATCGTACCTAATCAATCATACTGATTGAGGCTTAGTAATAAAAAAATAACAATAAGAGTAGGTACGTTTTTTATGTGACATTATCGGAATAAGACGAAAATTTATCGAGGCTATAACGAAGACAGACCCCTTAATAAAAATTCTCTATTAGTCATTGCCCATCTCATGTTCATTTATTACAAGTAATTGAAGAGCATGGGGAACATATTAATAATGAAATTAGTCTAATCACTACAATTATTCAATTTATAATTTCACGCATGGCTGGATTGTTGCCGAATTTCCAATACAAAAGGGCTACTAGCCATAATTAGTGAGCGCATCGCTGGCGATCGAACTTGAAACCCTATCATTTTATTGATTACTTTTTTGATGTCGTTTGAAGTACATAATATATGGTCATAACTTCACTGCGTAGTAACAAAGTCGCTTTCTCTGTCCCTTTGTCTCTATATCCCTGTAAATGTTTAAAACTACGCAACAGATTTTGATGTGTTTTTTTTAAATAGATAGAGTGATTCAACAGGAAGGTTTTAATATATAATTTATTAGGTTTTAGACAAAACGGGTGCAGTAGCGGGCGGAAAGCTTAGGAAATGATATGGAAAGCTGTGGGTTGCAGTTAATTCGATATAAACTTCATCAAAAGTGTATGATAATTGGTTTGCTTTTTGCTATAGCACTAAAAATCTGCTAGCTTTGAACAGTATTGAGGTGTAAATAACATAGACATGTAATAAAATAAAATTAAAGTGATACGTATCGTGCGTTGTGATAATCAACGTGTCAGTTTTTCAGCTAACAATTACAAATTTCACCAACAGTACAACGAACAAAACGGACGGGCTATTTTCGCATTTATATCAATCAATTAGAACAGTTTAGCCCAATCAAGTATAAATTTATATAATAGCATATTGTTGATTCATATAGGTTTAGAAAAAACAATCACTTATGACAGCTAAGTGCTGATGAAAGAATTTCCAAAATCAGGCAACTATTTCTTCCAGTTTATCTGACTATTATCAACATACAGTAATCATCAATTTAGATTTAAAAACCTTCACAACATCTATCGAAAATGCTCCCAGTAGGTAAATGCATATTTTTTCAGCTCGATTGTGTTCGAAACGTTCGAAATTAAAAACGAAGAAGACATCCCAAGAATGATATTGGTTAAGTTCAATAAAGAACTTTAATATCCGTTTTATGACATAATATAAAGTTTTATGACAATTTCACAAGGCAATAATTGTGGTGCAGTGACGATTATGCAAGGGTCTTTCTTGGCAAGCTTCCAACACTATTAATGTCCTCTGAGTAATCCTTAGGCGTTCAGCTTCCTTGTGACATATATGTAATGCAGATTTCATCTTGATTCATCAAGGCTGTATATTAACACTGTTTATGTATTACAGGAATATTAAGATTCTAGTAAGTACGTTGAACAGCTCTTGTTGATCATGCGCTTTCTGAAACAATTCTTTAAGAAAAAATTTGGATTTTTCTTTTGTGAGGCTTTACTGATACCCAGATTTTTAATTTTTCGTCTCAAAAGTTCCCCTCTGAAATAACTGCCATAGTTAACAACATTTACTGTAATAATTAACAAGAAGGCAAACCTCGTTTACAGTTTCTTGGTAAGTACATAGTTAGTTATTAGCATACATTTTCCATAAGTTCATAATCCCCCTTTTAAGCCGTTTGTATACTACGGATATAAGCATTATGTCCTGGATATTGAAAATGGCTCGTCCTGATCAACTTTTCCCACATAACAGAGGAACTTGAACATCGTGTCGTTGTACGCATAAGCTTTCATTTAAATTCCGTACTTTATCATCGCGGCCGGTTCGCAAGGTCTTTGAACCACCGAATTCCCTCCCAATGTTTGAGCCAGCTAAATATAGAACTGCGTAAGTATGCCCATATTGCGTTAAACCTAGGAAGTGTATTGTTATATTGAATTTAAATTAAGCACGATACTTTAGGGCATAAGGTTATATTACTTGCGGTTTTATACGTCAACTTTGTGGTTCATTAAAATGCTCGTGGAATGGTGTTTTATGAGGCGTCACGTAACAACTTCATTATGCAATTTCGAAAGAAGTGTAGAATTTTTAAGGTGCGTGGGAATCTTTTTTGCAGAATTCTACCTTTATCTAAAAATGTTACACTATTTTTACATTGACGGTGCCTTATTATAAGATGTCGCTCCTAATGATCTTGAGTCATTTGCTAGTTTCAATTACACCTAGCAAGTTTGCATCAGTCTACGTGACAATCATTCGCAGTATGCATTAGGAGAAGCGCTTAACAATATATAAGTCTGACGTCAGCGCCAGGACAAAAAGACAGGAGAAATCTGGTATTCTGCCACTGCGGTGACTGGTTGGATTGTTGTGGTCAGTTTTTATCAGGGCATTTACTAGATAATGTCGCTTTTAATTAAGCTAGGGTTGGTATTTGTACATATTAAGAGATATGTACCATTATTTGTAGTACAATTCACGGAAAAGTATAACCAACTAGGGGAGGTAATAAAAATATTTGTGAGTGTAAATAAAATCTGGGACGTATCTATATTTCAAGACTATTCTTTACATCATGATGTCTAATGAGTAATATACTTGTCTGTTTTGAATATTGGACAATTTCTGGTTAAACTATGTGATTCATTGATATAGCAGTAGACAGTAGAGTGAAGATTTTGAAATGAAACTGGTTTATCAATTATTAATATTATACTTTTTTAATGAAATTTATACGCAAATGCACACACTGCAACAGCAATTAATAGATTTATAAAAGCTATGCTTATTTTTTGTAAAGTTAAAAAAGCAAGTGGTCTTCTTTCCTTAATAAAATACTAAGATGACCCACATAAGAGGACGTTAAAAAAATAGACAGATGGCAAGCGTATTGGGGTATAATATAAATATTATTATCTAGATAGCATAAACATGGATGAAAGTATAGATTTGCAAACCTCATAAATTTTCTGCATTAATCCTTTGATTATTTGGACTTTTAGTATGATTCTGAGTATGTTGATCAAAATTTAAAGGTTATAAAATATATAAGTTCGAAAAAATTGCTTGGTTTAGATAGGTGTCCTGTTTTTCGGAGAATTTGGTTCTGTGTTCTTTATGATTATGTGTTTGTTATTTATGGTTTTGAGAATTTGCTAAACCCTAGCGTTAATACAATCCCGAGTATTCTTTAATTGTGGCTATAACCAGCACAATGGGTATGTCGGAATCTTAATAGAGCCCCTTTTACGTCTAGGTTATGCGGAAAAGTTAGAGATATTAGGTGGTTAGTTTTTCTACTGTTGTGATATTCGATCTATTATTATTGGATACGGGTAAAATGGTTGGTACTGTAATTTACATGTTTCGCTTGACTCTTGAAACATGCTTTTTTAATATGTATCGATTTCTAAATCCTATAAGCTAAGCTATATCTTATTCTTGAGTGATATAAGCCCTATTTACTATTTATCCGTTTTCAAAAAGAGCGGAGTTGCAAACATCTATTCATATAAATATTAGTCGAGAATTAACTAATATTAATAATATTTGCATCAAAAAGAAGTCGAACCATCTTCCTACGCGTATGTTAATTAATTTTTTGATGGTCTATTATGTATGCGACGACTGTGTGCATACAATTTGAGACTCACATCCGTTTTGACTTCCGCGCCTTTAGAACTGATGACGGCATGGTTTTATATTTCATATTTTTAGCGCGTTTTGTTTTTAGTTAAGCTGTTAACTATGACATTTCAATTTAATTATGCTGTTATGACGTTTTTTGGCAATGTTTAAACATACTTTTATTAGTTACCATCTGCGCTTCGCGGTTTTAACCGCGCGGCTCTACTCCTGCTCGTCTTAGCTATAGCGTGATGATAATATTATATAGCTATAGACTTCCTCGATAAATGGGCTAACGAATTTTTCAAATCGGATCAGTTGTTCCCGAGATTAGCGTGTTCAATCAAACAAACTCTTCAGCTTTATACTATTAAGTATAGATATCTACTTATTACTGGATGCTGATGTTTATGTAAGTATGTATAGTTACTATTAACGTGACTAATTTAAATGTGATACTCACCCGTGTGATCGTGATAACAACATCTTAATCAGGGTAATAAAAAACATTAAACTTACTGGTAACGTCATTTTACATAACAAATGGCACCATAAAAGAGATGTTAGACGTCATGTAGTGTTAGTTACTGTATTTTTTTTCAAAACCTGGTTTTTAATAGAAAATGGATATAAGGTACTAAAAATATTAAAAAAATGATCGGGACTACCAGCCAAGAGACAAGTGCCTACTCAGTAAAATTAGGTGAAGGATTATCGTGCTTAAACCCTTCCATATCTTTTTATCTTACAAGCTTTGTTGTTCTTTTTTATCATAACAATTGACTTCTATATACGGAGCTAATAATACTTTGTTTTATGTAACTTGAGCTATGGAGAGAGATATAATCCACTTACAATGTTTCGTGTCAATGACCTGACGAACGGCGTGACAATTTTATTCATGAAAAATGTAAAATAAATAAACTAACACGTAAACACATATTATATTATTTACTTTTATTTAAAAATCTTTGTGATTATAATTAAAAGCGCCTGTCAATATATCATTAGTAAAATTTACACCTGTCCATTTGTTCGCTGCAGAATTTTGTTATCGGCCGTTGAATTAGCTCCACCTTCGTTCCAGTTAACGTAATCTATAAGGAATGTTGGAAAATGATCTCATACCTACCTAATTATAAATGCAATTTTTCTATTTATGAATATGTAGAGCCGCCCGTTGGTGAATTTGACGCGGGTTCGAAGCCCGCCTTCGGCCCGAGTTTTTTCTATTCTTTAAAAATTTGTATGTAATTTTTGGTGTTTAGAATTGGTATGTGAATAATTATTATATGGTTTAACTAGAACTATAATCTGTTTAATAAAGATACTAATGTATGTGTTAAAAAAAATAACAATATACATAAATTCGCTATTAAATTACAGAATATTAGATAAAAATAAAAAAATAGAAAACTAACCAACGCTCGCACCCATCAGTGTGAACTATCCTAATGAACGCATGTCCAATCCGAAAAGGGAGATTAAAAGCGATCTAACGACGGCGAGCGCGTGCGTTTTGTTTGTTTAGCGTGCTATTGCTATACGTGAGAGGTTAAGGGTGAGGTTACAGTGGTGAACGGAGCGGACGATGTAGCGATTAGAGATTTTTTGTGGAATTTTTAGGTTGGTTGTGTTTGGAGATGGTGGTTTGAGTGTGTGTGAGTGTGTCTTGTATTAAATGTTATGCGTGTTTTATATAATGTATTATAATACTATTTTTTTAGGCTCTAATGTTCTATAGCCAAATAAACTTTAACCTAATATTTTCTTAATTACATGACATAATTCAATGATTATTGAATGTTAATTTCAGAACCGTGTGTAGAGAATGTTATTTTAAACTAAATAAGCTATGATGTATCAATCAGTAAGTTATTTAGTTAAGTAAAGTTTTAAATTATATTTAAAGCAGCTATTGAACGCATCATTTGTGTCTAAGTTCATTGAAAATAAATATTGAATACTAGAAGCGTTTACTTGAAACTATAATTCTAAATGTGTAAATGTTAATACTAGTTTTAAAGTCATTCCATGTTGGGCTGATGATATTTTGATAGGTAAACTGTTAGCTATCTGTTAGCTGCAAATAATTTTTATCTGACTTAAAAAAGGAGGAGGTTATCAATTCGGCCGGTGTATATATATTTTTAACAGGTAATCACATAACATAAACCTCTTGTTACAAAAAACTGTAAATAAATTCTTCATAATATTCTTCATACCATTTTCAAACATATGTTTTGGAATACAAGTGCGCTAACTCTACATATTTATTCAAATTATTATCTATAAATTACACACCTCCTCGTCAGTTTATTTTTCTATACTCTACATTTAATTAATCGCTTGCGCGTATACTGAACCGCTCCGCTCATCACCGGTCGCGGCCTTGCGAGCGCCGCCAGCTGCGCATGATTCACGTCGATTCGTGTTTGTGTAGCGAGAGGCCGGAAACGAACGGACTGACGACCGACGAGTAACAACTCTCGATATCGGGATCGCGATTTTGTTGTTAATTTGGTATTTTTTCTCTTTAATTATGAAGTGAAATATCTTTAGGAGCGTTCAGAGTAAAATTTCAATAAAATGTCGCGTCATGGCAATACCACCATGTCATGCCAATATCTTTGAATCATGCCAAAGAAGTTTAGTTAGTAAAAGACTGGCACCTTTGTTATCCTACTAATATTATAAATGCGAAAGTTTGTATGGATGTATGGATGTTTGTTACTCTTTCACGTAAAAACGACTGAATGGGTTTGAATGAAATTTAGCACACATATAAAGGGTAACTTGGATTAACACATAGGATAGGTTTCATCCCGGAAATCCCACGGGAACGGGAACCAGGCGGGTTTTTCTTTGAAAACGCGGGCGAAGCCGCGGGTGGAAAGCTAGTTTATTTATAAATTATTTTTAAGCTGTTTCGTAAAAACGATCTTATAATATTAGTCGTTATATAATTTAAAATAAACCACATGTTACTATTTCTAGTTAACTATTATTGATATTTTCCGCATATGATTTTTAACCCCATAGAATGTTATATATTTAATTATTCAGTAATAGAGATCGATTCAATAAAATCTCATATTATTTTTTATCAATCGGTTCAGAAGCTTTCGTTCCTCCTTTCGGATGACCTCATTTTCCAATGTCTATATGGATCAAATATTAATGTATATCTGTCTGTAGTATTGCAATTATCGAATAGATTTGATTGTGGTTTTTTAAAAACATCCATTTCCATTAGAAGTACCTTTAGTTATTTCGAAGAGCTTTGGCTTTCATTAGATGATTCAACAGTGTGAAATGCATCTGCCCCATACGGCCCACAAGCGAATACGGGACGTCACTTTTTATCATGTCATATCTATGCTATTTATAGTTCTATGTAAATAATTGATCTTACGACAAAATGTAATCAGCTGTAAATGTTATTAGAAGGTTTTTGAAGGAAAAAACATATTTTAGTTAAATATTTCCTGCATCCAAACTTACTTTCTATTCACATAATAAAATGACGTAAGACTGTCGTTTTTATATTAAAATTGTACAAATTTCTTTGTTACGTTTAATTAAACAATAGACGGTGCAAGTTACCCATTATAATAATAATAATAATAAGGGCGTAGGGATGTGACGACCCCATCGCCCACGGTTGGAATATCTGTTGTCTACGTGACAACAGATATTCCACCCGTGCAATCAGTCAACCCGCAGGACACCTTGTGGCGGGGTGTCGGGGAGTAGCGACCCCGCGGGAACCGAGTGCTCCCGGGGGAGGCCCCTGTCTTCATCTCCGGCTTGCCTTCACCGGCCGGTCGGAGTGAAGCCTGACGAGGACAGGACCCCCACCTCTGGCTTGCCTTAACCGGCCGGCCAGAGTGGAGTCGCGAGAGCTTTTAGCTCGAAGGGTGGATGCGAAGCGTAAGTGGCGAGTGGGCACGTGATGCTGGACCCTCAGGGAGCGCGTGATCGTCGTTTAAAGTCCAGGGACGCCTCTCCACCCTTAGCTGCTCACAATATGTTGCCCCCTTGTCGCACTGTTGCAGCGACTTATTTCGGGGGCCCATACAGTGAGAGGGCGAGTCACCACCTGCCAACATATTTTTACTTTCTTTTAGTAGAAAGGCAGGTGCTATAGTTTCCAATAGTACCTAAATACCGGCCCATTTAACATCCCACTCCATAGCCCAGTTTATTTTGTTTTCCATATCTCGAAATAGTCCTACATCGGCCGCGGACTGCCTAGGACTGTATCTCTATAGTGCAGTCATGGGCAGGCTGCGGCTGGTGTCCCACAACACAGTAAAGTTCTCTAAAGGGCCTCTGCGTGTTGGATCCGTGTCCCCACGTAAGCCTTCCAAAAGACCGGGTACCTTCCTTATGATGGTACCCGAGTATTATGGATGAGATACACATAATAATAATAATAAGGGCGTAGGGATGTGACGACCCCATCGCCCACGGTTGGAATATCTGTTGTCTACGTGACAATAGATATTCCACCCGTGCAATCAGTCAACCCGCAGGACACCTTGTGGCGGGGTGTCGGGGAGTAGCGACCCCGCGGGAACCGAGTGCTCCCGGGGGAGGCCCCTGTCTTCATCTCCGGCTTGCCTTCACCGGCCGGTCGGAGTGAAGCCTGACGAGGACAGGACCCCCACCTCTGGCTTGCCTTAACCGGCCGGCCAGAGTGGAGTCGCGAGAGCTTTTAGCTCGAAGGGTGGATGCGAATCGTAAGTGGCGAGTGGGCACGTGATGCTGGACCCTCAGGGAGCGCGTGATCGGAGTTTAAAGTCCAGGGACGCCTCTCCACCCTTAGCTGCTCACAATATGTTGCCCCCTTGTCGCACTATTGCAGCGACTTATTTCGGGGGCCCATACAGTGAGAGGGCGAGTCACCACCTGCCAACATATTTTTACTTTCTTTTAGTAGAAAGGCAGGTGCCATAGTTTCCCATAGTCCCCAGTACCAGTCCATTTAGCATCCCAATCCATAGCCCAATTATTAAATTTCCATACCCTGCAATAGTCCTACATCGGCCGCGGACTGCCTAGGGCTGTATCTCTATAGTGCAATCATGGGCAGGCTGCGGCTGGTGTCCCACAACACATTAAAAGTCTCAAAGGGCCTCTGCGTGTTGGATCCGTGTCCCCACGTAAGCCTTCCAAAGATCCGGGTACCGTCCTTCTGGTGGTACCCGAGTATTATGGAAATGAGAAACATAATAATAATAAAGCTCATTTATTCCGTGTAATAAATCAAAATTTACATTTCAAATGTTTTGTTAGTTGTTAGTTTAACTTAATTTATTTTAGTATCTAATGTTAGTTTAATTTTTTCTTATTTCCACGGACCCCTTATTGGGTAAAAGCCTCCTCTCTCCTCTTCCATGTAATCCTATCCTGTGAAATTTTCATCCAGTTTTTGCCCACCGTTTCTATTAAATCATCAGCCCATCGCTTTCTTGGTTTACCTTTTTTCCTTTTTCCTGTTGGTCCTGCCCATTTAGTTGTCAGTAATGTCCATCTGTTATCTGTATATCTCGATATGTGACCCGCCCATTGCCATTTGAGATGTAGAGCTTGGCGGAGAGCATCTGTTAGTTTAGTTTTATTTCTTATGTCTTTGCTTCTAATCTTCTGTATTTTTTTTATTTTTAATATACTTCGTTCCATTGAACGTTGGCATGTGGTAATTTTGTTTTTAATTTTCTTTGTATATGTCCATGTCTGGCTCCCGTATGTCAAACTAGGTAAAATACAAGTATCCATCACTATTCTCTTCAATCCTATGTGGTAGTCTCCTTTTAAAATTTCTTTTTGAGCCCAAAATTTTTTCCATGTCCCATTAATTATTCTATCAACTTCTTCTTCATTACAGTTTTCGTTAAATGATACTAGCTTTCCTAGATATATGTAGCTGTTAACATATTCGATTTTATTACCGGATATTTGTATTAATTTAGTTCGAGAATAATTGGTCATTATTTTAGTTTTTTGAAGGTTCATATGTAGGCCTACTTCCTGGCTGGAGTTCGATAACAGTTGTAACATTTGTTCTAGTTCGTTGGCTGAGTTGGCAAATAGAACTATGTCATCTGCGAATCTTAGATGACTAAGATATCGGCCTGAAATCCACAGCCCTTTGTTTTTCCAGTCAATACTCCGGAAGACGTCCTCCAATACTGCGATGAACAGCTTTGGCGATAAGGGGTCGCCTTGTCTAACTCCTCGTCCGATTTGTATCTCTTCTCCTTTGTTTTCTAACCGTATTCTGCTTACACTATGAGAGTAGATGTTATTTAGAATATTTATATATGTGGTACTTATTTTGCATGATTCGAGCGCTTTCCAAATTGAACAGTGAGTAATGGAGTCGAATGCTTTTGAGTAGTCAACAAAAGCTACATAAAGCGGGTGATTGAACTCTTTATATTTCTCTAGTACTTGGTCTAACGTGTGGATATGATCTATAGTTGAAAAGGCTGAACGAAAGCCTGCTTGTTCAATTGGTTGTTGGGAATCTATTAGTGGTGTTAACCGACTCAAAAGTATGGATGTGAAAAGTTTATAAATACTAGATAGAAGGCTAATAGGTCTATAATTAGCAATATCTAATGGATCACCTTTTTTGTAGAGCAAAACTATCTCTGAGCAGTACCATTGTTTAGGTACATTTTCGGTTTGAAGTACTAAGTTATAAAGTTGTGCGAGATATGGAGTGAGTACTGGTGCACCTATCTTTAAAGCTTCATTGGTAATATTATCTGGGCCTGGACTTTTGTCAGATTTTAGTTTTTTGATATGTTTTAATACTTCGTCCTCACTAACAAATTCTTTTACAATATCTTCCTTATGTTGCGTACTCAAGGACTTTTTCTGTGTAGTTTGTATCATTATTTCTGGTTTCTTATATAATTCTTTATAAAATGAAGTTGCGTAGTTAATAATATCCTGACGTGTTTTAGTTGTGTCTTGCTTTTTGTTTAGTTTAAGTATCCAGTCTTTATGTGTAGTAAGTTCTTTGTTAGCTCGTTTGATGCTTCTGTATTTGTCTAAGTTTTTCTCTATAATTTTGCTTCTATGGTTTTTGTAATCTCTTGCTATTTCTTTATTTGATAATTTAAACAATTTTTTAAGTTCCTCTTTAATTTCTTTTGTTTTATTTTTAGTTTTTAATAATTCTGTTCGCCTGTTTAGTAGTTTTATTGTTGATTCGCTTAGTATGTGAGTTTTATTGTCTCTGTTATTAGTTGTAGGTTTTTTAATAACGCTTGTTGAGATTATGTTTTCTAATTTGTCGTAGAAATATTGTATGTTTTTTGTATCATGATTGAGATTTATATTATTTTCTAAATTTTGTTTCAGTAGCTTTATGTAGAACATTTTTTCTTGGTCAGTTGAAGGTAACTTATGTTTCGATCTGAAAGTTTTCCTGCTCAATTTCGGTATTTTTAATGAAAGAGATGCTCGTACTAATCTATGGTCTGACGGATAGGACAGTTTATTCAGAACTTCTACATTATTTATAATTTTAGGTTCATTACACATTATAAAATCAATTTCGTTTCTCGTTCTATGGTCTGGCGACACCCAAGTCCATCTCCTATTGTGCCTCTTTTTAAAATATGTGTTCATTATAAACAGTTTTTGTTCGCAAGCATATTGAATTAATCTTTCACCTCTAGCATTCCGTCTCCCATATCCAAATTTACCCATTACAAAATTTTCATGACTAGATGGTTGTCCTATTTGGGCGTTGAAATCTCCCATAACGAATACGGTTTTGCCTTCAATTTCCTGGGCCGTCCTAAGATCGTTGTAGAATCTATCAAGTTCTTCCTCGCTCGCTTTTTCGGTAGGTGCGTATGCTTGAACAAGTGTAAGAAGTTGTTTGTTTAGATTAAGTTGTAATACCGCTACTCTTTCAGATATTCCACTATAATTTACTATGCAATTTTTATAATGCTTTTTGATTAAAAATCCTACGCCATATAGTCCCTTTGTTTCTCCTGTATAGCAGAGTATGTATTCCTGTAATTCTTCGATTTTGCAGCCCATTCTCCTTACTTCACTCAGTCCTATAATATCGAAGTCTACGCTTTTCAGTGCATGCAGCAGTTCAATTAATCGTTCTTGTGATGCTAAGGATCTTACGTTGTAGGTGCAGATTTTTAACAGATGGTTGCGCTTCATTTTTGAGGGGTGAGGGTGTTGGTCGTTGTCCCCACGGTGACCAACCGGCTTGGGGAAAGTATTTTTAAGTTCTTCTATTGTGGTTTGTGTTATATTGTTCCGGTGGCTGATAGGTATTTGCTATGCTTTGTGTTCTACTTTTCCAGTTAGAGATGTTGTAGAGTTGGATCGGCCTCTCATTAGTGTGAATGCGTTTTTCTTATTTTTTGTCGGTACGTTTTTCTCTGGCTGGATTGGGGTAGTTGGTGATATGGATAGATCCCTTTTCCGGTTGTTTGTCTGTGTAGAATAATCTTTAATAATAAGTTTATCGTAGTTAATAGTCGCATAATTCCCTTTATCTCGTTCTTCTTTGACCCTTTCGTGTAGTTCTCTTCTTTTTTGCAAGACCTCTTTAGGAAAATCTTCCGATACGTAAACATCACCAAGTTTCTTCTTATTCTTCATAATTGTATTTTTCAACCAACCATTAACACATGCCATGAGTATTGGTCTAGTTTTCCCTCCAACAGTATCTTTTTTTCCGATTCTATAAATCTTATTTACATCTTTAGGTTCAACCGTAATGTTCAGATGGGTAGTAAGTTTCTGGGTTACTTTTTCCAAAAGATCTGTTTGGGATGATTCTGTTTCCTTAAGACCATAAATAATAATGTTGTTTGATCTGCTGTTTTTCTCCAAATTCGCTATTTTTTCTTTTAAAATTTTATTTTCTAATCGTAATTCTTCAATTTCTCGTGTGAAAGGTGCTAGTTTTTCATCCATTTTATTTAAGACTTCTTTAGTTTGGTTTTGCATTTCGGTTTTAAGTTTGTCAAAAAGTGCTTCATTATTCATTTTAAAAAATTTAGTTTTAGTCTATGGTCAATATCGTGTCACCCGACTTTTATATTTTCCCTTATCTTTTTCGAATGGCAACTCCCGATATTTCCTTATGTTGGCAGTATGTATTTGACACTTGTCAAATATGTGACATCTGTCAATAACAGCTGTTGGTTATCGAAATGCTTTGAATTATGGAATTATTAATTAGTAAATTCAATTGTTGAAAACTTATCTTTTCTTAGTTCCCGATGATTTTTGTGCAGTTTCGATGTTTATTTATGAATAATTACACTTTTCACTGAATATGGATAACTTATACAGATGATTGAGGTTTAAATAGCGGAGCACAACAATTGTACGTATTACTTTGACAGTCACCGGAAGTCAAATATTACCCATTATATAATAATTATAATAGAATAATTAATGCCTCAATTAACAATTTCACCTTTTCTTTTGATTGTATTCAAATTGCTTGGATGTGTAAAGTTGTGTGTATTAAAAACTTGTTAATAAGATTTAAAACAAACATTATTAATACGATACGTCATATTTTTTGTACTGCGCGTTCAAAGCTCATTAAATAAATAAATATAAATAAATCATTTATTTCACATAAAACGTTTTACAAATTAGAGCAACCCAGGGTCCTAAGATAGTAAGAATTGTTTTTTCTGTGTCTTCCACTAACAGTTACACGACACCAAAAAAATCAGGGACAATTTAAATAAATATCATTGCCTGAGAATTTATGGTGGTATATAAAAATCATAAAATTTATTTGATGTGAATAGGTGTTAGTAATCAAGGTTAAATCGATGATTTTCACACCTGGTTTCCCCGTCCGATTAGGGCCCTTCTGGCCTCCTCCACTCAAGCGACAGCTCAAGCTGAAGTTCGTGGTCCCCGTCAAGGGGGGACGCCCTTGCGCATGTCGCTACCAGGGTGAACCTTCAGTTCACCCCCGCGTCCGCGTTAAAATGTAATAGTCCTTCTGGCTAACATTGAGAAACACCTTACCAAAAAAAAAAAAAAAAAACACCTGGTTTCACTGTAATAATGATATGCTTTTCTATGAATATAAAAATAGATCCGAAAATAAATACTATTACGACAAGTGAAGGTGAAAAGCAGCAGTTTTATTCAAATTAGTAATTTAATTAAATAAGGAGTTTATTACTTACTGGGCTTCTTCGTAGATTTATTAATAACGCAAAAATAAACTGCACGATATTGCAATTTAATAAAAAAACACCTACTTACATATATATTTTAACAAAAAAACACTCATGAATATTATTAGCGATATTTTCACACGTCAGGATACTCATCCTCATAATGTTGTTCAAAAGATATCGATAGTCGATATGAAATATCGATACATCCGCCTCGTGACCTCTATTCGCATGCGCACGTCGCTGGTGGCCTTCGGGTCGGGTTCGAATCTTGAATTCTATGTACTGATGTCCTTATGTCGATAGAATATAATATGTATACTAAAGTCGGTATAATGAAATTAATAGGACAGTCTTTGTTGATAATCATCAAGCAAAATGTACCTAATGGACCTTACTGTTAGAAACGAATAATACACACAAACCTTAAAAAAATATTTAAATTAATCTTCCATAAAAAGTCAAAAAGTGAAAATATTCTCTTCATATTTTATGTAGTTCATTTCTAGAGCTTCTGAAAGCATTTAGTCTTTTTACTCTCAACGGTTTTACGATAAAAATCATATTATTGATTCTATAAGTAAAATAAAGAAACATAAATGCATGCCGTCGTTAGTACTTAATCAATTTATCGCTGATTACTTCCTATCGTATTAAACAAAACAAAAAAACAACAACACATTATCTAAGAACACATAAAGCACGTTTCGAATAAAACTTTCCTGCAATTGCATAATATACTTCTTTAAATAACACATCGATCATTAAAAAACGATTACATTGCATTCCTATAGTTAAAGCACGCTCACTTTCACTGAACTAAAACTGTATGAAAGTTTATCGACATATCGACGTCGATCTTTGCGCGTATCGTTACAAAGATCGATAAGCGCATGACATCACTAGTGGTTGGTATGAGGATGTGGAGTCGATTGTTATGCTGTGGACACACGCGATGCTCTCCTTTCTCCATGGTTTTTTTGGTTGTCCGTGTGATATGTGAACTTTGTTTGTGTAAACTTTTCCTTGAATGTGTGAACGATAGGATAATGTTAAGTTCCTTTCGGTGCAGGGAAACGTTTAGGTGATCAAATCAAACAGTCATAACTCATAGAAGGATCAATGAGAGAAGAATCAACTCAATATAGTTCTGTTACGTATTCTTTATCCTGGATAATTTTATCATTTCGTATTACGTACGTGAATATTATAAATGTTCTATGTTCTGTTTTCACGTCAGAACGACGATTTTAGCGAAAAACGTTCAGAGATAAGACCATAGGGTAGATTTTGTAATCCAAATAAACTTTAGGGGGATGAAACAGAGAGTGTACAATATTTTATAATGTTTTAAATTAACAGCTGTCGTGCTATAATTTGAAAAGCATGCGAGCCACGCCGCGTGCACAAAGCTAGTTCCATCCAGATTTATCAAGGTCTCTAAGTCTATCACATGAACAATGATGTTCAATACCTTTCATATTTCATACAACAATAATTACAATACTTGAACTAATCATGAACTATCACGAAGGTTACAATTAGCGAGAAAGTGTACGATCCCAGTGCTTATGAATGCTTTCTCTGTAATCCTAAAGTGTTAGCTCTAAGTAGGTTTATTGGTGTTAGCGTGGTTTATCTCAAGTGAATATGTACTTGAGTTGTGTGAGTTGGAGTGAGTTAGGTTTCTTTTTATTGTGACTGAGTGATTAAATACCTAATGTAAGGTGGATTGAAGAATTTTATGATTATTTAATTTTCGGGTAACTTTACACAATAATAAATAAAAAATAACCTACATTTGAGTATCTTCCACAATTAATTCGTTTATAATTCAGCAATAACTGCGTTAAAAACAACCGACTTCAAACTTGCACTTGCAAAATTTACAAATACCTACAGACAAAAATGCTCATAAAATAAAAACTACTGGGCCTATCCAAATAAAATTTTTTATGTGACCAATTCGACACCATCCTGCATCGAACAAAACAAGAATCACGTAAATCGGTTCAGAAACCTCGGAGTAATCGGTGTACATACATAAAAAAAAAAATACCGGCCGAATTGATAACCTCCTCCTTTTTTTTGAAGTCGGTTAAAAAACGTAAAATAAGTGGGTACAAAGAGAAACTGTAAAGATACTAAAAATATGAATATTATGTACATGCATTAATCTTCGTTATTTCATGAAAAATAACCCGATACAAAAAAGGTTCGGAGAAACGCAAATCGGTTCTAACAATCGATCAGCATTGTTACGTGCTTCAATGGAAAACAAAGGTGCGACGGACATTTAAACTGTATCAAGGTCAGCTATTTGCATGGTATATGGTACTATACTACGGTGTCTTGTGTACGTTTTGCAGATCTTTTTAATAGAAAAGGTATTAATGTCTCGTGTTAAACTTGGTTATTGCTAAATGAATGAAGCTGCATTAATAAGCGAATCGTGTGTACATGCTGTGGAAATGTGTATACACATAGAAATAAAAAAAAACTAATTAAGATTCAGGCATACTTAATACAGAAGACGGTCGAAGAACGTGGAGCTTGTCTGAATTTTTATAAATCGTTTATAAAAATTCTGTTGTAATGTTTTGTAATATAAATCACGTTTTGTATATATATTAAGCACGAAATACTATTAATTACGTAAATATCACTCAATAGCCGACAGCTAAGTTCAATATACTTTATGGAATGTATGGTTATCCACCACAAATTTCGCAAAAAACTCAACATTCCGATGCAAGATTGCGCGCAATTTCCCGACAATAAGAGCGACAGACGAAAGAAAATCACAAGCTAAGTAAAGGAAATTGAATAGCCAATGAAGTGAACGCCCTTAGAAACGTCTAGACTGGCACCCTTGTGTGTACTTGTCTTTAGCGTGTAGTGTGACATATCATCATATGAATACTACCATGTATATATCCTAATACTTTAGGGTATAGGACATAGTGATGATGACTATGTCACGTATTCTTTTGCTATATTAAGAGGTGTATGTAGACTATGTACGTAATCTTAAACTAATTACAATAATTCGATCAAATACATGATTAGAATGCCCAGTAGGTAAAAACATTGCTGATGACAAAACTTTGATTTACTATAAAGTTACTAGGGTATCAGAAGTATTCAATTGAACAGAAATAAAGTGCATTTCACACAAAGATTAAATTGAAATAGCTCAACCGTAATGCATCCATTATCATAACACGGCTATATAAAGAGCTCCTATTTCACTAGTTCGAGGTGAAGGTATATAAGTCTTTATACAAGTTGTATGGGTAGGGATACAGTACCTATGCTCGCGGCAAGGAAACCGGAGCCCCCCCGCGGCATAAGGTGGCTAGGTCCGGAAATGGAACGACGATATTATTTAATATCGTCGCCCATTGCCACTCCCGGACCTCGAAGGGCCGCCAAGAAGCGGCAGTCGCCACAGACGGCGGGGGTACAAGGCCTGGCTGTTAACCCCCGCCGTTCAAGACGATAGACGGCAACCGTTGGGTTTTAGTGGGTATGGCTTCGTGCGAGTCCCACATACCCCCTTGGACAGTAAAACTGGCGAGGGGGACGCGTAAAGGCATTTCCCAACGTAAAAAAAGGGATACAGTACCTATACGTATCTGTATTCCTCCTATATTACATTGCTATGTTACTGCTAACATATATATATCTATAGCTATGAATGTATAGCGGTATTTGTAAGACGGCATAAAGATTAGTTGGACAAAGATTAATGACGCATTGTCCGGCTTCCCTCCGTTGACTTAGGTTAGTTTTGTGGTCATTTATAACGTAATTCGAGGTGACACGGAACAGGGATTAGTTTGTTGTGCAGTGGGGTGTCTTTTGTTTTGGTTAGGTTTTAGGAAGCTATAGATAAAGTGTGTGGAACGGTAATTGTGAATCTATATGGAAAACATATTTATTAATGTGCGCTTAATAAAATAACAGTCCACTTCCGTTCATTCAGTCCATTTCAGTCCACAGGGAGAGTGTCAAAGAGATACTTCCATTTAACCTTACATGACTGGGATCTATAGAACTTATCCGTTCCTTAGTCTGCACTAGAGAACAAAGTCAATTCGTTCTGTGTACTTAGAACGATCTAACCACTCAAACTGTAACTTCTTCAGTACAGACTTCAAGCGAAGATCTTTTGAAAATATATTGTTAATTATGAATGGAAGTTAGCTGGTTGGAAACATGAATTAGTTCAACAATCAATACAGTGGTATAAAGTCATTAATTTAAACTAGATTAACGAAGCAAGTTATTAAATAATTCGCCAGTGGGTCGACATTTACATGGTGGGAACGTTCGCAAACCACACCTTCTAATTTATGGTCGCCCACATGCTGTTAGCGATTCATTTATCAATACAAATCGATATATAATTATTGCCCTGTTTGTAAAATATTAGCGCTAGATGAGCGAGTTTCAAAATCTGTCTTAATGATAGTGGTGGTTGCATGGGAAACATTATACCTATACTCGTACTAAGAATTTTTGTTGTTATATGTTACCCTGTTTACATTTAGCTGTAATATCAACCTTATAAGTTAGTTTATCCATGGTTATTCAGAGAGAACAAGTACCTACCTACATATTAATATAAAAATGCCGTGATTTTAAATGAAAAAAGATTTAACCAAGGATTGAAATCAGCTAATTCTATTAATTAAAATATCTCTCTTTTGAGTTTAGTGTACACGGCTCGTATTTAGTGTGCGAATATTCCTGTCAAATTTTCCGTATTCACGTTTCAGTTTTTACTTATCTCACTGCAGGTATCAGGTATAATCGATATCTCGATAATGACTTCGTTACCGATCGCCGCGACACGTGTCACAAAACAGCATATTTTGCACCAAAATAAAGACAAGTAATAACTACGTTAAAAACAACCGACTTCAAACTTGCACTTGCAAAATTCACAAATACCTACAGACAAAAATGCTCATAAAATAAAAACTACTGGGCCTATCCGAATAAAATTTTTATGGGACCAATTCGACACCATCCCGCATCGAACAAAAAAAGAATCACGTAAATCGGTTCAGAAACCTCGGAGTAATCGGTGTACATACATAAAAAAAAAAAAAAAAAAAAAAAAAAACATACCGGCCGAATTGATAACCTCCTCCTTTTTTTTGAAGTCGGTTAAAAAGAAAGCAATCCTTAAAGTGTAGCACCTAATTTGAGCTCACTTTCACGTGTCCCCGTCACCTACATACGTGATGCGATTTAACGAGCGCTCTGTAGACATGTCGTCGCCCCGTCTAGACGGTTATTAAAAGTTTTGTTAATGTATTAAATATTAATGAAGTATAAGACGGTGCTGCTAATATTATACAGAAGGATAGTAAATATATCGACGAGAAGGAACTAGATTTCGATACATGTCATTCAGTACATACCTGTGAATATAATCTCTAACAATGTGTAAAATTATTGAATTAAAATTCAAAATGGTAACTTTATGATTGTGTATGATATGTGAGTCTGACATACACATTACACATAATAATATGAAGATCTGGACTATTCCGGTAATTGCGCGAAAAAAAAAGAACTTCGTGTTTGCGAAAAAAATATTGAATATTTATTATAGTTCATATTTTATCTAGGAAGTTCTATAAATCCGTTCCACATTATACGCTTGCATTTGTCACGCAAAAAATCATTAAAAAATATTGTGCTAAATATGCGAAATTCCGATATAAATGCTTTGGAATCTGTAGCCGATATAGTGGTGCAAAAAACTTGATCACGTCAAAATGTAAAGTAAGTTTTTAGACGTCACGACTCTTCCGTGTGCTTTGTTATTTGACAAGCATTCATGAATAAATGCCTTAATAATTGTGACAAATGTTTATTATAGGTTTTATATGACACCTGTGATCAATGATAAGCAATATTAAAAATCATTACAACACTACATAGTAGATATGAACTTAGTAAATTGTAAGTCATGTTGTTGTGTTTTTTTTCTATCACGGATTATTGAATTGAGAACTATCTACTCAATGTATTGCATTGCAATGCATTTTTTGCCACTACAATCGATGACATGGTTCCTAAGAATACAGATCTTCATAGGTACCTACATGTATTTTGACTGATTTAATTGTTACATCTGTATAAAAAAATTCATAGCCTTATTAGTCTAGCAGGTCAATAAGCATGTTTATGTTTCCGCGTTAATTCATAAGTATCTACATTCTATTCATCGTTAATTCTTATCCAAAACTACTTACAATTACAATTGCAACCATGAAAGGCAATCATAATTTTTACCTTCAAACCAGTCAGTTGAATTTGCAACCGTTAATTTCGTCTAATCATAATTGCTAATGGTGTTTGAAACATAATGTTTGGCGCACACCGAAACAGCTTGCATTCCTATAGCTTATTATGCAACTCGTGGATTAGCATAACAGATATGATTACACTTGAGATAATGCTCGATACATGGGGAAGGTAAATGATGTAATGTTACAGTTACAAATATCAAATACTGCTCAAATATCATTATGTTTGTACAGTATTTGTAATGGGCAACTGCATAACAGAGATCATAATATTTGTCAAGTGATATAAATTTGGGTGCCTTATAATATGAAGAATGGGCATTAATTCATATTTATTCTTGCTTAACAAATATGGTGATAACTAGACCCTATTTCATACTTTTCAAGTCAATTTATTGTTTGCATAGCGCCAATAATATTTACATGTTTCTATTCCTTAAAATTTTCATTTCCGATCCGAAAGTCTGTTATGCTGTAGCTCTTTCATTGATTTTAGAAGAGACATAATATACAGGCAATTAAATCGGTTAGTCGGTTAGGCGTGTTAACTAAAAATACTACGTAATTTCGCCACATTCGCTAGTACAAAATTAGTAGAGATTTATAGCCCAAGATTGTACGGGTATTTGTTGTTAACGGAGATTGAAGTTTCCTTGATAAAGTTGGAGTGTTCTGTCAATCGAATTCCTTAGACGAGACATTGTTTTATTGATAGATATGGGCTTAGTATTCCTTCTGAAGTGGAATTAATCTATGCCAATATTACAAAGAGTTAAGTTTTCGTCTTTCTGTTTGTAGAGGGTAATTTTCTACAGTACCTACTTTTTCGATCATATTTCAAATTATTTATGTGATAGAAAGCCACACTATTCAGTAGTAATATAGCCTTTTTAATCCAGTGTCTTTGTACACAATGTATTAATAGATCTAACCTTTTACCCAGGATTCTTAAAACACTCATCACAGATCGTGTCCACACCATATATATCACTTGCACATCTAGTGCTCTCAATTTCCAAAGAATGCTAAGCCATAATTCACGAGGTCGGAACCAAATGTCAAGGAAGAACAACGTGTGTAAATACTTTCACATGCTAAACACGGGACTGCACTTAGCAGACAATTGTTTGAGTATTGGCCACTAACGTAATCTGTTTGGGTCTTGTGGTACGTGAAGGAGCTTTACAGAAGGGCTAGATTGTGGTGATGTTCTGTTCAAGAACAGTGAAAGATAGTACACATGCGTGGGAATGATCTTATTGGGAAGTAGGCGATGAGGCAGCGTTTAGAAGTCTATTGGAAATTTTATTCGGGAAGTGTTAAATTAAATTGTATAAAAGAAAGTCCTTTTGTTTGCACCACTTCTTAAGAATGATTGAACGGATTTGAATGATAAGGTAAGGATAAGGTCTGTAATATTTTGAAAGCTTACTTAGTAGTCTACCAGAGTATCTTCTACCATGGTAAGAAGGTAGAGAAAAATAATCTTCAACGGAAGTTCCCATAATTATGTATTTGCGTGAGTAATTTGTTAGCGTTTTAATATGATAAGGCTGGTCTGATCATGATTATCTAAGACTTGTCTTAATTTATGTGCCTACATGTGTAAAACGCGTTTATTGCTTTTCAGCACTGCTAATTAAAAACAGGCTTTCTAATTACACGGATCAGTAGTAATAGAAATTGGCCTACTTGCATTAATTCTAGGTTTATGACTAAATAATTGGTGTACTTCTTAATTGTTGTTCAAGATTGTACATATTATAAGCATCGATGTAAGTGATTCACATTTTTAATGGCTTACGATTCAATTTATGTTGATTAAATAAATTGTGGTAATTAAAATATTAATTTTCGACTTGGCAATATGTTCTCGTGTCATTTATGTATTATCTGTATTTAAAAAATGTACGATGAAGATGCGTTGGGAATAAATGAAGACATTAATTGTATTGAATCTTGTGCCAAATAGCTTTGGCATAAAAGTTAAGAAAGTTTCCGCAGATACTGAGGCTTTTACAACGATCGTAATAAATACCTATGTCATCTTTTTATGTTTAAGGCAATTAAGAAGAAATTGAGTAAATGATTAGATTGTGTAAAAATTATAAGTAGAGTTTATTTAAATTGATATTGGTAAAAGTATTTATACAAGTAGCCATTTTTTATTAATATTGTAGAGAAACTATAAAAATTATAAGTGGATACCCTAACTTTAAACATTTCACGAATTGTATACTATAAGAAACATAAAAAGAAGTTATATTCATATATATTTATATAGGTATATGTTTACTAATTTATTTTATCTCTGTTGTAACTGGCTTTAACATAAAATTGTTATCAAAGTCATCGTTTTCTATACATGGTATAATAAATTTTAGCATCAAGTTTTTATACGCACAAGAAAGTAACAAAAGTGGAGTAAACAAAGATATTTTATACATAAAGTACGGTAATTAAGTATGTTGATATATTCATTATGCTATGGTGATATAAAGTGAAAGCATTATGCAGTTTTTATACAAAAGGAGAGGCTTTTAATGTATTCGGGTATTACTTAATTTTGTTTCATCTTCGATTGCCAATAAAAAGTATGGTGGCCATGTTTGAGAGGAACTCTCGGTTTGATTTTAAGTTTCTTTGACAGGCGTGTTTTTAACCCATTGAGCCCCGACATCGGGCCACGACACAATAGATTTTCCATTGTGTCTGTGATTCCGGGGGCTGAGTTATTACATGCTTCGCGTTGTTTTGATCATTATTGATCTTTGAAGACTTTTTTTTCGTTATTATGGAACTAATTAAAAATACAAAGTCTATAAAAAACTTAATAATGAATAGCCAAGAGCTTCTAAAATTAATAAAACTTGTAATCGAAATTGTAAACCGAAATGTGTCAGAAGAATTGCAGGCACCGTGAATATGTTTGTGTTCTTTATACTACAGATGAATAAAATTTTTATATGTGGAGTTTCTGATCGTTTGCGAGATCTTTGTGTTTTTTAATGTTATTGTAATATACTATTGCAGTAAAATTTTACTGTAGATAAAGTGCTTACTCAGACAAAATGCGGTTTGTTTTAATATAAAGTTTATTGCTTATTCACTCCAATTGGATAGTTTCAAATACAGCTTGAGCCAAGCATGTACGTAACAATTGGCACTACAACAGTCGAAAAACTTAAGTGAGTCAAGCAGAAGCGTAGCGTACCTTGGCGGGGCCCCGTATAAAAATTTGTTTGGGGGCCCTTAGGAAGGATGTAGATTTCTCACAAAAGCGCACGTTGGGGGCCCCCTTGGCGCGGGGGCCCCGTATAATTGATACGGCAGATACGGCGGTAGCTACGCCCCTGGAGTCAAGTGTAAGTTATATATCCAGACAAAATAGCCTTTACCTCAATATTTAGTATGGGTATCGCTCAGTCCAGTATAAATTAAAATAGTAGTAGATAGTTTTGTAGTTCATCCATTATACATGCTATTAATATATTTTTAAGAAGTATTTATAAGTAGGTATTTTGGTAAATTCAATAAAGCGTTTATAACATTGTATTAGTACATTTAAAAGGTTATGGAAATAGTAAACACCAGTAATGAATTATTATATGAAGAATCATTCGAAATCGAATTTATTACATTACACTATTATTTATTACTTTCTCCACTTATTTATTAGTTAAAGAAGTAACTATTTATAAGCCATGTACAATTATTTATTGCGTTTTCTTATACATGAGCCAGTGGTAATTATTTTTATGTATGATGTGTTGATTTCCTTCCTATCTGTATATCCGTGTTTGTTTATATTTAAATAAATAAGATACGTGTTAAAGTACTACAAATAAATCAGAAAATAATCCCGTCGTTTTCGTCCGTTTTACCTTCAAGTCAAGAACTGAACCGATTTTGATGGTATTCGGTACAAAGACAGACAAAAATATTCAGATAATTTGAATTTGAATTATTTAAAACATTTTGCATACCAAATGCGGTTGAAATGAGACCTTAGATATGATCAGGCGTATCATAAAAACCAAATTTTGAAGTTAATTAACTAGGGAAGGAAATATGTATACTTATGGGATCCGGTTTCTGTATAAAAAATAGTATTAAAATGTCTGTTGAAATTGTACTTGCTTGTCACACTACAGAGAAATGACACCACTAAGACACTGCCCGTATCGTCTTCATTATCGCGATTTCCTGTTCGTATCGCATATAACAAGTTTGAGCGAAAACAGAAAGAATTGCATCTTTTATGAACAATTATGCATATCGAAACGCTGAGTAATATAATTTATTGTTATACAATAAAGACTCGCTTATCGGGTCTGTTACGTGATGTTCAAAAGTTTGTGTATGGCGTTTTAATACTGTTGTTATGTAAAAGGTAACTGGTAAGGTATGGTAAGTATGCTTTTTTAAATCATTTGTTTATGGGCTTTTAAACATTTATTCATAGCAGCAACAAACACCCTTACTATTTGTATGAACATATTTGTATATAAATTATTGGCTTGAAATAGATGTTTAACGTATCAAGTTGATAGAATGGAAAAAAAGAAACATCTGGTTTATCATGTTTGACTGTACTTTTCGTTATAGTTATTGTGTAGATGGTTTCAATTTTTTTAAACCGAACAGAGTTTCACACACATTAAATAAAAAGCTGTCATTCGGACTATAAAATTTTATTGTGACGTATCGTAATTTTTTCTACACATCTACAACAAATTAGCACTATCATTATGTAATATTAAGCTGTTAAAGTAATGTAATTGAATGTAATCCGTGAAAGTGGCTAAACGATCTCGTCAAATGTCACGACACGAGTGTTATAATCAATTAATCAGACTATAATGACGATCAACTTTGTGTACCGGTTTTGTTTTTTTACTATGGCAATTATATTTTCGCTGGCATATGGTCGTGATGCAGCGAAATTCTTATTTAGCCGAGTAGAGCATATTTCAGTAGGAGAAAATAATATTTTTCGGGCATTTAGAGTTGGGGGATTTGAAGAGCGTTACTGACATGCTAATGTAAAATTTAAAAAACTCTGTGTGGATTAATTGCTTGATAATATTTTACTAAGACTTTATTTCCATTATTCATTCATTACATAGTATAAAACAAAGTCGCTTTCTCTGTCCCTATGTCCCTTTGTATGCTTAAATCTTTAAGACTACGCAACGGATTTTGATGCGGTTTTTTTTAATAGATAGAGTGATTCAAGAGGAAGGTTTTAGTATATAATTTATTAGGTTTTAGACAAAGCGTTTCAGGGCGAAGCCGCTGGCGGTAAGCTAGTTGTTGTATAATTTTACCGTTTAATAATTTAGTAGTGCTGTTGGTAATGAAATCGGTACCAGTCGAATTATGCTTTTTTAACTGAATTAACCAAACCGAATACAAATACTCATGACGTAATGAATATAAATGAGTTTAATTTACAATGATACATCATAAAAATATAATTTGGCAATGTTTATAGTTTTCGACCGCGTGTGCGTGTGTCGCCAAATGTTTCATTTTAAAAGTTTGATGACCTTTGCTATGATAAGTACTGTTAGTTACAATTAAATATCCTTGTTATAATTTCTGTAATTAGAATAAAAAAATATGTATTTGATGCATCGTTTGTTTGAATAGGAATAAACCTTTGTTTTTACATTGTTTAACAACCTTTTATAAACAGGTATCTGTATATTTGGATGTAGAAGTTGTAACACATACGATCATGCATATTCTGTTAAAGTATGTGTACGTTTTACGTTGTATGGTTTTTATGCTGATTTTTTTTTGTATAATTATTGTTATTGAAATTCCAACCCAAATTATTAGATTACAAATTTAAATACAAGGCTTTATAAATCACCCGAATAGATAAAGACACTGTCAATATAATTTATTCCGCTCGATTTAAAATGGTTGATAATGGCTGAGTTTTCTTGTATTTGGACCTAAATAGTTTTTGACATACTGTTGTTTACCCTTCTGGTTAAATTCATCACTAAGTTATTATGTATAATAGTCGTGTATTGTGTCATGTTCGATTATTGTTTATGTTTGTTCCAAGTTCTATACTATTTGGCGCTATTAGGTTGTCTAGAAATATTGATTTGAATATTGTTTTGATTAATTATTAAAGTGTAGAATAGGAAGGGTTACAGGCTTTGACTAAAGTTAAAAAATCGTGGCTTCTAGACTAACTTTTCAACATTAAAAAAAACCCTTTAATATGTTTTTTAATTTTTAGTATTTGTTGTTATAGCAACAACGGAAATATATATACATAATTTGTGAAAATTTCAGCGTTCTAGCTATCACGGTTTATGAGATACCTGGAGACAGACAGACAGCGGAGGTTTAGTAGGGTCCCGTTTTACCCTTTGAGTACGGGAAAAGCACATTTAAATATACTTTACAAGAAACACAACACTTGAAAAATGACTCCATTAATTATCTCGATTTATAATTAGTATTACAATTAATAACCTTGATTTTTCAATGGGTCAAATTTGTTACGACTAATTGGTATATGTTGGATTAATCGGCGTGGTATGTTTTAATTGACGTCGGTCAAATATTTGGTATGAATAATTTATTATGTATTCAGGGATTAATATAGTTGTTATATTAATTATATGTGTATTATACGGTCGTGAAATGAATGTGTTTATGGGTACTATATAAATAGTAATTTGTCTGATTTTTTTAGGATAATTTGTTATAGTTTGACAGTAATTAAATGATTTTGTTAAGTTTACATTGAAGGTGTCCTTGTTGCACTGGTAAAAGTTAAAAGGCCTACATATTTTCAATAAGAATTGTACACTGAGGAATAAGTAACCTATTAGGCTATTAGGTTACGTATAGGTGCAACATAAAGAATAAAGAATGAATAAATAGTTTCATTTCATAAAACCAACGTGAAATGAAACTACCACATATTTCACTTCGCTTTGTTTTGATACTCTATTATTTTTTTTGGCTTCAACTTTCATTTAGGTACTTATGATGGTGAATTCGACCAATTTTAAGAGCTTTGAAGAACACAATAATTTATCGCAGTTATTCCCAAAGCTTATGAGACAGTAATCGAGTACCTACTCATTCTAGTACCTCTCATGAGACACAGTAAACAAGTGATAACTGCGTTAAAAACAACCGACTTCAAACTTGCACTTCCAAAATTTACAAATACCTACAGACAAAAATGCTCATAAAATAAAAACTACTGGGCCTATCCGAATAAAATTTTTATGGGACCAATTCGACACCATCCCGCATCGAACAAAAAAAGAATCACGTAAATCGGTTCAGAAACCTCGGAGTAATCGGTGTACATACATAAAAAAAAAAAAAAAAAAAAAAAATATACCGGCCGAATTGATAACCTCCTCCTTTTTTTTGAAGTCGGTTAAAAAGAGTAACAGTATCATAAGTAGCAATCTTTAACAGGTCAATGGGACTTTCTATTAACAGTACAATATGCCTGTTTAATATTCGTCATACGCACTTTATGACTAGCTATTATAGGTTCGACGTTTTGCATATTAATTTTGTATTGACCGCCTTTGCTATACTGGTTTGTTTACAAAAAGGTTTTATTGGGCATGTTATAGTAGTGTTTAGGTAGAACAATGGGGTCTGGTTATTTTGCAAAATGTAGTTACGTTTCTACGTATGTAGTATATTGATGAAATGTTAAATCTCATGAAGTGTCAAGGCTTTTTCCATGTTATCAGTTTGATGCTTTAAAAGCTTTTAATACTGCAAGTAAGACAAATAAATTAGCGACATTTTTTTGCATTTAATGTCCGATGGAGAATGACAAGTAAAGGATACCTTGCGTAAGCACTCTTATTTCACACGAGAAAAAGGTAGATGGATTTTAATAAAAAATGGAATAAATTTGAACTTATGATGTAAGTACTTAAAGTTAATTAAAAATCTGTCTGCTGGGAATAAGGAGGAAACTTCCGATGTACGTGTGAATTATGATAATTATTTAAATATTCTCTAGAGTTAGCTGTTGCGTAGTTCAGAACTATGAAATGGCGTCTAAGGTATGTTAATTATTATGATACACTTCGATTTCAAACAATGATTAAACTAGGTAAAAGATTTATCTTCGCAAAAGTCACCCTGGAAAATAGACCGGTAAATTAGGCGGATAAAATACTACTACACTACGTATAACATTTTAGTCAGCTATTCTTGCCCTTGCACTTCTTTAATTCCTGTTATTAGTATATTTTTTTTTTAAATTATAAGTAATGTTAAACTTGCTCGTATAATGTACGAAAATGTTCAATGGTAATTGATCGGGTAAGTGATAACAAAAAGTGCCGGCTCTGTATGATGTTTTGAAAGTCGGCTGAACGTCTCTCAAAATTGGTATCGCATTAAGTTTATTGCAATTTTATTGTTATTTAAAAGCCGCATAAATTGTCACATTTCGAGTGGTGCAATTTTATGTGCGAAGACCACCCATGTAGTCACAGAGGATAATGTTCAATTTGATTCAACAAATCTCTAATTTAAAATTACACTAACTACGATCTTAAATAATATAAATTTTATCCGTATTTAGATTTTTTCAGGAGTTTTGAAATCAGTAAAGATATGTTAATAAAAACTTTATATGTCACAAATTATTTGTGCATTTTATAATACTACTAATATCAATTTTAGAGCTCTTGCATAAAATATTTACGTGTC
This sequence comes from Colias croceus, assembly GCF_905220415.1. Lineage (NCBI taxonomy): Eukaryota > Metazoa > Arthropoda > Insecta > Lepidoptera > Pieridae > Colias > Colias croceus. Next base: position 8,674,161 of record NC_059550.1, on the reverse strand, counting down.
TCTTGTTACTCGTAAACGTTTAATTACGTATAACAAAAGAAACTAGATTTTTATTCCTTTTATTTATTATGTTTCTTTGCTTTTGTACACTATATATAAAGAGTTTTAATGTCGCATTGTTTGAGGTTTTCAAAAGCCACGTAATTGACGCGCGATGTTATTTCTTTCTAGTTCTTTCATTGCTTTTCTTTTAATTTAGGAATGGATTACGTTTTATGATAGCTTCGCAATAGTTATACGGATCGGCTTACGTTAAGCCGTTTGAAATGTATGGTTTTTCTTCTTTTTAATTATTCAGTAGGGTAACATCGTGTAGGTACGACAACAATTATTGTTTATTGCATGTTTTATATTTTATTTCTTTTTTAAACGTTTAAGTGTTATCAAGTACATTCATATTTTTGTTTATTCGTATCTATTACTCTTCCAACTTTTATTATAAATTTAGTTCAATTAAATATTACGTATGAAAACTAATCTATCTGGAATAATTTCACTGCTATAAAGTATTCTTTACACATACAGGATCCGATATCATATAGGTAGGTATATTTTATTTCTATCCTCATTAATGTCAGTTACATCACCGCTCACTAATCTAAATTCCTCTCCCAAAAAAAGTTGTAACGATGTTTACAATGTGTCGTATCTTAAAATTAGTTCTATTAATGGTTTTAACGACAGCTGTCGCCGTAAAAGTTCGTGCCATATTTACACTAGGCCAGAAATAGTATGCGGAAGCTGAGTCCTATTAAACATCGATGTCATCTAATAATATTTCTATCTATTCTTACTATAATATTATAAAGCTGAAGAGTTTGTTTGTTTGAATGCGTTCATCTCAGGAACTATTGGTCCGATTTAAATTTGAAATGCTTTCGGCGTCAGATAGCCCATTTTCGAGGAAGGCTTTATGCTATATATCATCACGCTAAGAGCGGAGCACTGCGGGTAAAACTGCGGGGCACAGCTAGTTTACATATAGAATTGATATGACCATTGTCATGGTAATGTTGTATGGTTTAAGTGCCATTGAGATGTGTAGAATATATTATCCACGTGAACTTCGCCTGGGAGAATATAAGAATAAGGAGCAAATATTTCTTGGAGGTTTGAGTTTTTTTTATTAAAAACATAAATATACAGCCACATATTATCGTAATCGAACGGTTTTGCGCGGTTTCCGACTGAATTACTATTTGAGTGTGAAACATAATTAAATCATGCAAACGTAAGTGTTAGTAGCTGGTAATTAATTACATGTTCTAAAAACTTCAACCCGCTACTCGTTCTATAACCCATCTCCATAAATGACAATATATTCACAGACGAGACGAAACAGTGAGTTTTTATCGAATTCCCGATACATATCCAACATAAACAGGCATTCACACGCGTTATTACAATCATCACTGCACACCTGGTTTTTCTTGTATTTAAAATAGAACAGCGTTCGCCAACATTTGGTTTAGTAATATTTATGAGTTAATAATGATCAAATTTTTTCAAAGTTGATTCGTTTTCTTAACTTAGTTTCGTTGGTACAGTGTTCAGTATATTATGATTGTTAAAAACAAAACCCTTGGAGACTTACAAAAAATAGTCATGGTTCGTTAGGGCTTTGAACTTTGATGACTTAATCAGTAAAACCTTAAAATCGATCTCCGTTTTAAGATAATTCACATAAACAGTTGAGTAAGAATAGAAGCAAGTCTCAAATAGTATGTCGAAGCAATTTTCCTTATTTTAGACAAACCTACAATAATATCTTAGCATCTTGAAGTAATTCCTGTAGTATTTAAATTGTAATGTTATTTATTCAATATACATAGCCAAAGGTACGTCACCCCTGCACCACACCATTAACCCACAATGCCCTGGATGTGCACTTGCATTGTTGCGTGTTCCACTTTACGTAATATGAATGCTATTACTCTATTAGGTTCACTTGCTTCACTGAATTAGTGACGGCTGTTTAGATTTGCATGCATTGTTATATGGACATTATTTTTGGTCTAAGCTAATGGATCGTGTTCTTCCTCTTTGTGGTTGTTTGTTTTGATTATTGATTGTCCTTGTTTTGACTTTTGGTATTGGTGTAGATCTAGTTATGGTTCTGTTATTTCTGAATTAAATTCGTAAAGCTGTATATGATTTAACTTTTCTAGCATTATTGTTAGCTTCGATCGTTTTCTTTTCCTTATCAGCCCTATCTTTTGCTCTTATAGATGTTTGTGAGGTCTACTTCCGATTTCCAGGAACGAAATTGATTGGGACGTAATAAATGTAATGTTATAGTCATTTTTATAGGCCATTGTAGTGTTCTCAGAACCACACGGCTCAGTATCGATGTCCAAAAGCGATTTCGTGACTCTGATGTTATTCATGAATTATGTTCGGCTCTGTACGTGCCCCCATTTGACGGGTTAATAATGTAATTTGACGTGTAATGACGCATGTTTATCTAAATTGGTCGTAGAAGAGATTGTAATATGGGCATACCACTTACGATTTACTTGTTGCACTCATTTGCATTTAGGTTTGTCTATATTTATCGGGTGCGTTTTATTTAACCGTAATTAAATTATACTTCCTCGTCCTTTTAATAGGCTTAAATACATTTTAGGGATTCCGTTTTCAATGATTTTGCATGACGCACGTGTTATTATCTGCATAGAAAAAGTAATCCCAGATGTTAACTATGAGAAAATGTAATCCCAGATCTTTAGTATTGAAGTAACCTGTTTCCATAGACATTGGTACTTTGTTATTAAAATTACCTTAGTGTTAAGTCAAATTATTTTGTTTCTTGACTATGTTATGAAACGTTTATCAGATGCTCAATGTCGAATTTGGCTGTCCAGAACTTTAGAACTCTGTTTTAAAATACAATTGCATATTAACTACACAATAAGAAGTGCATACACCTTAACCCGAACAAAGAAATATTGTTCCATAGATATAGGTGTATATACGTCTGTATATGCATTACACAGAAACGCTTTCACCATACCCCATGACGCCATAAGAGATGCAGTCTAGCGGTCACAAAGCGCCATATACGCAAATGGGTTGCGCAGTGACACGAGCGTAGAGGTAATGAGCTGCTCATATTGGTTCTGCTACGTGCCAAGTATGATGATGATAATATGTTGTATAGAGTGGATTCGGGTGGATGGATGGGAATGTTGTTTTTGACATGAGCTGATCAAGTGTTCGTTTTGTTTTGTTTGTGTCTATTGTATTAGTAGTTGAAAAGTTAATAAAAATAGCTGTATGGGAAATAATGAGGAGAGAAATTATATGCTTAATATTTTTACCATAATTCTATCAGAACTTGTCTGCCTGTTGATTACTTTATTTGCCTATCAACTCGTTCTCTATGTTTTCTATTAATTATTATAATTTGGCACAATATGTGAACTTAGAAAGCTTAGGTACTTTCTCCCTGCAACATTTATGAGCTAGGATGTAAAGGTGACTAGGTATTTTCAATTGAAAATTGTACGTCCTGAAAATGTGTCGGGTTGATTTTGAATTCTGCAAAGAAAACTTTTGAAGCTTTGAAAGAAGTGTTAGGAATACAGTGCCTTTTGTTTCAGTATGAGAACGCCTCAAGGCGTGTGTGTTTACAAAATATAATGATCGTCGAAACAATTCGTCGGAGTTTGTGTCCATTAAGAATTTAATGTCCTCAACAGCTAATGTTTATGGCTGACCCAGTCTTGCATAATAGGAATGTTAATACACTTAATGGATTTCAATGAGTGAAGTCTCCACCGGAACTATGCAAATGATTTTACCGGCAGCCTCTGATTTATCTTTTGTCTCACATTTGAAATAGTGTGGGAAAGAGATAAACACTGGATGCATTCGGAACAACGTTATGTTTGCAGTGTTGCTCAATATATTTCAATGATACATAATCGCACGTTAAGAAATAACCGTACTGTGCTTATATTTACATGAATAATGCACTTTTTATGAGGTACTTAGGGTAATTTTTGGGTTTATGACTGATCTTCAATTTTATGTACGCATTTTTTTCGGCATGAATTAATTGTTGCGAAAATATTTATGTAAGTTTATGAAAGAATTGATGGTTGTTATAACACGATGTTCCTAGTATATTCATACTTTGATATTTTTTTTTTACACGAGTTATTGTCTTGTTTACCATAATAATATTATGTGGTATGAAATATCTCCTAATAAGACTGGTTTATATTTGATAGCTCATAAACATTCATAGTTACTAAACAATATACCGAATAGTGCATGTTGTAACCACGGTCACGCCTCGCCATCGATACGGATTGCTGTTGAATATTATCAGCTGTGAATATGTAGAAATAGTGTTCATATCAAGGTCATATTCAGTTATGTTACAAGGTTGTTGAGATGCATAAGGATATACTATAAGGCTATGTTATCAATTATGGTTTTATGGTAATAGTTTTCTGATAGTAAGAGGCATTGGTAGCTAGTCATAAGAGAGGCTAATCTTTCAATTGCCCCACGGGTCAATATTTGACTCACCCTCACTACTCTTACCGTTTGAAAAGAAAACCCTATACGTGTTAATATATAATGTACTAGAAATATCTATTTCTGTACCTAGTAAGTAACCTTTAATGTTCTTTTTCCGTAATAAATATTAGTTCCTAAAATTGGAATTTCGCTTCCCAGCGGAATTTCAGTTGGAGTGAGTACTGAATACAAGTTCGTGAAAATAAAGGCTTATTTATTTAGCGCTCGCAAAGTTATAGCACATTAAGGCACACACCTTAATTAATTAATGCAAATGGATAAAATGTTTAACCAAGTAATTAATTGGCATTGCGAAACTCGGCAGGTGAATTGTAATGGCTCATTCATTTTTCTTTGATAACTCGGTGGTTATTGAGGATGTAGTAATGTGATCTGGAATAAATATTACCTAGAGATAGAAGTAATACAATACTAGAAGAAGTGTATGGTTCTATGTGTGATGTGTGCAATTAAATGCATTGTATTAGTATGTAGTTGCTAACTTTGTGATTTAGTTCGTATGTGGGTTAATTGTTAATACATTCGGATGATTTGTACTTAACAAAGGAGGGGTCCATTCTGTCCTCACTGGCAATATCTCCCATCAATCGCCTGTGAATAAATTTTTTCGTTCTATATCGTAATAAATCTAATTTCAGAAAGTGCAAAATATTCCAAATTAGTAATTTAAATCATCAACAATGAAGCAAATCTATACTATAGGAACTGAATAAATCGATATAATCTTTGTAAGGTAAGATAGCTTACTCGACGTCTACAGTATTAGTGCTTAGACAGTTAATCTGAAGAAGGGTAATATGGATTAAATATGGATTAAACCTTACCTTCACTTTGAGTAGTTGTAACATTGTTGATCAGGAAATTGCATTGAAGAATTAAAATCCACATTGGTCACATTGGTCATTTGATTTTAGACTGACTGACTTGTTGAGTTCATCATCATCAGCCTATTATGTTCCAACTGCTGGGACACGGGCCTCTCGAGGCAGTAATTCACCATGCTCGCCAAGTGCGGGTTGGCAGATGTTACATGTCTTCGAACTTTTGATTGTCAGACCTGATTTAGATTGGTTTCCTCCTCGCTGTTTTCCTTCACCGTTCAAGCAGTGGTGGCGTTATAAACATGCCAGATACATTAGAAGACAGAAGAATAATTACGATCTTTAGATATTCTAATAAATGATCACATCTTACAGATTCTATATTAAATTTCAGGAAACATAAGCCATGGCCGTGAATCTTATCACTCGTTGTATGCAAAACATTATCAGCTATCTCGATTGTGCCTCTCTTTATCTCTTATCATATTGTGTCTGTTTGTATGGCAAATGTTTTGATTTACCTGTAGTTGCGTGTGTTTGCTTTTGGTGAAATTTATTGAATATTTTGGTCTGTGGAAGTTTGTGGGATGGTAAGTATTGTAAGACGTATAGTGGTGCTTCTGATTTCTTTGTATTGTGGGAATCTGTAGGTATATAAAGAGGTTTGATTTGGAACCAATAATTTTATTATTCGTCAGATGATATTATTTATTATGAAGATTATGATATTATGTATGCTGCTACTGTTTATTTTTATTTAATGGTCATGTGAGATAAGTTGGTGTGTTGAGCATAGTTCTGCTAATATTAATTGTTAAAGATAAATAAATTATTTGCTCTTGTATTATAGTGATAATAATTACCCATATTTATATGAGTTTTCAATTTTCCATACAGTGAATGCATCGTCTAAATATAGATTGCTGCTGATTTGAAAAATATATGATTTAACATTTCTAAATCAAAATACAACAAAGTGAGCAAATTTTATTGTATTCGTTTACTGAGCACTTTTATATGACGACCTACTATCCTCCATTTTTTATACGATTTGACAAAAGCATTAATCGATTTTGCAAATTGAACCATTTTACTATTGGCGATATAATTCGTCGCTAACAATATAATGAGAATCGATCAGCAAAAAATTCGAAAAAAGGTTTATTTGACACACATTTGACACTGACAATTTTCAAACGACTGCAAAAAAGGAGGAGGTTCGCAATAAGACTGAATTTCAGTTTATTATCTCAGAACTTTCGACTGGGTACACGATTTAGATTTATTTTTTTAATTTGGAAGATGGTGCTTACCATGTGGTTTCATTATGTGGTTTAGTTCTGACAATTTTGAAAGCGGTTTTGAAGATTTTTGTTATACATATACTTAAAAATGCTTATTTCTGTTACAGGTACGTATTGCAGTAAAATAATGTATATAGAAGGCGCATGGTGAGTTTTCTATTTTCACCGTGCTATAGTTTGGTGAATGTTCGTCTGTTGTACGTAGGTATCGGCTTGCAGCGAACGGGTCGCTCTCAGTCACCTGTGCGTAGCGGTGGCGTGCGCTCGCCATGTACGAATGTTTTGAAGTGCTATGTGATTCCTTCTTGTGAATAACAGTGAAGTATGCTAATTGTGTGATACCTATTACCTACTGGGTGCAATTCTGTCCAGTAATGACGTGATGCGTTTGAGGTTGTATGTATTATGTTGGTAGTGTGTTTTTTTTTTTTTGCGGTCGCGTTTTGGTACGATTTTGCGATATTTTTTGATAAGATTTTTCGTAATTTTTTGGAAAAAAAAAAAACAAGAAATAAAGTTCAGGTACATATTATATTTAAAATAGAGTCTGATTTGATTTATAATCAGAAAATTCTCTTATCAGTATCATGTTCAAGTTTATCTCACGACGATGTCGGTCTTGGACACAAAGTGCAATATTTTAATTGTAGATAATTAAAGCCTTCCGAGTTGTCGACCTTTGTAAAGGAAAGTGAAATGATTAAATAAATTAACGCATTTTAATGCTGCTCCGGTTTAACTTGATTTATTTAAAAACATAATTACGGTGAAATTATCATGTCTGTTTACTTTTATTTATTTTTAATCTGTGCGAGAGTTTTTACTATTTTATATTCTACATTAAAATAAAATTTGGGTTAGTAATTACTAATTATAATAGGTATACGGTGTTTTTTTTTATTAAAGTATTTAATTTATAATTGTTTTATTAAAAATTAAAGTGCGCATAGACAATTATCTTCATCACTTTTTTTATCTATTGACGGTAGTTAGATAATTTTCATTAATGTGACAATTGATGACTCTTGCCACGAAGAAAGAAAAAATAAAAATAAAAACTCAAGAAATAAATCGCGCGTGTTTTTGCAAGTGAAAAATAATGATTTGTGACAGTTTTATATTTTCCAGAAAATATTAATGGTACGTAATATATTATCTGTATTTTTAACGTAATCGGGAAATATTTATCGAAGTAAGTATAGGATGGATGAAAAAAAATATTATTAAATTTATGTAAATGTTTATATTATATTACCTACCTATACCGTAGTTAAGAATAAAATATCGTGACTGATATAATGTAAGTGCCGTTAATGTGCATAGATAATCGTGAGTTTAATATTATATTGATTAAATAATTTATTATTTCTTTGTATGTCTTTTAATATTTGTAATTTTACAAAGAAAATATTTTTTGGAATTGTCAAGCATCTGTTTTTTGTAATATTCTATGACAATTTTTGTAAGTTTACTGTTTAGTAGGTATAACAAGTATAAACTGACTTAATTAAGTGAAACAAATATGAAATAGGAAGCCATCTATATCTAAAAGAATCATTTAAATGGGGGAAAAGAAAGAATGATAGAAAAAAAGAAAACAAGAATACCTGCAGGCAATCCCTATCCTATGCCAAGTGCAGGTTGCCAGACATAATCGATTTTTCCTACCGCAGACGGTAATGGATTGCTATTCTAATTACTTTCCCTGCTTATACGTATAGTTTTTTTTGTCTTTAACGTAACTATAAACTTTATCCTTTTGTGCTGTATATTCTTATATATAAATATGAAATATTCTCCTATTCGTCTACTATTTTTATCCAAGACTAGCGATCCGCCCCGGCTTTGCCCGTGGTACATATATCACAATAAAAGGTAGCCTATGTTCTTTCTCAGGGTCTTAAGATTGTCTGTGCCAAATTTCATCAAAATCGGTCCAGTAGTTTATGCGTGAAAACCATACATACATACATACATAATTACAAACCTTTCGTCTTTATAATACAAGTGATAACTACGTTAAAAACAACCGACTTCAAACTTGCACTTGCAAAATTTACAAATACCTACAGACAAAAATGCTCATAAAATAAAAACTACTGGGCCTATCCGAATAAAATTTTTATGGGACCAATTCGACACCATCCCGCATCGAACAAAATAAGAATCACGTAAATCGGTTCAGAAACCTCGGAGTAATCGGTGTACATACATTAAAAAAAAAAAAAAATATACCGGCCGAATTGATAACCTCCTCCTTTTTTTTGAAGTCGGTTAATTAGTATAGATATTAGGTAGATAGAAGAAGGCAAATCCAAATCCATTTTAGTTTAGTTAAATTTGTCATTAAATGCTGCAATTTACTTTAGCTTGGTTGAGGAAAATGAGTAAAATATAAAGTGGCTGTTAATAGTAACATTAATAAGGATGATATTAATTTTACAATATTTGTACACGTCACATCATCAAGATACAGTAATGGGATATAAATCGTTAGTTGCACAGCGAAATTGTTGTTACAGCAATCTCTTTCCTCACTGTTGCATTTGCAAGATTACAATATTTCTAAGATATTGCAAAAAATTTGCAAGTGAAATTTTGTGTTGAAAATATTTTGATCGACTGAAGGGGAAAATTAGGTTGGTAGGGAACTAAGTACTACTCGTAGTAGTTGTTTTATGGGATTTGTTGAAGTTATACTTCTTTTGGCGCGATGGAGAAAAATGATGAGAGTGAATTTTTACGATGCGCGCGCACACGGACACCTAAATTTAACAGCATGAAGTTAGTTCTAGGTGGTATGAAAATTGATAACTATGTTCAAGTTGTATATTCTAGTATTTTTTCCATACGCCAAAGAAGTATAACTTCTAACGCGTCTACATAAGACGTACACACACTCTTTTATTTGTTATTTGTTTTTGTAGAATAGCAGAATTTGTTCTGCAATAGGTATTGTTATGGTATAAATAGTAGGTACCAAAGATAAGGCTAGATCAAGTTAATCGATTTGTTTTGGGTTAAAGAAGCTAATTAATGTTTATCAAAACAATAAAACAGGTGAAATGAAGTCTTCATCTTCTGTTTAGTTGATGTTTTGTTTTAACTTGGATATAATTTGGAATTTTCATCTGTTTACATTTACAGATGCATTTGCAGGCTTGCAGAATTGTAATTTTAGTATGAATATGGTAGAATTCGTTCGTTTTTAAGTCAGTATAACATGACTTAATATAGCTACAGCTATTATTATCATGTAAATAAAGAGAGCAAGAGTTTTAATTTAAAAACGTTTACATGGAAATTTTTATGAACACTTGGGTGAAAGTTATTCGCCGGTAATAACGTTTAACCTTGTTGCCAATAGATATTCTAATTTGCATAATTGTTGGAAACTATTGAACCGATTAAGGGCCGTTTATTGTATAGTTTATTTTGTGTTATTCGAATTGTTGAATTATGGAAGTTGAAGTGGATTTTCGTTTAATTTATTGTCGTTGAAATGTTAGTAGGTTTCGTTTTACAACATATTATTATGTTGTAAATGCCTTTAGAGTTAAATGGTTTAGTTATACAGCTACAGTTATAATCATCATCATCATCATCATCATCAGCCCATATACGTTCCCACTGCTGGGACACGGGCCTCCTATGAGGGTACAGTTATAATAGTGATGAAAAATAATTTGGTATTTACAAGGTTTTTGAAGTAAAGTTTGTTATTTAATTATTGCTTTACAGTTTGGTTTGAAAGTAGATTAGGGTTCTTGTATTGTTCTTCAATTTTAATAGAAATGCTTACATATATATTTATATGAATTATTCAATATTTTGCGTTTGATTTCATTTGTAATAATTTGCTCTTTAGACAATATAAAGTTCAATAGTTTATAAATGGTATATTAAACATTCGTATTGTTATGTAATTTGTGAAGAAGCCGACAAATGCAATAATAAAAACGTAAAAGTACTGCTTAACATAGATACAGTTTTTAACTATGCCAAGGAGAATCCTTGTTTATAATATGATTGTTCTACTTGTGTTTTTATGCAAGAATAATGGAAATGGTAATTAATGTCGATTTTTTTCGATTTTTTCAAAACATTAATTTTTTAACTTCCTTTCATGTGTAGTTTTTAAATTATCTTTAGCAATGTTGTTTTTCTGAATGTGAAATAAATTGAGTCTGTTTGTTACATACCGCTATAAGGATTTTGATGTGAATCTTAATGGAAGTTTAGAGAAGGCTTAAGGGTAGATCTCGTGTGGCCAAACATAACGGAAGAGAATGAGGGTTGGCATGTCTGGGCCTTAAGCGACGTCACGTTGAAAAGTAAGTTTTTAATAATTAGGGAAATGTAAATGTTTATTTTCCTTAGTCCTTCGATAGCAAAGTTTGCTTTTGCTTCAGAGAGAAAGCATGAGATCTTACGCGATATGACACGTTTCACATAGTCTTTCCACAGTATTACAATATTATTTAGGAAATATGGTAATACTGTGGTCTTTCTCTTATAATATCATCCTTAACCTAAATAATATGTCTTTATTACAGGCAGTTCTTGCTTTTATCTGACATCCATATTATAATCTGATACTGTATAAAATATAGTAATAATAATAAGTACCTACGCGTTTAAATGCATACTTAGTTTTCTTCCTGTAACTTATAAAAAACATTTTTGTATCGTGTTAATTATTTATGCCACTTAATTTTGTTCTAATTAAGCAATGATAAGAAGCTAAATGATATTATCATAGATTTGATCTCTTAAAATACTAGGCATTAAATATTTAAGGCAAGTTAAACCTTCCTTTTAGATTGAATACCTAATTAATTATTATTTAAACATATAACCTTCTATAATATAAAAATGAATCCCAAAATGTGTTGGTAAGCGCATAACTTGAGAACGGCTTAACCGATTTCGTTAATTCTTTTTTTATTATATTCCTTGAAGTTCGAGGATGGTTCTTGTGTAGAGAAAACGTGAATATGTACCACGGGCGAAGCCGGGGAGGACCGCTAGTATGTTCATATAAATATTTGACTGACCGGTTGGCTCGGTTGGTAGTGACCCTACCTTCCAAGGCAGAGGTCGTGGGTTCGATTCCCACCCAGGGCATTGAGTGATGAACATAGATGTTTGCTCTGTGTCTGGGTGTTAATTGTCTATATAAGTATTTATTTAAAATTATATGTGTATGTTTATCAGCCGTCTGGTTTCCATCACACAAGCGAATTATTTGTTTATATGTATTATGTTTGAAGTCATTTTATGTACTGACTTATAAAAAGGAATAGCGATTAACATATTACCGTTATTTGATAATTATGTTTATTTAAAAATAAGCAAGATAACATGAAATGTTCAAAAGCCATATTTATTCATGATCAACAACTTAGAATAATGTGCTAATGTGATACAAATGCAAATTGTCGTATAATATTATAAATGACCGATATTTTGTTATTAATTCATAAGCCACTTTTGCGCTGATTTTAGTTATTTGAAGTTTAATTTTTTAAGTAAATTTTTAACTAATGCAAATTATTTGAATATTGCTTTAATGTTTGTTTTTTTTGACTGGAATTTTATAAATACATTTTGATAGTTAAAGTTCGTTTTTGCATAGGATTATGTATCTATTTAATCTCAAACTCAAACTCAAAGTCTTTAGTATTAATAATCCAAGATCCAACAAAGAAGTTCGAATGATAAGTATTAAAAATGTGAAATTATCTGTCCTCTACTCTCAGTATATGTACTAAAACAAAAATCAAATTGCATCATTCATTCATCATTATTTTTTTCCTCTCAAAATCTATCAAATTTTAAAAATCATTTTTTAATCTAGTATCAGTAAACTATTTAATAATCTGTGGTACTGGTAGCGATATCTTAGTCTACAATGATGTCATCAAGATAAATCGAAAGTGACTCAAGTTTACGGTTATCTACGAGCAGATTCCATTTCACTTGACCCGCGGTAACCAATATTCGTCTGATTCGCGAAGGCTCGATTGGCTTGTGAAACGAATACCTATTATTGTAGACTGAGAGCTGGTGTACATTTTGCGGTGTTTTAACTATGTGAGAGGTTAGGTTGACGATCATTTTCAATATGGATGCGAGTTGCATTTAGCTTGTAGATTATTTAAAGTTGTTTAGATTTTTTAACTTAATCTATTTGAAATTTTGAAATATATGATTATAATATGAATGCATGATTGACATTTAATGCATGACACGTAGCTTAGGTACTTATGTTTATTTAATTATATTGGCTGATCAACTTGTGAATGATAATATTATAGAAAACATAAACATAAAAAATATAATAGGGATAGGACGTAACGGAAGTGCTAACAGCATAACAACACTTTGATTAATAGAACATTGTTAATTATATAACAATCTTTTTTGTATCGATCTACATCCCATTGCTGACCGTACATTACTTATTAATAGGCAACGAAAACACGCCCAAATAAAACAATGAACGGTAATTATCGAACAAGCCCCAACCAGGCGGATAATGAAGTATTAATGACGGTTGCGCAAGCGCAGCTCGATTGTCACTCAATATGATACGATCTCGTTTGGTATTCAATAACATTGGCTATTGACGAATAAAGTTTACTGTGGTCTTTTGTTAGTGCTGAATAGATTGGCATTCTAGATTGTGGTGTTATTAACATTTTTTATATAGATACATTGTGTTATATTTTTTGTGCCCCGACTCATTAGCTATGTTTCTGTTTGCTTTTTCTCTTCAAATATTATGATTGTTGACTTTTGAGATTAAATAAGGAACTATGTAGTTCCGAAATACACTTTTTTTTGGAAAAATGATCGAAAATTCATTATAAACATGTGATACATGTTTATGATTCTTTTAAAATTTATTTATGTAAATGATTGATGTCTCTATTAAAGCATAGGAACTCTAAAAAAAATAAAGTACATAATATTATGAAGGTGAGGAATTCTCATTAGGACGACAAAGACATAGGCTAATCAAGGGTTAACGAATTCGATTATACTCAAGCACAAATTAGCAAAAACACCAAATTGCTAGTCATTAGAAGTGCTTAGAGAAATCGCTTGTTAATTGTACTATTTAGTGATTCCGCTTTGTATGAAGTATGCGTTTGTATGTTTGAGTATTGATAGTTCGATGGGTCAATGATGAAATTGGCGCGTTTTCTGTTTTGCCTAGTTTGGGTCGTGGAAATGTTAGGTTTTTAAATTTTCAGTTCTTTGTTAGTAGTATCACAGTATGAGTTTTAGAGCAGTTTCAGATGTATGTTTATAGATATAGGGTTAATAGCGTTAGAAATACTATAAATTTTAAGATGAAATTTTGATCATTAAGGCAATATGTTCATACCTATATCTCTTCTATATTCGGTGGGTGTTACAATACGATATATATTTTAAATACAAAAAGGGGTAAATTAATTCTGTCAGTAGGTAATGTGAAACTATGAAAATGCAATATTTTTAAACAAACAATAAAATAGAAAGTTTACGCTTTTCCTTTCAACACTCTCTTATGCATTGTCATTGTCAAATCTTTTATGTATTCGCAATAATGAGTGATCAGTTTTGTGATTTTTACATAGACCAAGAGATAGTTTACAATTTTAACAATATATTTGATCATAAAAATTTTTTCATGGTTTTTTTTTTGTGCCTAAAGATTTTTTTTCATATTTTCCCATTACTTAGCTCCATTTTGTTAATTGTAAGAAGAAGCAGGATTTTAATAATAATCTAAAATTAACCGGATACCTGCCTAAAATCACAAATGTTTAGATTACGGTGACAGACAGATATAAAATAGAAACTCGTTTCGCTAATGATACCGATTATTGCTAATATTATCAAAACTATTTATCATACTAATATCGATTGACACAATATTTATTTAATTTGAATTTTATAATACTTTCAAGCTTAATTTATAGACCATGTTGATGTTTTTATTTCATCATTATGAGTTAGAGTTATTCATAATTTAAACTATTTGTTACTTTGGTTTTATTACTTTAACTGTTACCTGAAATTCAACCATGTTAATATTTTTTTTTGTTTTTTTTAATCACAAATAGTTCATTGACATTTTCTTCTTAATTTCCATCATACAAACTAAACAACCCGATCTTTCTTTATTTTAAAAGCTTATAACCCTCAAACGCATATTAAAACGCATTCTTAAAATTAAACAATAATAAATTTAATAAACACTGGTATCACAGGAAGGAATAACAAAGAAAATTTCACAGTGCCTCGTGGACTAGTGACCGTACGTCACAAAAACAGTGACTAAAAGTCTATAAGTAAGATGTGATAATAGTAGTGTTTAAAATAAATATCAATATGTGCAGCAAGGATCAAATCAGTCACATCCTGGGGAAGATCAATGTGGTAAGTCTTAAAGATTAATACGTTATTTTGTAATTGTAAGAGGTAAATTGTAAGTCAGCGAAACTAAGGATGAGCTTGAGTATTCTGCTTCTTTTACTAAACTTGTGCTAACAAATTATATGTACAATGTACATTGTAGTAGTTAGTATAATATAAGATTGCAATTATGTCACACAAAACAAAAGAAAAAGACATTTTCAGATTTTTAATTGATAACGCAGAAGTATTTTTTTTCATTTTATCGACTTAAAATATGGTATGTTTAGATGGTATGTAATTCAACATCTGTGCGTATCGATTTTAAGTGTTTTAATTAGTTTACAATTTAATTTTTATAACGATGTGATTTATTTAAAGGCGATTGAATGTGTGTCTAGGTCACTTTGCAATCTTATTAGCTGAAAATTAATTAAAATATATTGGCAAATTAAATATCACTAATGAGATTTTAAATGATTGAATTTTAATACTTATTACAATATATTTTTCAAAAAACTGACATCAATAATATAGTTAAATGCATTTTTTATTAATTAAATTTTTTTCGAAATCATCGTATACATTTAAAATATTAAGCAATTGAAAAACCCAATTGCTATTTATTCTTAATAGAAGTTAATTACGTAGGGCAATTTGTGATTTTTAATTGTCTATTACAGATATCATAAAGCTAATAGCAATCAAATGGTATTTATCGTCCACTCACGCGTTTTCTGTCGCAACCAATGCTTACAATCAAAGAAACATTCGAACAAATGCAAAGAGAACAATTATTTACATTGCGAATCGATAAATAATGTCGCAAACATGTAGGAATATTAAACAGTGATTGCATGCAAAATATGCATCGGTTTCACACCGAACATTGGGTAAATCGACCGCGTTGTAATTAGGGATTGCGAATGGTTTCATAAATTCACAAGGCTGTAGTATGAAAAAGTGATGAAAAGTAAGGAAAGCGTCTTTTATTCGGGCATTTTATTTGATGGCTGTTAATTAAAGTGAATAAGGAAGGAAGTGATTTCATGCGTAGGGCTTGCCATTTTTATAGGGTCTTCAATGGTCGAAGACTATTTACAGAGTAAAATTAGTTTTTTAGTTGTTTTAGGTTATTATGTTTGCCTATAAATTGTAGGTATTGATTATTTTGTCCTTTATTTATTAGTTTATTGCTATAAACTTCAAACCTCTATTCAAAACTGGACTGTTGCCATCTCTAAATACCCCAAAATATTCTCTCCTACTACTCCATAATTTGTCCTTTTAAAGCTACCGTTTATTTTTCATTCATACAAAACATTTTAACTGAATTTTCACAGGCTCTTACGTGAGATTAAGATCCTGCGTGACCGGTTCTCGTGTTGTTAATTGTTTGACGAGTGGACTGTCTCCTTTTGGTCATGACTCCTGACCTACAGATTGGCATCGACTGTTACTTTCGGTAGAAAGCTGTTCAGTTGCGAGGAGAAGATCATTTGTTTTGCTAATTTAGTCGTAATGAGGAGGATTTGTCAAATGGTATTGCTGGAAAGGAAGTATGATAAGATTTAATGGTAGGGGATAAGGCCTCTTGTATACACACGGTTCTTCCGTGAAAATTTACTTCTAATTCACTATCCAGTTCCTATAGACGCACATCTAAATTAAACCGAAAATTTTTGTCAAAAAAATTGACTTACATCACCAAAATTACCGCTACATCTTAATAGGTTTACAATCGATATGTTTATTGCCCTTTTTAAAACTAATAAGCACTTATAAAATCAATGTTAGGTAATGCAACTTTATGTTTAATTAACGCAGTCGTGCCTATCAGTCGCCAGTCAAGTGGGCGTCCCAGTGATTGATGTCTCTATGTTGTGGAGGCATTTGCTCCCGATCACTGTGGTTGGTGACCTTATCTGTTCGTGTGTTCACTTGTTGTACTAGTGGGTTTAAATACAGCGGTAATTATTGAATGGACGGTTCGATCAATGTTCTTTAGATGTTAGGTTGATTTTTATCATCATCAAAAGTGGAGCAATTCTGAAATGAGTGTGGGAAAATTTAGATTCTAGGATTTGAAAGTAATAAAGGGAAGATTGATTACCCTTGATTATCTGAATTTTTTTGAAATATATAGTAGCCACTTGGATATCTACAAAAATAAAGCTAATATATTTGTTGTGTTGCGTAACCCAAGTTGAAAAATATATCAAATGTCACGGGCAACTTTATGTAAATAAGAAAGGTTACAATATTGAATATCAAGGACTCCTAATAATAACTGCATCATCTGGACTTGTGTTTAAAAAATATGATTTTATTCATAAAACGTGGCCAACTTCAAGAATAATAAAAAAGCTAATCGTCACAACGTTATAATCTCATTTCCACTTTGCGAATGTAGTTCATTCGTGATCGCGTTTGTTGCTTCCGCGTGCCTCAGGACTTGTTGTGCGATCTTACTCAGCTGTGTGAAGGTTTTAATTATATTATACTACTTTTCTGTCCGTAGCTTCGCCGGCTTTGTCTAAAACTTGACAAATTATATACTAAAAACTTCCTGGACTACTCTATCTATATAAAAAAAAAAACCGTGTCAAAATCCGTTGCGTAGTTATAAAGATCTGAGCATACATATAGGAACAGACAGACTGCAGCAATTGACTTTGTTTTATATTAAAGTAAAGAGATAGACTAATTATTATTTTCTAGGCTTGTATGTTACTATATTTGGCGTGTGAGGGTTTCTTACAGTTTTATGTTATGTTGGATCTATTAAGTCATTAAATCTCCTTGATTTATTTATTTAAGTACGTTCTGATTCATCATTTGTAATCATCGATTGGAAACTTGTGCAGATGCCCTTTTCAATATTCAGAATAATGTAGATCTTGTGGTAGTCTAGATAGTTGTACAGCTACTTGATTATATTATGATTTAATAGTTGCGTGTAAGTATCTTTATAAAGTGTTAAGAATTTTAGCGGGTAATAAAAATGAAGAAATCCTGCTCTTTCCACTTATTCGCACAAATCATTCATAAAATAGGTCTATTTGCACCTAAAAATTGTGGTATTTCAACCGCATAGCTTCGTGCAAGCCGATTATTACACCACGATGCAACGAATAAGTGTTACCGACGTCCGTGACATTGCGTTTACTTTCAGGCCAATGTTGGCCAATGATTGATATGTTAATAGCCAACACTTAGCAGCCTTCGACGGAACATTTCCTTCCCCGTATTGATTGGCCGCTGGTATGCGTCTAATTGCTTTGTCGTGTTTGTTTGGATGATTTCCGTTGTCATTGACAGCTTTTGCTGTCACCAAGTCAGCTGTGATTGGTGTATGTTGGACATTTGTTATAGCAAAATGGTTTGCAAATTGTTTTTGAAGTCTAATGTTTTAAAGATATCTCTGTGATAGGTAAAATACATTTTTATGTCTCTCTTAAATCTCTTTTAAAATGTATTTTGGTTGATATCGTCGTTTCGATTTATCGAGTCAGTTTGCCTCTTCTGGTTCGATATTTTTAGGAACTAACTTTTGTAATTGATAAGGATATTTTAATTACAAATGGTTTATTATCTATAGCACGTTTATATGCATGTTATGGAATGTTGGCATGAAAGTAAAATTTATGTTAAAGCCGAGTCTCATAAATGATATCAGCATACATAAATTGGTCATAATACTTCGCACAGTGCTAAATATTCACAACAGTTGCTGTATTGAATTGAATGATGTTTATCGTGGATTATACAAAATGGACGTTGCTCGCAAATATGTGCGTGACAGAGGTATAAAGAAAGTAAATATCATTGTGTTTTTACAATCGATTGATTGATATACGTTTATTGTTTCTCTTTTGTATACTCAATTGGTTTTATGGTAGCAATGTTTCTGTAGGGTAAAGTGTGACTATATCTATTATGTATTCTGTGACTATATACAAACAGTTATTCTTTATGAAATCGCGATTGGCTATTTCTTTTGACACAAGATTTCCTATGTTAATCAATGCTGTATGTTGTTTTACATAATTTTTGTTTTAATAGAAGAAATGATCAATTTTTATCAGAGCTTTTTGATAGAAGCTCTGATAAAAATTGGCAAATATTTACAAGGTGATAAACTATAGGATCTGTAATGTATTCATATACCGTTATTTCACACAAAACGTTACTGGTAATTAAAGACTCGTGTATGAATGAAGAGAATCCGTAAGATGCATTGTAACATAATATATCTATAATTCGTCTCACGTTTGACCGAAAAACCATGATAGTAGGTACGTTACAATGTAGATTTATTTGGGCTTCGATAGAAAGTAAGATGTGTTTGCGAGGTCATCGGTTCCGTGATTCGCCTTGAATTCATGAATATCGGTAATGAATCGATCTTGTTACTGTTGTTATTGATCACGATGATCGCGGTCAGTGGAATTGATGTTTGATTGACGGGAGTTTAAGTGAAAATGAGGGCTGGTGGGAACTGAGCGGGAATTTATAGTATGACGTCATAGCTTATTATGAGTGAGTAACAACTGGTGGTATATCAGAGTTTAGTTTGTATGGAAGGTTCGCTCACCATTGTTAAGGACTATAAAGGTCATTCATTTGTTGGACAAGGCTTATTTTAACGCACTTTTAATTCGTTAGAATATTACACGTCGTCAATTGAAAGGCTATTGAGTATAGAAATATTTAAAACAGTAGCATCATTCTCTTTAATTAAAAAAATCACAATACCTTCAGTCTCCTTTATCATATGTATTTATAAGTAGACCTAACTTTGGAATTTCACGTTCCTTACATTACGTCACCAATCTATGTTATTCTATCGTAATTTAAAAAGGCTTATGTAAGTAGCGGTGAGGTTGTTAATTGTAAGATAAACACACGTGTTGTTGTGTTTTCGTATTGACATGTTGAACTTTCAAAAAGTTATACGTAAACGTTGTAGAGTTGTGTAATACATAGTTGAGCGATGATTGGTGATAATCGATTTTTGGAGAAGGCAAACGGAGACATTATTTGTTATTATGACATTTTTATAAGGTGAAAAGTTTGTATGGTGTCATAATGATATAACTTAATAGGTATTAAGTGGATTAATAGATGTGGAAGGACTTAGGAAAACATTTTCAGTGAAGGTGTCCTTCTGTACCGACTGGTATTAACATTAAGTTACATTTGTTACACATCACTTTTAAGGCCAGAAAATAAATTACTCCTTGTTACCGATTTTGAAATTTCATAAATTTAGTCTGCATGACATTGCAAAAATATTTTTGTATTTCATAGCTTGGATAGTTTAACTAACATCGGGATTTGAGTCTAAACTTCATATTGATAGAATTCAAATCTTCTTACATATGCGCATATTGTTACAATTTCTTTGTAAAATTCTTTAACATTTGCAAATTATTCCCACATTACAAGTTCATTGTTAGCTTGAGATTGTTACGTGAGTGTTAATTAGTTTGGTGTTTGTATATTTTTTTCTTTTTAATTAGTTAATTTTGAGGGTATAAAAGTAAATGGAATGGAATTAAGCACTGGATGTTTGTTTTGGTTCGGCTTAGTTGCAATCGAGATATAAGAGTACTCATAGTAGGTACATGATTGAGCTCAAACATTCAAATAGACAATTTTTTAAAGTCTAAATGAGATTTTAAATCAAAACCAATTATTTCATTTCCTTCTAAACAATCAGCACAAACATCAAATAGCTTTTAAATGTTGCAATCAAAGGCATTGTAAATTCCGTATTCAACCTTATTTATTTATATTGTTTGTAAAGGATTCTACAATTCTTTTCGTAGTAAACAAATTCACAAAGGGGCGTGAAGGTCGCGGCAATTTGTCCATTGAATGACAGAGTTTATCTGAGGTCGGTTCATGTTTACATTGTACGTAATCAATTACTATTGATGCTGAACTGTGGTGTCAAGGATTTGTAGACTGATGTGTGAGGCGTGGTTCTTGTATGAGGTTGTACGGAGGAAGCTACGCGACGTGTTCTTAGTTAGGATTATATAGTAAAAAAACATGTATTCTTTTTAGAGACAATTCGATTTCGAAATGAATACGTAATCACTTCCCATCCTTGTAAGAAATTTTGTATTGTCGTTAAATATCTTTATTATTGTTTATAACTAGCTATATGTAGGTCTGCATTAATATAGTACAATTGTTAACATATTTTGTGGTAAGAGTTACAAGACAAACTGTTTTTGATAGTAAGGAAAGTGATGAAAATGTGTATTTAGAAATTGAAGACTTTTAACGGATTTTACACGTGATTTATTCATTATATTATTTTCCCGACGTTTCGAACACTTTGCAGCGAGCGTGGTCACGGGGAGACGGACACTAGACAATGAACTGAAACACTAGAAAATGTGTATGTTTAAAAAACAAAGACCATGTAAATGCACATGTTAGAATCTATTTACATTTACGTTTAGGCAGAACCATAAAAAGTTAAAGTGAAAACAAACCATTTGCATAGATATTGCGAATATTATTTGATTTCGCGCTAAAAGCTTGACGAATTCTAAAACAAATCGCGTGTTAGTAATTAAAATGGCCGTTTAAAAATTTACATATTGGTCAAAACTTGCGTATTTTAATAATTGTATTATTTATTGCCTTAATCTTCGGTGTTAGGAAACCGTTTTGGTTAACCTACATATTTGCGAATGGATTGAAATCATTGCTACAATACATTTTAATTTAATTAGCTAATTGGTTTGTATTAAAAATATTTTTATGTTGCGTAATTCGCAAATTAAGTTTTTAGTCTTATCTTAATCTATGATAGTTAATGTAATTTTAGTTCTGGGAATGCTGCCATGCGTAGTTAGTAAATGTTATATTGAGTTTAAAATATACTTCCCTGTAAAAAAAATTCCATTCAAATTAATCTTTGAAATATTAATGAACATATTAAAAAGTTACATCTTAAAATTGTATGCTAAGATTTTGTTAGTATAGTCAAAAAACAGTCAAAATAATTAGAGTGTTCACATCCTAGTACCGAAGTAGTAATGTATCAAATTCCTTAAAACTTAGCACGAGGAAACAACACCTAAAAATTTAGAACACCCAAACAACAATCCGGAAGAAATGAACACTAAAGAAGAAATCAAATCACGGCACCTTTCATCGTCTCCACCGCACGTAGCGGCTCAATTAACTCGTCAATATAATTGGGGTCAGTGTTGCGTAACTGTTATGAGATCCGCTTGTTCCGTTTTGTAGACGATTTAAGTACTATGGGTGGTAAATTCGATTTGATGTGCAAGTATGGGTGCTTGGAGAACAGCTGTTTCTGTTTAACGCGATTCTTTTGTAAGTTTGATTTTGGTTTGGAGATTTTTGTATGATTTGGAACTGCTTCTATCTTTATAGGATTCTGATTTTATGAGAGGAGGTTCTATAAGTGCCTAGTGCGTGGCTGTTTCAGCTATTGTGCTTGATTATTGTGTAGCTTCACAGATGTTATGTTAAGAATTTTCCTTTTGAACTTCTGTCTCTATATTAGTGTCAATCCCATGCACATTACATTTATTTGTATCCGATGTTATAAAAGAAGTTCAAGCTTAGTTTTGACTGACTTTATTTTGTTTATGCTTCATGATTCTTTTCTTACTTTTCTGAGAACTTATTTCCAATGTTGGCTTGACTTTGGATATGTGTTTATACTCTTTTTCTATCACCATACTAATATTAACATCAATGAGTACATTCTTCGAAGAAGCCTTATTACTCTTTTCTATGTTATCCATTTCTTTAACGACATGACTTTGTCCAACATATAAAGCTGTATGCACTCTATAAAAGTGTGGCATGAATAATGCAAGAGTTTGGCATCACGTCCAAAGGAAAACCAATTTATTACTTGTTTACGCTGATTCAGTTCAAACCTACAACCGGATTCCTGGACATTTTTTCTAGATCATTCGCACTAGATTTGCCATCTTTGGTTATAAAAAGGCTTGATTTATTTAATGGTTTTGTGTTATCCGGATAGTTGTAGTAACTATGATAGGTTTTTGTATTGAAATAAATACGATGGGGACACTTTTATTGTCATTGAGGCTTTGGTATATTATGAGATATTAAACGCAAGATTCTAACATTGTTGCATGATCTTACAGTTAATATATTTACATCACTTTGTTTAGCAGAATATAATTTAGAGGAAGAGAAATCAATCACCTTTATGAGAATAACAAACTCACAATTATTATTTAGTTGTACGGAAGCAATTGAACAAACAAACGAATGTCGTAAAATGTAAACATGTTACAGGTATAATGTCGTATTGTCATTGAAAGATTTATCTTGCTCTACCTGTTTCGAAATATTTTATTATACTCTATAGATATTTGTAGTGATTGCATAATTTACGAATAAGCTAATTAAAACTAACTAAGGAGTAAATTGGAAACGTGTTCGGAATACAGTGAAGTAAATTGTTGAATAACATTCTTAATTGATTGATGTCTTAGATAACTTATCGGAAAAAGTGGGTAAGAGGAAAGTGTTCTAATTCGTTGGAGTGATTGAATAAATGAGATCGAGATCGATCGATCTTAATTGAGATTGTTTATTGCATCCGATATAAATAATAACAGTGTAGATTAACATGAATGTATATAAAAATATTGCTAAGATTTTTCTTCTTTGAAAACTATAAGTAAATCAAAATGTATGTATTTTCCCGAGATAATAACAAAGCCGGTCACGATTTTATTAACCGACTTCAAAAAAAAGGAGGAGGTTATCAATTCGGCCGGTATATTTTTTTTTTTTTTTTATGTATGTACACCGATTACTCCGAGGTTTCTGAACTGATTTACGTGATTCTTTTTTTGTTCGATGCGGGATGGTGTCGAATTGGTCCCATAAAAATTTTATTCGGATAGGCCCAGTAGTTTTTATTTTATGACCATTTTTGTCTGTAGGTATTTGTAAATTTTGCAAGTGCAAGTTTGAAGTCGGTTGTTTTTAACGCAGTTATCACTTGTTATCTTAGCATATACGCGAAAGTATTTATAGTGGCTTGCCAAAACAACTTCGCTAGGTAGCCAAGGTTCTTTACATTTTAGCATTAATATATCATTAAAATAATTTAATACCTGAAAAGTCAGTATTGCCTTTAAAACATTACATAGAATACAAATACGAAACGCATACTATAAAATTATTATATGAAAGTATGTACTATTTCCTTCTTATTTGTTATTATTATTAGGTTCAATTATATCAAGCTAATTTGTATCACTAAATGCTTATAACAATTTGATAATAATTACAATAATTGTTACATTGAAGGTTCAATTATATAATTTGACTGATCCTGTTGATTAATTGCATTTTGATAATCACTTTTTGACAGACGATGACGATGTCGAAGGTGTCAAGGAGGTAATCAACGAAGTATAATTAAATTCGTCCTCGGTCACCTCTTGTGCCAAATTATTAACTTATGTGGATGTTGATTATTATCTAACGTCTGTTAATGATCGTCCTAGAAGGTAATAGGTAAACAAATCAACCGGCGCTAGTAATGGTATGCTTTGATGACAATCATATAGTCTCTTGATTAAAAACACATTGGATCATTGAATGCTTAAATTGTTTAATGTATTGCTGTAACTGTCTTTAAACGTTGGTATGTTCTATGAAATATACTAGTTATGAAAATCATATAAATTTACTAGTTTTATTATTCACATAGTATTTAAACAAAACTCGACCTGCACTGACCCCTGTGAAACCCCCGCACAAAATCCTGCACATTCCGTGTGCGCACAATATTTCTCGCTACATTTAAAACATCAGCATATTCATCGTTCACTTTCACCGCTTGCACCTCATGCTTCGGAGCGTACGTGATGTCCATAGTTATAGTTGTATACGTAGTATATTATTATTAGTCTGTGGTTATAGTGTCCTCCTAACACACTATGCGTTTCGGACTCTTTCACGGTCAAGAAAGTGACGCCGATAGATGGTAGTTCCGTGTGTTGAGGAGATACAAATTTCGTGGTCACATGTGATCGGAATTATTCACGTGTTCGATTGTAATTTACTTTGTGGCAGCATGCGTTTGTACTTGTTTACAAAGAAACGATCTCTTTTGAGGTTTCTTTTTATTGTGTTTTATAAAAATTGACACTATTTTAAATATAGAATTACATATTTTATTTTATTACTCGCTTTCATTAGTTTCACTTGTATAAAGCCTACTCCTTTAGACTCGATTTTGACCCACTTTAAACGGACAGATTTAATTCATACTTGTACACTTATCAAGGATCATTGACAATACACATTTATGTAACTAAAAACGCTTTAGGTATTAATTCAGCTATAGTTATTATTTCTTAATAGTTATCTTACGCCAATGTTTAAGAACAAATTTCCCATGTTAATGGCCTCCAGGTACAAACAGGTCGACGGTCACGGTCAACGAAAGTGACTATCCACACGGATTGTCGGATTTGTTACACGGGTCTGTTTTGTAAAAGCTTGCTGTATTCTGACATTGTTGTTTACTTTTGCTAAACAACTGTTGAATAGCCGCTGTATTTGGGTTTACGTTTTCCCTTTTTGAAATATTTGTTGCGTAGTTATGGGTAGAACAAAATTATGATTGTAAAGTTATTTACCAGAGTAGAAATGTATTACAAATCAGATATCAAACGTAAGGAGGTTAGGTTCAAAATACCAACCTGCTTATTAATTACACAGTCGCTTATAAAATACTTCATAGTCACATTCTTTAATAGCTTTTAACAAGTCAATTTAAATGATTATTAGATAATAACGCGAAGAAAAAACGTTTAACGCGTCTCTCGCATTTTGCATCTTAATTAGCTGCATCCGAATCGGCGCTAATTAATTATATCAACGCAAGCGTACAGCTCGTTGGCGATGTTTCCACACATAGCGAGTAAACTGTGAAACAGGTGGAAATAAGGTTTCTGCCTATCACTCGGTTCCGATCTAAAATGCAATAGTTCACTAAATGCCGCCTCAAAGTTCAAGAGAACAATGCTTTGCCTCTGATGAAATTGGTACTTGAGAATCTGATGACGTGTAAAATTGAAATTGGGGCGGAATTAATAAAATAGTGATGGAGATGAGGGAGATGAATTTTAGATGGTAATAATTTGCGTGGGATACTGAATGCGTAATGAGATGCTTGATACATATTGAGTGATATCGTTGTTGGATTATTATCAGCATTCCCAAATTTGTTAACTGCTTCTAAAGTTTTGAATTTAGCAACTTAAGTCCCTTTTTATGGGCATTTGGCCATTAATTTTCGATTTCTTATCGCTATTCTCACCATTCTTGGAATGCATTTCCCATGGTGATGTGTTTTAGAAAATTTCATGAATATTCATCATCCTTTTTAATTTTGTTTCAAATCTACATTTGGTTTTCAAATCGTATAAAAGTGTACGGTCGTGTTCAATTTCCAACATCTAAATGGTGTTAAATTTCTAAAAACCTTCGTGAATGCAATCCTACATTCATATTAATATATTAGAAAATACGTCAAGAATAATAAAATGCGGAAGAAGAAAGCGAGAATGTGAATGAGTGAGTAACAAACATAGTATGCGTTATTTATCATACAAATATTATTATTCAAAGTCTACGTCCTAAGGTGATTGCGTCAGTGCTAAAGAAAGTCGATCAAAAATACAGGTTTTGACATTCTATTATCTAATACAATCATTCCACTTCGGGCGTAATATTTTTTATAACTGTTATCTGGTGAATCAATGATGCTGGATATTTTAAAAATATTATATAAATTATGCAATATGCTGTCAATTTTGGTGTTTTCCAAATAATGAAAAATAAAAATGTGTAAGTTTTATTTTATGACCTTCTAACCGGCTCATCTTATTGCATCGATGACTGCATATTAACAAAAATCGAAAAAGGAAGAAATAACTACTAATCCGTGACAAGCGAGCGACTGTGTCAAATGCCTAGCTCAAGTCGTTTACATGCAAATTGCACAAAAACTTGCAAATCGATTCGATAGATAAGATTTTATAACCTTGATACTTTAGATTTACAAAATTTAGAAATACTATACCAATCTTAATAATAATTTAATCCGGACTTGAAATAATTTACGCAAATTATCGTCATAGCACTTAAACTAGGTACTGACTTTACAGTCAATGGCGATTCTATATCTTATATGGAACACGTCATGTATCATTGTAATTATTACTTCGATTTAATGGTGTATTGAATTGAGTGAAAGTGTAATAAAAATTTATGATATTCTTTCGAGATCATAATATGCATTAATTGTAATAGCAAATGATGTTATTGTTTCCATCTATAGGCAGAAACATGACCCACATTGTCAATACCTTAATCAAGAAATAAATCATGATGGTGTGTGGTGTTATGTTATTTTAATAGAAAAAAGAAAACAATGAAGTGATATCAATTGAAATCAACGGAGCTGCAAATTGTGTATTTGTGTGGGAAAATAATGTCATTGAACTAAGCTAATATTTAAGTTTCATCTTTATAATCCTCGAATTATTGCGTATTGTTCCTTGTAATTGTAATATCAGGGAAGTATACATTACAAGGTTTTTTGCTCAGCTCAAGTTTCGCAGTGCATATATTTATTATCTGTCATGTTATTTTGGACGGACGATTACGATTCGTTTTACAAGGTGTCTGAATAATTTAATACTTGGTTAACAGCGTGATAACGCGGAAGTATATAATTGAACAGGAATAAAAACGGAATGAAATATTATCACCGATGCTGATCTTGTGCAAGGATGTGATATTTTCATATGCATGATTCATGAATCATCTGTTATTCTTAGACTTTATTTTTATTTTGTTATACACATTATATAATATTAATAATAGTTCTATGATCCCTAAGATAATATTATGTGGAATCCATATTTTGACGCGCGCACTATAACTATCTGATGACTTCAATAATTTCTTTTTGGTCTATTGCACTTCCTGATCCCAATCAATAGAAACAGATACAATAGCCTACTTTCTAGGTTTATTGTAATTGTTGATAGAATTGTCAAAGTCATCGTTTATGGCACCTACAGCTAGATCTCCTATGGAGGCAGAAATAGTAAATGAATCTTAATGTTTTACAGAATTTTCCGTTATCGTTTCCGTTATCCGACAACATTACTTACTTACTAGAGTGGCGCAGGGACCCAAAGTGAGTCTTGGCCTCCGACAATAAGAGCCTCCATTTGACTCTATCCTGCGCCATTTCTGGCCAGTTTTCAATCTGGAGGGTGCGCAGGTCTTTGGCGATTTCGTCTTTCCAACGGTACCTGGGGCGTCCAACCGGACGGTGTCCAGATGGCTGTCCCAGGTACGCTCGTTTCGCTGCTCGATCTTCCCCCATTCTTTCCACATGGCCGAGCCATCGGAGTCTTTGGGCTTTAATCTCACCAATGATGTTTCGACAACATTATTAGCAAATATTAATTAATATTTTAAAATTTGTTGCAGGGTCTACCATCTTGGTCCCGCGGGCTGGAGGCGGCGGAGGCGGCGCGCGCGCGCCTCGTGCGCTGGGCGTGCGGCGAGCCAGCGGCGGAGCCCGAGCCGCGCAAGAAGATGCCGCACGCGATGCGCCGGCGGTGGCCGATGTGCCCGTGCTTGCAGGTAACTTTGAGTTGATATTTAGTTTGTAGTAGTAGAGTTTGGCCTTTTTCGTAGTACTTACGTATATTCTTTTTCACACTGCATATTACGATGTATTTATGGTTAATTACAAAACATTTTTTGTGTTACTTCGGATATCTAGTCATTATCAATAGGTGCGGAGGTGGAAACCTGAATATTCATTATGTTGATTATTTACATTAGTGATGCAACGAATACTACTTTTACGAATACGAATACGAATACGAATATCAAACCTACTATTCGGCGAATACGAATACGAATACGAATATCTCGCCTTGGTAATAAAAGACTTATTTATTTAATGAATGTTTACTCTTCTAATAATTAAAATTTACAATAGGCAAATTTTTATTTAAAAAACATAAAATTCATAGATTTTCTGGTTTTAGGCGATTTTTTTTTCAGTCTGGATGTTTCCAGCCGTTAAAAAAGTCTTTCCGAAGCGACTGTACATGGCTTCAGTGAAAAATATTTTTGGGCGAGTTTTTTCTGACTTGGAAAATGGACATCTTCTCGCCAAAAGGCCAGTGGATCAGCAATCTCTGCACACGTCATATTTTTTTGCGCGATTTTTAAATTTGTAGTAAATAGAGTTGCATACAAAAATATTCGTTTTTAAAAATTCGTATATTCGCCGAATACGAATATTCGGTAAATGTCTACTATTCGGCGAATACGAATATTCGTATTCGTATTCGTTGCATCACTAATTTACATGTTTTAGTTCTTGTAAAGTTTTATTTGTGTCAACAAACAAAGTTAAGTAAATTAGGCGAGGATATGTTACTTTCTAGAAATATGATATTGTTATGTCATACTAGTAGTTATGTTATTCACTTCGATGCGATCATTAGTTACTAGATTTCCGCCCGCGGCTTCGCCCGCGTTTGCAAAGGAAAACCCGCATAGTTCCCGTTCCCGTGGGATTTCCGGGATAAAAACTATCCTATGAGTTAATACAAGTTACCCTCTATATGTGTGCTAAATTTCATTGTAATCGGTTCAGTAGTTTTTACGTGAAAGAGTAACAAACATCCATACAAACTTTCGCATTTATAATATTAGTAGTATTAGTAGGATAGGATTAGTGTTAGTGTCAAGTTATAGCTTTTTGTTTCAAGTTCCTCTTTTATTTTCTTAAAAGTAGGTTTTATAGGTCAAAACTAATATGAGTAATAATATAAAAAGTGGATACATTCACAATAACCTAAATTAGATGATGATGCAAAATCCAGGTACAAAACTTACTTGTTTCTAAAAAAAAAAAAACAAAGTAAATATTACCCGAGGTTTCAAGGATAGGTACTATTTGAATATTTTACCATTTAATACGGCTTTAGTGATAACATGATGCAAATAATACATTAATTTGAACTGGTTGCATTCGCTTCTGAACACGAGAATTAATTTTCATTTGACATTTTAAGAGCTTTCGTTATTTCTTCATTTGAATTTTATTTCGCTATTTATAAATGTAAATGTTAATGGATGATTTATATCCAGTAGATGAGTGAATTTCTTAAGTTTGTTAATAAATGTTTCGTGTTCATTACTTAACTTATAATTATTATGGTTGATATTTAAAGATTAAGAATTTATAATATGTAATGTGACAGATTATAGCAATTCTGACGTTTTAAACTATTTTAAGAAGACACAATATGTATATAATATTTTGGTAGTGAAGTTTATTGCTCAATTTGGTAGATGAATTGGACGTAAATATGTTGCGCAGGAGTTTCTCACGACATTTCATTGAACTCTTTATTAAATTTCGTCCGATAGGTATAATAAATTAGATTGAATATTTTATACATCATTATTATTATATTGAAATCTAAATCATAATCAGAATAAGTACTTATTAGAAATAAAACACAATTGTTAACCGACTTCAAAAAAAAGGAGTAGGTTATCAATTCGGCCGGTATATTTTTTTTTTTTTATGTATGTACACCGATTACTCCGAGGTTTCTGAACCGATTTACGTGATTCTTTTTTTGTTCGATGCGGGATGGTGTGGAATTGGTCACATAAAAATTTTATTCGGATAGGCCCAGTAGTTTTTATTTTATGAGCATTTTTGTCTGTAGGTATTTGTAAATTTTGCAAGTGCAAGTTTGAAGTCGGTTGTTTTTAACGCAGTTATCACTTGTTTTAGTGTGTATGTAATAAAAAAAAATCTAGGTGATAGGGTAAACAAATATCCAGGATATTATAGTAACGATAGAGAGCGATTATTAATAAAATTTTCTGCAGGAATAAATTTAAGACGCATCTTCTCTATATAAAATGGGGGATTCCACTCGTAGCATAAACTATCAAAATAAATCATTAGCTGGTATGTGGCTTTTTATAAATAAACAAGATATTTATCTCAGGTAAACGTAAATCACGCACTCGATAAACCTTTTTATGCGCAATTAATACATTAATTAATTGAGATTACGACCGGTTTTGATGCACTGTGTAGTGCTTTTTCTATTTTGCTGCGTACTTTACGCACTATAAATGGTTGCAATTATTATCATAATATTGCGTTGAACTGGTAGAGTAGAAGCCATAGTAGATAAATTGTATTTTCGTGAAAGTTCATAAAGATTTTAACAAAAATGGCAATAACTTAGCTAATGGTGGCAAAATTCAATAAAAATATTTACTTATCTTCTCACTAATGCTCTATTCATTATGAACAGGACGGTATTCAAAGGAGGCGTATAACCCTCAAGTTGTAAAACTAGGCTGAAGAAGATGATTTGTCAATGTGTGTGTACATATATTATGATGCGTATGTGCGTGTGTCCTATTTATTCAATAATTAATACATTGCGATTATATCGAATGCTTGGTGTGCATAGCGTGACGTGTCGCATGGCCCAGCGGTCGCGTCATTTGACACGCCGTGTCGCGTGTCAGCTGTCGGGTCGCGGGTTCGATGCGCGTGCCACTTTCACCAGATATGCGTGTTCGTTGGTAGTATGGTTATTGTTAGGATATCATGTATTATAATTGAATTGGTTGTAGATTTCAAGTATGATGTATAGGCAACATTAGGCAGGTATCGATAAAAGTTGGTTTTTCTCTAGTTTTAAGTCGATAAAGGAATAATACAATTGGAAATTGAATGAGAATAAGAATGAGCCAGTAGCCTCTTCTCTCATATTTTATGTCATGTTAAAAATTAATAAAAAAGGAAAATATTGATACTATCTAGCTTCTCATAGAAACCTCACCAATATACCCAAGATTGTCAGAAACTTTGCATATGCCTCATATTAATTCCGCCTTAAAAAAGATATTTTTTAACCATTGTTGTAAGCGCTAAAGTAAACTCAAGAGTCTGCCACATTCAGACCTCTCCAGCACTATTTAGTTTGACATGCAATTGTGTCTACGAAGGCACGTAAAATGTGTGCTTTTGAAGCGTTTCATGATTTCACAGTTCAATTAGTAGCAAGGGATTGCGTGGGGTCGACTGAAAGGCTGCAATTAAAATACGTACAGTTCGTATTTTGAGGGTACTTCGCATGTGTCACGGGCGCAGTGTGAGAAATTGTTGCGTCTAGACACGCTTATTAACGCTTCGAATAATTGTATAATACCGTACTTATATGTAGCAGTGTATGTAGTTTGTGAAGACTGGGCGTTGTGATGATATGGAAGTATGACAGATTGTTGGAATGGATCGTGTGTTGATACTTTTTCTAATAAGTTGTTCAGCTGCAGTCGGTAAAGTCAACAATCAGTTTCTAGAGATATTGATACATTTGATGAGATATAAAATTAATATTATTAGTAAAATTATATAAAATTTTAATAAGATTATTCAAGGATTATTCAAATTTGCGTTCTGCCCTTTTTTAGAATGATGTCTAGAGATTTCCGCATGCGCAACGGTAATAAATACAATTATGAAATATCATATTAAGATTAAGTACGGACCCTTGAATATTAAATACATTTTAAAATATTCAAAACGTTTACGTAATATTGTATGATCGAATCTAACGCTCTCACCTGAAGACTTCGTGTCATTAGCGTTAAATGAAGCAGTTTAAAAGATAATATGGTTCGTGGATATCTCACATATTAATTGATATCGCGTGCGTGTAACTATTATGCAGCTCATTCGAGTGATGCGCCTGTAATGGTAGCTTGGCGTGATCTGGATTTATGTGGGAGTAGTCCGTTTATCTATACTTAATTATTCTTTAACTTTTAATATTATAAAGCTGAAGAGTTTGTTTTTTTGAACGCGCTAATCTCAGTAACTACTGGTCTGATTTGAAAAATTCTTTCGGTGTTAGATAGCCCATTTATTGAGGAAGACTAATGGCTATAGGTATATCATCACGCTGACCAACAGGAGCGGATATATTGTTAACTTTGAGAAATAAAATTGCAGCGTCTTTAAATAGGAACATTACCTATTGGTAGCTATAATAGAGTGAGTAGAATTGGCTTCAGTCTTATTATGCGATGCGCTTTCATTTTTCTTCCATAATTATTAACATGGGAAAGAATTGGAGTAGGTACATTAATATCTTATCTTCTCGTTTATAATGGAAAGTCGGGGATGTCGGTCAAGTGTATAGTGTCGGCGTGATGTATCGAGATGGCACCTGCGCACGCGGCGGTGCGTGCACGGTTTAAATGTTTTAACTTTATTATACTTTGTATTGATGTACAGTAATTTGGTTAGCGTATTGCATGTAAGGTTTTGTCTTTGGTGTAAATGTTGGTCATAAGTCGTACAATTTCAAATTTGTTATGAATGTTGTGTGGTATTTTTGAAATGTTTTTTTGGGTTAATTGTCATACTGGCGTATTAATAACCCTTTCTACATTTTAATGATGTGTACATATAGGATATAATATGAGAGATTTATAATAGCATCATTGCTTTTATATAATACGAAACGATGGACAATTTCCTTGAAGTAATTCACTATAAATCTTCCTCTATCAAAGCGTAATTTTCTCTTCGCTTCATCGTCATATCCTACAAACATTACTTTTATAGGAGTACTTCATTCAATCGTATTGTATTTATATCACACAATGCTGGGTTATTGTGGCCATCAATCACATGTAGGAGCGTTAATAAAGATCAAGTGTCGTTCGGTGGCAATGAGGTCAGTTGAAACGTGAGATAGGTCAGTGTGGGTGGTCGCGACTGTAGGGCCTGTTGAGGGCAAGAGTGTGTTGAATACCTTTGATTTTATGTGTGCTAGTTGTAGTACTCTGTAAGGAAAGTTCCAGAGGTGTAGATGCGTCGCCTTCTGGATTTGAAATGGGATATGAAATAGGATCGTTCCCCGACGAGTATAATGTGGTGGTCTGCAAGGGAAGAGTGAACAGGTATCTTCTAGAGAAGCGCGTGCCATCTTAGGCCTCTTATCAGAAACAAAAAAAAACAGAACAGTCACTTTTCTTCCTTACCAGCAGGCGAGATCGTAGTCAAGCGCTTCCTATTGTATTGTATTGAGTTGAACATTCGGATGCATGTATTAAGGTCACAAGGTTAGAAAGGATGATAACTGAATGATAGTTACTTCTATATGTAGTTGCGCGTTAGGAATCTTCCGGCTTTCTGATTCATTCTACGTCATACGCTTGGTTGGATTATCTTCCTGGTTTACATTATTATATATTGCTTCAATATTGTAAACGATTCTTTCTAGATTCTTAAGCACTTCTAAAGTAGGTACATACTTAGTGCGATTTTACCTTTACGAAATGGTAACAGTTATTTATATTTATTTTATATGAAGTATCAGCGTACAATGAAGTTTATTAGAATTAATGGATTGAATGGAAATGAATGCTATTGTTCGATTGGAGATACATAAATAAACTGAGCGGTTGATCTTG
Source organism: Colias croceus (assembly GCF_905220415.1). NCBI lineage: Eukaryota > Metazoa > Arthropoda > Insecta > Lepidoptera > Pieridae > Colias > Colias croceus. Next base: position 8,639,453 of record NC_059550.1, on the reverse strand, counting down.
GCATTTTTGTACGCCAGTTGTGAAACAGTTTGTTGCAATATTTTCAATTATGTGGGAGAATTTGGTACGATATTTCAAATTTTAGAATCAGATTAGAAGAATAAAGATCTACATTTAAGGTCAATTTAGAGTGTCCAATTGTAAATGAAGTCCTTGTTAGCAAGTTAAAAAGAACTCCGTTGTTTTCTTATCTAGCTACGCATTCTTAACAATAACACATGTGTCCTTTTAAACTGTCAATCGTTTAACCTGATAAAGGGTAATTAGTAATTAGTCGGTGGACGTCTGGCTCGGGCTACGGTCGGTCCGGAGTCGTGACGGTGTTGTGCCTTGTTCCTTGTTGTTTTAATATTAATATAATTGGCTTGGTGTGAGGCCTAGTGTCTGTGTCTATAATGTTTTCGAGGAAGAGTAAACGTAAGAAGACGCATAGGAGTTCGTTGGTAAAAGTGAGTGACAATTTAATGGTCAAATTTGGAATTTGTTGGTTATTCTGTCGTTTGTGATCATGTTTCAAAGCTGTTAGAGAAGCTACTATGATGTTTATAGCAGTATTTAATGTAGCAAAGTGATGGCGCTGGACGACCTATATAGAAGTGTCATTACACTGGAAATAATATAGCTTTAAGACTAATGGAACGGGGGCAGGTCGTCATGATAGCTTGTTTGATTGATGTTTACATGCAATGAATATAACAATTATCCTGCGGAGAGTGCTACAAACCAGCCAATCATTGATGTATATTCTTTTTTTTTAATGATGATTGCAATTCCCCTCTATTACGCCAGGACTCCATTATCAGGATCTGTAATAGACGTTTCATTTAAAATCCTGTCTCTTTTGCCTCAGTTAACTTTAATCATGTTCATTCTAACAATTAAATGGTGCGCTTTCACAAGCTTGTATAATTAGATGAGCTTGTAGCCGCGCCCTTTGAAGTTAAATGCATTATTTGATTAAACGAATGCATTTCCTGGTAGTATTTTATAATGAACACGCGAGAACATGATTATTTACGATCTGTCCTGATGATTTACTCTCGGGAAAAGTGATGGCCAGCTGTTGGATTTCTTTAATGTCATGTTTCTTGATATTGTTAGGTTAAACGGTTGGTGAAGTTTGGATCTGATTATAAGTATGGTCATATTTTATGCCTTTACGAAAGCCAAATAGAGAATCAAACTCAAACTCAAACATTTATTTATTCAATTAGACTTCTTTTAGAAGCACTTTCGAATCGTCATTACATATTTTTAACATTTACCACTTCTTACAATCAAAGCTACAATATCATCATCAAGCCAAACGTACGTGTCGAGCATAAGAACAACATGTTATATTGAAAAGTTCCTTATCATGGATCCGTTAGTTAACTTTTGTATAATAATTGGTATTTGGTGCATACAAATTATTGACCTAATTGATTAGTTCAGTACTTACAGTTATGCTATAATTAATTGCTCACGTTTTAATTGAATTTCTCTTGTTAGATAGATCTCATTGATGAATTATTGAATATTGATTCATTCCACTTAGATTTCTATCGCTTGGCCGATATCCACACTGTTTAATACAGTAGGGCTGTCAGAAATAATAATAACTTTGAAACATATTCAAGGTAAACTTAATGATCAACTGAACATTTATATTTATAACAATGTTTATTGTTGTCCTTAAAATCCCTTAATATACAATTCTAAACAACGGAAATACAGAAGAATAATAACAATCCACTAGTTTTCCTATAGCAGATTGTATGTTCAAGTTCCTTATAAAATATTTGTTTAACAATTATATGTATTAAATAAATCATGTACCTACACGTGTACATGTCACAAACTAAATATAATTGAGTGAATATAAATAAAATTGTATAGGACGGGAGCTCGGGACATTCGTGGTGTAGTCATCGACAGAAATACTACGGACCCAGTTTAAGGATCGTGGCGTTAGGGCTGGTACAAGGGTGTTTTTCAAGTATGGGTGTGATTTATTGGTATGAGTAATAGTGTAAATTGTTGATGGTTGTGTTTTAGTGGAGTTTAGTATTTTCTTTACTTTGAGAATAGAAAAATCGTCATTCAATATGATTGTTACTCGTAGTAGTCACGTTAGGAAATTGTATACAAACACCAATGAAAGAGATAAGACTTGACTAAATGACTACCTTAATTTTTAACCACCTACTATAGATACAGATTCTTGTGCATGAATCACACTCATTTATAGATAAACATACACAGCTAAACATAATGACGGACGGCCGCGGCGCGGCGACCGTGTTATCTCTAAAAGCCAAAGCCACTATCCTTAATTCGTTTATTGTTGCAACGTTTTAAATACTAATACTTGTATACGTAGTATATTATTATTAGTCTGTGCTAATACCTACTTGTATTATTTCATTTATTATGTCACGTGTAGCCCATGAACCTGACACTGTTTGCATTTCATCAGCTATTTGTTTATAACTATACACATTATTATTATGTGCTATCTGAATGTCATTGTTGTGAATCACTTGGAAAGTTTAAGGTGCAATATCTTGTTTCAATATTTGTTACAATTATCTGTTTGTCGTGTTCTTGTTTTTGTATCGCTCTAATAGTTTAAATCAATTATATGCAATATGAATTTAGTACATAATGATATTGACAAATGTATTCGAATATTTGGTAGAAATTGTTACGATTGTTTTTACACTTTCATATATACTGCATTATAAAAACTCACCCAGGTTACCCACTTTGAAAAAAAAGCAATAATTTCCACGTAAGAAGTTTCCGTGTACCTATACTCGAAAATTTAAATACGTATTGGCAACCCTACATGCGCAACGGCAATGCGCCGTCGGCGACAGTTCACAGAAATGCATCGCAGGCGCCGCGCCGCACAAGTTCAGCCATGACTCATGAGTCATCGTTTATAGCCTTTTTATTGGCGAGAGTAATACGCCATTATTTAATTAGCAATTATTGTTCTTTAATGGGACGATAAATCGCCATTGTGTTGTGATAGGTCAGGGTTGCTCTGAATTTGTTTTAGAACAATGATTAGTAAGAGGACATACCTATTTATTATATTATCGGGTAAAAGCAAGTTTTATCCTAGGGTCGTTACGTAGTTTCGATGTACTAATATGGATTACATATTATGCAAAATTCTTTCTTTTAAATTCATCCGAAGATATGATTTGTAAATTGTGTTTGCCTATGCCGTTCTAGTTCGAAATTTTTACTAGAACAGAATGGAACCAAATAAGCTTTAAGTAAGTAACTCACTTTTATTGAATGTGGATCTTAAATCTACCTGTCTAGTTAAGTCAGTCAGAAAGTTGTATCAATAATTGCTGTACAAAAATGTCTTCTAGCAATCCAATCTTGTTGCTCGATAATTATTATTGTACAAATAATTGTTGGAAGGAATCTTGTTCGTAGTCCGATACGACTATGATAGCTTTTCTTAATAGTCACACATTATTTATACTGTTTATTTCTATTGCTAGGTATGTTAAATGCCCTTACGCACTAGCAGTCAACCGCGGGGGGCGGCTAACCGCGCGGTTAGCCGCTTTCCCATTTTAATATGCAACCGCTTTTATGATTAGTGCGTACAATCATAAGCGGGCACTGGCTAATTATGATGGCTTACCTTGTTTGGATGGAAATATTAAAAAAATTCGTAAGCTTTCATAGAAAATATTCGAAAACTTTAAATATCTATTATATTTAATTATTTTCACAAAGCTCTATCTATAGTTTAGAAAATAAAAATATGTAGGTACTTTATATTTAACTGTACGAATCAAGAAACATGATTGAACAATGCTACGAATTGAGATCTTTTTTACAAGTCGGTTAATATAACGTAAACATACGACAAGAACAAAGTAAATTAATTAAAACGTAAAACACGGTAAACCTTACATACTAAGCGGTCGCCATTCAATTTAAATGTCCTTTCCATCCTTCCGCGATTCCTTATTGAGACAACTTGTCAGTGCCTTTTGTGGATTTTTTTTTTTATAGTATTGCATTGGTTTAAGGGAATTTCTATGATAGTATATATTTTTATTTTGTTTGGTGGTTGGTGATGTTATAATGCACATGGATAGGTTTTGTAGCTGTGCTGTTATTATATAATTTGATATTTGTAATAGTGTTAATGAATAGTTGATAACGGCAAAGTACCTAAAACATTTCCGCCCACTTTAAAAGAAGGAAGGATATGTGGATATACAATACGTAATAATATAATCTAATGACCATTTGTAAAAGTAATTGTATTATTACGAAAAATAATTTGTCTAGGAACATGAACTAGTTATAAAGGTGTAATACAGATTAATCAAATTAACAACTCATTTCCATTTATAGTTTCAGTTGTCTTATAAATTACCGCTGACTGTAGTGTATGGTTGGCATTTTGAATGTTTAGTTAGAATCGTGATATTTCAAAGCTAATCTGTATAATAGAACCCGATTTCAATTATTAACCGGAACTTGGGTTCATTGTACAAAAGGGCTTTTTTAAATACAGACATGTTATAAAATCAAATTCAAAATATTAAATAAATTAAAAATATTTCTGGGTAAGAAATTCCCTTATTCCTATTTGTTCAATACCGTCCTTTATTGTATGAGTGATTGTTGGGAAATATTTTCATTGAGATTTATGGTTTCGCCGTCTCGATATTTTTTACTATCTGTCATTTTGCTTCTTTGGACGTCGTTGTCCTTATGAGGCTGGATATTGCATCGTATGACTCATCTATACAATGGTATCGTCTTTTTTCTCTTTATAGGTACCACGCAATTAATATATTATAGTGTAGTTTTGAAGAACGTTAAACTATAAGTACAAGTATTTGTTTTTGAGTAAGTGAAATATTTTTACTCTAGAACTTTAAACCTAGAATGATAAATAGACATAGACTGCATAGTTTCATCATACAATGCAGTAACTTTTAATAGTTCTGCAGCTTTGTCATACTAAAAGTTGTATAATGTACATCAATGTTCTGCACTTGCACTTGCAATTATTTAGGCCTCGGCAGCCAATTTCCATTGGAACTAGTCAATAGCTTACAAGACGTATCTGTATAAATATAAGTATTTTTTTTTAATCCACACGCAAATGTTATAATCTTCCATTTTGTTCCAGAACGATGAGCCTCCCGAGATCACATACTGCGTGGTGGGAGGGGAGGGGGGTCTCGCGTTACAAGCTGTCACCCCCACCCACCCGATGCCGTCGCAAGATGAGCTCGACGCCAAGTTTGCTGAGCTGGTGGTATGTACCATTTCAAATGTCCTTTTTATAGGAGAATATGTACCGTTCTAAATAAGTCCCTGCACTCTGCAGGGTGAGTCCGACATAACCCAGGGCCCTTTCCCCGAGCGCTCTGGGTATGCCAAAATGCATTCTCCACTATAAAAAATCTAAAATTAATCGCAATGTACAAGTTAAGTTTTTCGATGTTTCGTGATAAGTGTTATTTATGTGTATCCCATTTAAATAAAGTGGTGTTGACTTCGCAGGTGGTAGGGCTTATAGAAAATCTTACAATATTTAAACTAAACAATAATTTTTTCCACAATGCTCTAAACACGAATATTATCTAGTTAAATAATTCATACTATACCATGTTTCCGACTTCGGTTAAAATTCTCTGTTTATACCCAACCCAATTTGCTATATATATAAACTAGCTATCCGCCCGCGGCTTCGCCCGCTTTGTCTAAAACATAATAAATTATATACTAAAACCTTCCTCTTGAATCACTCTATCTATTAAAAAAAACCACATCAAAATCCGTTGCGTAATTTTAAAGATTTAAGCATACATAGGGACAGAGAAAGCGACTTTGTTTAATACTATGTAGTGATTAGGTGATAAATGTTATTAAGAAGGCCCATTTAATTTTCAACTAATTGCTTATCTTCGTATCTACATTTTCCATAGATAAGTACTGAATAAAATGCCAGTTTCGTGACTTTCAGTAAATCTTCAATTGAATGACTGAAAGTAATTGATCGTTAACCTTCTGTAGCCGAGGTTTATGAGTAGCGTTTAGTTAAACGTCTTGCCCTATACAATATATTAGGGTGTATATTATTATTATTGAGTACCTATTGTTACTTTATTTGATTAAAGTCTCTTCAGAGCTTGTTTTGAGAGCGAAATTTATCAGATTTTTTAATTTATTAGGCCTTTGGGGCTATAGTTGATTCATGGTATCTATTTATATATATTTCTTATTGTGTATAATAATCACATTACTTAATTTTGATATGAAATATGTTTTAAATGTAAATTGGGAACAATTTTCTCAATAGCGATAATTCGATGGCACTAATCATATTTACTTTAAATTATCTTTTATCGCCGCCCTCATTGCAATTAAGTCGTTCGCTCGTAAACTCGTATTTTATATGGTACCATTTGTCGATATAATTGACACGTTAATTGATTTTCATCGTCTCTCAAGAGCACCTGCGCATGCGCCGAGTGAACTTTCCTTTGCGTATCAAGTGGGTTATAATCTTATCAATAATTTCTAGTACTATTTTGGGAGCTATAGAAGATTTTGAAGTGATAAGCTTGAGCTTGAGGTTTTGTTCTGATTCCCTGCGATAACCTATAATTTTTTAGTTATTTTTTAGGTAGGTAAGTATATAGGTAAGTACCTAATATTGGAATGATTAGCATCACAGTTTACTTATGAGATTATTTATAGATGACGATATTAAAATATCGTATCTGCTGTAAACAGCAATCGATATAGATATGTAGGTACAAGGAAAATAGTATAGGTATTTAAAAAGTAATCGAATTCCTATTGAATAATAAAAAATAGAAAGGTCGAAATATATTTGAAGTTATTACAACTGTGATTGAAAGTTAAATAGATATCATACAGTAGATATTATTTAAAGAACGCAGTCGAAAGTAAATAATCATTTTATAATGGACTTTCAATACAATTATATATTTATACAATTTTATAGCATTTCTTCTGAAGTTCATTACCTACTATAAAATACTCCGTTGTATAGAGTGCATCTTTGACTCGATAAAACAGAAATACACATATATTTGCTAGAATGTAAATTAAACCAAGCTATAAATTAATTACAAATGCATAATCGCACATTCAGTTCCTCATTCCAAGACAATATCCGATGTGAATCTAACAATAATTTATGTAATACCAATATACAATATATTATTATCATTACGTGTTACTTTCTCCTATGACAGATTACTCGATCGCGTGCCGGACGGACCGCTGGTTTTATAGCGTACGTGACGTGTACGACACGATTTTGTTATCGGAACAGGATAAATCGTGTATGAAGCCATCTCATATATCTTATCGGTTATATAACAGGGTCGGGTTTTTATAACAGTAACATATGCATTGCTTTAATGTTAAGAGCTGTTGTTGAATTTAATGGCTATAATAGACTGTTATGTGACAAACTTCTGTAGTAAACTATCTTCTGCGTCGGATTGATATGAACCAGTTGAATACTTACACTAAATTTTGCAAGGTACACATGATTTGTGGTGTGTGAATGCGATGACATTGTATTACCATAAATGTGGAAATCAGTACATAATATGCTTACAAAAAGTCACAGCTCTTATGGGAGCCTTTAATATTGGTGTTAATTCTCATCAGGGGTGCGCCTGCGCCCTGCGGCGCGGGCGGTCAGTTACAGTTCCTAATACGAAATCAAATTATGTGTAATAAGTAAAATAACAAATTATGTGACGGTTATTGATGTTCCGATAGAGTTATAAATAAAGATTTAGTTTGTGGAAATCGTGTCGTATGTCGTAGACGTAAGTTTGAGAACGAGTGTTGTAAATAGGTTTTGCAATAAAGTAGCGGATGCCACTCGGCTTGAGCATTTTATAGGATTACGTGCGTCGCGACTGCTTCTCAAGAGGTCACCTTTTGAACTCTGTACGCATTAGTGAAGGGTCTTGTTTACAGCATACGATTTTTCTTATAAATGATTATCGCATAGCATGAAACCAAATGGAATTATTATGGTCACCTAATATCGATATTATTATGTCTAACGATTAAAAAGGTCAAGGATAATTTGTATAATCAATTTGTTAAGTAATCTTGATGATATTACATCATTATTAAAATATGAATAATCTGAGATTTGCGAGTTCTTGTGATCTTGGCATTTTACATTCACACCTAAGTCACCAATTTCATAGACTGAACTGTCCTGTTGTTGACTGATGCTAAAAACTTTGCTTGAAAAGTTTATTCGTTCTGTTCTTGATTAGCATATATTTTATATTACTTAAAGATGCCTTCAAGGGCTCACAAACGCAGCAGTACCTTCCAAGTATACCAGTCAATCACCAGCCGCCAAAACTTTCACCAGCTCAGATGGTGACGTTGATTGGCAGTGGTACAATCGAGATTAATGATTTCTCTTAATGAATGCGTGGTACGAAAGTTTGTGGTTATATTATGATGGTTGGATAAAGGGAAGCGGATGGTTATGTGATTGTTGACGGAATCTGGGTAGACTTTAGAAGGCATTTAATTAACTCCTTTGTAACTTTGAAATTAACCGTCATTATCGTAAATTAAGAGTAGACATAGTTAATCAATTAAACAAAAAACTATTATAATCTGACTATTATAATTTGACTGACCGGTTGGCTTGGTTGGTAGTGGCCCTGCCTTTCAAGTCAGAGGTCGTGGGTTCGATTCCCACCCGGGGCAAATATTTGTGTGATGAACATAGATGTTTGCTCTGTGTCTGGGTGTTAATTATCTATATTAAGTATTTATTTAAAATTATATATGTATGTTTATCAGCCATCTGGTTTCCATAACACAAGCGAAAAGTATGTATTTGTATGGGATCAGATCGTGCCGTGTGTGAAAATTGTCCTGAAATATTTATATTTATCTGTTGAGCCATTCTTGAGTTATAAGTTTCCTAACCAACCCAACTTTCTGATACAAATAGACTATAATAGGTTTTGTACTACGACATGGATACAAACTTTTGCAACGTTAGTTAATAAACATTTCGTTATGCATGGGAAAAATCTATAAGATAAATTAAATAAACTCTATGTAATACAAACCATTAAAATCATATATTCATATAATTTTAATAACATTATAGAAAACTTTGAAGACCTGTTGCAAGAACTAATTCCACTTATAGGCGTTCACAAAAACACATAACTTATCATATTTGTATGTTAATATTAAACTAATCTTGTGTTTAAGTAGTACTTACGACGGATTATGTCATAATCTACATAATGTCGAAGTAATGTTACATGTAACCATAATGTATGTAACATTCACTTTGTTTTTATCTTGGTACGATTATATTGTTTTTGTATTTAGGAGCCGAGCGTAACAAGCGAAGTCTAGTTTTCGATCTTTTATGGAATGTATGTGGTTTTTGTCTTTCACAAACAGATTTGTTTATATTTTGATCAATAAAATCTTTATTTCCTAGTATTTTCCATTGTTTTCTTTTCTATGTAACCTATAATCATTTTTATTATGCTGACGCGTAGGGCTATTTAGAAGATAAATCGTAGCTTAAATTAATTTTCATTTTTGAGAAGAAAGAAAACACAAATATATTAGTACGGGAGCTAGCAACGTTTAAAAAAAAGTCATTTTAGTATAGTTGGGTTTTTGATATACTGTTTCTCTTGCTATTTCGGATAGAGTCCGGGCTGTCTGGCTGGCCGCAGTGGTTGCGTTTATTAGTGCGCATCTTATCTGCACAGGAAAATATCCTTAATTTAAAGTCATTTTTTAACGCGTAATTTTTAATCTTTTGCCTTTAGATAGATCCATCAGACATATTTTTTTTATTGCAAGACGTTTTTTTCGTTGTAAAATAGGTGCCATACGCAATTTTTATTTCAAAATAACTAAAATGTCATCGAAATAAGTGAAATTACATCAACATGAGTCCGCTTAAAAGGTAAGTAATAACTTTATTATTTATATTATATTATCCTTTTTTAATACTTATATTGAATAATTAGTAAACTAATATTTTTAATAGATGGTTTCATATTTATTACACTTTTGGGTATAAATATGAATTTGATGATATTTGTATTTTCTAGTATTTGATTTTACGCGAGTATTATACATTTTGAAATTAAAGACTTGGGAAAATAATACAATGAATAAATCGCGTTTAAAATCCGTTAAAAAGTCTTTAATTTCTTGATGATATTTGGTTTTTATCAAGTTTACATTAACGTCCTATTTGAGGTTCGTTGGGAAAAAGGAGGCGATATGGTAGATTGTTGCAAAAAAACTGTAAATAGTAAAATGAATATTATATATAGTATAAGTAACACAGTGATTACTTATCCTTCACGGGGACTCATGTTGATGGAATTTCACTTATTTCGATGATATTTTAATTATTTTGAAATAAAAATTGCGTCTGGCACCTATTTAACAACGAAAAAAACGTCTTGCAATAAAAAATGTATGTCTAATGGATCTATCTAAAGGCAAACGATTAAAAATTACGCGTTAAAAAATGACTTTAAATTAAGGATATTTTCCTGTGCAGATAAGATGCGCACTAATAAACGCAACCACTGCGGACAGCCAGACAGCCCGGACTGTAACCGAAATAGCAAGAGGAACAGCATATCAAAGAACCAACTATACTAAAATGCTCACTTGTCAACGTTGCTACCTCCTAGAATATATAATAATATTATTATAATAGATGTTATACAAGGCGCTATTTAATAAAGATTCCAAAAAATCTGCAATAAGTAGACGCTCTGGCAGACAGAGGGATTCCAAATATAACAAAGAAAACACAATTTTCCCTTTATTTACGCAATCTTAAGAAAAATCTTAATGATTATTAAAATACACAGTAAACATTACTTTAGGTCAAGTCACGATATTTTTCTCGGTATGCAACAAAGGTTGCCACAATTTGAATTGCAATAAGCGATCTATTTATTATCGTATCGATAAATTCGCTGACCTTGACATAGCGAAGGGAGTCACGATGCACTTAGCTGGCCGTTTCTTTTCGCATGGTTATGTAATTTTTAACCGACTTCATAAAAAGGAGGTTCTCAATAAGACGAGTACCTACGAATTAAAAAGGACGAGGTTTCTACTGTACTTTTTTTATTTTAAAGATCTCGATTTCTTTGTAAACTTGTATATTAAGGCTCTGCTAGGGATGAGAAGATTTTTTCCTACTGCTAAGTAAGGGGAAATTTTTATCATCTTTAGGGATGGCATGCCTACTTTATATTAGAGTGTTTAATTTGCCAAAATAATAAATCGAAGTATTCCAACATAATACTAAATTTTAAATGATTCATTCATTCGTTTACACTAGAGAATTTATCTCAATCGGTTGAATTCCTGAGTATCAATGCTTCGTAGAATTTATTTATGGTATATATTAGCGGTTTTTTCCTCTTCGATAACGAGAATTTCAAGAAAATGAGAATTATCATGGCACCTTTTAATTTACTTTACTTAGATTTATTTAATGTATTTTTTTTCTTATCATAAATGTTCATTACAAATTTGACTAAAATATTAATAAAAATATAGTTACATCATTCATAAAATATATGTTAGGAGAACATTTGCTCAACGTAAAGGGAAAGCCAATTTCCATAATCTAATTTTGTTCCTCAACTTAGAGACTAATTAATTGTACAAAGAAACTCCTACACGTTTCTGTAAACTAACAAGTCAGCTAATAATAAATGAAATATATTATAGTAGTTATCTGATAAATAATAGCACGTGTAAGTAAAAGCAAGCTGTCGAACCTGCGCTGCATTGACGAGATCACTTCGTTAGCGTAAAGGCGGGTCCACACAGAGCGAGCAGCCTCGCGAAGTGACTCGAACGAGGATAATGACAAAATAAGACATTTTCCTCTCGGCCAAGCGACTTTTACAGTGACCAATTTGCTTCGCGAAGTTGCTTCACAAAACTGCTCGCTCTGTGGAGACCTGCCTAATAGACAGATGCACCAACAGTACACGGTCAGCACACGTGCTTTTCTAATTCTATTACATATTTCCTACGTCCACATAGACGGAGCGAACTCACGCGGCAAAAGCTTCGCGAGGCTAGTGTGTGAATCCGCCTTTTAGAAGTTATGCGTTCATTTCATTCGACTTGATGTAAATTATACCACAGTATATTGCCATTTCGCAGTATCGTATTCATATTCAAAAAGTACTTTACGCAGTGGATACCGAATAAATAAAGCAGTCAGGTTGAGTTTCTCCACCTCGTTTGATTTAAATTTATAGGAGAAAATAGTAAACCTTATTGAATGCTTGTTGACACGGTGAGAGATAAAATGATAATTTTATTAGGTACAAGCTAGATTGAGATTTTACTTAAGGGGGGTTAGGCGGTCAGCGAAAATTCAGCTATTCGGGCCTGAGGTAAGCGGTGAGGGGGTCCGCGTTTAGTATGGAATCAACGTGCTCGAAACTAAAAATCGTAAGCGCCATTCACATTTTTATCAAAAAGTGAATGAAAATAGTTAGTATTTTCTAAATCTAAAACAGTCACGAAATCGAGAAGGTAAATGCCTATGTACTTGTGATTTTATACGAATTATTATCGTAAAATACGGTTGTAATGAGCATTTATATAATATTTTAGAGGTAACTTCAGGATTTTTTTTTATCGAGCAAAATTTTTCCAATCGTGTTTTGGAAACAGTCATCCCATCACACATACGTTCTGTAATACATATTAGAAATTTCAGTGCGAAAAAACCTCAATATTTTCAATTATAGCTCATAGAAAACAGTCCATTTTTCCGTGTTCACCTACTAAGGGCCCTTAAGGCTAGTGTAGAATTGTGTTAAATGTGTTTTAATTTCCAACAGGTAGCAGTAAGGATAGTTTAAATATCAGAGCTGATTCCTTCCTTGTTTCTGCTTCATAATATGTATATTTAATTAGAACGTTCAGTTTTAGATGTGCCAATAAATAGATTGAGTAAAAATCTATCCCATAGGTGGCTTCGTGAGTTGCCTAGTTGATGTAAAGTGACTTAACCCACTTAGTACGTACTTTTTAATAATTGCTCTATTTATTTGAATAAATTGAATGCATTTCTGAAATTATGCTTTATATGAAGCATTAACATATTTGTAATTTCTATTTAGATAGGGAGGCGAAGAGGGGAATTTTCTGCAATACTCGAGCGTGGCAGTTTAAGATATGAGAGATACCTTAGACCTAATAGAACAAACTTTTTCACTATTTAGCTCTATATGTAGTGACGCGCGCCTAGGATAGACGATCAGATTAGTAAAAAAAAATCGATAGTCTGAAATACTCGAGCGCGTCAGATTAAGATATTGGGGGTTGATTTTAGTGTTTTAAGACTAAATTTAATTAATCTGACCATAAGTCCTTGACGCCGCCGAGTTATAGGGTCGCGAACTTGTAAAAAAAAAAACGTTAACCCGGCATTCTCGAGCGCGATTTTTTTTATTTTCATTTTGAAGAATATAATCTAAAACTTACTAAAAACACAAAATCTGCCGGTTTCCGCATGACCGGAAGTCTGGAGGAGCCATTTCGTCTTCCGAAAAACGCGTTGCAGCATATAAGTCGCGAACTTTACTTTTTCAAAAAAAAAAGTTTAAATAAACAAAAAAGGTAATTTTATTTTACAAAAAAAGGTCTCTTTTCATTTTTGTCCAAAGTTTAATTTTTTTTTACTTGAAGCATCATAAAAACTCAAACTCCCGGTTTTTTGAGTATATCTCGAAAACTGAGGGTGGTAAGAAAAATTGATATGAAATAACGATGATTAAAAAAAAGAAACCCACAAACCTTTTTCGGTCAGATTAAGAGAACCCACCAACATTTTTATCAGATTAAGAAAATATGCTTTCAGGATACCTAGATAAACCTCCCCTATGAAAATCTGACGCGCTCGAGTATTTCAAAAGGACTTTTTTTTTCTGCATTTTCAAAAATTCATCGTAACTTATCGTCATGCCGTAATCGTCAGTTTTTTTAAGGGGAGCTTTCTTGGGGCCTAATTAACACCCATTCCGAAAATCTGACGCGCTCGAGTAAATTTTTTTTTTGTGCATTTTTGACGAATTTATATGCCTAGCCCCACCACGCAAACCGGCAGATTAGTATACCGTTGTTATCAGAGGCACTTGGGGCATACGTAGTATGAATATCTGACGCGCTCGAGAATGGCCAAGTAACTGTTTTTTTTTACATTTTTGAAAATCCGTACACGCCAAACCCACCGCTAAAATGGTTTTTACCATAGAAGCTTTTCTTTTCGAAATTATTTTCTCTTTCGATTTTGATAAGTCTCGACGACGCCGTTGAATTACGCCATTTAGCTACCTCGCCTCCCTATCTAATTCAACAACTTTGAAACTATTAAAAATGAGTGATCATCTAAATTTTACTAAATCGAAGTGAATATATTGAGAGCGCTTTGAGTGAAATGACTTGTCTTGTATAGAAAGGGTCGAGCTTTCTTCGGCCAAACGTTTGTTGGTGGAAAGTCGAAAGCTAGGCCTTCTGTAATTGTCCAGTTTGCGATTAAATATGATTGTGTTGAGGCATATGATGGATTTATATCTCTTTTATATTTATTAACATTCAATTTATCGCAACCGTTCCGGTCATGAAATTTTAATGAAAATTTATCACGCAGGTTTGGTTATTATGTTTTGTTTGTCGAAGTGTTTGATTCACTGTTTGATTTTGATGTTCTGATCATCATGTGAGTAACATATTGTGTACAATTTATAGTGCTACTAAAATCTTACAATGAGACCAGATCATAAGATATTTTTATGAATTCTAGCTGATTTAAAAAAAATCTTTGTATGAGAATGATGAGCGGCAAAGTGATAGAAATAGCCGTCTTTCAGAGCCCCTGTCATTTTTCTCTAGTAAATGCTTACTTTATGAACTATTTGAGATTACGAATAAATTCCTTTTAGAAAATTGTTCTTAGGTATTACATATTATGTTAATTAGTCTCCGATCATATCTCCAGTATTTTGTAATCTTGTAATCTACCTTTTACGCGTTTTCTCGAAATTCAAATTAAAGTGTGAAACATTTTATTTTATAGGTATTAAGAAAGAAAGCGGTAATATATAGCCCTGTATTTACAATAATGTTTTATCAGTTTTAATGGTGTTAATTATGCCATTACTTTGTATGGCCAAATTTGCATATGTGAGATATATTAAATTTGTCACATTAACAGCATGAAGATAATTATGATGGAAATAAATGCGGTTGTTGACAGCTGCTGAGTATAGTTATTTTATTTATTACTTTCTTCAAGTTTGGGACATATTTGAGTCATCAAGCTTAAAATTTATGTAGAGGAGATAATATTATAGTGTTGTATGATGTATGGGTACATAGATTGTACAAATAGTAGTCTGTTAAGAATCAATCAAAATAAAAGGTTCAGTGCGTTCAATAGTTAATTATTAATGTAATTTTGTTGGTTTTAATTGACAACGATTTCATACATAAGCCAGATTAACATGTTTCTGTATTCAAAAATGACACAAAAATGTTCATGGAAACATTTTTACCGTACAAGCTTTTCATGCTTTGAACTTAAATGTCGTTGTGTGGAAACTCCAGAAATATATTTTTTATTTATTCAAACTTATTTAAGCAACAGAAACACTGTTGGTACTCATAACGTATTGATAACAGCTATGTTCTTGAACAATTCTTTTTAGTTTATCTTTTCTCGAAATAGCTATTTTTCAATAGCTATTTCGTCCAAACATTGCACCACTGCTGGGTGGAGACACCAACAGACCTTCAATATCCATTGTCAAGTTGTCAACAGTCACATGTGACAACACTATTGCCCGAATATCAGAGGCGTGGTCCGCAAGCACCTTGGCATTTCGGTAACACTCACAATAACGACCTGTGGTCTATGTTACAGATGTAGGGTTGGAAATAATGCTTTTAACTGAGCTGTCTAATTGTATATAGTCAATGTATGAGTAATTAGAGGTTGAGTTAAAACTAAATGTAGAGATTAGGGGGTTTGTTGGTGTTAAAACGAGCTATGGATATGTTTATATTTATATGTATATTTATATTATATACTTTTGTGAAGTCCCATGTCCCCTAGTGGGGTATGGGGCACTCGGGCAGATTAATTATGTATACATCTGTTTTAATGAAAAATTTTCTTAACGTAGGATGGATATGTCAGTGTTACTATGCACTCTTTGATGGAAGAGGGGACTCTTTCACCCTTGCTAAGATGCGTTGTTTAAAGTCGCTTGTGTATATGTTTACTGTAGTTATGTGATGATATTTTCTTAACATAGGTATTTTTAAGTATTGTCAGACTGATGTTAAAAATAACATGGAATGTAAAGTTAGGCCATTTTTGTGGATTGGTATAATATTTTTACGCATTATTTCTTTAAGTGGTTCGAGATGCGCCTCACGTATAAACATAACATTTAAGTGTCTAATTTTCTTTATAATTATACATACAAGAACCAGAAAACCATTTATGGAAGAGTCCTTCGGACGAGATTCTAGCTTTTTACCTCTCAACTTAACTGCATTAAGATGACCAAACTTTTCCACCTAAACATTTTTGCGCTGCGGTATTCGTGTGAAGGTTTAGTTTTTTTTAATGTTTCCATTTGGAGGCAGTGGAATCTTGTTTGGGAAATTGGTCGGTGATTAGATATTCAGATTTCGTTCCAAGGTTTTTTTCCATATACTATTCGGATTTGATTAATTACACAGATAGGAAAGTGAGGCCTACTATATCTTAATTAATGTAATTAAAATTATTACTATAGTATACGAACTTCATCTGGATTAAATAAATCATGTTATATAATGACTACATCAATCTGTTTGTAGTAAGCTTCCTTTCAAACATTGAAAGAATTTTCCATGGTACTTATTTACAAGCTGCTTTCGGTAGCTTCGACATTATTGGCACTAAAATAATAAATTACCGTTTCAAAAATTACCTGTGCCGTGGTGTAGGAGCATAATATTACCACTTTATTAATAAATATTCATTTATTCATTCACGTCTTTATTTCTCTACAAAAAATTCTAACACGTATCTTCATATGGTATTCGGAGACATTATAATTTCCTTCTAAAAATAGTTCTATTTCCTCCGTTCACAGGAAGAGCTGGACCTAACAGCGGTGAACAAAGCAGCGATGATGGAGCTCCCAGCGGCCAAAAAGTGGCAGATCTACTGCAGTCGTCGCCCGCCGCCTGGCCAAGCGCTGCCCCTTGCTAATGCGCCGCAAGTGGAGGATTACATCAAGGCTCTTAATGAGATCGCTGATGTGAGTTGAAACAAAGGAATAGATATAGATTAACAGTTATTGACAGATAAGAATATACAACTACATAATAACAAAAAGTGATAAAACCAGAATATTGAGGCTCTTTGACAATGGTGATGTGGGTTGAAAGAAAGAAATAGACATAGAGATGACGAACATTTATTGACAGAATATATTATGATCATACAATATAACAACAAACAAGTAGTAATAAACGCAAAATATTGTGGTTCTTAATGAAATTGGCAAATGGAAGTTGAATTTCTGGGAAAGGACATTAAAAATGTAAACTTATTGTTGAATATTGATATTTTGCACACTAAAGATGTTATTTGCTGTAATACATTCTAGTTAAGTGTTGTACTTGATAAAAGAGCAGCATTATACGTATGTTTAATAATAAACAAGTAACAATTTATTGCGTAAATCTTGACGACCTAAACACACTTTAGGCCTTACAATTTATGATTGTTTCACACTTTAGCATGCATAAAATACTATAATGATGATACTAGTATCAACCATAAAATAAATTGAAGATATCGTAAGTTTTTTTTATATTTGACACTTCAATTTTTTTAGGAAATTTTACCCCATTAATAGTATTGCTATTGTTCAAACTCAAACTCAAACTCAAACTCAAGTATGCTTTCTAAAAACTATATCATCTAAATTCCAGGCATTCGCATCATCGGAAGGAGTTCCACCAACCGAAGCGAGCGGTCTCGTCGACGGCTTGAAGACGGCACTACGGACGCGAGCGCACAGTTTCGTGTTACGATTCATAAAGCAGGGCGGGCTTACTGCCTTGTTGGAAGCCTTGCAGAGGGCGCCAAGGGACGATGCTGTTACCAGGCACAACTTGATAGCCGGCATCAAGGCTCTTATGAACAATTCTGTGAGTTTTCCTTTGTTAGAAGTGGTCCATATTACATTCGCATCAGAATTTCACCATCCGAAGTGAGTGAAAACATGCTATGCACGATTGGAGTGAGTTTTCTTTTGGTAGAAATTCTTCTGATAGGAAAGTAGAATTTGACATGGTTTAAGCAGTGTGCAAGAAAATTTAGGAAATCCAAGGAAACTTCAAAGAAAAATAAATTTTTAGATGGTTACTTTGATATTTTTCGGTTAAAAATCTTCTGGAGAGATTTTAGAATTTTGTTTTCATTTTCCAGACTGGACGAGCACATGTGCTCGCTCATCCCACCAGTATCGACCTGATAGCGCAATCACTCGACACTGAGAATGTCAAAACTAAAGTCGCGGCTCTTGAGATTTTGGGAGCTGTGTGTCTCGTACCTGGGGGACATAAGAAGGTGAGAATAATGATACTTTTAATTGGATTTTTCGGTATATTGTGTATTATCTTATGTATATTTAGAGATGATGTTCACTATTTAAAATCTGCACGTTGCCTTCATAACTCAGATTTCTCTTTTTAAGTAGGTAGATGCTGAAGCCTGGAGGTATTGTTTGAAGTACCTAAAATTATTTTATTTTGTTTTTAATACTTATTACAATAAAGTGTCCATGTACTGGATCATTATTCCTTTTCTCGTTTTCCTACGCGATCCATATTTGGGAAAACTGTTTTGTGTACACTACCTATCACGTGTTATATCGTGTGTCAGGTGCTGGATGCAATGATCCATATTTAAGAATACTGTTTAGTGTACACTAGGTATTTATTGTCAATATTATTGTGTTACTACAATGCTAAGAGATGGCCCATACTTATGGAATACCGTCTCGTGTCCTATACTTCAGTAAAAACGCTTTAATGGATAGGTGTTGGAGGCGATGACCGCGTACCAGAAGCACGCGGGCGAGCGAGCCCGCTTCTCGTCCGTAGTGGGCGCGCTGGGGCGGGGCGCGGCGCGAGACCAGCTGCCGCTCGACACCGCGCTCATGTCCTTCGTCAACGCGGTGCTCAGCTACGGGCCCGGCGAGGACAGCCTCGAGTTCCGCCTGCACCTGCGCTACGAGCTGCTCATGCTCGGGATACAGCCAGGTCAGTGCCACTCGACTGTAGACCATACGGGACTTTCTACTAGACAAGAAACTCGATAGTGCCAACATCATTTCTGTTTTGACGAACGACTGACATTTTCTGTTCTGTATTATAATTGGTAATTTGAACATGATTTTCAGGATTTTTCTGCCCTTAACTTTTTGGTCCGTATATTTAAAAATGTCATTTCTAATATTCCTTTTTTTGCTTTTTTACAGTGATCGAAAAACTGCGAAAGTACGAGAACGAGACGCTCGACCGTCACATCGAGTTCTTCGAGATGGTGCGCAGCGAGGACGAGCGCGAGCTGGCGCGGCGCTTCGAGAAGCAGCACGTGGACACGCGCAGCGCGGGCGACATGTTCGAGCTGCTGCGCAACAAGCTCAGCCACACGGCCGCCTACCCGCACCTGCTGTCCATGCTGCGGCACCTGCTGCTGCTGCCGCGTGAGTGGAACAGATCAGGATGGAGAAATGTTCAAAGTTTTTTTGGTATCCCAAAGAAAATAAAAAAAGATCTACAACCACCATTAAACCCATGACAGTTGTTCGCCGACTCTTATTTTTCAATGAAAAAATCTTTTCCAAAATAAAAGATGGCTCATCCTGAATTCCTACTTTGTAAACACACAAGATATTACAATCATTCGATTATTTTTTTACAAAATGTACCAGAACCAACACCATAAACACTTGGTATCTGAAAGCTCGACGTCCTTATCATTCATCATCTCCATCTTATATAACATTCCCTATATCTCCTTCCAGTGGAGTACAACCCTCACGCACAGCACTGGCTTCTGCTGGACCGCGTGGTGCAGCAGGTGGTCTTACAGCAACCAAGACCTGGAGATCGGGATTCTGATTCTGCTAAGGTATCATATCATCATATATTTTTAGACCAAATATCTGTAGTTATCATTCACTAATAGAAGCATTTTTTTGGTCAGACATTTAGGTGAAATGTGGCATAAAAATTACGTCCATATCAACTCATACTTTGTTATTCTTATTGGGAGCTTTTGTTTTCAGGAATGTAGTTGTTTTCTTCATTTTTATTTCAGGTTTTCGACCCAGACGTAGCTCCCCTAGAGATAAATGTTGGTGAAATAGTCCAACTGCTCGCTAAAGAGGAGGAACTAGTGGCAGCCAGGAACAAAGCTGACAGTCTGGAGAAGGAAAATGTTGATCTGGCTACTGAATTAGCCAAAAAGGTAAGAGAAAAGTTTGGGAAGCCTTGGGGATTGGAATTAAAGCTTAAAGATGTGGTGGTATCGTGTGGACATGCATTGTATAAAGTTAAAAGAGATTTTCAAGGAATTCAGACAATTTTGGTGAATATCTCTTTAAGCCAAATATAATCTTTTAGAAAAAGAACCCCACATTGGTGATAAAAAAAATATACAAATAGAGATCTAGATGCCCAATATTAAAAATTTTGAGAATAAAAATGTGATTGCATTGAAAGCTTTATATGGTGCATGTTCAGTAACAGTTTAATTTCAAGGTTATGAAAAATTAAAATAGAGTAATGCTTTGACATCAATTTTAATGAGTAACATTTTAAACGATGCATTGATAATTTTGGCATTCCATTATATATCATAAAAACGATTAAGGATTGGTTTAATATAATAATATCTCATTTACCATTCCATTTAAGTGTGTGAAGAGATAACTGTAAATAAAAAGAATATAGTTCGATTGGAATAATAAAAAGAATATGTATAGTTCGCAAGCAAGCCCATATTTCGTCCATAATTTCCTCTCGGCTGACAACTTTTGCACAAATTATAATTGTTTCGATAAGATTAAATTGTTATCGAGCTGATGCTGTATTATGAACACATATTTATCTGCAATTAAAATTCCGTCATTTTCCTGTTTTTTATTGAAATTATCCAATTTCCCATATTATAATTTTGATACGAAAATGTCACGATCTCTTCACTCACGTCCGCCATTAACCCCGCGCGCAACCAGGAGAAGCAGGTGGACCAACAGAGCCAGGAGCGCGAGGAGCTGGAGGGCAACCTGCGGCGGCTGCAGGAGCGGCTCGAGCGCGAGACCGCCGCGCACATGGCGTGCGGCGAGCAGGCGCGCGCCGCCGCCTGCCGCGCGCACCAGCTGGAGCAGCAGGTGAGCGGGGTGGTTGAAACGTGGCGGTTAAAACGCGGCGGTTGGAACGCGGCGTTGGGAACGCGGCGTTTGGAACGCGGCGGTTGGAATGCGGCGGTTGGAACGCGGTGGTTGGAACGCGGCGGTTGGAACGCGGCGTCTGGAACGCGGCGGTTGGAACGCGGCGGTTGGAACGCGGCGTTTGGAACGCAGCGTTTTTTTGATAAAAGTATAATGTACAGGCGAAAAAAAGTGATTGTTGTCGAGGCCTTTTTTTTTGTTTAATGCCTGACAAATGCAAGCAGTCTGTTGGTAAGTTCAATATTCAGTAACAAAACACGGCCGCGGTCGTAGGCTAGCAGCGTTTTGACCTCAGCTCCAGGAACGCAACTTTTTGTACGAGGTTTGGCTGACGAATAAAATCTTAGTAGTTAGTTGGTACGTGGCGTTTGGAACGCGGCGTTTGGATCGCGGCGTTTTAAACGCGGCGGTTGAAACGCGGCGGTCAGAACGCGGCGGTTGAAACGCACCGTTTTTTTTTGTTAAAAGTTGAAAAGCATTGATTGTTGCTGTCGATTGACTGATGCTATCGAACAGTATTGAAGAAAGGTAAGGAAAAATATCTACCCGATGCCTTTTTGTTTCGGATCCTGGGTCTTGATTCACTGCATGACAATTAATGCAAGCATTCTATTCCTCTTCCGCCTGGGATCCAACAGTGAATAGTCGTGTCCGTGCTAAATTTTTACTCAAAAATAAATTAAAAGTGAATTTAATAAATCAAGTGAAATAATAGGAGCGCATAAACAGCGAGAGTTAGCTACGTGCATCTTCAAGTTTACGTTACGCATTGCTGTTGTCCTGGTACTCCGTGTTCGTGCCGGCTACGTGTTAGAGGACGACGCATAGTAAGTGTGTCTCAGTTTTTGCCGTGCAAAAATCTAATTTGCGCACGCGCTTCCTACTTAAGCTCCGCCTTAGTCTACTGCTCATTAACGCTGGTGGGCGGAGCCTGCATTCTTTTACTATTGGACTAATTACTCGAGACGATTATAGCCCCTCAGACATTATAAATAAAGGTCAAATCATACATATATAGTTTTTATCATTCTAACTGTACAAATGAACCGGAAAATAACTCCCGAAAATAAAAATACATCTACAAGTACAGTCCAAAAGGACCGTAAAGGTTTGACCCGGGATAATGTTGAAATTCATGAATCTATCCTATCACTTCGAAATGAAATCAAAGAAATGTTTGGAGTCTTCGAATCGAGACAAAATAAACGTCTAGAACTCATTGAAAAGAGTATTTCGGAGATAAAAGATATAAAAAAACATTGTACAAGCATGGACCAACATAATAAAGAAATAGAAAAATCATTAGAATATATTAGTGGGCAATTGGAAACATTGCAGAGTAAAATTGAAGGTCTGGAGGAAGTTAAAAAAGAGCTGTCTAAAGAAATCCATACAATCCACGAAAAGTGTGAAGTCTATAATCAATTCTGTATTAAAACAAGTATTGAAATTCGAGGAATTCCACATCAGAAGGAAGAGTATAAAGAAGGGTTGTATAAAATGGTACACTCGTTGTTTAACTCATTAAAATTAGACTATCATACGTCGGATGTTCGAGACGTCTATCGGCGATTTAACCGAAACAATAAAACGTCATCCCCACCATTAATTATTGAGTTTACATCTACTTTTATTAAACTCAAAGTTTTGGAGACTGCAAAAAAGCTGTACAAGTCTACACAAATGCAACTAAATGCAAGTCATCTCGGATTAAATTCAACATCAACCATATACATATCTGAATTATTAACAGCTAAAATGAAACGATTATATTTTCTGGCGAGGGACTTTGCTAATACGGAAAAGTACAAATATTGCTGGTCGAGTAACGGCCGTGTGTTTCTGCGCAAAGCTGATGGTTCTCCTCATATCCACGTAAGAGATGAACAACAATTAAAAAGTCTTACTCAATGACTAATAATAATAACACATTTTGGTTTTTCTTATGCATGTATTATAAAATTGATTAGTGTTAAGTTAAAATACGTTAATAATTACTTTGATATTCAAAGCTTTAAGTGCAATTATAGTTTTGCAAATTATATTGATTGTATATTTAATAGAATACCGTTTGTCACGTTTCTTAATAATATTTCTAAAAAATATATTGTATCCAAGGTTATTATTTATTTTGAATTTATTTTTGCATATGAAATTATAATATTTTTTAATGAGTTAATTTTTATACAGTGTATCATCAATTGCTTTCCAATTAAGGGTCGTATAAATAAGTTTAATTTGATTCTATTCATCAAATGTATATTAAGTTCTTATTTACCTAAATATGAAACTGTTGTCTTGAAATTGATTTTTTGTATCGAATATTTACAATATAGTAAAATTATAATAGAGAGCTGTCTTAAATGTATAAATATTTTACCTATTCCTTACGCTTTCACTTTTCCACATTTAAATTATTCAAAATATTGTATACTGTATTGTTTACAAGCATTCAATTTTAACCTTATAGGTGTTTATGTAATTGACTCTTACTCACTTACATATAATTCTGACAGACACAAAATATTTAAGTTTTTAAAATTGAACAATAAATATATCGAAGATGTTGGTTTCCACATAATTATTATTATAAAAGCTAATGGCCAACATAAACGTAATTAATGATATAGACCAGACGTGTCTCATTCCGTTCTGGCAAACCTTCGAGCCTGAATCTTGCATCCGTTACTTTGGAGACGTTAATAGACAGTTCACAATGATCACACAGAACATAAGAAGTATACGTAAAAATATTGGCTCATTTGAATTATTTCTAGATCGTCTTGGCTATCAACCGGATGTCATTGTACTTACAGAATGCTGGATTGACGACACATTCGGGGGTATCAATCTCCCTGGTTATATCTGCGTGTATACAAAAAAATGCTACAACAAAAGCGATGGTATTGTAATATATTATAAAGCTAGCCTTAGCATGGTTAAAATATTGGAACCTAGTTTTCGTAATGGGACATGTTTAATCTTAGAAATAAACCCTATTATCTCTATAACTTCAATCTATAGATCTCCTTCTTTTACTTCCATTTCAGATCTGTGTAACTTTTTGGACTCTTTGGAAAGTGTGTTAAAAAAATGTACAAGTAGCAATAGAATAATAACTGGCGATTTGAACCTAGATATTACAGATAATGGTATGTCTATCTATTCTGAGCAGTATTTAAACCTAGTGACCCAATATGGTTATATACCTGCATATAATGTACCAACGAGATCGGGGAGCTGTCTTGACCATTGTATGATAAAGTCACGATCACAGTGCAAAGCAGTTATTTGCCATTCTGATATTACTGACCATGATACTGTCTTATTGTCAATTAGCCTAACATCTATAGATAAGTATATCTCGAATAGTACGGACATTTTAGTTAAATCGAAAATTGATCACAATAAATTGCAAGAGTCAATAGAAAAAATGGACTGGTCCACTTTATATAACTGTGATAATGTTGACATGGCTACCGAGATTTTTATTGGCTCTCTTAATGATCTCATTTCACAAAATTCAACAAAAATAACTACTAGTAAACGTAAAATAATATTTAAACCATGGCTAACACCTAACTTATTAAAATGTATGAAAAAACGTGATGTTTTACATATGACCACAAAAAAATTCCCTGACTCTGAATCACTTAAAAATGAGTATAAAAAATATAGAAATACTTGCAACAATTTATTACAAAATTTAAAAGATGAATATGATAGACAGGCTATTCAAGACACTAGTAAGGATAGTAAAAAACTCTGGAGAACTGTTAAACGAATATGCAAAATTGATGATACCAAAAAATCTCATAATGAACTTCTTAACATCAAGACTAACAATCCTATAGATTCCCTTAATACAGTAAATGAGTACTTTTCAGAAATAGGTGAAAAATTGGCCACTAAAATTTTAGAAAATCTTGACAAATCCGAAACAGAACTAGCTCGAACTTATACTAATTTAGCAAAAAGTCCATCAAACTCACTTGCTTTCACACCTTCTGATCCTTCAGAAGTAGTGAAAGTCATCAGTTGCTTAAAAACAAACTCCGCTCCGGGAATGGATGGCATTACTAATACAATTCTTAAAAATTCCAAATTATCTCTTGCACCACCCATTTCATCTATAATAAACTTAAGTCTTTCATCCGGTACTTTTCCTAGCTGTTGCAAACTTGCTAATGTCTGTCCAATTTTTAAACAGGGTGACCCTATTACACCATCTAACTATAGGCCAATCTCTCTTCTTAGCTCACTATCTAAAATTATAGAAAAAATAGTAAATAGCAGACTGATACGCTTTCTGGAGAAGGAAAATATATTGTCACCTAACCAATATGGATTTCGAGCTGCCAGATCCACGGAGGATGCTATCACATCATTGGTTGATTTTATTGTTGGTAAATTAGATAGTGGTTACAGGTGTGCTGGCGTTTTCCTGGATCTGGCAAAAGCATTTGATACTGTTTCTCGCAAAATCCTACTCAAGAAACTTGAGTGTGCGGGAATTAGAGGCTTACCTTTGGAATGGTTTTCCTCATATCTATCTCAGCGGTTACAGCGGGTAAAGGTAGAAAACTACTGTAGTGATTTTAAATCTATAAATTTCGGTGTCCCACAGGGTAGTGTTTTAGGTCCTACCCTTTTCTTGGTCTACATTAACGACTTCTGCTCATTGAACATGCTTCAGGCTCAGGTTTTTGCCTTCGCAGATGATACTGCTGTTATATTCTACGAGCGCGACTGGGCTGGAGTCGTTGATGTAGCCCAAGCAGGTCTTCAAATAATGGCAAGTTGGCTGCAAAGTAACTTACTTACCCTGAATACCGACAAAACAAAAGTTGTTTGTTTTCATACAACACAAAAAACGGCACCTGTGGTAGATATGAGGTTTACCATCCATCACTGCAAAGTAGGAACACCACTATGCTCGTGCCCTAATCTCCAAATAGTAGACGAAATCAAATATCTCGGTGTCATAATTGACAGAAAACTAACATGGGAGAGCCAAGCACGTGCCCTAAGCTCCAGAGTTCGCAAACTCATGTACATATTCAAACTTTTAAGAAATGTGGCTGATACAGAAACGATACGTATTGTGTACACAGCGCTGTGTCAGTCTATTCTGTGTTATGGAATATGTGCATGGGGTGCAGCTTGTAAAACCATACTGCTGAGGGTGGAAAGGGCACAAAGGGCGGTAATCAAAGTGGCATATAAAAAGCCCTTCCGATTTCCAACAAAACAATTGTACCTAGAAACCGGTCAACTTAGTGTACGGAAGCTATTTTTAATGGCGCTCATTTTAAAATTCCACAAATCAGCTGCTAGAACTATAAATAATCCGGAAAGTAGACGTCTTATATGGAAAGCTCCTACCACTCACACATCTTTTGCTCATAAGTTCTTCTCTTTCCTGGGTCCTTACTTATATACTAAAATCAACATTAAATTAAATATTTTTAAAATGACCAGATGGAAATTAAAAAAGTCCCTTAAAGTATGGATGCAAGGCCTTGACTATATTCAGACTGAAGAGTTTTTAAAATTGGAAGCATGAGACAACTAGAAAATTATTTACAATTTTGATGTACACACACACACACACACATACACACACAAACAAACACACACATCCACACACACACACACACACACACCCCTCACCACACACCACACATGAACACACACTCGCATGTTTTAGTTTGTATTGTTTAATTATTATAGTAGTTAGCATGAATTTTCATATTTTAACGAATTTATATTGTTATTAAGTGATAATAAAATAAAAAAATTGTTTTGTGTAGAAGATTTGTAATGTAATAGTTTATTTTCTTAGCATAAGGATTAAAATGTACCACTGGAAGATACTTGTTCCCACGACACAGGGAATCCTAGTGTGGGAGCAAGGGTTTTCAATTTCAGTGCATCTTATATTTTGGAAATAAAGTTTATTGTTTATTGTTATTGTTTATTGTTATTGGTAAGTTAAGAAATGCGAATTTTTTATAACGTTTTCGGTCGACAAGTACAAAAGCACTAAAAGCACAAATAGACAATAAAATTGGTGCACTTCATTGACAAGTGATGCGTTGACGAGGCTTTCATGAAGTTGAGTGTAGTTGAAAAATTATAAAAAAAATTCAATTTTATTTCGTAGATATCGTCATTTATATTGTACAGGTGCTGTATAACATACCATTTGGTGCTGAATAGACTTGGCGTAGTTTATCTAACGTGTCAAAGACATACATTATTCATTGAGTGCTGCTTAAAGATAATAAATGTAATGATATTATCATCTTAATATGGTTATTGGAAGCTTTCTAATGCTTTGGAAGTTAATATACTTAGCCAGTTTTTCATATTTCATATTTGTAGAGTTACTATGATATTTTTTATCAGGGAAAAATTACTTCATAAATTAAATTGGATTTTAATGCTAACATGGTCTTAATATTTTTCAGCTGAATCAAGAAAGAGCAGAACGAGCAAGATTCGAAAAACTAGTCAGTGAAGGGAGCATACCTGATGATGCAAAGGTAAGACTCAAATTATTGAAAGTATTCTTCATATTATTCTCGAGATTCTGCTACTTTTTTTTTCTAATGTTTTATAAGCGAATTTCCTAAATTAGTCGTAAGTGATGAGTCTATATTTTATGGTATTGTTTTTTTGCATCAAAATACTAAATATTTATTGATTAAGTTGAAAAAATTCATTTTTATAAGCCTAATTCCTAATGGGAAATATTCCCTGAGATTTAATTCGTCACTATCTGCTAAATAACTGTTAACCCATTTAGCCCCAAGCGGCCCGATCGGTCCCAGACTATCAGACACAATAGATTTTCTATTGTGTCTATGGTTCCGGGGCCTGAGTTATTAAACTAAACTATTGGTACCCCCACAGGTCAGCAACCTAAAAAGCGCTGTGATAGAAACGTGCAGCGCTCCCCCTCCCCCTCCTCCCCCTATCCTCGCCGCACCTCCCCCTCCCGCGGCTCCCCTCCCCCCTCCCGCACCCCTCGCTCCTTTTACCCCCACACCACCCAGACCGAAGAAGAATGTACCAACACCTGGAAACCCACTAAAGAGCTTCAATTGGAGCAAATTGCCAGATACGAAACTACATGGTACTATATGGCAAGAGTTGGATGATACGAAGCTGTATAATGCGATTGATCTACACGCGATTGATAAGATGTTCTGCGCGTATCAGAAGAATGGTGTACAGGTGGGTTGGCTTCTTTAGTTTATAATGTTTTGTAGAAAACTTCCAGATAATTGATAGTGGAAAGGAGGAAATTTTAGTGCCAGACATATTATCTGACCTTAACATTTAAGTTTGAGTTATAAAAGGCAGAAAAAAAATATTTTACAAGACTTATTATGTTTAGATATGGTATTTAGATGTAGCAAAATTTTGTGTTGTTTGAACACAAAAGAAATTGAACAATTATAACATTTTAGCGACAAAATCGACTTCAACTAAGAAGGATTAGGTTTAAACTTGACTTATTCCAAATCTCCTTAAATTTGATTCCAGAACGAAGGCTCAGTAGAAGATCTGCGACAATTAGGATCGAAGCCACGTACCAAAATCCTGTCAGTGATCGACGGACGCCGCGCACAGAACTGTACCATTTTGTTGTCCAAGCTGAAGATGAGCGATGAAGAGATTTGCAGGTGAGAAAGGGTTGTTATGGTTACGGGCGATTTTCTGTTTTGATGAATGTAATAAGGCATTAAGGATCAATTTTAAGATCAAATAATTTCAATATATTATTCACAAATCTCATTTGTAAATTGATTAGGCATTTTTATCTGATGAGCGATAAGAAAAGTCAGTAAGTATTTCATACTAAATATTAAATATAAAATCTACTTTTCCAGAGCAATCCTCCGCATGGACAGCTCAGAACAGCTTCCCATCGACATGGTGGAACAGCTGTGCAAGTTCACGCCCAGCGCTGAAGAAGCGGCTTTATTGGAAGAGCATCAAGATGAGCTCGACAGCATGGCGAGAGCTGATCGGTTCCTGTATGAGATATCCAAGTGAGTAAGAGTTGGTAGGAGATGGAGATATTACATATAAAACGTTTGGGATGGGTAGAATTGGTAGGAGAAGACGATCACCCCTTAAGGATCTCGGAGAGATTTTAGCAGGACATTGTTTTACTGTGTAACTGTTTCAATCGAGAATCTTTGATGGGTAAGAAGTCTGCTTCTCTGGCCCGAAAAAAATACTTCATTTTTAAATAAAAATGTACTTACTTTTTTCTAATTCGCCGATCTTTTCGTTTACATATTTTATGTAAATTGTGTTAATCAGAAAATATTTGGTATTTCCCGAAACAGTAACATACCAAAACTTTTAACATTTTTTTATATATTTTCAGAATCCCCCACTACCAGCAACGAGTACGAACACTACTATTCAAGAAGAAGTTCTCAGCAGCGGTTGCCGAGGCAACGAGTCGTGCGTCCGTGGTCCTTAGGGCCGCTAGAGACATGACCAGGTCCAGGCGGTTGAAGACATTGTTAGAAATTGTTCTGGCGCTAGGGAATTATATGAATAGGTGAGAGATATAAACGGATATAAACTGCTTTAAGATTGTAATGGCAATTGGTTTATAATGTCGATCGAACTCATGAGATTTAAGCCAGATATTCACGTTGTGTGGGTGCGGTTGTGGAAGGCATTGCCGTACATCGACGACTTTTTCGACATATCGATTTCTTCACTATTTTTAAGAAATATCGCTTCTGGCTCAGTCAGATTGGCTAACCCTAAATGCAGTTAATCGAAAATTTTCAGCTTCAACCGTCATAAATTGAAATACTTTACTACCTTTTTTTGGTCACGTTTTGTGACATACTACAAGGTTTATTTTATATTTCCAGAGGAGCTCGTGGAAACGCGTCCGGTTTCCGTCTCTCGTCACTGAGCAAACTGGCTGATACCAAGTCGAGTGTGTCCAGAAATACTACGCTGCTGCACTATCTCGTTGAGATGCTTGAAACACAGGTATATGTTTTTTATAAATTTAACTAATTCTCCTATTTTAATTGGTGTTAGTGATTTGGTAAGAAATTGAAGCTTTTGTGACTTTCTTTTGTTTTCTAAATGTTTCATTTCTTACATCTAGTTTCAGGATGTGTTGTGGCTATAATTGTTTTTTTATTTTTCGTTTATAAACTTCCAGTTCAAGTACCCTCATTTTAATTAACTATCAAGTAGCTTATTTCGCCCACCTCTAGTCATATAAATAATTTTCTGCCTCCAGTTGAAGGTTGAGGCCTAATCTTGTTTAGTATTTCAATTTCGTTTCATCCCTTCACATCAATGGGGCAGCAAGTGCTGCAACTTATTTTGAGTTAAAAAAAAATTTGTTTAAATTGGATTTTACTTTTTCCTCCGCCTATACTACAGAAGTATCTATTTCTACATGTCAAAATAACCCTAATTATTACCTTCCTAAGAAAAAGTAGTATTTAGCAATATATTATGTATACTTAAAACTTCTGCCTCTAGTCAAAATAATAAATAATTGTTTCCTTGCAGTTCAAAGACGTGCTCCTGCTGGAGGAGGACGTGCCGCACGTGCGCTCGGCCGGCAAGGTGTGCGTGGAGCAGCTCGAGCGTGACGTCACCGCTCTACGCGCCGGCCTACGGGACGTGGCAAGGGAACTCGAGTACCACGCGTCGTTGCCTGCGCGCGCGCAGCATGACGCGTTTGTACCGGTTATGAGGGAGTTCCATGCGCACGCGGTGTGCTCGTTCACGCAGCTGGAGGATCTGTTCCAGGTGGGTGGGAGTAAAGGATGTTAGGGAATTTTTGGTCATTTAATGTAAAGGAACGGCCGCTGTCCATGAATTTTATTTTTTTCATTATTTTTATTTTATTTGTCGTTATGTTTTGTAATTTTGTATGTATGAAGTCAAAAGATAACTTTTATCAAATATAATTTTTACGTAATTTTGTAAAAAATGCTGTTTTCAATTTTGCAGGACATGAAGAGCAGACTGGAAGCGTGCGCACACGCATTCGGGGAAGAACCATCAGCGTCCCCGGAGCAGCTGTTCGGAGCGCTGGACTCGTTCCTGGTGCAGCTGGCGGAGGCGCGCGCGGAGTGCGACGCGGCGCGGCGCAGGCGGGAGGAGGACGAGCGCAGGAGCCGGCACGAGCAGGAGGTGAGCGGGGAGTGGGGGGAGCGGGGCGAGTGTATAGTGACTCACTCCTGGTGCAGCTGGCGGAGGCGCGCGCGGAGTGCGACGCGGCGCGGCGCAGGCGGGAGGAGGACGAGCGCAGGAGCCGGCACGAGCAGGAGGTGAGCGGGGAGTGGGGGGAGCGGGGCGAGTGTATAGTGACTCACTCCTGGTGCAGCTGGCGGAGGCGCGCGCGGAGTGCGACGCGGCGCGGCGCAGGCGGGAGGAGGACGAGCGCAGGAGCCGGCACGAGCAGGAGGTGAGCGGGGAGTGGGGGGAGCGGGGCGAGTGTATAGTGACTCACTCCTGGTGCAGCTGGCGGAGGCGCGCGCGGAGTGCGACGCGGCGCGGCGCAGGCGGGAGGAGGACGAGCGCAGGAGCCGGCACGAGCAGGAGGTGAGCGGGGAGTGGGGGGAGCGGGGCGAGTGTATAGTGACTCACTCCTGGTGCAGCTGGCGGAGGCGCGCGCGGAGTGCGACGCGGCGCGGCGCAGGCGGGAGGAGGACGAGCGCAGGAGCCGGCACGAGCAGGAGGTGAGCGGGGAGTGGGGGGAGCGGGGCGAGTGTATAGTGACTCACTCCTGGTGCAGCTGGCGGAGGCGCGCGCGGAGTGCGACGCGGCGCGGCGCAGGCGGGAGGAGGACGAGCGCAGGAGCCGGCACGAGCAGGAGGTGAGCGGGGAGTGGGGGGAGCGGGGCGAGTGTATAGTGACTCACTCCTGGTGCAGCTGGCGGAGGCGCGCGCGGAGTGCGACGCGGCGCGGCGCAGGCGGGAGGAGGACGAGCGCAGGAGCCGGCACGAGCAGGAGGTGAGCGGGGAGTGGGGGGAGCGGGGCGAGTGTATAGTGACTCACTCCTGGTGCAGCTGGCGGAGGCGCGCGCGGAGTGCGACGCGGCGCGGCGCAGGCGGGAGGAGGACGAGCGCAGGAGCCGGCACGAGCAGGAGGTGAGCGGGGAGTGGGGGGAGCGGGGCGAGTGTATAGTGACTCACTCCTGGTGCAGCTGGCGGAGGCGCGCGCGGAGTGCGACGCGGCGCGGCGCAGGCGGGAGGAGGACGAGCGCAGGAGCCGGCACGAGCAGGAGGTGAGCGGGGAGTGGGGGGAGCGGGGCGAGTGTATAGTGACTCACTCCTGGTGCAGCTGGCGGAGGCGCGCGCGGAGTGCGACGCGGCGCGGCGCAGGCGGGAGGAGGACGAGCGCAGGAGCCGGCACGAGCAGGAGGTGAGCGGGGAGTGGGGGGAGCGGGGCGAGTGTATAGTGACTCACTCCTGGTGCAGCTGGCGGAGGCGCGCGCGGAGTGCGACGCGGCGCGGCGCAGGCGGGAGGAGGACGAGCGCAGGAGCCGGCACGAGCAGGAGGTGAGCGGGGAGTGGGGGGGAGCGGGGCGAGTGTATAGTGACTCACTCCTGGTGCAGCTGGCGGAGGCGCGCGCGGAGTGCGACGCGGCGCGGCGCAGGCGGGAGGAGGACGAGCGCAGGAGCCGGCACGAGCAGGAGGTGAGCGGGGAGTGGGGGGAGCGGGGCGAGTGTATAGTGACTCACTCCTGGTGCAGCTGGCGGAGGCGCGCGCGGAGTGCGACGCGGCGCGGCGCAGGCGGGAGGAGGACGATCGCAGGAGCCGGCACGAGCAGGAGGTGAGCGGGGAGTGGGGGGAGCGGGGCGAGTGTATAGTGACTCACTCCTGGTGCAGCTGGCGGAGGCGCGCGCGGAGTGCGACGCGGCGCGGCGCAGGCGGGAGGAGGACGAGCGCAGGAGCCGGCACGAGCAGGAGGTGAGCGGGGAGTGGGGGGAGCGGGGCGAGTGTATAGTGACTCACTCCTGGTGCAGCTGGCGGAGGCGCGCGCGGAGTGCGACGCGGCGCGGCGCAGGCGGGAGGAGGACGATCGCAGGAGCCGGCACGAGCAGGAGGTGAGCGGGGAGTGGGGGGAGCGGGGCGAGTGTATAGTGACTCACTCCTGGTGCAGCTGGCGGAGGCGCGCGCGGAGTGCGACGCGGCGCGGCGCAGGCGGGAGGAGGACGAGCGCAGGAGCCGGCACGAGCAGGAGGTGAGCGGGGAGTGGGGGGAGCGGGGCGAGTGTATAGTGACTCACTCCTGGTGCAGCTGGCGGAGGCGCGCGCGGAGTGCGACGCGGCGCGGCGCAGGCGGGAGGAGGACGAGCGCAGGAGCCGGCACGAGCAGGAGGTGAGCGGGGAGTGGGGGGAGCGGGGCGAGTGTATAGTGACTCACTCCTGGTGCAGCTGGCGGAGGCGCGCGCGGAGTGCGACGCGGCGCGGCGCAGGCGGGAGGAGGACGAGCGCAGGAGCCGGCACGAGCAGGAGGTGAGCGGGGAGTGGGGGGAGCGGGGCGAGTGTATAGTGACTCACTCCTGGTGCAGCTGGCGGAGGCGCGCGCGGAGTGCGACGCGGCGCGGCGCAGGCGGGAGGAGGACGAGCGCAGGAGCCGGCACGAGCAGGAGGTGAGCGGGGAGTGGGGGGAGCGGGGCGAGTGTATAGTGACTCACTCCTGGTGCAGCTGGCGGAGGCGCGCGCGGAGTGCGACGCGGCGCGGCGCAGGCGGGAGGAGGACGAGCGCAGGAGCCGGCACGAGCAGGAGGTGAGCGGGGAGTGGGGGGAGCGGGGCGAGTGTATAGTGACTCACTCCTGGTGCAGCTGGCGGAGGCGCGCGCGGAGTGCGACGCGGCGCGGCGCAGGCGGGAGGAGGACGAGCGCAGGAGCCGGCACGAGCAGGAGGTGAGCGGGGAGTGGGGGGAGCGGGGCGAGTGTATAGTGACTCACTCCTGGTGCAGCTGGCGGAGGCGCGCGCGGAGTGCGACGCGGCGCGGCGCAGGCGGGAGGAGGACGAGCGCAGGAGCCGGCACGAGCAGGAGGTGAGCGGGGAGTGGGGGGAGCGGGGCGAGTGTATAGTGACTCACTCCTGGTGCAGCTGGCGGAGGCGCGCGCGGAGTGCGACGCGGCGCGGCGCAGGCGGGAGGAGGACGAGCGCAGGAGCCGGCACGAGCAGGAGGTGAGCGGGGAGTGGGGGGAGCGGGGCGAGTGTATAGTGACTCACTCCTGGTGCAGCTGGCGGAGTCTCCTATACTATACTTATACTTTACCGGTTGTCCCACTACCGATGTACTAAGTGTGTACTTAAATTTCCTTTTCATCCCTAGCAGCAGCAGCATTCTCACAGCAGTTATACACCGCTTCGCTAGTAAAGTAATATAAAACGTAAACGCGCGTGCGGTGGTAGAGGTGGGCGGTGCACCAACGTTTTTTTAAAAGATATTAAAAAAAACCGAATCAAAATCCGTTCCGTAGTTTTAAACTTTAAAGATTTAAGCATACAAAGGGAATAGGAACATAGGGACAGAGAAAGCGACTTTGTTTTATATTAAGTAGTGATATCGATTCATATAACAATTTTAATTGTTGCAGCTCAAGAAACGTACAATGGAGCGCAAACAAGGTTCCAGCATACTGGGTTCAGTAGCGAAATCACTGGGCAAATCCACTGACTGCAACGGGCATTCGAACGGCGATACCTCCCGCGACGGGACTCTAACCAACGGGCAGAAGGGGGAGTTCGATGACCTCATATCGGCCCTTAGAACTGGAGATGTTTTTGGTGATGATGTGGCAAAGTTCAAAAGGTCCAGGAAAAGTAAGACCCATAAGGGAAGGGATTCCCCACCGAGGGGAGTTTGCAGGGAGGACTCGAGGGAGCGACAGAAGAATTGAGGGAAAATTATGAGGAGAAGTGGGGAGACTCTAGGATTTAAGGGAGGAGTTTCGGAAACTTTTTAGTGATTTGAGATGGCCAATAAATGTGCTAATAAATTGATGACTTCAAAGAATTGATGTAGAATTGAGAAGATTTGTAGAGGAATTGTTATTGACGATAGATTGAATATATTTGACAAAAAAATTGATATACCATTTAATTAGATACCACAAGGTTGGAGGAAGAAAGAAGATTTAGGGATGTACTATGTGTTGAAACGATTGCTATCAGTGTTGTTACAGGAGTCTAAAATATGGATATAAACTTACGAAATGTTTTTTGTACACTATTTGTAACTTCTTAATGATTCTAGATTGTTTATGTTCAACTTAAAATGGTTTATTCACATTTTTTTATCGATCATAATGACGAGATTTTAGTCTCGAGAGATTTCACGTTTACATGTCGTTCTAATACATTTTATAACTAAGTCTTACTTTAAAGAAGTTTTTTGCGAAATAATAATCTGGCTCATTGATAAGTTACAAGTAGGGACTAGGGACTGGTCTTAGATGTGAAAAAAAGTGGATGTGTGATCTTAATATTATAAAAACGTAGTTAATTGATATCATAATTTTTATGATCATTGAAAAAAGGATCATGATTGATATATTAAAAGGAATTCGCTAACGGAATTGTCGCTTCGAAATACGAAACCGGGATCAGAACTTAACATAAAATCGACGGAATATAACTTTAACGTAGAAATTGTTGTGATTGAAATTTTGTAGGTTTATTCATACCATAGCGTTTACAATTTATGGTATTCCATACAAATCGTTGAACTAAATTAAATATAGTCACTCCATAGTAGAAATAGTAAGTCGTGTATTCGCATTTTACGAACATTCATAGCAATGCCTAAATTTATAAAACTGACTGAAATATTTAAGACTGTATAATCATTCCCCATAGACCACGTTTTTCTGTAATAAAAACGACTAATTTTATGAGATAAGTATATATTTGTCTCTTTCTAATATCAACTTCCCGCCTTGACATGTATAGTTTGTCTCTTCCTCGCTTTTCGATATTTGACCATTTTTAAATGTCTTTGGTTTTCAACGAATTTTAAAACGACCATAGATAATGTCTATGCTTTGATTGACCGATTAGTGACATTAAAATATACACATCAGAGTAATGTATAGTAAAAAAAAAAATAGAACAATTGCTAGTCTAATTTATAATATACTAATTGTTAATGATATAATATTATGTAGGAATAATGCTATGTTATTTTTGCTACTTTTGTTTATGGTTTTTCTACTTTTTTGTATCTGTGCGAAAATATTAACGAATTATTCGTTAATTTTTCTTGTTTAAACTTTATTTTTTTAAGGGCTGATTTTTCAATCCTTGATTAAAACGTATTCGTCTAATAAAATATTACACGAACAATATATTAAAATGTCACCTGTAAACTGTCAAATACGGACAATTAGAATACATTTTTGAAATGGTAAATACGTTATTCGTTATAACGTTCGAATAAGTTTTAACCAAGAATTGAAAAATCAGCCCTAAGCCGTAATAACTTATGCATATGATATTCTTAGTGTTGCGTCTTTGAAAACCTACACCGATTAAAGTATGGCTAAATATGAGTAAGTTTTCCTATAACTATACTAAGTTTTATTATATACGAGTGAAGTGTACATAAAGTTGATACTCTGGTGTGTAAGGGCTTATACACATAATGCGATTTTTTAACGCGCGTTAAAATTTATTCAGTCATTATATTGAAGTTGTGATAACTCTATGTTCATAGCGCGGTTTGCCTTATGTGTATATGCCCTAATTGTGGATTTGAC
Organism: Colias croceus; assembly: GCF_905220415.1. Classification (NCBI taxonomy): domain Eukaryota; kingdom Metazoa; phylum Arthropoda; class Insecta; order Lepidoptera; family Pieridae; genus Colias; species Colias croceus. The sequence continues at coordinate 8,602,036 of NC_059550.1, read as the reverse complement.
GATTATTCCTTTGTGTTAAGTAGGAATTGATGTTTCTCATATTTTGCCTACATCGAACGGCGTAACTTTTGGATTTTTGTAACCAATAAATTTATACAAGTTTCGATAAATATACAACGTATTTTTACAATATTATCTGTATTGTAACACATGAGATTAAATGTGATTCTGTTTAGTTGTAATTGTAAATATTAATTTTATATGATGTAATCTGTTACCGACCAGATGGAATTTTAATAATTTATTGATCCGTAATTATAGACGTTTGTCTCTTGTAAATGTTTATTATTTTGTTCAGTATTGCTTAAGCGTATAATATATTATATTATCATACAGTGAATAGGATTATTTAAATAAAAATTTGAAAATATTTTATCTTTTATTTCTTAAAACGTTCCTGTGTACCTTATATTATATGAGAAAGTTAAAAGTGGTGTAGAGGTAAGGTATCAGTTTTTTTCTAACTCATGTCTTTTACAATATTTTACAATGAAAGAAAGAAAAAAAGTGTTCATAATTGAAAAACTTTTATTGTAAAGCAAAAACAAAGATATGTGTCATGGAAATTTAGAATAAACTACTTAAAAGCTACAAAATTACATATTTTATCACAATCGGTCCAATAATAAATTACCTAGGCATATCTTAATTTAAGTATATGATATTGAAATGTTATGCAAAAAGCTTCTTCAAATTCGAAAGGGCTTCATAAAATTAATGACATTTTTAGAGTAGGTATCAGTAAGTCTATTACTACCTTATGTTAGGTACTTTAAAAGCCAGTTTCTATATTATGTGTAAATATTACCAAGATTTATCAAAATGAATCGGTACATTTAGGGTCAATTAAATTAAAAATGGATATTGAGAATAAAACAATGATTTAGTACTTTTCAATCATTTATTTTAAATATTAATTAATCTAAGATATAATGAATAGACTAGACTATCTAGATTTAGGTTAGCTAATAGGTGAGACCGCGACCATAAGAAGAGCCGAATAAGCGAAAAGAGCGGAGTGAGCGACAGTTGCCAGCGAGAGCCGATACCGATTTCTACATATTTTACTTAGTTACGTTACGTAGACTAAGATTTATAATTATGTAATGAATCGTGGTAAAATATCAAAATTAACAATTAGCAGAGAACAGTAATTAACCTCCTCCTTGGTACGCGTCCCAGTATAACGGAGGGATTCTGGTTTCTGGGTTCGATTCCCGGTGGAGACTAGCACAAATTCTCGGTCTGGCTGCTGGCAGGACACAGACCTACCTGTCCCTAAAGAAAAAAGATCAGTGAAACATATGCATAATCTAACTATCTGCTCCATAATAGGTCAGAAACGATATATCTACCGAGAGGCTAGAACTTAGATTATAAAGTTTCAGTTGCTTATTATCTTATAAGTATTTTCTTTATAATATAATAACTATCGAGAGAACAGCTTGTTATCAGTGAAAATCTGTGAAAATAGATCATACTTTAAAATACGTGTTCACTGAACACTTTTTTCAGAACTTACGTAAGTAGAAGAAAGTTATCACATCCCGAAAAATAAACTTGAAGTTATGTAGATGTGTGTAACGTATAATGTATTCTTAATGCTTAATTTACTGCCTGGAAAATTCTGGCATTCGATAACTTATAAACACCGCAGTTTTACGATGGGTCATAAAATATAGTGCCAATATGAATTCAGTATACGATAGTCGATAATGCAAAATACTTCCCTATACAATTCCAACATAAACCTAACTTCAAAACGAATCTCCCAAAAAATAATGACGTGTAAAACGATATTACGAACAAAGACCGAGATATAATTATAAACATTCATTTGATAATTATTCCGCTACGAAATTAATGTTAATTATGGTAGAACAAGCGAGTGCTCATTATGACGGATTCGAGCGTCAAGTTTCTCTTAATTATTAGGAAAAAGTCTAGGGGTTGTGTTGCTAAAATAGGATACTAGACCTTGATAAATTGCAGTTTCTTTTGTTTATTCAGCTGAGATTTATTTTCACTATGCTGTGACAATTTAGTCGTCTGTGTTTATATTTCATCAATGGATAATTTGGTGCAGCATTAAGTACATACATATTACTTGGCGCGAAAATATTAAAACATAAAATACATTATATTTTCTCAAGCTTCCACCCGGGGCTTCGGTGCTATTGTCCCGTTCCCTTGCGATTTCTGGGTTACTTAACCAATTCCCTTTTTCAGATATAAAACTATTATTGTACTCAATTTCAACCAAATCGGTTCAGTAGTTTAGGTGCGCGTGACGAAGCGACTGACAGATAGACACACAGACATACCGACATACAGTCTACAGAGTTACATTCGCATTTATAATAGGTTGCGATTAAGAATAAAGTAATTATTTGAAACACACATCTAACTATATAAAGTTCTTATAAAAGTCGACTTACGAGTATGTTCTAGTTCTGAGAGGTTCAATGTTCATCAAATATTACCTAAGTAGCTACCTAGATAAGTAGATATGTATATATTTTCGTCAAGTCGATTCGCCAAGCTTTGGGAGTTTTTAATGAAATACACACGTATTACAATACTTCGTATGTTCACAAGAACAAGAAATATATTTTATTAAAGCAAATCGAGGTTTGTAATTCTACTGTTTGGTAATGAAAAATATCGGTCGTAATAAGTAATATAAGTCGCAGCAAAAGTTACATAAGTATAATATTGAATCTAATTCATGTAAATTTGTTTTGGTATCTTTTATTAAAACTACTACGAAATTTAATGAAATCTGTAGTTGAAATGAATGTAGTAAAATGTACCTATACTTATTATGTAAGATAAAAAAAATAAATAAAATAAAAATAGTTTATTTACCCTTCTCAATTTCATACAATATGGAGTAGTAGGGCCCTCCTAGTAAGTTTAATATAAAACCTGTGTCAGGAGGACCCGCTCTTCCTTAACTTAAAATAGGTTATCTACATGAGAAAAATAAACTGTTTAAATAACAAAATATTAATAGTTAAGTGTGGAGTGTATTCGTGTGTGTGTGTGTGTGTGTGTATGTATTGTGTGTGTGGGCGCATGTGTGCGTGTGTGTGTGGGTGAATGTGTGTGGGTGAATGTGTGTGGGTGTGTATGTGTGTGTGTTTAGATTTGTCATTTTATGTATGAGCACGAGTTTGTGAGTGAACAAATTTAATAGCAATTAATATATTTTAGTAGCGTATGATTATGATTAAATTTAAATAAATAATATAGAAACAATAATTACACAGTGCATGACGTAGCAAGGAGTTTTTCTGTGTCATCATAATTTAGTGTTTTTAGCCAGTTCGTTGTTTTGTTTTTTAAATCACTACACGTTAATCTATTAATGTTTAATAATTTATTAAGATGATTATATATATAAACTGAGTTAGCTGAGTATTGGCGTCTGGCAAAAACAGTTTTGGTACAACGAGTTTTGATTACATCCTTCCTTCTTCTTCCCTCGACTGTGGTATGAATTAATGGTGTTTTTTTGTGTGTTTTTATTGTAATAAGTAAGATGTATAATTGTCTAACTGATAGTAAATCACATAGTTTATACAGATCTGTCGTTGGAAACCGGCGCGGTTTTTGATACATGACTTTCAGAAGACACCTATGCACACGCTCCATTTCTATAAATTTAGATTTGTTAGCCCCCCCCCAAATAGGAATACAATATGCTAAGATTGATTGAACTAAGGACTTGTATATTTGATTCATAAGTTTATGTGAAGTTACGTGTCTCAAAGATTTAAAAATCCAGATTAGTTTCCGTGCTCTTTCGTTCATATAGTCAATGTGTGAATGCCAAGATAAGCGGTGATCAAGGTAATTGCGCTGGTTTGCCGTCCAGCTTCTGTTTTCGTCCATTTGACTGACCTGCTACAATCACGTGCGTAAAACTTGAATACAAACCTACCTTTCCGCGCAAGTTTGCACTTTTTACGGTCCATAATGTTTAAGCAACAGTACTATCAACATTAAAATTTGATTTGACAAGAAGAGAGTTCAAAAAATTAACGTAAATGTGGCCGCTTCGCATACGTGCCTTGCAGATGTCATCGCGCGAGAGAAAAATTTGCCGGCGAGAAAAGTTCATGGTAAGGTAAATCACTGTTTTAGCTAGTTTACGTAATGTTTTTGGTACGTATGTTTATTTATAAGCATAATAAACGCAATTATAAGTGTTTATCATACATTTTTATAATACTCTTCGAAATATTAAGTGGACGGATACTAGGTTACCAAATTCTCAAAATATTTGGTTTTCGTCCAAGTGGACGGAAACTCAAACAGCTACGTGAATATTTGTTAGGGTCATTTTACTTTATCGGACCTTTAAAATACTGAATAGTTTCTCCCGAAGTGATCTTTATTGCTATTAGTTTAGTTTTTTTGGTTTCCGTCCACTGCTATGTCAGTGCTGCCAAAATAAAAAAATATTTAAAGAAGTGGACGAAAACTAAATTTAGCTTTAAATGTTTTAGTTTTCGTCCATGAATGAGTATTGGAGTATCCAAAAATTAAATATAGCCATTCTTTTGCATTACTTTTCGTCTATTTTTACGTATTGAAAAGTTTTCTATTCAGTATCTTCCTTATAAATAATTGGTGAGGGCCAGAGTGTTGTAGGTACCTAATATTGTCATTCATTCAGTCATGTATCATTCTCCTTATGTGAAGTAGAGTCAATTATTCGTAGCATAAATGAGGGTAGGTCAGACATAATACACTGTATTTTTCTTGATTATCATTCACTTGAGTATCATCTTTTATTCTAGGTCTGTTTTGCCAATGCAGTATTTTTTTATTATACTTACTCAACGTATCTTCAGAAAGATCTTACTGTTTTTAGATGGCCTCGAAGGAGTCTAAGAAATCTAGAAAAAAAAGACGCTGCGTACACTGAAGATTCTGTAGCTAAAACTTATTATTATGGCTGTGTGTTTATAGTACGTTTCATTTGATAAACAAAGTATTAGAATGAAAATTTTTGTTGTTAGAATGAATATTTCTGTTTTTTATGTTATTTCTTAGTCCTGTAATTATTACTTGTTTCATTTACATTGTAAGGAACGCATTCCTTTCTTTATTACGAATGATTATACAGTCATCACTAACGCCTATAAGGACTGCCAAGTGCTACATAGATCTCAGTGTTGACTAGTTATATTTATTATTATTAGTAAAACCACAAGTAAAACTAAACCTGGGTAGTGAGAAATTGTAATGTTAATTAAATAAACGTATATATTTACCTGTAATTGATTTTAAACTTAATAGTTGACCTACCCTCCTTTTTCTACACGGTGGTCGAAAACTAGCTTACACTAGGACGAAAACCAGTTTTTTTGGACGAAAACTAGCATTTACCCTACTTTTGCAGAAAATAATTTAAATAAAAAGATACATCAAAATGATTTATTTTCCCTTAATATTATCTTAAAGAAGACTATATAAGGACTTAAAAAAAAAATTATATGCTTAAGGAAGGGTGCTCCAAAATATTTATTTCGTATCACAAAGTTGGCAACTCATATAATTGGACGAAAACCAGCGCAATGACCCTATGATCCCGAGATATTTTGTAGTAAATACTTTTTCAATAGTGTCGCAATTGCAATTTAAATAATCTGTTCCATCGCATTCGTGGAGCTTAAGGTTAAGATTAGGGTTAGGTTGTGTTTTATTATTAATTGAAAAGCATATGTAGTTAGTTTTTTTAATGTTCAGAGTGAGGAGATTACTTATTAACCAATCAGAAATTTTAGAAATACCTATTTGTGCCGCGTTAAAGACTGATATCCATGAGTTCCCACTAAATACTATCGCCGTATCATCTGCGTAAGAGTAGATTTTTCCATTTAATATACTTAAATTAGTTAGAATATACTTAAATTAGTTAGAAAAGTAAGTAAGATGAAATTATTATTCCTATATGTAAACTGAAAGTTTCTTGATATTTCTGTAGAGTCGAAAGGAAAATGAAACTCAAGTGTCAAAGAAATATTTTATTAATTAATGATTTAAATAGTAGTAATCTTATTAAAATCTATTTAAACATTATACTATATTATCTGCGGACAATGTGAAAAATGTAATCATCCAAATCTCTTCTAATAATTATAAAATACAATAATTATGTTTTAAACTTTACAAATAATTAAATTTATTCATGAAAATCGACGTGAAAATTTTAAATTACAATCCATATGAAATAGTAACTATTTAACATATAAAAATTAGATATGTTTAAAAGTAGATAAAAATAATTATTGGAACAGCTTCCAATTATAAAATTAATTAAGTAAGATAACCTTCATTTCTAACGCTAATAGATCGATTTATTTCATTTAGCAAAATAATATTCTACACATAAAACCACTTAAACTAAAAATTAAAGCTCAATCTAAAATTACATCGAGATTTTCTCCACGCGTTAGCATAATTTGATTTCAAGTATTACAAAAACAAAAAGTTTACACAGCTGCCGTTCTGAGTTAATGCGTTATTTTGACACTTTAGGTATAAACAATCACATAAATTATTAAATAATATACAGATAACATGAGATTGAGCAATTAAAAGGACAATTATATCACTAGCAAGTTTTTCGGTTGGTTGATTAATTTCATTCTTAGAGCGGCCGTACACGGGCGGCTCGAGCAGTTAACAGCTGAGCGACGTACACGGATTGCTCGAGCGGTCGGTCGTTGACTGCTCGAGCTGTTACGCGCTACAAACCATGCAGTTAACGGCTTGAAGAGGTCGCGACTGCTCGAACAGTCCGTGTATGGCAGTGAATGAATGTCCACAGTTCGCCGCGCGATCGCGGCTTCAAGCGGCAAGCCGTCGGTCTTAACTGCTTGAACCGTCCGTGTACGGCCGCCCTTGCGACTGACTGATTGTCCAGACAAAATTTGAAGACTTTAATGTTAAAGCTGAGATAGGTACTAAACATAATTTCAGTTTAAAAAGGAAATAAGAGATGGGCTCTTAGCGAGGACATTTTTTTAAAATAGGTACATAATATGTTCAATATATATTCTGATTACAACTTTTTTAACTATTCATATATTTTATATATTACACTAGACACTGTCGGGGACAAAAAAAATTATATTTATTGTTCATGTATTATTGTTTCGTATCTATTAGCTACTAAATATTCGTGTACATTTAAAAAGTCAAAAGAATGTAAAATTATTTTCCGTAGGTACCATTGCTAATATACATTCAAAATTATAATATGCATGTCTGACTAATAATACCAACACTTCACTAATTGCACGAGAGCCAGTAAATTATGAAGAAATTTGTTCCATTACATACATAAATCGAAATAAATAATATTGGACGGATTTTTTAAAGATATAAAAAAAAACACATAAAAATATATTTCTTAAAACACATTAATTTAAATGTAAATTAAATATGATAAATATCGGTATGATAAATATAAATATTGAAGAGTTTTAGTTGTTCAAGGAGAAATTATTGTTCTAACGAAACAAAAAAATTGTTACAAAATATTAAAAAGTTAATAAAACAAGAGACAGGAAAATTGATCAACATTGTGTTACTGAGAAAAGTTTTCATGAAACATTGTTCAGTTGTAAAGTTATAGAAAAGAATTTTGAATGGAGTGGATTTCATGAATTAGTTTAATATTATTTTTATGTCTTTTTTACTTAAAACAAGCAAGTTTTCTATGTTTACCTTTATATTACTGACCTAGCCACTTCGAATTGTAACAACAAATAATAAAGTATAAACAATACTTATTATGTCTATTCGCAATTTTATACAAACTTTTTGGTAAATTTGACATACATTTCTTAACAATACCGTGGAAACAATTCAGAGCTAACAATAAAAATATTTTAGTTTACCGATGACACAGTAACATTTAGTATTAATATCTTAACAACATTAACATTAATTTAATATTTAAAATGGATGACAACAAAATGATGAAGCAAAATATACTTATTTTTTGGAATCGAATTCCTCTAAAGTTGGTTTTACAAGCACCTCTGAATGTGAGTCTAATGGTGAACACATGATATTCGATATATTGAAGTAAAATCATTATATTTTTTTCTTTTATGGCAATATTGTCATATTTTACACGAAAGGAGATTTCATTGCTCGTGTACCATTCCACTTTCAAAGACAATCGGTGCTTATGATTATCGTACAAAAATATATTAAGGCCATCTCTTTTGATAATGCTTTTCTTCTATGATCTTTACAACGAACGTTTGATATTTTGTGAATGTTTTTACAAAATACTTTTCCTTTTTTATCCTTTATATTTTTTAATTGTATGATTTCACTTCAATAGTTTCTTACATAAAATGACGGCCACTTCATAGTGTAATGAACTATACACATACTCTTAATTCTACATATAAATTCGTTATTATAAAAATACAAATAAAATTGGCACTGATGTCTTCTATCACAGATCCTTCAATCATTAAAAGTACCCTTTATCCTCATTCTCTATTAACAATAAAATGCTAAGCTAATACGTATATTTGTGCTAAATTTTGTTCCCTCATACACTTTCGATATCATTACTAGCTACACATTGAAGTTGTTCTGCAGTTGAACGCAATCTTTGTCGAAAAATTTACTAACTATTGTCTCTTTGAAGAAACTTTTCGATGGTATGTACGTTTCAACTGAGTATTTCCTCGATTTCGCTTCAGGGGGAACTTGCCCCAAATCAAACGAATAACTATGTTTGATATTTTTAGATTTATTAGCGTCGCTTTCACTACTTTTGCTTGTGAATACTTGGTCATCAATTTTGATGTTTGGATTCAGAGAACTCTCATCTCTTTTACTGTAAAATAAGCGTTCATGATCGATTATTAATGTGGGAGAGATATCTGTATCGTCTCTCTTGTTACTACTATCTTCATCGTAAACAGTATCAACGGAGCGTTCCGCATCGGATGCTGTTTTTGTTTCTTGTATTGTTCCTAGTTCATACATTTTGGGTAAGTGACGACTTCCGTCGTAATTTGTTTCATCAGATTCTTCTAAGCTGAACGCTTTTTCTTTAAGCTTTTTCGGCGTACTCGAAAGATTAGTTTCTGATGTATTAAAACGTACTGTAATATCATTGAAAGCAGATAACTTATGGGCTGGAGACATAGCTGTATTATTAAATGCTCTGCTGGCAGGAGAACCACGACCTTTTGAATGTACTCCAAATATTTTCTTGATGGATTGTCGGAACTGTAAAGATTAATCGAAATTAACAAAACCGTACGTGTTGTTGTCATTGATAATAAGATTAAAACTCACTTGAGTGTTCATGCCGACGTATATCAGCGGGTCGTAGCAAATGGAACTTTTGGCAACTAGAGCTGGTATCACTCCGGCGCCAGGTGAAATCTGTAATAAAAGACAATCATTTTAATGATTCATTTTCAATATATTATCTTAATTAACCTATGTTTGTTTCTATGTCTCTACTGTGAACGTAAGTTTAAACAAATAAGTAAAATCATATATTTTAAAAACTCTCTCGTCTTTTCTTTTATCACAAGATACGCTACATAATTTGAATCCCAGATATTTCTTTAAGAAATTGTATCGTTTTCTAATATAGGAACAAACCTATAGGACATAGGACTGTATAATTTTGGTATACTCACAATTCCCTCAGTAGCAAACTGTTCCATTAAAGCGAAGAAGGAATACGGTGTCCAGGCCACAGTGAAGGCAATGATCATCACGAACACCATGGAGGTGGCCCTTGCTTCTGCGCGACTCACTCGGACTCGGCCGAGCCGCTGGGAATTCTATAAGAATAAAATAAACCCTTTATGAGACAGAAAAGGGTTTTATTTTTCCTACAATGTTGAATTTTTAATGTAACGTTAAGTGTGTTAGCATTTCCGAGCTATATGTGACTTAGAAGTTTCATCAATCGAAATGATTTCAAGATATTTTAGCTTTGATTCCAATTTTAAGTTGTATTAATACAAACAGTATCGTCCCATCCCTTGTGTCGTACGGGAAAATGCATTGTATATAAATTATATCATATTATTGATTTATCTTGAGGAAAAGAATTTATATTAATGCCATTTTGTTATTTTTTCGAATCGAAGTGCGACCTCTTGGTTCATGTGTCATCGATTAATGTACCATCAACCATGGGCTACATTTTTACTCAAATATTCAAAAAATTATAGGTACTTTTATGGGGCAAATTAATCGAATGAAAGAAAATTAATTCCATGCTTGTAAAGCGACGTCGTTTTACTGAATTAAATTTTATATAGCCTATAATGCCGCATTTTTATTGAATTTATGTTAAGGCATGAATATCGAAGAGGCGTGAGATGAGGGAGCATGTTCGACCAACAATCGTTTATTTAATTCCGTTTTATTCTATTATTCGGCAATTTACTAATCAAAAAGCCTTTGTCAAGATCAACATTATAAACTTTGGCTATCTGTAGACGTAAATGGTATCAAATTAAAGAAAATCTTACCTAAATTAGTGAGCCTTCGCGATACCTTCTACTATTATTTGTTAAAAGCCTTGCTTTACCTTAAGTTTTGTAGGTTTTTTTTTGAAGAAGTTAACTATAATTTTAAATTTAAACAATTATAAGAAGATTAGACTAAAAACTTTCAGGTTTCAATTCTCCTGTTAATCTAAGGACTACCTACTTAAGTCAGAATGGTTTAAACCACTTAACTAGTACTTACAAACGCTTGTGGTCCGCTAAATTGCCAAAGATCGTGATGTATGGACCACTCTGTAAACCTTATTTACTACGGTTAAATTAGTTCCGATTTAATTAGGGCTCTTCCTTTCTACATTATTTATGGATGGGAATGTTTTTCGTAGTTGTTTCGGTAAGTTTTAGCTCGTTATTTTTATTTTATAACCTTTTTACGGCTAGGTTACTATTTAATTAGCTTTTTATTAAGTAGGTTATTATATTATTAATCACTTTTGTTTTAGTTTTTTTTCATCTTAATGAAATTTAAGGTTTAGTAACTGTATCTTTTTAATACTATGTTAGTTATAAATTAAATCTAATCTGGTTAAAATGAAAAAGTTATATTTTAATATGTTTTTTGTGGAATAGTAATATATAAAGGATCACAATTACAGTGCAAATACCTCCGTTAAAATAAACAGATTTAAATGAAAAACCTTTTTAATGTAGAGTTTTTTGTTGAGCGTCAATATAAGCACGACAAGTATTATAAAAAGAGTAGCTCAAGAAAATTCCTTCGAAATGTTTCTGTTCCAGGAATATTTATTTCAACGCTTTATTTTAAAATATTTTAAAGCATTCCTGAATCGCATAAAACATCTCAAGCGAACTTTAGATAATAATCTAGACATTTTTATACATAAAATTACGAAAAATTCATTACATACGAATTCATGTCAGTTTAGTAAGATCAAAGATGTTTCGTTAGTTTTAAAATTAATTATCCACTTTTCTATAATTACTTTAATATGGATTCTGCTTATACTAATTTTTAAAAGTTCAAAGCACTGAGCTTGATCCACGCAAGTAGGTACCTACTTGTGTGGATCAAGCTCAGTGCGTTTATACCAGCTCATTTTCCGAATCTGCGTAACTACGTAACTTATTAGATTACAATTTTGTATGTTATTTAGGCCAACTAATGGAAATTATGTAATATTTAGGAAAAGTAAAGTGGAAATATAATTTAAAAATTCACACGAAATAACATGACGGATGTCGCCAGGTCACTGGTCCACTCTAAAACTTATATTAGAAAACTCATCGTTCATGGAAATTTAATTTTGCAATTTATTTTTGATTAAAGTCTAAGAATATGTAGGTCAGTAGGTACATCCCTTTTTTGTTATAAATCGTTGTCTAGGTACAGGGATTTAGAGCATCTACATGGCCTAATCGCGGCTTCGTCCGCTTTGTCTAAAACTAGTCTAGTAAAATATACATATATATACTAAAACCTTCACATTAAAAAAGAACTGTATCAAAATCCATTACGTAGGTTTAAACATTTAAGCATACGTAGGGACAGGGACAGAGACAGCGACTTTGTTATACTTTGTAGGTACTGATAATCGTCTATATTTCAAGCTATTTTCAAATCGAACCAGTACTTCCTGAGATTAGCGCGTTCAAACAAACAAACTCTTCTGCCTTATAACATTAGTATAGATTACTCATAATACTCACTCTCTTCATAGTCCTGATGATGTTCACGTAGCTGAAGGTGATGATCGCCAGGGGCACAATCTGCCCCATCGCGAACAGAAACAGGATGTAGGTCAGCGTGTTCATGCTCTGCTCGTGCCAGTTTACCGAACAGCTGGGAACAAAAGTAGTATATATTAAAATAGTTATTCGTGAAAATTTGCCTGACAGAGATGGCTTAGATTGCAATTTGTTAAAAAAACAGGTTATTGATAAGATATTAAAATTGTACAATATAGTATAAATAAATAAAAGTAGTCGAAGGAAATATTTTAAGAAAGCTTTTTTGTCATGAAATTTGAATGGTTTTGTGGGGATTTCCTTTGTATGGAGGCAATGTAACGAAATACTCATGTGCACAAAGGCTACAGTGTTAATAATAATTAATGTAGGTACAATTTTCAGTTTTTAGAATTATTAATTTATATGTTTTTCCTGCAATAATTCAGCAGGTGTCAAGACGAATCTATTGAGCAGATAATGATATTTGGACCTGTAAAAAAGTCTAAAGTTTAGGTCTAATGCATAAGAAAAACACTCTTCATACTTACCTACGTTACCTTCCCTCTATTGAAAGTCATTTCAAAAGTCAAAAGGAGCGTCTTAATTACCCCTGTTACCTTAACAACTGAACACATTATTTGCATGAATTTAAATTAATCTATGTACTTCCTTCCTAAAGAGATCTGTGGTCTTTTAATGAGGACAAAAATGTTTGTGTGAATATAATAGGATTCGAAAATGTTGTCTTTGTAAAATCAAATCGAATTAAGCTCATTATATACGCTTTGTTGGCGACAAAAAATTAAATGATTTACATTTGAGCGATTTATTTGTTCGAGACATCAATGTTATTAAATTATTGTATTTCTGTTATAATTGGCATTGGTTAACTTAATTAACAAAGAAAAAAAATAAAACCTTGAATTATTCTTTGCAGATTTAGTCACAATTTAAAACAGTTTGGTACAATAAAACTTAAATAATTGGTTGATAATCTTATAGCTACTTTTAAGTAGTTCCAATGTATGTGAATATTTTAAGTAGGTAGGTAAATTCTTTTTAATCAAAACATAGCAACGAATTATATTTTTTTTTTCGTTTGTTATCAATAAATGTTTTATTTATTTCATTATCTCGTCATCGACTAAATAACAGCATATCGAAAAAAGTTGTGTTTTAATTATAACAATAATTTGTTATTTCACTGACAAGACTGTTAATTATAAGAACTGCGTCTTAGTTGGCTCAATCTTTCCAACATTACGATGTTACTAATACACAAAAACACCATAATAGCACCTTGATGGTGTCGGACCGAAAAAATAGTATTAAGTACATGGTTTTTCCCATGATGAATGCATAAGGAAAGAATGTACCATCTGTTTCAATGATCCATTTCCCCTACGAGCTAGTAGATTAATGTATAGGTACTGAAAGCTCAAATTTGCTCTTTCTATGGCACTTATGAAAACATAATTAAAATAATAAATAGTCTCTATCCTAGCTTATTCTTCAAAGCAAATATGTACCTGAATTATATAAAACTAATGCGAAATAAATCGAAAATACATTCATACAAATACAATACAAAATGTCATGGTGCATAATGACAATTCGTGATACCTCGTAGCTGAATAGAATACCAATGTTAAGATGCACATCCTCACTCTGATATAAAGGTTAGCATCTTGTGAATACTTGGAATTAGGTACAATGCTCACTACTAACCTATTTCTGATGGAAAATCTATACTTATGTAATAAATTTGAAGAGTTTGTTTGCTTAAACGCGCTAATCTCAGGAACTGCTTTGAAATATTATTTTGTACGCATTAGATCATAGAGTTCATACAAATACATATAAAAAAAGAATCACGTAAATCGGTTCAAAAAACCTCTGAGTATCAGTAATCGGTGTATATACCTTGTATATACATAAAAAAAACGTACCGGCCGAATTGATAACCTCCTCATTTTTTTTTAAATCGGTTAAAATCTGCAGATTTTCAGATTAATGTGATTTGTGCTATTTGGGTATTATTTGTTGGATAGTAGCTACCTTGAAGTTTTCCTTTTATCACAGCGAAACATCTCTTGTAGGTACTTACGATAAATTTTACATTCCGATAATAATATTATTATAAAAGTTTGTGTTTCATTTCGTTTTATCCAATAATATTGGATTTACCTTGGAAATATAATCATCGGCTTACCTATAATAATAATGCTTTATAGGCTGAAATATATTATACTAGCTTTCCGCCTGCGGCTTCGCCCGCGTTTTCAAAGAAAAACCCGCATAGTCCCGTTCCCGTGGGATTTCCTGGATAAAACCTAGCCTATGTTGCTCAGTGAAGATGCAGCTTTCTAATGGTGAATTTGAATTTGAATGAAGAATTTTTTAAATCGGTCCAGTAGTTTATGCGTGAAAACCATACATACATACATAGGTACATACATAATTACAAAACTTTCCTCTTTATAATATTAAGTATAGATAATTTTAGAACTTAATTTAAAACTTAAACTTAACCATTTACCTGTTAATATAACTTCTAAAACCGATATACTTATTCAAAATAAGTAACCGAAGAAAACTTTTCTGTAAACTAACTTTTGCCGTAAACTTTACAATGTTTGTGTGCTTTTTAAGTTTATTTGTTTGTTTTTCGCAAGTTTTAGTTTTATCCTACATTTAAAAGATAAGATGTAACCCACTTGTTAGGAGTTCTGTCTGAATGGCCTCTTAAAATAAAAATTGTAGAACAGAAATCAAGAAGCTTATATCAGAAATTCATAGGTATTGTATTTATCATATGATATTATTTTTCTTATCTTTAACAGTTTAAAATATTACTAGTATTAAGTGAAAACTGTCGTAGTTTGTTTTATTTACATACCTAGGTTAAGCTCTCTAGCATAATTTATTGCAATGAGATCTTTTTATGGCCCGTGTAAATGTGTATTTATTGGTTTTCCACTTCCAGTAATAGAGAAGTCGATGCGTGTAATTTTTTAAATAGGGTTTAGCTAAAGATTAGGCACTTAAATGTTTTAATTAATAATACTGTTATATTATTTCTTTTTTTATAAGCGTCGTGTAGGTAAAATGGTATGTAAAATTGAGGTATTGTGGTACATTAACAATATAATTATATGATATCTTTCTTGAAAGTCGGCAGGTACTTATATTGTAATTATTCGTTCGCACTGCAGGTTATAGCTTCATTATTGACCGGTTGGCTTGGTTGGTCACTACCAATGCAGTGCCACTGCACTGCATTCCAAGTCAGAGGTCGTGGGTTCGATTCCCACCAGGAGCAAATATTTGTGTGATAAACTATGAACATAGACGTTTGCTCTGTGTCTGGGTGTTAATTATCTATATTAAGTATTTATTTAACATCTATATATATAAAACTCAACGGTGACTGATATAGTGATCTATCAACGCACAGCCCAAACCACTGGACGTATCGGGCTGAAATTTGGCATGCAGATAGATGTTATAACGTAGGCGTCCCCTAAGAAAGGATTTTAGAAAATTCGTCCCCTAAAGGGGTAAAATAGGGGATAGAAGTTTGTATGAAACTTTTTATTCCTTGGATGTATTTGCATGAAATTGGGCATGTAGATAGATCATATGACGTAGACGTTCTGTTAAGATTTTTTTTTTAATTCATCCCCTAAAGGTGTAAAATAGGCAATAGAAATTTGTAGGAAACTTTTTATTCCTTTGATGTATTCGCATGAAATTGGGCATGTAGATAGATCTTATGACACGTAGGCGTCCGGTAAGAAAAGATTTTCGAAAATTCATACCCTAGCTTTGCCCTGCGGTTTCAGTCAGTAATCATATATATATAAAGCTACACTACCACTCACTCACTGACTGACTGACATCGGGTTTCTCGGAAACTACGGGGAAAGTTGGGGGAATTTTGACGTGATCGTGTAGAGGTGCTCCCAGTGACCACCGGAAAAATATAGCGAACTCCAACACCCTGGACAAGAGGGTGGACCCCTGGAGGTGCGCAAAAACGGTGATACCTGGAGGGGGGGTGTCTGAACAAAAAATGCTCGGAACTGGTGGCGATTACCAGGGGAGGTGGAAAAATGGGGATTTTCGCGAAAACAAGATGGCCGCCGTACTTTGCCAAAATCGCCGTTTATGAATCCTTACGTCTCAAATTTGGCACACGTGCTCTGTTTGAGCCGGCGAATCGATCGGTGCCCCGTTCGAGTGGCTCCGGGCCCCCGTTTCCAACTTCCATACAACGTAAAATCCAACGGCCCGCGGAAACGGTGCGAGTTGGGTTGGGGGTCCCGGAACTAAAAATGATCACCACCTTGGGACGCTACCAGGGAGCCATAGTGGGATGCTAGATTTTGGAATTTTTCCATTTTTGGCGCAAACATAAAAACGTAAATTTAGACGAGGTGGTGCAATAGAGAAATAAACCAATGACGCATTCATACTCGCCCAGCTCCCAGGATATCCAGAAAAATCCGAAATCTTGAACTTTCTCACAGCCCGCGGAGACGGTCAACGGCCCGCGCAAACGGTAGCAGCTACATCTGGGGTGCTCAAACTAAACTTGTAGTAGACCTCGAGCAATTACCACAGATAGTGAAAAAAATTCAAAATGGCGGAAAAAATGGCCGCCGCCATACAAATTCTAAAACGGCCATCGCTGGGCCGATCACGCTGAAACTTGGCGCAGGGGCTTTAATCGAGCCTCACATTGAGTTGGTATACTCATAATCGAGTTTCCATCGCTGGTTTCCGAGTTTCATACAACGCAAAATTCGACGGCTCTCTGAAACGGCGCAAGATAGGTGGGGGGTGTAGAACTAAAAAATGATCAGGAAGATGGGGTGCTACCAGGGCAATCGAGAAATTTTAAATTGGACGTAATTTTTTTTCAAAAAATGGCCAATTTTTCAAAGCAAGATGGTGGCGCCGGTTCCGTCACGATAGGTCTGAAAATTGACATCTGTGCTTTGATTGGTCAGATTTACAAAACTGCATACTCAGAATTTCTCTCAGACCCCCGGTTTCCATTTTCCATACATCACGAAATTCAACGGCTCTCTGATCTGGTGGCACTTAGGTTGGGGTCACCACGGTAAAAAATGTTTAAAAACTTGGTCCGCTTCCAGGCACATAAAAATTTTTGCTAAAAAGCGAAATTTTTTTTTTCGAAAATTTTGTATGGAAATTTCCATAGTAGGAAGGGTAATTGAATAGCATCGGCAAAAGACGGCACCGCGGGCTGCTTGCTGCCCGCGCACCGCGCAACTTCGGGGGTTGACAGCCTCCCGGAGTAGAAAATATTTATTAACTTTTGAACTACCGCACGAGCCAAGCGAGCGAAGCGAGCGAGTCACGGCAGCGGCCAGCGTAAATATTCAAATAGGTAGCGAGGAGCGAAGCGACGAGCGTGTTAGGTTAACTTTTGAACTACTTACCGCACGAGCCAAGCGAGCGAAGCGAGCGAGTCGCGTCAACGGCCGGCCTAAATATTCAAATAGGTAGCGAGGAGCGAAGCGACGAGCGTGTTAGGTTAACTTATGAACTACCTACCGCACGAGCCAAGCGAGCGAAGCGAGCGAGTTGCGGCAGCGGCCGGCCTAAATATTCAAATAGGTAGCGAGGAGCGAAGCGACGAGCGTGTTAGGTTAACTCTTGAACAGTTTATTATGAAAAGTCACTGCCCGCTATCGATAAGACGTTTCAAAAATTTTACCAATATTTGAATAAGTAATTTATAAGCAGTTTAGGTAGCGAGGAGCGAAGCGACGAGCGTGTTAGTTTAACTTTTGAACTACCACACGAGCCATGCGAGCGAAGCGAGCGAGTCACGGCAGCGGCCGGCCTAAATATTCAAATAGGTAGCGAGGAGCGAAGCGACGAGCGTGTTAGGTTAACCTTTGAACTACCTATCGCACGAGCCAAGCGAGCGAAGCGAGCGAGTCGCGGCAGCGGCCGGCCTAAATATTCAAATAGGTAGCGAGGAGCGAAGCGACGAGCGTGTTAGGTTAACTCTTGAACAGTTTATTATGAAAAGTCACTGCTCGCTATCGATAAGACGTTTCAAAAATGTAACAATATTTGAATAAGTAATTTATAAGCAGTTTCGACTGACTGTAGAATCGCTGTTAGCAGATGTTACAAATGGAAAGGAAATTCGAATGCATTTTCAAATGACTGAAGATTTCTGCCCTAGGATGAGCCACGAGCTGCGCAGCTCGCGCACCACGCACCCTCGAAGGTGGACAGCCCCCCGGAATAGAAAATTTTGAATGGGGAATTTATAAGCATTACCGACTGACTGTAGAATCGCTGTTAGGAGATGTAACAAATGGATAGGAAATTTGAATGCATTTTCAAATGACTGAAGATTTCTGCCCTGGGATGAGCCGCGAGCTGCTTGCAGCTCGCGCACCATGCACCCTCGAAGGTGAACCGCCCCCCGGAATAAAAAATATTTGAATTTGAAATTTATAAGCACTTCCGATTGACTGTGGAATCGCTGTTTGCAGATAATAGCAAATTGACGGGGAATTTTAATGCATTTTCAAATGACTGAAGATTTCTGTCCTGGGATGCTTCGCGGGCTGCTTGCAGCCCGCGCACTACGCTCCCTCGAAGGTTGACAGCCTCCCGGAGCGGAAAATACTTGAATTGGGAATTTATAAGCACTTCCGATTGACTGTGGAATCGCTGTTAGCAGAAAATTACAAATGGACTGGGAAATCTAACACATTTTCTAATGACTGCCCTATTGCTTCAACCCAGGGGCAAAAGGGGCTCGCGGGCTGCTTGCAGCCCGCGCACAACGCACCAGCTAGTCTATATATATAAAACTCAAAGGTGACTGATATAGTGATCTATCAACGCACAGCCCAAACCACTGGACGTATCGGGCTGAAATTTGGCATGCAGATAGATGTCATAACGTAGGCGTCCCCTAAGAAAGGATTTTAGAAAATTCGTCCCCTAAAGGGGTAAAATAGGGGATAGAAGTTTGTATGAAACTTTTTATTCCTTGGATGTATTTGCATGAAATTGGGCATGTAGATAGGTCATATGACACGTAGGCGTCCGGTAAGAAAAGATTTTCGAAAATTCATACCCTAGCTTTGCCCTGCGGTTTCAGTCAGTAATCTATATATATAAAACTCAAAGGTGACTGATATAGTGATCTATCAACGCACAGCCCAAACCACTAGACGTATCGGGCTGAAATTTGGCATGCAGATAGATGTCATAACGTAGGCGTCCCCTAAGAAAGGATTTTAGGAAATTCGTCCCCTAAAGGGGTAAAATAGGGGATAGAAGTTTGTATGAAACTTTTTATTCCTTGGATGTATTTGCATGAAATTGGGCATGTAGATAGATCATATGACACGTAGGCGTCCGGTAAGAAAAGATTTTCGAAAATTCATACCCTAGCTTTGCCCTGCGGTTTCAGTCAGTAATCTATATATATAAAACTCAAAGGTGACTGATATAGTGATCTATCAACGCACAGCCCACAAACCAGCACACAAACCACTGGACGTATCGGGCTGAAATTTGGCATGCAGGTAGGTATCCCCTAAGAAAGGATTTGGATCAATTCTACCCCCAAGGGGATTAAATAAGGGATGAAAGTTTGTATGAAACTATGTCAATTTTATACCGATCGGGCTTAGACTTTGCATGCATAAAGCTACTATGACGTAGGCATTCCCTAAGTAAGAATTTTGTCAAATTCCACCTCTAAGGGGATAAAATATGTGATTAAAGTTTTGTAGTTTTGTAGGCCCTAAGTTTTTACATACGCTTAAAAAATGTACCAAAGCCGCAAAAAATATACCTAATTAATATTAATACTTCTTAACGCGAGCAAAGCCGCGTGTAAAAGCTAGTTATATATATGTATGTTTATCAACCATCAAGTTTCCATAACACAAGCGAAAGCTTAGTATGGGATCAGAACGTGCCGTGTGTGAAAATTGTCCTGAAATATTTATTATTTATTATGTAGTAAAGTACAAAGTAGGTAAACACTATAATAGCACCTTAATGGTGTTGGACCGAAAAAAATAGTATGTACATGGTGTTTCCCATGATGATTGCATGAGGAAAGAATGTAACATCTGTTTCAATGATCCATTTCCCCGGCGAGCTAGTAGGTATTAAAGGAATCACGGACTGTTTATTGTATAAATAAAATATAAATATCTAGATTATCACAGCAAATAATTTCTTTATTCCACCCCACTTCATTAAATTCGAACGAATCAATCAATGTCGGACTCTCAGCATTTTTAAGCTAATTAATTGCTTGGAAAGGGTGAAATAAATCTAGATTGATCTTTAGACTTTTTAAAAAGCTTGTTTGAAATTTTAAACATCAGTAAATTTATTTTTGGCGAAGTTGAGTTACATTTAGGTATTTTATATTATTGTTTGTTGGAAAATAACATGTTGTAATAATTATAATGAAATGAAAACAAGCAGATTAGAACCGAAAAAATCAGCCACAATCTTGATAATATTTGCGATTACTACGTACCTATACATTATACAAAGTTTTACTACACGGTAGATGTGCGTCACATTGACAAAAAAAAACTTTTCAAGAATTAAAACAACTGATAGACAAATATAATAACCTACTTACACAATATAAATACCATTCTGATGTAATAAGATAACATACATACACATCACGTTCGATTCCAGGCATAAATTTAAGTCTAAGTCTAATAAAATTTTCTGACAAGCGCGCCCTATTCCATACATGGACCGATTTCGTGAGCAATATTTTTCCTTTATCTGTGTAATGAGAAAATGAAACGGCAGCGCAGCAAAGAGGTTGGATTACGGGAATTTTGTATATTTCAATTGGAGGAGGTATGATAATATATTGGGTGTATAATGACTCAATATTAAATACTAGCTATGCCCCGCAGTTTTACCCAAATTGCTCCGCTCCTATATAGACTTGTTGGCAATATTCAAGCAAAATTTGAATTAAATCCTACTTTTTTAGTATTTTTTTATTTTGGCCCTGACAAACATACAAACATCGAAAAATCGATTGTAGATCACGCCCCAAGTATTCTTTTAAAAAAATATTCTATGTACCTATAGTTTTGACTTTCCTAAATCCTAATATTTCATTATAATATGCAGGTATTATTTGATTGGATTAAAAAATAAATTAAACTAATAGCAAATAGGGTAATAGCTCAAATGCATTGAATAAAACTCTGGCTGGTAATAATAATAGTAGAGTTTGTTGTACCGGGTGGAATTTTGTAATGGCACCTGAAGGTAGATGTTTTCTTTCTTTTCATAAAATATAATGAAATATTTTCTTAGAGAACACTGCTGATGGCATAACAAAATTCCAACTTTAATTGATTTCTCTCCTTAGATTTATTATAATTAAAAAATGTTCGGTTCTATTTTTAAATTTTCTAAATATAAATTAAACACTTATATTTCATAGTTTTAAAATGAAATAATACCTGCCTAATATTTTTGTGAGGTTACAATATGTCTGTTCATGATGTTGTTGTTCAGAATGTTCTCAATGTCTCAATAGACGATTTATTTTATGAAAAAATCTAATTATATAATAATAGGATATTATACGAACAATAAATGAAATTTTAGTAGTAGACTAAAAGCTGTCTCCTATAAAATATGCATTTCAAAATCCCATATATAACTTTTGGTATTTCTCATAAATTAACTGAACTTAATTTTATGACATAATAAAATACTTCAAAATTTTAAACAGCGATTAAATTGAAATAAGTTATCCAAAATTTATAATCTAAATGTAGTAATAAAATTAGCATAAATAATACTTATCATGAACAACTGTCGTTAATAAGATATTCAGAAAATCCAATTTCTCAGCCCTCCCCTTCCTGAAATTCCAACCCTCTTAAAATGCCAAAATGGCGCATGTACGATGTTTATTGCATACCGAAAGTGTAACTGGATCATTATTTATTTAGCTAGTTGTGTAACGCGGCTTTGTGTGTGCGATTTGCTGAAATTGTATTGACTTTCTGGTCTATATTCTAGCTTTTTCCATTAGTTGTCCTTTCTATGCGCCTCTCCACCATTAGGTACATTAACCCCGAAGTTTTATTTATTTTAAATTGGCGAATGCATCATCACTACATAGTATAAAACAAAGTCGCTTTCTGTATCCCTATGTCCCTTTGTATGCTGAAATCTTTAAAATTACGCAACGGATTTTGATGCTTTTTTTTTCCAATAGATAGAGTGATTCAAGAGGAAGGTCTTAGTATATGATTCATTAGGTTTTAGACAAAGCGGGTGAAGCCGCGGATGGTAAGCTAGTTTACAAATATTTACGGGCAGTGGCTAAATATTCAGCACTCACATGGCACTCACAAAGTTTCGAGTTCATCATACGCAAAAGGAGAATTATTATTATACTAACTAAATAAACATCCACAATTCACTCATTTCATTTCATTTAATTTCACAGTTATCTGAGTAATTCTTTCAAACATTAAAAATACATTATTAAAACGTCGCTTTAATTGAAAATAAACTTCCAAACTACGACAGAAGACCAAAGCGCTACAAATCTGATCAAGGAGTTAGACAATTTTCAATCTTAATAAAGGCATTTAAATCCCCTTTTACCCGAGTCCGAGTTTGACTGACTAGTTATTAAGTTCTTATCGTCATTGTCATATATTTCATAAAAAGAATCCGCTGGGCTCAACGTTATTGCGTAAGCAGTGTTTGTGCTGCCTTGCTGTATTACGGTCCTACGGTACCTTTGAGTTCTAAATATAGATAGACTCCAGAATGTTCGACGGCAGAATGTAGAATATTTTATTGTAATGAACGGTGATTTGGAGCGGAGTTCTGAATTACCTAGTGAGAATTCTGAGAAAAAGATTGATTGTGAATATTGAAGAAAAGCTTTTATATCATTTCTTTTATATTATTTTAGTATAATCCTTCTGACAGATTTTCAGCTATAATTAGCACTGTGTATTAATAAATGAAAGATGGTAAATTCGAAAGCAAACATTATGTCTGGTTTTTTACTAAAGATTTTTGAGAAAAAGCTTTTTTAAAACTTAGAAAAAGGTCCGTCATAATAAAGATACATAGTTTAAAAGCATAAACAAAACACCTACTAAGTAGTTGCAAATTATAAAATATTATAGTTGCAGGTTTCAAAGTCCGTGTAATTATAAAACCTGATGAACTTTTGTCAAAGGGCTCGGTAATCTAAATAATCACGACAGATTTTCCAGATAAGATAATATTAAATTTCGTTTTAATTTCGAAGGTTAGGGCACGTGGAAAGGCATTTGTGTATTTGTCTAATTGTATACGCCGAAATAGATGGTTGAGGTTTTGTGGTTGGAACACGAAATCTGTGAGTCAAAAATAGAAACTAGAAATATCGTTTTTGAAATTATGAATAGGTTTATTCATTTCAGTAGTGTTTGAATATAGGTCTCCAATTGTAACAAGTTGGGAATACTAAAAATAGTTTCTCATTTCATAGAAATTACGCCTCGATGTAAACAAAATATGAAACAGACATGGTCTTTCATATCACATAATATTTGGTTCGCTATTTCATATAAAACGAGAGAGTCTGGTGAGTTATAACTTATAAGAATAACTTAAACTAAATATCTCTAATAATAGTAGTGTTATTAAAAGAGTAGAACCAACACAATTCCATATTATTCCAATATAATTTTATGTAACCCATTATTAAATTGAGAAGCAAATATAAAGGACTAGCTTTCCGCCCGCGGCTTAATCCACGTTTTCAAAGACAAACCCGCATAGTTCCCGTTCCCGTGGGATTTCCGGGATAAAAACTATCCTGTGTGTTAATCCAAGTTACCATCTATATGTGTGCTATATTTCATTGTAATCACTTCAGTAGTATTTGCGTGAAAGAGTAACAAACATACACCTACACATACATACATCCTCGGAAACTTTCGCATTTATAATATTAGTAGGATTAGTTTAAAGCTGTTTATGTGATCCATATTGCTTATACGTTCTAATAATTGCTAATTTCCTGTACCAATTTTCCAGTGGCGGTATACTAAAGGATTATTCATCCACATTCACGGTAGATGTCTAGTTGTTTAATGTAATCCATACTAATATTATAAAGCTTTGTTTGTTTGAACGCACTAATCTCAGGAACTACTGGTCCGATTTGAAAAATTATTTCAGTGTTGGATAGCCCATTTATCGAGGAAGGTTATAGACTATCATCATCTTAAGACCAACCAAATGCGAGTGAAACCGCGGAGCGCACTTAGTTTGTTATATTAATAGAAATTCTATATTCGATTTATTTCGACTCATGTAACGAACGAGAAAATTTGTAAGAATCGTATGTATGTACTTACGTTCTCTTCCACGCGAAAACCATTGAAGATTTGACGATATTTGGAAGTGATAATCTATACTACTTAATATTATAAAGCTGAAGAGTTTGTTTATTTGTTTGAAGGCGCTAATCTCAGGAACTAATGTTCCGATTTGAAAAATTCTTTCGTTGTTAAATAGCCCATTTATCGAGGAAGGCTATATATCATCACGCTAAGACCGACAGGAGCGGAGTAATGCAAGTGAAACCACGGAACACAGCTAGTAACTCGTTAACTTTAGAAATATCTACATGCTTTTGCCTGCAAAACCACGCACATCTAGTTTAGATAATAAAATAGTAGAGAAATTCAATAATGTATATTTTTTGATGGAAACTTAAATATACAGGTAGACTGTCAAGCGTGGCGTAGACTAGTGATAAGATTTTCTTGCAAAGAAGGTTGTTCTTTGAATACAAATTCCGTTCAATCTTTGCTTCAGTTAGGCATGGAAGTTCGGTTTTGGTCTTAGCGTAATGATAATATAATATAGCCTAAGCGTTATTCGATAAACGGGCTATCTAACACCGAAATAATTTTCAAATCCGACCAGTAGTGGTTCCTGAGATTAGCGCGTACAAACAAACAAACTCTTCAGCTTTATAAGTTTAGTATAGATTGCTACGAGGTGTGAATCATTTTTAGAGGAAAATACATATTATGTTTTTAAGTTTTATCATACTCAGGATGAATTTAATAACTATCGATGTACAGTTGATTAAGCTGACTTAGGCATACCTAAACAAAATTACCTATAAGCCGCACATACAGACACACGGACGTCCAAGACAGAACTTTTTTAAACTGTTTTTTAACTAGTTTAAATAACAAAAATGACATCAAAAAATATCATGAATGTTAAAAATAGTGTTTTTTCTTAATATGTGTGTGTATGTATTATCTTACAAGTGCAATGTATGATACATAAAGACATTTTAAGTTTGAAAAATCAGATGTTTTGCGCGAAGTGACAGTAAATAATATGGTCAGCATGCAACAATAAATATATATAATAGCCTACTGCTATACTAGGCTATCTAAAGAAAATAATTTTCATGCCCTATAATTATTATTAAATGTAATAATTATAAGTTTACTATATACTCTATCGCATTAAAATAATGATGTAGTCATGAAGTACCTATGTAAAAACGTTGTCATAGTAATATGAAAATGGAAGAATAGCTTACAAAACTACGAGTATAAAAGTCTATATAAAAGAACTATTCTTGTTTATTGAAACACTGGTCATAGATAATAACAAACTAACAGAGCGACACAACTTGTGGTTGTGATGTTTTAATTATCCATTGTGTGGATTGTCGTTAGAAATTTATTATGTGTGTATCAGTTTTTGAAAAAGCAATAATTACAAAAGGAAAGATATTCTATACGTAATAGGTAGTAATCTATACATATAATAAATCTGTAGAAGGGTCAATTCTGTACATTGTAAATATTGAAAAAATAAATAGCAGGGGGTGTTACTGGATCGATACCAAACCCAAATATGTGATTAAAAAAATTTTTGTCTCTCTGTCTGTCTGTATGTGAAGATATCACGTGAAAACTAACGGTTCGATTTCGATGAAACTATGTATAATTATACCTTATTATCCTGGACGTAAAATAGGATACTTTTTATCCTGGAAAAGTACGTAGAAAAAAAATTAAATTAATTTTTCAGTTTTAGGTATCCATAGACGTTGTTCTGTAGAACCCTGAACACACGTTGCGTTATGCGTATTATTAGGTATAGGCCTAGCCGTATTTGGGTCCAATAGATATTTATAAGATGTCATTGTAAGAGTTACTCAAAAATGGAGAAATAAACCATCCACGCGAAGATCGACATCCGCGCGGACGGAGTTGCGGGCGGAAGCTAGTAGTATTAAAATAATTCAGAGCAAATATTAAAATAACTATTAACAATTAATTTATAAATATATAGCAATTATTTTATATTTGTATCAGATATATTGTCATTACAAAATCATAAAATACAAATTTTACATTAAAACAGGACATTTGATGCAAAGGGCGGCTTTATTTTTCATTATTCAAGCATACTCTAGCAACACGAGCTTCTGTGATTGTTAAATTGAGAGATCATTTAGGTATTTTTATTCATATTCAATATGTAGATTACATAATAAGTCACCCTAAAGCTACGGCAAAGTTCGAAACTTTCACAGTCGTATTTATTAGGATCACGCTTAAAATTCGTATCGAAGCCACACAAAAGATAAATTGTTCAAACTAAACTAGTTATTAACAAACCGAATACTATTTAAACTGTCAGTCAAATATATGAATTCTGACGCGTTAGTTTCTAATAACAATAGAGAGTAAAGCTACGGGCAACATATACTTGTATGACAATGCCATTACGAAAGAATTCTAGTGCTAGCACTAACTGTGTTAAAAACCATAATATGGGTAAAAGATATATCAAAGAGCATAATAGAGTAGGATAATAATATTCCGGGCGGTGGAACGGGGAATGTAATCCATCGTCCGGTTCGGTGAGGCGGCTTGAGACGTGTTCCGCTCATGCCGCCAACGGGAGGGAAGAGCAGGCAAACCATCTTTCCTGTTCTTGGCTTGCGCCTGGCCTAGAGATGGGCTGCCGCCGAGGGGGTCACGGAAGAATTCCAACCAATACCCGCGGCCCCATCATTAAAGCGGCTCGACGGAACACAGTGGGGTTTTAGTTGGTAGGAATCCGACATAACCCACGGCTCCTTCCCCGGGGGCAGTGGGTATCTTTGGAAGATTTCCCCACTATAAAAAAAAAGGATAATAATAATCTGTGATAGAGCGTAAATATAAGTACAGTCAAAAGTGCACTCTGTAGGTATTTGGGATATTTTTTGAACAGGAATCAACAATGGACCAATACCTAAATATTATTTGAAGGTTGAACTCTAATTATGATGCATTAAACTATTTTAACCTTTTATTAAAGGTTGTTAACGTCCATAGTTTAAATTTCATGTAGCTATAGGTTAGTTCGTAGAAGCATCTTCGGATAATCCTATTATTTGTGTTTATTAAATTTTGTTGGAAATTGATTTTAAGTTTCGCAGAATTCTAAGTAGACATATTATTTATGGGTAAAGTGTTCATGTTTATATTATATCATGATGAGAACTCATTTGATTTGTAAATTTTGTGAAAATTGTCCTGAAATATAACCTGCTTAAGCTTTAGGAATAATTAGTCAGTTTTATTAAAGCCTGAGTAACTTTTTCTGGTCCTACCAGACCGAGACATTTTTTTTTCTTCGTCTACACCGGGAATCGAACCCAGGACTCGTTGCTACGCTCACGCGTCAACCACTCACTGTACCAAGGAGGCGGTCACATACAAATAATATAGGTAACCTAGAATTCTATGCATATAGCGACAACAGCAATACTCAAACATCAAATATACGTATACACCTAATCCGCTCTTATGACGTGAAACTCGGAAATGAGAGCAATTTAATCTCTTATACATCCGAGCAATAAAACTTTTGGTATCAAAAAGTTTTGTAGGTATTCGCCCGCCTTGCCGTAAACTGTATATTTTTTCGTTATTTATATGGGATTATATTGGGATAAAGATTAAATCATCTGACTAGAAATACAACAATAAATCATGTAAAATCTGAAACACCACTTAACAACTTCAGCCCTTGGCTTCTCTTGCGTTCCGGATAAAAAAATTATTTGTAGGTATAATATTGTAATCCACGAATAATAAAAAAATCGGTATTATCATGAAGAACCGCAATAAAAACAATGCTTTATTTCGATAAATCAAAAGCTAATTCGTAAAAAATGTTTCTATATTTAATTCTGCGTTATACATGAAAACACTAATTTAAAAGAAAGAAATAAAGAAATAAGAAATAAAAACATTTATTTGACAACACAGCGTGACACATCAAAAAGTAGACAATAAAGAAAAGAATACATACAAATAACACAAAAAATTTAACAAGAAAAGAGAAAAAAAAAATATTAAAACAAATTGTGCCCGCAGTACCGCCAAAAAGGACCTAGTTCAGCTTGTGCCAGGCATGAGCCTAGCGCTGGTTTTCAACTAGAACCTAGTTTCGACTCACGGATATGAAACGACGCAATAATAATAATACATTAAAAATAATGTGATAAACATAATATTACATACACATATATTATATCGTGAAAAACGTACCCACATAAATATAAAAATAAAAAGTTCTATAAAATAAATATAGATAGGATTGACCCATACTAAAAGATAAAATAAATAGTAAGAAAAAACAAAAACGAAAAAATAAGCATTGGACATTAATCTAACCTTCGCTGTTCATCGATTAAGTAGTTCTTAAGATGTTTTTTGAATGTATTAATGTTTAACAATAACCTAATCGGTGGCGGCAAGTCATTCCATATTTTCGATGCTGCATAGCGGAAGCTGCCTCTAAAAGTGGAAGTACTATGTTGAGGAATGATAAGTGGCTGAGCACAGCTTCTGCATGCAACATCTCGACTACTCGTTGTCCAGCTGAGCCTTTCGTACAGATATATGGGCATACGGGTCTTGGCAATTCCAAACATGAGACAGGCCAGATGTAGTTGGCGTCTTGCTTTAAGCTTAAGAACTCCCTGCTTATTTAAGAACGGTGTGACATGACTACGTGGTGGAATAGTGTAGCAGTAGCGTGCACACGCATTCTGTACTCTTTGTATCAGCCGATCTGTTCTGGCCAGGAGACGTGGACCATAAACAGTATCAGCGTAATTAAGTTTTGAAATAACTAGAGACTCCACCAGACGTACTCGAAGATCCTCAGACAAGTATGGACGCACTCTATATAAGGTTCTCAACCGGAAAAAACAATTACGAACCACATCGGTTATGTGCTTTTCGTACCTTAATGAGCTATCGACATACAAGCCCAGATTTCGTGCCTCGTCAACTTTTTGGATTGCCTTACCCATGAGCTTGACGTCAAAAGATGGTAGAGATTTAATATGCTTCTTTGAACCGAATAACATATACTTCGTCTTGTCAGGATTCAGCACTAATGCATTGGTCTCAGCCCATTCTGCAATACTTGCGAGGTCATCGTTCAAGTATTTAACAGCATTGTGTAAATCAGTGGGGAAAAATGAAATGTATACCTGAGTGTCATCGGCATAAATATGAACTTACAATTTTTAATAGAATTTATTATATCAGCTGAGTAAAGAATAAATAAAATAGGGCCCAAAATAGAGCCTTGGGGCACACCTCTTTCAAGTAGGCTAAAACTTGACAATTGGATACTGCCATCATCCGACCGAATTTCAACCCTCTGTTGTCGATTAGATAGATAACTATGAAACCAGAGCACTGTACTCTGGCTAAAACCATAATAATGTAGTTTCGACAAAAGCAGGGGAATATTAATACAGTCGAAAGCTCGGGAAAAATCAAGCAATACAAGAAGAGTACACATGCCCTTGTCCTGAGCGGCCAATATATTGTCAGTGACGTCCAACAAAGTTGTTGTAGTGCTATGGCACTTTCTGAACCCTGACTGAAACACGGGGAGCAAGTCATTTTTATCAATAAAATCTGTGAGTTGCTTACAAACAACTCTTTCTAGTATTTTAGACATACATGGCAAAATACTTATCGGCCTTAAGTCTTTGTAAGAAGTTAGGCTACTTGTTTTAGGTAATGGTCGAACCAATGCCATTTTCCATAAACTAGGAAATATTGACTTTTGTATTGAACTATTTATGATATGGGTTATAGGTTCCAAGGTATAAGGGAGTGTTAGTATCAACATATTCAAATTAATTTGACACTTATTTGACACTTTAACAGACACTATTTCTACATTCAGTGACTACGACTATCTGGTGCTCACCGGTGATTTTAATATAAATCTCATTAACAAACGAGACCCAAATACCGCCCGCTTGAATGCATTCTTACAATCTCTGCAATTAGTAAATCATGTCAATGATAGACACCTACACACTTTACTGATCATAGTCAGTCACTCATTGATGTTATTTGTACGAATGCTCCTGTAGCTAAAATAAAAGTTGAACATATCCCAGACCTTGGTGCTCACGCAATTATCACAACAGAATTTAAATTAAGAAAAAACACCTTGTCCCCCAAACACATAATATTTAGACCATTAAAAGACATAGATCTTAATAAATTGAATAAAGCTGTTTCTGTTCTACCCTGGGACACAATTGCGTGTTTTTCCGATGTGAATCAGATGGTAGATGCATTCAATCACTTGATTATAAACTTATTTGACTCATTTGCCCCTATTAAGAAGTCTTTAATAAAGAAAGTGTCGTATCCATGGATAACCAGTAACGTAAGGTACATGATGAAGCTGAGAGATGAGCAACATTATAAATTTCGAAAAACTAACCTTGACGCTCATCTTCAGGACTATAAACATTTGAAAAGTTTAGTGAACACTAGCTTGTTCTATGAAAAGAAAGCCTTCTTTGATCACAACATAAACCAACATAAAAATAATGCAAAACTTCTGTGGAAAAATTTGAAAAGAAATATTATCCCTGATTTTAAACGCACTGGTGAGATCCCGCAACATTTGTGTGACGCCGACGCAATTAATAAACATTTCCTTGATGTTCCCGGTCAAAGTATTGCTGACCCTGTCGACCTCGCCTATTTTGACAAAAATCTTTATTGTGACAGTACTTTTACATTCGAGCCCGTAAGTGAAAGCTATGTCGGAAAACTTATTCTTGACATCAAAAGCAATGCAGAAGGAGTCGATGGAATCACCAGGGACATGTTTCTTTTAACACTTCCACATTCTCTTCACGCTTTTACTGCAATTATTAATAAATCTCTCTCTTCTTCACTTTTCCCATCGCAGTGGAAGACAGCCCTGGTGCGGCCCATACCAAAAAACAGCAATCCTACTGCCCTCAAAGACCTTAGGCCGATCAGTATTCTCCCCTACCTCTCCAAGATCTTAGAGCGAGTTGTCTACAACCAAGTCACTAAGTACTGTGAATTAAATAATATCTTGCCGGAGTACCAGTCAGGTTTTAGAAAACTTCGTAGCACCTGCACTGCTTTGATTGATGTTGTGGATAACTTGCTCTCTGCACGTGACAATGGCCAGCCATCACTTCTAACTCTGCTTGATTTTTCTAGGGCCTTTGACTGTATAAACATTTCTTTTCTTCTCTCAAAGCTTAATTTCTATGGTTTCAATCCTATTTCTTCATCTTGGTTTGATAGCTATCTTCGCCAACGTCACCAAAGAGTAATGCTGGTTAAAGGTGACGGAAACAGAGACCTTTCTTCGCTTGTGCCTGTCAACAGAGGAGTTCCCCAGGGCTCCATTCTCGGTCCTCTTCTATTTATAATATACACGGCAGATATCACCTCTTGTATACATAACTCCCAATATCATTTATATGCCGATGATTTGCAACTTTACATGCCTGTTGATAGAGATCGAATAGAAGAATGCACCGGGAAAATGAATGAGGATTTGGAACGCATATCTGACTGGTCTCATAAAAACTCATTGGTTCTTAATCCATCCAAGTCTAAATATCTTGTTGTTGGCTCTAAGAAGCAAGTCTCTGACTTGGTTAAAGCAGATCCCACTGTTTTTGTAAACTCCATTCCTATAGAGAGGGTTACAATTGCTCGTAACCTGGGCATCGATTTCGACGGCCAGTTAAGGTTCGAAGATTATGTCACTAATTTAGTTAGTAATTGCTTTTATAGACTCAAAGTTCTTTACAATATTCGGCCTTTTCTGAGTGTCGATCTACGAATAAGATTGTGCGAAAGCATCGTACTTTCTAAATTAAATTACGCTCTCCCTGTTTATGGACCTTGTCTAACGGCAAAAGTACAGCGTCTTATTCAGAGAGTCCAAAACTCCTGTGCCAGATTTTGCGTGACAATCCCACCCAGGTCTCATGTCACCCCTTTTCTTAATAGCATAAAGTTTTTAAAAATGAAGGGTCGGCAAGATTTACTATTGGCTTGCCTTTTATTTGATACGATCCATACAAAGCAGCCTGAATATCTGTACACAAAACTATTGTGGCGTAAGGATACTAAAAGGGGTGAAATAAGAAGTGGGACCCAAGAGTTATCCATTCCCCAACATAAAACTACCGCCTTTCGTGGGTCATTTAAATATAATGCGACGAAATGTTGGAATAACATACCACCTCCAATAAAAAAACTCAAGTGCAAATCCAACTTTCGTCGCACTTACAAATCACTACTGCTCAATTTACAAGCATCTTAATTTTATTTCCTTTGACTATACGTATCCAAATTTATAAATTAACACATTATACATATATACCTACATATAAATACTGATTTTAATTGACCAAATATATCTATATAAATTTATACAAATATATCTTTTCTACTGCTTATATAATATTATTATTATTACATTTATTATACATTACATTTATTATTTGTTTAATTCATAATTAATTATTCTATTTTTATTATACCTATATATACATACTTGATACTTGATTGGAGGCGCAAACTATTCATCTGGGTATCTGGCAGAATTATCAGCGTTGTGGAGCTTTCTCCCACAACATTATGCTGAGCCAGGGCCTAATTACAGCCAGTGCGCAACACACATACCTAATACATTTGTGTACTTATAACTGTTAGTGTGTGTAAATTATTTTGTGTTATTTTATGTTTGTTTTCCTTTTTTTATATTTTGTATTATTATGTATGTCTGTTTGGTTGCAATAAATCTTTTTATTATTATTATTATGTGTATCTCATTCCATAATACTCGGGTACCATCATAAGGAAGGTACCCGGTCCTTTGGAAGGCTTACGTGGGGACACGGATCCAACACGCAGAGGCCCTTTAGAGAACTTTACTGTGTTGTGGGACACCAGCCGCAGCCTGCCCATGACTGCACTATAGAGATACAGTCCTAGGCAGTCCGCGGCCGATGTAGGACTATTTCAAGATATGGAAAAACAAAATAAACTGGGCTATGGAGTGGGAT
This sequence comes from Colias croceus, assembly GCF_905220415.1. Taxonomy (NCBI): domain Eukaryota; kingdom Metazoa; phylum Arthropoda; class Insecta; order Lepidoptera; family Pieridae; genus Colias; species Colias croceus. The sequence goes on along the minus strand of NC_059550.1, from coordinate 8,568,250 downwards.
GTTAAATGGGCCGGTATTTGGGGACTATTGGAAACTATGGCACCTGCCTTTCTACTAAAAGAAAGTAAAAATATGTTGGCAGGTGGTGACTCGCCCTCTCACTGTATGGGCCCCCGAAATAAGTCGCTGCAATAGTGCGACAAGGGGGCAACATATTGTGAGCAGCTAAGGGTGGAGAGGCGTCTCCGTTGGACTTTAAACGACGATCACGCGCTCCCTGAGGGTCCAGCATCACGTGCCCACTCGCCACTTACGATTCGCATCCACCCTTCGAGCTAAAAGCTCTCGCGACTCCACTCTGGCCGGCCGGTTAAGGCAAGCCAGAGGTGGGGGTCCTGTCCTCGTCAGGCTTCACTCCGACCGGCCGGTGATGGCAAGCCGGAGATGAAGACAGGGGTCTCCCCCGGGAGCACTCAGTTCCCGCGGGGTCGCTACTCCCCGACACCCCGCCACAAGGTGTCCTGCGGGTTGACTGATTGCACGGGTGGAATATCTACTGTCACGTAGACAATAGATATTGCAACCGTGGGCGATGGGGTCGTCACATCCCTACGCCCTTATTATTATTATTATGTTTCTCATCTCCATAATACTCGGGTACCACCAGAAGGACGGTACCCGGTCTTTTGGAAGGCTTACGTGGGGACACGGATCCAACACGCAGAGGCCCTTTTGAGAGTTTTAATGTGTTATGGGACACCAGCCGCAGCCTGCCCATGACTGCACTATATAGAGATACAGCCCTGGGCAGTCCGCGGCCGATGTAGGACTATTACAGAAAATGGAAATAAATGACTGGACTATGGAAGGGGTGCTATGTGGACAGGTTACTGGATCTATAGGAACTATGGCGTCTGCCTTTCTACAACAAAGTTTGTAAAAATATATTGGCAGACGGTGACTCGCCCTCTCACAGATGGGCCCTCTAAAAAGTCGCTGTAACTTAGCAACAAGAGGGCAACATGTCGTGAGCAGCTAAGGGTGGAGAGGCGTCCCTGGACTTTAAACTCCGATCACGCGCTCCCTGAGGGTCCAGCATCACGTGCCCACTCGCCACTTACGCTTCGCATCCACCCTTCGAGCTAAAAGCTCTCGCGACTCCACTCTGGCCGGCCGGTTAAGGCAAGCCAGAGGTGGGGGTCCTGTCCTCGTCAGGCTTCACTCCGACCGGCCGGTGAAGGCAAGCCGGAGATGAAGACAGGGGCCTCCCCCGGGAGCACTCGGTTCCCGCGGGGTCGCTACTCCCCGACACCCCGCCACAAGGTGTCCTGCGGGTTGACTGACTGCACGGGTGGAATATCTATTGTCACATAGACAATAGATATTCCAACCGTGGGCGATGGGGTCGTCACATCCCTACGCCCTTATTATTATTAATTTTATCGTGACCCTCAGCGTTCGATTTAAGTTTAAGCAAGTACCTAGATACAACGTCTTGAGAAACCGTTGCTAATTCGAAAACCGCCTCGCCATGTAGGTGCGATTCGAAATATGTTATGGTCGTCAAATTAACAATAGCCCTACCTGGGACTTGTAGAAAATGTTGGTTAATATTATTGGGACAGGACAAATGAGGTGGAAGTAGATTTAATTGTTTCCTAGGCAAAACATGAGATTTTATATTGTTCCAAAGAATTTGTGGTTTATCTATTTTATTATTTATATTATGACGAAAAAAGGCAACTTTTTCACTGTGCAAGGAGGACATAACAAGAGATTTCAATTTATGGTAATAATTTTTTTTAGAATCTGTTCTATTTTTTCGATACTTAAGTAATGCCTCATCACGTAACTTCATCATGATTTTTATGGTGTCAGTTATCCAAGGATGTGGGGGCTCTCTGATTATACTTGTCTTAGTAGGCGCATGTAAATCGAACAATGTAATCATGCACTCTGAAAACGACTCGACCATTGCATTGACAGAATCTAGAGACATGAAACTACTCCAATCTATTTTACCCAGGTCCTTGCTTAAACTTTCCCGACATATATTTTTGAGAGGACGGAATTTAGTTACGTAAGGTTTTAATCTATTTCTTTTTATGTTGAACTCACACATAACTACAGAATGACCAAGACTAGATCTGTATGGTTCGACTGTAACATTCCTAGCCTGCAAATCCGTGCAAACTAAATCGATTAGAGTTTGACTGCTTTCAGTAAAGTGGGTAGGAGCAGTAACAAGCTGTGAAAGGCTCAAGGAAGAAAGAAATTCATTTATTTTCAAAGATTTAGAATCATTACAATTTATCATATTTACATTGAAATCCCCCAACAATACACAAAAAACGATATTTATTTTTTGTTGCCTTAACTTAAGAACTCGAGAATCTCACTTTATCCCCGTTCAAATTTGTCTCGGAAACTTTAAATGAATTGTTTGACGACGTTTTATGAAGAAATAAATATGAATAAACTTTTAATTTCAACATCGAAAGTTCGAGTCTTAGATACAAATGTATAATAATTATAGTTAGATTCCATAAACATAAACAACATTGATTGAAGACGAAAATCTCAGTTGTCTATGATTGCTTCAGATTTTTAACACACTCTTATTAGTTTCGACTGTATGTTTATTGTTTATATAGGTAACTGACTCCTTTAGACTCGAATTTGACCCAATTTAAACTGACACAAATTCAAACTTTGAACATTTACCAAGGATAGGTGAACATAAGATTGTTCTTTTTAACCCAATGAGCCCCAAGCGGCCCGATCGGTCCCAGACACAATAGATTTTCTATTGTGTCTGTGGTTCCGGGGCCTGAGTTACCTATATTAATCATTAAATAATAGTTGCTTAAAAATCTAAATTAATTACAATTAATTGTCATTATATTATCCATCAAAGGGTAGTGTAATTACATTAATCATTTCAATAGTTCAGACCTTTGACAATAATTTATTACGAATCGTTGAAATTGTTAGATAACATTTTCCGCTTGAAAATCACTGAAATACGCGTCAAATAGAGAATTAATCACTACATAAAAAACAAAGTCGCTTTCTCTGTCCCTATTTCGCTATGTCCCTTTGTGTGCTTAAATCATTAAAACTACGCAACGGATTTTGATGCGGCTTTTTTTAATAGATAGAGTGATTCAAGAGGAAGGTTTTTGTATATATAAATTATTAGGTATTAGACAAAGCGGGCAAAGCCGCGGGTGGTAAGCTAGTGTGAGGATAAACCATGAATTAAATGAAAGATGTATTGCATTGGTTATCAATACTTCTATAATTATAAAGCTGAAGGGTTTGTTTGTTTGTTTCGCTAAATTCTGGATCCGCGGGTCTGATTCGAAAAATTATTTCACTGTTAGATAGACTTCCATTTATCGAGGAAGGCAATAAGCTATATATAATCACGCTAAGACCCATCGTAGCTTAGCAATGCAGGTAAAACCGCGAGGCAAGCAGCTAGTAATATTATACAACGTAGTTTTTAAATTAATATTCTTCTAGCTATAAAAAGGATGGAGTGGGGATTTAGTTTACCTATTTACGATATTTACGATACAATATATTAATATACGATGAAGGAAAAATAGTCCAAGGTTATGGAAAATGATTCATATTATGGAATACATATCATAATATTATGCTTAAAGGACATATTGTATGGTTATTTTTATCTTGAATGTTTGCGGAAAAAAAGTTGTATATTTATACAAGTATTTTTAAATTTTCAAGGATTTGCATATAGGTATGCACACACATACTGATTAAAACCACATTATGCATACGTAAACAACCTTATTTTATTCGATTTATTGATATTCTGGCGATATATTTTTTTTTTTTTGTAAATACTAAAAATATTGAACTATCCTATTTGGTCTACAATGCAGAATTTTAATGGCCTGTATATTTTGAATATAGTTATATTTTGAATTATATAAAAATTATAATGTTCTTTAAAGTTTAGTTTGTTTTCATTATACCTTAATAGGTACCATACCAACATACCATAATAGGTTTAACTAAGTTTTTGGGCATGGTACAGTCTGGTACAAAGGATATCTCATGAGAATCGTGCCGAAGGCTCGACAGAATATATAAATTTATAATTTTCTAACTTTTATGTAGAAAATGTTTATTAGCCGCAATTTATTGACCAATTAATTTCTTTAGTAGTAAAAGTTGTGCTAAATCGTTTTTAGAAAATATATTGATGATCGTATTAGTTCGTTAATGTCTTTCCTTTTTCATTATTTTAATAATTTTTTGGGAGCTTTTTTCAAACTGCACTATCCCTTTGAAATCTTTCGCATAGGCTCTATTTATTTAGAATTACTAAATACTGTTCATGTAAAGTGTTTTTCCTCATTTGCTTAAACATACTAACGCTACATAGTAATTGTGTCTTGACTTGACTCTTCTGGCGGGAAATGATCCGCGACTTTCTCCTGTTATATCGTTCTGAGGCCAGAATATTACGCATATTTACATAATGGTATTACCGTCGAAATGGGAAGCCATCTTGTTAAGTCGATGCAAATGGTTTAATACGATAGTTCAAAATAGCTTTTCGAACATGATAACGGTTTTTTTTTATATTATAGTTGTTTATGCTTTTTCGCGAATCAATAAGGGAAGTAGAATTGAATATTCATGGAATTTAATGAATCGAGCACGATTTTTGTTTCAATAACTAGATACATTGTATTGGATTTGTTCGCAAATGTTTCATGATTAAGTCGTAGGATGTAAATCTTACAAGAAAATATTTTTATATTACTGTACTGAAAAGTCTGTTGTTCAAACAAATATTGTGTAACAAATAAAAGATTATACAAATAAAGAATAGTTAGATTTCATGTATCCTCTACTAGGGTTTCATAACTTCTAATTTAGCCAGTTAGCCAGCCACTTACCTACATTAGTCAAATGTTGTAACACCTAAAATTAAAAGTTGTAAAATAGACGTGCATTGCTGCGCCAAGCAATTACCGTTTACATGGATTGCTAATTGCAGCCGCAGTGGAAAGTTGTAATTAGTTTTGATCGGAAACTAATCGAAACTTCAGTCCAGGCCGACGGGGGATGTGGAAACTTCGGATCCTTCTGAGCCCTTGGTCTTACGTAATTCTATTATTATCATTGAAAAACTTTTCAATTATTTTTTTAGTGATCGGAATAGTTCAGCGATTACGAACAACTTCAATAAAAAGAGGAAGGTTGGTGATTAAAAAATCTGCCTATTACTCTAAGCATGCTTGTGCTAAATGGTGAAGGAAATCGTGATGAAACATACAGTTTGGTAACGACGGTCAATGAGCCGAGTCGATTACCTATGACCTAATCTTAATACGATAATGAAGTTATATTATATTTATTAAATTTATTAATTCTATTTATAAGGAATTAATAGAAATAAACTGTTATTCCATAACGTATCTAATACATCGAGTCGGAGGGTCGCCGGGTACGTGAATAACTGCCTCTAGGGCAGTTCTTTGATGCAACGTAATTGCATTGAATGTTATTTCACTATTATCACAACAAAAAACTTACCTTATATTAGCAGCTTCATTAACATAATTCCCCCACCCCATCAAGGGTGGTGTAGTGAGCGCCAGGGAGTACGCCCAAATGAAGACCACGGAGAGAGCCGCTCCCTTGGAACTGAGGTGCCTGGACCGGAGCGGCCTGGTCACCATGAGGTAGCGCTCGAAGGATATCACCGTTAAAGTGGTTATGGAAGTTATACCTGGAAAGGAGATGTTATATAGTTTCAAACTCGAACTGGTAATTTTGTTGGTACGGTTTACGTTTTATGTTACTTATTTAAAGTTTTCCTGGAACGACATTTGTCATATTACCTATGTGCACTAAGTAATTAATGACACTCTCTCTATTTTTTTTATGAAATGTAAGGTTGGAAAATGTGCAGAGACACAAACCGTTTTATATTATTTTGTAATATAGGTATTATGGTAAATTAGATTCCGTATAACATAAACAATCCTTTCTATTTTTCGAGTTCATGTATTTGCCAAAGTAAACTGTAGTCAGAAAATAAATAAGTAAGACACAAATTTGCTGGTTATTATTAAAAGATCTGGACAATTTTGGCGATTAAGTTAAATTTGTCTTAATAAGGTTTTCAAAGAAATAATAATTGGAAAAGTTTTGTTAGAAATTTGTTCAAAAGGACCACAACCCGGTCCTTATATGACACAAATAAAATAGTTCGAGTCAGCTAGATTCTGCTCTACGTTAGCAAAAATATTGTTTTGGCAAAGAGATGCCTTGTAAAAAGAAATAAAACTACCTGATGTGTTACTTGAGTAAATATTTATATCACCGCCAAGATGGTCATTAATCTATACGAATTTTATACAGCTGAAAAGTTTGTTTGATTGAACGCGCAAATCTCAGGAACTACTGGTCCGATTTGAAAAATTCTTTCGGTGTTAGATAGCCCATTTATCGATGAAGGCTATAATATTATCATCACGCTAAGACTAACAGGAGCGGAGCACTGCTGGTAAAACCGCGGGGCACAGCTAGTTGCACTATATTTCACCGCGATTATTTGGTCATAAAGTCACGAACCTTTTGGGTAACCTAAATCTATCTCTGATTACCTTTATTACCCAGTAATAACTCTTGTTAAAGAGCGATTTAAGCGCTTTGTGCTATAATCACCACGATGAATTCTTATAAAGTCATCAGTTCGTGAGGATGGATGTATACTATATGTTTGTTACTCCTTCATGGGAAAACAACTAAACGGATTTTGATAATAATTGGCAATGATGTAGCTAATGTATTAGATTAACAAATTAGCATAGAAACACTTTTTTTCGCGTGTGAAACTGCGTGGCATGACTAGTAGATACAATTGCAAAAGGAATTTTTAGAATTTGAAGATATAGGTAGCTACTTTTCAATACAATAAGTATACAAACTCAAACATTTATTTATTCAATTAGACATCTTCTAGAAGCACTTTCGAATCGTCATAACATATTATTATTAAACTGAAACTTTTATTACATCGTCTCAAACTTATCGGTCTGTGTAGCGCATGTCGCGTGACGCACGATACGTACGATAATTATCGTACAAATACGATAATTTTTTGTTAAATGTCTACTGTGTGAAAAAAAGTTTCACTTTTAGCGTGGTTTCATAACACCACACAAAATTTTTTGTAACATTTACCATCGATTCTAGATTATTCTAGATTTACAAGTCGGATTAGTTCAATGAGGTCTCGCCATCTTTTTATTTAAAGAACAAATGACAAACGACTCAGAATAATTCAGAAGAGAGCGTCTGTAAATTAAATAAAATGGTAATGTAAGATGGGATAGCTGTTAGACGTCCGCCATTAAAATATTCTCTTTCTTATGTTTTCTGCGTCTTAACGTGGCAATGTATTTAATACTTGTTATGTTTATGTACAATACTAGAATTTATTTATGTTATGTACTATAAGATATATGAAATAAATTCTGCCAGAATCAAAAAGGCGTGATGTAAGGTAAGAATTTACACCATCTTTAAGTATAATTTCATAGTTATATAAATATAAAGGTAGGTAATAGGTATATATTTTTATGAATATAATATGCAAAATAATAGTCAGTCTCAATTGAACCTGCCCCCATTTCCCGTGACATTTTTATTAACAAATTTTATAGACTACTACTTCTGTGGCTAGCCTTACGGCTTACCCCAGATCACTTGGGGTCGGCTTCATTTTATAGATAATAAATAAAATTAATCGTCTCGTAACCTTTCCCAATATTGTAATTTATGGCAATAATATTGACATATTATCGTCCCTCTATTGGGCAGATAAGGAGATTATTGAAATTCCTGAAGAAAACGAAAGTATTATAATACTAGCTGTGCCCCGCAGTTTTGCTCGCATTGCTCCGTTCCTATTGGTCTTAGCGTGATGGTAACTGAGCTAACTAACACTTTCTTTTTGAGATTAGCGTGTTCAAACAAACAAACGATCTTTTCAGGTTTATAATAGGCATTAAATAATATGATGATATTTCATTTCGTGGTCCTTTTCGATCACTTTTACGCTGTTTACGAGTCGTCTTTTCAGCTGATTCATAATTTTCATAATGGTTAGCTGACTTAATTGTGAACATTAATTAAATTTAATTGTTTTAATGCGAAGTTATATTATTATTTAGTACTAGCGGTCCGCCCTGGCTTCGCCCGTGGTACATATTCACGTTTTCTCTACATAAGAACCATCCTCGAACTTCAAGGAATATTATAAAAAAAGAATTAACGAAATCGGTTAAGCCGTTCTCAAGTTATGCGCTCACCAACTCATTTTGGGATTCATTTTTATATTATAAGATTTGTCATACAAAGATATTATATATTCTGTTTTTAAAGTGAAACTTTTATTACATCGTCTCAAACTTTTTGGTCTGTGTAGCGCATGTCGCGTGACGCACGATACGTACGATAATTATCGTACAAATACGATAATTTTTAGTTAAATGTCTAGTGTGAAAAAAAGTTTCACTTTTACCGTGGTTTCATAAAACCACACAACATTTTTTTTCTTGATATCTATTTGCACAAAAGTGGTTTAATAAAAATATTATTCCGAAACATAATTTCCTCTCACTGTATAAAGTTAAAAGGATCGTGTGTTCGTCTTAATTAAAGATATGCAATTACTGACTGCATACGAGTTTTCAGTGTGATTTGTTTAGTTTTGCTTTAGATATCATTTTCGTTGTGGAATACAAACTTTAGTGCTAATTAATATTGCAGTTTTGTATGAAATTTGTATTGTTTTTAAATAATGTTCACGCGTTGCTAGTTGCGATGGAACAAAATATAACTACGTTTTTTTTGTGGGGAAATCTTCCAAAGATACCCACGCTTCCCGGGGAAGGAGCCGTGGGTTATGTGATATGTCGGATTCTTACCGACTAAAACCCCACTGTGTTCCGTCGAGCCGCTTTAATGATGGGGCCGCGGGTATTGGTTGGAATTCTTCCGCGACCAAAAATATACCTATAAGATAATATACAAAGCATACCAATCTACTGTATTTAAATGCAATTTAATCAAAAAAATAACTATCAATCAAATAAATGCGAAAGTAAATCTGTCTGTTATCATTTCACGGCTAAACTACGCATCGATTTTGACGAAATTTGAAATGATAACAGACTATAATATTGTATAATGTTTTTTTTTCATTGTAGATAAATATTGATTCATTATTTGGAAAACATCTACGCAACTTCTACATAATCTACATAAAAAAAAACAATTTTCTTACCCAAAAGTGCCATAAAGAATCCATACAGCACACACATAGTACGGCCGAAGATCCACCGATGGAAGAGAGCTGATATCAGGGTTAACGGGTTTCCCAGGACAGATACGGAGAAGTCGGAACACACCAGGTTGAACAGTATGATATTTAGGGGTGTCCACAGCTAGAAATAGAGAGATAATGTTAGTAATTTTTAACCGACTTCAAAAAAAGGAGGAGGTTATCAATTCGGTCGGTATGTTTTTTTTATGTATGTACACCGATTAATCCGAGGTTTCTGAGCCGATTTACGTGATTCTTTTTTTTTCGATGCGGGATGGTGTCGAATTGGTCCCATAAAAACTTTATTCGGATAGGCCCAGTAGTTTTTATTTTATGAGAATTTTTGTCTGTATTTGTAAATGTTGCAAGTGCAAGTTTGAAGTCGGTTGTTTTTAACGCAGTTATATACAGTTAGCATTTTTAGTGGTACTCCACAGCTGAAAATAAATGAACATTGTTAGTGATTGTGTTTTGTACTCTCAATGCGCCTTTATTATGAAGTATAGATATGATCCAAATTCATCTCGTTATTTTTTCGCGAAAGAGTAACAAACATACCTCAGAAGCTTTCGCATTTATAATATTAGTTAGATTAGCAAGTTAAACTTTTTGTAAAGTAGGCTGTAAAAAGTTTTATCCACACAAATAAATTGTTATTAGGTATAATCCAAACAAAAGATATTTCCGAACGTGTTGTTTGATGTTTAGTGTAGCTGTGTGTAGGGAGATGAAATTAAAGATAGCGGCCAATTAAATTTTATATTTCTTCTAAATTACACAAAAATATACTATTTATATTCACTAACTACAAAACGTGGGTCGGTGGCGCGAGCTATGGGACAACTGAGGGGCGACGCTATGTGACTGTGCGACGCGGCCGAAAATCCTGCGTCAGCACAGCACCTACAATATTCCCCCCTTTTCAAAAAAAAATGTGGAACATTTTTAAACAAAATCAAATTAAATTATCTTTATTTAGATTACTAACTCGCACAACGAACCCTAACAATTCTGCTGACAGACAAAAATTTATAACAAAGTGAAACATAATACAAGATTAGTTCAGGAGTCGGTGAAACATTTTTATAAACACACGAACATTTATTTTAAAAAAGATACATAACATAATATAAAAATTACTAGTCTGCAGCCATGGTGTTTGATATAACGTTATGATGTCCTCTCTTGGCATCATTGCGGCCATTTGCCAACAATACAATCTAATAAAGTCCTACGATCGAACAACATAACATTACATACACACAAACATTATAATGTAAAGTAACATTATTAATAAAAAAATACGCAATGTATAATATTAAGGTATCATGCACCTAGTACATTAACATGCAAATAAAATCATTCACAATTAATACGAAAATATAATTAAAATTGTTCCCGTCTCTTACACTATGACGATAGATACAATAACAATGCAATATATGAAACGTCATGACATTAAAATTTTAATAACACACAAAGAAATATAACTTACATGTTTGTTAATACACAACTTTATTTAATTCTCGTGTTCTTTCCACCTTGATTTCAGGAACAGATAAGCTAGTAGTACTCATAACTTCTTTTTTAAACCAATTACTAGCAACTTTAATACACTGTTGTTTCAAAACACAACAAACAAAAATAGTTAATATAACTGCAATGAAAATTATTATAATTCCAAATATATTAATTTTATTTTCCAGCTTTGAAACATTGGAAATACTTTCGTTAATGACAACACTTTCCTTGGTTTGATTTAATCCCATAGTAAAATTGTAAAATATTGTACATATATAGAAAAATAATTGTATAAAATGTATATATTTAGTTGTATATAGTTTGAAAATAAAAATGTTGAATAAAATATTTCAATATAACCATTCTTTAAATTCAAAGAATTACGTGACCTAAAACAACAACATACAATTTGCAACTTTGCATGGTTGCAATAACAATGGCTATGTACATGATTAAAACATAAATTTACTTGGCGTTTTTCGTATTCGCCCTGATCGTGTAACATAATTTTTACAGCTGGATTTGTCTGTCTCAAACGTTACCTTTTTAATTACCTTTTTTGTATGTAGCGAATCATTAATTTTACTATCACTCATATTAACAGACTTACCTGTGAACTTAGTCACACTATTATTATCATCAGGTAAAACGTATGCAGGTTTTAACCTATCTACTGAAACGTTAAGTTGTCTGTCCATTAATTGAATTTTAAAAGTTTTATCCTTTCTACTAATGACACGATATGGCCCATCATACGGCGGTTGTAATGGTTTCCGTACGGTGTCATTTCTTAAAAATACATATTCGCAATCAATTAAATCTTTATGAATGAACATTTTACACGGTAATTTATTAATTCTAGGTACCGGTTTCATACTGTGTATAATCGACCTCAATTTATCAACATAACTATGTTCGTCACACGGTTTTATATTACTTGTGTCATAAAAATCACCAGGCAGCCTTATATTACTGCCATAAATCATTTGAGCTGCAGTTACGCCTGTGTCTAATTTAACAGTTGTGCGTAACCCTAACAATACTGTTGCTAGTTCATCAACCCATGAATTACAATTTAAACGAGCCATAAGCGCTGCTTTTAAAGATCTATGCCAACGCTCTACTGCACCGTTGCTCTGTGGATGATATGGGGTGGTCCGCAACTTTTGTATTCCCATTAATAACATAAGCTGCTTAAATAAATTACTTTCGAATTGTCGACCTTGGTCACTTGTAAGCCTAAGGGGACAACCGAACCTACAAATCCAACCCTCATACAACACCTTAGCCACAGTCTCCGCAGTAATTTCTTTTAAAGGAAAAGCCTCGGGCCACTTGGTGTACCTATCTATGATTGTTAGACAATATCTAAACCCTTCTGATGAAATTGGCAATGGCCCTACAAGATCAATATGTATATGCTCAAAACGGCTCGAGCCTTGAAAACTTCCTAAATCGGATACAGTATGTTTTGAGACTTTAGCTCTTTGGCACTTAATACATGTTTTAGACCAAATTCCTATATCCTTATTCATTTCTGGCCAAAAATATCTATCTGTTACTAATTTTTTTGTAGCTCTAATACCCGGGTGACTTAAATTATGCACAGCATCAAAAGCTAAACGTCGAAATTGTTTAGGTAAATATGGTCGAATTCTATCTGTGGATGTTTCACAATAAATTTGTTTATTACAATCGAACATTGCAACACGCTTAAGTGTAAATTGACTGTTTACGTTTGACCGGTGTCGCATTTCTGCAAGTTGTTCATCCGTTTCCTGCGCTCGGGCGAGTTCTGCGAAATCTAACACGGTGGGACATGTTATTGTTTCAATTCTCGATAACGTGTCAGCGACTATATTTTCCCTACCTGTTACATGACGAATATCTGTACAAAACTCACTAATAAACATAATTTGCCTAGTTCTTCGAGCAGTTTCCCTATTTGTACCTATTTTACTAAATGCAAAACAAAGCGGTTTATGATCTGTATAAACTATTAATTCGCGCCCTTCAACCATGTTGCGAAAATGAATAATTGATAAATATATCGCTAACAATTCTCTATCATAGGTACTATATTTACGCTGAGCTTCCGTAAGTTTACGTGAAAAATATCCTAAAGGTTGCCAAATATTGTTAATTTTTTGTTGTAAAACTGCACCTATACACGTATCTGAAGCGTCAGCCATAAGAGACAATGGAGAATCTAAGGAAGGATATGTCAACAAAACTGCATTTTTCAAATCGATCTTACATTGTTCAAAATTTTGCTCTGCTAATTTATTCCAATTAATTTTACTTTTGTCTTTCCGTTTCGCACTACCAAGATATTTATTTAACTCTGACTGATGTTCAGCCGAGTGAGGAATATGAGATCTATAAAAATTTAACATGCCTAAAAATCTTCTAAGTTCTTCTATAGTACTAGGCTTAGGAAAATCTAAAATTGCTTTAACCTTGTCTTCGAGCGGCTTAATGCCCTCGGTAGAAACTTCATAACCTAAAAACTCTAATTTTTGCTGACCAAAACTACATTTTGAAAAATTGATAGTTATACCGAATTGATTAAAACGTTCAAAAACTTGCTCTAAATGTTCTCTATGCTGGCTTTCTGATTCTGAACTGATAATGACGTCATCGATATAAATAAATAAGAAATCTAAACCTTTTAAAACTGTTTCTTGCATGAAACGTTGGAAAGTTTGCGCAGCATTTCGCAAACCAAATGGCATACGCATAAATTCAAATAAACCAAAAGGTGTAATAACTGCTGTCTTTTTTATGTCATTTTCTGCAACAGGCACAGAATTATAGGCTCTATTAATATCTAATTTAGAGAAAATTTTCTTATTACCCAAAATATATGTAAAATCATGTAAACGTGGTACTGGATAACGATCTGGTTTCGTAATTGCATTTAAACGTCTATAATCACCGCAAGGCCTAATATTACCATCTTTTTTTGGAACTATATGTAGTGGACTTGCCCAAGGACTACTACTCGGTCTACAAATCCCTAACTCTTGCATAACAATAAATTCATTTTTAGCCTTTACGTACCTGTCAGGAGGAAGCTGCCTCGCTCTCGCATGCACCGGCGGTCCTGTCGTCTCGATATAGTGACAAACATCGTGTTTTGGCGTCTCTTTGTAAGAAATAGGTTTAGTTAAATCAGGGAATTTATTCAATAAATCGGAATATGGACATTCCATAATTGTTTTTAAAGTGGGCACAGTAGAATTTGAGATATTTCCCTTAGTACTCAAATTAGTTACTTGATCAATCAATCTACGTCCGTTTAAATCAATTAATAATTTATGATTAGCTAAGAAATCCGCACCAATAATTGGTTGCTTTACATCCGCTAATATAAAAATCCAACGGAACGGTCGTCTCAGACCCAAATCTAGAGACAAAAAATGAATACCATATGTTTTAATTTCCGTTCCATTAGCAGCAAATAATTTATATTTATTACCTTCTGCATAAACCTTACCATACACCACACTACGCGGGATGACGGACACATTTGCACCACTATCAACTAAAAAGTTTAGTCCTGAATTTCTGTCCAAAACACTGAGACGGTTATTTCTGTAGACTCGGTCGCAGGCACCCGTCGCTGGCTGCACCGATGCTAGTTTTCCGCTGGTTTCTCACGCTGACTAGGTTTCCAGTTGCACGGTTTCACACATTTCGTCGCTTTGTTTTTATATTTGTAATGGTATTTACAAAGCCAATTGGGATTATGCCTTTGATTACGTTGAAATCTACCTCTTGACCTGGATCGTGACCTCGTTCTAAAATTTGATGTATTATTTCTTGTTTCCAATCTCCTCAGTCGATTATTTAATTTTTCTATCTCACCAATCAAATTATTTTCTGGACTGTTGCTTAAACTGGACTGTTGAACTGCTGATACCGAGTTTAAGGGTGTCATGCTCTCCATAACTTTATCTGCTATTGATGCCAAAATATCTTCACTTTTACTCTCGGATACGGCTAACACAGCTCTTATTGCCGGCGGTAATAAATTTTGCCATAAAACTAGAAGTGTTTCTGTTGTTACTCGTCCACGCGCCAAATCTTGCATTTTCCTCATTAATTGTGACGGTTTTTGATCACCCAATTCCATTTCGCCAATTAATTTTTTTATTTGTCGATCTTCCGATTCTTCAAAAATTTGTAATAATCTTCTTTTTAATTTTTCATATTTTCCTGTCTCCGGCGGGCTAATTAAAATGTCCGTGACTTGCTCGATGACTTCTGGCGTTAATTTAGAAATTACTATTTGATATTTCGCCTCATCTGACATTTTCTGTGGCGATAAAACTGCTTCCGTTTGTATAAACCATATTTTCGGCGATTTCTTCCAAAAATCTGGGATGCGGGACGTAATGGAGATTGACGATAAACTTGCAAATTCTTCTTTAACCGGTTCCATGGTGATATTTAATTTTTATATGTACTTTTATGTGTTATTAAATTTTATTTAGTTATTTAAATTTTACCGCTGCCACCGCCCTGTAGTTTCTTCTTGAGTTGTCCGTATATATATATTTATATATTAATTTTGAATATTTATTCTCCCTACTACACACTCACGTCGATATATCACGCCGGTCGAGATCACGTCGGGGTCACCAATTTAGTGTTGCTGTGTGTAGGGAGATGAAATTAAAGATAGCGGCCAATTAAATTTTATATTTCTTCTAAATTACACAAAAATATACTATTTATATTCACTAACTACAAAACGTGGGTCGGTGGCGCGAGCTATGGGACAACTGAGGGGCGACGCTATGTGACTGTGCGACGCGGCCGAAAATCCTGCGTCAGCACAGCACCTACAGATGTTTCACACTTAGCTCAAACTTCTAAAGGATTCCTAGTAGGCCTAAAATCTAAATGCCTATAATTCCCTGTGTCTCTTTTGAAGGTTTTTCTTCAATTTCTATACAGTGAAAATAAAATCTATTTCTGAAAATACTTGTCTGATGTTAAGCTTTTAGGCACAAGGTGTTAAGTATATAACCTTATAACCTTGTCTAAAAATTGTTTCCTTTGATAGATTTAACATTGGATAAATAAAAATTAAAAACACCGTTTATCAGATGGTACGTTTATTTTGTAGGTATGAGTTGAAGGCTTTACTGGGCAACGGAATTTGATGTTTTTTTTTAATAGAGCGATTCTCAATGAAGGTTTGAGTGTGTAATTTGTAAAGTATAAAATTGAAAGCTAGCTATCGATAAAAAGTACGTTGCATGATCTTATTACAGACTGACAAAATATATAATACCTACTGTATTACAGAGAAATAATTATCAATTGGGCGATTAAATAATAATGGATGAAATGCTTATATTATTATAATTATGATTGCATTCGTTGTTTTAATATTATGATCAAATCGAGTCAATTTATTCAAGTGTAAAACGAGACCTTCCAAGAAATTATGAGCTTGATAAATTCCACGCAAATTACATTTACAAGCTAGTGTTTATTTCTAGTCCCAACTCTGTTATTATTTAAGTATTGTTTTAGACAACAGCATTTGCATTTTTTCGAATTCGCAATTATATCATAAACTGTAATTTGTGAAATTATATTATTATTTATAGGGTTTTCTTAGTAGGCTCGTCTTGTTATTGTTTGTTACTTTGATGAAACAACTCCAAAGTTTCGTAATAAGATAACGGAGTGTGTATGTATGTTTACGCGTTATATATTTACAATTGTAAATTACACGATTTCCCAGAAATAATCGATTTAGAACGTGCGTCTGTGTGTTTGCATGTTTAGATCTTTAAAATCACGTAACGGATTTCGAAAGGATAAAGCGTTTCTGAAGGAAGGTATACAGGGTGTCCCACTGTTGGTATACTAAGCTCAAAGGAGGTTGTAGTTTTGCATACGCCGAGTACGTAAAAAATACTTATAAAATTCCAGACACATTTTTTTTTTCAAATAGATGAATTCTTAAAACTCTATGTGTACACCTGTCACCTCTAACAAGCAACCCACCCAACTTTGCGACCAGCACGTGAGCTATCTTTTAAGATTATGTTTTCATTGATAAAATGCTCCCATTAGCGAAGCGGTATATGCCGGCTGGTCGAAGTTAGAGAAGAAAACATGGATTTTATGGAAAAACTTAGCAAAAAAATTTTGACATAATTTTGTTGTTTAAGTATTTTTTACGTGATCAGTGTATGCAAAACTACAAGTCCCTTCGCGCTTAGTATACCGATAGTGGGACACCCTGTATAATGTCTACAAAGCGGGCGAAGCCGCGCGCAGGAAGCTAGTCTAAAGCAAAATGTAATTCAGAGAATTCGTATAAAGGGTAACTTCTGGTTTTCACGGAATAAACATGGCGTTAATTTTAACGCCGTGGACCATTAATTATAATACACTCGGTCTTTGGTGCGGTAATTTTGAGATCCTAGGAAATATTAAGACGATAATTCAAGTGAAACGATGTCGTTGGTTTTATTGCTTATATATGGATGAAGAGTTAAAAAAGTAAAATAACACAAACTGTTGAATGTATAAAATAAAATAAATTATTCACAGCCAAGTATTTTTAGATAAGTTCAGAGTATCTATATTGTAATTTCTATCATTTTGCCCTAAGAAAGATAGATTGTATAGCAAATACACCGAACCGAACACCTATCTGAAAATAATATAATTAACTAGCTTACCGCCCGCGGCTTCGCCCGCTTTGTCTAAAACCTATTAAATTATATACTTAAACCTTCCTCTTGAATCACTCTATCTTTTAAAAAACCGCATCAAAATCCGTTGCGTAGTTTTAAAGATGGACATAGGGACAGAGAAAGCGACTTTGTTTTATACTATGTAGTGATTAGCTTTGAATCAAGCTTTAAACAGAATCCAACAGTTGAACTGAGCTTATATACAAGTTGTATGTTAGTGAAGGACAAAGGAAGCTTTCAAATTGAGTTCAAGGTCACAGCATAACTTCCTAATTAGGTGAAAAGTTCTCATTTCCCTAGTTGTGGAAGTATTAACAATTCTAAACTATGTTACTTTAATGCAACAATTCTCACAAAGTTGCAGAAATAATATAATTGAAATTAAGAAACCCTAAAAATCATATTTATGCGTATTATTTATAATGAAAAATCTGCTTTTTTATGCTTTATCTACGAGTTCATAAAAGTTGTGATAATAAGGTGTAATTCTTTCCAGAATTAGCGAATACGGTGTATGTTATTTCTATCTACTTTTAAGCAAAATATAATAATAACAACCGACAAACCTACAAATTGTTAATAGTAAATTTCAAATATTTTGATTTGTTTCTCACAAAGTATAAAATAACTTCGAAGTGATTAGCGCACTCGTAATTAATTGATGAAAGTTCTGATAACGTTGAAAAGATCAAGGAGTTTGAGTTCCTTTAAATAAATAATATCTTTGAACAAAAGGGAGTTTTTATAAAATGTTTGCTTCTTTTTAATATAAATTTAAGTTTCTCGTAAATTTATTCGCATTCAATCTTCCTGAAAATATCGAATACGTATATATTATATTAGAATATTCAACTTATCTGCATTTTGATACAAAAATACAGATAAGATATACATAACAGTATATCACTGTCAAAAAAATATTGCCCATTAAAATTTTAGACTATATCTTAATATATATAAATCTCGTGTCACAATGTTTGTCCTCAATGGACTCCTAAACCACTTAACGGATTATAATAAAATTCGCTCACCATGTGCAGTTCGATCCAACTTGAGAGATAGGATAGTTTAAATCTCAAATCGTTTTAGAAAAATCGGGCGAAGACGCGGGCGGTAAGCTAGTTTTATAAATAATTTCGAATCCAATTTATCTTAGCAAGCCGCGTTCATTTGTTTTTTATTTCATGCGTACCTATTTATTGGAAATTCAATGGACCAATAACGTTATTCGGTTCAAGTATTCGACCTATAGCAGCGTACCTAGTAGGTCAACTCATTACGTGATTGGTCGTTTTAAATAACGTATTTTATTAAATAATTCAGGTCTACTAGACTAGACACCTCTGGGCTCTGGGTAAGCTCAGGGTAAAGCATTTGAATTATTTAATTACTGCGGCTATGTGAGGTGAAGCAGCTTGTATTAAAGAGCCTATAAAACTGTTTTATTGTTGCATGAAAGTCTGATTATGTCGAATTATTATTACATAGAAATATAAGAACATATAAAAATTATATAACTAAATCCAATTAATAGGTAATTATAAGGAAAATCCTCATGACAATTGCTATTTCCACCAAATTTATACACAAATCGACAATAACGCAATAAAGATTCTAACTTGGTTTAAATAAAAATTCAAATGATTGCTGTTTTTGAGATGACCTACCGTAAAAAAACTTACAACATTCCTCGTTTTATTTGGAGGTTAAAAAAATGAGTTTCGGATGGAATTTCAAGAAGGTTCATCTTGTGCGTTAGTTAACTCAAGATTCGCCTCACGTAATTAAACTTTTTCTATTTCGCCAGTAACCATTTTATTTATATTAATTAACTGGAGATCTTTCTTCATTGTGAAAGTTTTTAACGCCGTAAAACGAGGTGCTACTTTTTAGTACCTACATCGACACAGTTTACTCGGTTTTTAAATATTTAAAATTGTTGTAGACACTTTAACAATAAATTAAAATATGTTTTAAAATTATAAATTTGTTTGTAAATTCGTGTATTATTTTATATCGTAAACTATTTTTATGCCAAAATATAAACATTACCAACACAGACTACTTAGTTATGCATAATAAAGGCTTAATTTTTTAAACAATATCGGTGTTTTATATACCTACTGCATATATTGCTGTAATTTAAAAAAAATGAAAAGAAAATTAAAATTTATTTATTTTACATTACAAACACGAAACATTAATATTTTACATTTTTTTTACATTACAAACATTACAAAACACATCATTTTATAAGTAGAGCCTATCACACAGATTTTATAAAACTTATTCTATTAACGAATTTCTCTGTAATATCACGTAATATTACTGTAGAGGGGTTGTGAACTCAAAGACGATACTGATCGTAATGATTTTATTTTGCACACAATATCCGTATTTATACAAAAATTGACCAAAAACAAAACCAATCAGAATTCTAATGTTGAAATTGAAATTTAGAATGCGCTCTGATTATGAAAAAGAATGCGCCGGCCTGTACACAATATGATATATATAAACTCTATGCATGTCTCCCATAGTGTCCCCCCTCAAGCGAAGCGAACATTTTTCTTGACGACGCGTCCACTTCTTGTAGTGTAGGGACGTGCCTTGTCCGTGTTGTAGTCTGTAGCAGGAACTGACGACGTAGCACTCGTAGGTGTAGGTGTAGATGCTACTGCTGTGCTTGCCATACCTTCAACCTCTTCGTTTAATATGTATGCAGGCTTGAGTCTGTCAATTGATACTACTGTAGTCCGAAGTGGTAACTGTATTTGGTAGTACTTGTCGTAGCGCTTCAGTACTTCATAAGGGCCGTCATACGGCGGAGTGAGTGGTGCTCGAACTGTATCGTTCCGTATGAATACATGAGTACACGTAGACAAATCCTTGTAAATAAATGTTGCTCGATTTGCGGGGGATCGTTTAGTCGGTGTGAGTATAGCCATAGTTTCTGTCAGGCGTTTCACGTAGTCAGCGTCTTCAATACCCGTCCGTGTAGGCACGAAGAAATCGGAGGGCATGCGCAGTGTAGTGCCGTAGGTCATCATAGCTGGACTCAAGTTGTTATCTTCTCTTATAGCTGTGCGTAAACCCAGCAGTACTGTCGGTAGTTCGTCTGTCCATTGACAAGTACTGCCGCGAGCTATGAGCGCGGCTTTCATAGTGCGATGCCATCGTTCGATTTGCCCATTTGCTTGAGGGTGAAATGCCGTCGTGCGTATTCTTGTAACCCCAAATCTTTTCATGAGTGCCTTAAATAAAGCAGATTCAAATTGTCGACCTTGATCGGTAGATATGCGTAGCGGGCAGCCGAAGCGTGCAATCCAGTTCTCGTACAATGCTTTCGCGACGACTTCGGCAGTTATTTCTTGAATTGGAACTGCTTCAGGCCATTTTGTAAGACGATCAATGATGGTAACACAGTATCGGTAATCTCTTGAGAGTCGTAGTGGACCGACTATATCTATGTGTATGTGCTCGAAGCGTTGCGAAGGCGGGAACTCTGCTAATGGAGTGACGACGTGCCGGTGAATTTTAGCTCGTTGACAGCTGATACAAGACTTGGCCCATAACGTAGCGTCTTTATTCATTGCTGGCCAGAAAAACTTCGATGTTATTAGCTTCCGAGTAGCTCTAATACCAGGGTGGCATAGTCCGTGTTGAGCGTTAAATGCCATATAACGGTATGCCTTCGGTAGAAAGAGACGGGGCGATGCGCTTGATAGCTCGCTCGAATGTTAAATTTGTTTGAGTTTTTAATTTTCTGAGCTCTTCGTCGTTACTTTGGTCGATGGCTAACTGCTTGAAGTCGATTACATTAGGGCATTGGATCTCTTCGATGCGTGACAACGCGTCGGCGACTGTGTTCTCTTCTCCTTTGATGTACTTGATACTCGAACAGAATTGACTTATGTAATACAGCCGCGTATATTGCTAATAATTCGCGAAAATACACGCTGTAGCGACATTGCGTAGCACTCATTGCTTTAGAGAAAAAGGCTAGCGGTTTCCATCGGTTCTCAATCTTTTGTTGAAGTACAGCGCCGAGACTATGATCCGAGGCGTCAGTCATGATGGCAAGGGAGCAGCCAGGAATGGGAAAACATAATGTTGTCGCTTCTGTGATGCTTTGTCGGCATTTCTCAAAAGCTTCAATTGCTGCAGTAGTCCATTCGATAGGCGTTTTGTCGTTCTTCTTGCGTTTTGTCGTTCTTCTTTTTATTATGTAGATACGTCTTGTTTAATTCACTTTGTAGATGTGCTTGGTTCGGTAGGCAGTCTCTGTAAAAGATGGTAGCAGCCTGGACTGGATGGAGACGGGAGCCAGCTCGCAGTGCTTTTCTTCATGGTGTAGTTAGTCTTCTTCTTCCATGTTTTCTTTTTGCTCCGTCGGAGGTCACCAACTGTAGAGGGGTTGTGAACTCAAAGACGATACTGATCGTAATGATTTTATTTTGCACACAATATCCGTATTTATACAAAAATTGACCAAAAACAAAACCAATCAGAATTCTAATGTTGAAATTGAAATTTAGAATGCGCTCTGATTATGAAAAAGAATGCGCCGGCCTGTACACAATATGATATATATATAAACTCTATGCATGTCTCCCATATTACTATTTAAAAACAATTATAAATCTTCTAGTTTTAAAATTCGTTTTCAGTTTAAGTTTATCTCTTGTAAAGAGCAAAATCATTGTTAAGTTTGTTTATAACGTCAAAACGTCTAAACACAAATATTGATTCATAATGAACCAAGCTTGCTCCGCTTTGTGATTCCAGGTGTCCTGATTGCATAGCATTGACCTTACAACATCTAACTATATTGGATCTTGCTTTGTAAGGGAATTGTTTTGTTTTCGCTTATGGAAGATAAGATAAGGGTAAATTGAAATGCGAAAGAAAATATCCAATGGTAATGTTAGCATAATATTCTCAGTACAGGTAACTGGGAAGTCCTGGTTTTAGGGACTTAAAAAATAAAAACTCGCTTCGGCATAACACAGAAGACTGATCATTTATTTCCCCGTAAAGAAAAACGATTAAATGGAATACATGACTTCAAATAATGAAAAAAAAACGAACAATATAAAAGAAAATACGTACAGATTAAAAATTTATTATCCAGCACAGTTTACTAAATATCCATCTTATGAACTATAGGGAAATGTTGTACTCACTTCAGGGCGCTGTAAATCCCTAGTTATTGACGTAATGAAAAAATGTTGTATATAAAAGTTGTTCCTCAAAAAACAATCTACAAAAATGGTCTGATATCATTTCTTCGTAAAATGATAAAAAAAAGTTTTATTGAAAAATATAAATAGCTCTAATTTCTGAACATTTTCTCTTATAACTTTTTTATTTATTGTTCTACGACAAAAAGTTACTGGACCAAAATTGTAGAGAATTTAATTTGCAACAAATAATGTTTAACAATTGTTTTTTATCAGATTAATAGTCTAAGAGATATATCGTAAAAATCATTTCAACCGCTATTTTCAAGATGGCGGCCGTGGGACACGGGTGGCGACCCCACAAACTTGGTGATAGCTTCACACTGACCCCCCCTACACATCAAAAAAATAAAATTGCGTCCTCTAAAAAACACAAGGTTAGGCCAAATAAATGTAACATTTCAATGGACTAATTTACATAGAAAGACTTTGTGCGAAATATCTTTAAACTACAGTGTTCATTATGTATGTTAAGTACGATATTACGCTAATAGTTTCCTTGTTTTAACGCGACTTGTTGTTACTTTAGGCTAAAGTATAAATAATCATCACTGAGAAACTATAAATAAGGACAATAAAGTCGTACTTACGCGTGAAAAGACACACCCGCAATTTTCTTCTCACTATCGCTTATACATGCAATAACACGACAACGCACCATTCTATTTACTTCGATGTCTATATTAAGATAATTTCACCGTCTTTTCAATGTACTCGTATCGATTTTTTACTAAATAATATCCAAAATTCGAACACCAAGCACGATGAAGGCACGAACTGTCAAAGTTTGTTTCGCAACTCAAGTTGCGGATCTTGAAAAATAGGTTACACACTAAGGGACAAAAAATTGGGTATTTGTGTCTTTGTCTTATGCATTTGTTATGGTATTTTCGCTCTCTTTCTTGTGTAAGTGAGAAAGGTATCGTCATTGGGTCTATTAGTTACTCTGTCTACGCTCATATTCGTACTAAATAGATAACATAATATTATACTCACTTGTCGATCCTTAAACATGAGCAAGATCACCATTAAATTGAGGAAGAATCCGAAAAATCCAATCAGAAAGAGCACAAACGCGGATGCCACGTAACCCCACCGAGGCATCAAAAGAGGGAAGCCCTCTTCATAAGTCCACACCACTGTGTCATTCACACCTACATATGACGTCATGATTCATAACTCTCACTACACTAGCACAGTGTCACATTTTCAGGTCAATCCAATGTACCTGGAAAAGAAATACACGTTATAAAGGCTCGATTGAAATCCTACCCTTCTCAAGTTATTGAATAAGTCATGTTTGCGTTTAAGGATCTTTGTAGATATATTATCACGTTGCGCATGAATGTACAATGTAGTACAGTAGTTATGTTTTTCAGTATTGCACTGAAGTTTTTTTTTTATACTTAAAAAAATCAAAGTAAGAAACAACCGAAGATATTAAGATATTTAATATTATTAAGAAAGAAGATATCAATATATAGGAATGTCGTAACCAAAAGAAAGCCTTTTTGGCTACTACATTCTACCACAGACTAATTAATAGTTACTACGTAAATTCTACGAAATATTATAGGTAGGTACCATACCTATACCATACTTAGAAAACATGGACATAATTTATTTTTATGTATAAAATACAACCAGTCCGAACTAAATAATCGTTCAATAACTGTTGTACCATATAATTTATATTATATCACGTAACAGGAAACTGACGTGTAAATAATAACATTTTTATCATGTTTCGCATGAAATGAGAAGGAACCTTCATCAGTAGTGTGTCAGTACAGGTTTATCGTTTAAATCTTCTGTCTATCGAATTGCAATTAAACACCTAATCTCAATGATTTTATGCTCTACTAGCGGTCCGCCCCGGCTTCGCCTGTGGTACATGAATCTCATTCAAGTTTTATGCTATACTAGCGGTCCGCCCTGGCTTTCCCCGTGGTACATATTTCGCAATTAAAGGTAGCCTATGTTCTTACTCAGGGTCTAAAGATTGTCTGTGACAAATTTCATAAAAATCGGTCCAGTAGTTTATGCGTGAAAAGTTGAAAACCATACATACATACATATATAAACCTTTCCTCTTTATAATATTAGTATAGACTAGCGGTCCACCTCAGCTTCGCCCGTACATGTTTACATTTTATAAGAACCATCCTCGTACTTTAAGGAAAATTAAGAATTAACGAAAGGAATCTGTTTAGCCGTTCTCGAGTTTTGACGATTCATTTTTATTAAGTACCTTTATAGAGACAGATATGAAAATAGTTATAAGTTATAAATAGTATGTAGTTAGGGTATATTGTCACTTTGTCCTCAAACATTTATAAGAAATTATTTGCTTCTATTTGAGTCTTACATTCGAGATTTCCTACGATATTCAATATGGTATCTTAAATATGTATCGCTAACGCTATTATCAATAAAGTCTATTCTACAGTGACAATTTTCCGACAAGTCAGTACATACCTTATATATTTATTGTAAAACAAGCAAAGAAATGTATACCTTAACGACAATGAAACGAAAACAATCCGTTGAGGCGTAAGATCCTCTATACAATGGCCTTATTGTGTCATTCAGGCTTCGATTCAAGTGACAATATCCAAGTTGATCTGGCATTATTTATACATTTACTATTTTGTATTAAACTTTTCATCTAAAACTTATAAATAGACGACAATGGAAGTCCAATTATATGTTTAATTTTAAAATTTTAAAATAATTCAATTGCAATAATCGTATTGTCAAAGTTATTATTTGTTATTATTTGTCGTATTGTCAAAGTTATTATTTATACTGATTTTGCAGTCAAAAAGCAAACGTTAAAAATAACACCAACGAATTTATATAAAATTTGTTTAATAAATTAATGTCTCCAAGTAAGAGTAGATTTAGTTTCTCTGAAAAATGAAGTGACTACCGTTAAACATGCAGATAAACAGCTATACAAGTCTGGTCTCTAAGATTTCTAAATACCAATGATTATAGTCCAATAGCGTGATAATATTACGAGGGTTTGTTGCTATCATGTATTTAATACCTATCGGTTATGGTACTAAATCAATTGAAAAGCACTCATTAATCTCACACCAATATAAACCCCCATAATTATGACGAAGTCTGATTAATGGCCGATTAAAATAAACCCGAGGCCGCTTGTCAATTCCGTTTTATGACAGATCTGGTTACGTCATCAAATGTGGCGTCCAATATAGGAATAGCCTTCATGGGCCATTTACACAATGGGCAGCGATGGGCCAACAAATGATCGTCGATGTTTGCCGCTATTACATCAGCCACAGCAGCCGATCATAGATATAGGAGCTCTACACTATCGTTATTTCCCCTATCCAATGAGAGACGAGCATAGTTTTACTAGTAAATAATTATAAAAATCCATTCCTACTTTTTTAATGAGAATACATAAATTACTATATTATATTCATTGCCAAATATATTCAAATTTTAGGGAAATTAGGCATTCAAGACTGTATGAGGACATTGCCCGGATTCTAGTTGTATAGAACCAGCCCACGTGCATCGAATAATTTCCGACTCACATACATAGTCTATTTGTCTCAGTAATTGACCAATATTTGATTTACGTAATTAGTCAGATTCTATTGAAATAAGCCTAATATTTATTAGTCGGAAAAATTAATTGAAACTCTACGGGAATAAATATTGTATAACAATGTATAAAAATTAATTATTTAACAGTGTTTACTTTCCGTATGTTTTCTTAAAAGTATTTATAGAAAGCAAACGATAGGACTCTTTTTTATATTATAACCATTTTACGAACTATTTGTTTAGGTGGTAACAGTATTTTATTAATAATATTTGATTCCTTGTATTTTTATGGCTTATTTGATAACAGACTAGATTGTTTAGTTGATATATTTTTATTGTTCGTAATCTGAACTTATTGAATTGTAAGAGCATACTTTTTATTTACTGCCCTACATTATAATATTTAATCATTAGTCCTAAATTGACAACAGACAAAAAACAGCTCTATTATTAGCTCCACAGAAGCTAAAATGTCCTTAATAATAATTATACTTCGGTGTCGCGTAATTTTTCGAACGAAACAATAATTTGCTGAAGAGATGTTATTACGCTTTTGATTTGTTTATATTGGAATAGTATAAAAAATAACAAAAGATTAATGAGTATTTATAGAACAACAAAGTTTTGTAGTTTACCTAACATTTATTAGAAGTCGAACTGCCACTACATGAGTAAATAAATCGTACAGACTACTACAAGCAAGACACATGTATGCGTGTGTGTGTCCTTTACAGTAGGGTTGTGTTACAGATAGAGACTGTCATCGCTTGTCATGTACCTACTATTTGCACTGATTTGCACTTGCTTTGCACGTACCCGACAAAATTTGAAAATAACCAATGTTCGATGATCGATGGCACACAGTTGAAGCATTTTGACAATTTCATGCCTGTTTGTTTTTGCTGTGGTTTTTTCATATGCGATTCTTGCTTTGATTCGTGCTGCCTCTGCTGTCAAGTAACTATTCTGTGGCTGTTATTCGTTGAACCACTTGAACCGCTTTCAGCAATGCGTATTGTCAGCGAAAAACACGAATACTTTAAATATTTTACAAGAATACTTTATTATAGGTACTTTATGTATGTACAACTAATTCTATTTTATCAGGCTCATCAGTAATAAACTTTACATTATAAAATTTAATTTTCAATTGATGGATTTGAAATTAATGAGGTCAAAAGAGGATTAGCTTTCCGCTTGCACGTGTAAATAGACGAGGGACGAATTAATGTTAAAACGCTTGGACAAATGGATTATGTTCGAATTAGCTTTCTTTGAAAAACTATAGTTAAATTGAAATACCTACTGTATTTCAAGTACAAATACCTACTGTATTTCAAGTACAAATACCTACTGTATTTCAAGTACACCCATAATATACGTACACAAAAGTATTCTTGTATGGAACAGCGTGTTATCTTAAAACTTCTAAATTGTTTAACAGAAGAATACCTATATCTAAACCACTTGACGGATCGGGCTGAAATTTGACATGCAGGTAGATGTTAATTCTACCCTCAAGGGGATAAAATAAAGGTTGAGCATTTGTTTTTTCCACGCAGGCGAAGCTGCGGGCAACATCTAGTTGATATATCGAACACTACAAACGTAATTAACATTTTGAACGCTGTAATTTCCAATAATAACAGGTGCAGAAGATCATGTACTTGGATTAGATGTAACGAATGTAATCTGTATCCTCTGTCGGAAATTCTAAAATAAATAAATACATTATTGAACAACATTATTGTTTTACACATAACACCTTTCCAACACAACCTAAAAATATTCTACACAAAAAATCTGCCTTTCCCGTTTTATTTATTTATCGAAGGAATATATTATCCGTTTATGAGTCACATGTTTTTGTTATTGTCAAACGTAGCCATAAACCATGCTATTATTTGCAGATGCCGACCTTTAAAATTACGGCCTACAGGTTTTCATTAGTGCAGACTGTAGCTGAATGGTATTTTTTGTGAATGAGTATTTTTCATAATTTTCTGACACGTAATGCAATGTGAAATGAGGGTGTATTAATTAGTTTTATTAATGACTAGCTTCCGCCCGCGACTCCGTCCGCGCGGAAAAATTAAGAAAAATTAAGATTTTTTTTTTCTTCGTATTTTTCCGGGATAAAAAGTATCCTATTTTATGCCCAGGATAATAAGGTATAATTATACCAAGTTTCATCGAAATCGAACCGTTAGTTTTCACGTGATGCCTGAACATACAGACAGACAGACAGACAAAAATTTTTTTAATCACATATTTGGGCTTGGTGTCGATCCAGTAGCAACCCCTGCTATTTATTTTTTCAATATTTTCAATGTACAGAATTGACCCTTCTACAGATTTATTATATATGTACCTATAGATTAAAACTGTAGGTTGAAATTTATATTTATAAATAAAATATTTTGAAATTGTTAATAAATATAAAATAAATATTGTTATTAATTGGCTTATTTCTTAATCAAGTGGCCAACTAGGTTAGGAAAATGAAATGCTGCTGAACTAAGTAGGTTATCAGAAATAATGAAACTTACGCGAACTTTTATTGTAGTTCGTAAGCGCATACCTACTAATCATTATTATTATAAGTAGAGCTGTTTTCAATACTTATTGCAGCATCGGATAACAATACATTTAAAAAATAACAAATACCTATATTTGCTCACAAAAATAAACAATCATAATCTTACTTTAATATTATAAATACGAAAGATTGCGAGGATGTGTGTGTGTTGGTTACTCTTTCACGCAAATACTACAGAACCGATTACAATGAAATTTAGCACACATATGTAACGGTAACTTGGATTAACATATAGGACAGGTTTTATCCCGGAAATTCACTGGAACTATGCGGGCCCTGCGGGTTCTCCTTTGATAACGCGGGCAAAGCCGCGGGCGGAAATTTAGTCGTACATAATCTAAAAATCACATAAGAAACAGCGCAAAACAAATCCCTAAACACTGGAATCGTCTGACACGTGCAAAAACAAAAATATGACCTAAATAAGAATATCACATCGACATTGTTACGAAAGTGAACTACAAAAGATAATTTTGAACGAAAGGATGTTTGAAATGTAACCCGACTTGCGTTCGTTTGTAACAGCATACTTTAAATAACGAGCACTGAAAATGGGATAAGGTATTCTTTGTAATAATATATTTAAAAGTATTTATTGATAAATTTAAAAAGTAATCTTATATAAATGAAACGCTAAAATTGCTAAGCGCAAATCTCGACAAAAACGACCTTCAAGGATAGGATGTACATGTAGGTACCACGGGCGAAGCCGGGTCGGAATGCTAGTTATTAATCTATACATATAATAAATCTGTAGAAGGGTAAATTCTGTACATTGAAAATATTGAAAAAATAAATAGCAGGGGGTGTTGGATCGATACGAAACCCAAATATGTGATTAAAATAAATCTTAATTTTTCAGTTTTATCCATAGACGTTGTTCTGTAGAACCGTGAACACACGTTGCGTTACCCGCAGTGGATTCTTTTCTTTTATAAGATGTCATTGTCAGAGTTACTCAAAAGGGAGAAATAAACCATCCACGCGAAGACGGACATCCGCGCGGACGGAGTCGCGGGCGTAAGCTAGTAAAAAATAATTTGCAAGTCTGAAGAGTTAGTGAAGGCCTGCATGAAAATTAAATATCTAGGCACATGAGGTTAATTAAATACAATATTGGTTTCCAATAACATACGAATATCTCGATTTCCCGGAAAAATAGGTACTTAATGTGAAAACACGCCTTACTAAAGAGAATTTGGGGTTCATAAATTTTAATGATACACCCGGCTTGGGATAATGTTTAATTTAATAATTTCATTTATTCGCTGAAACAATTCTATTCCTGTATTACATGGAATTTTTTATCTGTGTCAGTCCTTTATTGGGATAATAATAAATAGGTAAGGAAATTATTCTATACTAGCTTTCCACCCGCAGCTTCGCCCGCGCAGTCAAAGAAAAACCCGCATAGTTCCCGTTCCCGTGGGATTTCCGGGATAAAACCTGTCCCGGGGCAAAAAGTGGTAGCCTATGTAAGGACATAAGGATATAGAGATATGTTGATACCTGAGAAAGGTCTCAGGTATCAAAATATCTCTATACCAAATTGGTTCAGTAGTTAAGGCGTGATTGAGTAACAGACAGACAGACAGAGTTACTTTCGCATTTAAGCGTAAATTCGGATTAATAGTATGGATAATCTGATGTTATATAAGACTTAGCAATTTAGTTTTACAGCATTCAAATGCTTTATATGAGATTTTTTTAAAGAATAGGAAAAATCGATCACAAGGTGGAATGCGAACCCGCGTCTTTCGCTTTGCCGGGCGGGAATTATTTTTTTATTTGACAAATTGCTCACTCATAAGAATTGAATTGTATGTATAAAACAGTAGGAAGAGGCATGTTATGAACATATAAAATAAAAATTAAATAATTTCTTGCAGAGTAAATTTAAATATTTATATTTTAATCTTTAAGAAAATACTAACATGAAAACGCTGTGTAAAAATTGTCATTATAATTTTACAATTAAACTACAAATGCATGCAATAACTTTTTTTTAATTTATAGTGGAGGATGCATTTAGGCATACCCAGAGCGCTCGGGGAAAGGGCCCTGGGTTATGTTCCATATACGTATTTAAATATATTAAAATGAAAAATGTTTTTGTGAGCTCAATAGAAATATTTACTTTTCATTAGATTTCGTTTGATTCTCAAACACACGTTTTTACTTTTTATTCGTGTATTTGCTAACGTATTACGATTGACGACTCAGCGTATTTTTTAAAAATGGATTCCAGAATTTTATTCTGTTAAAATAGACTAAGGCTAGCCGCACACACGCAATATTATTGATCAATATTATTGTTGACTATATTGAACAATATAATGGTACCGCACATTATACAATATTATTGCCAATTTTTCGTAATTGAAAACGACTCATTCATCCGCAGCATCTCGATCAGTGTGCACTGTTTTCAAAATGGATAAAAAGAAAAAAGCTATTGCATTGATTGTTTTATTGACTTTATTCAGTAAAACGAGGCATTCAAAAAAAAAAGATGGATAAAAAAGTGGATGATGAAAAAACCTCAACTAAACCATTTAAATGTCATAAATGTTCTTTTTCATTGGCAGCTATACTTCTTTGAGTATTTTCTAGTGTCCGTCTGCCCTGAAATCTTAAGGTACTGTTACACATGCTTATTTCAAGCACGCCGCATGCTTCAACCGAGCACTTGCTGCTTACAGGCACGTGTGTCCAAGCACTTGCTCAAAATAAGCATGCTTATTTCGAGCATGCTCAAAAATCAACAGGCGTGCGATTTTTGAGCATGCTACTTGCGGCGCGGGTGGAAGGGGGCGTGCTTCAAGCACGTCTAAACAGGTTTGCTTAATGAGCATGCTAGTATCGATCAGTCGGTCGCAACAAGTGAAGTCCGCGTGCACAATTTCACGCAAAATGTCTCGCTGGGGCGACGAAGCACGCTATAAAATGGCATGTGTATTTGAATGTCTGCTTTGAGCATGCTTATTCAGGAGCAGACTTAAAACTAGCATGCCTATTGCAAGCAAATGTAAACTGCACATCAGCATGCTCGTATTGAGCATACTCAATAGCACGGTTTTAAGCATGCTATTTTAGAGCATGTGTAACAGTAGCTTTACTCTCAACTAAAATATTGACGCACACTCTGCACACGACAATATTATTGTCAATTTCCCTGCCTCCCCCCGATATTGACGAAAATATTTCAGGATTTCCGGAAATCCACAATAATATTGATCAATACATCAATATGGATAGCAAACGATCAATATTATTGACAATACGTAAATTATTGACAATATTATTGCGTGTGTGCGGCTAGCCTAGACATCGAAAATTTAGGGGATGAAGATTTTATTTTAGAATCGAACGTTAAAACGATTTGTTAAAATGGTTTTTAGAAGTATAAATATAATAAATAAATATTATAGGACATTATTACACAAATCGACCTAGTCCCACAGTAAGCTCAATTAAGGCTTGTGTTGTGGGTACTAGGCGACGATAAATATATTAATATTTAATAAATACATATATAGATAATAACACCCAGACCCAAGAACAAATAATTGAGTTCATCACACAAATATTTGCCCTGACCGGGGATCGAACCCGGGACCGTCGGCTCAGTAGGCAGTTACTTTACCACTGCGCCAACCGCGTCGTCAACAATACATTTATTTAATTTATGCCTGGTTAAATTTAATTTAATGGATTTTATCGCAAACATGTTTACTTTATACTATTATTTGCTGAAACCTATGCATAAGTTCCGTAGTATTTTCCTAACCAAGAAGGCAAGAACGTATCGCTTTTTTAACCGAAGTTCCCGAAACGTCGTTCAATTCGAAGCGTTTTTACTAATTTACACTTATCTATATATCAGATACTGAAGATGTAAAGTACAAAAGAAACTCGGCCGATACTCCGTTTAGTACACGCACACAGAGACAATTACAAAGAAACCACGTATACATAAAACAAAGCGTTCACGCACACAAACATAGCCTAGTGACCCGTTTTACGTAATTATTATAGCGAGAATATCTATCCAGTTTATTATATTATGTATATCCAATAAATGGTATAAAAATATATATCAGACATATCGGCTGTGTCTGACAGCAATTTATTAAAGTGCGTCAAATCAATTACTAATTATTATTATTCATGCGATCTGTCAAAGCCACATTCATATTCCAACCCATATAAATGACTATGTGATCGGATAACGTCTGTTTTATTCCGTTTTATAATGTACTAGCGGTCCGCCCCGGTTTCGGCGATGGTAAATGTTTACGTTTTCTCTCCATAAGTACCATACTCGTACTTCAAGGAATGTTATAAAAAATACACAGACAGACGTTTGGATGTACGGGTGTGTCATGTCTGACACCCTTAGACTGACACCTGATTAAACCAAAATTAACGTGTGTTTTATTAGTTTTTTCAATTACCTACATATTTAATTATATTACGTAGAGACGATTACAGGAGCATATAAAACGAACAATATTACTTTCCTATGCACGTATTTGAGTGATCAATAATAAACCAAAAAGTTTACAACCAGCATAAAGTTTTATCCAATCGCCTCAAGCCTTATCGGGTCACTTTATACCTTTGGAAACTATTTACGATCTATTACACGCTCTAAAACTTGCATTTCCTCTAAGAACTATCACATGTTTTGGGATAAACTATTTTCTTAAAAGGATATGTTTCGGGTTGTTAGATAATATATACTTAGTAGTTTTAGAGGACGTTTCGATTCAGATTAAGACTTAATAAATTGTTTAATGCTCCTGTTACATGGAAAAAAATGGCATAGGTTTATTACTAGTTTAATTTATAAATGAAATAAAATCCCGTCTCTCAGCTATAATTATTATTTATTTTATTTATGACACTTCATTGTACATGTTAGAGAAATTGAAAATAAATGAATACATAAAATTGAAAAGTGTACAATAAGCTGCCTTATTGCTTAAAAGCAATCTCTTCGAGGCAACCATAAAAATAAAGGACATGAAAGACATTGTTAAAAAGCGAGGGCGCATCAATAAGATAAAAAAAAAATGAAAAGATAATTCAAATTATTATTGTTCAAAAAGTGAGTGTTTCAAAAATGCTTTTCCGTTGTCCCTTATACGTAAAACATACTCTTATAATAATTATAACAAAACCAAACATTACTTAATTAGGAAATACATTAAATGTTAGAGTTGCGCCATTAGGAAATACATTAAATGTTAGAGTTGCGCCAAAAAATGTGATGTGAATGTGAAATGTGAATTTCATAAAATACTTTTCATTGAAACAGTGTTAACAAGTGATAATAATTTTATTGCTTTTTTTTCCGAAGAAATAAAGGTAGCTTAAACAATAAACAAGAGTCCTTCTTTCCTAGAAATGCTTGATTGATGACGTAACTCAGCTTACAGAGTTATTTAAAAACTGTTACTAGGCTGATTCTGTTTCTTTTTCACAATATTTTTAACATAACAGATTAGAAAGCTCAGATGTCTTTAGTTCTGAATAAAAATAAAAACAAAACTATAGAAGAGCGCGGGTTTTCTCGCGTGTACTTCGCTCTATCATTCTTCAGGTCCATGTTCTTCAGGTTCATGTCCCATATATTATTTACGTTCCATATTATACATTATAATTTATTGACACGTCAAAAACTAATTCAACTTTATGTAATTTCATTAAAATAAAAAAAATAATTAGGACTTTAAAACGTAAGAGAGAAATGTTGATAGAGATACTTCCACATGAGTCATAAGAAAAGTACCTATTAATAAATATGCATAGTACCTACAGGTAAACCTCAGCCAACACCGTCGCTCGCGTATACCAGAATATCAACTAGTTCACATATTATTTCACCTGATAATCTATCTGCATACCAAATTTCAGCGAAATCCGTTAAACAATTCTCATATTAATAAGCATCACATACATCCAAACTTTGAGATTTTATTGGCGTAATTTCAAAGATGTAATGTCATCTCATAATTCTAAACAAAGGTAAGCTTCATATATTTATTGTTAGCATAAGGTTTAGTAAAAGAAAAATGAGCAAAATAATATGAAAGCTGTGTTAAATTTACTTCGAAAAACGGAACTCAGAGCTTGTTTATATAAAGGCTTTCTGTAGCCATGTCACTTTGAATCACTGAGGTTCCCTGTAAGGTTACTTTAAAGAAGTTTCCCTTCATATAAATTACGAACCCTAATGCTCTTACGGTCTCGTAAAGTGGGTATTTTTATTACTAGCATGCCGAAGTAACATTTTAGACTGTTAAAACTGTTTCCTTCAGAAGATTAGATTTATATTATTTATCAGAGTACCTAACATATTATTATGAAGGTACATTGTACACAGCAACTATGATTATGATAAAATATCTCCCAATGTATTGAGAAGTGATTTAGAACCTCCTCCTTCTTTGAATTCGGTTGAAAACAAAGATTGTTAAGTCAGAATGAATCCATACTATAATATTATAAATGCGAAAGTAACTCTGTCTGTCTGTCTGTTACTCAATCACGCCTAAACAACTGAACCAATTTGCATGAAATTTGGTATGAAGATATTTTGATACCGAGAAAGGACATAGGCTACCTTTTATTGCGAAATATGTACCACGGGCGAAGCCGGGGCGGACCACTTCAAAATAAAACTTCTATGATAGGACAAATAAGTCTTGATAAATTGACAATCTACGAATGAAACAATTTTTAATTGCATCCCCATTACTCTTAAGAAGCCACTGGATTCACTTATATATTAAGTACTTATTCAGAAACCAAACTTCCATATATATTTCCCACTTGAAATTACGAGCTTTATAATTAGGCTATTCAAAAGTTCATTAATATCAAATCATAAGCCTACACATAACGTAAACCAAGGTAATACGTAATTAGCGATGTGCATTATTCGGAAACAATGAACTATGATTATTTCATTAACCCGAATATGTTTATATTCAGAGTTCCTCCCGGTACAGTAGTTAGTGTATGAGCACAGAACCTATTTATTATAAGTATAATTTACAATGTTAGAGTTAACTCTAGAACCGTTCCAGGAAGGCGGGGACAATAAGAAGGCAAAGAAATGTATCTATTTCCATCATTCCATTAAAATGATGGAAATAGATGCATTTGTTTAAGCTAGATTAGGCTAGATTTGTTTAACGATTAAGATAATATATTTATGGATACACCTCTTTGCTTACCTATACAATATTTGTATGATTGATTGATTTGATTTCCATATTTTAAACGAAGAACGAAACAAAGATATGAAAACGTGGTTTAGTAGGGAATCGCGTGTTTCTAAACTGTCAGTTAATGTCCCAATACATAAATCAATATGTCTCTCAATAATTGGAATATTTGTTTACGCGGGTCTCTATTATGTTTTCGCGAAGCAAATGAAAGAAAGAAAGAAAGCAAGCAATTGCTGCGTGAAGCAGCCCCGTTAGTTTAGACGTGGCTCGGCTGTGAAAAATGACAGCACTCGTAATTTTTTGGCCAAACCACGTCAATAATAATAAGGCTGTAGGTACGCTTTGTAGGCACTTCTTATTAGTGAATGAAAATTATTCTTATAAACGCAAAGAATCTATATTTATGTGTGACTCTTAGTCTGTTATATTTAGGACGGAAATTCGAATCAGATTTGGATAGATTGAAAGATAGGAACATCGGTGTATGGCTTTGAACAGTTTACTAACTTCAACTTGTTTGTATATAATATAATTAATAATATCATTGTTTGTGAGTAAAAACCGCGTCTAAATCCGGGCCTTGCTCAGAGATAAGTTGGTTAAAAAAATGATTTTACCCATGCAGTTAAAATAAACAATAAACATACAGGAGACGGTAGTAAAAAACAATGTATCTACCTCTGATGTTTACACACATTTAATGAAACTCTGGTTTTCCAATTTTACAAACGGATATACCGATTTTATTTATTTGTATAAAGCCAATTCAGAGCGCTAAGGTATACATATACAACACACGACGAAGGCTTCATTACATGACGACCCTACCAAAGCTGCCTTTGTACATTTTAATTGCTGAAGTTGATATTATTGCAAACATGTAGAGAATACTAATTGCACATTTAATATTCCCTTTACTTCGCATATGTGTATCTACTATCTAATTATTTATTATAACTCATTGATAAGGATATTTCAGGATAGTGTTGTCACCGATCGATTTGCTGAAATAATTTTTCATTTACAAATAAATAGGTATATCATATTTAAAATTTACATATATTTTTTTTGTGTGAAGGTTTATTCAGAAATAAGAATTACAAGTATTTTTTTAATAACCGTCAAGATAGGTCACATTCTGATCATGTTCGCATTACAATATTTCATGCCTTTAACTACCAAGCTACAATTCTTACAAAATTCTAAAAAAATCAAACGTACCTAGTACATATACAATTTAGTTAGGTACATTACTTCACTAAAACATTAAGCCTCGAGGGCTCGGCTTCGAATCTGTTTTATCCACGTGACAGATATGATCGCGTGACTGAATCTATCTTGATGCGTCATCGGTACTACCATAGTATAAAGAGAGCAAGTAAGTTATCTTCAAACAAAGGTACATCGCGCCATTTGTATGTACGCGGAGCGCTTGGCCACGCCCCTCGTTCATGTACGCAAACTTGACGCACGCACACAGCGACGCTCGGTTCCTTCTCATGG
Source organism: Colias croceus (assembly GCF_905220415.1). Lineage (NCBI taxonomy): Eukaryota > Metazoa > Arthropoda > Insecta > Lepidoptera > Pieridae > Colias > Colias croceus. The sequence goes on along the minus strand of NC_059550.1, from coordinate 8,530,508 downwards.
ACCGTTCTCGGGCCGGGCGCACCGTGTCAGCGCAGCGGTCGGTGCTTGTTTATACAATTATTTAAAATACCAACGTGACAAGTGACAACCCTGCGCCTCGCGAGTATCTAGATACCGTGCGCTCCTAAATGCCGGGAGACGGCCTACATGCTCTCTTTATATACTATACTACCGTATAAGTTGATTTATAAACATTAAATAAGACAATTCTAGATCTACGTGTTACGTACGTGTAATGAGAAAATTATTCGTTTCTTTTCTGAGCGGTTGAATTGCGATGTGAATGAACTCATGTCAATAAACTGAAGTACTTATACGTAAATAAAATAAATTACACCAAACTTATAACCAAATCAATAACACATAAATATATAGTAAAAAATAATATAAATCTCAGAGAAATCTCAGAGAATGCATATAGAGAAAATCGACCGATGCCGAACATGAAACTGTGTTAAATTATGTTTTGCCTATATGAATGTTACTTTACAAATGTTGCTTTTGTATTATATATTATATTCTTTAGAGTTTAAAACATAAACAATCATATTTTTATACCGTAGACTCACAACAAAGACTCAACACTATTAAAAAATATCTCCAAAAAGAATTACATCAAGGACACCTTGATATCTCAATAATATTTTCTATTTGTGGAAATGATGAGTCTTGAATATCAATTAGGACAAATTTATAATGCGAACTTGATATCTTGCTTGGGAAATTCCATCGGAATTCTGAATCCAGTAACAATTCACATTTCGACTACATTACCGGCCGTCCAAATTTACCGGCGAATAATTCACTATTAGGAAGGGATTCTGACTATAATCCGCCCAAATTAGATGTGTAACAATTCTATGAGCGACAAACTATTATTAATTGTTTTGATTGTTACAGCATTATATTCTCATTTACCTACGTGCCTGGATGCGACGTTTTAATTAAATTAATCATTTACAATGAATATCGATTGTTTAGGTTTGTATAAAGCTAATTTTCGGGAAGCTCTGGATGACTATACTGTGTTTAATACCAAATTTCCAATCCTACTACTATTGTAAATAAGTAAAATACAATAAACGAGAAAGTTGAAGAGATAATTCTTACTTACGCGAAATACGAATGCTACTTCAACAAGTAAATTCAATATAAAGGCTTCTTTATATTCATGACACAAAAAAGTCAATGAGTCATTTGTACACATAATGTTGTAGAAATTTACCTAAAATTAAGGGCATATCAAGCTGTGTTGTATTAAAGCAGGCCTAGACAAATGGCACAAACGATAGAAGAATATAATTCTTCATGTATGGGATTGTCAATACGCAATTTAATGTAACATAATGAATTGGGAATTGGTAGCCAAAGGTCAATGTAATCTATTCTATTTATAGGTACAAATGTCACAGATTGTACATTTGTATCAAAACCGCGTGGGCTGTTTTGACAAATAAATAGGATTAAAGTTGTCATTTGTATAGCGTGGTACTGCTAAGTGAATGATTGTTGATAATTGTATTATCTTACTAGGAAATTCAATATACTTACATATTTGGAACTAAAACATTTTCTAGAACAAACAAAAAATAAAATAATAAATTATGAAACAGATCCACTCAAACTTCTAACACCATTAAAAATTGTAACTAAATTGAGACTTCAAACAAGCCTTTAAATTCCATAATGGTTTCCGAGTACCAAGAATTTTGATCAACAAGAAGTTTATAACAAGTCAAGACATGTCTCATCTAATGGGAGCCATTGAGAGGAGGAAATTTCATTTGTCTCTTGCTCGATATATTTGTAAGGACAAGGTCATCACTATTGTTGAGGGTAACTTCAAAGCAACTGCAATTTTGGGACTTTTCCAACGTCCAATCGTAATGGAATTTCGAGGAAACGATCCTTTTGCTTTGCGTTCACTTGTTTTTAATAAAACATGACAACATTGTATCAATTTTGTTTCTAAAGACAGAGTTCTTGTTATCTTTAAATAAACAAATATAGATGGCCCAATAAAATTTTAGAGCTGGGACTTTTTTACTATACTCTAAAAAAGATGGGTCAATTTATAGACATCTATCTACTGCATCAATAAATTATTGCCTTCAAAATGTTCGTTACTATATTGTGTGCCTAAACTTTATTAAAAGGATTTTGAGGATTACAAGGAGGAAGATTGTTTCACATTAATTAACTCAAAAACGAATTGACCGATTTTAAAAGCTATTTAACATAAAAAGTCACAATCTCTTAACGTCACAGTCAATATCTTTACTAGGGCTAGACGAGGCTAGGTATATTTTTATTAAAATTGGGAGTGAGAAAATTATTATTCAAATCGTTTTTATGTGAAAATGTGTTGCTGATTCTTAATATATTATTAGACCTCTTCGGAACATTACAATTTTGAGTGTTTGTAACTTGTTTAGAAACACACTTATTTCAAGAAACATATACATGTATAAAATAACGTTGAAGGATGTATGTTCAAAGCGGTTACATAAATCGTCGTGTATAATAATTTATTGATATAATTATTGTGATCACAAACACATGGGTTAGATCCTCAAGTGAAGCAATATACGGAGCTTAAACAATTTATGTGTTCCTTATGGAAATTCGCATTAAACTCACTGCCTGGTAATGGGCCAAGATAGTGGACCTTTATTACATTAGACTGACAAATGTAGCATATAAAATGGTCTATAATATGACTAGCTTGATTACTTCTTCAGAAAATCACGTATTTTTAATTCAAATTCAAATTGATTTTTTCAATAGACTCCTTTTATAATCACTTTTAAATCGTCATAACATAATATATATTTTAACATTTACCACCGATTTGGAAAGCAGTGCCTAAGGAAAAGAACCGGCAAGAAATTCCATAGTTGCTCTAATAAAATCACGAGCTAAGGAAGAAATAGTAGATAACTCAACAAAACCACCAACAACCTTGACCATTATAATTATAATAAATATTCAAATTTTCGTAACATCGATGGTTTGTACCTAAATGTACTTGAAGCGAAAATTTAAGAGCCTCGTGTAACTAGTTACAATATTTATTAGGGTGTAAAGATAGCGGCAATTATGCAAAGGATGTCTGTTTGTAAAATATTGGATGCCGCGCCCGCTTTGCTGCGGTAAAATGAATTCCCTTCGAGTATCATAATTCATGATATTTGGTAGTAGCAAGTAATGTAATGTCATTTTAATAAGCTTTATTATTGGGATAACAAGTTCTAGAACGTAGGTAATGTAAAAAATGGAATTGTTGTAGTCAACGGACCGTTGAAATACTTACCTACCCATAATAGTATATTACTAGATAATTCAAAAATAATTAGGTAGGTTCTTAGTTCTTACTATAAAGGGAATTATAGTTCAGTGGTCAAGATACTTTGTTTTGAACGATACGAACCTTTTTTAAAATTATATTTCAGTGTATTTGTACACTTTGTTTCAAAGAAAAGCATGGAAACAGATTCCCTCTTACCATGCATGACATGGAATGTCCATTTGTCCAGTGGGCTAGTTATTTCCGGTTTATTAATATTATTAGATAATAAATACTAATTATAATTTATATCTGGTTTCGTCCTTCGAAATTAGCAAATGCTACAAGTACTATAGCATTTGCTAATCTCTCGGACGAAGCCAAATATAATTTCGATTGAACTACACTTACTAACAGGCAAGTTCGTTTAATCACAAATTGATAATTAGTTATGCGATCAAGTTAGAATACTGGAATGCTTTAATTTTTTGATTCTCTCGTTGGATAATAATAATGTATACCGGGCGTTATTGAAGTGGGGACAAAAAATGCCTGATTTTACTGTATACTTGTATGTATAGTAATGAGAACCTTCCGTAAATCTTGAAGGTTCACACAATGAGTTCTTTGCCTGGATTAAGACCCCTCTTTAAACACATAGTTCCTGAACGAAGCTGATTTTCTAGGGTCAAAACTGTAATTTGCTATCTAAGCTTTACAACTTAATGTTGACTTCTCAATTAAACAAGTAAAGTCCCTTATAATCCTTGTTATAATATCAATCGGTCACGAGCGATAAAGCCACTCTTTGTACATTACTAGCTGTGCCCCGCGGTTTCAGCGCATTATTTCGCTCCTGTTGGTGTTAGCGTGATGATATACAGGGCATATAAATGGGCTATCTAACACTAAAATAATTTTTCAAATCGGACCAGTAGTTCCTGAGATTAGCGCGTTCAAACAAACAAACAAACAAACAAACTCCAAAGATTAGTATAGATATATTTTAAGTTTGTCTTATATCAGAAGTTATCTCAACCTTGTAACAAACTGTATTTCCGTGTATGTACAATAAAGAGTATTCATTCATTCATTCATTCATTCAATTGTTACTGTACCTCAAATTGAATGTTTTATTATACCTCTTTAAACTGTTTAATATAGTCAAGTCAATGTATTAGAGAAGTTATAATAATAACCTTGAATGAATTTACAAAACTACAATGAACATTGGTGTAAAAATACATATTTAACGTAGTATTATGATGTTTAGTTCTTAAGTTATTTAAAAATATCACCATTGAACCGAAAGGTCACGTTTAAATAATAAACTCTTTATTGTTATATTAACTTTCTCTTTATTAAGACCTCTTTTTTGGAATTCGTAACAAGCGAAGTTATGAATTCCAGCAATAAAGGCTTAATGGCGCATTCTTTAGTGTTATATATTTTTTTTCTTATATTGAATGTAGTCGACTCTACGTTGTTTAAATCTGGATTGAGCCATGAGGTAAACTATATTGTAATATGTAAACTATATAATTTACATAGAGGTAAAGTTACATGCACCAAGTGATTGCATATGTCAGCGGAAAAAATACCTTCGTAAGATTGACCAATCACAGAAACGCTCATAAGCTTTTTTAAAATACGATAAATAACACATTGCTCTCTGATTTTAAACATGAGTTTGGTAAGTTTAACAATTTGCAAAAATTTGTCACTCACTTATAATCCTAGAAAAAAAACCTGCGGAACTATATTAGCTTCCGCCCGCGACTCCGTCCGCGCGGATGGCGGTCTTCGCGTGGATGGTTTATTTCTCCATTTTGAGTAACTCTGAAAATGACATCTTATAAATCTATTGGCCCAAATACGGCTAGGCCTATAATCCTATAATAATACGCAACGTGTGTTCGCGGTTCTACAGAACAACGTCTATGGATAAAACTGAAAAATTAAGATTAATTTTTTTCTACGTGTTTTTCCAGGATAAAAAGTTTCCTATTTTACGCCCAGGATAATAAGGTATAATTATACCAAGTTTCATCGAAATCGAACCGTTAGTTTTCAGTTTTTCACGTGATGCCTTCACATACAGACAGGCAGACAGACAGACAAAAATTTTTTTAATCACATATTTGGGTTTGGTATCGATCCAGTAACCCTGGTATTTATTTTTTCAATATTTTCAATGTACAGAATTGACCCTTCTACAGATTTATTATATGTATAGATGGTGAATATTCGTAGTGTCTTTGTTTAGAATAGAATCATACATTCATCTCGAGATTGATATGTTTATTAAAGTTATATCAATGGTATCCCATAAAAGCCCATAGTTTTGAATTATATGAGCATTATGGTAATAGTTTCACCCTCATCCATGTGACGGAAATATTAAATTCAAATATGGGACAATAAATATACCTTCGTTATATGAACGTGTTGATGTATGAATTATTATTTAAGGAGTCGCTTGTAAGCAATTATACCCATGATATATGATTAATAATGTTGTTGTTGTATTATTCTTGTTGGCCTGTAAATTACATTACAAAATTTAAAATTACAATTCTGTCATACGGAAAATGTAAAATGCTTGCAAATAAGATAAGGAAGATAAGTCACTGAATTTATATGTAAGAAGTTAAACTACAATTAGGTTAAATAATACTGACGCGGACGTGGAGGCAATAAAAGCTACCGTAGCAACGTAGCACCGTAGCAAAGTTTAGTGTGGCGTAGCGCCCTACGAGCATATTGCCCTATATACCTACTCGGTTATTGTTATATGAACTTGGCTAGTATATTTCATGTTGCAGTATATAATTTACTAGCTTATCGCCCGCGGCTTCGCCCGCTTTGTCTAAAACCGAATAAATTATACACTAAAACCTTCCTCTTGAATCACTAACTATTAAAAAAACCCGCATCAAAATCCGTTGCGTAGTTTTCAAGATTTAAGCATACAAAGAGACATAGGGACAGAGAAAGCGACTTTGTTTTATACTATGTAATGAAGTTAAATATTTCAATTATTTATATAATTAAAATTGATACATTTGTAGTTAACTGTAGAGAAAATGAGAGGTACATTTGGTACTTAATAATAATTATTATGATTGAAAATAATCGTCTTACATCAATATGTCTACACATAAATTATGTAATACATTAAACCATAAACATTTCGTATATTTCGTAAGTTGTTTACGAAAATATAAATAGAACCTTGATAATAAAATAAATGTACAAATGTAGGTTATTTATTCTATTGAATTGGAAAAATATTTTATAAGCTAACATTCTCAGAAACAGTCTTATTCATATCTGTAAGTCTGTCTTTAGGCGACAATTTTAAAAAATGTAATGTGTATATTATACAAGTTTCACCAATGACTCAAATGATCATATTCATTAGAAAAACATGTAAGAGGCAAATAATTAAGGTTAACTACAGTAAATATAGATAATATAATTTTGTTTGTTTTATGAATAACTAGATTTCCGCCTGCGGCTTCGCCCGCGTTTTCAAAGGAAAACCCGCATAGTTTCCATTCCCGTGGGATTTCCGGGATAAAACATATCCTATGTGTTAATCCAATTTACCCTCTATATGTGTGCTAAATTTCATTGTAATCGGTTCAGTAGTTTATACGTGAAAACCATACATACATAGTACATACATACATACATACAAACCTTTCCTCTTTATAATATTAGAGGTAGTATAGATATATAAGTACAACCAAATCTAACAACATCGTTCTATGTGCTAACAAAATGATACACACGTATTATGTAATTTTGTTTTGGATTCTAGTGCGAATTATACTCGTTTAAAATGTATTTTAAGGCAATCAGTGAGCTTTTTTAAAGCCCTTTTATAAGTTCTGATTAAATATTTCATAAATAATTAACAAAACAATATAATAAATTAAATATAGTACATATATTATATAAGACATAGTGCAAAGCAATTAAAAAACTAACTATACACAATAACTTCGAATTATTAAATATGTATGTAATAACAAATACGCCTGAAGTAAGGAAATCTCCCAAGATACTATTAAATATTCAATGTTTAGTTAACCTTTATGTGTGTTATAATATAAGACATATTAATATAAATGAAATTGCGAGTGACAAATTAATGATAAAATAAAACAAGCATATTGTAAAAAGCTTTAAAAAGGCTCTATATGATTTATATCGGAAGTTAAATATTCTAAATTGAACATCCATACTAATATTATAAAGCTGAAGAGTTTGTTTGTTTGAACGCGCTAATCTCAGGAACTACTGTTCCGATTAAAAAAATTCTTTCAGTGTTAGATAGCACATTCAGGAAGGCTATAGGCTATATTATATCATCACGCTAAGACCAACATGAGTGGAGCCACGCGGGTGAAACCGCGGAGCGCAGCTAGTACTTGATATAAGGGCTGAAGCTGCCTTATAATAATATCATCATGAGTAAAGTGTTATTTCATTTTTTAATCTTAATAATATTCATTTCAATTCGGAAAACGAAATGAACTTTTTCATTTGTATATTTATTGTTCTTATACTTTGTTTATAAGTAGATATATTATTATCAGTATGTTAATTATTTATTACATAAACAATTTTAATTTGAAGAGAATTTAAAGCGTAACTAATCATATTAATAATTTAACACTATGTCGAGAAACTTACTCCAAAGCAATTTTTAGTGAGTTTTCACTGTACTTTTTACGTCATAAAAAATACAGTATACATAAATTTAAAAACATTTCTTAAATTTCTAACAAAATTAAAACATCAACTAACCTTCGTAAACATTAGCACAAATCACATCACTACGTAACACAAACTCAGACGAAAGACCGCCCACCGCAGCGTCCGAGCCGCGACTGACACACCAAGGGGTGCCAACCCTTATATATCCTGGACCATTACCTGTTGCAAACGACCCGTCACATTGTTCCCAACGTGAGGAATAATAACCGGGATTTAGTTCCTATTTTTCAAGCACTTATGCTTTGGGATTTAACTTTTAATGGCCGAAAAGTTAGGTTTTTACGTAAAGCTCTACGAATTTATGTAAGTTTGGAATCAAGTATCATGACCATGTATCAATCAATATACCGTACTATACCTATAGGTATACTTAGTAGTATCTACTCAATAATACCTAAGATATAATCAAGTCGTAGAACAAATGTTGTTGCTTATGATGTTAGCTATCTTGTCCTGCGAGGTTGCCGGTGTTTTACAACTAACCCTGTTTATTATAAGTTTAAAAAAATAACTTTAAAATTCGGTCAAGAAAAGGACCATGACGTGACCATGACGAAAAGAGATATTTCGTACTGATTCCTGACACTCACATTCCTTTATCTGGGCCCAAACTTAGCAGTTATTTCTCAGTAAATAAACAAAATAGAAATAAATATTTTTATAAATTCTCGAATTTATCGTTTGGCAACAGTTTTGTGGTAATAATTTTTATTTGTATAGAGTATCTACTATCTATATTTTTATTTAAGTTGTAAGGTCACATAGAGAACTTACAAACTTTATTATACCCATAATATCTATGCTTATCATATTATATAAAACAAAGTCGCTTTCTCTGTCCCTATGTCCCTTTGTATGCCTAAATCTTTAAAACTACGCAACGGATTTTGATGCGGTTTTTTTAATAGATAGAGTGATTCAAGAGGAAAGTTTTAGTATATACTTTATGTTTTAGAATGTAGGTTTTAGACAAAGCGGGCGAAGCCGTGAGCGGTAAGCTAGTTACTTATAATATTATAAAGCTGAAGAGTTTGTTTGTTTGTTTGAACGCGCTTAACTCGGGAACTACTGGTCCGATTTGAAACATTATTTCGGTGTTAGATAGCCCATTTATCGTGGAAGGCTTTAGGCTATACATAATCTCGCTAAGACAAACAAGAGCGGAGCACTGCGGGTAAAACCGCGGAGCGCAGCTAGTTTAAATATAAAAAGATAGCGTGTTCAGAAAATATACACGGATTAATCAAAGTAAATTGAGTATTTATGAAGTCTCGGAAGCCTAATATCGAACCAGTTCATATTTTACGAGCATTTTTATGGCAAAATATCTGACCCCTAAATTCCCTAGCGCTTTTTAATAAATTGAAATATTTGATTATGATTGTTCGATGGTTTATTCATTTCGTATTATATAATCTGTATTAGAATATTGATGATAAAAAATATTTCGTTATGGACGGATACAATCGTGAAATAAAAAGGAAAGACGGTTTATTTATTAACTACATTAAAAATAAATAATAATTAGCTTTGTTACAATTTACCTTTTACCTACTTTTTATGATTAAAACAAAATAATATAATATCATCTATAAATTGATGAAACACAGAAGTTGAATATTATTAATTTTGATCTATTTTCTATTATGTTTGAATGCACGAAAAGCTTATTGGAACTTCAAAACAGTACAATTTCTTAAAGTAAGGTTTTAAAATCCACTCATTAGCACTGGAGTGAGAATATATTATAAATATTTCATGTAAATATAATTAATAATAATAATAATAAAGCCTTTTATTTCCCATAAAAATATATGTTGTTTCCCATAAAGTATAATTAATAAGCTCTTTAAATCACATAGTGTGTAGCACTACGTGTGTGTAGCACTATGTGATTTAAAGAGCTTATTAATTATACTTTATGGGACGTAGGTATATAATATTATATGCGCTTTTGATTTGAAATGATCATGCCAAGAGCAAATCAAATCAAACGCATTAACAAACCTCTACAAAATATCCTTCAGCATTCTGCCTCCCCATGACAGACTTCTTGATCGACGATCTCGATCTTGACAAAAACGAGTAATCTATACGCCAAGACAGAAATAAGTAGCCACGAAGAATATTAACATTACGAGCGGATAGAATACATTTTTCGATATTTATAACCAACATCGAGAGCGGAGTTAAAAGCTACTTAAAACCGATATAACGATACCTATTGTTCCTCAAGCACCAGATGAACGGAAAATAGTCGACTGCAGGTATTCTATACCGTTTTAGGGGTTCAACTTTCAAGGATGTATTGTGTTGGAATGTTTTGGCATAATCTTCATCGGTCTATCTGAGAATTCCATTTACTGAATATGAATAAAACTGTGCACTAAGACGATAATCGATACAGCAATTGACGAAATGTAATAAAAGATAATAAGAATAAAAAAGAGCGTCCAAAAAAGTTTCACTTCAATCTATACTAATATTATAAAGCTGAAGAGTTTGTTTGTTTGTTTGAACGCGATAATCTCGGGAACTACTGGTCCGATTTGAAAAATTCTTTCGATTTTAGATAGCCCATTTATCGAGAAAGGCTATATGCTATAATCATCACGCTAAGACCAACAGGAGCGGAGCAACGCGGGTGAAACCGTGGAGCGTAGCTAGTAAGATATAAAACTTAACACAATAATATGAAATTGAGAGTGATTAATACAGTTAGTATTTGTAATTTATAAAAAGTTTGTAATCACTAAACAAGCATAAGCGACTTGGTGACATTTTAAAGAGATGCATTCTTGATATATATTGATAAAGCATCTATCTATTTATATACAATTGATACTCGTGTAATAAACTATATATAATTCTCATGTCATTCACAAAGGCTTATGCAAGCTTAGTGAGAAAGTTTCCTCAATTGTGACGTCATAGCTTCGATGAAAATATGCGTTCGGTAAGAAACATTACTGGCCAACTATTTTTATTTTCCTTAAATTATAATGCTTTGCTAATATTTAGAAATAAATCAAAAGCAAGCAAGGTATGTTTCATTTTTTATACCTTTTTCTACACTAATATTATAAAGAGGAAAACTTTGTTTGTTTGTTTGAGGTAATGAATAGGCTCATAAACTTCTGGACCGCTTTTGATGAAATTTGGCACAGACAATCTTTAGACCCTGAGAAAGAACATAGGCTACGTTTTATTACGAAATATGTACCACGGGCGAAGCCGGGGCGGACCGCTAGTAATAAATTAAATTGACCATTATATCTGTACCTTAATAAACTCAATATAGATACTAGCTGCTCCGCGCGGTATATAGCCTATAGCCTTTCTCAATAAATGAGCTATCTAACACCGGAAGAATTTTCAAATCGTACCAGTAGCTCCCGAGATTAGCATGTTCAAACCAATGACCTATTATACTAGTAGACGCGGCATACGCCAACATCATTGCACTAAAAAACAGCGTAATTAGTACATATTATCTACTTACTAACGCATTATCACCAATACAGTTGTTCTCTCTTTCACTCTCACGCACGAGACATAATACATGTCTCACTCATGTACTTCGTAATAACAACTGCCGATTAGAATACAAAAAGAACGTCCAGCCACGACGCTGAATGGTGCGTGACTAAGTGAAACTCGGGCACTTAGCTGAGTTTTTTCTTGCCAAAATAGAGAGCGGGTAACGTATCTAGCTCTTTTATATATCATAGGTTCAAACAAACAAACTCTTCAGCTTTAAAATATTAGTATAAATTATGAATTTGAAACACGAGAAAGCGTCCAAGTAAAAAATAAAGAGTTCTTATGAAACATTCTTAAAAAACTCCAGTTTAACGCACAAGTTTTATTTATATGGCTTTAAATTTTTCCTGTTTGTTTACTTATAGCAAATGTTTCTGAAACAGTTCTTATTATGGCTTCTTTTGTTTTCAATTCTTTATTTAAATCACGTGTTTTGTCATCGCAATGACTGATGTTGGATTAACACAATGTGATAAAACGTGGATTTGTATTACACAAGTGATAACTGCGTTAAAAACAACCGACTTCAAACTTGCACTTGCAAAAATGCCCATAAAATAAAAACTACTGGGCCTATCCGAATAAAATTTTTATGGGACCAATTCGACACCATCCCGCATCGAACAAAAATCACGTAAATCGGTTCAGAAACCTCGGAGTAATCGGTGTACATTCATAAAAAAAAAAACATACCGGCCGAATTGATAACCTCCTCCTTTTTTTGAAGTCGGTTAAAAATATATTATGAAAGCTTGTGTTCAATCGTGAGACCTCATTTTCCGTTGTGTGTTTTGCTGATTATTATTATTTACTAGCTTTCCACCCGCAGCTTCGCGCAGTCTAAGAAAAACCCGCATAGTTCCCGTTCCCGTGGGATTTCCGGGATAAAACATATCTTATTTCCCGGGGTAAAAAGTAGTCTATGTCCTATCTCGGGTATGAAAATACCTCTATACCAAATTTCATGCAAATTGGTTCAGTAGTTACGGCGTGATTGAGTTACTTTCGCATTTACTTAGTATGGATTTCAATTGTTATTTCTGCCGTAGCGATGATTAAAATAAATGTGTCGTAAGGATCACTTTATACTATACTAGCGATCCGCCCCGGCTTCGCCCGTGGTACATATTCACGTTTTCTCTACATAAGAACCATCCTCGAACTTCAAGGAATATTATAAAAAAAGAATTAATGTTATGCGCTTACCAACACATTTTGGGATTCATTTTTATATTATAAGATTTTAAAATGCTTATTCATTGATGAAAATGAAATCTATATTATTCCCATCCATCTCATTAATATCCAATAATTATTACCTAAATAATTACATAACTGCGTCCTTTTCATACGTATAAGTATATGTATTGCAAAACGCTCATGCCTCCATACACGCCGAAATCTGTATATCTTATACTAGCTGAGTCCCGCGGTTTTACCAGCATTGCTCACATCCTGTTAGTTTTATCGTGATGATAATATTATAGCCTATAGCTTCCTGGATAAATGAGCTATCTAACAACGAAATAATTTTTCAAATCAGACCGGTAGTTCCTGATTAGTGCGTTTAAACAAGCAAACTTCAAGCGAAGAGTGAACCTTGAGTGAACCGGTACGTACTAGGGAAGCGCGTACCATCTTAGACCGCATCTCAGCTTTCCATCAGGCGAGATTGTGGTCAAGCGCTTCCCTATCCTAAGTAAAAAAAAAAAAAAAACTCTTCAGCTTATATAATATATGATATATAAGTATAGATATATGAATAATAGGTATATATTTTTCAATTACACACCTAAAATAATTAGTTCAAGATAATTGCTTGGATTTATGCAGATTAAAATGAATGTAAGTACCTACCTGCAGCATCAAAGTGAAAGCAGTAGAAGATAATAAGGAAAATGCGTTAAAAAATAGCCCTCATATATGTAAATTGACAAAGAGCTGCTGTAAAATACGTTCATTTCTTGTTAATTAAAAGAAAATTAAATGTATATTGAAGTAAGGTTTATGAACTTGCGTTGAAATAGATTCATTTAATAACCATGTTTGAATTCGTATGTTTGCATAGTAATATTATGTACAGAATATAAAATGTAATTTAATTAAAAGTAAAATGTGTGATCATATAAATGAGCTTCTATTTTTCAAGTAGAAAAGTTTTTTGAAAAGTTAATAATATTAAATTCAACATTCGCGCCATTTGTAAGAATTTATGATGAAGATGTTTGTTAGATACTCTACCACGCAAAAACAGCTCATCGAATCTGTATGAAATTTGGTAACAAGACACAAAATAGTCTGGGAAAACATACTCCTGTTTTTCTAAGTAGGTACCACGAGAGCCGCGGGATCTAGTAAGTAAGTGCTATTTATAAATTTATGAAATAAAATAAAATATAGAATACTAAATAGTTTTATTTGAAGTTTAACATTTCTAATAAATCGTAGCTTAATAAACATCACACATGAAAATGTAACAATATTTTTAGACAATAATTAGTAGTCTACAATTATTGTTATTATTGTTTTCATATCAATTTGAAATGTTCGATCTTATGTCCCACAGCCATAAATATATTTTCCACTGTACAAGGGTTTTCTGTAACAAATAAAAAGATATTATTTACGTTTACTAAGAAATATTTCATTTTTACATTTATGTATTTTCCAGAAATAATTTGAATTTTTCAAATGTTTTACCGTTTCACGACTCAATACAATGCTCAGATTAAAACAAGTTACATAATAGTGCACGGAGAAGATCGTGAGTTCGAATCCCACTTCATTATCATAAAAAAATTTTTTTCATTGAAAAAAATCTAATATTTGTAAGCATTCTAAAACTACAGAAATAATTTCATAATTTCAAAATAAAATCAAAACTCTACTACCTATATAAATTTAGTATACATATACATTACTTCATAATTATTAATAATTAAATGTATACCAATTCGTAACCATTCGTCTGAAAGGCCGGCGTCCAAGCGCGCTAGGCGCACTGCGTCTCGGATCGCGTGGATGATTACTGTAGCCAGGCATAGTGCTGGTTCCCCGGTACCTGAAAATAGGCTTGTTTATTATTTAGTTTTGCAGCATTATAATGCTCTATATCTGATAAAAAGAAAGAATAGAAAAATATCTTATGTTCTTTAGGTAATTTGCTTAATTATTGAAACCTAAAAAGTGAATGAGCAGTATAAAACTTAAATGGTCACTAGGATCAGTGTAAGTAAATTTTTACTGAATAAATTTCTCTTTAAAATTTCAAAAGAGCCACAAAAAAGACGTGTATTAAAAGTGGTCAAGAAGGTATAATTAATTAATCTATACTAATAATATTATAAAGCTGAAGAGTTTGTTTGTTTGTTTGTTTGTTTGTACGCACAAATCTCGGGAACTTCTGGACAGATTTGAAAATTTCTTCCGGTTAGTTAGTTAGATAGCCCAAATATCGAGAAAGGTAATAGGCTATAAATCATCACGCTACGACCAACAGGAGTGGAACCACGGGGGTGAAACTGCGCGAAGCAGCTTGTTTATTATATAACCAAATATCAAATTCTTCGATTACATAATGGGAAGGGATTCTGACTTCCTTCACAGTTAGAAATATGTTGTCTTTTAATATCATTATAATATTATATTCCCATCAAGTTTGTCTGCATGGGAAGTCAGAATCCCTTCCTGTTATGTAATCAGAAACTTTGATATTTGGTCATATGATATAATATTTAAAGTGTTTCATCATATTTCTAACAAGGAAAGAAATTGGAAACCATTCCTTCCTATCCTTTCATTATAGCAGGACCATGATTTTGCTTTGAGAGTACGTCATTTGAAAGTATGTTCTCCTTTTTCAAAATTATAATTATGAAAATTGCAAGTGATAAATATATTCCATAATTCTTATATTGATGTAACATAGCATGTATTATTGTAAGCCAAGTTTTGTCTGTTTGTTATACAAAAGTAGCTTAATCACTGCATAGTATAAAACAAAGTCGCTTTCTCTGTCCCTATGTCCCTTTGTATGCTTAAATCTTAAAAACTACGCTACGGATTTTGATGCAATTTTTGTTAATAGATAGAGTGATTCAAGAGAAAGGTTTCAATATATAAATTATTAGGTTTTAGATAAAGCGGGCGAAGCCGCGGGTGGAAAGCTAGTATCGAATAATCGACACTTGATATTAAGGGATTAAGGGATATACGAATAGCCTGCATTAGTTTGTTGAAGACTAGTTAAACGTGTTATCGGCAAACCCTAGATTGCGTAGACTGCGTAATTCGAGCATATTATCTTACGGTCTTACTAATAAAATGTTACCCATTCGCTATGCAGTGGATTAGTTGTTGCAATAACCTGTCTTGTTTTTATGATTGACGTTTCATGTGAGCAAGAGCAGGACACAGTTATGGTTGAAAATGTTAGAAATTTATCCATTGTAGGTATAACTTTTTATTAGTAAGGCCGTTAATATATATGTAGGTACATATGTTTCCTTGGCTCGCTCTAAAGCGTAAATTGTTTGAAGGATATAACCCTTAAAGGCGTTGTAAGATTCTTATCGTAAGAATGGGTTCATCAAAATTGTATAAAAAAAGAAATGGATGGTGAAAAATAAATGGTGCGACGTTTAACGTTAACCACGCTTTTATTAGATTCACCTGTATGTTTGTATGTAACGGATATGTTTGTATGAATTGACTCGAATTTGGCCTAATTTAAACGGAAGACAAATTCGCATTAATAATGTAAATAGGGATGCTACTAAAGTTACCTTTAGATTGTAGCACACCAAACTCGTTTTTAGAGTTTTTGCAGAAGTAAATTCTCATATCTGCTGGTATATCTTTTATACCTGGAGGCTTGTAGGACCACGTGCGATCGGTTAATAGTCTTCCCGATAAGGGATCATATATCAGATTTTCTTGCGTCCAATATCCAAGGCCCATAACAAAGGCACCTTCTATCTGCAATTTTATAAAATTATTATACCTTTTTTCACTTTTCGATAATTTTTAGTCAATTTGTGTATATGTTTGTTTTTGGTTATTTTGAATGATTGAATGTAAAGTAGAATTACCTGTGTGACATCTATCATAGGACTAAGGCTTCTACTGACATCTTCAAGTAGATCCAACCGTCTCACATTATGATTTCCAGTTAAAATGTCAATTTCCACCTCTAAAACACACACTGCATATACAGCATATGGTTTCACATCATCTTTCATAGCAGAATACATGTAAGACGCTTGCAAATCAATTTCTTCTTTAAACGCTTCAACGATTAGCTCTTCCCAAGTATAACTTCCTTTTGCTTTGATAGGAGCCAATCTATCTAATAGAATTTCACATGCTCTTTTAGTTGCGTATGAAACACATTCGCTTCCAATACTAGCGCCTGTAGTCATAGTATTCGGTGAAGTAAAACTTGTAGATGGTTGTACACTTATCTTTTCTAATGGTATGCCAAGTGTATAGGCGCATACTTGAGCAACTTTAGTATTAAGACCTTGCCCCATTTCAATACCACCATGCATAATAAGGACGCTTCCATCACCGTGATATATTGAAACTATGGAGTTATAATTACCAAAGTATCCTACATCATACTTCATCGGCATCATTTTCATTGCTCTCTTGCGCCACCGGTTATTTTTATTGAATTCTTCGATTTCCGTTTTCCTTTTATCATAATCAGAATCTTTTTTTAATTGATCAATCATATCTATGAGAGGATTGTTTTCGAGTATCATGTTTGCAATTCGAACTTGCATAGGATCTTGGCCTATTTCATATGCAATTATTTCCATAATGTACTCTATCATTGCTACACCTTCCGTAGAACCTAACAATTTAACGGCTACCATTAATTATTGATCAAAAATGACTAGTTTAATACTTGATTTTAAATTGTAGAAAAACTTAAAATAAATTTAGTACTATTCATGTAACGATTATATTCATAGCTATTCTTGCATTGCATGTAAGTTTCAGAAATTGAAAAATGAAGTTCTATTTTTATATGTACCTACCTATAAAAACGAATCTTATAGGCATTTTATAAATAAATAAAACCTATAAAAACTTACCAGGAGCACGACACCAAGTATTCGAGGGTTTATCAGTCAAAACAGTATTAGCTTCTATCTCCCACCTCTGAGTGTCGTAGCAATTACAGAAATGATTAACGGTTAAAGGGACGATCACTTCATTAATTGAATGACCATTATCTTGATAGAAAGTGTTCTTTAGATACTGAATGACACCTTTTTCATCTACGCCCACCTGTGTACAAATATAATTTGGATAAAATATTGATCTTGGTTTATATATTGCGTTTTATTTTAAAAGGTACAGTTCAAACCGTAACGCTAAGAATTAACACCAAAATCACGTGTTTTTTTATTGGATTTGCAACATATTTAACAAATAACTCGTAAAATATTCTGGCTCGTTCCCTGTTATTTATTTATTATATTGCATATGGCAAAAATACATTCTAAGTCATTTAGTCACTTACTTTTGATTGCATATTCAAAATTTTATAGAAGCATTTTTTTATTAAAACTATCAGTGCTAAACAAGATTAATACTGTGATTATAAATACTCATAGCATAATTATACCTCAAAATTACTCAGAGTCGGTAATCTCTTTCCAATCGACCGCATATTCGTTTCAAGAGACAGAATCAATCTACACGCTTTTCTCTGTAGATGCGCCACCAGACCCGCAGCACAGGCGACTTGAGCTGATCTCGTTATTTTACCTCCATAGGAACCACCCACTTTACGAACGATCACATTTATACTGCAATCAATCAAAAATTAATAAGTGACTTTATTATCACAAGTATTAAAAGTTTAGGTATTTTATCATACTTGTTTGTGTTCACAAAAGAGCTGGTAGTTTGCCTGATATAAAGCGATTGCGACCAGCATATATATTTAGAGATGCAGAGTAGTAACCTTTGCTAGTGGGTTGCCAAGTTTATTATAAGGACTAGATTCATGACGGGAATAAGAGAAAGTACCAGAAAGGATGTAGAAATCAATACAGGCAATAGGCTACTCGTTACATTATTTTACTGGCACAACTCAAACTCAAACATTTATTTATTCAATTAGACTACTTATAGAAACACTTTTGAAACGTTATTACATATTTTCAACATTTACCACCGATTCAGAAAGCAGTATCTACGGAGAAGAACCGGCAAGAAACTCCATAGTTGCTCTTTTAAATCATGTCAGTTTTACAATTTAATTTTACAAAATACATAATATGTAACATCATATATTATAATAATAAGCCAAAGAACTTACCTGTTTACTGGAACATTTAAACATTGAGCAACAGCAACATTAGCTAAATCGAGCCACTGTGTAGCTGAATGTATTTCCAGTCCATCTTCAATAGGTTTAGCAACACACGTTTGAGGTTCAATGTAATAATGATATTGATCTACTGTTTTAAATTCACCTTTGATTACATGTTTCACATCATTCCCTACATTACTGGGTTTTATGGTTTCATTATTTATTACTCTTGATTTATTATCAGGAGATTTTAAAACGTCATCGATAGTAAGTAACGGTTTGTTATTATTAATAACTGAATAAATGATTTTCACTAGTTTAGCAGCTTTGTTGGCGGTAAATTCTCTATTTGCAACTATAATAGCAGCTGGTTGGCCATTAAATAATACTTTTCCAGAGCATAGGATCTCTTCATCAGCTGCCATGAGCGGCACGTTACTTGGTGTAAAGGTATTTTTTCCAGGTATATCTTTAGCTGTGTAAAATGCAGCGACGCCTTCAAGTTTCTAACAAAAAAATAACAATTAATATTATCATTGATTCAAAGCGTCTATACAAGTTTAGTAGAAGAAGTTTTAAACATTACAAAGATGCGGATGCGATTATTTTATCAATTCCAATATAAAATATAAGTATAAATATTTGGAGATCTAATGTAATTAGAAGTGCAACATTTGTAGTATCATGGCTACTTACAAAAGCTTCAGAGGTATCAAAATCACTAATAATACTGCCCGGAGTTGTATCAGCTAGAACAAATGCAGCAAACACCTCATTTGTTAACTTCGGTAAAGCATTTGCGTAAACAGCTTCACCACTACATTGTATTAATGCTTCTAACTTCGGTATCGGTTTATTTAGCGGCCAAATAGTTGGATCAGTGTCGTAATACTGATTTCCTTTGGAAACTTCTCTTTTAATTACATCACCACCAGAACGATATATGGGATTTATTTTATCATCAGGTGATAAGCTTAGAATGGCCTGTAAAATACAGTAATCCTAAGCATTACGGTATAAATATGTATATTATATAAACAAAATTAGAATAAGTCAATCAATTAAAGTGAATAATGTGTAATAATACGAATATCTATACATATAATAAAATCGTAGGAAAGTCAAAACTGTACATTGAATATTTTTTTAAAAGAATACTTGGGCCGTGATCTATAATCGATATAGAAGCCAAAAACATAGTTTTTAGAATTTTTGTCTGTTTGTCTGTTTGTCTGTTTGTCTGTTTGTCTGTTTGTCTGTATGTTTGTCTGGGCTAATCTCGAAAAGTACTGCATAGATTGACTTCAAATTTTGCATGAATATTACTAACAGGTCGGGTGAGGCTATAGGCTACATATTATCAAGCTATCACATACGGGGGAGGAGCTGTGAACCTTTATTTTTCTTACATATTCCGTGTACTACGACAGCGTACAATCTAAAGACTCATGTTTAAATGTTGTTTTTGAGTAAGCCATGCTATTATCTACCTTTACACTATAAAAACTACGTCATTTATGTAATTTTGGCAGAGAAACAGTTAAATGAATCTTAGCAGTATAAAGACAAATTTGAAACAGCGCCATCTATAGCCAGTGTTATAAAAATCAAACACACATTAACTATTGGAAATTAATAATTAAATGACGCATATATAAATGTTGTTTGACAATATCTAGATTGAAACTATAAAAATTATGCCATTTAAGTAACTTGGGAAGAGAAACATAGTTTAAAGAATGTAAGTTGTATAATGTTAATTTTGTAACAGCGCCATCTATGAGATTTCGTAAAAATCAAATCAATTTACATGTTAACACTACTGAATACACTGTTGAAAATTAATAATTTAAATATAATCATGTTATTTATTTAACTCTTTAACCCATATCTTCCCTTCCCTATAAGGTATATTTCGTGTAAATAATAAATATACTACATTTTTTTAAAGTGAGGGTAGATGTTTATTATTTTAAGTAAAACTATAGACACCATTATCTACAGTAATTAATCTAATATTGATTATGTTCATTAGTTACAATTTTAAAAATCTTCATG
This sequence comes from Colias croceus, assembly GCF_905220415.1. Lineage (NCBI taxonomy): Eukaryota > Metazoa > Arthropoda > Insecta > Lepidoptera > Pieridae > Colias > Colias croceus. The sequence goes on along the minus strand of NC_059550.1, from coordinate 8,509,503 downwards.
TTTTATAAATTTACTAGCTTACCGCCCGCGGCTTCGCCCGCTTTGTCTAAAACCTAATAAATTATATACTAAAACCTTGCTCTTGAAATTAGTCTATCTATTTAAAAAACCGCATCAAAATCCGTTGCGTAGTTTTAAAGATTTAAGCATACAAAGGGACATAGGGACAGAGAAATCGACTTTTGACTATTGAATGCCATAAAACCAAAAATATCAAATGCAATCTTAGTATTTTGTGAATTTTCACCGTCATGCGTTCCCACTAAAGGTAAGTTGTTACATACAGGTATTTATTTTTTTATAATGATAGCAATTCATGTGTTTTGTTGGTATTATATTATTACACTTTTTGAATGAAATAATAAAATGATGAATTGATGAATTCTTTTATATATGACTTTTACAAGATTTTGAGGTGCATTGGGAACAGTAGTTTTTGATAAAATTTTATTTGTAAGTAGCTTTTTTTATAGATTTACAGTTAACTTTTGATTTTTTTATTTACAGATTCAATGCTCATAAAATTATATCGCCTTTGGAAGACGATTTCTGCTGACAATTTTACAACACCACTTGAAAATTGATGATTTGATGATAAAGATAGTGGCAGCGAGGATTAAGTGGAAATTAGTAATCATCCGCTTCGTTAATTTTTGACTGAAGTTAATGTCCAACGTCCAATGGTTCAATCATTGATCAATATCAATAATAGTGTTAATCATAATGGTTCAATCATTGGAAGTATCTCGGGAAATTTTGGAGGATATTTTTCAGGAAGGAGAGGAGGGGCAGCCAGCCACATATCAAACTACTACGTTTTAGTACCGAAAAAATGTTATTGCCAAATGAAACGTAAATTTTGCACTCACAACTGTACAAGTAATGTTTTTATTTTGACTTTGCGGTTATCTGATTATAATATTTATCGTTATGGCTATCGAGGTACCGACCGTACTGGGATCAGAGTACATGATATACAGTTCATCATCCAGGATTGCTAAGAGCATTTTCACACTGAAAAAGATGTTTTCTTTGAATCGTAGTTGCTTCATTTATTTATTTTTAATCATTTTACATAACTAATATGTTTTATATTTTATAAATATATCATTTTCATTATTTATAAATAAAATGGATCCAACATAACTTTGTTGTGTATCATTTCTCTATTAATAACCCATAGGCATATTTTCCGAGCGCCCCATTTAAGTTGCGGTCCTGAAATTATAAAAAATTTATGTATACTTTTGCCAAATATGTATAAGCTCATTGCTCAAGCTCATTTTTACATAAAAATAACAAAAACTAAACTACTAAATAAAATAAATTATGTAAAGATTTTATAAGAAAACACAGTATATTTATTAGGAGACGGTGATCTCTTCCAGGCAAAAGATATTCATCAGCTCAATAAAATTGAATAGTATATTGTTAGTTATTACTTATTCTTTAGATTCACAATTGTAATGAGCATTTCCGCATGCAAGTTATTTCAAGTAGTATCGTAGTTTAGATATATCATAGTTTTGACACATTAAGGTTCCAACAAAATCCTCAAATTTTTGAGCAGAGTTGAGCAAGATAATTTGAAAAATGTGCCGTGTTAAGTATTATAGAAAAGGTTAGTTCGTTGGTAATTATTATTTCTTCTTCATTTACATGTTGTTAGTAAAAATAAACTTTGACTAACAGTCAAAGTATATTTTAACTAATACTACTTAATACTAACTATTATACTTATGTTCAGTATTTATCTGTATTATTATTGCTTGGTAATTAATATATTTTCATGTCGTATACTTAATTATAAACATAAGTTTGATGTGTTATTAGCTGGATTTATTGAAGTGAAAACTTTTTTAGCGGCGTTGGGTATTAAATCTTAAACTCGCGTCAGGACACGTGACCATCGAAAAAGCGTAAGACGGATGTTAGTTTTTTTAGCCCTTATATTCCATGCGTAAGACAGATACCTACCATTCCAAAATATCAAACATGCTGAACGTTAATAATCAAGTTTTCACTTCTGCCGGCACTCCCGGAGTGCAACCCGTCTTTTTTTTTACACACTCACAGACTTATAATATTTTATGTTAAAATAGTGTTAATCATATTAATATTTTTTCACAATTAAAAATATTCCTTTTTTTCTGATGGTGATGTTATGAGGACCATATTCGGTCCTCATATCATTAAAAATCTGTGCGAAAACTATAAACACTTGTGAGGCCCTCACGGCAGTCACGGATGAATTCTACACATACCCGTGGCCCTGTCGTTGATGCGGCTCGACGGAACACAGTGGGGTTTTGGTCGGTAGGAATCCGACATAACCCACGGCCTCTTCCCCGGAGGCCGTGGGTATCTATGCAAGATTTCCCCACTAAAAAAAAAAGGCCATCACGGCAGATCGGGGCGGTCTTACGCGAAGTGGGGACAGCGTTGTCACTGTATCGCTTTTGCCACGCTTTTCAACAGACTTATTCGATAGTTCAGTTTTGTGTTAAGACCGCTGTGACAACCAACCCGTGAGACAAACAAACCCGGTTTCCCCTATTATCCCGTTAGACCGAAACCCTCACTGAGAGGGAATTACGTCTCACTACTGATCACGACAGTCATATTTTATCTCGAGAATCTGAAACTTTACTCAATATGAAGACCGTTTGACAAATGATAGGGTGTATCATAATATTATTCGATCTCTTGAAGATGAACATGAGCATAAGCAATGACTAGAGTAGGGACGCGAATATTACAATTATTTGAGACAAGAACGATTAATATTTGTTTAATGAAAGATTAAGAATTGAAATTATTCAGTCTCTGAAAACGGACGAATAGCGAGAGGCCCGTCTTACTGCAGACGATTTCGTCATAGTCTTGAATTCTTGATGACTTAGAGGTAAACAATCTACGAATTCGGTGGTGTGGTCCGACAAATATAAAAGTGGGTTTGCTTATAACCTCACAATTTATTACAGATCATCTTCTGTATAGGCGATATTAACGTAGTATGTTCTTTGCATGCTTTACATGCTTTAAAGTGGAGTAAGGAGACGGCTTTCGTTTGAAGATACACCGGAACCTTTGAAATCACTACTTTTAGAGGAACATACTGTGCAATCTAAACTGTTATTAGACAATATTCGCTCTTATAGTAGTGCGTTTCAAATGATCCTTTGGTGCTCAATAATTATCAGAAGGTCCTTTCATGCTTACTTTTAAGATACAAGGTCAAGTTTACCATTTGATAGGATCCCTTTTGCCTGAAGGCCAACCTAAGTTTGTTTAAATATATTTTGTATTCGACTACAACGAATAGTGGAATACAAGAAATCAATATTTCTCAAATTTAAAACTGAACTCATTTCACAATTATTTTAGAACAGGTTAATTCGTATGTATGCAGTTTTAAATCGACATTAGAAGCTTTTCCTCAAGATGGTGATATCGGCACTCAGGAACTCCCTGGACGTGTTATAACGCCCAGGCCACAGTATTACAATTTTTCCTACAGTAGAGCAACGAATGTATTTTCGCATAGCAACGGAGGGGAACTCGCGGGGGGTCAAGTGACGCGGGCCACGTACCACAAACATGCTTAGTTTGTGGTACCGAGCGCGAAAGAAAGTCATCGTGTTTTTAGTAAAGTTACTATGTATACTGACGTAATTTAATACTTAGGTACATATTCTATAATGGTGCGCTCAAACTGTTAATCTACATTTAATTTAGATTATTATTTGAAATACTAAGTAATGTAGAATTTAAATCACATTCATTCATGTTGTCTTTAGATTTTAAGATTTTCTTATCAGTGTTCAATTTTAATGTAGTTAAATTTTATAAGAGACAATAATTAAGAACATTCAAAAATAAAGTGTCACGTATTTTTTTTTAAACGACGAATGACGAAAAACGACGTAATCGCGGACGAAGTCGCGGGCAACAGCTAGTTAGTAATAAATGAACCAGGTATTTACAATTTATGTGAAAGTTTGTAAAAAATTGTGAAAAATAAATAAATTTTGAATTTGATTTGATTTGAAATATATTAGTACTATCCCTGTTCCTTTAAAAAATGAGTTATAAGAAGAAGAGAAAAACAAATCACACCGTGTCACATTATAATTTCTATAAAGCCGCGAAAAATAAACAATAACATGAGACGTTATTATCTAACAGACGTTTCCAGAAATGACGGAGATTCTCGTAATATTTATTACCTTATAGAAAAGACTCAGAGCCAACATTTTCCGATAATCTACAGATGGCTCAGTTTCCATAACTTCAGGATTTATTTCCTTCGACAAACTTCTTAAAGCTATGTTCAATGTCTCATTTGTAAAGGGATCTTTACCAATCAATGCCATCTCAGATTTAGCAGCATGTACGAAATTTGGTGATATACCACCATACACAATTGTCATTTTGTCTAGAATTTGGGAGCTGTGGTGAAATTTGAACAGGAATGCCGAGTTTACTATCGCACGAGAATTTTGGGAACAAGGCATTATCTGAAAATGTAAATTTCATAGTGTATGCGCATCAAGTATTTTAATTAATTTAAATTTTGTATGATTGAAGCACTGATATAAAGTTTTATCTGTGAGTTATTAAATTAGCAATAGATAATATTGATATCTAACATTTTAGTGTCTAGTGATTTAAAATATTAGGCTCACATAGAGCTCATAAAATGTTATAACAAAAAAGTACTATACATTTTCTTACCTTGTAAGTTTTTAAAATGCAGTCTTTAGATAACGGTGGTAATAAAACATTAATTAAAACCTTATTATTCATATCAACCTTAAGAAAATCCAGTAGAGTTATGATTTTATATTTCCCCACGCCTTCAGCTAGGAACAATTAAAAGACAACTTTACACAATAAACAGTGTTCATTAATGCTCACTAAAGATGGGCATACTTCACAAAATATAGCCTTAAAAATGTATTTTTTGCGGCTTAGATATAAATTAGATTTTTTTATACAATAAAAAAATTAGATAAAAAAAATAGAGAACTTGTTGGATTTTCAAAAAAAACTCAAAATCCAACAAGTTCTCTATTTTTTTTAATCTAATTTTTTTATTGTATAAAAAAAATCTAATTTATATCTAAGTCACAAAAAATACATTTTAAAGGCTATTTGTGAAGTATGCCCGTCTTTAGTGAGCATTAATGAACGATTAAAATAATCCAACAAGACGTGATTTGAACCTGCGTCTTTCGCTTTACCAGAGACGATTTCGCTTTAAGCCTTTGCAATCAAGTGGGGATATGTATGTCTATAACCACGAATACTTAATTATAACTCACAAAAATATAAATATAGCTCTTACCTATAGTAATCATGCCACCAATTGCTTCAAGAAGTACGAAGAGATCAGATTGAAATTCTTTGTTTGTATGTTTTAACATTAAATTACCGCCAATCGTGCCAACCTTAGACATAAATGATAATCTTTTATATCCATGTAAAGTTTAAATTAACCCATTGAGCCCCAAGCGGCCCGATCGGTCCCAGACACAATAGATTTTCTATTGTGTCTGTGGTTCGAGGGCCTGAATTAATAATATTATATTTTTTTACAAAAGCCTTAACCGCCTTGAAATGGTTGAAGTGGCCAAAAATTTAATGGGAATGCTGGAAGCTAAAATGCACTAGCCAGCTATAAATTAAAAAAAAATAGATTCACCCAGTTGAAATTTTTCATGAAGCAAATAAACATAAAAATACAATCGAATTGAGAACTTCTTTTATTTTAAAATCGTTTGAAAAAATAGCTTATATTATTATAACCCTATTAACGAAGGTTTGCTCATGTAAAATTTCCATAACAAATAATATTTTGAATTAGTATTTTCAATTGAAAAATACGTGAACAGCTCCAGCTAGTCAAAACATACTTGTACCTTGTTTATTTTTCTTATAAGTAGGATTTACAACATTGACGTAATATTTTTTTTTCCACATTAATTTTTTTTAGTAATAAAATATGTTTTCCATTTTGTAAACTGAAGATACCTATTGGATTTTGAACAAAATAGCAAATCGACTGACAACCTTTTTTCGCCTAATAGGATTTGACAACACTAACGTAAAAAATATTTTTCGTTATATACTAAGTTACTATAAACTATATTCCAATTTGAAGAGACCAGAAAATTAGAAATCTTAAAGAGAAATCAGAAAATTAGAAAAGACTTAATTACATAAAACTAGAAAAAAAGACTTACATTTCTAACAGGTATATGAGCAACCAAATCCATATGATCCCATAACTCTTTCAGATAAGAAAAGTCCTCATTTTCTTTGGACAACTTCAGAATTATTTCCATCATTTCGGTTAATGAAAGAGCAGCTTTTAAGATTAGGTTAACGTCAATATCAAAACCCTTTAATTCCGTTACATTTGATATGTCTATTACGTTTTTCGGATATTCATTGATGCGATAAACACCTGTTCGAAACATTATTTTATGATTATCATATAAATAATAAAGACCATTTAATTAAATTACTCTTCACAATATGTTAAACTATTTGGAATTAATGCTAGAATTAAAGAGTAACAGTGTGGCTTGCGTCTATGTATTTTTTATCTAGGTATACAATAGCTGTTGACATTCACAAAGTTTTTGGCTATCCATTACACGTACATTAATCAATATTTAATCCAATCATTATAGTACGGGAGCTAGCAACGTTTAAAAAAAAGTCATTTTAGTATAGTTGGGTTTTTGATATACTGTTTCTCTTGCTATTTCGGTTAGAGTCCGGGCTGTCTCATGTCTGGCTGGCCGCAGTGGTTGCGTTTATTAGTGCGCATCTTATCTGCACAGGAAAATATCCCTAATTTAAAGTCATTTTTAACGCGTAATTTTTAATCCATTGCCTTTAGATAGATCCATCAGACATAATTTTTTTATTGCAAGACGTTTTTTTCGTTGTAAAATAGGTGCCATACGCAATTTTTATTTCAAAATAACTAAAATGTCATCGAAATAAGTGAAATTACATCAACATGAGTCCGCTTAAAAGGTAAGTAATAACTTTTTTATTTATATTATATTATCCTTTTTTAATACTTATATTGAATAATTAGTAAACTAATTTTTTAATAGATGGTTTCATATTTATTACACTTTTGGGTATAAATATGAATTTGATGATATTTGTATTTTCTAGTGTTTGATTTTACGCGAGTATTATACATTTTGAAATTAAAGACTTGGGAAAATAATACAATGAATAAATCGCGTTTAAAATCCGTTAAAAAGTCTTTAATTTCTTGATGATATTTGGTTTTTATCAAGTTTACATTAACGTCCTATTTGAGGTTCGTTGGGAAAAAGGAGGCGATATGGTAGATTGTTGCAAAAAAACTGTAAATAGTAAAATGAATATTATATATAGTAAAAGTAACACAGTGATTACTTATCCTTCACTGGGACTCATGTTGATGGAATTTCACTTATTTCGATGATATTTTAATTATTTTGAAATAAAAATTGCGTCTGGCACCTATTTAACAACGAAAAACACGTCTTGCAATAAAAAATGTATGTCTAATGGATCTATCTAAAGGCAAACGATTAAAAATTACGCGTTAAAAAATGACTTTAAATTAAGAATATTTTCCTGTGCAGATAAGATGCGCAATAATAAACGCAACCACTGCGGCCAGCCAGACAGCCCGGACTGTAACCGAAATAGCAAGAGGAACAGCATCAAAGAACCAACTATACTAAAATGCTCACTTGTCAACGTTGCTACCTCCTAGAATATTACTTTCTACATTTCATCCTATATTCACATCAATGAAGACGAACTACACAAGAAATAACACATTTAATAATTCATTGCGTGTACTTAGAGTGTAAAACAGGCTTGTTTTACACTAAGTATAAAGATTTGGATATTTTATTTCATTTAATAAACTACCTTGTCCCGTATTTCCAGCGACTAGTTTATGTTCACCATTCCCCATAGCACTGAATACATCATTCAAATTTGTAGCTCTGTACCATTTAAATCCATCTCCACTTATTTCAATTGGTACATTTTCATCTTTCTCAATAACACACCACGTACTTTCATTTTCCTCTTCTTTTTTAACTTCTTTACATTTTTTATCACATTTAATATTACCAAGATCTTCATTTTCCTCTTCTTTTTTAACTTCTTTACACTTTTTATCACATTTAATATTACCAAGATCTTCAAGGTCAATTAGTTTTTGTTTTATATCTTTATTTTCATCGATTGCGAAAGATTTGAAAGCATCAGCTATTGATCTATAGCCAGTACATCTGCATATATTGCTGGCGAATGAATTTTCAATTACTGCTGCTGTTGGTTTTGGATTTGACTCCAATAGGCTAAAATGTAATGTTTTCATATGATTTTAGTAAAAATTTTAATTGTTAACTTCGAATGTGGTACTGGAAATAAATATAATAAGTAATCTGTGGAAAAAGAATGACTGAAATAATTTAATGTTGCTTTCAATGGATGATAGCGCAAATTTATTAGAGTGTACACAGGCGACATTTTATCTCATAGTTTTATAGACATTTTTTATTAGTTTATACGACTAATTTTCCACATTTTGTAGGATATTATCTAATAATGTGAAACAATACAATTGGAAATCATTACATAACTACCACTTTATACCAACAAAAGTAAAAAACGACGTGTGGCACTCGGGGACTGCCGCGGTAAAGCTATTGCATGCTATGCCTTCAAGCCACACCTCCGCCCGTCGGAGTGGGGAGCGTGAGGTTGTTTCGTTACGGAATTTCTCGATTCGGTCCCCGCGCTCACGGCTCAAGGCCCGCGATAGAAGCTATGCAATAGCTTAAAATACGGAAATCTATACAAATAAATTACCTGTACATACTCATAACCCAGCCTGGTGAACAGAAGCCACACTGCGATCCGTTCACAGCAGCCAATCTCTTCTGTATCTCATGATATCCAATGGTACTGTTGCCTATGCTTACTGTTGTTCGAATATCCCAGCCGTGGCAAGAAAACAGAGATACTAAACACTATAAAGAAAAAGTTAAAGGAAACTTTAATAATAATGTATTTCATACTTCGTATAATATTAATCTTTAGCGTATTCTTAAATATTTACCTATGTAAAAGCAATTAGATTATTTTTAAAGCATCCATTATACTGATTTTAATTTTTAGTGTTATACCTTTTTAGCATATACATATATAACATATCAGATGTTGAACTCGATAAAATCCATCCCTTAACTTATCTACTATTTTACTTACTACTTTAGATACTATTTAGGTAGATCTACTATTTTTGTGTATAACAAAATGTTGGTAATAAATTATGTAGGTCAAATTAAAATTATAAACCGTCCTATCGCGACCACTTTAATCACACAGAATTCGGAGTTATCGATACTCAGTTATATATCAAACTTTTGGTATTAATACTGTCATTATGGACGTTTATTTCAATCGCGCCTAACCATACAAACTTACAGAATTCACGGCGAAAGTTTTTATCTCTTGTGTGGGTGTAGAGGCCCTTACAGATACTATACAGGCCCCACAACCTCCCTCCCTGCACATGACTTTAGTGTCGCGAAGGTCTGCCACGGTTCTAATGTATTCGTTTAGAGTGAAATCTGGGCTAAATCTGCCGTCAGCTGAAATTTTTAAGAAAGATATTTTACATTAGTTTTAATGTTGATAATTTGTCAATGCTTCGGTTGGGTCTGGTTGAATGCTTTGTAGAATAAGTCTATTCAAATAGAGTATATACTCTATATAGAGTTTGAAGAAATTTATCCTCATAGACTTTATCATGTTTGTCGTTTCGATACAGTAACGAAAATAAAATTTACCTGTATTGGAATAAGAATATCAATGCACAGTGTTAATAAAATAATAGGTGTTTATTTTTTTTTATTAACATCACAGTATAATGCGTTATAGCCTTTTAAATAAACATTTATATTTCTTAGCTCATCTTTCTTTCGTTTTCAATTAACGAGAAAAGATTATCATCAGATGGTGATAATTAAAAAAAACGACCCTACGGCCGAGGCCGCTATTTTCCTGTGAGTGGTTATAACCGCAAAACCTCCCCAGAATCAAACACTACGGTTAAACACTGCGTGCCAACAATAAGGGTTAGTTCTATGAAGAACTAACTTCGGTGCGAATTCACGGTTTTCACTCGCGAGCATTTGCGTTAATCGGTTTTAAAATCAGTCACGGGTAAAAACTGCGACGCCCGCGCCGTTTGTATGAGGTTGCTTCATTCACAAAGCACGAGGGTAAAAACCGCGGCGGTTGAGCCCTAGCGCGGCCTTGGCCGTATACGAAATGGCTCACTAAACTTTAACAAATTTTCCATACATTGAAACAAATGAAAAGACTAATATGAAATGTTGGCTTTACGTCTGGGTCTAATATAGAAATCACCTCATATAAAATTCAAACTATTTCAATTAATATCTATTTACCTTTATGCTCTATTCCATTTAATTTGAACACGATATGATCCATCTTTTCATTTATATTACACACTTACAAATATGTTAAAATATTTTGTTTTAGACGTAAATAATATCTGATTTATTATGTCTTCTATATAGATAATTAATGCTACCTATCACAATATGAACTGTATCTAGGATATGATCAATAATTGATTAAAATTAATATTTTCATAAGTAAATTAAATAAGTGCAAAATATTGAAGAAGCCTTAAATATTTTCAGATGACAAACATAATTTAAACAAAATAAAATTTTTCCGTAGGTACTACTTTTAGATCACTGAAAACTGCGCTTGATTTGAAAACCACGAGCATTTAAATAATAAACTCAAAGCTGATAAACGAGAAAATTAGTAAGCAAATCAAATAGAAATATAATTTGTAAATGATACTTTATTGCACTAGTTAGGGTTCCACGTAAAATACATTTTGTAACATCAATATGAATTTCCTTAACATACACGCCTTATAACAAAACTAGCTGCTCCGCGCGATTTCACCCCCGTGGCTCGATCGGATATATAGCCTATAGCCTTCCTTGATAAATGAGCTATCTAACACTGAAATAATTTTTCAAATCGGAGCAGTAGATCCAAATATTAGCGCGTTCAAAAAAAAATTCAGCTTTATAATATTAGTTTATATGACCGGAGTAGCTCTTGTGTATATTAAAGAGTAAGTATGATTCGATGGTTAAAAACTACAGCTTTTTTATAAGTAAATCTAGCAAAGCAAAATAAATATTATGATCAATTTTATTTTAAACCAATAATACAAGTTTCACGATTAAACAGATCCGACTGAAGTTTTTATAAAAAAACTAATTTTGCGGCATTTAAAGCAAAGACAAAACACCGTGGAACAGCGTAAATTCATGGAATCTTCAAATAAGGAAAAAAGGGAAATTGGTTAAATTGGTAATCACTTTATTTATTGGGTATTATCTTGCAAAACAATGTCGTAAATGGAGACGATAAACCGGATTCTGTTATAATAATATAAAGAAAATTTACCTTTATGTTCTACTATCTATGAAATACCTATCTAGAAACATTTGATGGTTATAATGCAAAATCTTTTAGAGATATTTTAAGCAACCTGCGCCCCGCGGTTGCACCCGCGTGGCTCCGCTCCTGCTGCTCTTAGCGTAATGTTAAATAGCCAATAGCCTTTCTTGATAAATGGACTATCTAACACCGAAATAATTTTTCAAATCGGACCAGTAGTTCCTGAGATTAGCGCGTTCAAACAAACTCTTCAGCTTTACAATATAACAAGTATAGATGTGGTAAAAAACGGTAGGGTTAAATATAGAAAGGTTTTTATTATAGCTTCAATTTATTGTAAGTTTAAAAGTTTTTTGTATTGTGTAATCTAAAAACTACTAGGTAAATCGATTCTGAACATTCTGTTTCCAATAAATAGCTATATTGTTTCTAAGAAACATAGATACCTTTGTGAGCAGTATGTATTTATATGAAAATATGCCTTTGATTAAAAAAGACCGTAGGTACTCTTTCTTCAAGTCAACTTTAAAAGAAGAATAACTTTTCACGTTTACAAATAATTTGATTTATTGCTTTTCTTCCCGCCATACGTCAATTAGTAGAGCATAACTTCGTAAAAATGTCTCCTTCAGTCATAATTATGAAAAGTTTACTTACTTACTTACTTACTTACTTACTTACTTACGGAGTGGCGCAGGGACCCAAAGTGAGTCTTGGCCTCCGACAATAAGAGCCTCCATTTGACTCTATCCTGCGCCATCTCTTGCCAGTTTTCAATCTGAAAATTCTATGAAAAGTTTAGGGAGTAAAATTAATATTAAATTAAAATACTGCATACTCATACAAAAATAATATAAACCTTTTAAATACACTAGTTCACTCAAGACAATTTATATTTCTACTAGTGGTCCGCCCCGGCTTCGCCCATGGTACATATTTCGCAATAAAAGGTAGCCTATGTCCTTTCTCGGCTATCAAAATATCTTCATACCAAATTTCATGCAAATTGGTTCAGTAGTTTAGGCGTGATTGAGTAACAGACAGACAGACAGAGTTACTTTCGCATTTATAATATTAGTCTGGATTGAAAGAATAAAGTTACTAAAGATTTAAATATTTGGGCTCTATCACTAAATTATACCTAGTATTGAATTTACAAAAAAAAAGAAAATATTTACACGATTTCAAAGGAATGAACACAATAATTGATGAAACCAATCAAAATAATTCATTGCTATTATTTCAATTATCGAATTAACAAATGGAATGACAATAGGATAATGATATGTTAATCTAGATTTTGATTGGTCGCGTGATAAGGGCTAATTTAATAACAACTTTACTTTTACCGTCCATCAGTACGTATGTCAGTCGCGCTTGTCATAAACTCAAACTCAAACATTCTAATGTATGGAAATTCATAAAACCGTTCATAGCTTGACCGACCATACGCACGCGTATTTCCATACATTATGACAAGCGCGACTGACGGTCGGTGAAGCTCTGCAACCGGCCTTATGGCTGAATCGTGCGATGAGTCTGTGTTTGCTCTCACAAAACATAAAAAAACAGTATTTTCTACAAGACCTGATTGTTGCAGTATCCTGGACTGAAAGGTTCTTGATTTGTGTAGACTTTTTTTAAGCACTTTATATATTTTAAAACATTATTAATAGATAAGGCAAGTAATATTTTGACAAATCAGTGAGAATATTTTAATAATCGATAACGGTGAAGAAAATGTTTATTATCGAAAGTTAATCGGTTCAGTTTAATCCGTTTTAAATTCATAATAATCTGTATAATTTATACATAGGCTAGGTAAACGTATGTGCATATTAGGTAGATTAATATTATGGAGTATAAATACCATTATCAATGAAATTTATATTATCCACTCATCATCATCATCATCATCATCATCAGCCCATATACGTTCCCACTGCTGGGACACGGGCCTCCTATGAGGGTACAGGCCATAATCCACCGCGCTGGCCAAGTGCGTGTTGGCGGATGACACATGTCGTCGAACTTTTTTTTAATTCTTCGACATGTCGGTTTCCTCACGATGTTTTCCTTCACCGTTCGAGCAGTGGTGATGTTACAACATGCGCAGATAAATTGAAAAATCAATTTAATTCCTGCGCGCTCGCCTAGTCTCGAACCCCGGACTTATCGATTCGAAGTCCGAGGTCTCACCACTGAGCCACCACTACTTATCCACTCAAATCTTAAAAAATAGCTCTATTGTAAATGCTCGCTGTGAAATATTTGTAACATCAGCGCGAAAAATATTTCTACGAAATTTCATATCGAATTTTCCCACACGTAGAAAACATTTAGGAATTTATAATTTTCAGAGGCATGCTTGTTAATATTTATTTCGATGCTTTATAAATAGAGATCATGACATTTTTTGATAGTGTTATGGTATAGAATTTTCCAGAAGCAACGGAGCGGTAAGGGTCACGCATAGTACAACAGTAAGGCTGGTTGCAGAGCTTGACCGACCATCAGTGCGTACCGTCGGTCGACGATACGCATCAAAAATGTGTATGACTATGACACTAATGCGCATGACAATACGCGTGCGTATGATCGGTCTAGCTATGAACGGTTTTATGAATTTCCATACATAATATGACAAGCGCGACTGACGTACGCACTGATGGTCGGTCAAGCTCTGCAACCAGCCTAAGTTTATTACATAAAATTTAAAATAAAGTTTACATCCAATGTTTTCTTCTACTAGAATACCAATGTGTTACTCTTTAATTGATAAAATTCACTTAGTTAAAGTCCTTCGAAAAGTATTATTATGTTCAAATGTAACATTCTTAAATTTGCCATTTGCATCCACTTAAAATTAGATTCTTAAATACTTTAACAAATTTGAGTTTTACGAGATATTTTTCCAGCCAATAAATAAAATAAATAAATCCTCAAATAGACATACAATTTGTATTGTACACGATATTGTAACATGATTGCGCAGGCCACAACAATATGATGCGGAACTAATAGCTGTGCGAGATACAAATCGCTTGTTGTTTGACGACGACTTCTGAAACTTTGAACTGTGGACAATTTTGAGACTAAATTTAGTGGAATTGAAACTTTTAGTTGCCTCTTTTGACTGGCTGGCTAGTACACAAGTAAGTGTCTTTGAAGATAATTTTTATTGTCTTTTTTCACTGACTAGATGTGCTAGTTGACCCACCAAATTTTTTTTAGGGCAAAAGAATTTGTCTTGTTTTTGTAACAGTTTTAATTGACGTTAAGGTTCTATTGGTCGTAGTATTCATTTTTATTTGTAACAGTTTTCATTGGCGTTAAGGTTCTATTAGTCGTCTTTATTATACAATGCCTATGGCCTTCTTCAATAAATGGTCAAAAAATAACGTATAACGTTCGTAACCAATGCTTCGTCGAGTTTTTCCCTGTTTTTACTGGAGAACTTTACAGCAATTGTGATCAATAGAAAAAAAAAGAAGTCTGAAAGAAGAAACATACCAAATAAATCTCGTTTAAAAGTGGTTAAGTAATAATTGTACCTATTTTATAACTCATTACTTTACCAATGAATAAGTAATATATTGTATTAACAAATCCCATAGGCAAAACGGTGTCATGGTACCCTTGTTCTTAATTATATTATTTCGCAATAGTTCTGAAGGCCAGAGTTTATGTATGTATTTTTATTCGCATGGGTGTGAGTAAGCTAATAACAGAGGATCAGTGTGGCTCAGTTAAAAGTGTTTTGAAATGTCACGTAAGTTTATATAAGTTGTTTGTTTTAATTATTTTCCGTTGCAAATAACAGCGGTTATGGGTAGTGGAATTTGGATAGAAGACCAATTTGATTATGAAATTATTTCACACTGCTGTAGGCCGCAGCTTCGCTTGCGTGGAAAAGATAAATTTTCATGGTTTATGGGATGAATTTTCTTAAGTCCTTTCTTAGGGGACGCCTACGTTATGACATCTACCTTCATTCCAAATTTCAGCCCGATACGTCCAGTGGTTTGGGCTGATAGATAGATCACTATATCAGTCACCTTTGAGTTTTATGTATGTTACCGGAAATGAATGAAATTAAGGAATTGTACACAAATCCTAGGAATTGTGTACAGTTCCGATACCATTTAGGAAATGTATAAAATATTGTTTAATAAACTATTTAATGCATAGATATCCTAGGAAATGTATAATCTTCCTAGGAATTGTATACAATTCCAATATCGTATTAGGAAATGTATAAAATAAATGATTTCTGTAATAAAACACTGTATCGGGTAACAGTTTTACCGTAAAATAATAATAATATGTTCATATTATCTTACTAATTAACATTTCTTAAATCAACTTATATTCAATCAAATCAAATTTTCATTTGGTAAGTTATCAGTCCCCTCGTCCCGGCTGTCCCCTTGTACACGTCCCAGTCGGATTGTATAATCCACCGTATTACAAACGGCTGGCATTTTGTAATATGCCGAAATTCGTCTTTTTCCAAAATTCTACAAAAAGAGGTCGTGAGCCGACGGAGCCCCACTTCGTGGGGCTCCTATTTCTACGTAGTTTTAAAAAAACACGAACCTAACCTAACCCACCCCCTTATCCAAACTAAAAATTCTGATTACGGGAATTTTCGGCCCTCCCCCCATCGACCCGCGTACCTTCTAATATTATTGCATGATACATTTCCGACAATGTGTATAAAATAATTTATTTCACACATTTCCGTGCGATTTTAGGAATTACATACATTTCCTAGGAATTGTATACAATGACGGATTACATACATTTCCGGTAACATATATATAGATAATATAGTGTAGGTTGGCTTTGATTGAAAGGTCTTTTCATTCTTAATTACTATCAGACCCAACCACTAAACCAATTAGGATGAAATTTGGTACAGAGATAGCTTGAAACGACATAGGAGATAAGTCCTATAAGATCCAAAAACCGTGGGTTTGTATTGCCCATCGGGTTAAATATGATTGAACGATTTACTAACAAATTCTCTGAGCTAGTCTTTTAGTCAATTTAATACACAGTGAATGTCATCAGATATCAATAAATTCTTCAAATTAGATATAATATTGTAAATATATTGAACTAAATAGCCGTAAGGTATCTTATCTATAAATAGATTACATAGATAGTATTGTATTGTATTGTATTGTATCAGCCTGTCGCGTCCCAATGCTGAGCAAAGGCCTCTCCAAGTCGCTTCCATGAATCGTGGTCTTGTCCTAATAAAAACCAGTCATTTTTAGATAGTATATAACTGTATAATCCTTGGTATCTTTTTTACTTGAGACTTGTTGCACTGCCAATTTCTTGTCATTGGAGAATTATAAGTATTTTACAACCTCATGATTCTGAATAGGTATACCTACATAATATAAAATACCATCAAAATCATTCAAGCCGTTTCAGAATAATAATATGGCAACTAAGACTACTCGAGAATTTGACATTTGAGAGATGATCAAAATCTCCTCGAGCATACACAGAAATTATTTTCATTGTAATTTTAATTTCAGTACATTTCAAAATTCTACAAATATATAAGTTCCTGATAATCGGCGTACACGCAGTACATGTCAATCAAGTTCCCGCCAAATTTAGCTTTAGTTCTATGCTAGAAGCTGCCAAACCAGCCATACAACCTATTTTTGCAGCTGGTTCTGATAAATGTAAGTTTTTATTAAGATTCTCCACACAACAACTTATAAAATATTTCTTTATGAGAGCTTCGGATCACAGGTGCAGGGCTAGTAAAAATGTATCGAAAATGTATTTATAATCGGAATATCTCTACAATCAAAAAAATGCTTCAAACCCTATAATGTCGGTCAATAACCCAGTGGAAATGACAAGTACTTATTAAATTGATCTACCAGTTGAATTAATCAAAATTCCAAATGCAATCCTTGATATTATAACATCACAGTATTACAATAATAACATCTTGAAGCGAAACCATAAACTACTCTATGGTCACACCATATTTATGGCTATCTCGAAGAAATGAACAGCAAATATCAAATATCTTTCGTACGGTACATGAATTTTGACGAGAATCAAGACGTGCCTTATTTTTACATAAATATACGTTTGGGTTCCAACTTCCAAGAATACATTATTCAATCGGAAATCTACTTTGTGCTCCCGGCATTAATCCTAGATTTAAAGCTTACAAAAATGATTTTCCATCTTCGTGTGTGAAAATCGTGTAATGTGACTTATTTTATCAGAGTTCAAAATACGGTTTCTGTATTGGTGCTTTTATTATCACTTATTAACATCTGTAGATGTTAATAAGATGAAGAACTAATATTATAAAGCTGAAGAGTTTGTTTGTTTGTTTGAACGCCCTTATCTCAGGAACTACTGGTCCGATTTGAAAAATTATTCCGGCGTTAAATAGCCTATTTATGGAGGAAAGCTATAGGCTCTCGCTAAGACCAACAGGAGCGGAACACTGCGGGTAAACCCGCGGAGCACAGCTAGTACATAATAAATGAAAAAAGAGAAGAAAACCTATAACCGTACTATGAACCGTACTTTTGTGAAATTATTATAAAAATTGATAAGTTCATGAAACCCAATTAATATATACAACTTCGAATATAAAACGAATTTAACACCAATTCTTTACCTTTCAGGTGAAGTGCTGAAAAGTTATTTCGGCCTAACATACGAGCAGATGCAAGGAACCAACTTGACCATATTTAGTGAGAAACTGAACATTGACAGAATCACCAAGAATGGTAATACCAAATACAATTTCACGAACAGGTTAAAACGTATGATGACGACAGACTCTATTGCTATCATAATTCATGGGTATTTAGAGAATTCAGAAGGAGTAATGGTACAAGCTATAGCCCCAGAATTGTTGAAAGGGACGAATTTAAAAGTATTTGCGTTAGATGGAAGGAATGTTATAGGCCTGGAGTATATAACATCGTCTACATATGTGCGTTTTATGGGAGAGCGGCTGGGAAGCTTATTGAGTGATGTCATAAGACGTGAGTATTTGATTTCTTGGACGAATAAGAATATTTGGAGGTTAGTGACACTTGGTTAGTATGGAAGGCACAGATATATTAAAATTAACATGCAAGTTAAATAGAGTAGGAGTCCTATATAAAAGTATTTATTAAACATTGATGACTGCATGATAAAATACAAAATACGATTGCCAACGAATCAGTTTCGAATCGAATCAGTCAGAGTCGCAAAAATTATTTCTTCTTTTGGAAGGTCTTCATTTTAAATTGGTGTTTCCGAAGTAATTAGCTTTTCTAATTAACTCTTAAAATATTCGCCGTTGCTGTTATCCCCGTAGTATATCAGTACTCGACGAACAACATCAAAGGCATAAGTTAAACTAGGAAAGTAGATGTATTTCTGGAATTCCCACAGGAACAGTGAAAACTGGTAGCCCAGAGTACGAAAGTTTAAATTTCCTAACTATTTACGACGCTAAAATTTAGTTTAGTTATCATTGCCTACCGTATTCTGAATGAGATTAACGAACTAGGTTTAATAACGTTCGTATTTTCTATATCAAATTATCAACTTCAAACGAGACATGCAAGGCATATTTAAGCATGCATACTATTCTAATTTTATAGAGATAAAAAAAAAATTTTTTTTGTTTACGTGTTTCATACGAAGATACGGGACAAGCTATATTTATGACACTATTGTCACAGAATACGTAATAGTAGCTAAACACGACAGAACGTGACAAAATCGTAGAAGATGGTTAGATATTGTGGTTTACGGATGTATTTCATCAGAAAAACGCGAATTTCTTTACGCTAGTCACAAACGTGCCATTTGCACTCTCTACA
Organism: Colias croceus; assembly: GCF_905220415.1. NCBI lineage: Eukaryota > Metazoa > Arthropoda > Insecta > Lepidoptera > Pieridae > Colias > Colias croceus. The sequence goes on along the minus strand of NC_059550.1, from coordinate 8,490,070 downwards.
GTGTGACTGTCAAAACGATAATTTTGTATGGAGTGTCCGGGGTGTGCTATTGTGCAACAAATTTTATAAAAAATGTAGTTTTACACCAATTATGATAACTGTTACCACATGATGACATGAAGTTCTTTACAATATCCATTTAATGGCAACTATCCAAATATGTTAAAGGAAGTACCTAACTTAATATAATTTATTTCATCATTTCAACCAGCCAACATCATTATTCCAGGTGGCCAGAACCCGTCAAAAATACTTCTAATCGGCCACTCCCTTGGTGCCCATATTGCTGGAGCAGCAGGTCAAAAGGTCCAACAAGACACTGGTCAGCGCATTGGCAGGATATCTGGACTGGATCCAGCAGGACCCTGCTTTAGTAACGTCAGTCTGGATGATAGATTGGACCCCTCTGATGCTGATTATGTTGATGTTATACATACAAATGCTGGCATGCTCGGAATTAGAGAGGCTGTTGGTAAATTTGGTTTTATTTATGTATCGGTCGTTCAAAGTGTTTAAAATATAAAACATGTGACATAATAAATACGGTATTCGAATAATTAAACAATATAATATGTATATTTTTCATAATTATAAACATGCTGACTAGTGAACTTTAAGAAAATATGATCGTATGCACTGATAGATTTTCAGCTTCGGAAAAAAGAGATATATAATTACTGTTGTATTTATTTTTATCACATGATTATTAAAATATTATGATACACTATGATCGTGTAATTCCTTTAATTTGAGGAAATTGATACAATTACGAATTAGATATTTTTAGAAATGTTTATGTGATTCTATTTAATTTCATATTCCATACAGGTCACAAAGACTTCTTTCCAAACAGTGGGGCAATGCAGCCGGGCTGCATTTTGCCAATTTGCGAGCACAGTAGGGCGTGGGAGTTGTATGCGGAGTCTATCAATTCTCCTGAACGCTTTCCAGGTAATGTTTGCACTTTATAGTCCGGAATATGATATTATGACCTGCTTTTGAATAAACTCAGGCATTTGAACTTATTAAGTATGTGTAGGTATGTTATGTATTTCTAGGAAGAGTCATCAATAGCTATATAATATGTGAAACATTATTTAGCAATTTATATTCAAGAGAAAAGGCGCAGTAATCTCATGACGCCATAGTCCTTCAATCTTCATGCCTTATACAGATAATAATTCTACCTGCAAGAGACTTATTCATTAATTTCAAAGGAATATAGGTGAAAGACTCAGTCTTCTATAAAGAAGAATTTAATGTAAGTATTAATATTTACAGCAAGAAAATGTGAGAACTGGACGACATTTCAAAGCGGTCGTTGCATGAAAAACGAAGTCGCGTTTATGGGATATAACTCCGAAAGTGGCAGCCCTGGCGTGTACTATCTAACTACAGGGTCATCTTCACCGTTTGGCTTGGGAGCAGCTGGTAGTGGTTGAAATAAAGGGATATTCAAGATATTGGTAGTTTAATTCGGATTTAATTTGACTAGCATAAATATATTATGTTACATTTTTAATTGAAGAATGAATGCATTTTGTAATTCGACTGTAGGTATATTTTATAGTCTAAGATACCACCGCAGGATAAGTGCGTTCATAGTTTTTTTGATGAAACCAAAATTTTATGTATATTTATAATAGGGAGAATATAATATATCGACTAGATTTCCAGTCAAAATTTGGCCGCAAGTATTATGAGAGTAGTGTGAAATTTTTAGTCGATATAAATTTATTTAGAAAAGATTTTGGAACATTTTTTCTAATACGATTTGGCGTGTCTTTTACTTTTAATTCTATGAAACCAACACTCATATTATTTTTCATAATATCGTTAAAATAAAACAATGAAGAATCCATATAATTCCGATAAGATCAGTCTTTGATTTATAAATGTTTCAAACTCGGTCAAACTGGGAAAATGATTCTTAGAAAGTATTTACCCAAACATATACAAATACCGAAGCTTTTCTCAAAACTCATTATATTTCATAAAATTTGCCATTTTAAAGCCAAAAAAATTCAAAGTCCTTTCAGAAGTTCGAACCGAATTTGACAGAAGCACTTATACAAAGTCGTAAATATTTCGCAAATCAACTGATTTGCAAGAAAAGTTAATGTTCATTTTCCTTTTATTTCCGTTGAAAAGTGTTATCTGTAGGCATCGCAAAGTTGGCGGGACTTTATCGCTATACTTTGGGTATGTATTTTTCATTTTATTTGATACACGTGGTAGAAGTATGCAAATAATGATAAATTAATTTCAAGGGCAACACTAATATTTTCTAATAAGAAAGAATAATATTAATTACGTTATGACGTCCACCTCGTTCATACTTTACTGAATTTACATCAAATCTCAACTGATACAAGATTTATTTTGTATGCTACGATTTAACTCAAAACTACTGGATCGATTTTTAACACTTTTTTAATATTATAAAGCTACATATTTATTGAGTCACTCAACATAACATGTTTTTGTCATGGGGAAAAACGAGAGGAGCCGGGACAAACGGCTAAATAAAAATATAATTTAACTAACAGACTTAGTCAAAAACAATATGCTGAAATTGATTTATCTTTATTTTTTTATGCTGATTTATAATCTACACTAATATTATAAAGAGGAAAACTTTGTTTGTTTTTTTGATTGTAATGAATAGGCTCATAAACTACTGGACCGATTTTAAAAATTATTTTACCATTCGAAAGCTACATTATCCACGAGTAATGAAGGCTAGGTTTTATCCAGGAAATCCCACGGGAACGGGAACTATGCGGGTTTTTCTTTGAAAACGCGGTCGAAGCCGCAGGCGGAAAGCTAGTAATATATAAACAAAGCTACGAAAAGATAAACAATGTATTGATTGTTCTAAGAATCAAAACACTAAAGTTTAATGCCTTCCAGTTACAATATCCAGCTCTTCAAGTCCAGAGTGAATAGGCTTCTTCTGGGTAGACGTGCTCCTAAATAGATCGCATCACTGCTTTACATCAGGCAGGATAGCGGTCAAACGTCTACCTATTTATAATAAAAAAAAAAAAAAGTTCTCTATCTATCTATAGGTAAGTTTACTAAACTTGCATTATAAGTTGTTAGTTAGTTAGTTCGAATTATTTAGTTTGAAATGACGGGTGATTTAGGTATAATTATTTTTAACAAAAATCTAAACTGCCTTCAAGTTGTTGGAAATAACTTTACTTAAGTCCCCACGGAAGGCACCTTTCAAATAAAAGAAATATCATTTAAATCGATTCACCCAGTCGAAAGTTTTGAGGTAAGTGGTAACAAACCTAAAAAAAATCAGTCGAATTGATAACCTGCTTTTTTGAAGTCGGTTGAAAATAATGATTGCCCGGATTGTTTGCTTTCGTTATGTCAGGTTCTTAGAGTATTATATTAATAAAAGTCAGGTTATAATCTAGTTGGCCTTATTGTCATAGTAAGTATATGAGAATATATTGGAATATGAAAATGTTAAAATTATTAGCTCCAAAGAAATTCTTGTGTAGTTATCCTCTTAGTTTAGGTGCTACGTGTGGTGGAATTATTTTAATTGTGAGTACAGATAGTTTGTCTTAGATTTAGATATTATAAAGTAGAACCACAGACTAATAATAATATACTACGTATACGTAGAACTTACCTCATATTTGCTCGTAGAATTTGAGGTGTTACCTTTGGGGATTATTACAGTACAATGTGTTTTCCCCTCTATAATATACTATATACTTATAGCTAGTGCTATTATTCGATACTAGCTTTCCATCCGCGGCTTCGCCCGCTTTATCTAAAACCTAATAAGTTATATACTAAAACCTTCCTCTTGAATCACTCTATCTATTAAAAAAAACTGCATCGAAATCCGTTGCGCAGGGACACAGTAAATGACTTTGTTTTATACTATGTAGTGATGAATGTATCATTTCAATTTGTTATCTTTTAAACAAAGTAAGCGAAGCCGCGGTTGGAAAGCTAGAATACTATAAAATAGATTATAAATTATATCCAGGAATCTCCTTTAAGATCTGTCATTTGTTATTACATTATATTTATTTCAAATACGAAGAAATGTGTTTGGTTTAGGTACCTAAATTAATTTTATTTGATAGTCGTAAAAATAACATAATTGAAGATTTTTTTCTAGGAATCGGTAATACGCAAATTCGTTTTCCTGTACCTATTATAATGACATTTCAAATGATTTTTTAAATGTTAATAAAAATAAACCGTACATTCATATTTACGTACAAGTTTCTTAGAATTGTGTATTTCCTTGATATTCAAATTTAATATATTCGTGTCAAATTAATCAAATCCATACTAGTATTATAAATGCGAAAGTAACTCTGTCTGTCTGTCTGTTACTCAATCACGCCTTAACTACTGAACTAATTTGCATGAAATTTGGTAAAGAGATATTTTGATGACCCGAGAAAGGACATAGGCTACTTTTTATCCCGGGAAAATGACACAATCCCACGGGAACGGGAACTATGCGGGAGTTTCTTTGACTGCGCGGGCGAAGCCGCGGGCGGAAACCTAGTTTAATATATTCGTGTCAAATTAACTTTACTTTGAATGCTTTTGAGTTCTCTTCATAGAAACTTTGGTAAGTCGGTCACGAATCTGATAATAGTCTTCTAAACTTGTTCTCAAGAGTTTCGGTGTCATACAGAAAAAGACGGAAGTAAACTGAATAAGTTATTAATAAATTCAAATGAAAAAAAAAATGTGTGCGTGTACTAGTGTACACACGTAAAAAGTGAAACTTCTTTATGACCTTATTTTTATCTTTGACCTATTATATGCAACTTTACAGAAATACGTCGAATCACGCGCGGTAGGGATAAGAAAAAGATGGCGCGTAACGGAAAAATGTCACGCGTAACGAAAAAATGTTACACTAAATTTGTTTCCAACCCCGATAAAACAGTTTCACTTCAAAAAAGGATTGATAATGAAATCCTTTTAAAATCCGCCAAGCGATTATTGCAGGAAGTTTTACTGGAACTTACTATTTGGGAAAGAATTGACCACGTCTTCATATTTACAATTATGAGACACTCCTAAACACTAAAAACACAAAACATAGCATACCTACGAATTGAACTTTCTCCACGACATAGCGGTATTGCCACAGTATTACAATATTATGTATTGCCCTGAAGCGACCTTGAAAATTTACTCTCAACGCGCCTAAAGAAGCTTCACTTCACTAACATCATAGCACACTGTATAATTTTAACAGAGTTCTATTTTAATAGAGTTTTATTTTAAATTACATTGTATATAGGCGTCCAAACAGTTTCAAACTGCAAGCTATGAAAAGCAAAAGGGTGCTTTTCCACAAAGAATGTGCGAGAGAAACTAGGATGTCTAGTCTGTGCTGTGAAAATGTGTGGGAAACCCCCACACATTTTCCTATCAAAGCTGTTCGAGGAAAATGTGCTGTGTAAATTGGCATTATTGGTGGCAAAGCACCCTAATACTTCCCATATGATTAGCTCTATATCTGAATTTTTCACAACTTTCTTTCATTAAGTAAGTATAATTAATAAAGTTTATACTGCATTAGCTGCGCTCCGCGCTTTCAGCCGCGTGGCTCTGATCCTGTTGGGCTTAGCGTGATGATGTATAGCCTATATAGCCTTCCTCGATAAAATGGGCTATCTAACACCGAAATAGTATAAATAGTTCCTGAGATTAGCGCGTTCAAACAAACAAACTCTTCAGTTTATAATATTAGTTAGTACTACATAATACTTTCAGTGTGTCACAGCATCATGTGGTCTTGCATTATTCGTCCAAGTGATGACGATCAAAGACTGCGACGTTTGCTCGCGGTATGTCTGGAGGAATGCGTATAGTTTTAGCGTCACTGGCATTGTTTATTGTGCCTTTATGTTGGCCATCCATGTCTGGTTCTTGTGGGGTATTCATGAGGTAATTCATTTTATCTGTATCCCGTTTTATATTATCATCACTTTGTCATCAAGTGCGGCTTTATGATAGAAAAGTTTTGATAAGCACGTGTTTATTATAAAATCAGTTAACGATAGTAAAGTTAGTTACATTACACTTATTACAGAAAATGATTCAACTCATCACACTGGATATGTAATGAACATAAAAGTGACCTAAAACGTATAACCTTATACTTAAAACCTAACAAATTAATACCTAACAAATTAATTTGTGCACCAAATAAGTTATTAAATATTAATATTTGGTTACGTAAGACAATAAGTTATTAAGTAGTAACATTTGGTTACGTAAGACGTATAAGTGTTGCTATTTTCTTTTCTTTCTTTATAAATATCCATTTTTTCATCATTAACTTTTCATATAATCATTTTTCAGGAAAAATCATCAGTGGTGTTATGTTGGAGTGTAATAACTGCAATGTGGCTGGCCCAAACATTCGTGCTTCTTATAATTTTGATTTGCATGTACAGCACTCAAGTTAACTTCATCGCGTGGGTTCTTTCGTTTATCTTTGGGATTATTGCTGTTTGTTAGTATAATTTATATTTATTCTTTGACAAGTTATAAACCTCATTGTTTAATTATAGTCCTTTCCACCTAAGATGATTTCTGTGACACATCGATTTTTGACACGTGTAGAGATGTCTGTACTGAAATCATATCAATTCTTTCCGATAATCGATAATATTTTATATGGAAATGGAATCGATTTTAATAATGTACCAAAATTAGTTTTTTCGGCATTTCGCCATCAATTAACTAAGGAAATTTAGCAAACAACAACAACAAAAAGTCAACAATAACAATTAGTAACAATAGCAGAATACCACGTAAAGTATCAATATAAAAATACAACTTGTATACAAGGCTGACGCACTCGTACAGACGATTGACTCGATTGACAAACGATCACAAGATGGGCGCCGATTATATGATTTTCCAACTCTATGATTTTTCAACGATCCATTTCATGTACACGAGTTACGTAGGTATTACATTTTTGTGTTATTTTATTTTATTTTTCATTATATTAAACTAAACAATACTGTTTTTGATTTATAAGCTTAAGATGTTTCATTTTTATATTTTTGGTAATAATGCCGCCATAAAATAAAAATATTATGCACTAAAATTATTTTGGCGTTTTAAACATAAAATACGTAATTCGGAACACGATGAAGTGTCACAGGAATCATCGCTGAAAAGGACTATAAATACTCATTATCTGTGTGATATTTTTTTAAGACGCAGAATAAATAGTAGTTCAGGATACATCGCCTATTTTTGCAAGTGACTACTATCAAGCTGATTTTCCGTTTGTAGCTTTATTTTGATGAGACACTAATTTCAATATACACAATAATTTCGTGTACGAAACTCTCGATTGTGGTAGCTAACAGAGATAACAAGGATAAAATTTTTTGATTTGATGGTTCTCAAATATTTATTACGCAATTTGTAGGACAATATGTCTGTTGAATTATATAAACATTAACTAAGTGAAAACAAAAAAATCAGCTTGTTAGTAATCATTTATGATGACCTCGTTATCGATACACTTTGGAAAGGGGGACTCATTGAAGAAACCATAGATTTTGTAGGACAAATATTTTTTCGAATAATTTAGGTAATTATCTTCTAATCTAATCTAATCTGGTCTAATCTTGAGATTGAACAAAAAAAAATTCATTCAGTTAGTAATAAATATTTGAGAACCATCAAATCAAAAATTTTTATCCTTGTTATCTCTGTTAGCTACCACAATCGAGACTTTCGTACACGAAATTATTGGGCGTCTCATCAAAATAAAGCTACAAACGGAAAATTAGCTTGATAGTAGTCACTTGCAAAAATGGGCGATGTATCCTGAACTATAGGATTTTACCAAATTACTTTTGCAATAAAAATCGAAAATTTAAACACATTCCAGGTGTATTGTGGTACATTGTCTTAGTTGGATATGGATATTGGTTAGAGCTGAGAGAAAAAGACAAACATCCAAATCTAAATGTATCCTCAAATTAAAGGGAAGTTTTAATAAATAATTTTTATTTCATTCAAATAACATTTTATTTCCAGATAATGTTTGATCTTTAAGAAATTTTGAAACTGAAAATAGTATAATAACTTTGTGTGTGTACAAAACTAACACATGCAATTTTACATGAACTATCTTCGATAATATCAACAGTACTCAAGTATAAATGACATCGAGATAGAACAGAAGATACGATTTAAAAATAATTTAAAAACCAATACGGACACAGACTGTCATGATAAGAGTAAAAAAAATATGCGCATCTTGCCAGATATTTTGCTTTCATTAAATGAGGGTAATATTTCCTCATGATGAATGTTATTTTATGATAATGGCTGCAAAATATCAGAGTATGTAATCTATGTATGGCTATTGCATAGGCTTGGGTTAATGTGTATTGTTAACATTTTTAGTAACTAAGCTGTAGCACCAAGCATACCTAGTATTGACCAGCACAAGGTTGCACAATTTTTATCGACACACTACACTTTCGCTACACTTTCTTACAGATAGACAGCTTCCAGATAATCCAGTAAATTACAAATTCTTTGAAAATATCTGCAGAATATGTTCGATATTTCACTTACCTATGCTATATATTTATTTGCTATTTTAAGGCTATTCTACTTTGAACATTATACTATGTGCTACTGCAGTTTTCTCCGAAACGATAATTCTGAAGGAGCTTTCTTAAAACCTACTCAATTCTGGTGTAAATAAAAGACATATATTATAGAAAATAATATAATAAATACAGTACACAATTATTTCACGTATCTTAATCAACAGTATCGTCGCCAGTTGAGCTCGAACCTTGCAAATGCTTTCGATGACTATTCACCACTAATATAAAGTATATTGTCACTGAAAAAGAAACTTTATGTTACAAACTTTACATACAAATATTGAATGATCGAAACCGAGATTTTGAAATTGGTGATTTCTTAGTTATTAAGCATTAGTAGTTGTGAATTAGAGAGAAAAGGTATACTTATTTAAATGCGGTCACATATTTAGAATATCCTGAATACAAGATCGCAGTTAAATCTTTCTTTTCATGTTAACTATTATAAACATATACAAATATTTTTGGAATATATGTATTTACAAACATTTTTGTAATATTTTCAAAAATAGATTATCACCGATTGTAATGTCACAAATGCTGAGAAAAGTTGAAATGAAACGGGGCGGCCATTTTTAAAGGTCACATTTTTCACATACATTTTAATAAATTTTTTTTTTGTACACATTTACTTGTGTATATATTATAATTAGGTATACCTAGGTATTTTTTATTTATTTATTCACATCACGTAGAACTTACATACATCACATGATTTTAACCTAATTATGTAATGGTACTAACATATATACCACAGCATGCCCAATATAACTATAAACACCCGGTTCCTCTGCTTCCTGGACGTGAAGACCAGCGCCAAAAGCATCATCATCATCAGCATCACCACCACGAAGATTACTGCATACCAGATCCATAAAGCACAGAGGATGGTGTCATCCTGAAAAGGGTTGAAGTTAGTTGTAAATAGTGAAATAGTGGCTAATGTTTGTGTTATAGCCTTTCTCGATAAAGGGCTATCTAACACCGAAAGAACTTTTCAAATCGGACCAGTACCTAGTTCCTGAGATTAGCGTGTTCAAACAAACAAACTCTTCAGTTTTATAATATTAAGTATAGATAGTATAGATAATATAATTGGTACTATAGAATAAGGTATGTTACAAGTTAGAATCCTGAATTTGCTCTGGTCCAATTATTTATATCTAGATCTATCTATCTATGCTACTTAATTTTAAATGAAAACATTGTTTTCTATTTTTTTTCTATTTTTTTTATTATCATTTGAAGATTAAACCACGAAACAAAAAAAGCGTTGCTCTCTAATTTAAACAAATATGATAGCAACCTTTTCATTAACGGCCTTCCACTGCACATAATACGAACATAAATATCTGTTAAAAAAACATTTATCCTCAGTAAAATATAGTTTTATTTCGCTCGCGAAATGTTAGAAATGATTTCCTTTATCAAGAAGACGTTCTATGAAAAACGTTTGCAAAGTCAAGCTTCAAAGGCATTTATAGCGCAGCGATTCTATAGATTTTTCACAATGTCGACGTGTCTCCGGCACTATTTTTATTATGGACGAGTGAAAATATATCGTCGAGTTGAAAAAGTAAGTCACGTAAGTAGGTAAGTCAAAGTGAGTCAGTGTTGAAGATTATCTTTAAAGTATTTTTATTATTTCTGCATCTCTTTTTGGGAGAAATAATATTTAAAAATAACTAAGATTCGATATCCAACTTGTTAAACAATTCTACAATACAAGCTATAGATTTTATAGAGTCGATTGATACTAGTGCCGTGCGTGCAGCCTAAAATCAACTTCAAAGCATGAATGTTTCGTTTGCAAGTATTTTTCTTTGTTATATTCTTGGTATTGATAAAAACTTAAATATCAGTACGAAAAAAATACAATTAAAGAATATGTGTTACCTTAGCCAAACCCCAGAATAAAACCACACTTGCGGCGAAATACAGAGCTACCAATATCCATATTGTGACTAGAAGATAGCTTAACGGTATGAAAAAGGAGCACCCATAGAATATTGGATGAACCTGAAATACAAAAAAAAATACATTTAGAAAGAAGATTTATATTTTATTGATATTTTTCACGACAACTGTAACAAAATCCGCAAGTATTTAAAGGAATTAACTTAATTTTGTTTTCCTACTTTTTATTTATTTTTTTTTTTTTTGCTTTGTATACCTCATAGTGACTTGACTCATTAATCATGTTGTGTTATCCTGTAAATGTTTGTCACAATTTTCTTTTTTGTTATATTATGTACCCTAGCTCTAAGTATTGTTGTGACTGATGTTGGATGACCTAAATAAATAAAATAAAATAAAATATTGAAAATCAATTGTATATAATATATGAATTTGAACTATCTTTCTTCGACGTGGAATCACCGTTAGCTATTTTATCGTCTTGTAGGATGGTATAGCTACTATCCAATTTTGTGTTATACTTTACGGAGAAACTATCACCTGTAATACTTTCAGATTTGGAGATATAGGTACCTACATATCTATTAAATAAGCAGTGTTTTTTATTCATCCTTAAGTGTGTTTTATAAAACTAATTAAATCTGTATAAAATAATTGCATCAGAAGCTAGTGACAGTTTAAGAACAACACACCCACACTATTCCATTTTATAGATTGTGTTTCCAGGATGAAATAAAAACAATTTATCGTATGGACTTACAGATGCTCCTGCTACACTAAAAGCGCAGCTAAAAGTAAAAAACTTCTAGAAAAATAACATTTAAAATGAGCTTTTATTTTTATCATCAAGGTGAGAAGAACGACTTGACTTCTCGCTTTTGACTAGGTATAATCACTACATAGTATAAAACAAAGTCGCTATCTCTGTCCCTTTGTATGCTTAAATCTTTAAAACTACGCAACAGATTTTGATGAGGTTTGTTTTAATAGATAGAGTGATTCAAGAGGAAGGTTTTAGTATATAATTTATTAGGTTTTAGACAAAGCGGGCGAAGTCGCGGGCGGAAAGCTAGTACTCACTATACCCAAAGCCGCAACTATCATAGATCCTGTTCTCAAATCAACGCCGAAGAAGCTGGTCACATTGGGCAAATCATCCAGGGCAGTCATTGTTTGCAATTTATTTTTAGGTTGGTTACTTATATTTTAATAATGACAATAATGATTGGTGACAAATTTGAAATGACGCAATCAAAAATTGAAGCGAATAGATTATAATTTAATCAGGAAATTATAGATTATAATTTTTTTTTAACAAACTTAATTGTTAAGGAAGATATTGCAATGGAAGCACAAATGGAAGCTTTAGCGCTAAAAGTCGATGCTGAGACAATGATGTTTGTGTCTCTGTATGTCTTTTACAGTACATTCTATTATACAAGCAAAAATCCTTATAAATTTTTCCTTTTCTTTAGGAAAATTGTTATAAGTGCAAAAAGCATGTTGCAAGATGATATTATGTTCCTCGTATACAAATCCAACTCATATTGTTGCAGAATACATAATAGTAGCTAAATGATAATGTGTACCTTCTGTGTAGTAATTATAAGTTTTAATGTAAACTACTGTTACCTACCTATTATAAAGCCAAAACAAGTTCTATGAATGTAGAAGTAGCTAATTTTCTTTCCCGAAAATGTAGGTTTTAATGAACAATATAAATGCACAGCTCTAATTTATGTTGAGAGAAGTAAAGAAAGAAAAGCTCAATTTTAATTGTATATTTTCTAAAATGCTTTAAGCTCATTGGCTAGTAGAACGTGGACTTTGGACTTTAAATGTTTTCCTGTGTATTACACTCATACTATTTTTATTATATCGTCGTTAATAGGTAATATTTATTAATAATGCTATTATATTACTTATTCAAGTATTCAATAAATCATAGGTACTTATGACCGAATATCCGCCTTTTTCTATTAACTTACTACTTTTTAACTAACGGCGCAAAATATTATATTCCTCAAGTATACGTCAAAAAAAATGCACTCCGTACTTCAAGTAGTTGTTTTAACACTTTTTTGACTTAAAATTTTCAATATGTAATTACCTATTGCTACTTTTATAAACCGTCTTCGATTCTTAAACCTGATGAGTGATGACCAATGACCATACTTACCAATAACAATTAACTACGACTCCACACTAACCAATTAAAATCAATTTACCCCCCATCTGTCAACTATCAATAATTTCAATCAACAGCTTGCAGTTTGTTACAAGTACTTATAAAGTCAATACAAGTTGGCAAGAGACCCCGGACCCTGTTTCTAAAGGAAACATCGTTCAGCCAATCAAAAGTTGCTCCACTTTTAAAGGAACTTTCTAGATGGTATTGAAAATTTATCGGGGATTTTAAAACAGCTCGTGCTTGTGCTGGTAATGATATACCATGCAGGCTAGACTTGAGAAAATATACCTACGCTAAGTGTAAAGAGCTAACCACATGCTTTGATTATTTCAGCAATGTATTTCTAATCCCGGAGAAATAGTTGTGACTTGTGTGTCTATTTTTTGAGGTTGAAAAATTGAACCACTTCAAATTGAAGTCTGATGATTTGATTTAACATCTATAGTAGTTGCCGTAGGTTAATTATATATCCTACATAGACTTTTATGAACACATTGAAATACTGTTAGTAAATGTGCATGATAAATTCTACTTTCATTTTTTCGTCCTGACATTTCAAAGAACTAAATGAACTATAACGTAAGCTACATGGATTACACCAAGCCGCTTATGAAGCTAAGTTAACGAGCATTTTTGAATTTTTACAAAGCGATTAGCCCTCCAGTGTCACTAACTTTGACGATGCCGATCGGTAAAACGTTAATTGGATTATTCCGGATAGAACCGGTTTAGTTTGACTGGATTTTGCATCTGTTTTTCGTGAGGGCTTATCGAAAGACGATTAACGTTTTACGTTTGAAGCTTCTATAGTAAAGAAAAATCAATTTAGTCATGCAATGATGTAGTTATAGGTACCAGCAGCTTTCAATGAGAGCTGTTATAACTGTAGGGTATCTTTTAATGACAGTTTGCCATCCTTTTGCCCACATGCTGTCGTACCTTTCTTTTTTTACCACATCGTGGTCACTATAGGATAAAAAAACCTGTCAGGGTGCTAGATTTAATACTCCTACACCTCGACGGTCAAAGATATCTATTCTTTTATTCATCGCTATTTTCAATTCTAAACATATATTAATTTCCTTGCTGAATTAATCTATACGTAATAATATAATGCTGGAGAGTTTGTTTGTTTGAACGCGCTAATCTCAGGAACTGCTGGTCAAATTTGAAAAATTCTTTCGGTGTTAGATGGCCCATTTATCGAGGAAGGCTATAAGCTATATATCATAAGACCGACAGAAGCGTAGCATTGCGGGTGAAACCGCGAAGCACAGCTAGTTGAAAATAATTGTAGTTTTAACTGTTCTATCCAGCAAGCTCTATAGAATCCGGAATTTAACGAGAAAGTATCTCAATCCATTTTCTCGATTCCTCCAGAACCCGCAATCTTCTTTATTAAACTATAATATTATATTCTTATCTGTTATAAAGCGGTTCAGCGTATTGAAAATGAAAATTGGAAAATGTTGTAGATATAGGTACGTGTTGGATAGAGTTTAGTTCAGATTATATAAAGCGCTAGAGGAAAGAGACTGTCCATGAAATTTTGTTGAAGCAATTTATTAACATAAAACCAAAAAGTTAGTACCTATCTGCTAGTGTAAATGTCATCGTTCGGTGCAAGCTGTTTTGGAGATTAGCTGGTATAAACATAATGAACATTGTAACTCTTTTAGTTTTAATTAAGATTCGATATTTTTCTCGTACTCATATCTTAGTACATATAAGATTATTTACTTTGTAAAATAAAGCATTTTTAATAAATCGGTTTAAAAAAATAAACATGTATTTTGATATAAAAATAAACATTTCATTTTAATTTACTCGGGCAGGGTAGATTTTATTCCAAAGGAGTTCGAAAAAAGTTATTGTTTAGTACCTAGCAGTCATTGATCCAATAATAAATTATTTATATTTTTAAACATGACTGTTAGTAGATATATATTTTTATCCGTATTTTTTTTCATTTACCCTAAATATTCATTATTTTTTTTAATTAAGACGTTAGCGTTTCATAACAAAACCTCGTGTATACAATTTTACGGAGCAAAATAAAGGTTGTAATTTTTAATTATTTTTCATAAATATTGCTAAAATACAGTAATAATTACAGATTAACACTGGCATTCATTATAAATTAAAAGCCAATGTTTATGAAACAATGGATTTGTGAACAATAGATCATGTTATTATCGCTGTTCCTTTATATTTTGTTTTTATAAAATAAATCGGAAAAGAAACAATAAGATGCTACCAATCTCGATGGACCTGGAAGCCAATGAACTTCAAACCTTTTTAATTATGAATAAAATAATGTAACAAGAAATTTAATTCTTAGTCTTTGGTAAAATAACAAAAAATGTTTTTTTTTTCGTAATCTTTAGAAAAATTTCATTAACCTGTTAATTAGCCAGATTACATTACTATTTTTATTTAGGGTTGTTCGTTAAAAATGTATTTTCTCGAATTATAATTATAATTATAAAATCTCGAATAATTATTATTTATTATAATACCGATTCAGCACAAGGTATAAGTTATTTTCATAAAGTGTAGTTATTTAGATAACAACTGTAATAAACATGTCAAAATTGTACCATTTAATGAAACCATTGTTTTGTAAACGAGTTTTATTAACCGTCTTCAGAGCAGTAAGGCTGTATTGTGAGAAAATAGTGGGTGGTCAAAGATTAATATTGTAGATGCGAGATGCGTAGTTTGTTAAAGCTGTTAAAATTATGTTATGGCTTTCTGTATGTTTACGATTAAAGATTTTTTAATTAATTCGTACGAAAAAGATGTGTTAGATGATAATCTTGATAGAAAGTGCGAATATTATACATTTAGATTTAATACTTTTAAAAATTGTAATCGCTGTTGAATCATATCGTTACTTATCCTGACGATTTATAATTACAGTCTTTTTGGTTCGACAACACTTTATCGCAGCACAAAGTTAGTTCCCATGTTCCCTAATATTCACCTAACCACAAATCAAATTTATTTTTCATCCCAGAGGAGATTCAAGTTTGACAGCTTTATTTAGAGAAACCTTAATAAACAACATAGCTAGCAGAATTAAGGCTGTAAATTACATAATATTATTATTTTTTATCATACCACCAGGTGTTATTTATAGAAGCTAACAAGATTTATATAAAAAATACATAATTTTGTTTATAAAACTAATAAAGTTGTGATATTGTCACATCTATTTTATTTATAATCTATTCAGTATAAGTTTTCAATTAAACAGCTGCCTGTTGCAGTGGTTTTAATAACAAAAGTGACTCCTTACAATACACAGCTTTAAAATGAACAGTATTATAGGTATTATGTAACTAATAACTATGTAAATCAAATATGGCATTTACTTGCAAATATTCATTTCTTTTTTTTTGTCTTTAAATTTAAAGTCGGTATGAACAACCACTCTATACTACGTATCTTCATACACTTTAAAAATAAAAATTCCATAATTTATGAATCATGAATCACGAAATTATTACAAATTCCAAAACAACAACTTCCAAAACAGGTTACATGGTGTAGGCATAGGTATTATTTTTTGAAGTAGCGCCTGTCTATTATAACAAGCATTCCGCTCATTAAAACGGCAAATATTTGAAAACCATTATTCTAACAAGCTAAGCTTTCACAAACAAAACATGCTATGGCACGCGAACAAAAAAGTTATAAAAGCACATGCATATATCACCTCATTCGACATAAACCTCTTTACTCACCAATGTTAAAAAAAAGACAAAAATAGGCCATTTATAGACGTTCTATTTTCAAAATTTAAAAAATCGTCTCTACGCGGTCCTTTCTTTGTCTATTCATTTAGTTTTTGGCGCGGAATAGGTATCTTTATTGTAATAGATTGTAATATTTTCGTTATTTAAAATTAATTATTTTACGTGTGATAAAATATGATTAGAAATTCAACATTTAATGTAAGTTCCCTCTTTCATTGTCAATATATTGAAGTTTATTCACATAAGTATGAACACGATCCGATGTGGAGGCAAACGTACGCGGGATGTTTGATTTTGCTCATGCTTCAGGATATGTATAAATTCAAGTAAGTTTAGAATTTTTTCTTAAAAATTGAATAATTTAGAGTATGTACGTAGAGAGGGAATAAAGTATAGTTGTTTGAATGATAATATAAAATAAGCCAGAGGATACAAACCACGTATGTATTGACAAATTATACTCATCAATAATTTCCGCTTCTATGTAAGTAATTTATTTATTAGTAAGTAAGTAATTAAGTAATTAGTTTTAAAAAAGTAGCAGCTCAAAATATGTATTCATTTATTCGAAGCCACATCGATATTTCTTCCAGTTGTAACAACGAAATAGTATGTAAAGTAAGAACCCACGTAATATACATGATGTTCAATTAGTGAAAAATAATGTCATACAAAACATGACATGGGTAGAATAATTTACAAACATTTGTGGTTACTACCCACCCGTATTTAGTCATCTACGTAATTGACCAGAAAACTTCTCTAATATATTATTCCGTATCACCATACAAACTTCAACAATAAGCCAAATTACAGGAATAATAGAAAATAACTGACTAATTAGACAATCGGAAAAAGTAAAACAATTAAATTATTATAATATTTTTACATTGTGAAATGAATTATAAAGATTTATGGCTAATTTGTAATGTCGAATTTGTGTAGTTGTCCTTATTTTGTATTTATTTAGAGACTAGCTTCCGCCCACGACTTTGTACGTGCATCCCCGTTTTTCCCCGCTCCCGCAAGAATTTCGGGAAATCCTTTCTTGGAGGATGCCTACGTCCTAACATCTACCTGCATGCTAAATTTCAGCCCGATACGTCCAGTGGTTTGGGTTGTGCGTGCGTGTTGAGTTTTATAGATATATAGATTATAAAAATGCTATTCTTATTGTAATTTTTTATTTGTCCTATAACTACTCATAATATTAATATAACTAGATAATTTAACATAGACCAAGAGGTTGGAAATATTGTATGAATTCCCTCTCTCTAAAATGTTAACCTAGTATATATTATATTCTAATATTTTTAAGTGTAAACTACGTAAACACAACAACAGAACAGATATTACATCCAGACATTAATAATTATGTGGACATCTACGTCAGACCGATGACAATGAATAAACGGTATTTGGAATTCGCCTTTCCTGTTCACTCTGTTTTTGAATGGAGGTAAGTTTACTGTTCATATTCATTCATTATTATTTCACACACATTATTTCGCATTATCTACATGAGTTTACCACACAAAATTAACCTTTTAATAAAAAATGTGTGCGTGCAACTGCAGTACTAGTGCACACACGTAAGAAGCGAAACTTCTTTATGACCTTATTTTTCAAAAATATAATTTACTTTATGCAACTTTACAGAAATAAATTGAATAAAAATAAATCGAATCACGCATGGTAGGGATAAAAAAATGATGGCACGTAACGTTAAAATGTTACACTCTTAGATTAAGGATTGGTCTCCGCGCGCGCTACGACTAGATACCGCCGGCGTACTCGAAAAATGCGGCAACTAAAAGTACGCCGAAATCGGCGTACCCGAGCCAGTCGTGTCACAAGCATTGTGTGGAGAGGGCGTACCGATAGTTTCTAAAGATTTTGGACATAACCTGAAGTAAAATGCCTGTTTGTGCCATAAAACTGTTTAAAAAAAATACAACAAATAATAAGAAAGACACTGGGATTACGAACCATCAGGAATAATCGTATTATTCAATATTTCACCTGTACTTCGAAAATGTTGTTTACGAAAATACGACGCCATTTAGTGTTGCCGTACTGCATATCCCAAAAACACACTTTTAATTTGAACTTATTTTATTCATAATGTTTCTTTTTCAATACTATTACTAATGCATATTATAAAAAAAAATGATAATAACAATAATTTATTTCTGTTTAACCTTGTTTAACTGACTCATATATATGTTATTTTTTTATTACCGCTTTTTTACTTTTAAAAAACCTTTGTAATAGTATAGTGGCATCGCAAGTGGGTTTGAGTCACATGTTCATGGGTTCGATTCCCGGCAAGGCCAAAATGAAATAAAAATATTTTTCAAACTTCTTTCCAAGATAGCCCATTTCCCATTTATGGGGTAAAATTTATGTAGCTGGCAGTACAATTCTTCACACACACTAGCGTCCTTACAAATTGCCTTACACACACTACAGAACTGAGTTGCCGCACTCACGGAGCTATTGTTTTTAGGTGGAGCGGTATCTAGTCGTAGCGTCGCGCGCGGAGACCAATCCTTAATCTAAGGTTACACTAAATTTTTTACCAACCCCGATAAAGGAGTTTCACTTCAATAATCGGTAATGATCTTTTATGTAATATATTTTCAACGTTAAGTACATATTATATGTATAAAAACTTTTTTTGTATTCGATATAGCAAAATATGCTGTATAAATACTTACTTGCAAAACGTACTTGTTTATTGCATAATAAAAACACTCTAATTAATCTAAGTTAAATGTGAAATGAAAATTACGAATACACTAATGATTTTACTTAAAAATCGTTGGAAAACACATATTTTGTACATCGATAGCTATCATTTATTATCGTCAAATTAATCTTTAAAATTTTGTTTTAAAATCATACTGCACATTTCATTCGCAGATTTGGCTTTATACTTCGATACAAGCAAAAGAAGATCCTTCAGACATTCTACAGCCTGCCGTTCACACCTCGAGTGTGGTGTTGTATTATTGTGATCTTATTTCTTAGCAGCTTGATCTTTTACATCCTAAGCTATTGGGAAAAACGTATTATTGGTGGAGAATGCAGCTATTGCCATGAATTGCTACTTGCTTTTTCTGCTTTTTGTCAACACAGTAAGTATTAGTAGTAGTAGTATGTATAAGTAGTAGTAATTTTTTTCTGCTATTAGGTACCTATAGTGAAAGAAATTACGTTTTCGTATGAAAGAATGAAAAAAAGTTAGTGGAACATGATTTACTACCCGTATTATTATGCAAGTTGCGTACATTTTATGACATTTAAAATTGTGAGCTATGACAATAAAAACTTTAATTTAATGTGAAACATAAAAAGTAACAAAAGAAAACCAAAATGCAATTTAATGAAGTACGCCTGAAGTATCAAAAAGTCTACGAGTCGGTAAAGAAAGGGCAAAGCAATCCTGTTAGAAGTTGTTTGGAGGGAAATATAAACTTTTTGAGTACGAATCTTTTGGCATTTTAGAGACACAAAGATTATTTTTAGATATAAGAACATTGAGCTTCAGAACGTTGCTATTGGTTCATAAAATAGTCAAGGTACTTACATCATTGTTTAATTAAATTAGTTACACAATTATGTAATAATTATTATTACAAATATACAAATTCACATTTTTCGTAATTTGTGTTTTAACATAATAGTTATTTTAGCATTTATGATACATTCTACACATCAATATAAGGATGAATTTCCAACCAGCTGCTGTCCTTTTTTTTTTTTTTTTTAATAGTGGAGAATGCATTTAGGCATACCCAGGGCACTCGGGGGAAGAGCCCTGGGTTATGTCGGACTCACCCTGCTGAGTGCAGGGACCTACCGACTAAACTCCACTGTGTTCCGCCGTGCCGCTTTATAGACGGGGCCGCGGGTATTCGGTAGAACCGCGTCCGCGGACCAACCAGCTGCTGTCCTATGCTATAATTATCTATACTGCGTTTATTTTAATAATGCTTTAAAATCCTTTATTAATCTGTCATTCAACATTAGACTTAAACCAAAACTAAAATCGGTTACCAACAGCTCCCTTGCAAGTAATGACTTACGATAAGCCTCCCTTAACGAGGTGAAATTAGTGATAGTCTCCTAATATATCAGTAACCGCTAGGGCATCCCAGATCAACAGTTAATGGAGGGAAAATGTCTATTGTAACTCAGACTTTGTAATGACACCTTGTGTGTGTTATCTATGCATATATTATTTTATATTTATAATAACTTTGAATTCTGATTTTACGGATTTTTGGTGTGTTGAGTTTTCTATCTCCTCTCAACTTTGATTAGGATAAACTCGGTAGGTACATTTTGAAAAACTTACAAAAACGGATTTTTTTCTTTCATCCATAAGTAAAACACAGACAAAAAACGTAACAAAAAACCTTCATAATATTAGTAGGGTAGTCTTTAGGATAGTAGGTATATGATTAATTGCATTTTGACAGTAAAAAATTTAAATTTTTAAAGTTCCAGACACAGAGTATTGAATAATGAATAGTACCAACTTCTATGACCCGTGCCGTTATGGGTTGAGTTTGATTATCTGTGTAAGTTCATAATTATTAAATTTTTTTCAAATAAATTATATTAATAAATAATAACATTTTTGTTTCAGTATTACCACTGCAAGCTAACTTATATTCACGTCGTATAGCCTACCTATTTTTCATCCTATGCTCTTACGTCATACATTGCTTCTATACATCTAACCTTCTCTCACACATAGTGAATGATAACGACAGAGCTATGAATCTACAAGCCTTGGCTAGGAGTGATTATGAGCTTGTAATAATACAAGATACTTTAACAGCTCATAGACCAGTAAGTATGTGTGTGTTATTATCTATATATGTATTTATTAAATATTATATTTATCGTCGCCTAGTACGAATAACACAAGCTTTAATTGAGCTTACTGTGGGACTAGGTCGATTTGTGTAATAATGTCCTATAATAATATGTTTTTATATACAAATTCCATTTGCAAGTCACATTTACTAATCAATTTTCGTTATGTTATAAATGTAGACCACATTTGTCCAAGAAAATCGACGTTATTTAAGTCTCCTCTGATTCTTCTCTGCTCGAAATCTTATCGTAAGTCAGGACAAGTAATGTTCATTAATATAATAATATTAATGTTATCCTGTCTATTATTATATCTGAAACTTTTAATGTCACGAAATTTGGCGCGAAATTTAAGGCTACAAAAATAAAAAAAAGTAATACAAAAATACTCCAAAACCTCATAAGATATTAAACTTCCGCCTTGAAAAAGCTGTTAGTTTTTCTAAACCTCCATACATTTACTCCGACAACAGATGCCTCCGGGAAAAAGATTGCAAGATGCGCCATAGACAATATTATTATAAATAGTAAAATGAAGCGTTAACAAAAACAAAAACAAACAAAAATCTTGTACAAAAACAAAATATTTTCAAGACGCAAATCTGATATTTTACTTCAAATCAAACTAGCATTTAAATAAACAGCTAAGAGCATTGAGTTACTATGTGCTAAGTCCAAAAATGCTTAAATAATATTGACAAAATCTTATATTTTTAAGAAAAATAGTAGGTATTTAATTGAAAAATGTTTTGACACACATAAAATCTTCATACATTCCAGAATACACATATTATACGAATGGATAAAAACCTGAGTCTCATAAGCAAAAAAATGGATAACGTCAAAATAATGAATGTTTCATCCGCCTTAGAGGCACTCAAGGATACGAAAACCGCAGTTTTGTCTGATTTTACCTCGTTATACCCTATAATAAAGAGATGTTAGTTATTATTTATATTATCTAAGTAGTTGTTTATAATATGTAATTTTGGGCTGTTGTGAAGTGTTGCAAACAGTCAGCTCTTAAAGTTATTAGAAATTGCATGTTGGTTTCAGTTTTCACGACTTTTTGAAGTGAAACTTCTTTATCGGGGTTGGAAAAAAATTTAGTGTAACATTTTTTCGTTACGCGTGACATTTTTCCGTTACGCGTCATCTTTTTCTTATCCCTACCACGCATGACTCGACGTATTTCTATAAAGTTGCATATAGTAAATTATTTTTTGAAAAATAAGGTCATAAAGAAGTTTCACTTCTTACGTATGTACACTAGTACTCGCACATTTTTTTTTGTTTGTGTCACGTTAGATCACATTTGAAAACTATGTTGTGTTAGAAAAGGTTATCTAATTTATTATGATGTATTAATTTTAACTGTTTAATAACTTAAAAATAATAATATATGTGGGGATGGTGTAAAATGAAAAGCCAAATTCGCCCAATCGATTTATTTCCCAGACACCGGTTACATATCAAAAATACATTTCAACAATCCTCCATTACATCGTACCAAAAAACACACAGTCAAGTCATAGACAACATAGATCGTTTTACAGTCTACAGATAACATATCCACAGATTAAATAATAGAAAAGCACAGACTAAAAATAAAAGTAGTTATGAAATACAATCTTAATTATTTATCCTATTCCCACACGGTCATCCTGCAGAATCATCTGTCCCAGATGAGTCAACAGTCGTAGATGATCAATATGGTAAGTAGACAATGGTAAATCACCTTTATCTATTACATGTAGAAATCCTTCCTTCTTTCCTCTTTTATTTGAATTAAGTATACATTCCACGCAATTATCAATGTTTGTTTTAATCTTTTCTTTTAAATTCTCCATATAATAATTTCTATTTATTAATTCCTCAGTCTTAACACAACCAAAATGTCCGTTTTCATGATGTTTTCTTATAATTTCATTTTGCATTTTCTTAGGTACAACCATTAATTTATTTCCATCCTTAATCTTCCATAACATTCCATTCTTCTTTTTTGCAAGCACAATTGGACTAGCATAATCAGACTTACTTGTTTTTATTATTCCTTCATCAAGCCATTCTTTAATCTGTTTGTCAACAATGTTAAGCTCCAAAGGTGACAATCGTCGTGGATTCTGATAAACTGGTACATCATCGGTTAATAATATTTTAAGTTTTACATTTGATTCTTTAGTACATCTTTTGGGGTTATATTCTTTTATAATATTCTGTATTTTATTCTTATATTCTTTGTTTTCAATATTTGTGATATCTTCATTTTCATTCTCTAGCATTGTAAGGTGTAATATTCTTGTTGCAGTGATAGTTCCAGATTTAAAATTGATTTCTACTTCTTTCAGTACAGGATTTCCTAATATAATGTTGACAGGGATAGCGCCATCATCAACAACATAAAATAAAGTTTCAAAATAACAATCATCAATTTCAATTTTTGCTGTGAAAGATCCTTTTGTATAAATTTCCTTTTCAGCTATTCCAGTTAAAGTTTCTGTTGTTCCTGAACTATAAGATAACAATTTTTCACCTTGAATCTTCCTAAAATAAGACATAATTATTAAATTAGCATCGCTTCCGGTATCAATCAGGGCTTCTACATCAATATTATTTATTTTCAGCTTCTTGAAAGGTCTCACATCAATATTATTTTTAGTTGACATAATTTCCAAACTCTTTTTTATACTTTTAGAACATTCAGTTGATTTATGGCCAAACAAGTTGCATTTAAAACATTTAATGCCTTTAGTACAATTAGGCGACTCATGATCTAAATCTCCACAATTGAAACATCTCTTTACTCGTAGTGTTTTTTGAATTTTCATGCCAATGGACTTTGATACTGAATTACTTTGAATCTTATTAGGTGAATATGATTTTTTCTTAATTTCTGAATAAATGTCTAATTTCTTTCTGAATTCTTTAATGTTACAAGCGCCATATAAAAT
This sequence comes from Colias croceus, assembly GCF_905220415.1. Lineage (NCBI taxonomy): Eukaryota > Metazoa > Arthropoda > Insecta > Lepidoptera > Pieridae > Colias > Colias croceus. Next base: position 8,465,703 of record NC_059550.1, on the reverse strand, counting down.
ATTTTTGTTGGACTCACTGTCTTTAATACCGTCGATGACATATTCCATCAGGGCTTCATCTTCAACATTCCCAAGTACTGCAAGTTCCTTCATATGTAAAAAATATTGCTGATGAGTCTCATTCATCTTCATCCGGCGAGTTGAAAGTCTCTTGTGAACAGTTGCACTGTTCAACTTCTTACCAAATTCCTCACGGAGCTCAGACTTAAGTGTATCCCACGTGGTGGTCCCACTTAGTGAACGTAAAAATAGCTTGGCGGTTCCCGCGAGAAGCCGCTTCGAAAATATGAGTTTTTCTATTTCGCCCCATTGCATTAAAGAGGAAATATCTTCAAAATCTTTTACGAATGTTTCGATGCCATAGGCATCATCACCCGAAAATGGCGTCATTGATTTCTCTAAGTCATTGAAGGAAATACGCGGCGATGGTTCACCACAATCATCATCATCTTTTACTCGTTTCGGCGGCATGTTGAATAATGTAAATAAAAAGTTTTATAGTCTTCAAGTCGTAATCGTATAATCATAAGCTTCTTTAAATCTTAGTCTTCGTTCGTAATTCGTAAATTCTTAATCAGGTTAAATCACCGGCATCATAGTCTTCGTCTGTTTTTTCTTTATTCCACCATCCCGTATCCCGGACGAGCCCCCAAATTATGTGGGGATGGTGTAAAATGAAAAGCCAAATTCGCCCAATCGATTTATTTCCCAGACACCGGTTACATATCAAAAATACATTTCAACAATCCTCCATTACATCGTACCAAAAAACACACAGTCAAGTCATAGACAACATAGATCGTTTTACAGTCTACAGATAACATATCCACAGATTAAATAATAGAAAAGCACAGACTAAAAATAAAAGTAGTTATGAAATACAATCTTAATTATTTATCCTATTCCCACATATATATTATACATACATCAATGTCACCACCACGGCTATTCAACTATGTCACATTGCTTCTATGTTATTATGTCTAAGCCTAATAATATATTTTTAAGTAAATGTAATTGCTATACTATCAGATGCATCTTAACGACATAAAATGAAGGGCTAAATAGCCATAATGGTGATTTTCATAGTCTTTGTTGTGTTTTTAAAAGATTGTTGTATATGTATGTGATATTTGAAGATTAAATAAGTACCTAGACATTGTACAATAAATCTTTATATATAACTTACATTTCTCGTTATATTTTAAGTATTACCTCTACAAAGCAAGCAAAATTTTATAGAGAATAACTTTGTTAATGTTTATTCTTCTTAAATAGAAATATTTGCGAAAAGATAAATGAATGATTTTTTGAACAGTTTAACGTGCGCCTTTCTCACGTAGCGGACAACACCTTATATTCATAGCATGGCGTCATAACGTATCTCAATTCTTAACGTGGCCATTCAATTTCCTTTCCCCCATTTTCCAGCGTTGGACAAAGATGCGATATGCGACCTTATTGAAATTGATTTATATTCAATGGTCAAGAAATATTTCTATACGTCCAAACAGTTTCCGTTCAAGGATGAATTTAAGATAGGGTAAGTGAACTTTGTAGTTTTTACAATATGACCAAATATATAAAGTATATTATCTAATCTATACTTAATATTATAAAACTAAAGAGTTTGTTTGTTTGTTTGTTTGAACGCGCTAATCTCGGGAACTACTGGTCCGATTTGAAAAATTCTTTCGGTGTTAGATAGCCCATTTATCGAGAAAGGCTATAAGGCTATAATTATATCATTACGCTAAAACCAACAGGAGCGGAGCAATGCGGGAGAGACCGCGGGGAACAGCTAAGTACCTTATATAGACTCAACAGCTAAGTACCTTATAATACTCAATACTCAATAATATTAGTAATTCTAATTTCTATAGAGGTTGTTATTGTCCGTAAAAGCTGGATAGATACACCAAAACTTGATAAAACGGTCTAACTTATTCTTTCTACATCTTATTTTTAAAATATGTTGGTAGTATTTTTATTTCATCGACATACGATTCCAACCAATGAGGAATACTAAGTAGGTATATTATTAGTAGTGTACAACGTTTGCAGGTTTATTTATCTAAATATTATTACTATTTTAAATAATTTCCAATACCACACAGCTATTAACTTATCCTTTTAATTGTTTATGTATAATATTTTTTTCTAGGATACTAAAAGCAAAAGAAACGGGTCTTGTTCGTCGAATGTTACTGAAGAGTCAACATGCCTTTTCTTGCAACGACCATGAGAGATCCTACACAGATTATACTATTATACCAGTTATTATTTTAATAGCATCCTTTGTGATCACTTTTTGTATATTATTCGGAGAAATTGTATATTATAAGCGTTATGATAAAATAAAATTGTTAAATAAATAAAGATTAAGATCTAATAAATATAATATGAGTTTATTTATTGTTTTCAGGACCCTTTTTTTGTTTTTAATAAAACATTCGAATAAATTAATTTATTTCTAATTTGTTATGGAACTAGATCTATAAAATAATCTTAATAGGTGTGTTTATTTTTGAAGAATTGCGAAACATGATACATATAGATAGCGACGGAAAAGCAAAAATATTGCGCCTTGAGGTTTGAAAAGACAGACTGTATCCAGGAAAAATAATTCTCCCCTAAAATAAGGAAATTGTAAACGCAGAGTACATTATAATTATTTTGACAATTTACTTAGTCCTCAAAAACGCCAATGTAGTATTTTTTTAGTAAGAATTAATTGAGATCTATGTTACGAGTTGCATAACATACCTAAATAAGCCAAGATAATAAATAATAAATTTTATATGTTTGTAAAAACCTGAGCTGATATTGAGCCTTGGGATGCCAACCCTAAAAGGGTTAAATATTATTTTGTAAATAAAAAAAATACTGAAACTGGATATAAATTGGATAACAAAGATCCTTACTCTAAAGTACACGTGAATCAAGCCGCGGGCTTTACTTAGTTTTATGTCAATAAAATACTACAAAACGAAAACCAAATAAACAAGTAATCTGTTGCTTTGATTTCTCATAATAAATATAACCTCAGGGCAAGTAAATGATTTGAAAACCAATTTATATTTTGATATCTTCAACGTTTGACAAGTTTTTGTGATTGATTACAGTTTCCTAGAAAATATACTAATATCTATAATAATTTTAAATACAAGTAACCAGTGTAGTACCTAGTTTACAATAAAAATTACATGAACATTCTTCATAGATTTTAAGATATTTATTTGTACAATACAAAACATCCCTAGACTTTGTTGATGTGTGTATATTTCTTGTGTGTAATAATATTGAGGAGGATAAATTATAAAGTAAATACCTTCTTTTTCAAGTAGGTAGAGTATAATTTATTTGTGCACCCACTGCGTAAACAACATTGAACAAAATTGTGAAATTTTTCGCTTATTTGAACACAGGAAGTTTTCTAATAAGTGGAGCCTGTACTCGTGTATTAAGTATTATTTGTTTAGAAGTAAAATACATTTTTACGAATATAAAATGATATATTTTTCATTATAATATTGTTTTTAAACCCTTACAGGTAACAAGGTCAGAGGCAGAATATGTTAAGTTCGAATTTTGTGAAAACTGCATCATGAAAAGTAACATAGAGAGATGATTAAAAAAAATGAAGCTGAGAATTCAAAATAGAAATTTAAATGTAAATTCACTGTCTCTATTTACGAGACGTAAAGAACTCGTTAGTTACGTCATAAATTATATTTTAAACTAAAAGGGCCTAAAACTAAAGTTAGTTTAAACTTACTTTAAGGTCAGTTACGTAAGAATTACACTTGAATTACAGAATTCACAAACATCAAGCACACATTTTGTAGAGTTATCCCTTCAGGAATCGTAACATAATAATAACATAAAATATACCCCATAGTCTCGCAAATATCTATTGAGCTTGCAATAACTTCAAATTATGCAGTAAATACAAGTAATAACACATTGCATGCACCTTATCAACTACCATAAAATAATAACCTGACCTTCTCATAATAGCATTATTTACTGCTACGGCTAATATTAAATTGTTTAAACTGTCTCTCTATTGTTTAAGCTGTTATTATTTACGGTAGGTTACGTTCAACGGCGTAAAACTGTGAGCCTTAAAACTGACCATGTTCGCATTAGTGATGTCTATGCAGCTTAGAGAGGTTCGTAGAAGAATTTTATTGAATTGTAAGTGGAATAATTTAAGCTTTTAAATTAATATATCGTAATTGGAGTGTAAGTAGGTAGAATACTAATTGTGAAATAAAGATTTTTTGTTGAATAAAATATATCTATCATCATCATCATTCATCCTCATTGATAAGGGAAAAATATCAACAGTATACCCAATTACCTATAACTAGTATTTTTTTTTTTTCAATTTAATAGGAAAAGATTCCTATAATCTAAAATTATATGTTGTATGTCTCTATTGAACTGCTTGACTGATGTTCATAAATTTTTGTACGATTAGAGTAGCTAATTTTTCCAACTTGATTGAATTGATTTTGACGAAAATTTGAGAAGAACAAACATTCATTCATTCATTTCCTATTTGTACAACTATTAAAGATTTAAATTAATAAATTCAGAGATATTCAAAGGAAAAAGTTCGTCAATACCTAATATTATATATCTTTCCATTTGAACAATTATTATCTTCTCTTTATACTCAGTTTATTAAATCAAATTAAGCAATTTCCACACAATTCACAAGGTCACACTAATGGTATCATTACACAAATTATATCAGACCAGCACAATACATGAAATGGTTTCATTAATTTCATTTTTGACCATTATTCCCATTGACTGCCATCAACAATTCATTAGTAGATAGTTAAGCTTGCTATTATGTCGTCGTAGACAAAGTATCTATTTTATTTGGCATCCATTTACTTAAAAGAACAGAAAAATCGTAAAATATAGAAAATATTCTTTCGGTAGATTCGGTAGACGTAATCGTTACAATTTTGATATCTTTCGTGTGAAAATAGAGTCTAAGTATAGTATAGTTAAAAAAATATTCAATTTTTATGAAAAGTAAATTCGATTTTTAAACATATTACTTACAGATGGCGCTGATCACTTTCAAAATAAATGGGAAACAATATGAAGGTAACATTCCGTCTTGTGAAAGTTTAATACTCAATTATTTCCAAGTTTTCAACTGAAGTTTCTCACGAAAGTTGATAAATAAATCATTTGTCTGTTTTAGTCGTTCTAGATAGATATTTTATATAAAACTTTATATTATATGCTTATAAAATAGTACCTAACGTAAATTTAATTTATCTATTTGTTTGTTTGTCTGTTTGTTTGAACGCGCTAATCTCGGTAACTACTGGTCCGATTTGAAAAATTATTTCGGTGTTAGATAGCTCATTTATCGAGAAAGGCTATACGCTACATGTCATCACGCTACGACAAACAGGAGAGGAGTCACGGGGGTGAAACCGCGTGGAGCAGCTAGTTTAAGATAATCATACTGACAAAAACAGTTTCCTCATTTTAAATTTAAAGCTTTTCAAAGAAAATGTATAAAAAGCTAAACTTAATCCAAATATTTGTTACCCATGCACTCGAAATTATAGGTACATAAAAAGGTACATAACTTAGACATGATTAAAATCATTAGACTTACATTCCAATTTATCTTTAGCCGATGGTAGATACGGTCCAGAAGTATCTCTAAATGACTACATAAGAAGTGTAGTAACACTAAGTGGTACTAAAGCCATGTGCCATGAGGGAGGTTGTGGGGCCTGCATCGTGAGTGTCCAAGCGTCACTACCACCTAGCTATGAAGTTAAGACGTTTGCTGTTAATTCGGTAAGGAAACTTCTAGAAAATCTTACATGTTATTATTTAAATGGTTATTTAAATGAATGGCAATACTAGTATAAAACCTATAGGTAAAACTGTGCAAAATTCCTAATTCTCTGGCACCAAATTCTCAGTCTATAAATCGAATAGTTTTATTTTGATTCCCTTCAACGATTATATTATCATCTCATAAACCTTATAAAAATTAAAAGTTTGTCATACTTCTTTCGTATTGAAATATTTCAGTGTCTTGTTTCCATTTTATCGTGTCACGGATGGGAAATCACGACGGTGGAAGGAATAGGAAACAGGATAATTGGCTATCATGAAATTCAGAGTAGACTGGCCAAATTTAACGGTACTCAGTGTGGTTACTGTACTCCTGGTTGGGTTATGAACTTTTACAGGTAAATGAGAGTAAGATAATAAATAATAGAATTGTTAAGTCCTAAATTAAATATTGGTAATTGTTTCTGTTTATGACGTCTAGTCGTTTTACCACGTAGTCGCGAGTAAATAATTCATTGAAATCTTTTACATATTTTATATTTATTTTCTAAGTTTATTTTAAAGTATGAGCGTAAATTTATTTTTAAAAATAATCGTGGTCTACAATATTTCAAATCTGTTTTTCAGTCTTTACATGTCTAAAAATGGAAAGCTAACAGCAGAAGAAATAGAAAATTCATTTTCTAGTAACATATGCAGATGTACTGGATATAGACCAATTGCTGATGCTTTTAAGAGTTTTGCCACTAATCCTGGCCAAAATATTGATAAAAAACTTAAAGATATTGAAGATTTAGATTTATTCAATACGTGTGGTGTTAAATGTAAAGAAAATTGTCACCATAAGAAATGTTACAATGCTAATGATAGTTTCAAAGATAATGATTGGTGTATTCTTAATAAAGATGATAATGAAGTCAGAGTATTACAATCCCAACAGTATAAGTGGTCTAAAGTGTATAGTTTACGACAGGCGTTTAAAGCTATGAATGAATCTGATAATTATAAATTGATTGCTGGTAATACTGGACAAGGTAAGTGAACTAAAAAAATAATATTATAAGTAGTATCTAAAGGAACAAATTATATACATTTGGATCGAATTGGATTTCAGCAGATAATATATTTTAATGCAATAAAGATATCATTCTCGTTGTAACTTAAGAGTTATATTGCTTTTATATATTATGAATACTGTCTTTTTCAGTACCTAAATAATTATGTAACTGAGTATAAAATTATTGTATAACTAGCTTCCGCCCGCGACTCCGTCCGCGCGGATGTCGGTCTTCGCGTGGATGGTTATTTCTCCATTTTGAGTACCTCTGTCAATTACATCTTATAAATATCTATTGGACCCAATTCCCAAATACGGCTAGGCCTATAATAATACGCAACGTGTGTTCGCGGTTCTACGGAACAAAGTCTATGGATAAAACTGAAAAATTAAGATTAATTTTTTTCTACGTATTTTTCCAGGATAAAAAGTATCCTATTTTACGCCCAGGATAATAAGGTATAATTATACCAAGTTTCATCGAAATCGAACCGATAGTTTTCACGTGATGCCTTCACATACAGACAGACAGACAGACAGACAGACAAAAATTTTTTTAATCACATATTTGGGTTTGGTATTGATCCAGTAACACCCCCTGCTATTTATTTTTTCAATATTTTCAATGTACAGAATTGACCCTTCTACAGATTTATTATATGTATAGATAAACACTACCTTTTTCACCAGGTGTTTACCACGTCACAAGTTATCCAGATAATGTGATCGATATATTCAGTATTGCTGAACTAAAGGGTCACACACAAGATGTGAACTTAATACTCGGAGCAGGAACAACACTTACTGATATGGTTGAAATATTTCAACATTTATCATCGGAAAATGAAGACTTTGCGTATTTAAAAGAATTTTGCAACCACGTGGATTTGGTGGCCCACATTCCTGTAAAAAATGTAATGTTTTTAATTATTTAAATTAAATAAAGGTTAAATAAGTTAAAGTATAATAACCATTTTATTTTATAGATTGGAACAATCGGAGGGAATTTGTATCTTAAATATTTAAATAATGAATTTCAATCGGACCTCTTTGTTCTGTTTGAAACGGTTGGTGCTATGGTAACTATTGGTTAGAACATTTTTGCTTTCTACTATACATATTAAAATAATTTAAAAGTATAGCTAAATATAAATTATATTTATAATTGCAGCAGCTAGTGTGAATGAAAGTAAAATAATGAGCTTAGAGGACTTTTTGAAATATGACATGAGGAAAAAAATAATTTTAAATGTTGTTCTACCGCCTCTGCCAAGCTACTGCTGCATTAAAACTTACAAGGTAATGGTATATAAATAAAAAATATTTTTTTTAAATATTACATAAACTAATAATATAAATAATGATTTGAGATAAGTCCATTTATTATATCTAATAAAAAAATTAAAAATATTGTTTTACATTCCAGATCATGCCCAGATCACAAAATGCTCATGCAGCTGTCAATGCTGGATTTTTCTTCAAATTTAAAAAGGACAGTCGAGTTTTAGAAAATATAACGATGGTGTTTGGTGGAATATCGTCTCAATTCACACACGCTATTCAGACAGAAACTATTTTAAAAGAAAAAGATCCATTCACGGATGAAGTCCTGCAAAGAGCACTTAAAACTTTATATGACGAAATGATTGTAGAAACGGCGCCAACGGAACCTTCGCAGACTTATCGGAAATTACTAGCTGTTTCTTTGTTTTATAAAGTAACTAGAATAATTTATTTTTTTATAATTAAAAGTCATTTGCGATACTTAGATTAAAATACATTATTTTAGGCAATCCTTCATCTATGTCCTGGTGATAAATTAAACCCTAGATATAAATCTGGGGCAGAAGTCATAAAGAGAATAATATCACAAGGAACCCAAATGTACGAAACTGATAAAACTATTTGGCCTTTAAACCAACCTATACCAAAACTAGAAGCATTACTACAATGTAGTGGTGAAGCATTATTTGCAAATGATTTACCGAAACAAAATGACGAAGTATTTGGTGTATTTGTAACTGCTGATGTGCCTGCTGGAAGTATTATTAAGAAATGTGATGCAAGTGAAGCCTTGGTAAGTATTGCACCTGTTTTAAAAATAAAAATGACATATTTCATAAAAAAAACACCTTTTGCATTTGCTATATTTACAGTTTAACAATACGACTTAACGAAAGCTAACAATATTGTTCAAATAATATTATTATAGACTCTACTAAATTAACTATTTGTTTTCTTAATAAAGAATGATAAATATTACAGAAATTACTTGGGGTAGTTTCTTTTTATTCAGCGAAAGATGTTCCCGGTGAGAACACATTCACACCTCCAGCTATTCCATTAACAGCTGATAAAGAAGAAATATTATGCTCCAAAACTGTTAAATATCATGGACAACCAGTTGGAATTATAGTTGCAAGTAATCAAAAGCTTGCTACTCGTGCTGCGAAGCTAGTTAAAGTTGAATACGAATCAATTAGTACCAATAAACCACTTTTGACAATAGCAGATGTTCTGAAATCGCCTGAAAAAGAAAAAAGAGTGAAAACGTTTAAAATAATTGAACCTACAGAAACTGGGAAGGATGTTAAATGTGTTTTTTATGGTGAAATAAATATGGGGTCTCAATATCATTATTATATGGAGACTCAGACTTGTGTAACAGTGCCGAATGAAGATGGTCTGGATGTATATGCAGGGACGCAGTGGTTGGATGCGACTAGTATAGCTGTGGCAAATTGTTTAAATGTACCTCTAAATCGGTAAGTTGATTTTACTTTACAAGTAGATAATATGATTGATAATGAATTATATAAATTTATCATCATCATCATCAGCCCATACGTTCCCAATGCTGGGACACGGGCCTCCTATGATAGTATAGTGAACTAATGACTTCTACATCTCAAAGGCCTCCTATGAACCTATATCGTATTTATACAATCATATAATACGTATTAATTTTGAGTAAGAACAACATAATATTATTTACATTAGCTTCGTCTGCTAGAAATATTAAGATTTTAAGAGCTCATTTTTTTTTTTTTTTTTTTTTTTTTTTTTTATACAAGAGGAGGCAACAGAGCAGACGCGTCACCTGATGTTAAGTGCACTGCGTCGCCCATAGGCACCAGCAATGCCAGGGACATTATTAGTGCGTTGCCGGCCTTTAAGGTAGGAGTACGCTCTTTTCTTGAAGGTCCCTAAGTCGTAACCGTTTGGAAACACCGCATGAGGAAGTTCGTTCCATAAACTCGTTGTGCGCGGAAAGAAGCTTCTTTTGAAGCGCGCAGTCGTCGATCGCCAGGAGTCAAGGTGGTGTGGGTGATATTTTAGTTTGTGGCGTGCGGTACGATGATGGAACTCAGCGGCAGGTATTGTTCCAAACAGCTCCTCAGAGCACTCCCCATTGTAGATGCGATAGAAAACACACAGTGAAGCGACGTCTCTTCGCAGCGCCAAAGTATCAAGCCGATCGGTAAGACTTGGCTCGTTAACGAGTCGTACTGCTCTCCTTTGAATACGGTCAAATGGAAGGAGGTGTTGTTGGGGTGCCCCGGCCCAGATGTGGGAGCAGTATTCCATGTGCGGCCTAACTTGCGCCTTATAAAGCATAAGGCGGTGGTGCGACGTGAAATACTGCCCCGCTCGACAGAGGACACCAAGTTTCTGTGAAGCCAATTTGGCTTTTCCTTCCAGATGACAGGAGAACTGTACGCTACTCGAGATTTCGAGACCAAGAATACCGATGCTAGCTGTGGCAGAGAGAGGAATGCCCTGAAAACGAGGAGTTACGACAAAGGGAAGCTTTTTTGCGGTGAACGCGCAGACCTGTGTCTTCTTGGGGTTGAATTGGACTAAGTTACGTCGGCCCCAGTTAGACACCTCTTCTAAGGAGGTTTCTATTGAAGACACGAGGTTGTTCCGGCACTCAATGACGCGGTCCTGAGAAATATTGCTGTGGCCGGTGTATATTGCATCACCAGTACTGTCGTCTGCATAGCAATGAATGCTACCGTCTAGCAGCATATCATTGATATGCAGAAGAAACAGAGTGGGAGACAGAACGCAGCCTTGTGGGACACCAGCATTCACAGGCTTAGGATCAGAGCATGAACCGTCGACTACGACACTCATGCTACGCTCTGTGAGAAAACTGGCGACCCACTGGCAAAATTTCTCAGGAAGCCCATAGGAAGGAAGCTTCGCAAGAAGCGCTTTGTGCCATACCCGATCGAAAGCTTTCGCTATGTCCAAGCTGACAGCTAAGCCTTCCCCCTTGCTCTCAATCGCTGACGCCCAGCGGTGAGTCAAATAAACAAGAAGATCGCCAGCTGACCGGCCACGACGGAAACCGTACTGTCGGTCACTAATCAGCTGGCGCTCTTCCAGATATTTTAGCACCTGGCGATTGATAATGGTTTCCATTATCTTGGAGAGCAAGGAAGTGATGGCTATGGGTCGATAGTTGGACGGATCCGAGCGATCGCCTTTTTTCGGGATAGGGTGTACTAAAGCTGTCTTCCATGTATTCGGGACGACGCCTGTGGAGTAGGAGTGCCGGAAAAGTCGCGTGAGAACCGGCGCCAACTCAGGTGCACACATCTTCAACACAATAGGAGGAATACCGTCGGGACCACTCGACTTGTGGATGTCTAGAGCGAAAAGTGCTTTACGCACAGCGCTCTGGGTGAATCGGATGTCCGGCATAGAGCCCTCGAACCGTGGGATGGTAGGTGGTGATTTTCCCATGTCATCCAAAGTCGAGTTAGCGGCAAAAAGGGAGCTAAGAAGATCAGCTTTCTCCTTTGCCGTGTGGGCCAACAGGTCATTCTCCATGCGTAGAGATGGCAATGACGGTCGACAAAAGTTTCCTTGCACAGCTTTGGCGAGTGCCCAAAAGGCTCGTGTTCCCGAAGGAAGTCGGGCGAGTTTCTCGCCAAGCTTTGCGATATGCTCAGACTTAGCTCTTGCAATAGCTCTTTTGAAGGACCTAGAGGCCGAGTTTAGTTTTCTCTTAAGAGTACGGGCGTCTGGATCATTAGTCACAAGAGCATTGGCCCAGGCTTGGTAACAATCCTGTTTTCGGCGTGATGCCGTTTTACAAGAGTGACCAAACCAGGGCTGGGACTTGCCACCGATGGGAACAACGGAGTTTGGAATGAACAATTCCATTCCCTGAAGTATCACATCAGCAACAGAGTCAGCACAGGTGCTAGGATCTTCTGCCGAGAAACAAACACGGCCCCAGGGATAAGATGAAAAGAAGGTGCGCATCTCGTCCCAGTCTGCTGACTTGTAGTGCCAAACGCGACGGCGGCCACCATTCAGTAGCCGTGAAAAGCGCAAGATTGGCACTTCGCTCCGTACGAGGCAGTGGTCAGATGAGCCTAAAGGGGCATCAACTGTGACCTGATAGCCATCCGGATGGGAAGTCAGCAGAAGGTCCAACAGGGAAGGCGTATGGTCCTCAACATCGGGAATTCGCGTGGGCGATGCTACCAGTTGGGTTAGACCATAGGCAAGGGCAAGGTCGTAAACAGATTTCCCCGCGTGGTCTGTTGTGCGAGACTTGAGCCATTCTACATGGTGCGCATTGAAGTCTCCAAGGACCACGATTTCCGCTGATGGAATCTGATTGAGCATGTTGTCAGCCGTCAATTGTATGTGATCGATGAGTCGGTCGGTTTCGTCATTACCGCTATGGGATCTGTATAGGCACGCATAGACGCGAGGGTGGTCGTCGCAGTCCACACGTAACCAAAGGATGGATAGATCCCTACCTTCAAGACAAGCGAGGCGACGAAAGCAGATATCATTCCGAATAAAAGCGCAGACACCAGCGCGAGGAATAAAATTGTGCTCCAGGGTAAATCCTGGGTAATTCAGATAGGATGTGTCGGAGGGGGAAGATATCTGCGTTTCGGTTAAGAAGAGCAAGGCCGGCTTCACCGTCTCAAGGTGGTAATGGACGGCATTGATGTTCGAGTGTAAGCCCCTAATGTTGCAGAAATTCACGCAGTGCGTGGAAGGGGGTGCGCTGAGCTTTTTGCTCTTGTTGCCTCGGGTTTTAGAAACGAGCGGGATTTTGCCCTCCCCAGAATACGCAGGGCAGCCTGAACAAAGATGCTCAGGGAGGGATTCTCCAGCACCGACAGTGTTGGTACCCTCCTGGGGTAATAGTTCTTTAAATTCCGCTGCCATAGTTTTAAAAGGGAAGGGGGGGGGGGATTGGGCATCCGGTGTGACCCACTCACCTATGCGAAACGCTAAGAAAGCTTTACGCCGGTTTCCTGTGGGTTAGTGGTACCGCCCCGGATGGACTACAGCCCAATTCATGCTGCGTACGATTTCCAAAAGAGAATATCTTACGCAGCTGTAGTCCTACCACTCTAAAATGTCGCCAGAGCCTCGTCCGTTGATCGGCAGGGTGCACCACGAGCAGGTGAGGTTGGCTTTGGCCGTTGGATGGTATACGGCCATTACACCCCAAAATTCTCACGCTCGCACGCTCATTGTTTTATTAAAGATTAATAAGTGATTTTAAATGTAATTTTAAAGTGTAATTTTAAATCATACAATGATTTCCTAAGTATAGTATCCTTGAAAAGTCCTTTAAATAAAAAAATGAAGTCTTATAAAAAAAAAATTATGTAGCATACCTATTTAAAAAAGATGTGAAAATTATTCTTTATCGCCAATTTCCCTTATTTCCTTCCAGGGTGAACGTAACCGTCAAAAGAGTAGGAGGAGCTTACGGCGGCAAAATAACAAGATCGTTACAGGTCGCGTGTGCTGCTGCAATCGTATCGCATTTACTAAATAAAACGTGCAGATTCGTTCTGTCTTTGCAAGATAATATGAAGATTGTTGGAAAACGAGCGCCTACGTACTGTAACTTTGAGGTATATAAACAAATAGTACAAAATTATTATTTCAAAACCTATCATTTGACAGAAATGAAAGACGAGAGACATTTACTTTCAAATAAAAAAAGAATCATCAAAATCGGTTCACCCAATCGAAAGTTCTGAGTACCAAACCCAATAAAAAGACAGTCGAATTGAGAACTTTTTTTTGAAGTGAAACTTCTTTATTGGGGTTGGAAAAAAAATTAGTGTAACATTTTTTCATTATGCGTGACATTTTTCCGTTACGCGCCACCTTTTTCTTATCCCTACCACGCGTGATTCGACGTATTTCTGTGAAGTTGCTTAATATAGTAAATAATTTTTTTTTAAATAAGGTCATAAAGAAGTTTCACTTTTTAAAAAAATCAGTTGACAAATTTTAGCAGAACTAATAAACGAAATCATTGATACAGGTGGGCGTAAGTAAGCAAGGGGAAATTCAGTATTTGAAACTGAAATACTATCAAGATTTGGGCTGTGCAGAAAATGAAATTATAGCTGGTCTTACTTTGGGACATATTATTGGCAATTGTTATACCACTAAGCGATGGACGTTTGAAACTTATACTGTTCATACTGATACGCCTTCCACGACTTGGTGTAGAGCACCAGGTAAAATATCTGATAAATCACTTATAATTGCTTTAAAATTCTTATCAATTCCATTCAATGTTACTCAATAATGTTTAATGAACATAGGCTAGAGTTTGTTATGGTAACTGCTGAAGTTAACAATAAACTTTATTATTACGTTTCTTCTTAAAAATAATCTAAAACTTGAATAAGCTTTTCGTTAAACAATTCGATAAGTTTTTTAATTTGAGTAAAGTTACCTCAAAATAATAATGATCACTTTTATTAATGAATAAAATTTTAGGATCAATGGAAGCTATTGCAATAACTGAATACATAATGGAGAAAATAGCTTACACACTAAAAAAAGATCCTATCGAAGTTCGTGTAATCAACATGAAAAAAGACGACCCATTACCAGAATTAATAAATCAATTGAAAACAGACTCTGACTTCCACAATAGAGAGTTAATTGTGCAACAATTTAATAAAGAAAACAGATGGAGGAAGCGTGGCTTAAAAATAATGCCAATGACTTATGAATTATTTTACATAGGTCCATACAACGCCTTAGTATCTATTTACCATGCTGATGGTACAGTTTCTGTTACACATGGTGCTATTGAAATGGGCCAAGGGGTTAATACTAAAGTAGCTCAAGTGTGTGCTTATGTACTTGGAATTGATCTAGATAATATTTCTATAAAACCTAGTAATAGTTTTACTTCCCCTAATTGCATGGCGACTGGAGCGAGTGTTGGTAGCGAATGTGTAGCGTATGCTACTATGAAAGCTTGTGAGATACTTCTAGAAAGATTAAAACCTATTAGGGATGAATTAGATAAACCAGAATGGAAGGAACTAATACAAAAAGCACATGCTTCAGGAATTTACTTACAGGCGTCTTATATGTATTCTACTAATGAGCCTGTTAAACCTTATGATATTTATGGTGTAGTAGCGTTAGAAGTAGAAGTTGATTGCTTGACTGGAAACCATGAAGTAAAGAGGGTTGATCTACTTGAAGATACTGGAAGAAGTTTGAGCCCTGAAATAGATGTAGCTCAAGTAAGTATATTGTACAATTAAATAATATTTGTAAGAAATAGTAGTTTGCGAATTCAGAAAAAAAAATTGTTATTGAATAATCGATTGAACGGAAGTACCGAATCAAAATACATTTTTAAAGATGCTTTTTTGATGAAACTTGTCTTGAGTATTTTAACTGTTAATTAGAAAACCAAATAGTTATATGTAAGAAAGATCACGGATCATCAGATTAATATGATCACGAAAAAACAAGGCTCAAGGTAAAAAAAGTTTTAATCACTCTTTTAAACAAAGATTTAAATAAAAAGGCTTTATGAAAATATAAGGGAGTTTCTTAAAAATATGATGAAATCAATTATTTCGTACAGATTGAAGGGGCGTTTGTAATGGGATTGGGTTATTGGACATCGGAGAAATTAATCTATGACAAGAATACGGGCGAACTTCTGACGACTCGCACTTGGAATTATAAGCCCCCTGGTATTAAGGATATACCAGCTGATTTTAGGGTATATTTTAGAAGAAATTCAACGAATTCCTGTGGTGTTTTGCAATCTAAAGGTAGGCAAATATTGAAAGCAATAGCTTTTTCCCTTTCGTTATTAGATTTTTAACTAATTCCTGTTTAATTTATGTACCTACCTATCTAAAAACGGCAAATGTATTTTTGAAGTGAAAACTTCTTTAGCGGCGTTGGGTATAAAATCTTAAACTCGCGTCAGGACACGTGGCCTGATCGAAAAAGCGTAAGACGGATTTTTTTTAGCCCTTATATTCCATGCGTAAGACGTTAATAATCAAGTTTTCACTTCTGCCGGCACTCCCGGAGTGCAACCCGTCTTTTATTTTTGTTAGGTCAATGATTAGTTTGTAAGTACATGTTTTTTAGAACATGTATGATTTTTTTGTCTATGTTTGAAAATCGCTTACAAAGAGCATCGTAGTAAAATAACACTGTTGACTAAAAACCTATGTGATGCGAAATGTTTTTGTGTTAATTTTCTTGGTTCATTAAATATGCATTAATCTGCAAATGATTAAAGATAATTAATTATACATATTTTATAATCTATATGAAATATACCATTTCCAAAATTAATAAGAGCCTAAGTTTAATGTTTTAATGTAAATTTGTGTTAAGTTTGCATAAATTAAAGTCATATTTATAGTGAAAATATCACGAAGAAAATAAGATGTATTTTCAAATGCAAATATTCCACTGTTTTCATGAACATTAGATAGATAAATATTCAATGCCAAAGAACTCGAACTCTATATTAAAAAAAATAAAAGTTAGTTTTTTTTTAATGTAGTTGTATACTACCCAACTTTTTTGTTGAGCGCGAAATCTTCCAAAGATGAGTTGCTAGCCGACTCGTCAACTTGTAGATGTTCACATGAAAAAAAATTAGAGTTATAAAATGTGTTTAATACTTTATTGTCATTGAAATATATATTTTTTATAATACAAATCTAATATCTTGAAAACATATTATATATTTTATAATATTATGGTTTATCAGCAACCGGAGAACCAGCCCTTTGCTTAGCTGCAGTGATCACCCATGCTTTCCGAGACGCCATATCTGCCGCGCGTCTCGATGCAGGCTATGAAGAGCAGTGGGTGGATATTGGTATGTATTGACGATATCATCATCATCATCATCATTAGCCCCACGTTGTTTAGCCACATACCTATACGTTCCCACTGCCAGGACACGGGCCTTCTATGAGGGTACAGGCCATAATCCACCACGCTGGCCAAGTGCCGGTTGGCGTATGTCATATGTCGAACTTTTGATTCTTTGACATATCGGTTTCCTCGCGATGTTTTCCTTCACCGTTCGAGCAGTGGTAACAGCATGTACAGATAAATTGAAAAATCAATTAAACGACTATTCGATTTGTAGTCTCAGGTTTTTACCAATGAGCCGCCATTGCTATTCTTTTATTGACGATATAGAACGATATTTTAACGAATTTAAACGTACTTTTTATATGTCTGCAGAAACATTGCATAGTGGAGAGATTTGTTTTTTGTTTGTCATATTTTAAAAATTAAAAAAAAGCATCGCCCTTCTGTTTTGAACATTCTTGCACTGATAGGTAGCTTATATTGTTCACGAGTCTTTTTAAAATACATTCACCATCTGTTATATTTCAAGACGAACTAAAAAAATATATATTTGTGTCACGTCAGTCTCAACTGGCCTCTAATTGAACAATAGCGACTGTTAGCTTTGAAACTAAACGACAAAGCTCAGTTTCCCTGAACTTAACACAATTATTGTCTTTGAAATCCGAATATATTTCAAACAATTCACTAAACAATATGGTATAGGCCTTGAGGTTAGAAGACTGAGGGCAGCTTCCTACGTCTAGTCTAACAATACATACAAGTAAATTATAATATTAGCTAAACGAATAGATATTATATTTTTGTTACGATTTATCATCCTTTCAGAAAGCTAGATTTTCCTTGTAACAAGCCCTTTTTCAAATAGTTTTAAGCTTTTTAATACAAGATTTCTAGGAAAAGAAAATTTAAGAAAATTGCGTAAAAAATGGAGCCTTTACTGGTCTTACCAAAAAACATTTTAAACACAGTCTAACTTTAAAC
This sequence comes from Colias croceus, assembly GCF_905220415.1. NCBI lineage: Eukaryota > Metazoa > Arthropoda > Insecta > Lepidoptera > Pieridae > Colias > Colias croceus. Next base: position 8,447,642 of record NC_059550.1, on the reverse strand, counting down.
CAGGGATCTGTCACTTTAATAGTTGCCTGTGTGAAATACGACAAATTCAGATTAAAAAGAACCCGCGCTTAAAGTTAACCCTGTCTAAATTTTTTTGTAGTAAGACAGTATCTCTATCAATACGCATGTTTAACAGTTTGCATGAAAACGAAATAAGTTGTTTTTACAAAAAAATTGTTTTTTATATCTTCGAATTCCAGTAATAATTAAGATAGGCTTATTGGTTTGGGTAATGAATTAAATTAATAATTAAGGTAAAAATAAGGAAAAATAACTCAAATAAAAATCTCTCTATTAACTACATAACATTTTTTCTTTTCAGAATATCCGTGTACCATTGAAAACCTGTATATGGCTGTTGGTCACAAGCTGGAACATTTTAAATTAAAATAATATTATATGTACATGTTTATACATTGACCGCCTCCTTGGTATAGTGGTTGACATGTGAGCGTAGAACCGAGGAGACGATTCGATTCCCGGCGGAGACGAAGAAAAAAAATGTGTCGGTCTGGTAGGACACAGAAGACTGATCACCTACTTGTCCCTAAAAAAAATTTATCAGTGAAACAGATATATAATCCATCTGCCCCTTGCCCCACTAGGGGACATGGGTATTCGCTTTTATGCTTATACATAATATTTTTGATCATTTTTTGAGTTATATAAAGTTTTTTCCTATTAATAAATAAGTTTGTAAATAGAAGTAGTAATAGATGATCCAATTTCTTTATAAATATGTTTAAAATATACCACATATAATTCTGTAAGCTATAATTAAAATCGTAGAATTCGTTTTAATAAAGGAGTGTGATTAAAATATATAACGAGTTTTATTTCTTTTATAATAAAGTTTCAACCTATTATTACATCTAAACGAAAATAATTACTTACTGAAAAATAACAAAAACCCACACATAACAGCTGATATTTTTTATTGTTAAGGCTCCGTGCAGACAGAGAGCGTTCTGCGTTCCGCGTTCTGCGTTCTGCGTTCCGCGTTCTGTGTGATGCGAAGGATGCGCACACAGAACGCAGTCAGACCGCACCGCTACGTTAGATAGAAGAACGCGGAACGCGGAACCCAGAACGCAGAACGCAGAACGCTCTCTGTGTGCACGGAGCCTTATATGTGACTTCTTAACTCCAAATCTTCGATATAGCGATTTAATAATTTGCTTTTGTGTTTGAAAGAACACTCGGGAATCTTTAAAAAAATTTTTTTTACAAAAAAGTTTTTAATTATAATTTTATAAATTAAAGAGTTGCTAGATAACATTTTTACGTTTATTAATTTCCCATAATAAGCTGTCGCTATAAGTAGTAATCGCATAAAAATGCAGATTCGAAATGAGTAATATAAAAATATAAGGGTTAGAACATACAATTATTGTATACCTTTAAAAAAATTAAATTGCCACAAATCCAACATACCTATTTGTTCAAACGGAACGTGTAATTTTATTACAAAAACATAAAAACTTAATTACAAGGCAACTTCAAACAGTATTTGAAAACTAGCCTACTTTTAAATTCAAACACGCCTCATCCATTGACACTTAAGTACAAACTTAAGTTATAAAAGATTTCATAGCTATTTATTATTAGTAGAGTTCCGTAAAGTGTTGATAAAACACGAAATATATAAAAAAAAATATGAAAGGATTGAAATTTAAACTTAAGAATTGATTTAAATTTATTTTCAAGTAAGTTTACTTATCTTCTACCTAGTTAGATTAATAGATAGTTTAATAAAAAAAAATATATTTTATGAGATTTGGAGTAGATAATAAACTTAAAATGTATCGTTTTCAACTTAGCACCTTATTTTTACATTTTACAAAAAAAATTCTAATCTTTGTGCTCTATTCTACGTTTATTGCAAAATAATATATATTTTATAATCTGATTGGGAAAATTGGCACCTTTAAAACACTCAATATGAATGCGGTACTAGTACAATCATGAAAAAAGCTATTGTAATAAATTATATGTATTTTATAGATATTTTTGACTGGCCGGTTGGCTTGGTTGGTAGTGGCCCTGCCTTCCAAGCCAGAGGTCGTGGGTTTGATTCCCACCCGGGGCAAATATTTGTGTGATGAACATAGATGTTTGCTCTGTGTCTGGGTGTTAATTATCTATATAAGTATTTATTTAAAATTATATATGTATGTTTATCAGCCATCTGGTTTCCATAACACAAGCGAAAGCTTAGTATGGAATCAGATCGTGCCTTGTGTGAAAATTGTCCTGGAATATTTATTTATTTATAGATAAGCAAGCTTATAATCCCAAATATTTTGCAACCCATGTTTGTAACAGGATTGTAATAAAAATATAGTGTTAATAAATAAATATTTATTTTTTGAAATATTAGGTTTAATAAACATAATATAATATTATATACTTATGTTAATTTATTCTAATTCTTTTTTTTTTATATTTCCACAAACTTAACATTATAGATCCGAATAACAAAAGACATGTTTTTTTTCAACTCCCATTAATATTTTTTTAAATAATAATAATATAACCTATCATTTAACTTGTGCTACCGACTGTACTCTGGACCACGCCCTTTGGTACTTACCATTGCAATATTTCCCGAGTATTCTGACAGCCGCTTGACTATACGGTATAGAGGTCTGATACGTATGTATTTTATTAATTATTAAAAATCTATTAATTTTAATAATAAGTTTTATACTTAACGTTTTAATAAAATCTCAAACTAGTAAAGGATTGCGAACGTAAATCAAACACAAAATAATATTATATTATGTGTTCAGATATTTTTAATAATAAAAATTCTTGTGAATGTATTTTACTTCACAAAAAATACATACTCTATTTATACAGAATTTCATACTGATGATAGCAAATTTAGAGCTTAAATAATAGGTTAACCCCTTGGATAAAAGGATCAGTACATATCTTCTATAATATAAAAATGAATCCCAAAATGTGTTGGTAAGCGCATAACTTGAGAACGGCTTAACCGATTTCAATAATTCTTTTTTTATAATATTCCTTGAAGTTCGAGGATGGTTCTTATGTAGAGAAAACGTGAATATGTACCACGGGCGAAGCCGGGGCGGACCGCTAGTTATAGATAAATTATATCGTACTAAGTTACCGCCTGCGGCTTTGCCCGCTTTGTCTAAAACTTAATAAGCTACATACCTTCGTCTTGAATCATTATATCTATTAAAAAAGCGCATCAAAATCCGTTGCTTAGTTTTCAAGATTTAAGCATACAAAGGGACATAGTAGTGATTAGTCATGGGGATAAGCCTGCTCAAATGTAATACAATATTTAGCAGCTGCAAACAAACAAAACCACGCACATTTTTCTTTCCCTATTTCTATATTTACGGGTAACGGTTATAAACATCTCCTTTTTCTTATTTCGAAATATAAAAAAAGTTTGACTCTAGGATCTCTACATCCAATGCATTTGACTCTAGTGAAACTAGATTCAGTTTAAACTAACAAGTAAAATTGATATAGTATAAATCTTAAAAAGACTAACCCAAAATACATAATATATAAAATGACAAACTACAGTGCCAGTACTTTGCTTACTTGCTCCCACATTCGTTGATTAAAATGACTACATAATAATTACAACTTGTATACTTATACAGTATCTATATTATATACCTTAGTTTTTGTGTTAAAAAGGGATATAAACGTCTTAATCCATACAAACTTGTGAATTTGTAATAAATTATCCATTCGGACACGAAAAAAGCGAAGTCACTTTTTCTTAAAGTAAAATTTACAAATTTACAGTAGGTATATGTAACGTCTTTTCAGTGTGAATTAAAGAAGAAATAAAAGCTAAAAGAATATCGTATAGTACAACGTATCTATTTACAAACAGATCGAAAAATATATCAAAAAAACACATAGTTATATATAAAAAAATGGAAAATGCGCATTGATTTTTTGCAATATGAACGATCATGAGATTCTTAACATATGGCATAAATTAAATACGTAATATCGTAACATGCTTAACCATGAATACGCTGTATCGATTTAAATGCAGTTATTTTAAAAATTGCACCTTATGTCTTCTTTTCACATTTCCGAACGGTGGGAAAAAATATTTTATGGCAGCAGCTGCTTTCTACTGACTATTTCATGATCACAAAAATTGCTTTTATTTTTAAGTCTTTGCAATTATTGTTTTCTTTTATTTAAAACTTTCGCTAATTATTCTAGAATAAAATTGTTAAGTACAATCATTATTTTGTTAGAAATATTTTTTTTATTCATGAAAAAGATGAAATAAATGCAATTATGTTAATCAAAACAACAATGGCCCTTTTATGCGTTGTTTTGCCAAATTTCATTGGTTTTGTTTTCTTTTTTCTCGCATAAAAAAGAAAACTCATACTTGTTTTGTATCCCCAACTTATTGTGGATGCAAGAATTTAATGAGATAATTTTGCCTGCGTATTTAACCTGTATATTAATGAACTCAAATAATATACTTAAATAAAAATTCCAGTATTCACTAAGACATTAGTTCCATGATAATTTTCAATGTTTACATTTTAGATCAACATGCAGCTTCGAAAGCACATGAAAATTGCAGCTGGTTGCATGGGTGCAGCCATATTTGGAATTCTCTTCGGTTGGGTATTATTCCCTGTTATTCTTAAAGGCCAGTTGAAAAAGGTAAGAAGATGTCTATATGCATTTAAATACAGGTAAGCTTTTGCTACTAATTACTATACCCGTAGAATATGAAAAAATGTTTTTTAATGAAATCGACAAACGTTTTGCCAACATAAGTTTTGTGCATCATCACTACATAGTATAAAACAAAGTCGATTTCTCTATCCCTATGTCCCTTTGTATGCTTTAAATCTTTAAAACTTCGCAACGGATTTATATTTGTTTTTTTTAATAGATAGAGTGATTCGAGAGGGAGGTTTTAATATATAATTTATTAGGTTTTAGACCAAGCGGGCGAAGCCATAATAAATATAAGTTAATTGCATAATTATGTTATTTAATAACTCAATTTGCTATGTTATTATAAACAGTATATTAGTATTAGTCTGTGCTATAAAATAATAAATTACTCTACATGGCTTATCAATCACCATTGATATATTATATCCTCGCTCTTTGTTTTTGAACAACATCAATTTTCAATTTTAGCACTGATTTACAAATTTGTAAAGTTTTCAAATTCTAACTATTAGGTCTTGTGTAAAACTAAACCTAAATTAACATGAAAAAGGGTTATCTGTAGGCGTTTGCTAAAAGACTAATATTATGAGAGAACATTTTTCTTGGAGGAACCTTTGTGAACTTCGTAATGGTACGCTTCATTGTTTTTATAAATGAATAAACCCTTTGAAAGGCTCCAATTATTAACAGATAGCGGTTTCACGTGTAGGAAGTTAATAGAAAGAAATGCGAATTTAATCTGAAACCAAATCGGGTTTGGGAAGGGTGATTTTGAGATTAAATTTACCTCTCAATGGGATCGGAAATTAATGCGTGAAGCACAATTTTCGTAGTTACCTTGCAATGAATGTTTAAATTTGTAATTAAGAGACATGTAGAAAAAAGTTGAAATAATATAAAACTTGAGCGATGTCATGAGACATCCGGGTTGCCGGAAGTGAGAAGTGTCAAGTTCAGTCAAGTTAGAGAGACACAGACAGAGAACCACAGATTAAGTATTAGTTACTACGTAACAGATGCGACAGTGATGTTTTCCATAGTTTCAGTTGGCCAGTTGTGGCGCTGCTGTAGCCTTACCAATTTTGACAGTAAAAAGTAGTGTTGCCTACCAGTTCGATATCTATCGATACTTTAGTGAGGTGCCCATTGTATCGATAAAAATACTACGTACTAGATACTACGTGACTTCCAAGCATTATTATTGCGAATATTAAAAATAAAACAGATTTCGTTTTCAATGTTTATTTATTTAATGCCCTTTTTCTTAATTTATTTGTTTTATATTTCATAAAAGCAATTTTATGGATTCCTGCCATTTTTTGCACATATCTCTCCTCTATAGCTCCCTTTAAAATTTTATTTATAATATTGCTCCAGTTATGGACATGAAGCCTAACAATATATGTAAAAACATTTTTTTTAAACACATATTGTGTGTTTTCTGACACCCTAACCAGGAAAACTCCAAATCTTGAATTTTTTCTCTTAAATTTGCCCCAATTTCGTTTTGGATACAGTTATCGTTTAAATAATTATGTTTAAACAACTTGCTTCCCTGTACAACACTAGAAGTTTGGAACTTGGATAAACTAAATTACTATTTTTTAAAAGTTTATATTCTCTTTGGCGCATGTAAGAATAAATATTATCCTCTGTAGATTTACTAGTAAAGCTCTTCATGCAATTTTTTTTGCAAGAGCAGCATTTGCAAGAGTTTATTTTTACTGCTTTTCTCATTTTCCCTTTTGTTGCGCCTCCAGGATAACAATTTACGCTATCAAATAAATCGTCGAAGAACTCCACAACTTCTGCTGTAGTAGCCACACTGCTACTGCTGCCCGCGTGAATGTTATCTAAAATTAAAAATATTTGTAAGAAATTAAAATCTTGGAAACACATAGTTTTTATTGTAAATATTAAATATTAAGTACCTACACACATTACATACATATGAAACTTTGAATCTAATAACAGCTAATGGAATTCTCTTAAAAACAGCTTTATAGTAAAATCTGAGAACATGAATAAAAAACTTACTAAAATTTACAAACATGGATTTATCAACTATAAACTATCATAAATCACATACCTGTAGGTCTTTTCATAACAACTGGAATAGCTGTAATGCATGATGGATGTTCATGATAATCATCACCTAAAACCAAAGAACTTATATAAATCTATACTATATATTATACTAATATTATAAAGCTGAAGAGTTTGTTTGTTTGTTTGAACACGCTAATCTCATCTAAAAATTTGAGTGCATATTACATACCTGCCCTTCCAATGACCAACATAATATTATCTGTAACATTTTCATTCTCATCTGATTCCACTTTGTGATAATTGTGATCACTCAGAGCATTTTGTACTGTAACAAGTAAATACATATTATGTAACATTTAAAAATATAATTCAAACACAAATAGAAGGTATGTAAAGTATGTCAAAGTATTTGTTTGGAGCCATGAAACCTGTCTTACCAAATATCAGCTATTTACATAATTAGTGGGCACCAGAAAGGACATCCACAGGTTCCTGAAATTATCATTCTGATTTCTGCGGAAAACAAAAAAGCCGATTCGTCGCATTGGTTGCGGTGCAACCACCGACACAACACTTTGATAGTCCCATGGCAAATTTAGCACTTATTTACAGTAGAACACTTTAAAGACTATATAGTAGAAGGTAGGTATCGTATCAAAAATTCAAATAAATGTCAATTGTCATAACATGGCTTCTCAAAATGGCGCCGTAGACAGGAACAAGTAGAAAAAAAAAGAAAAAAAAGAACAGGAAGTAATGCAGCGCCACAACTAGCCATTATGAAACTAGGCTGTCAGGGGCCTGCAGAGAACCACGCACACGCCGCACGGCTTACAAATCTAGCAAAATGTGTCGCGACAACTTTTCGTAACGTTCACAACGTGCGATAAGGAACTTCGTTCCAATAATGCAACTTGCATGCAATCTCCTTTATGTAGAGAAGTCAAGTCTATGTACAAGAGACAAAGTAGAGAATTATTTATTTATGAATATGAAATATCTCTTTATAATATGCCTTCAAATATAAATATTTCGTATTATTTCCAAGGAAATGGCGCTGTCTAAGAAGACTGACGTCCGCAAAATGTGGGAGACAATACCTTTCGCCTTGGACTTTAAAGTTTATCTGTTTAACTATACGAACCCGGACGAGGTGCAAAAGGGTGGAATACCTATCGTTAAGGAGGTTGGACCTTATTATTTTGAGTGAGTATATGATGAAAATATAATTTCTGGTCTCGGGTAGATGGTGAGGCAAACTATTTTTTTTTTTTAAGTGAAACGCGTTGAAATGCATTGAGCGTAAATTTCAAGGAGTAAGGCGACGATTGTGGTATCATTGAATCTTGCCAAAGAAGTTTCACTTCTGACACGAGTGCTCGGTACACATGCTCTTTTTTATTAAATCAGCATACCTATGACCAATAACTCTATTAAGTCGGCACTATGTATTTTTAACGATTTATTTTAATGACACTATCGACACAATATACCGATAATTAAGTTACGAATACGGGAACCGATGGATTTATGTACATGTTAATCATGTCACTTATCAAGGATATTAGGACTTACCAGTAAACAATTCGGTGTGATTATGCATAAATATCTGACATCAAAAACCTTGTTTCTTTAAAATACATATACCTAAGTAATTCTTATATTACAAGCACATCAAAAATGGAAAGGACCATGATTCCAGAATCTTCCAAACTACTTTTTCCATTAAAAGACTATCCGTAACAACTCTTTGTAATAAAACGGAAAAGTTTCACAAAGTGATTTTCCCGGCCGAAGTTACTCAAAATAGTATTTGTGTCCCCTCGTCCCATTCAGTTGGGATAAAAATAAAAACGCATCGAATAAAAAGTTTTCTTTATTGCACTATTATAAAGTTGTTAGAAAGTGGACAGTAAGTAGGTTATTATAGGTGATTTTGATTATTGTAATTTATTTAGCACTAGCTTTCCGCCTGCGGCTTCGCCCACGTTTTCAAAGAAAAACCCGCATAGTTCCCGTTCCCGTGGGATTTCCGGGATAAAACCTAGCCTATGTTACTCGTGGATAATGTAGGTTTCGAATGGTGAAAGAATTTTTAAAATCGGTCCAGTAGTTTATGAGCCTATTCATTACAATCAAACAAACAAACAAACAAAGTTTTCCTCTTTATAATATTAGTGTAGACAAACATAACTCCGCAATATTGATAAAGTTTTTGACTACACCATATGGAACAAACTTCATTAGGCTTTCAAAAGATTCGTTTAAAACCTACAATACTTCTTTGGTTCCGTAGTCTATCTCAAACTGGACACATATCACTGATTTTCAGTATCTCTAGCATGTAATTTACAATAATGAAACATCTCGTATATCATTTGATAAAAGTATGCCAAGTCATACTGTATCTATGATTCAAAAAGGTCTACGTGCAAACTTGTATTGTTTTTGCTTATCACGTAATTATAAAAACAACATGGTAGAGCAATTCAATGTAATTTTTGATACGAAACTTATATTTTTAGATCAAAAACGTGTATTTATTTTTCAGGTCTATTTAGACCCTAAAAACTAAAACTAACTAACTAAAAAAAACAATAAAGTATTTACTTTATTGTTTTTTTAGTAAAAACAATAAAGTATTTACTTTATTGTTTTTTTAGTGATTGTAACTGATGTTACAATCACTAAAAAAAACAATCGAATAAAACCGTTTGCTTGCAGCATTGATTTTCTTACATTTTAGATTCTTTAGAGTTTTAAGGTAACTAAACTAATGTTTAAATATCCTCTCGAAGCTATAATAGCTCCGGGATCTCTAGCTTACACGTAAAATAGTTTTAATGAATAGCATGTTACATTATCAACGGATGTTCCAAAAGTTTTCATATAGCAGACCCAAATGTTCGCCAGAAATGAAGGTCCATGTAACAGGTGCTCATAATCACAGCAACTAAATTAAAACAAGACCCTATGCTCGCTATATTAATGAGAAACTACGAGATCCCTTTTATTAAACACATGATACATCATGGTGGACTTGTTAGCCAAAAATACATTTGCCTTTAGATAACATGCTTAATTGAATGGATGCTTTAGGTTGTGTAAATGAATATTGAGGGTTAATGTTTGGTTATTAGAGGTATATCTTGGACTAGCTGTGCCCAGTGGTTTTACCCGCAGTGCTCCGCTCCTGTTGGTCTTAGCGTAGTGATATATATAACTTATAGCGTTCCTCGATAAATGGGCTATCGAACACTGAAACCATTTTTTAAATCGGACCAGTAGTTCCTGAGATTAGCGCGTTCTAACATCAACAAACAAACAAATTCTTCAGCTTTATAATATTAAATTTGGTATAGATTTTTCAAACAGCTGGTAGCTAGAGTACATAAGATATACGTATAAAATCACACTGTAGCGTTCTAATTATCCTCATAATATGATCCAGAGTAATGTTCCTGGAAGTATGAATGCTCATTACACATACTGCATAAATATAGGAATAATAAGTCCGTTTGTTTTATTATCATCTCAATCTACTTTTGCATAGATCAATATTGTGATATAATAATATACATACACATAATAATATGTGGTACATTTACCTACTTATAAACAATAATTATCAATTTTTATTCTTCAATATCGTAATTTTTATGTTAAATTTATGTCTGTAATAAACTCAATAAAGAATCGTGTTTCGTGGTATAATATTTACATGATTTAGGATAAATTGATTTCAAGGAATTATATAGGATCAAAACGGTTTGAAATTAATCAACAAGGACGAAATTGTTGAGAATTTCTTTCAATCTACTTTCGTTATCTTTGAAAATGGTACACGCTTTTAAAGGAAAACACAATATATTTTAATATGGAAGAGTAACTGAGCTGTAATAGTCCAATATATATTTTGTAACATGATCTTTAACACTAATTATAAACCAAACCTTCTGAAAACCTTTGTCTGTCTTCATCATGTTTCTCAGAAAATATCGATGACGTGTCATTAAAATTGAAACAACGTGTCGCTAGGTACCGAATAACGAACAAAAAGGTTATTTGCTTTGATACAATTGTCTTTGATACAGAATGTAGGTCATGAATTCCCTCAAGTTTCATTATAATCGTAAACTGATTTTCCTAATTAATAATCCTAAGCCTTCATCAGCTATGTAGAAACGTGTCTGCGCTATATCAAAGTGTTTATTACTAATATTACAAATTGGTAACTTCTTCTATATCTAAAAATTGATAAAGTATTCTAATAACATAAGAATGAAAATTTCCAAAAATCCTCTCTTAATGTTTCCTTACACTACCTAAGGAACCTTCATAACAAATCGCAACTTTCTGCGCTCAGTAGTTTCAACTGTGCGTTGTCCGTTAGTCAGTCAGTCAGTAACAAAGTAACGCAAGAGTTTTATACATAATATTGACAATCAATTATAACACTACGATTAATAGCAGAGCATAGCAGCAGTGTAAAGGGCAAAAATATTCCTTTTAAGAGCAGACGATGTTGCCTAAGCCAGTTCTTAATAACTCAATTCTTCCAGAGAGTGGAAAGAGAAGGTAGACATCGAAGATCATGAAGACTCAGATACTATAACATATAAAAAGCGAGACACATTTTACTTCAAGAAGGAACTTTCTGGACCTGGTCTAACTGGTGAAGAAGAATTGGTTTTACCCCATATGTTCATGATTGTGAGTACTAGTTGTGAAAAATATAGTTAAAATGCTCCGTAATTATTTTGGAACTACAAACACCATTCAATATTTCTGGTAAACTAAACTTATGATCATCTTATGACATTAAATGATTGATTCATATAATAATATGTAAATAGTAGAGAAAATAACACACCTAATACCTACAAGCAAATCTACATAAAAATAAACTTTAATGTAGATTTGCTTTGATTTGTAGAATAAGAAAAACGTATTGTCTTTTTGTGAATGTTCTTCTTGTTAGAGGAAAATCTTATCAATTCGTTATGATAATATAAACATCTGTTATATTTTTGCCTTAGGAGTACCGAAAGCATGTATAAGAATTAATAAATGAATTGTTTTTGCCTTCCTGTATATGTAAGTTCATATTAAAAGATTATGATTTGTTTTATTTAACGTTTGTATCGAACAAATTTAATTTGCGACCATTTATAAAAAGTCTCTCATCAGCAAAAAGTTTCGTAATTATCGATGAGCGTATTCGTTTATGTTATTTTATTTTTTCGCCTTATGGGTCATCCCGGGATCCCAGGAATCGTCCCAGTTGCAAAGGCGGTCATCCCGGGATCCCAGGAATCGTCCCAGTTGCAAAGGCTTAACACAAACTTACTTCTCCCGAGAGTTGCGTCGCCCATAGAGTTGACGGGAGAGACAAAATAGTTGCGGAGACAAAAGTTGCTCTTGCGCGCTAGCTCAATGATCAATGAGCGTACTTTTCATACGACAATGTCATACGATTAATGCCATATTTATTACAGAGCATGGCAACAGTGGTGTCCCGTGATAAGCCAGCCATGTTAAGCATGTTAGGAAAGGCGTTTAACGGAATTTTCGATGGTCCGGAGACCATTTTCTTGAAAGTAAAAGCATTGGATCTTCTATTTAGAGGTGTGATTATAAATTGTGCTCGCACTGAATTCGCTCCGAAAGCTGTTTGTACTGCATTGAAGAAAGAAGCAGCCGATAGCTTGATATTTGAACCGAATAATCAATACAGGTTTTCGTTATTTGGTATGGTAAGTTGTTTTTTACAATGGAAGATATACTAATAATAGAATTAAAATATTTAATGAAAAACCTTTATGTAAAATTTGATTGATTAATGATTGCAATCTTCTAACTTCACCCTTTTTATATTTTGAAATTATGCTGCTTTTTCTCTTTTGTTAACACAAATATTGCAACTTATGGTTGAGGTACAGAAAAAATATTTGCAACCTCGTAGGTATATTGTTTTCTTTTTCGATTATGAAATAGGAAATAGATTATAAGGAACGAGTAAATTGTAATTACAAGCGGGATGAAATAAATATTACAAAAAATCTTTTACATTCTTACACTTAAACGTAACAATTACACAAATATTACCAGCATTCATATAATATCTCTTACTCACTTACTTTAAATTTACTCAGAAAAATATTTTAGAACATCCTAAATAAGATTTAGCTCGTAAACAACGACTTACTTATATAATCCTAATGGCTTTCACGCAGATATTGTTCAGTGTTTTCCAAACAAAATAACAGACTAAGGTTTTTAGTCTGCATAATATTTGTTAGACGCTGAAAAAGGAGATATGATTTTAATGTTTCGATGCGTAAAATATACCTATATGCATAAGTATAGTAACGGTATACTGTAGCACTTTTACAATATTGGAAACTAGTTAGTTTTATTATTAAATAATTTAAATTATAATAATAATATAACTTTATATTAAGCTTAATATAACTTTATATTAAGTTTATATTTATATAACTTTATATTAAGCTTAATATAACTTTATATTAAACTTAATATAACTTTATATTAAGTGTAGCGATTTTTTTTCGGGAGATATAAACTCGCTTTAAACTAAAGAAACTTAGTATGATGCTATCGCAAGACAATCGATTAAATTTTCACGACATAGTATCATCATTTAGTATCATATACTTACTTAGTTATCATTTTGTATATACCTAATATAAATAAATAACTTTTTATTCAGTCTATTATATGATACATAATATAACTGATATTTAAGTAGCCGTATATAAGAATATTTTCGTTACAATACATTGACGCAAAACGGGTCCACTTACTTCCTGGAAAATACGAAAAGGGAAAACGAATAATACAACCGTTGTAAAAATTATTATGAAAGCATACATTAAGAAAACATATAAAAATTTTAGTCAAAACAGCCCGAATCATTCATCTAAACAAAAACAATTGTATTTTGGTGTTTATAAAAAAGTAAAATTAATAATGCTTTCTAAAACATTAAATCAAAAACTTTTTCGAATATTTTAAACATTGTGTCTTAATATTTTTATCTTCTTCATACTTTGAGTTAAATTAAATAGGAAGTTTCTTTGTCTTAATTAAAAGGCTGTCGACTTAAACACTGAAACACTTTTCCACTCTTAGCTTTATATTAATATTATTTTCTGCTAAGATAAAACATTTACATAAGGACCATTTTGATTTTTTTAATCATTGATTTACTAAGTTCATAAAAATCTGCAATGACTTGTCTCAACAATCTAATGTAAAAGTTCTGATAATTGGACTAAAAGAAGAACATAAATAATTTATTATAGGATTATATTTTCTCTATTTGGGAGGATAGATGTCACCGAGTTATTTTATAGGTCAATAATGTCTGTAATAGATACTCAAACGTCTATGAAAAATTTTTGCTAAAACATCAAGAATTCACTACATTTATGTTTTATTTGAGACAAACAATATTGAAATCCTTCTTCCCTCTAGCATTTGTCTCTACAAAACGAGACACATAGAGCTACAAAAAGTTAACAGATTATATAATGTATAATCTGATGCCAATAAATAAATATATCATAGAACAAAATGTAGTTTGTACATTTTCATTGCAGCGTAATGGCACAATAGACAAACACGTGGTCACAGTCAAGCGAGGTATTAAAAACGTCATGGATGTTGGTAAGGTAGTAGCTATTGACGGTAAAGCGGAACAAGAAGTGTGGAGAGATTCTTGCAACGAGTTCCAGGGGACTGATGGGACAGTATTCCCGCCTTTTCTGACTGAATTTGATAGACTGGAATCATTTTCTGGAGATTTGTGTCGGTAAGTTTTGATATGCGTCTATGAATTATTTAGGGCTAAATTTTAGTGGATCAGAATTTACACTTTTATTGGAATTCATACTAATCTTAAACGAGACGGGAGCTTCGTCAATTTCTAACACGTTTTTCACAAGAATAAATCCTAATGAGGTCCCGGATTAAAGGTCACGCACGCAATATATGGAGCAGTTGAATATTTGCATTGATTCGTAGAAGCAGATATAATTAATTTGAAATATTCTTTGAGTTGTACGCTCATAGAATCTGACAAATCTCTTGAGGTTGTGTTAAAAATATATTTTCCTCTTTCTTATCGCCTCTCCCATGATAATCTATTCTGTTTCTAGAACATTCAAACCCTGGTACCAGAAAAAGACATCATACCGAGGTATCAAAACCCACAGATACATTGCAAACATAGGAAACCTGGCCAACGATCCTGAACTTCAATGCTACTGTATTTCCCCTGACAATTGCCCTCCCAAAGGCCTGATGGACCTCTCTAAATGTTTAGGAGCACCTATGTATGTGTCTCTGCCACATTACTACGATAGTGACCCAGAATTATTGAAGACTGTTAAAGGATTGAACCCAGATGTTGAAGAACATGAAATTGTTATTGACTTTGAACCGGTAAGATTATAGTATAGCATAGTTAGCGTAATAAACGAGAAATTATCGTTGCCAATTTTATGCAAAGCCTATAGTTCAGGATACATCGCCCATTTTTGCAAGTGACTACTATCAAGCTGATTTTCCGTTTATAGCTTTATTTTGATGAGACACCGAATAATTTCGTGTACGAAACTCTCCATTGTGGTAGCTAACAGAGATAACAAGGATAAAATTTTTTGATTTGATGGTTCTCAAATATTTATTACGCAATTTGTAGGACAATATGTCTGTTGAATTATATAAACATTAACTAAGTGAAAACAAAAAAATCAGCTTGTTAGTAATCATTTATGATGACCTCGTTATCGATACACTTTGGAAAGGGGGACTCTTTGAACAAACCATAGATTTTGTAGGACAAATATTTTTTCGAATAATTTAGGTAATTATCTTGAGATTGAACAAAAAAAAATCAGCTAGTAATAAATATTTGAGAACCATCAAATCAAAATTTTTTATCCTTGTTATCTCTGTTAGCTACCACAATCGAGACTTTCGTACACGAAATTATTGGGCGTCTCATCAAAATAAAGCTACAAACGGAAAATTAGCTTGATAGTAGTCACTTGCAAAAATGGGCGATGTATCCTGAACTACTAAGCCTAAAAACAGGCGATATATCGGTTATGATTGTATGCTAAGATATTAAAAAAACAGACACTCCTAAGCAAGGAGTAAGCAAATAAGACATTCAGATTCAGAATTCAGATTCTGAAATATTTTACGATCCCGTGTAAAACTAGAAATGCCAAAGCTTGTAGCTAGTTTAATTTTTAAAAATGCATAGAGCCATTCTTATCATAGTGCGTACACACGAAATATTTTGTCTAGATAACTGGGACACCAATGGTTGCGAAGCAAAGGGTACAATTCAACATAATACTATTGCAAACGGAGAAGATGGAACTCTTTAAGGATTTACCGAACACCATGGCGCCTTTGTTTTGGATTGAAGAGGTAAATATGGCTATAATATGTTTAAATGCTCTGCATTGGATATTATTTAAATTACGTTCTGCTATTTTAACTTTTCATAGATGTTTGTAAGTTTAACAATTTGTTTATAGGAAGGGTCTCTAACGATTTAAATTTTGATTATTTATAAATTATTGTGACTTCCGTATCATGATTTATCTTTATTCGTCTTTAATGTATGGAACTAGTTGGATTTAAAGCTTGTAATGTATTTTCACGTGATTTTCCATTTTCTGTATCTTAATATTCTTCGTGAAATTATAATACAGTTATCATTGCATTCCGGAAAATATAGGTACTATATTATCTACTATTCTAATTAAATACCTATCAATCAAGGCATAAAATCTATTTCCAATGACGTCATGAATCATAACTTTTTATTATAAGGTACGCAAACCAATTGCTAATGATCTGAGAATTGCCATGTGATTTTACTATATTGCAAAAAATTCTTGACGTCACGGTCGCGAAGTAATTATAGGCTTAGATTTGCATAGATTTAAAATAATGAATCATAACGTACGGGGCTTTTATAAAAAGCAAACATAATAATTATCGTACATGACGTATCACTACCACAATCACTACATAGTATAAAACAAAGTCGCTTTCTCTGTCCCTATTTCCCTATGTCCCTCTGTATGCTTAAATCTTTAAAACTACGCAACGGATTTTGATGCGGTTTTTTTTTAATAGATAGAGTGGTTTAAGAGAAAGGTTTTAGTATATAATTTATTAGGTTTTAGACAAAGCGAAGCCGCGGGCGGTAAGCTAGTAAGTAATAAATCACAAATGCATATAGATTATAGAACTAGCCGTAATCAGAATAATTAAAACAATTCCAATATAATTATTTTCAAAAGACATGCTTGTTATCCTATATTATATCGACAAAAAAGTTGCATATTTTTCAAATGAGGAAGATTTTCGCAATTACTTTTTCAATACTTTTCTATAGAGTCTATGTTAGCGTATTATGGAATTTTATTTCATTTTGCAATTTAATAATTGTAATCAATAATATGCTCAATCTAAATTTTCAAATACTATTTATTAGTTAAAGTTCAGTACAACCAAGAAGCATAATACTTAGATTATTGATATTAAAAACTATTATTAGCTATATATTATTATCATCACGCTAATTCCAATAAGAGCGGAGCAAAACGGGATAAAACCGCAGGCCACAACTAGTATATCATATAGATGTATTTAATCCCTAATTTCTATCACAGGGTCTCTCCCTCAACAAGACGTTCGTGAACATGCTAAAACATCAACTCTTCATCCCGAAGCGGATCGTGGGTGTGGTTCGCTGGTTGCTAGTGGCAACCGGCATCTTGGGTGTGCTGGCTTGCCTCGTGTTCCACTTCAAAGGTGAGATTAAAATGGTGCGTGTTGGCTTTGTAGCGTCAGCAAGGAAGCTGTAATTATCTTAATATATATAAATCTCGTGTCACAATGTTTGTCCTCAATGGACTCCTAAACCACTTAACCGATTACAATAAAATTCGCACACCATGTGCAGTTCGATCCAACTTGAGAGATAGGATAGTTTAAATCTCAAATCGTTTTAGAGAAAGCGGGCGAAGCCGCGGACGGTAAGCTAGTTAATTGATATATTTTTATTACAATATGGCGACTTGCAAGTGCAAATTCTAAAAATATAACACTCTACTCTGTCTGTTCAATGTTTCGTATATTTTAGTAAGATACCTATTTCAATCAGATGACTAAACAGTTCTAAATTCTAAACTGGGACCGCTTTTTTTAAACAATTATACCTTCTTAAGAATTTATAGAAATCTAGGAATAACTTACAGCTGAAAAAAAAGCACTAAATAACCATAAACTATTACTAATTAATATTAATACAAGAAACAGTGTCCCCATGACCACGCTCGCTGTAAAGTGTTCGAAACGTCGGGAAAATAATATAATGAATAAATCGCGTTTAAAATCCGTTAAAAAGTCTTTAATTTCTAATTAATACTCGCGTAAAATCAAACACAAGAGATATTGAATTCAGCCTAATACATTATTAAGTCTAGATTTTAAACAATATTGAGTAGTTTCCGTTGCCGTCAGTACTTTTATAATCCTTGCTCTAAAATTGAAACTAAACTCATAAGTCATAATTAAACTGTAAAACAGAGATTTATCAAGTACTAGCTTCCGCCCGCGACTCCGTCCGCGCGGATGTCGGTCTTCGCGTGGATGGTTTATTTCTCCATTTTGAGTAACTCTGACAATGACATCTTATAAATATCTATTGGACCCAAATACGGCTAGGCCTATAATAATACGCAACGTGTGTTCGCGGTTCGACAAAACAACGTCTATGGATAACTGAAAAATTAAGATTATTTTTTTTCTACGTATTTTTCCAGGATAAAAAGTATCCTATTTTACGCCCAGGATAATAAGGTATAATTATACCAAGTTTCATCGAAATCGAACCGGTAGTTTTCACGTGATGTCTTCACATACAGACAGACAGACAGACAGACAGACAGACAGACAGACAGACAAAAATTTTTTTAATCACATATTTGGGTTTGGTATCGATCCAGTAACACCCCCCTGCTATTTATTTTTTCAATATTTTCAATGTACAGAATTGACCCTTCTACAGATTTATTATATGTATAGATAACTTTTTTAATTCTATAAAGAATTAATGAAATATAGAAATTTTGTAATGAAAGAGCACATTTTGTGAGTATTATTTGTTTACACTTGCATACAAACGGAAAATATCTTAATAATATTATCGCCATTATGATCACTTCTTATCATAATTTATTACAAACGTATTAAAAAGTTCAATAATTTTAATTTATTCACAAGATAGAACAATGATTTATAAAACCCACAATCCACATCTTTCAAATCGCATGAAAATTCGACCCATATATCCATCAGATAGTTAAATCCAATACCAAACCTATCTCCAAGATTTATATTCATCATCTGGTCACGTATTTTGACTGCTCACTTTCAATTTCAAACCTGCCGAGATTGGGCCCATAAATGGATATAATTTGGGGAATTCGTGTCCATTTTTATGTAATATTTGACGATTTGCCGGTGACCTACATTCTGGGTATCTTTAGTCGAAGTTTTACGGCCGTTTGCAAAAGCTGCGATGAAATGTGAAAGCTTTACGGTATTTTCAAGGAATCTTTACGTTTTGATGTACGGTAGTATGGTAATTGTACGCAGAATTTAGGTGATTCGATTTGTGTGTATAAATTTATGAGTTATTACCTACTACTTGTATTAAAAGCATCTTATATGATATTATTATGACCATGAAATTCACGATTTTTCCCAAAATTTCCTAGTAGGAAAAATTATGCGAGTATTATGAAGGAAGTAAACAGTGCGTTAAAAAATTCAATGCTCTTGCCCAATATCTATGTACCTACCTACTTATCCTGAATTTTGCAACCTTTTAATAAAACGTAATTTTCGTTGCGTATATTTAATGTATTTTTGTAATTTTCATTGGCTGTTTAATAAGTAACTAGTAAATAATCGATTTATTTTTTCATTTTTAGACCACATAATGCGCTTCGCGATAACAACCGATTCGCCTGCTAAAGTGAAGCCAGAAAATGGAGAGGTTAAAGATAATAATGGGAGCGTCATTCAGACACCCACCAAAATTGAAATGTAATAATTTTCTAAGCTTATAAAGCTGGATAAGCTCTCTTTAATTTGCTCGTTTTGTAACGTTTCAAATTTTATAAAAAAAATACTAAACTTTAAATTAATTTTTAATCTGTAGTCTGTCATAAACCTATTACAAAGTAAGCACGGCTTTTTTGTTACCTTTCATATTTACTATAATAAGTGATTATTTGGTAAGCGATTAAATTATATTTTAGTTTTAAAATATCTTGTATGTAATAGAAGTTTAGACTAGTAGTTGTATTTATGGATAATTATATTGTCATTTATGTAGTTTAGACTCTAAATAGATCGCTTTTAGCTATGAAAAATTAGCAATTATACTAAGAAGTGGACTATTTTCTGTTAAATAAAATAAATTATTGTACTTATCACGTAGGATTTCTTTGGTCAATATGACAAAAATAATCTCAGCTGTTTTTTATTAAGTTTTATAAAAATATTATATTTCATTCATAAGGTATTTTCAACATGGAAGTGATAATTTATATTTCGTTTATTATTATAATATAAATGTTGTATGTTATTTTCTATAATTAATAAATGACATTTTTCTTTATTTCTCTTTTATTGCTAACCTTTTTTTTACGTAGATAGGTCGACGTTCGACCCCAGTCCCACCTGATGGAAAGTGTTGACGAGATCTAAGGTGGTAAAACACGTCCGCCTAGAAAGTGGCTGTTAATTCGTCTCATCAATTTGTGTTACCTCATGCCTAAATAAATAAAAATAATATAATTATAGCTCTGGTATTAAACACTAGCTGTGCCCCGCGGTTTCACCCGAAGGCTCCACTCCTGTTGGTCTTAGCGTGATAATATTATATAGCCTTCATCACTCGTGGATAATGTAGCTTTCGAATGGTGAAAGATTTTTTAAAATCGGTCCAGTAGTTGATGAGCCCATTCATTACAAACAAACAAAGTTTTCCTTTTTATAATATTAGTGTAGACTAATTATTATATCTATAGTCAATATCTAATCCATGAATTTCAAGACTTGTTAACTATTTTTCGCAATTCCATATTGTGTCTTAAAAGCAGGAGAAGTAAAAGACACATATTCTTCTCAAATTTTATTTATCTTAATTTAAATATATTTACATGTCAGGCGTAACACTAAAAACTTACATATCACATTTTATTGTACTTAACAATCTCAAAAAGCCAGTGTCCACAGAGAATATAATACTTAGGGATGATTTTTCAATCCTTGGTTAAAACTTAATCGTTGAATAACGTATTAAACTACCATTTCAAAAATGTATTCTAATTACTTGCATTTGACAGTTTACAGCTGACATTTTAATATTATCGTGTAACACTTTATTGGACGGATAAGTTTTAACTGAGGATTGAAAAATCAGCCCTAAAATAAATATTTTTTTTATTTAGTCCTTATATATGTTAGAGTAAGTAGCAATACAGAATATATATTTGTACATCATTATAGTGAAACGATTCAAATCAAACTGTCTATAAGAAAATCAAAAAATGAAATAACATTATTGAAAACTGGCCTACGTTCCACAACGAGAGCTTTTCATACAGTATGTTCAGAATCTTAAAATTCATGAGTTTGCCTTTTGTTTAGATAAAAATGGTGAAATTTATAGCTTTCAAGATCATCATCATTTAGAGAGTCTAGTTATAAAATTAAAAGTGATTTTCGACTTTGAAAATACAGTAACTAATGTGGACGCAGCTTTGTGGTAACTAAAATTAATTAATTGACCGTGAATCACAAATTTTTCTTCGTTATCGAGTGGTCTATTAACTTCTTGGACCGTTTCACTAAATCGCTCGATTTGTCAATCAACTGATCCATACGCTTGCTCTGCACGTAGTCGACCAATTTTTTGAAACCCGACCGTAATACATACACTACAAGCACCGACACACAGATGAATAAAACAAAAAATGCTAAAGCAACATCGATCATGTAATATTGGAAAATGTTCAGATCTTTCGCGGGCGACAGCAGATGATATGCGCCCTTGTGCCTTATTACGTATTCAGTCCAATAAATGGCTCTCTCCAGCGGCGATTCCTTTTGGTCCCTGAGCAATATCTGTCGCTTTTTAACTTGCGTTCTATATCTTGGTTCGTTGATCACTTCTTTGATGGCTTCGTACAGTTTATCAGCTGTTAGATATTGAAGGTCTAGTTTTTTAGCGTAGCCGTCGACTTCTGCTTTGGCTGCGTTGGAATCGTGGTCGCAGAAGACTGGCATGCTCACTATGGGCACTCCGTGATACACTGTCTCGAACATGCTTAGTAGTCCACCGTGTGTCACGAATGCCTTTATTTTTGGATGACCTGAAAAATAAATAGTAATTATGAATTGATATAAAAGATAATCTAAAACCATTATTTATCTCTATAGAATTTATAAAATTATACACATGCTTTTACTCATTATTATGTTGTCTTCTCTAATGTAAAATTTCTTGGGCCCTATGGCCTTGGTTAGGTTAAGTAAATTTGCATATTTATAACATGTTCTGATGTGAGATAAAGATATTATCACTATGGTCTTGTTGGCGTTATAATAATGTGAGTCTAACCTCTTTATATTTCTTTGATGATCCTTATGAAATAAAATGTTTTGAAAAGAACGACTAAAATGTATGTAGGATAGAGGAAACTGCATCTATCCTATAAAAACTACTTTCCACAGGCAATAATAATAATTTTGAACATAACAACTGCTCATTGATATGCTAGTAGAGATATTAGTTGTACTAGTAGAGATTGTAATTTTATCACAGCTTACCAAGCAAATCCTGCTGAGGCAGCCACTTATAAAGCCGCACATTAGACGGTATATCAGTCAAATTCTGTTCCGCATCCTGTTTCCACAGCACCCTTTGAGGAAGTCTTCCAAGAGCCTGAACGATCAGTCTATGTGCTGTAAGCGGCATATTGTCCGTACGAACTGACGAACCCATGGACACGTAGACGAAACCTGCTTCACCTGCTCCGGTGATCCAGTCTTCTAAATCCTGGAATATTCGAGAAGCTATTGAGTCTTTTAGACCGTGATAGGAACGTCATATAAATTAAGATGGTAATAAAGCTCTGGAATATCTTCACGTGGTTGAGTTGTTATTAGGGTTGGAATTTAAAACAGTGGTTTTATTTTTCGTTGTCTTTTCTTACTAACGGGTTTTGGACAGCAAGAAGGTTATTTAAACTTTCAGAATAATGAAATCTCCAGACTATCTTCTGTTTAAGTCTTGTTAAATTCTGGTTAAGTCGTTATTAGGATTCGAAAAAAGTGTTAATATTCCTTGAATTATGTCTTACTGTTCAGTTTAAGTTTTAGTTAGTTCGTAGTCGATACAGTTCCTAGAACGTGTTGTTTTTTTCCCAATCCAATCTAAGTTTACCTCTTCTTTCGTAGAATGTTCTCGAATACAAACAAGTTACAATTTTTACATTTTTATTTATTTAAATAAACATGTATAAATAATAAATTTATAGAAAAATAAAACAGAACTCGAGATAAATTTTATATGAGGGCCGCACTAAGCACTATAACTTAAAAATATACAAACAACCTCTTAGTCAAAATAAATTTTGTTTGAACTTCTTAAAAGGTATGAACATAATAATGAAATGTGTAACAAACCTTACCGCATTCAATTTCTTTGGCTCCCTGCAATGTATACAAGCGACTTCGGCCACATTGGGCAAATATGGCCTTGGATAGGACACAGAGTAATGTCCGTTCTGCAGAATGAAGCTGACATTTTTCCCCATATCGTAAACATGAGGCATTTGCTGGCCAAAATGTTTTCTTAAAACGCCTTGCAGGATCGTTACGCTTACAGCGTGTCCAGCATAGGCACCGATATGCCAAAATGCATTTAATGTCCGGTCAATAAAGTTCATATTGTCTGTGAAGGATTTTGCGAAGATTGGTGTGACAGAAAATGGTGCTGGACTGCCAGAAATGCTGGTTGGTCCAGAGTAGAAGCCAACAGTGTTTATGTACATGAAAGGGACTTTCTGCTTGTACACTAGGCCTAAAGCGCATTCGGGGTACGCTCCGTCGAGTATAATGAGATCGTACTTCCTCCCTGATTTGAGGAGTGATTTTGTTTGGTAATCATTTAGGAAAGCGTCGCAAGCCTGAAATCAATATTATTAAAAATAACTTGTAAATGGTATTACTAGCTGGCGTTGTAGCATATATTTATATATTTTTGTGTATTTTTTCTGATATTTTTGAAGATTTTTTACAAAATGATCAAAATGACTATTCCTCAAAAAAAAAACACACGATTTAATTTTCATCCAATAATTTTTTAATTACTTACTAATATGTAATACCTACCTCATAACCAAACCGTATGATATCCTTATACGGAAGCGGTTCCTCCCCCCTCATCTTGGCTCCCACCAGGTCCAACGCCATGTATCCCCTGATGAAGGACACCAAGCCAGCTGGAGCGATCTCCTCTAAACCCTCGAGGTGGAAGTCCGGTGGAAACGCACTGATTAACGTTATGTTGTGGCCTCTGAAATTTAACAACTGCAGGATAAGCTCTGTTTGAATATAGTCTGTAAACGTATGTGTTTTGTTATGAATTATGATGATTTGATTTATGAAGTAAACTTTTCAAGTTCAACGATATTGATTTTCTTTTAAAGAATAGACATAATTAATTAGGTAGATTTATAAAATACTTTAATGCTATAAAAAAATGAAATTTTCTACAATAACTGCAATTGCTAGATTTCTGGATGCACATTATTTTCTTTAGAATTCTCAACTCTTTACTTTATACAAATAATTAAATTTAAAGTCACCTTCTAATTAGCCCTCTGGCAAGCTCCCAAAAAGGTATTTTGTGAGACTTTGTACCGCCCATTGTTACCATAAGAATGTCGCTGCCACAGACCGACGCAGCCAGCAAAATCGGCAAACAAAATATAGGCCATCGCGACCCCTGAAAAAAAATAAACCAATGTCAAAATTTTGGCGGCATTTTTTTTCTTCTTTTTTGACAGCACTATGACAAGTTATTTTTTTTTGCTATAATATCGAGATGCTGTTACTGTATGTCACTTACATTCTTCATTAGGTAATAAAACAAAATAATATTAAAAACGATTCATAATTAAAGAACATTACTGCGGCAGTCGTTAAAAGGAGAATTAAGAAAAATACGATAAAGAAGGTGTTTTTAAGCTTAAAACGTTATGATTACGAGTTTTTTTTTTTAATTAACATTGTACCTACTACGAATTACGTCATGACGTCATTTATAAACAAAAATACAGTAAATTAAAAAAGTAGACAGTTTGTACCTATATTAAAATAAAATAAAAGCTTCCATTGTATAACATGTTATATTCAAGTATCAAAAACCTCTAACTTCACTTTTTCATTTCTACTGACTTGAAATTTCTATCTATTAATTAAATATTCTTAAGTTTCCCAAGGGAGCAACATAAAAAGTGACGCCTACAAAAAAGGTGAGGCAAAAAGGCATCCATAAAGCTCTTTACATCTTTATACCCTGCTAACGAGCATGTAAATTAGCAAGAACGACAAACATAGATTTCTTATGAAAACCGCGATTCAAGTTTTTAGTGAACGAAATAATAATACATTTTGAAATTATATTCATTTGTATTTTGCCTCAAGTCGAGTATTATAATTGAAATAAGTATTTAGAATATTATAATACTTTACACAAAATACAAATATATACGTGGCTTAGGTAGGTAGTTATAAGTGCTTTTTTATTTAGATTTCCATGAAACTCTTTAAAAAATTAGTATTGGAAGATAATAATATTAAGTCTTTAATTTATAACAATATTAGCATAGACGAAACGACAGAAATAAATCAAATACATTATATAAAGCCCTAATTTTAATCTCAAACGTTAATTGCCCCTTAGGAAGTCAGACCTCTTCACAGTCATAAATTATTTCCTAAGATCCTAATTCAACATTACCGCAAAATAAGGGAAAAATCCAAGCAAAAGCAGTCCATAGTCTTGACCCAGGCTTCCTATAATATGGTAATTTTTCTCAATTCCTAAGACGTGTTTACGGTTAGTCCCAGGGTTACAAATGTTCCGTAAAAATGTCCCATTTACACGATAAGTGAATGATAAATGACTTACAGGGAAGTGTCAAGTCAGTTAAGTGAAGAGGATAAATATATTAACTTTATTTGGGAACAAATAAGACTATTCATCACTATGACACTATATAGTGGAATAACAACAACTATGCTAAACAGATTAACACGTTTAGAAATTGGTAAACAATTTTATTTGGGAATATCTGTTCTGGATTATACGAGTTATCCCATAGAGCTTTAGTACTGAGAGTTTCTGAAAACAGTTTCCCCCCAGAGCAATAGCATTCCTCCCAGTAAATAGTTACTTATAGATTAATTAGTTCTAGTTCCATAATGCAATAATCATAGGAAAAGTTCGTGGGATCTAATTAATCCAGTCTGATACAGAGGAAGACAAAAGGAAATCATTTAATAATTAATATAAGTGAATAAAAGCTCAACTTCAGTTCAAAGATTGTAACTCAGATATGCAACAGTTATAAAACATTTTATTTTCTAGATTTTAAAGAATATAGTTTTAAGGGACAGTCTTATATAAAAACAGTTTTTGATGTCAATTCCTGCTCTATCCCTTTATAAGTAATGACTCATTTTTATTCAGAAAATTAAACTACAGCTTGAAACATATACATTATTACTACACTTACTTCGCTATGCCAATACTACTTTACTCCTATGCCAATTATTTACGTAATATTCAGAACTAAAAGTTGTGTCTGCTGATTAACTTACCATGGTTCGTAACCTTAACAAGAACGACACTTCCTTGAACTTTCGAAAATTAATATTTATGGCAGTAATTATTCAAGCAATAATATAATATAAAACTTTTTCTTAACAATATGTAACGATTAACTGTAAACTGAAAGTTTTTATATACATATTTGTACATCGTAATTCGTAACGTCAATAATAATTATGATTTCTTTTCTGTGATATCGTTAGAAATTTATTTAGTACAATTATCATAAACCAAATTCATTCCAAATCCGATTTCGTTCGTCTCGTTAATACTCGAACTAAGGTTATATTTTATATTTAAATAATAAAAGTTATTGGATGTGAAAAGCAATTTAAAACGAAGAAAAGGCGGTCCCTGCGGGTTGCTCGAGGTGATTGCGTCGTGTATGTTTGTTTATTCAATTACTTTATGTTTTATATTAGAAAAAGAGCGTTTGTGCTGAGCACACGTGTCAGAAGTGAAACTTTTTTGGCAAGATTCAAAGATACCTTAAGTGCTCTATGACGTGACGATATTGCTATGACGCGACCTTAATTAATTAAAGAAATTTTACTCTCTACGCGCCTGTGTTTATTTATCTGATTTTTTTTCATCAATACGCTAAAAATAGAAAGATAATTGACAGTACATTTTCAATTAGGTAATTCTAATATTAATTATCTTCTTTTATCCTTATAAACATCGATACGGAATTATGAAAACACCCTGTTTAATTTAATCTTTGATTAAAGTGTTGTAAGATACAATCAATCGTTTTTATTTTATAAATGGGGCATTTCACGCGAAGTGGATACAGATTTCAGGGTCAGGTTTCAGATTTCGGTTATATTTTAGTATGTTACACCTGTACATATTATATCCTCGGTATGTATACGAAAAAATTTTGCATTTATAGAAGCTTAGTTTTCAAAATGCAGGTCTTTGAATATGTCAGTAAGCGCGAGGTATGGGCGACTTCGAATGTAATAATTACCTATCCTATCAGATATAAGAAGAGTATTTTTTTAATAAATTGATGACTGAATAATATACCCCATTAAATAAACTTTTTATCTTCATATTTCGAATTTCGAATTTATATGTGAAATGCCCCAAATATCAATAGTAAATCATTTACTGTTTTACAAAAAATATTAAAAGAAAATTAATTACGATTTATTACGTAAACAAATGCGATTTATTTCTAATTCTAGATTCTAGAATTATCTGTGGACCTCAAATGTCAAACACGGCACAGACCTATAATTTTATAATCTGGGGTAATGATGTGAGAATTATTCTGCGTCTGTGCGGCTAAACGTCACCAAGGTCAACGTAATCAAAAGTTATGGTGTGTTTTGGCGGCAAAATGCCAAGTGATGACTGATTGATTTGCTCAGCGTTTTATTTGTATTGTGTGATTGTTTTATTGGTATTTTGTTGTATTAGATATTTTTTAATGTCTTTAGACTAATTTGTGTTATTTTAATTAAAAATAATTCGTTTATTTTTTTTGCAAAAAATGCCTTTAAAAATGTTTCCCTGTTGCATAAAAATATTTTAAGTATACTAACATACAAAATCTACGCAATTCTATTGTTTTAGCATCAATCAAGTTTATTCAGTGCCGTGGGAATGAAAACCATTACTGACCTTCATTGTTCTATAAATGTTTTTATTTGAGCCTATCAAAATAGCATGTAAAATTATGCGCGTTTGATAAAAATGCTTCCATTTTTCTTCACTTTTTTATTCACTTCGATGGTTAGGGCAAAAAAAAAGAATCGAAATTTTTATTTATTTACGATTACTAGAAACGAACGTTAAAATAATTTGTTAAATTTTGGGTTTATGTTCTGTAGAAGTATCTGAATTTTTCTGATGATTTATTACTGGTGGAGAAATGGCTTTTTTAACGTTTGTACAATAATATTATAACGTAATAGGTAGTAACCGAACCTTTGTTTTCGAAGAACAATCGATTTTATAGTTTTACGAAAAGCCAAGTCAAATCTAGAATATCTAATGTTCGAAGTTGAGTTAATTAATTTAGATTTTACAGAATTAGCGTAATATTACGATGAAATGTAAAATTTAAACCGTATATAAATATCTAAGTCTCATGAAGCTTATATGCCTGTAGTCAAAAAATTATGATAATAATAATAAAACCTTAGAGCAAGACAATTCAATAAAATTATATACTTCATACAGTTTAAGTATTATTATAAGGTCTTGGAAAGTTGCTAACCCCGGTTTAAGGGTTATAAAGTGAATAACATACGGAATCACCTTATTTTGGATATTGTTGATAACCTTGTATAGTGTAAGAGACAGTGACATTTTACAGAGGCCTTATTTAATTATTTGCACGTGACATAAAATTTACAATGACATTTATTTATATTTTACAGAAATATAATGCAACGTATAAAGGTGCCTTTTTGCATTCAATTGCATTCGATGCTTATACTTTCAACTACTTCGTTTCCATTTTTTTTTGAAGTGAAACTTCTCTATCGGGGTTGGAAAAAAATTTAGTGTAACATTTTTTCGTTACGCGTGACATTTTTCCGTTACGCGCTATCTTTTTCTTATCCCTACCACGCGTGATTCGACGTATTACGGTAAAGTTGCATATAGTAAATTATTTATTCAAAAATAAAGTCATAAAGAAGTTTCACTTCTTACGTGTGTACACTAGTACACGCACACATTTTTTTATATATTTTTTTTGTTTTCTAAGCACATAGCTAATATAAGTACCTAAACATAGGCTCAAATACGTCGTATACAAATTGAGATTTTCGCGTCTTTCAATTATTTATCATTGAATATAAAACGTACCATTATTTATTTACCTATAATATGTACAGAGAGAGAGATAATAGTGAAGAATACATAGGTATTAGCCATTAGGTATTGTTCCAAGCAAACGATGTCACAGGACGAAACATAAACGAAATTCAGATTAATCTACCTACGAGATTAAATAAACACGTGAGAGTAATCAAATTAGAGACTCAGTGATTATTTGGACGAAACGAAAAGCACTAAGACTATAATAAAATTATGAAACCTAGATCGTCTGTTTTTTCATTTCGAATTCTAAATTAATTTTCCAGCGAATTTATTTCTCTTGGGGTCAGATTAATGACCCACAATTCCATGTTCATAAATTTTTGATAAACTTACATTTCAATCGACCGACTTGACAAAAAGGAGATCTCAATTAGACTGTATTTTATTTCGTTTGTTATTTTAGAACTTTCGACTGGGTGAACCGATTTTGATGATTCTTTCTTTATTTGAAGGCCAGTGCCATCCGGTTGGTCCAATTTAAATTTGGTTCATATCTGACAATTTTTAGGCGGTTTAGATTTACTTTAAAAACATGTTGTTTAATTATGATACCTGTTTTTTGTTAAAATAAAGATCATCTTTAATCACGTGAAAGTTGGAATTTAGTTTATTTCTTATTATTTATATAACAGTGAAAGCAAAATTTTACCAAATGTTAAATTATTATACCAACTTTTTGCTAGCAACTTAGCTAAAACGACCCAGTTAATTTTGTCGACAGAACCATTAACTAAAAACTATATGTTTATAAGTATTTTAAATGCCCATTATTTAATCCATAGATACTTAATATTATAAATGCGAAAGTAACTCTGTCTGTCTGTCTGTTACTCAATCTCGCCTAAACTACTGAACCAATTTTCATGAAATTTGCTATAGAGATATTTTGATACCCGAGAAAGGACATAGGCTACTTTTTATCCCAGGTAAATGACGCAATCCCGGAAACCCCACGGGAACGGTAACTATGCGGGTTTTTCTTTGACTGCGCGGACGAAGCCGCGGGCGGAAAGCTAGTAAAATATAAACATAAAATGAACTTAAATGAAATAAAAAGCCACATCTTACGCTATAAAGGTAACAAGACATATTGGAGTATAAATGTAATTAGCGAAAAGGTTTATTTTTCACATTCTTTTTCACATTCACAAAAATATATATCCTTGACGCTAGAGTTGTTATTTTCAGATAAAGAATTATAAAGCGTTTAATATCTTGGTTACAAAAACTTGTACAAAGATATAAGAGCGTTTTGTTGGAAACGGTAATTACCTTACATTATCACGATTTGAGTAGCTTCACCTTGTATGCGTGATTATCATTTCTCTCGCTGTACATACTTAATATAATTATTTATTTAACGCCCGCGCCCGCTTTGTCTAAAACCTAATCAATTATATACTAAAACCTTCCCCTTGAATCACTCTATCTATTAAAAAAACCGCATCAAAATCCGTTGCGTAGTTTTAAAAGGGACATAGCTTTTTAAATGATAAGGTTATTTCTATGCAGTTTAACCTGCTTGGTATTTTGTTTTGAAGGAATTCACTCATTTAACTAGAAATAATATTTTTAATACAAAAACACAGACAAAATAAGAAACATGCGCAATCACAACTAATTATTATATTCGAAAATATAAATGACAATGGGCAATCATAGTTCATTGGCATATATAAATACACCAAACTGTCTGCCGGACAATTATAATGCCTCCTCCACACTACTCGCGAAGTTGAACGAGGTTAGACGAATAGAATAATGTAGAGAGGCACTTCGGCTTACTTCGTCCAACTTTACCTCGCCTCGGCCGACTTCCGTTTGTTGTCGGTTTTTGCGTCCGAGTCAAAGGGCACGAAGTTACCTGAAGTTCGTTCTGAATATGAACGTATGCGTTCCTCGCGAAGTTGAACGAGTGTGTAGTGTAGCACCGCGGACTTCAGTCAACTTCGGCCGAGTACTTCGCCGAGGAACTTCGCGAGTAGTGTGGAGGAGGCATAACAATAATTAATATACCTAATTTATATGGAAATTCAAAACGGCTTTTTCAAATACATAATTAGATTAATAAACTATTTAAGCTATTAGTATCACCGTGCAAATAGTTAACTAAAATTAGTACACAATGTATTATAATATGAAACAAAATTTGTTTGCAACAAACTTAAAAACTACCCAAATAGATTTTCTTGTGGTTTTCACCAATAAATAGAAAGATACACTATATACACTACGTATTGCTCTATCTACTTATAGCCTCTCCATAAAATACAGATGCAGTTCTGCACGGTGATTATTTTTAAATGACTTCCCGTCCGTTCGTTTTCTTAGTCATGAGTTATGACGCTAAGAACCACTACAATAGAAGTATCCTATTCACCCCTGTAAAGGACGGATATACACAAATTTAAATAATAATTCAATAATCTTCGCTTGTGTTCTGTTTGTAAACACAATTATCATTTGAATAGACTCGCACAATAGACGACATTATAACCATATTGGGCGGACCACCATAATAATACGAGTATAATAACATAATAATAAATACGTAATACACGTCTTATAGGTATGGCTGTCACGTGTTGAATGAGGAACAATTAATTATTAACGTTCGAATTAATTGAAAATGGAATTTGTGTTTCTTTTTTAATTTTTTTTTTTTGTCAACATTTTTTCGTGCCTGTACTTATCTGCTTCGAGGAAACTTTTATTACGAACTCATAAATTATTATATCAATACCTATTGATACTAATAATATCACTGACCTCAGGTTCTTTTGAGGTCAGTAAATAATATAGATTTGAAATAAAGAGCTTCCATTAAGCACCATAAACGATGCCCAAAACATATCGGAACGAACAATTTATTTATATTTTTATATAAATAGGATATACGAGTAATACATATTTTATCCATAATACTGAGTATATTAGGATTCTAGGCTTAAAATCATTCTCATTAAGCAGTCCTTAGTAAGTAACAGACCCTTGGGCAGGCACTTTTTATAAAAACCTTTCAGGATGATCTCTGGAGTCTTGACTATAAAAATATTAAATATACCACAGTTTACACAATATTGTATACTTAGCAACAAGCTAATCGACAAAATAACATGACTGTGAAGATTCATATTTATCCAAAAGTATTTAGAAGTTATGATTGAATAGTTTATTTATTTAAGGCACAGTAATATTCAAGTGCGTAGGTACTTATTTTTTGGAATGACATGTGAGCAAATGGACCTTTAAAGTATGTATAGAGACACAAAACAATAATAATAAATAATCATTTATTTCCTCAAAAAACTTATATCTAATTTAACAAAAGTACAAGTAAAAATAAACTAAGAGGACTGGTGTCTGCGATAGGCCGTAGCCTGTAGTGCAGATCGCCAGGCACTCCCCAATTCGAACCGCTACAATTTAGCGCAGTAGGTACATTGATTAGAAGATTTACATATTATGTAACATTCAAATAATAAACTATCCAAACTATACTTATGTATATCTAATGACAAGCGAGATGCCCCGGCTTCGCCCGTGATACTTAATCTATAGGTACTAATATTATAAAGCTAAAGAGTTTGTTTGTTTGTTTGAACGCGATAATCTCAGGAACGAATGGTCCGATTTGAAAAATTATTTCGGTGTTAGATAGCCAATTTAACGAAGAAGGCTATGGCAATAAAAAATAGCAATGCGAGTAAAACCGCGAGGCACAGCTAGTTTCAATAAAGAAAAAATTTAGAAATCGGTCCAGTAGTTCATGAGATAAGTGTATTCACACAAATATACTCTTCAGCTCTATATTATTTAAAAAGTATAGATAAAAAGTTTTATAAAAAGAGGGTGTGTGCCGAGCACAAGTGTCAGAAGTGAAACTTCTTTGGCAAGATTCAATTCAAAGATATCAAAATCATCTCACTCCATGACGTGACGGTCAGGTCAGCGACCTTGAAATTTTACTTTCACCGCGACTAAAGAAGTTTCCGTTCAAAAAACTATTTCATTGTCACATAATACATATTATAATACGTAAAGACATAGAGATACGTATTGTATAGAGTTTGAGTTTGAGTTATTACTCAGTATTTGTAATAAATTGTATGTAGAGCGTATTAGGCGTTATGCGCGATTTTTCGAAATCACATAATATAAAAGCATAACCGACATAATCTGTTACGTTATGTTATATAACCCGATTGTTATTAGGAAAAGATAACATATACGAAGCGTGCCCGTTTACCTTTCATTTCCGACTGTGGTACAATTTATGAGCTTTTTAGTACGAAAATATAATATAATAATAATTAATCTATACTAATATTATAAAGAGTTTATAAAGGTTTGTATGTATGTTTGTTTGTGTAACTAGTCTACTACTGTATTATTGTAGACAATTTCATATGAACAATTTTTTTAATTATAAATATTAAAATATATAAAAAAACAAACACAAAATATGTAAATTAATGAGTGTTTTTTATTCTAATATCTCGATTCCTGATCAAAGCTAGACAATAATTTGTGATCCAGA
The DNA here is from genome assembly GCF_905220415.1 of Colias croceus. Classification (NCBI taxonomy): domain Eukaryota; kingdom Metazoa; phylum Arthropoda; class Insecta; order Lepidoptera; family Pieridae; genus Colias; species Colias croceus. Next base: position 8,413,467 of record NC_059550.1, on the reverse strand, counting down.
ATATCAAAACTTGTCAGTGATGAATGGTAACATTACATTTTTAATAACGCTTACGACAAATAGGAAACCCAATACCTATTAATTAATCTAATATATAAAAATCAATGCCACTTTTCGTTGTAATTCCATAACTCGAGAACGGCTGAACCGATTTCGATAATTCTTTTTTTATTATATTCCTTGAAGTACGAGGATGGTTCTTATGTAGAGAAAACGTTAATATGTACCACGGGCGAAGCCGGGGCGGACCGCTAGTTAAATATAATGCAGACTATTTTTACCATAGAAACTCTATGTATCTACGTTTACAAATAAATTGACCAAATCTTCAGCTATAATGAAATCCATTCTAACTTTGTTCTGTAAAGTCAGTTAAAACGCTTCAGTCTGTATTTTATACTGTTTTCTACAAATTAAGGTTATAAGTACGATGTCCGAAGCTAACCGGTTAGATATAATATTATGATCTTTGCTTGGAAATACCTGGTTCTGAATACATATTTGATAACAAAGTACATTGACTTTAAGTACACTATGATAGATATAATAATAATAATAATAAGGGCGTAGTGATGTGACGACCCCATCGCCCATGGTTGGAATATCTGTTGTCTACGTGACAATAGATATTCCACCCGTGCAATCAGTCAACCCGCAGGACACCTTGTGGCGGGGTGTCGGGGAGTAGCGACCCCGCGGGAACCGAGTGCTCCCGGGGGAGGCCCCTGTCTTCATCTCCGGCTTGCCTTCACCGGCCGGTCGGAGTGAAGCCTGACGAGGACAGGACCCCCACCTCTGGCTTGCCTTAACCGGCCGGCCAGAGTGGAGTCGCGAGAGCTTTTAGCTCGAAGGGTGGATGCGAAGCGTAAGTGGCGAGTGGGCACGTGATGCTGGACCCTCAGGGAGCGCGTGATCGTCGTTTAAAGTCCAGGGACGCCTCTCCACCCTTAGCTGCTCACGACATGTTGCCCTCTTGTTGCTAAGTTACAGCGACTTTTTAGAGGGCCCATCTGTGAGAGGGCGAGTCACCGTCTGCCAATATATTTTTACAAACTTTGTTGTAGAAAGGCAGACGCCATAGTTCCTATAGATCCAGTAACCTGTCCACATAGCACCCCTTCCATAGTCCAGTCATTTATTTCCATTTGCTGTAATAGTCCTACATCGGCCGCGGACTGCCCAGGGCTGTATCTCTATATAGTGCAGTCATGGGCAGGCTGCGGCTGGTGTCCCATAACACATTAAAACTCTCAAAAGGGCCTCTGCGTGTTGGATCCGTATCCCCACGTAAGCCTTCCAAAAGACCGGGTACCGTCCTTCTGGTGGTACCCGAGTATTATGGAGATGAGAAACATAATAATAATTTAATAATTTATTTATTAATAGAACAACATAGGTCCACTTGTTAGTAATTTCTTAATTACTATGTTAGTACATTACATTAATTATTTAAATATTATCATTTCATACATAAAAATATGCCTTTTTTGGATTTTGAATATGTTTTGTCAAAAGATATGATTCATTTTTTCCGATATATTTTAAGGATTTAACTTCGTTTTCTCAGTTAGCTTCGCATAAAGCTTTATAATAAAATATGAGACTTGACTATGAGAGAATGTTTTGTTTGTTTAAACGCGCTAATCTCAGGAACTAGTCCGATATGAAAAATTATTTCGGGGTTAGATAGCCCATTTATCGAGGAAGGTTAATACATAATATATATAATATCATCACGCTAATACCAACAGGAGCGGAGCACTGCGGTTAAACTGCAGGGCACAGCTAGTGTGCAAATAAAATAAATATTAAATCTCTCACGCGTCCTACTATAAAATACAGATTTAGTTACGCGCAAATAACGTGCGTAGGACGTGCGAAGGTGGAACTGTGATTCCCCATGAATCCTTGATATATTCACACACTATTAACTGATTTAAGAATTTCTACTCATTTCATTAAAGGTAAAGTCAGGGTTATATTGCTATAATGACCCTTAAAATCCGCAATGAGCCATGATACTTGACACAATTCACAAAGAATGCAGTAATTATGTTGATTACGCGCCAAAAACCTTCGAGGCGGGAAAAAGAATTTTTTAAATACATGTGGTAATCAGGAAGATAATCATTGAGTAATAATTAAGGATATAATTTCATACTTATTTAAATATAAATATAAAAATGAATGGTCGGCTGGAGGGATATATGTTCTTAGTCAAGAAAGCCAAAACTCCTGAGGTGATATTGATGAAACTTTGCAGTTTTGTAACTTGTGTAACCATATGTTAAAGTGGGAGTCGAGCATGCTTCGGCACGAATTGGGCCACGCTCGCACCGGGGAAGGTACCACAACCTCACCGAATATCGGCGCCATAGTGACAGTTTACTGTCGCGTTCCGTACGGTGAGTGAGGGGTCCGGAGGCCCACATCCCTTCCCATCCCCTACCCATGTTCTCCTTCCCTATCCTCATTCCCTCCCATCCTCGCCCCTTCTACCTAAATCCTTCCAATTCCCTTTGAGGATAGCAACCACTTCCCAGTGGAGTGGATGCTTATGGGCGGCGTGTATCGCTTAACACCAGGCGACGCGTCTGCTCGTTTGCTATCCTATAGCATAAAAAAAAACCATACTAAAAATACGCTATGTTATTTTGTCTCTGGTTTCGTTTTCTGAATGAAATGTTAAACCCTCTTTCAACAAAAAAATTTACTACAATAAAAGAGAGCCTTTATTTCCTTCATTATCACAACAAATACTTTTTGATATTTTAATTTAACTACTTCTAGATATAAAGGTTTATTAAAAAAAATCTGCTTACAGTATTAATGCCAAAGAATACATTTTAAACCCATTCATTCACCTATTCCCTAATCATACCCAGGTATGGTCTCTGACAATTAAGCCTGAAGCTATATTTTTATGACAAAATTATAAAACATTTAATTTTCTTTACTATATTTTCCTCTTTTAGTCACAAACACACGAGCTGTTTGTAATTGTATTAAATTAAATGAACATTTACTTGAGTTGTCCTTTGAGCCAAAATATTAAAAAAACAATTAGACAAATGAAAACACATAACATACTGTCTACTTATTCGCTGAGAGTTAAAATATCGAAAGAATATACATACTCCTAAATCAAATCACAATTAATACTTACATACTTATACTAACTATTTTTTTGTTGTGAATAGGAAAGCGCTTGATCACAATCTATGTGTCTAAGGGCGTATTCAGAAAGAAAGCTGAAAACTTATAAACGCTTATCGGCGCTTGTCAGCGCTGGTTTGTTCTACACAAAGGAAGCAGGTTGAAGCAGACCAAGACACATTTTATATGGCAGCGCCCAGCGCTGACCAGCACGTGTTGAAGCTTTCCATTCAGATCTTATCGGCGCGTGTTCGTATATTTTCCTGCGCGGGTTACCAGCGCTGACAAGCGCCGGCAAGCGCCTTATAAATTTCCAGCTTTCTTTCTGAATACGGTCTAAGATGGAACACGCTTCCCCTGTCCACTACGCTTGAAAATATGAATCATATTATATTATTATCTGTGATATTATCTGTACCTATAGATAAACTAATTCATTTCCTCAAAGCGATATTAATCCGGAACAAATATTTGACTTCCACAAACTTTTGCTATTCTAGTGATGTGATGTTCACGTTATTCAAATTATCTGTGAATATTCAATATTTGATTATTCTAGCGTGAGTGACACCACGTGAATGTAGGAGGTAATGACTTCATACGTTCATTAAAATTATATTAAAACTTGTTGTACGAATTTGAATAAATGTAGAACAAAGATAGCATCAAGCAATTTATATAAAAAATAAAAGCTATTCACTTTTCCCTAACAACCTAATTTTGATTGAAATTTAAAAAAATAGCCAGTTACATGAATTTCATAATGCAGCAATACGTAAATTTGCTATTTTTTGTAAAAATCGTAAATTTTCCCACCAAAACAAGAGCTTTAATTCAAAAAATCGGCATTTAACCCGAAGAAGGTATATATCTTCTACTAACTCATTTATAAATACGTAATTTAATACCATTATTCTAAGGATTGTTTATTTTACAATGGAAATTGTTTTCAGGGTTTAATACGCAAATATGTTTATTTTTATGAAGTTGTATTTCATATAACTTTGTAACAATACACCAGTGTTATTCTTCATAGCAAGCCAATGCTGATCTAAAGCTTGGTACTCATTAAGCTTTGATAGTTATTTACTTTTTTCCTTCATATGAATTCAGCTTTAATTCGTAAATGAAAATAGCGTAAATGAAAATTATGGAGAAAAGTTGATTCTATGTATCATGGTATCACTTATTGTAATCAACATTCATCACTACATACATAGTATAAAAAAGCTCGCTTTCTCTGTCCCTATGTCCCTATGTAAGCTTAAATCTTTAAGACTACGCAACGCAATGCAGCTTTTTTTATAGGAAGAGTGATTCAAGAGGAAGGTTTAAGTATATGACTGACCGGTTGGCTTGGTTCGTAGTGACTCTACCTTCCAAGCGTGGGTTCGATTCCCAATCGGGGCAGATATTTGTGTGATGAACATAGATGTTTGTTCTATGTCTGGGTGTTAATTATCTATATGAAATATTTATTTAAAATTATATATGTATGTTTATCAGCCATCTGGTTTCCATAACACAAATGCCGTGTGTGAAAATTGTCCTGAAATATTTATTTATATAATTTATTAGGTTTTAAACAAAACGGGCGAAGTCGCGGGCGGAAAGCTAGTCATAAATAAATTGAACATGTCACTTGAATGTATACCTAGTCAATATGTCTTGACTCTTGAATGTGGGTGATCAGTGTAAGTTTTCAACTGTACGCCGGAAATTATAGCTTGACCACGAATGCCATTGGATAAAAAAATTGTTCTCTGACCCCATAATATGCTAATTGATTACCATCTCTCGTTTTGGGAACGTCAAATTAAAAAGAGGATCTTAGCTCTACCATCTATAATAGGCGATTTTTTACCAGATTTATGAATTGATATTTAACCAAACTGTCGAAGATACATAATTATTAGGTAGATAATATGATTTTGAAATAAATAAAAAAATAACTTTTCCCATTGTATACCAAGCTTTACTGTACTACAATCGTATTATTTTTACACAATTTGAAATTCATAAGAAAAGCAAACACGAGGATTGATGTTAAGGAAACAAATTACAATAAATATGAAATGTTTATTTACATTTTAGCCGTTGGAGAAAGCGTGAAACGATAATCTGTTTATTTTATTACCATAATATAGTATTATTATTTGTAAACATAAAATAAGACTTCCCTGAAATATATTTTGTCGGACAAAAACGAATCAACTGCTTTGAATTTAATATAAAAGCACTTTAGAACTGGATATTTATCGGTTCCATTGTTAATTATGTTATGAATATAATTTTATTTAGGACAGTTATCTATTTTTCTTCTTTCAAGAAATCATCAGGATTTTTATCAGAAACATCTTTTCTTTTTTTAACCACAACAAAATGATCAATTCTTTTGTATTCCGTTGGCGACTGTCAGCCAGAAGTAAATTTGAGCGCTTAACGATCCACGCTACATAATTTGCAACATACGTTATTAGGCTGTTTATAAATGGGGCGTTTGTGAACTTTTATTGTATATTTCATAAGCCTTAGAAACTATGCCTTGTTTATCGTCCAATTATCAACTTGGTGTCGTTATTTGCAATCGTCAAAAATCTAGAGATGATAATACTTAACTATATCCCTATGTCATATTATAAATGCGAAAGTAACTCTGTCTGTCTGTCTGTCTGTCTGTTACGCTTTCCCGCTTAAACATCTCAACCGATTTTGATGAAATTTGGAACAGACAATCTTTAGACCCTGAGAAAGAACATAGGCTACCTTTTATTGCGAAATATGTACCACGGGCGAAGCCGGGGCGGACCGCTAGTAAGTTATAATTTACCTTATGAATAACTCTTCAAAGTTATCTATGATAATTTTTATACAAATATCCGTAATACGGATTTTCTTGAAGTTCTCATTACGCATACAGTGCGTTTTAAGCCTACAATTACTATTTTTACTTTACTAAACTCTACTATTTCAGTAGATCAAGTTCATAGTGTCTTTTAAAGCTTACTGTTTTATACTTACGTTGCTTAAATAGCACATAAGCAACAACATGAAAAATGAGTTATGAATTTTCATTCAAAAAACACAAACACAATACACTTGTAAAAAGTTTCATTTTCATTACACAATTTTAAAATTGGAGTGAATTATGTTTTTAAGCTATTGCTTAACTTCTATCGCGGGCCTTGAGCGCGGGGACCGAATCGAGAAATTCCGTAACGAAAAAACCTCACGCTTCTCACTCCGACTGGCGGAGGTGTGGCTTGAAGGCATGCTATGCAATAAGCTTTACCGCGGCAGTCCCCGAGTGACACACGTATTTTTTTTATTCTCAAAGCAAATTAAACTAAACGTATCGTACATAAACAGCCTAACCATTGTTTGAAACACGACCATGACCGTCTAGATAGTGAGAGTAATTACAGCACAGAACACTTTCCCTGCTTTATTGAAATCGAGCAAAATTACACCTTAACTTCAAAAGCAGAAGTCATAAAATACGTCACAGTAACATTACATAAAAGCTTTCATAAAGCACTGAAATTAGATCTAAAGGCTTAACAGGTTTGTGTTTTCTTTAACGTTTTTAAATTTACATATGGAATCAATTTTAATCAAAATAGTTATGTCATACTTAATTGACATTTATGAATATTTCTTGCATACAAAACGTGTTCAGGCATTTGTTTAGTAGGTATTTGTTAATAACAATTCTCGCTAGCATTAAAATCAGTCGTAAATTTTAATTGTTAATTTAATATTGAATGCATCATAATTCATTCCTCATAAGATATTAGCATATTTTTACAATTTGCGACATGACTTATTTTTGCCAGTTTTTTGTCTCTTTAGTATCATAGATTAAGCATTGCGCTTTCAATAAAATAGTAATAAAAATCTCTCGGTGAAACAGATCTATATTTTATTCATACATAATATTTCCTCATCCCTCTAGTTTTAATTAATGGAAGCTTGTTATATTTTTATATGAATCAAGATTTGGTCTTAAGAATTATTCTACAAAAATACTTAAAAAGTTATTGTGGTAGAGCGAATGCAAACATCAATAAATAAATCAAATATTTCTTATATTGCAACGAAACATAAAAACTAAGCTGAAATAATATTAATATTATACAACAACAAAAGCATATAATATTATTTTCTAAAGAATATTCATATTCATTACACGCGCACTTTTTCTAGCTCTATGGTTAAACTACGGAAGTGGTGTTACTGGTCACTTAGTCTATGACATTGTGCATATTTTCGTAGACAATATTTTGCCGCCCATTTTTCCGCGTAAAACATTCTATATAGGGGCAAGTAAAGCACCTATTGTTGTCGCATAGTATTGGTTGGATTAATGAGCAATTATCGTTTTATGATAAGGAAATCTGCCATTAAAATTGAAATTGTCCTCTATCAAGGATAAACAAGACGTAGGTATATACACGATATATATTTGTTAATGGTTATACGGAAAAATCATACAAATGATCATATCCAGATTTTAATTATAAGTTATCGAATGCCTCCTTAGAATGCCTCAAACAATCTCTGTTTTTTATTAATTCGCAAATGTATCGCTAATTTAAGTGTGAAAATTTAACAATAGACACGACGACAATATTTACTTCGCATTTAGAATACTAAGTTAAAGAATCTTTTAGCGTGTTCTCATAATATTTGTTTAATCTATTTGGACCTAGGTATATAATTTCCAAAATATTAAGTTTTAAATGTCCGGTTTATTTATTAGTATGATATCACTACAGAGTATATACTAATTGTAATGTCGTTGAACTGTATAAACACACTCCTTATTCTACTAACCTTCTTCAAAACTTTTTAATTTAACTTATGTAAATGAAGCAAATATGAATTTGTTAAATTCTTATGCATATTATTACATCATGATCAAATATTAATTAATTATTCAAATATTTCCACTAAAACTGGCCAAACCTCTTTTCTTTTTTAATTTACATACCATTTTCAGTCCGATGCACAAAAATTGTCACAACACTAATTCACTAGCACTAAATACGTTTAATTCACCAAAAAGTATTCACACCACAGACGAACGAAATAAAACCAATTGCTGCACTTCCTTCGTCACTGCTTTCGTCTGCAAAAAAAAATATGATTTAGTGAAAGTGACAGTCGTTTGTGATGTTTTTACATCGAAACTATTTCGACAGCGTTTTGGCGCCAACTCTTGGCGAATTATTTTTGCAGGTTAAACGCTTTCTAGATGTTAAATGCTCGTTATAATTTAGAAATTGAAATTAAATTATTCATTTTATAGTCTGAAATTAGAATATCAAATAAATTAAAATAATAAAAAATTGACGTATTTGCCCACTATCTTCAAATTCAGTTGTTATATTATAATAATTATAAATTTTCTAATTTCAATAAATTTTTGGCTAGTTATAGCAATTTAGATAACGCATAATATATCTACATAATAAAAAGGTGCGAAAAAACTTTACGTTTGACTTTTTTTTAATTTTTTACAACAAAATGACAACGAGCCGAGCCCAAAATATAGGTAGTACTTAGTATCTGTGCTTAGAGTATTATTAAACTATCTGTAATTTATAGGTTTATCTGTAGGAGAGCATTAATATCAAGTTACATACCTACATCTTGTATCAATATTGGCCCATTAGAATAGATTCCACGAAAGATTATGTTTACTATAACATATTTTATGACCTAGGTACTATGTATACATATATTTATTAGTTTATTACATTAAAACTATACGCATACGCTTGAGCTGCGTAATTCATGTTTATTTATTTAACAACTTAATGTACAACACCATATTAAAATTAATTACAAATGTACCAAAAAACGGATCAATATGTAGTACATAAGGCAATCTTATCGCTTATCAGCTATCTCTTCCAGGCTGCTAAAAAAAGGATAAAGAGAAAGATTTTTAGTTAATCTATCCTATCCTACTAATATTACCCTCTGGTAACCTTGATTAACACATAGGTTTTATCCCGGAAATCCCACGGGATCGGGAACTATGTGGGTTTTCCTTTGAAAACGCGGATCACCACGGTATGAAATATGATAAGTAGGTTTAAATTATTCAATGGAGTTGTATCACAAGCCCGCAATCTTTGGATAATAATTTTTAACGAGTGTAGCGAGCACATGGCAAATTTCCACTTGGTATGACCTCGCGTAATTACATAATTGATTAAGCAAACTCCATCGGATTATACATACTGCATTTGTTGTGTAATCTCTTGCACGAAATCTGTTTTGGATATGTTTTTAAACACATTTCTATGAGCAATGTTACCAGGCATAAAAACAAAATCACTATATCTGTCCCTATGTCCCTTTGTTAGATTTACGGATTTTGATGCGGTTTTTTAAATGGATAGATAGATAGAGTGATAAAAGAGGAGTGTAGTATATAATTTATTAAGTTTTAGACAAAGCGAAGTCGCGGGCGGAAAGTTAGTTACATTTATATATTTAAAAATTTCAATTGAGATTTTAAAAAGTAATGATTGTAGAGTCTTATCTTATATTGTCTTATTTTAAAAACTCTTCAAATATAGTGGTTCCATGGTTTGATTAAATAATAAAGGACCAATGCTTCCTAGAAAAAAATTTAAACGAAATAAAAGATAATGAATTAAATCGGCTTTAAGCTCTGTCCACGAGACCGTAGGTAGATAATATAAAATGCCATCATATTAGTACACGAGTACTAAGATAAATATTGTCTTATTCTCTAACTTATGCTGCTTATACATACAACATAAACACTTGATTTGCTTATAATTTCTAACATTTCGTAAGCTGGGTTAACATTAACCAAACAAATGCATATTGATAACGTTGTCTAAAGTTATAATATAAGGAATGATTTGATTGTTCTTTTCTTGAAGTGAAACTTCTTTATCGGGGTTGGAAAAAAATTTAGTGTAACATTTTTTTCGTTACGCATGACATAATATTTCCGTTACGAGCCATCTTTTTCTTATCCCTACCACGCGTAATTCGACGTATTTCTGTAAAGTTGTATATATAGTAAATTATTTTTTGAAAAATAAGGTCATAAAGAAGTTTCACTTCTTACATGTGTATCTACACACGCACACATTTTTTCTTACGATGTTTGTTAAAAAAAAGGTCTTGATTGAAAAAATTCTTATATCATTAGAAAACTTCAGCATCACCGGATATCATAGGATTTTTATTTAATTTATTTATACCCCGGGCCAACCCCAAACAACCTAGTCTTTTTCTAGACGTAAGCCCAGCAAAGAAAATCCATACATCCTCAATTATAGTCAAAGGAATACAACATTATAGCGACAGTGTGACCTACGTATTTCCACGAATTGACACATGATTATGAGTATGATTTTCGGAAAACATGGTGATATTTCATGTATCATATCCGTAACGGGGCCAATGACCACTTCAGACCTTTTTGAAGCCTGTTTCAGCGACCAGACTTTTAACGTATAGACTACTTTCTTTTTAAATTCATTTCTACGGGCTATAAAGTTAATAAATAGAAAGAATAAAGAAGAATTTATCGCAGAGGAGAACGACGTTACATATAAAACCTCATAATATACCAAAAAGTGGACCAAGCGACTCTATCTCCGTGAATTTTATAAGTGGGAATGTAATTGAACGACACCTTTGTCAAAAGGCAGAATCAGGAGCAGCATAAATTATAAAAAAAAACAACGAAATATTGTGATGAAAACTGATGATTGCCCATTAAAAAACAATTACGTGAACATCTTGTAAATGGTAGGTAAACGTCTGACTAGCTCCAATCATCGAAAACAAACTTATGAGCCGTCAAATTGTGAAAGGTCGCTCGGTAACGACGTGTAAACATAAAACAGCGCAACCCGCGTGACACACTGACACAGCTTGGATTACGTATTCATTCCACATGTTCACAAAATATGATGACCAGGAAATCAAGGGCCATAATGGTATAGTTCACGGGTAAACGCTATTTTGTAATCTACGTCATAACCTATACTTATAGTAGGAAGTAAATACATCTACTAATTCTTAACACAGTTGCAATATAGGACTCGGTTAAAATTCAACGTTCAGATAGATCATGACCTAAGCTAATAATGTTGAGATTTGTCCAGTAATCAAAGTGTTCCATTGTAAGGATGTACACAACTACATCTTTATCATACTTTGAGTTATCACAGAAGCAAAAATTGTCTATCTATAAATTATACTTCAATTTTTTACTTGCTTCAATGTATTCTAGATACATTTTTTTCTGCGACAGGTTTAGATAGATATAGTATAACAATGAGATTTTTTTAATAATGTAACTTATAGCAAACGTTGACCTACCGGGAAACTCTATCGTTTCAATTAAGCGTGATCGTAGTGTGGCACGAAATTTTACATAATATATTATATTATTTAATAGCAATTAAAGATCTCATTAAGGTAAGTAGATCATAGTTATTTACTACGATGTATCAGACATTAATTCTAAGAATGAACTGACGCAAGTAATGATATTCGTGTGTGAAATATTTGCGACTAGCTTGTGCAAGCTTAAAAGTCGCAAAACGAGCAAAAACTTGTCTTAGCTGTTGCCACAATCTTAGATAGATAATCTGAATTTGCGTAAACTTGTAATCCTTTATTATATACGACACTTGATGAATTTTTTACAACGTTGACAAAAAGTTTTGCAAAATGTTTGGTAAGTACTTTAATGAACCGTCAAAGCCTTGTCCGTTAATAAATTTTTAAACGCTTTTGTCACTCTGTCCTCGAATGTTTTGCAGTTTCAAGTAATCTTTTATCTAGATGGTGAGATATGAATTTTTATGTGCTGCAATTAAGTAATATCTTCATAAGATTCAGCGACATTGACACAAAATATTTTTTACAAAAATAAATTAAACGTTCACAAATTCTTCCGTAGTTAACATAAACACGTTAATTGTTTACGTACATATTGCACACTTTACTTCTTTTTTTGGTTTTATACTATATACTTGGAAACAAAAAAAAACCAACCTACTTATATCATTTCGTACTTCCATACAAATTTATTTCACACAATCATTTAGTAAAACACAATCTTGTATCCAGTATTCTATGCTGCCATCAATCTTACTTTACACAATAAGTTATAAGGCATTAGGTAGGTACAATCGCCAAATAAAAATATACACGCACATATGTGGTCAACCTTATGGAAAATTTGATCCAGATTTGATTGCATTGCAACAGTAATAGAGAATACGAAATATTGAGGTCTCTGACCTCTACATATTCGAAACACGAATAACTTTAATATCAAGTCTAAGAAGTGTATTTGTTCATACATGACAATATGGAAGCTGGTACCATGCGCTTCCCTAGAAGATTCCCGTTCTCTGCGCTTGAAGAATAGTGTTATATCCAGCGAAAAAACAGCTTTTCTTCCACACAACCTTACTTATCTGTTACTCTTTCTACTATTATAATTATATTTGTATGTTTATCAGCCATCTGGTTTCCATAACACAAGCGAAAGCTTAGTATGGGATCAAATCGTGCCGTGAGTGAAAATGTCCTGGAATATTTATTTATTGTAACGAAGTCCAACTCTCTTGATAAACTACGAAATGTAACAAAATCTGCGTATTATTCTCCAGTAATTATATAAATAGTGGAACATTCACGTAACAAGCGATGGTGTAGTCAGTGAAACCAGTTTGTACACAAACATCAATTTCCTACTTTTTCCTAGGGTACTGGAGCGTTGGATTACGTAACATTTATCTGCTTTATCTTCCTATATTTAGCTCATTATAATGTTCATTGCGATATAATATTGCACTGATTAGATAATTGTTTTAATTAATTAACACTCTTTGCATCCAATTAAAAAATACGTAAGTACTTAGTGTCTTTACTATTTTTATTTTATTGGTGTTGTAAGATAAAAGGTGGCAAGAGGTGTTATTTAATAGTGTTAAATTAAGTGATAGATAATCATGTGATCTTACAAGATTGGGAAAAACAAAATATAAAATATAGACGACGATCTACAATATAAGATTATAATCTATTTCAACATTTATTTTTATTTTTATTTCCATTACATGTAAAAGCTAGGCGATATTTTTATTTCCCAATATTTCTACTAATTTAATCACACAATTTAATTTTACCTCATGTAATTAACATTACACCATATAAAAAATAAAGTTTAAACCGTTTATGAACACAGAACAGCTTTTAAAAGCTTCCATTTACGCGTAATCTGACCGCAAACTATCAAGGTTACTTTCAAACTTAACCGAGGATATTGGTTAAATTTTGTCAATCACGTGAAATTGTTTATATTTATCAATTTATTATTAATCTTGTGATATACCTTATTAACATGCCCCTGAATCGTAATAAAGCATAGACGATAATTTTCGAATCCAAATAGCATATTTATTTGCGGAAAGCATGACGTTGAGGTGTTATAATTTTATTTGTTTATTACATACATATTAATATGGATTTTTTGGATATCGTTTAATTTCTAAATTTTATTTATTGTTAATTTCCAAGCTCAAAAACATATTTAGCATTCCAAGTTGCAACTATATTAAAGAAGTTGGAGCAAAGTTAAATTTAATTTTGAGCGAAAATTGTTACCTATGTTGTAGTGTTTTAAAAGTTCGATACATCTAAAAGCTAAGAGCAATTAACCTATAGAGTTCTTATATTAAGACAGAACAAAATACATATTTTCTAATCTACTTACTCTTAGTCAATAACAGCATAAGCCAGATTGAGATAGCGATAGAGTATCTGCACTGTCTTCAAACGTAGCGCGCCGGCAGTCAGTTTGTTTTCCAACCAGCTGGTGGGCTCAGTGCGTCAAGTGTTTTTAACGAAATATTTAGAAAATATAAAGTGTACAGTGTTTCTTTTTATTTGTCAGTGTGCTAAAATAACTATTGTATGTTTAGCAACCGGCTATCACTAGTCGAATGGGAGTTTTGGATAAAAACAATGTAAAAATATCTTTCCATCGGTAAGTGATTTTCAGCAAATTGATAAATATTTATGTTTTAAACCTATTTGAAGGTTTTATCAAGCACTTTTTTGTAATTTTATGTTGTAACTGTAACATTTACCCACTTTATGGGGTTGTGGAATATAAAATAATGAAATAATTTTTAAAAAACGTCACAATAATATCACGTTTGGCATTTTGTTTACCACCGTAGTGTTGTAACACATCTAGCGTATATTATCGATTTATGACAAAAAATCTATTTCATATTAACGTTGATTTATTTATTTTGTTTCATAAATCAGATTTATATGTAGTTGTTGTTGCAAATAATAGATGTAAATTTTTTACCGCAGGAAAATAAAACATACCACGTGGTTGTTTTATTTGCCCTATGTGTTTTAGTTTTCGTTTGTTGTTTATTAATTTCTCTTTCAGATTATTAATAAATTCATTTTGTTTTAGATTTCCAGAGCTAAATAAAAATGGGTATAAAACGTGAGACATGAGTTGATTGGACGCCGCCACAATTTGCAATATTGTGTTCACTGCATTTCGAGCCTACGTGTTATCAAGATGGATACTCTAGAAGAATTGTGCAATCTTACGCTTACGTTTTTTTTTTGTTCCTGTAGATAATAAATACATTTGATTAAAGAGAGTGAATTTTTATTTTGAAATTTTTTACACATAAGTTACCTACTTTAAATGTGTAACTATGTGAAAATTAAACGGTTGATTAAATGACAGTTCTCATAGATGAGAAACTACTATTGAAATACATACTTAATATACATGCGTTTTCAAAGAAAAACCCGCATAGTTCCCATTCCTGTTGGATTTACGGGATCAAAAGTAATTTTTCCAAATTTCATTGTAATCGGTTTAGTAGTATTCGCGTGAAAGAGTAACAAACATCCATCCTCACAAACTTTCGATTTATTAGTAGGATGTTAGGAAAATGTTTTCATTAAGACTGTCCTTTTATTAACTTGTTAAAATGCTGCATGATTCCTTCATGCTGACTGTGCCTTTCTCCTCACTCCTTTAACTTTATCATCATTTCCTTCTTTATTTTAAATTACATTTCAAGTTTTAAAATTTCTTTTATAATGTACTAACTTTCCGCCCGCGTTTTTAAAGAAAATCCTGCACAGTTCCCGTTCACGTGGGATTTCCGGGATAAAACCTAACCTATGTGTGTATGTACAAAATTTCATTGTAATCGGTTCCGCAGTGAAAGAGTAACATCCCTTCTCACATAATTTCGCATTTATTATATACGTAGGATTAAACAAATAATGTATTCAACTGAAATTAATTATAAGTTTTGTTTTTTTTATTATTTATTATTTCACGAAACCGTAAATGCAAAATACATTCACGATTTTATCGATTGAAGCACATCCCATCACTATCACCTTCTATCTATCTAAATACGTACCTATAGTAAAAATGGTGCCATGACTATGTTGAAACGTAGCTTGTTGTCTATAGCTGTCTCATTCTTTCATACGACGTTTTCTTTAGATAGAGAGAAACAAATATATGTAAATTGTATACGCTCGATACAAGTACTCTATAGGTTAATTGCTCTTAGTCTAAAAGAGATATTTTCAATGCTTACCAAAGTTAAGCCACCAATAGCACTGACATTCAAATCTACTTTTGAATTCAATTTAAACTATGAGCTGTTAACGATAGTAGTTAAAAATAATAAAGTTTCAAACTAGGTCTTTCCTTTACCAATTGAAGATATTTTAATGAATAAATGAAACAGTTAAAAAAATTAAAACGTTTTAAAATTTATTTTACACGTGCCCTTAATTCATCAGTTTCACAAGTTAAACTTAATAAAGTATTGCAAAACCGATGGGTCTTAAATTGAACCTAGATAATATTATGAAACTAATTTCTTAGGCCATTGCTAGATTTTTACTTCACAGTATTGACTCACCGTTAAACTGTGGTTTGGCGCAATTTTATTGCTTTTTATTGTATAATTTCACAAAACATTGCGAATTTTCTTACGAATAAAAAGTTCGACCATAATTTGTTGTTAAAAAAAACAGTTGGCTTCAAATACCTTTACATTATCATGAAATACTTTAGTGCCACCTCTAATGCAAGTTAATTTTTTACCAATATAATATATAACACGATTTATTATTTTTTTAATTAATCACAACTCAATTTTCATAAAATTAAACACTTTTATCAATTACACTGTTCCATACTTTCGCTCCATTCAAAAAAAAACCAATCACACCACATTACACATAAAACTGAAAATAAAAAAAAACTTACAAATAATAAAGGTATATCTATACACAAACTGATTAACAAATTAAGCGCGTGCGCATACCGCGCTGTATCGAAACTGACAACCCTACCACTGCCTTCTCTCACCACCTCATGATTACGGAATTGTATCGTATAGACTTGACCTTATGTTACAAGATCGCGAATTATGTAAGGTTCCTCTTCGAGTGCAATTCATTTGGGAGAGCGATCTGTTACATTTTTTATACAGATTCTTAAAAGTTTACAATTTGTTTTCCAATTTTGTGACATTAATTAAATTTAATAATATTATGCAGAAAAGATACATGTCAATTTTAATTTTCTCATTCAAAAGATATTTTTGGAAGAATATTTTGAACGCGCTTATCTAGGGAACTACTGGTGCACTTTAAAATCCTTTAGATAGCCCATTCATCCAGTAAGGCGATAGGCTATAGGATATCATAACGCTAAGACCAACAGGAGCGGAGCCACGCTGGTGAAACCGCGTGGCACAGCTAGTAATATAAGTCATTTATCCTTAATCAATAGATATTTATAATTCATACTCCTTAAAAGTTAAATTGGGGTTAGAATTGCAAACTTAATTTTTAAAAAACTGTATTGAATACAAACCTAGTTCATACGGGATTCAAATCTAGGTAGGTACATCTCATCACATCTTCTTCTATATCTCATATAAAAATATATAATAATATGTCTGTGCATGCAGCGTAAAACGGAATTCCGCATTATTACGTTACTGAGAATGGACCTGATACAGATTTGTTTTATCTTGATCTAAATATTCTTCCTATTAACATTCATAGTTTTCAAGCAATCCAAAGTAGGTACCTACTTAGGGTATTTGCAATTTTAGATTGAGTTAAATTAGATAGGTAAATATTAATGTACCTATGTACATTGTACCTATTTAATTATTTAATTAAATTCAAAGAAAGACCTTTTACATTTGAATCTCTGAAGCACTCTATACTATAACCACATAATGCATCTGTCTATCTGTGGGTATGCAATAAACTCAAAACCACTGCACAAATTTTCATTCCGTTTTCACCTATGGATAGCGTCGTTCTCGAGGAAGGATTAGAAGAGATTTTAATTCGTGAAGTTTAATATTAAGCCAATCTGTGAACTGAAAGCTAGTTAATTATAATTGAAAATCTTAAGAATGAAAATAAATTCACGAAAGCGTGGAAGTAACTAATTAAACCTATTTATTTTAAATAAACCCATTCTCAGGTACACTTTCTAAAGTAAAACTAAAACTTGTTACAATTAATTACTTGCCGTAAATACCTAATTGAATAGAATTTATCTTCAGTAGGTACTAGGAAGGCAGGAAAGTACCTACCTACTTTAAGATTTTATAGATACTTGCGTAAACTACTTATTGATAAGTTTCCGAACAAATTTAAAGAACAGTAACCACTAATCCAATTAGAAGATATTATAGGAAAAATGGGATTTCCACCAAGATTAACTAAGACTTGAACATAGATCCTAGGATATCAGATGGTCAGACTAAATTGGACAATTTGTTGGGTAAATGACGATTAATGGGTCCGAAATTATCTGAACTAATAACAGAAGTAGGAATAGGTATCTACCTAGTAGTAAATAAACCTAAGTAGATACCTACCTAATATATATTCTAATTTCTATGTTAATGAAAAATGAATCTCAAAATGTGTTCCTAATCGTACAACTGGAGATTTTTGCGACAAGGAAGGTTGTAACCACGCTCCGGAGAGAAAAAACGTAAAAGGGGCAAAAGGGCATATCTGCCAATGTCAGCCGGGGCATCTAGTTTTTTGATAAATACATCTACAATTTTTATCCATAAGCAAAAAGAATATGTTAGGTATCTAAATAAATGCTTTACACTACAAACAAACAACATTAGGTACATGTTCCATTTTTTATTTTACACGCTTCACTACTATCATCTCAAAACAGTTCAACAAAAGCTAATAATAGTTAACACAAACTGCTTAATACCTACGATATTATTGTTTTGTACTAAATACAAATAAAGATATATACAGTTCCATTTCTCATGCATTAGCTGTGAATCTTTGTGGTACTTACCTTGAATTTACTTAAAAGCCCAAATAAACAATTCCCTTCCTGGAATAAAGCGCATGATTATGTAGGCTTTCACTTTGATAACATTATTATTATCATCTGAGTTGTTACCCATAAAATATTTTTATTGTTTTAACTTCGAAGCTTGACTAAAATATAAGACGAAGAATGTAGATAAGTAGTTACGTCTATGTTAATAATAATATTTAAAATGCAAAATATTACCTATTATTATAATTACAATGATTGTAGCTGACCCAGCAAACGTTGTTCTTCCAGAGCATCCCATAATTATACTCAAGCGTAAAATAAGCAGACCTTTCTCAGACCTACTAAATATAAAATTTCATAAAAATTAGTCCAACCTTTTCGGAGGAGTCTGTTTAAAAACACTGTAGTTATCTATAAAGTATAAAATTTATAAATTGAAAACAACATTTGGTGCAAGGAAACTTTTCTAAACCGCACATTAGGTCTTGCTACATTATTACACAGATGATTGATGTCTTTGTATATTAATGCAGCCGGTGTGAGATCAAAAGTGTGATCGAACTTTCGTTCCTCAATTATATTGACATATTGTGTGCAATATTCTGGCTCTTCACTGTTGTAATAAGTTTCGTAAGCAACTGCGTTTAATATTTAAATTTATTTCATAATCTAATATATAAAAATCAATGCCACTTTTCGTTGTAATTCCATAACTCGAGAACGGCTGAACCGATTTCGATAATTCTTTTTTTATTATATTCCTTGAAGTACGAGGATGGTTCTTATGTAGAGAAAACGTTAATATGTACCACGGGCGAAGCCGGGGCGGACCGCTAGTATTATTTAAATAAAAGTTAAAGATTACGAGATTAATTATGATGGCTACTGAAATATAGCAATCGAATTAGATACCATTGTTTTGGGACAGATGCGTAGTTTCAATTTACTTGGCTGAGCTCTTCGGAAGTTGATAAACTATTTATTCAAGTTACCTAAGCAAGTTACAAATATTATAAATGCGAAAGTTTGGGAAGATGGATGGATGTTTGTAACTCTTTCACGCAAATACTACCGAACCGATTACAATGAAATTTGGTATGTAGATAGCTAAAGACCCAGAATAAGACAAAGATTTTTATCCCGGAAATCCCACAGGAACGGGAACTATGCGGGTTTTTTTTGAAAAAGCGGGCAAAGCCGCGGTTGGGAATTTGGTATTACATATACTTAAAGATTATAATAATTGATCATCCCCATTCCATTTTCGCTTACCTATGTCGTTATAAGTATAATTAACGATATTTTGTTTACAAACATCAGACCGTATTCCCAGAAGAGAAACCGTGATAGTTATCTTTCATGTAACAGGAGTCGAGTTTATTGTTGTAAACTGGGTGAAACTTAAATCACCAGGTTAGTGGGACAAACAACTAAAATTCGATAAAATATACAAAGCATAGTATAGAGCAGTCTGTCTATTGATGGATTAAACTTGGTATTTGAATGAAAACATTCCTTTTTGCCGAATTGTATTTCAAAACGTAGGTACTTGGTACAACGTTTACGTAGGGGTACGTTAATAATCCAAAAGATGCTCTTTTGTCGTGAAATAAACGCACCAAAATCTCATAAATATCTCTGATCTCAGCAGGTTTTAACTTTTAGACAGCTGTCGAGAAGCCAAAGCAACTTCCTGTAGGAGGATCATAACTGTCAAGGCGTTAGACAAACGACAAAGGAACAAACCGTGCATAATCAACTATCTACATAAAAGATTGTAACATAGGATAGCTGTGTAGTTACGACACATTAGAAAGGTATGCATACCGCGGTTGATTATAATATTCAAAACAAAAAGACCAAAACATAATGATCGAGCGTTGCGTGCTTTTATTATATTGTTACCATTTTATAAGCGACTATAGTAGGTACCTATCTATTGTGCCTGTACTTGTGTGGTCTTATTTTCGTAAACTTAATTTTAAAACGACTTCCGTACTTATATTATTGCACGCCTCACAACACGAAGTGTGTTGTACTCTCGAAAGACCGTGTTGTGTCAAGTTCGCAACCACCGCAACATAAAAAAGTTTAAAAAAGACGTTCCGCGTCTTGTCTTTATTTTTCCATTTTGTCTCTACCGGTTGCCGATTTAATATAGAAAATTTTCTTTCCTATTTTTTTAGTGTAGGTACCTATTTCCCGCTTAAAAATTGAATTAAAATGCACGTGCACGTGCGTGAACTTTTGGATTTACCAAATTTTTGTATGATTTTAATGACAGATTTCTTCGCTTACTGGTCTTATCTACAAAATATTTATTTTTTATTGTTTGACTAATGAATAATTAATATCGACCTGATTAATGTGGCGAAGAGCCGCTGGGTGCAGGCCGCCGGTGATCGGCGGGATCGGCCGTTCTGGAAGGTCTTTGGGGAGGCCTATGTCCAGCAGTGGACGTCCAATGGCTGAGACGACGAATAATTAATCGAAGATACAGAAATATTTTTTAAAATAATATATTTTGTATAATATTGACTAATGCAAAGATTTCATATACAGTAATACATATTTTAACACAAAGTAGGAAAAATAAGCTACGTAAATATGCGTGAACAAAAAATTGAAGCAATTTAAAAAAAAATAAGGTGAAGTTGATATCGGTATCCAAAATAAGTAAAAAGTTTAAAATGGACTTCAATTTTAATTTTTTTCAAGTTCATTAATTTTTTGTTTGAAAATAGTTTTCAATTTAATAAGGATAATACCTACCTACCTATAATTATATGTATAACTTTAATTTAGGGTTATTCATTCATTACTTGAGGAGGTGGAGAAAAAGGGTTGAAGGATCGCGCAAAATTAAGAATATGCTTGCATCATATTTTATTTTACAAAAATTTTAAATGTACTTATGCCCGTTACCCGTTATAGTTACCCATTACATAATATTTCATAATACTAATGAATAATCAATATCGACCTGATTAATGTGGCGTATATTTATAATTAGGTATCAAACATTATCATTTAAGAATACTATAACTACAAAATGCTTATTAAAATATTTTTATTTAGATATAACTAGCTTACCGTCTGCGGCTTCGCCCGCTTTGTCTAAAACCTAATAAATTCTCTTATCTCTCTATATATTAAAAAAAAACCGCATCAAAATCCGTTACGTAGTTTTAAAGATTTAAGTATACAAAGGGACATAGGGACAGAGAAAGCGACTTTGTTTTAGGTATACTATGTAGTGATAATGATACAAGATACGTGTTAAGTTGTTCAACTTATTCGCAACTGCTTCAAAGTTCATCAAGAAACCCACGAACCTAGATTTTTCCTGTTTTTAAATAAAATGCATTCAATAATAACATGTAAATATGTATTCTTAACCTTTTAATTGTAAATAGAATGCGGAAGACACAAAAACTATAAACATGTTATTTCACATTCATGTTAAAAAGACAAAGTCTTTGGCAAGCAACACAAACTGTTTTGGATTATATTTAGCACATTTTAAGTGCAAGAAATTCCTATATATTTTTTACAAAAATAATGCTACTGCTTGCTAATAAAATACATAGGTATGTATTTTATACTTACATTGTATATTAGCTAAACAAATTCCTTTTTGTTCGCACAATTACATTCCGTAAAATGCAATTATAATAAAGTATTGGTTGTTGATCTCAATCACAATCTCATCTCAATTATCACAATTATTATTAAAATAAGAAAATAAAATAAAAATATGCAATCGGTATCATTATTTTAATTACAAATAAAAATAAAAGAAATGATTAATTATGTAGTGCTTTATTTATAAATAAGTCTTAAAAATAAAATTTAGAAAAGTTCCTCGACACATTATATTAACTAAGTGTGGTGTTTTTTAAGGTTTTTTCTGATTTTAAGGGTCATGTGTTTGGTTTATATTATAGACAAAAGATAATCACCATCACCATAATCATCACTTATTTAACTTAAGCATGGGGGAATACATTTTATTTAATTTTTAAAACAATGACGGATATTTCCGACTGTATTTGCAAAATTGTTACAACAGAAAATATTGTGAAAACTTGCAAAACTGCCAAGATAAGCAGATATTAATTCACAAAACATGTTTTATTTCCGTTAAAAATCTTCAATATATAGGTTCATTAAGTTTCCAAATCCTTTTTAGTACTATCATTTTGTGCATCAGAATTGATATCTTTAGGTACAGTTTCGATTATTTTAAACTGTGGTGAAATATAATGTTGGGGTATATGATGCCGTAGTTCCGTCTTCAGTCGAAAACTCTCTGAACATTGTGAGCACCTGTAAAATAAGAAAAATAAATAAATAATAAATAATTCAGGACAATTTTTACACACGGCACGATCTGATCCCATACTAAGCTTTCCCTTGCGTTATAATTTTAAATAAATACTTATACAGATAATTAACACCCAGACACAGAGCAAACAATTATGTTCATCATACAAATATTTGCCCCGGGTGGGAATCGAACCCACGACCTCTGCCTTGGAAGGCAGGGCCAGTACCAACCAAGCCAACCGGTCAGTAAATAGCAAATTTTTTAGTAGAGTTACTTAGTGTAAACTGGCAGAAATTCAAATTTGGACAGAGATGGATAGTATGGGTGGTAGTCTGGATTAACAGAAAGGTTATTTCTTCCCTAAGTACCATAATGCCAGGTCCAGACTGGTGAAACGTAACATGCAATGTAACATTCTGCCTTTCATTGCATGTTCGCTGCAAGCGTGGACGCATAGCGCGCTCTAACGCGCATTCACTATGAACCTCCCGTATTCGTGTTCCTTGCCCCTTTGTGTTCGTCGAAAAACCGACAAATCACGGATCGCTCCGCGCGCGGCTTGTATGCTCGTAGCATGCGCGTGTAATGCACAATCGCGCGCGCAAGACGTCCAAACTATGAGAAATTTTTACAAAGTGTGTTACCTTTCATGATACATTGCAGCAATGTGGACGGTGAATTATTTTCTCTTTCATTGCATGTTACATTTCATGTTACGTTTCACCAGTCTGGACCCGGCATAGAGTGAAGCCAAAATTCCTTTAATTATTCTAATGTACATTTTTCCAAATAGATGGTAAATAAAATCAGTTGCAGATCTCTACATATTATAAAACTAAGTCCTAAAACCGCCGTATCTGTCTGTCTGTTGCCGAATACATCAAGACTACTGCGCCGATTTTTTTCTGTTTTCACCAATGCATAGCTAACGTGTTTCGTGTTTCTCGAGAGATGATTTAGCAGAGGTATATAATTTGTTAAGTTTTATCTACACAAGAAGATAACTAGTTGGCAAAAATTACGGTGGTATATGTTTATTATCATCTATGTAAGCATATGGTTACATTTTATAATTAAGTTAATATTCTTGTTACGAAATGTCACATGATTAAAGCATTTCCCTAAAAGATCGCAATGATAAGAAAATGAATTATTCATGAGCGGCATTAATGTCGAACTTTCATATTAAATTATTACATAATAGTTTGAAATAATGTAGATTTGTGAAATAGTACAGCGTGAATCACACTTAGACGGATAAATATTGACTATAAGAGGCCATATGTGTACATAATAAATATCTACTCTTGTTTGAAAAAGAAAAAAATGTGTATAAGTATTGTATGTTTGTTTACAATTTAAATACTTTTGGCAACACAGGTTTTTTTTTCCGAGATCATCTTGTGGCATTTGCCATGTAAATGTCAGAATATACTAGCTTTCCGCTCGCAGCTTTGTCCGCGTAGTCAAAGAACCCATATAGATCCCGTTCCTGGATTTCCGGGATAAAACCTATATCTGTACCAAATTTGTGTCTCATACATTCGGGTATCTAAACAAAATAGTCCTTACATATTATAATACAACGCCACCTAGTTCCAAACTGATGAATTTGTAACTAGCTAAACAACTAATATTTATAAATATACAAAAAATTCTTGGAACATGTTCATCACACTTTTTTATTACAACCAAACAGTTTATAGTTAGTATTTATTATGTTTCGAGAGTAGAACACATTTCACATTCAGTAAATCCTAAGAGCAGCCGTACACGGGCAACTCAAGCAGTTAACGGCTGAGCGACGTACACGGACTGCTCGAGCGGTCCGTCGTTGACTGCTCGAGCTGTCGCTACAAACCGCGCAGTTAACGGCTTGAAGCGGTCGTGACTGCTCGAGCAGTCCGTGTACGGTAGTGAGTGAATGTCTATAGTTCACCGCGCGGTCGCGGCTTCAAGCGTGTCAACTGCTTAAAGTGGTCCGTGTACGGCCGCCCTTAATGACACCCTGAAGTCCTGTTCCATGGATGAAAGTATATTACATAAATTGAATAGCCTATCCTAACGACTATACTCATAATCATGTTCAGAAATTGTCCAAAGCGAAACTCTGCCTACGCGCGTATTAAGCAGAGTTTTCTAGTGACCGTAATACAAGACTCTGAACATCACTACCATGAAATAAGGTGTTAATTTCAATGAATGTTTTCGAAACGCCTCTTCGGATATTTTTGACATTTTAAAAGGTTATTGTGAGTCTAGTTGTTTATATTATTTATATTGTATGCTAATGATTTATTCATATCTAAAATAAAGTAAACAATAATCTTACTTATACAACTTCTCTCCAAGGTGCTTTCGTTTATGTTTCTCAAGATCGTTGCTCTGTGAGTATGCCTTATTACAAATATCACATTGGTACGGTTTCTCGCCCGTGTGTATACGGTAATGGCGCGTGAGCTGTTGTTTGCTTGTGAACCTGGAAAGAATAATATTTATTTATTTATTTATTTATTTATTTATTTATAAACACACACTAACATTACAGTTTCCCAATACGATAGTGGTTTTACATTTAATTGGTTACATCGAACTTAGAAATATTTAACATACAAACTAAATACATACATTACTTTTTATAGCATAGTACAAATAAAGCTACTCGCGTGAATTCATCCCAAGTGCAACAAAATATATCCGTTTTGATTGCTATTTCATTGAGTGAACGAAGTGCACGCGTCATAGGTGCCTGACCTAGCAAGTTGGTGCGAGCGGACGGCACCAGCAGCAGCGGAGGCCGGCGCCGGCGCTCCGCGTATCCATCTGGTACATACAAATACATTTTACCCAAGATATCCGCATTATGTATCCTACCTCTAAAAATCCTGAACAGGTACGAGATTAACGCCAGGTCCCTTCTAACCCTCAGCTCGTTATATCCCACCATGCCCAAAACGAATAAAGTCGGATACATAAGCGGATAGAAAGGATAAACCCCATATAATCTCATGTAAAGGTAACGAGTGAATTTATTTTGTATGCGCTCTAGCATGAGATTATATTTAATTTCATGCGGGCCCCAAATAAAGGAATTATATTCCAACTGGCTTCTTACTAGAGTATTGTATAAATTAATAATAGCTCTAATATTCGAAAAATTTCGTGACATCCGCAATATAAACCCTAAGTTTTTAAAAGCTTTCTTACAAATATTTGTTATGTGCTTACTATAACTTAAGTCAGCACTGAGATTAACACCAAGATCTTTAACTTCAGTTACCCTCGACATCTGTGCCCCATCTACGTGGTAATTATACCTTGTTTGGTTTTGAGTACTTTTAGAGAAAGTAATTATCATACATTTTGAGGTGTTGAACTGTAATAAATTCTTTTTACTCCAGTCTACAACTCTATCAATATCGCTCTGAAGCTTCTCACAATCACTTATATCTTTTATTGGCAATGATAGTTTAAGGTCATCAGCGAAAAGCAAGCACTTCGCATAATGAACTACCTTTGGAAGATCATTTATCATCAAAATAAACTCCAAGGGGCCCAAATTGCTGCCCTGAACTACACCAGATCTGGTAAAATACGGTTTTGATGCTTGTCCAGCATAACTTACGTATTGCTGCCTATCCGTCATATAATTAGCCATAAAGTTTAACAGATGCGGAGTGAATCCAAATTCTGCTAACTTTTTTATCAGCACATCATTGTTGACCAGGTCGAATGCTTTTTTGAAATCAAAGTAGGCCGCATCGACTTGTCCGCCGCCGTCAACTACGGGTATAATATCCACCATATAGCTTAGTAGATTGCTAGCAGTGTTACGTTCTGATCTAAAGCCATGTTGAGCATCTGACAAGTGAGATCGTACCTGTGTCAATATGCTTTTTTGCACCGCAGATTCAAAAACCTTCGCTGGTGAGGGCAATATTGCAACAGGCCTATACTCATCCACTCTGTTACCACGTCCCCCTTTGGGCACTGGAACGACGCGACTTATCTTCCAACAGTTTGGGAAAACAGCTGTTTTAAGGCATAAGTTGTATATATGGAGAAGGGGCTTTGCCAACACCAGGCGGCAATCCTTCAATATATATGGCGGTATCTGGTCTGGACCTGAAGATGTCTTTGGCTTAAGTTGACTAAGCGCCTTCAGTACTTCACAAAGCTGTAATTCTCCGATGTGCACTCTTACTGCTCCGTTTAAACAATTTGCTTGTGTTATCGCTAAGTTTACATCTAACTTTGGTTTTTGCTGAATATAAACCGACCTAAAATATTCAGAAAATGCATCCACGCTTTGCTGTGCAGTCATCACCTCGCCATTGTCGCTAACCAGAGGTTTAGATTTTTTAATTACCCGACTATTGTTAATAAACTTCCAAAAAGATTTGGGGTCTTCTATTAAATTCGCTTCAACTCGCCGACGATAACTGTTTAACGCCATTTCAATCGCACATTTTACCTTAGATCTATACCTACTGAATATTTCGTAATCTTTTTGCGATTTACTAGCCTTAAAACGTTTATGATGCGCCGCTTTAATTTTAATGTCTCGAATTATTTCTTTTGTGTACCATTCAGGATAAATGTATCTCGAACATTTTTTTTTTTTTTTTTTTTTTTTTTTATGCTGCGATAGGGGAGCGCTTGGCCACGATCTCGCCTGATGGTAAGCTGAGATGTGGCCTAAGATGGAGCGT
The DNA here is from genome assembly GCF_905220415.1 of Colias croceus. Lineage (NCBI taxonomy): Eukaryota > Metazoa > Arthropoda > Insecta > Lepidoptera > Pieridae > Colias > Colias croceus. Next base: position 8,385,839 of record NC_059550.1, on the reverse strand, counting down.
GCTTCCCTAGAATGTACCTGTTCACTCTCCTCTTGAAGACCCCCATATTGTAGTCATCGGGGAACACAGATTCAGGAAGCATGTTCCAGTCCCTAGCGGTTCGAATAAAGAATGTCGATCCGAACCGCTTAGTCCGGGTACATGGAACGTCAACCATGTGGCGATGCCTAGAATCTGTGCGCCTCGACGAACGATGGTAAAATGGGGATGGCGGAACTAAGTCGTGCAATTCCGCAGCGCACTCTCCAAAGTGTATCCGGTAAAAAACCGATAGACTTGCCACTCTGCGACGATGAGCGAGGCTCTGGAGGTTTTTGCCTACTAGCACATCGTCGTTTATGAGCCTCTTGGCACGCCTCTCAATCGCCTCAAGCGACTCCAGCTGGTACTTGGCAGATCCATCCCAGAGGTGAGAGCAGTATTCCATGCACGAACGGACTTGTGCTTGGTAGAGATTGAGCAACTGTCCCGGGCTGAAATACTGCCTCACCTTCGCCAGTATACCGAGCTTTTTTGAGGCTACTTGGGCTTTGGATTCAATGTATGAACCAAAATTAAGAGTAGGCGTTAAGGTGATTCCAAGAAGCTCGAGGCGGTCAGTTATCGGCACGGATACACCTTGGAAGGACGGAGTCAGGTTGAATGGACTCCGTTTTGCGGAGAATAGACACGCCTGGGTCTTGGACGCATTGAACTTGACCAGATTGGCCTCACCCCACTCGGAGACAGCCTGTAAGGACAAGTTCATGCGTTCGACCATCGCCTCCCGTAGCGACTGGATTTGTGCTGCACTGGCTCGCGCGCTAGATGCATATCTCTCCACAACAGTGCTATCGTCTGCGTACCCATAGATACCGGGTCTCAGCAGATCGTTAATGTGTAGCAGGAAGAGTGTTGCGGAGAGAACTGATCCCTGAGGGACCCCGGCATTAATAGCCAATTGGTCGGACGAGCAGCCGTCGACGACTACTCGAATCGACCGGTCTCTCAGGAAATCTGAGATCCAGGCGCAGAGACCAGCAGGCAGACCGTAGGATGGAAGCTTACCAATAAGACTATCATGCCAGACCCTATCGAAGGCCTTCGAGATATCAAGGGAGACAGCAAGTGCTTCACCATGATTCTCGATGGCCTCGCTCCAGATGTAGGTGGCGTACGCTAGAAGATCCCCAGTGGACCGGTTTCGGCGGAACCCGTATTGTCGGTCACTGAGGAGGTCGTTCGCTTCTAGGTGTGCCAGGAGCCGGCTGTTCAGTACACGCTCCATAGTCTTACAGAGTATGGACGTGACTGAAATTGGCCTGTAGTTGGAGGGGTCGGCACGACTGCCTTTTTTGGGCACGGGCTGCACGTTGGCAAGTTTCCAAGATTTTGGTACTATTCCAGTCGTCATCGAGAGGCGAAAGAGGCGCGTCAAAACAGGAGCAAGTTCAGGTGCACAGGTTTTAAGAACTATGGCTGGAATTCCATCAGGGCCACTGGCTTTATTCACGTCAAGATTCCGCAGCGTTTTAAGAACCTCAGTCTGACGGATGCGAATTTCCGGCATGTTCACCTCGCATCCAGGTAGACTGGGAGGTTTCGCATTTGCGGGATCAAGACGAGAATTTTCCGCGAAAAGAGAAGCAAAAAGGTTCGCTTTCTCTACGGCGGTGTGAGCCAGCGACCCATCCGGTTTCAGCAGTGGAGGAAGTGAGGGGCGGCAGAAATTCGATTCAACCGCCTTAGCCAGGGACCAAAACGCTTTGCTACCAGAGGGGTAAGAAGCCAGTTTGTTCCCTATACGGCTGACATGGTCAAATCGAGCTTTCCGTAGAGCCTTTTTGCAGGACTTGGCGGCCCGGTTGAAGGCTTTCTTCTTCTCTGACAAGTCCTTGGCCTTGCGGTGTCGAGCATCAACCCAAGCCAGATATGCTTCATGCTTAAGCGCTTCAGCGCGTCTGCAATCGGCTCTGAACCAGGGTTGAGCTTTGCTGGAGGTGGCTATATCGGAGAATGGAATAAAGTACTCCATTCCCTGCCGCAGCACATCAGTCACAGCATCCGCACAGGTTGAAGGGTCTTCAGAAGAAAAGCAGACAGGCCGCCAGGGATAAGATGCAAAAAAGGAACGCATCTCGTCCCAATCTGCTGACTTGTATCGCCACACGCGCCGAGAGCCCCTGGGACTGGGATCGGGCGGCGAGTAGACGGATACATACTTTATTTTTCTTCTTTAATGGCACACAGGAATCGAAAATTGAATTAAAAACATTATAGAAATACTTCAAGCTCATATCTAATCCTAAATTATAAAAATCCGTCCAATCTACTTGTGCTATTTTAGAATAAAGTAAAACAAAATCGGCTTTATTAAAATTCCACTCTAAGGAAGTATTCGTACTCACATCTGTGTCTGAGTAAGGAGCGGCAGCGGGCGGGCTGCGCGGCCACGCCGAGACCAGCAGCGGCGGGTGGTACGCGTCCACCGTCACCAGCGGCTCGGACGCTTCACATACACTAACCAAACTTCCTTCACTCAATGCACTCAACACTAAAATATATGCTTTATTGTAATGGAATAAGACTCAAAGTGAGATGACTGGATTTAAAATTTAAATTGTGTGAACCTATAATGGATACTATGCTTTATTGCAATAAGATAATACTCAAAGTAGAGTGGCTTGATTTGTATTTTATCTTAAGTATGGTATAGGTTCGAAAATTTTAAATTAAAGTTTAATAATTGATAAAATACGTTTCATTTTATCCAAATAATATTCGTTTTCTTTATGTTTACACCTCCTAGTGTTCAAGTTTTGTACTACAATGAAATTTTACCATAGTAAAAGAAATCATAAAGTTATCTATTCTAATCTTGCAACTCCTGCGTTTTATTAATAAAATTGTCAAGAGTGTTTTCACAACTTCTAAGTTAAGTTCTGTTCAAATAATTTATCTACAAAAATTACCAATAAATAAATATTTTTTACCACCATAAATTAAAATATGTTCTAATAAAAGAAGTTCTATCTATATATATAAACTTATCTATATGTACCACTTACTTCATAGGACAAACATCACATTTGTATGGTTTGATACCCAAATGTCTCAATCTGTGCTTTGTCAAAGAACTGCGACTTGTAAACGTAACTCCACACTGATCGCAGGCACATACTGGCTCCCCTGTATGTGTTCTTATGTGCGACTTTAACTCTCCTATAAACATTAAAATTTACACTTATTTATATTATCAAACTTACTTAAGGCCGTGTACGCGGTCCGTGCGCTGTTTGGCTCAAATATGTGATTTTTCAAACCAGATTGTCCAACAACCACTTATCTTACAAACATATGAATTACTAATAATGTTAGGAAATTTTATTGTCTATGTAGTTAGTTAAGAGTTTTTTTCAATTAATACAGTATTTGTGAATACCATCAAGATAACTGAGCCGATGATTACTTGATTTCACTTTTAGTGTCAATTTCGAAGCTAAAAATATCTGAAATTGCTGACAGATCTAACACACAATTTTTTTAACTAACTGCAAAAATCCTTATTAAAATAGTTAGTTAAAAGATTTTTTTATTTTGGACTCCTAACTTACGAAATTAAAATCCACAACAATGTGAATTTTTTTAGAAATTATAGTCGACAAAATGATTATTTTCACCAAGATATTTGACTTAATTGAATATAATTTATACATATTGCAATAAAAGAATGTCTTACTTATAAGATAAAATTTAAAAAATCAACTAAGGTACCTCTATTATTTTTCTACAATTTTTTTAAAAGTACTATAAAACACTGCGCGCGACCCGATTCAAATCAGTCGGCAGCGAGCCTTTCCAGAGAGAGGACATGTTGCTCGGCGCTCTCCTGTGGACCTATGCTGTTCATAGTAAAAGGATAGCGCAAGCCGCGATCTATCGTAATAGATCGCGGAGATTTTGACTTGCGTTAAATTGAATAAGCGCTCTTAACACATTTTAAGCAAGAACACACACACACAATCACCTACACACACAACTCACCACTCTTTAATTAGACTGTTTAATATATAAACAATAATTGTAAATCTCGTAATTGACGTATTGTGAACATAATTAGATTAAATCAATTAATATGAGTGTTCTTAATTTGTACTTGTTTATTATATTTTTTCTAGGTGAATAAATTTCCTAGTGTTATTTAACATGATTAAAAGATTATTTAAGTACACAACAAACATCAAATTATACCTATTTGTAAATTGTCCATTGCAATTAAGTTTTAAAAAACAATACTTGATCATAATATTATGTCTATATCTACATCTACACTAATATTATAAAGAGGAAAACTTTGTTTGTTTGTTTGATTGTAATGAATAGGCTCATAAACCGATGAACCGATCGATGATGGACCGATTTTAAAAATTCTTTCACCGTTCGAAAGCTACATTATCCACGAGTAACATAGGCTAGGTTTTATCCTAGAAATCCCACGGGAACGGGAACTATGCGGGTTTTTCTTTAAAACGCGGGCGAAGCCGCAGGCGGAAAGCTAGTAGGTAATATTTCAGAAAAAAAATTACATTACATTAATATATAACAAACATACCTTTACTAGCAAACTGTTTAGGACACATAGTACAAGGAAATGACTTCAACCCAGCGTGCCTCTTTACATGCTGATTTAAATTCGTACTCGAATGAAAGCTTTTCCCACAAGTGGGGCAAAGATATGACTTATTTGTATGTATACCCATATGAGCCTTAAGCGTTGCCAAATGGGCAAAGGCCTTCTGACATAACAAACATACATGTGCCTTTATCCCTTTATGGTGATTCATATGTTCCAAGAACCTATTCTCTAAAGCAAATGTCTTAGAACATATAGAACATTTGTAAGGATGCTTTGAAACATGCGAAAGTTCGTGTTGTTTCAAAGGACTGAGTTTCTTGAACACTTTGCTACAAACCGAACAAGATAGTACTCTATCCTTTTGTATGTGTTTTCTTTTGTGGGCAGATAGAGAATTTATGGACTTGAATGTTACGGAACATAATTCGCAAGTAAATTTTTCATCTTCTTTAGATTTATTGGCAAGCAAGTCATTCAGGTTTTCATTGTTAGCTTTTGTTTTATCTAGCTTGTTAAGTTTTTTATAATGATACAATCTGTGCTGTTTTAATTTCGATTCATTTTTGAACTTCTTCTTACAGAACTCACATTCATTAACATCTGTTTTGCTTAAAGTGTCACTAAATCTATCATCGTCTTCTTGTTTTGGTTCTGTTTTAAATTTTATGTTCAACTTAGTGTCCACAAATTCTTCTTCAATTTTAATTTCAATATCATTTTGTATACACTCTTCATGGTTGGTTGTTATTTCATTTTTGTAAATGTCTTTTAGCTGTATGTCAACATTTACTGCTAACTTTCTGAACTCGTTAAATGAGATAAGGCAATTGTAACATTGTTCACATATATTTTTTGGTAAGGCATCGTCTTCTTTGATCTGAAAAATCGTTTATTTCATAATTTTAGAATGTAGGCAAAACAAGCATCAAGATAATATATAGACTAGGATTAACTTTATACAAGAGTTCATCAATCAAACACGTTACATACATTTAAAGTTGTACAAGAGTTCAATAAATTCACAATATTAATTGAATTATCTAAATTGAGCATATTTATCATAACATCAGATTTTTTACATAAACATGTTCGACAACAACTATCATATACTTCCAAAGTTGCACTTTTCGCCATTTATATAATATTATTACATTTTTTTTTTTGTGTACATAACAATAAACAAAAATAAATCAAATTATTTTATTGATGTCGACAGTCAGTCGATAGTTTCAAGAAGCTTATATCAGTGCTTATATCTAATACACTGGAGATTTCGGTATGAACATTGACGTGTAACAAGAAAATATTGCCCAGTTCATGTTTTTTATCACTTTCACACCTAACTTGGTATTGCCACTGTTAATACGAAGTTTTCCCAAGGCTACTATGTATGCTGTAATATTCTGTGCAAAAGGTTAGTTTTTGTACATGAGTTTGTTGATAAATTGCCAACAACGTCATTCAGAAGCATTGTTGGATGAGACAATTATTATTTATGCTAAATAAACTAAGTATCTGAACCAATTATTAAAAAGCGATACTCCCTGATTATGGGTAGTCACCATAATAAAATTGTAGCAACTCTCACTTTGTCAATATGGCATGTGTGTCAAAAAAATTGCGTCGCTTCGAATATTTAAGTTAATATTGTTGCTTATTTAATGAATATTTTCCGAATATAAAGAATGCATTGTATTGTGCAAAATTGCAGAAGTGTTTGGACACCAAATTCTGGCATAGAATTTCACAGGCAAGTGTATATTTACGTTATTTACAATATTCCTCAATACTCCTGCATTTACCTGTTTAGAATCATTTCAATGGCAAAAATTGTAAAATTTTGCATCATTTTAGAAAGCATTCATGTTAAATTTGTTATTTTCCTAATACTTTATCATTTTTCAACAAGTTTTCAATAAACAAAATTAACAAGTAAGGTAACCATGATGACGAGTTTTTATGGATAGTGAAGAGAATATATTGTACAGTGCGACATAAAAGAGATGAAATTAATTAATTTGGAACTAATTTTTTTTCATTATCTGGCAACCCTGAATTATCAATGCAGCTGTCAAGTTGAATAAAAATTTGTTGTTTATTTGGTGAAGTTGAGATAAAATTGTTATTTTAAACAAGAAATTTACTCAAAAAAGGAGAAATCATGAAAAAGGTTAAACGTAGCGGTGTCCGTGATGCCATATATAAAGTTTTCATTCGGTGTTTCTCATAATTTCAAGCTGAAAAACGAGAAAAATATTTGGAAAACGTTTACAGACGTACAGCAGATTATACCGGTGAGATTCTATTTATTTTTGCTCAGTACTACGTAAAATAGAATATTCCATTAGTGACGAGTGTTTAATGTACGTATCTATGGCGATTATTACGTTTTTGAAATTTAATTTGAGGTTATTTGTATGTAAACAAAAACTAGTTTTTATAGTGCGACCAGCACAATTTGAGTCAAGAAGTTATATCCAATCCAACCAGCCTTAAATAGTATAGTGATAACTACTTTCATACAGCTATCTATGAATCCTTACTTGCTACTTACTAGAGTGGACGCAGGGATCCAAAGTGAGTCTTGGCCTCCGACATAAAAAAAATAGTTTTAAGCTACTAAATAAATATGTTAAATGTACTATTTGATTTTATTCATCTTAATTCGTTTGTTATAGGGGTTTCTGAAAGCACAGTACGCAGGATAGTGGAGCAAGGGAGTAAAAATGAAGGAGAATATCTACAAAAAATGAATAAAAATATGTAGTTTTCAAATCACCTTGTTTTTTTTACCTGACGGACCCAGAAGGAGCGTAATGTGTTTGAGCCTTAGGTTTGAGCTGTATGTATGTATGTTTGTTTGTTCGTATGTTTGATTCTATGTGCGCCTCTGCAGTCTAAATGGCTTGACCGATTTCTATAAACTAATTCCAAATACATTTAAGTAAAATTTGACCTAGGTAGGTCATTTAAAATACTAATGTATTTTTGTCTTAAATTTACACGATGATGAATGAAACAACTTTAAATCGCGGTATTTATTACTTTTTATTTTTTTGATTTTTATTCTATAGTATCAAGATTGCTTGCGTCGCAGTATCAGTGTTGCTATATGAGCGACGGTGGCGCCCTCATTTTTTGTCATCTCTTTTGTGTCGCACTGTAATAACAATATTATGATGAAATTTAGAACACCATTTTCAAGATTTTTACTAGTAATGAAACAACACTCGACATCGGTATTGCACTCACATGTAGTTATAAGATTGTTCATTTTTACATTGAAATTTATACTTTTTTAACTTACCTCATATTTTTTGTTTTAGGTATTTCAGCTTTCCAAAAAGTAAAATAAAAAGAAATATATGTGCCCATCAAGGTTACTGAGGATTACGACCCAGAAAAAAATACCTTTTGAAAAATAAACTTTGTAAAGTTAGCTGAAATTTGTGCAAGGCTGCTATAAACAGTTTTTCTTTGATGATTCTGGCTTGAAATTGACCCGTCGAAGCAACGCGTTTAAAAAGATCTGAGTAGCTAACAATTTGGTAAACAGCATCTGATGCAAAACACAACTTTCCTCTATTTTCAAAGGATGTTAATGCTATATATCGGTTCATATCCAAGCTTTGTAGCCAAAAGTTATTTATAACTATCATTCTATACCAATTAAAATTGTATGTACCTACCTATAAAGTATGACCATAATATTATAATATAAATACTGTTAAAAATATATGTCGTTATTATTTATAGACCATGATTTTTAGTTTTTTCTATTTTGAAAAATCCTGAATTTACAAACCAGCGTGGTCACTCAACAGAAAGAGACAAATAACATGACTGACGTCATTGAATGTCATAGTTTCTTGTTTCAAGTTAATGGTCATAGTGCAATCTCCAGTGTATTAGAGGATATAAGCTTCTTGGATAGTTTTCGAGCATGTTTCGAGTTTTGAACCTCTCCTCTCTCCTCTACAACAAATGCCATTGTCAAAAGTGACATTGCCATTTGCTATAGTGCGGATACAGTGGAGAAAAAAAGTTCGTTATAGAATTCACATAAAATAATATTATATTCATGGTAATTAGTAAGGTATAGTGTGGGTATAGGTAAGTCAAGAAAAGAAATCCAAGGTTTAATTACACAGAACATTTGTTTTTACTGTTCTGTGTTTAATTATATAAATAAATAATAATAAATAATATTTTAATTCCAGATATTTCATTATATTAGATCTTTCACATTTTTACTCTTCGATAAAATATTTTTTTTTGTCATATTTGACCAAGAAGCTTACATCTGCTTACATCTAATACACTGGAGATTTCGGTATGAACATTTGACGTGTAACAAGAAAATATTGCCCAGTTGTTGTGTTTTATCACTTTCAGACCTAAGGGCGTATTCAGAAAGAAAGCTTGAAACTTGTAAGCGCTTATCGGCGCTTGTCAATGCTGGTTCGTTCTACACAAAGGAAGCAGGTTGAAGCAGACCAAAACAAATTTTATATGGCAGCCACCAGCATTGTTGAAGCTTGTCGGAACTTGTCGGCGCCGAACAGCGCTTATAGGCGCATGTTCATATATTTTCCTGCGCAGGTTACCAGCGCTGACAAGCGCCGATAAGCGCTTATAAGCGCTTATAAGTTTCAAGCTTTCTTTCTGAATACGCCCTAACTTGGTATCGCCACTGTTAATACGAAGTTATTCCAAGGCTACTATGTATGCTGTAATAATAAGTGCAAAAGGTTAGTTTTTGTACATGAGTTTGTTGATAAACATGTCCAAAAACTGGGCATTTCTGAAAATATACAATGACTATGAATTTATTTAATTAACTAACTTACGTGTTGAAATTGATATTTTTGGTTTTATGGCATTCAAATGCTTTTTCATTGCATTTCATTTTCGTTTATTTTTTAGCACGGCACGTGCGCTCGCCGCTCACATCCGCCTGCCTGCGTCCACTAGACGGGTCGGGGCGGGCCGCAGCGCACCGCGCGCCGGCAGAAATCCGTCTGCGAAGCGATATCCGCCAATGCGTTGCGGCCCGCCCCGACCCGATCCGTCGCTAATGGACGATGTTTCATACAAAACATAGGCTGGCGTATTTTTGCGTTGCGATGCGGCCCGGCCCGATTCGCCTAGTGGACGCCAGCCTTGAATGACTGTATCGGAGATAACTTGTGTAAAGTAAAAGTTTGTAACGTGGATTATTGTAACGGTAATGTAGTTTATTGCAGGATTTGTGTGTGCTATCTGGGCTGCAGTCCGGGGTAGTTGAGCCTTCATTTGTGGTGAGCAAGCGTCGTGTCTATGTCATGTGGATGTTGTTGGTGTTCTGTAAGGTCAGTATAGCCGAGCGGTATAGTTGTCTAATCCCGGGATGAAATACCGTAGTGCTGTAATACGAGAAGGGACGTAGGTACGAGGACGTACGATTGTCAGTATGGCCGAGGAGTGGAGAGTGGAGAGAGTCGTGAGTTTGGATTTTATATTGTTGTGTAAAAAAAAAGCAAGAAAAGAAGGAAAAAAAATAATCCATAAAAAAAATGATGCAAAAAAATGATGCAAAAAAAATGATGCAAAAAAATGATGCAAAAAAAATGATGCAAATAAATGGTGCAAAAAGAATGGTGCAAAAAAAATAAAAAGAGAGAGCGAGTTATTGAAGGGAGTCCGGTCCAATAACTCGGCTATAGGGATTGCAAGTCCGGTCTAGCATTTTGGCTATATGGATTGCAAATCCGGTCTAGCACGCTACAGGGAAACAAAAAAAAAAGATTTCCGGTCTAGCACGCTACAGGGAAACAAAAAAAAAAGATTTCCGGACTAGCACGGTTGCTGAAGGGCTTGCCGTACCAGCACATTGTTTTATTTGTCTTGTTCCCAGGTGCTCAGCCCCCCTAGCCAAGTGGCTTTCTGTTAGCGTAGCGTTCAATAGAATAGACTACGAATGAATGAGATTGACGTAAGCTGTAGATAAGCTGTAGATTTATCTACAGCTTACGTCAATCTCATACATTCGTAGTCTATTCTATTGAACGCTACGCTAACAGAAAGCCAATTGGCTAGGGGGGCAGAAGTCGCTCGAGGACGAGCGTACCTATGTCAGAATGGCCGTGACGGCGCCACCGTCGAAGCTTTAAAAAATAACGAACGGCGAACCGATAAAAAGCAGCGCGCGCGCACGACTCGGGTCCCCGTCCGATTAGGGCCCTTCTGGCCTCCTCCACTCAAGCGACAGCTCAAGCCGAGGTTCGTGGTCCCCGTCAAGGGGGGACGCCCTTGTGCATGTCGCTACCAGGGTGAACCTTCAGTTCACCCCCGCGTCCGCGTTAAAATGTAGAAGCCCTTCTGGCTAACATTGAGAAACACCTTACAAAAAAAAAAAAAAAAACGACTCGGGTCATTCGTTCGCCGACCGTTGCCCAGTGCACATCTCTCACGAGCTTACTATAACTTATTTGTGATATTTATTTTTATTAGTGGTCATAATTGTAATACCAAGTGATTTTGTGGAGACCTTCGTGTTCTTTTAAATCAATCTCGGAGCCTGACGTCTACACATTCAATAGTAACATGTAAATATGTATTCATAACCTTTTAAATTGTAAATAGAATGCGGAAGACGTAACAACTATAAAAATATTATTTCAGATTCATGTTAAAAAGACAAAATCTTTGGCAAATAACACACGCGGTTTTGGATTGTATTTAGCACATTTTAAATGCAAGAAATTCCTATATTTTGTTAAAAAAAAAGGCTAATGCTTGCTAATAAAAATACATAGGTATGTATTTTATACTTACATTGTATATTAGCTAAACAAATTCCTTTTTGTTCGCACAATTACATTCCGTAAAATGCAATTATAATAAAGTATTGGTTGTTGATCTCAATCACAATCTCATCTCAATTATCACAATAAAATAAAAAAATAAAAATAAAATAAAATGCAATCCGTATCATTTTTTTAATTACCAATAAAAATAAAAGAAATGATTAATTAAGTAGTGCTTTATTTATAAATAAGTCTTAAAAATAAAATTGAGAAAAGTTCCTTGACACATTATATTAAGTGTGGTGTTTTTTAAGGTTTTTTCTGATTTTAAGGGTCATGTGTTTGGTTTATATTATAAACAAAAGATAATCACCATCACCATAATCATCACTTATTTAACTTAAGCATGGGGGAATACATTTTAATTAATTTTTATAACAATGACGGATATTTCCGACTGTATTTGCAAAATTGTTACAACAGAAAATATTGTGAAAACTTACAAAACTGCCAAGATAAGCAGAGATTAATTCACAAAACATGTTTTATTTCCGTTAAAAATCTTCAATATAGGTTCATTAAGTTTCCAAATCCTTTTTAGTATCATTTTGTGCATCAGAATTGATATCTTTAGGTACAGTTTCGATTATTTTAAACTGTGGTGAAATATAATGTTGGGGTATATGATGCCGTAGTTCTGTCTTCAGCCGAAAACTTTCTGAACATTGTGAGCACCTGTAAAATAAGAAAAATAAATCCATACTAATATTATAAATGCGAAAGTAACTCTGTCTGTCTGTTACTCAATCACGCTAACTACTAACGCTCGTACGCTCGTACGTACACTAACCGCTCGAGCGGTCGGCGTCAACTGCTCGAGCCGTCGGTTGTTGACCGCTCGAGCCGTCGCTACCAACCGCTCGAGCGGTTGATTTTTTTGACTAGTCAAGTCATTGATTTTCAGGGGGGGAGGCAGCCGTCGACGGCTCTAGCGCAGTCAACGGCTCGAGCAGTCAGTGTATGCCTCACGACCGCTCGCGAGCCGTCAACGGCACGGTGGAATTTCGTCATGCAGTTGACGGCTTGAAGCGGTCGCGACGGCTCGAGCCGTCACGTGTACGGCGGTGAATGAATGCCTATAGTCCACCGCGCGGTCGCGGCTTCAAGCGGTCGGTCTCAACTGCTTGAAGCGGTCCGTGTACGGCCGCCCTTAGTAAAAACTAAGAGCAGCCGTACACGGGCAACTCAAGCTGTTAACGGCTATCGGTCGTACACGGACTGCTCGAGCGGTCCGTCGTTGACTGCTCGAGCTGTCGCTACAAACCGCGCAATTGACGGCTTGAAGCGGCAGCGACTGCTCGAGCAGTCCGTGTACGGCAGTGAATGAATGTAGTTCACCGCGCGGTCGCGGCTTCAAGCCTTCGGTGCCAACTGCTTGAAGCGGTCCGTGTACGGCCGCCCCAAGTTTAATGGCCCCCTGAAGTCCTGTTCCATGGATGAAAGTATATTACATGAATTGAATAGCCTATCCTAACGACTATACTCAATTCATGTTCAGAAATTGTCCAAAGCGAAACTCTGCCTACGCGTGTATTAAGCAGAGTTTCCTAGTGACCGTGATACAAGACTCTGAACATTACTACCATGAAATAAGGTGTTAATTTCAATGAATGTTTTCGAAACGCCTCTTTGGATATTTTTGACATTTTAATAGGTGATTGTGAGTTATTTATATTGTATGCTAATGATTTATTCATATCTAAATATATATATAATAAAGTAAACAATAATCTCACTTATACAACTTCTCTCCAAGGTGCATTCGTTTATGTTTCTCAAGATCGTTGCTCTGTGAGTATGCCTTATTACAAATATCACATAGGTACGGTTTCTCGCCCGTGTGTATACGGTAATGACGTGTGAGGTGTTCTTTGCTTGTGAACCTGGAAAGGATAATATGCTTTATTGTAATGGAATAAGACTCCAATTTAGATGACTGGATTTGAATTTTTAATTGTGTGAATCTGCAATCTTACTAATATTATAAAGCTGAAGAATTTGTTTGTTTGTTTGAATGCGATAATCAGGAACTAGAAATCAAGAACTACTGGTCCGATTTGAAAAATTATTTCAGTGTTAGATAGCCCATTTATCGAGGAAGCCTATATATTATGTCATTACGGTAAGACCAACAGGAGCGGAGCTACGCGGGTGAAACCGCGAGGTGCAGCTAGTGGGATAGTTGTCAAATCGGACCAGTAGTTACGGGCACAATATACAGATACATACAGTAAGGAAACTTCATACAAAATGTTCGAAATGGCTCCCCCCCATCAAGCGTGTTTTCGAGGGTATTGAGGGGGATCGATAGTAGCGGGTGACACATCCACAGATTTTGAATGACAAAGATACATAGTATGGAAAAAAGTTTAAAGTGATGTCATTTCACATTAAATAAATATCGATTGTTTCAGTTTGTAGCCCTTTCAATAAATATATTTGTAAATACCGTATCTGACTACAAGTTAAAAAGAGACTATTTTTTAATTTCTATAGATATGGCAGTATGAGTTTTAAATTATGTTGACATATTTTCTACCAAAATGATAGCTACAAATAGTACCTATATTAGGAGTCCAGTCTGTTTAAAGATCGCATCTATTTTTTACGCAATCTAGAAGAGCACGAAAATCTAAAAAAATGGAAACCTTACAAAAATCTTGTTTAAATTTATGTGCATAATTACGTAAATATTAGGGAAGAAAAAGATAGTTATTATAATTATTGTATTTTTATCGATACGTGGCGTCTCCACTTTGTCAAGCACTAAGCCTGTCAAACTATTTTCTTTTTCTTCCTAAAACAAAAAGGTAGAGGTTCTATGCTCGTATAATAATAATTTTAATTTATTTTTGCATGTTTTGTGTTTTTTAATTTATATAATTTAATTTATCGTTTTAAAAATAATTTAAGTAGTAGGTATACCTACATACAAGTATTGTAAATTCTGGTTTAAAATAATTATTGAATATATGTATAATACAAATATCAAGCATTATAAATAATTTAGGTACATTAAATAGCCTTCGGCGTCCATAACAAAACAAGATTTCGAAATATAGCACTGATAAATACGTATTTACTTTTACAAGCTGTATTAATTCGGATTGTTTCTTCTTGTAAATTCATATTTAGGCTACACCATTTTTGTATTTTAACGGGTTTTAATCTCAAAATTACCACAAAATCAACTGTGAAAAAAAGCAAACAGAAATATAAAGGCCGAATTGATATTTCGTTTTAATAACGACATTTGCATTTGCGAGCGAACTACATCTCACCAAGCTAAGTTTGCACCTCGCGTCGTTTACGTCACACTGAGGCTTAGGTAGGTACGGGCTGTAAAAAAGGATCCACTATGACTTTAAAAAAGTAAACAAATGTTTGTTAGATTTTACTTTGCATTTGTTGTTTTTAACATTATACATATTTTACGGGTACATACCGCATTCCAGCGAGGTGTAAACTTAGCTTGGTGGAGATATAGGTACCTACCTACTTGAATACTACTTAGTTACCTTACGAAATTATTCGACATTTTTCGCAAGTCAGTAAAACAAAAAGTGTTTAAAAATTTGAACGATTTATTAATTATTTTCATCGCCTTCTAGAATTCGTATTAACTCTTCAGTATTCGTCATGATACATTTCTATCATGTACATTTATCGACATACGAACGTAAAACTTCATGCACAAGCACAACACTGATGGAAAATTCCAGAAGTCGGCACTCGTATATGACGTAAGAAGCGGTCGTCTTTATCCGACCGTAGCGCTGGGCGTACTAACAAAGTAAGTTTCGGAACATGTAGGCTAGGGATGGGAACCATCAATTGAATCGCTGACATTTCATATGTAAATTTACTTAATTTTAAAGGAATTAAATGAAATACTCACAAATATTTGTAAACAAATGTTTTATTAACAATTGCTGTATTTGTTTTAAAGTTAATTAGTCAGTATAACGAGAAATATTTTGATTTATGTTTATTTTTGTATCGAAAAATCTTGGCATATGTCACGTCTCTCATGTCGGATTTTGTCGTCATGGGCGTTGCACATCAATACAATTTTTTAAAAATAATGTTAGTAATTCATCTAACTTTGGACCAGGGGGTGTCAACTCTATACGTCGAAACAGCGACATACCTACAAGGGCTATTTCAAGTGTGGCGATAGTTAAAAAAAAACGGATAGACGTAGTATGCCAGACTAAAAAAAAACATTTTTCATACCACTAATGTCAAGCTAATGTCATTTCTGACTGATGACGTACTGACGTCTGGCTATGACCAAACAAGATGGAGGAGTTGTTTGTTTTGCCGTAGCGTTGTGCAAACTGCAAGCAAAGAGATTTTAAACACTACGTTAAACTGTTTTGTTGTAAGTTTTTTTTGTTTGTTTCGACTCAGTGCGATCCAAATATCTTGAGAAAGTGACTCTGAATTGTGTGTTGCGAGATATTGACTCAGTTTATGCGTTTTGAGATAGTGACTGTACCTACCTACCCATGTGTTTTTTGAGAAATTGACTCTGTTTCTGTTTTTTGAGAAAGTGACTCTGTTTGACTGTTTGTGTACATATTTCGAGAAAGTGAAAGTGACTCTTAGAACGTGACCATGTCGTCGGTAATAAACGCCGAAAGTCGACGACGATGTTATAAGTGTGGACGTTCACCGGCTGAGGACTCACTAACTACATTGTTTCGCTTTCCTAAACCCGGAAAAACGAACACATTACGGTATGTATTCATATAATTTATGATGAATTACCTACATGTTGAATATTGTATGAATTGTATCAGGGCTTCGGTTCGAATACTTAATATAATATAGTAGTTTAATAACATTTAAATTGATTCTGGTTCACAATCAACCATCCTATAGTCAGTTTATTTTGATGTAGTTATAATTTTGTTTCAGCTGTGAATTATGGGCAAAGTACTGCTTTCCTGATAAACAATACTGGTCACCAGAATTCCAGAATAAACTTCATACAGAACATAAAATGCTCTGCAATAGACATTTTCCAAAGACATCATTTAGTGATTACCCGGAAACTTCAAAGAAGCTTCACAGATTTGCAGTACCTAGTGACATCAAAGAGGTAACTCAGTTATTTATTTAGTACACATAATATAACAAATATAATCTTTTAAAATTGTCACAAAATATTAAGTTTATAGATGTAGTCAGTAGTTTCATATTAAAATGTTTGCAGTATGTAAAACAATAAATGTTGGTTCAGAGCTCTATGGGATACACTACTAATATTATAAATGTGAAAATTCATGAAGATGTTTGAAAGCTTATTACTTAACGAATCTTAAACGGCTAAGCGAATTTGGATTAAACCTGTCACTCAGAAAGAGCATAATCTGCTTAAAATATAAGTTAGTCTTTATCTCAGGAAAATAAACAGTTCCCGAGTGATACACAATAAGTTTTCTGTATTAGATAAGCCAGCCCAGCTGGAACCGCATGCAAAGCCTATAGAAAAACAAAGGTTATATAGTGTTTAAGGGATTTTGAGATTGTATGTTAGATTTTACAATTATTGTTGTAGTAGTAGATTATGATTATTACTACTACAAAGTTTTTTTACTTAAATTTCAGGCTGAACCTCAACCAGGTCCCTCATATTGTCAGGTGCAAGTTTTGAAAGATGTGACCAACTGCTATTCTGAACCAAAACCAGTACCAACCTATAAAAAACCAATACTTGAACCTCTACCTGGGACTTCGCATGGGTTGCATGCTTCGTTTGAAGAAAATAAAGTGCTAGGAAGTGTGTGTAGTGAAAGGCAAACTAAAACCCCAAAAGAAAAATATCTGTTGGCAAAATGCAGAAAACATTTCAAACATATTTGCCAATTGCGAAATAGAATAAAAAAATTGAAAAATAAGGATATTCTAAAAGAATTAAATAAAAACGAGTCAGTTGATAAGTTAATGAAAAAATTGACTCCTACATTTGCCTTGTTGCTGCAAGCACAGATAAAAAACATAAAAAAAAAACCAAAGGAAGGAGATGGACAACAGAAGAAAAAATAACAGCACTGAGACTATATAAAAGATCACCAACTTGCTATAGACTGATGAGAAGATTGTTTTGTCTACCAGCTCCATCTACCTTAAAATGTCTTTTGAGCAAATTCTCCCTCGAAGTGGGAGTCAATAAATGTATTTTCTCTGTGTTAAAAAGAACAGCAGAACTTCAATGTGCATCTGACAATGAATACATCATCATGTTTGATGAGATGTCAATTAAAAAAAATATAAAATATAATCAAAAGACAGATACAATAGAAGGATTCCAAGACCATGGACTTCAAGGCAGATCACCAAAATTAGCAACACATGCTCTAGTGTTCATGTTAGCTGGCATTAGAAAAAAGATTAAGCAGCCTGTGGCTTACTACTTATCCAGCGAGTATGTAACAGCAGACCGTCTAGCAGTCTTGATAAAAGAGGTAATGTTATCAAAACAATCCAAAATACTAACATTAAAGCTACCTATCTAATAAAACACAGAACTCCATTTTACTGTTATCTTTTATCTTTCTGAAATATTCTGCACACATATAATATTTAGAAAAAAGTAATTTGAAACATAATTATAATGTTAAAGAATAATTTTAGATTTGTACTGAAAGTAAGTAATATCATAACCCAAATCAGTTTCCACAAATTAAATTAAATAATCATGTGTGTTAATTTGTCAATTTTTTTAGATAATACGTGAATGTCGTGAGGCGGGTCTTAGCATAGCGGCAACGGTTTGCGACATGGATGGAGTAAATCGACGAGCTTTGTCCATCTTGGGTGCCACTAGTGAAAAACCCTCCATTACTATTGATGATATAGAGATTATCAGTATGTATGACCCGCCTCATCTTCTTAAGTGTTTCAGAAATCTATTTCTGAAATACGATATCCAGTGCACTACACAAATTACATCAAACAACAAAAGTGGAATAGGTAAGAACTAATATTATTTGTTCTCATTTAGTTTGTAGTAGTGTGTATTATGATCTAAAAATGCTAAATAGTAAATACCTACACATTATTTTTTTTTTTAAATTAAATGAACTTCTTTATTTTAGGTGTTGCAAAATGGAGCCACATAAAAACTTTTTATGATCTGGACAATCAGAACCCCAATTTTGTATTTGCTCCGGGCTTAAAATTAGAACACCTCAATCCAAACAGCAAGCAAAAAATGAAGGTTAAATTGGCGGCACAAATCTTAAGCCATACGGTTGCTGCTGGGATGTTGGCGAAAATTTCAGAAGGTATATTAATAATATAGTTTTTACTTTTTAATAATATTATTTCAATCTATTAACAGAACCCTGTTTTTTGGGGTTCCATACCCAAAGGGTAAAACTGGACCCTATTATTAAGACTTTTTGCTCGTTTTATTTTAACTTTCGTTATAATGGCAACAGGTAGACGCTTGAAATATTCACAGAATATTTAGTTACATATTCACTTTAAGAATAAATAATTAAATTAAAATAAAACAAAAATTAACGGGGCTCCCATACAACAAACGTGATTTTTTTTGCAGTTTTTATAGATAATGGTGCGAATTCCTTCGTGCGCGAGTCCGACTCGCACCATGCCGGTTTTTTTTTATTATTCGTTAAGCAAAGAGTTTAAATACATTTTTACTTTCATTTTCAGGAGTACTGACTTCAGAAGCAGCTGTAACTGCAGGTGTTATTTCAAAAATGGACAAGCTATTTGATTCTGTTAACAGCGACTCCTCAGATTTGCGCCGCGGGAAAATATATGCGACTAATTTAAAAGAAACCACACCACATCTCCAGTTATTTAAGGAAATGAAATTATTTTTTAATACTTTAAAATTCTTAGGCTGCACACGCACACCGCCTTCAAAAGAAGGATGGGTGTGGACTCTGAATGCAGTCGAACTTTTATGGAATAAACTCCGAACTAAACATTCAAATGTTCAAAGCCTTGCCACCCGCAGACTACAGCAGGACCCATTAGAAAACCTGTTTGGCTGCATTCGGGGTAATTGTGGTGCTAATTACAATCCCACTGCTGGACAATTTGTTGCAGCCTTAAAAACTTCTATGTTAAGCAACCTAGCTCACCTAAGCACTGGAAACTGCGAAAGCGATTACTGCGAAAGTATAATTGATAATTATAAAGAGATATTGACCAAGTCCACAAACATATGCACAAATGATACAATTTTACAGAATTTTTCATATTCCTCAGATTTCTCTGAGGAACTTGAAAATGTATGTACTGCTGAACCATCAACTGGTGAAGCTCAGGCATGTGCATATGTTAGTGGATTTTTAGTTAAAAGACTTGATTGTACCTGCACAAACTGTCATAATATTTTAATTTCTAAGGAAAAAGGGTCAGTTGAACATTTATTTATTCAATTTAAAGAATACTCCGAAAAGCAGAGCTTGAATTATCCCCATAAAAATATAATAAATTATGTGGAATCCTGTGCTTTGGTGGCAAACAGAATGTTTGAAGATATAGGACACGAAAAGCAAGTACTTAAAAGAGTAAAAGAAAAAATTATAGAATCAGTTGATCATGAGTTTTTAAAGGCTTGTCCAGCACATTGGGAAAAAAATCTCAATTATTTTATTCACAATGTATCATATATTTGTATAAAGAGGCACTGTATATTAAAAAATCGTCAGTTCTCAGAAGAAGCTTCGAAAGCTTCTTTAAAGAGAAAAATGGATGTTTTAAAACACAAATGAAATTAAAAAATAAAGAAAATTATTATAATTCCTGAGTTTTTTTTTTTGCTAATGTTTGTAGGTCATGTTTTTGAAGTTACATTTTTCTTTCTGGTTGTGCAATAGAAATGAAAAGTTATGTCAAATTAGCATATATGACGTAGGTACCTACGTCATATATTATGCTAATTTGAGATAATTATTCATTCCTATTGCACAACTAGAAAGAAAATTTCAGTTTTGAGTAATTTTCTCTAAAATATTTCAAATATCCCGCCCTAATCGCGTTCTTTAGTTGTTCTGGGGGTGCCACTAGATGGCGCGCAGCAAAACTGTCTTTACTTTTTTTGTACGAAGTCGTCGTTCTTCTCCCTAGAGTATATTTGTTCTGTGCTTTGGACGTTATTTTTAGGACTTCTAATTAAGAGACTAAAGTGTATTAAACTGTAAATGATTACTTAGTTAACTATTTGCCTAATATACTTAAACATATTTTTGATAGAATGCAGCGTAATTAAATAAAAAAACTGATTATACGAGCAGTGATATTTTGGTCGAAAATATACGACTCTGGCGGTGGTCTGGCCCGAAAATATTTGTCGGATTAATCCGACGTAGGCGGTTAAAAGGTTAAAGGAAGTGCTATATCTATATAAACTTATCTATGTTCCACTTACTTCATAGGACAAACATCACATTTGTGTGGTTTGATACCCAAATGTCTCAATCTGTGCTTTGTCAGAGAACTGCGACTTGTAAACGTAACTCCACACTGATCGCAGGCACACGCTGGCTCCCCTGTATGTGTTCTCATGTGCGACTTTAACTCTCCTATAAACATTAATTAGTAAAATTTACACTTGTTATTTATATTATAAAACATACTTAACATATTTTAAGCATGAACACACACACACATAAACGCACACACGCAATCACCTACATGCACAACTCACCACACTTTAATTAGTTACTGTATAATAAATAAACAATAATTTTAAATCTCGTAATTGACGTATTGTAAACATAATAAGATTAAATCAATCATATTGTAAGCTGTGAAGTTTTCATAAATAAATAAGGCTTTTTTTAATATGAGTGTTTTTAATTTGTACTTGTAAAATATTAATTAAGTACACAACTACAAACACAATTATATTTGTAAATTGTCCGTTGTAATTAATTTTTTAGAAACAATACTTGACCATAATATTATGTAGGTATAGGTAATATTTCAGAAAAAAAAATTACATTACATTGATATATAACAAACATACCTTTACTAACAAACTGTTTAGGACACATAGTACAAGGAAATGACTTCAACCCAGCATGTCTCTTTACATGCTGATTTAAATTCGTACTCGAATGAAAGCTTTTCCCACAAGTGGGGCAAAGATATGGCCGCTTATTTGTATGTATACCCATATGAGCTTTAAGCGTTGACAAATGGGCAAAGGCCTTCTGACATAACAAACATACATGTGCCTTTATCCCTTTATGGTGATTCATATGTTCCAAGAACCTATTCTCTAAAGCAAATGTCTTAGAACATATAGAACATTTGTAAGGGTGTTTTGAAACATGCGTGAGTTCGTGACGTTTCAAATGACTGAGTTTCTTGAACACTTTGCTACAGACCGAACAAGAGAGAACTCTATCCTTTTGTATGTGTTTTCTTTTGTGGGCAGATAGAGAATTTATGGACTTGAATGTTATGGAACATAATTCGCAAGTAAATTTTTCATCTTCTTTAGATTTATTGGCAAGCAAGTCATTAAGGTTTTCATTGTTGGCTTTTGTTTTATCTAGCTTGTTGAGTTTTTTATAATGATACAATCTATGCTGTTTTAATTTTGATTCATTTTTGAACTTCTTCTTACAGAACTCACATTCATTAACATTTGTTTCACTTAAAGTGTCACTAAACCTATCATCGTCTTCTTGTTTTGGCTCTGTTTTAAATGTTATTGTTAACTCAGTCTCCACAAATTCTTCACTTTTAATTTTAATATTATTTTGTGTGTACTCTTCATGGTTGGTTGTTATTTCATTTTTGTAAATGTCTTTTAGCTGTATGTCAACATTTACTGCTAACTTTCTGAACTCGTTAAATGAGATAAGGCAATTGTAACATTGTTCACATATATTTTTTGGTAAGGCATCGTCTTCTTTGATCTGAAAAATTTTATAAATCATAATTTTAGAACGTAGGCCAAACAACTAGATCAAGATAATATCATATAATATATAGACTAGGATTAAGTTTATTCAAGAGCAAGAAATCAAACACGTTACATACATTTAAAGTTGTACAAGAGTTCAATAAATTCACAATATTAATTGAATTATCCAAATTGAGCATATTTATCATAACATCAGATTTTTTACGTAAACATGTTCGACAACAACTATCATATACTTCCAAAGTTGCACTTTTCGCCATTTATATAAGTATTACAAAATTATTCTTGTGTACATAACAATAAACAAAATATTCAGTTAAGACGAAATAAACAAATTATTTTAGTTAATCAATTTTTTTTATTGAGATTGTAACTAATTAATCGTCGATAGTTTTCGAATGTCGATCGGTTTTCGATTTTCGAATTTTGAACCAATGTTTTGAACCTCTATATCAAATGCCATTGTCAAAACTCAAAAGTGACATTGCCATTTGCTACAGACTATAGTGCGGATAGGTACAGTGTAGAAAAAAAGTTCGTTATAGAATTCACATAAAATATTTTCATGGTAATCAGTCAAGAAAAGAAGTCCAAAGTTTCATTATATTAGTTATATTAGATCTTTCCACGATCTTTCACATTTTTACTCTTCGATAAAATATATTTTTTTTGTCATTGACACATTTTTCTGACAGTGACATACAAGTTCTTTTTTATTTCTAAAAATACCATAATTATTTTAGTATCTGTGGTAGGCTGGAAGTGATACGAGTTTTATAAAGATCATTTTCCTATTTTTTCGGAAAATAATTAAATAAATAATAATTAGTGATTGGATTTTGAACATTACTCGGTAAGATATTTTAATAGATTTGAGACATCATTAATTGTGAAATAATGTATCACTGGCGAGAAACAATTGAAGCGCATTTATAAAAATATTTGCGCATTTTAAATCGCTTTTTGTATAAAACTGGCATACAATGTTATTGCGTATTTATATTTAAGAAAATATATTATTTGTAAAACAGTCATTTCAATTTTTTAAATTACGTAAGAAATCTTTTACCGGTTCACCTTCAAAAAGAAAATATACCTAAGTACTTAACTATATATATATATATTTTTTATTTTTTAAGTACACATAAATAATTAGTTTCACAAGTCAAAGTCTATATTTTATTTTTAAATAAGATCGCAGGAATCGAATTTATTTATCATGTAATTTTTAGAATATCATAAATATATAATAGAAATAAGTATAGGAAATCTAGCAGAAAATATTATATATGAGCCCGACACAGTAAAGTACCAATCACAGTTCATCCTCAGTCTTGTAAAGTATTCTATTACAAGAAACACTAAGAACCGAGGAACTGTGATCAGCACTATACTGTGAATTAGGCTTTCCATTTTTTTCATCCACTAGCGGTCCGCCCCGGCTTCGTCCGTGGTACATATTTTGCAATAAAATGTAGCCTATTTTCTATCTCAGCGTCTAAAGATTGTCTGTGCCAAATTTCATCAAAATTGATCCAGTAGTTTATGCGTAAACCATACATACAAACCTTTCCTCTTCATAATATTAGTATATGTCATCCACTAGCTGTGCCCTATAGTTTTACCTGCATTGCTCCGCTCCTGTTGGTATTTATATGATAATATATAGCCTATTGCTTTCCTTGATAAATAGACTATGGACTATTTAACAGTGGAATAATTTTTTATATCAAACCCATAGTTTGAATAATGCATTAAAGCAAACAAACTCGTCAGCTTTATTATATTAGTACAGATAGGTACATCAATCATAATATTATAAAATATGACAACTGATATAGAACACACAAAAAATTGGTTACTAATTCCTCTGATTACTCAAATTTTCATGAATTATATCTGTTTGACTAATTGTATGTGTGGGGCTTCTCATAATTAAATTACTTAGTACTCAAATAGCCAATTTGTTTGAGTACTTACCTTATTTGGATTCTTGTAAAATAAACAAATGATGAAATTTATTTGATAATCTTTATTAATTATTTAATTGAATGGTTGTATTTAATATTGGAGAACATCTGTTGGCTATAATATTGGAAAAAAACATAACTGATGCAGAAACTATACTTACAAAAAAAATATTACTTCTTCATACTTAACTACTAAAGAAAAAATGGTAAATTTTTTTTTTCTCAAAGAACTATAAAGAATAGAAATGTTAAATCTAAAACTTTATTGATACTACATTATATTCTATTGCAACTATTATAACCTGCAATCTAAGGAATTATATTTGTTTTTTGTCTGTATAATTTTAAAAAGTTATCTAACTACTGAATTTAAAACTATCTCCACAGGTTCTTCCTTCCTTTTCTCAACTTATCCTTGCCATTGACCTTTCTTACTCTATCTAGTTTCTAATGGTGTAAATGATTAAATGGAAGTCTGTAGGCACGGTATTACGAAAGCATTTGCTACTGAACCTGTTGATAAGCTTACTTAGAGGTCATTGTGACCCCGTTTATTTTAGAAAAACATCAAAGTAAATACAAATCGTCAGTATAACGCCGGTCGTGGTAACGTGCGGTTGTGTGCGTCGCGGATAAATTTTGAGGTAATTTTATTTTTTCGCCCAAAAATATCATGAAATTGTGATAAACTGTGCACTATGACATCACCATAATAAGGTCAAACTGATCATCTCAATCCTTATCTTGTATGTTATAGAGCAGTGTTAATTAACGGAGTACCTTGAATAATCGTTGTTAAAATAATTAATATTCATTAAACTAAGACTCAATTAATTCAAGAGTACCATAATAAAGGTAGCAATTAATACGCATTTCTTATTAATTATTATGTCAGTTTTTGTTACAATCCCATCGTCTTCCATGGTCGCGCTAAAACAGAATTCTGCCCAATTTACATAGTTCTTCGAACTTCGTAAAACCTGTATAGGTATTAGAGCGAATTTCGGAAACGCGGTGTGTTTTTTTTTAAGTCTATAACTTGCAATGAAGGGCACCTTCGCCTTGTTAGGAACGAAATGAACAAGTATATCATAATCTACATCTTATCATCCTAACGTGACCTTTAGTCTTGTTCTGCCTACGATTCTTCTTGCATTAAAAATGGAATAATATTCATTTTTATGTAAAAAAGTATTATTGTTTTCAACGTTCGTGTTTTATGTCAATTTGTTTGGTGCAATCGTGTCTTAGAAGATAGAGCCTGCATTGACTAACGGTACTTACGCATAATCAAGTACTGCGGGCCTTTGCTCTTGGGCCATACATATTGCGCCCGGTTTGACCCTCGATAAATAATAGTTGAAATATAACTTATGAATAATCTTACAAAGTTTTCATGATCGGGTTATTAGTACTTCCGAAGATTACCCCTACTAAAAAAAGTTGAAACTGCCTGGATATGCAACCACAACAAGATGACTGGCTTGCTTAACAAATAATTTACTTACTTCTTAAAACTGCATGTTCTATTTACCTACGTGTCTAATTACTATCATCTAACAAATAAACCAAGGAGTACGTAATACGAGTTGTTAGGGAAGGATAATTTGAATATATTCCGTTCACTATATCCTCTATGTCCACAGCAATCGCGTAACCACAAATAGCTGAAGACGAATACCCTTCTTAAGTATCAAATAACAATATGTGATAAGTTAATTAGTAATTAATTTAATAATACTAGATTAGGATTTGGCTGTGTCTATATATCTAGGTATAACTGAAACATAAAGTGTTCGTGTTTCCTCTCAATTCTTATGTAGAGAATATTTTACATGTCTCTCTAGTTATAACATACGGGTACCACCAGAAGGAAGATACCCAGTTCTTTGGAAGGCACAGGTCCATCACACTGAGGCCCTTTTGATAACTTTAATGTGTAACTTTTGGGACACCAGCTACAGTCTGCCCATGACTGCACTAAATTCTTATCATTATATTCTTCAAATTTTCATGCATCGCAATTAACCCTAGAACCGTACCCATATTAGAATTTCATTAACGGTACCCAGGGGTACAAGTGTACCCCGATGAAAAAAACAAGATGACAAAATGATTATTAGCTTTTATTAAATGTTGACTTATTAAGGTCTACTAAACATTCATTTGAGTCTTATTAATTTAATTTATAATGGCATTTTTATATTTTTTCTACAATTTACACACACTTTACGTTGTTGAACAAAATTTCTTAAATATTTTCACTTGGTGAACTGTATGCGTGACTGACGGACTTTAGACGTGGATATTCACAGTGACATTCCATATTCTAAAACAGCAGTGGTCCCTGCTGTAATAAGTAAAAGTTGCCGTAAAATATCTCCAATACTTATTTGTAGAGATGTCGTGGTCATATCGTAGATTTGATCATTTCATGATATGAGTGGCCATTTCACGAAATGGTCGCATATCGTGAAATGGCCAATTTAGTTTGGCCACATCATGATGTGGTTTGGGCAGATCAATGATAAGAAATCGTTTCACGATATGGCCAATTAACGCACGGTTTTTTCATGAAATGATCAAAATTATTTGATCATATCGTAAAATAGTTACATTAATCGTTGGTAGAGGCGCTGCAAGCTCTGTGTTTATGTGATAAGATGGCGGCCGCTGGCGAAAATTAAATTATTCGCAGTTAAAAACTTCATAATTCGTTTAATAACAATATTATGAAGAAAGTCATAGCAAAGAATTTACGACGAAGAGGTGAGTAAGTAGTTATTATGGAAAATGTGGATATCTTATATGTATTTAAGAAAAAATGCGACTTAAATAAAATAATTTAAGAAACTACTAGTTACTTACTATATTATTATAATTGTTTGTTTTTTAAAAAGCGATCCGCTTCTGGCACTCGCCGGCCGCTGCCGCGGCACGCTCGCTTTGCTCGCTCGGCTCGTGCGTTGTTTATCAAAGTCTAACCTAACCTAACCTAACTGTTTTCTATTGCAAAAACGATTCGCTTCTGGCATTCGCCGGCCGCTGCCGCGGCACTAACTTAAATGACATTAAACAAGTTTTTAGAATATAGTTATTCTGAATTTTTTTTAATATTTTATGGACTCTTTATATTTTATACGATCTGGCCAAATGTGGATGACCAAATCGTGAAACGTTGACGATTTAACGATCTGATCAAATTATGTTGGCCATTTCACGATATGCGACCATTTCGTGAAATGGCCACTCATATCATGAAATGATCAAATCTACGATATGACCACGACAGAGACATTGGCAAAGTTATGTATTAAAATCGATCTTCTAAGTGAAGTTTTTTCTAATGAAAAATGAAAATTTTTTCGTCAGGTTCATATTTTGATGCCTCACAAAGTACCAGCTCTTCTTGTTATTCCTCCTCCCACAAAATATTCAAAATGAATTCATCAATTGCCATCTAAAAAAAGAAAATGTACAACTCTGCTATACAAATCATGCAGCAAATTATAAATTTGTTGAAAATAAGAAATCCTACACTATTTCACAATAACAGTATGTATATAACAATATGTATGTAAAGTAAAATTATAATTGTACATCAAATTTATCAATAATAAATATAAAATAAAGGACCAAAGAGCGAAAAACAAAAATAAATGCACCTTGAAATACTTACGTTCGTAGTACCCAGGGGTACTGGTGTACCCCGACTGGTTCGTACGACGTCTTCTCAATAGTTTGATCACTGCCCGAATACGGTATCTACGTGTCTTCTCGTCCCCGACAAATACACGGACGCGCAAAAGAAACCGTTGTTTAGAAAAAAAGATATAGAAGATTTTCTTTCATTTTTTTCATTTGTACCCCAGGGTACGGTTCTAGGGTTAATTTATTGTACCTACTTGTAATTAACATAAAAACCTATTTATTGTTTAATGGTAGTATGATAAACTCGTGATATAGCTAAGTGGATAATTGCCATGTACCTAAGTGATTGTGAGGTGTTAATATTATATGATTGTATTTTTGTTCCTTTTTAATTATTTAATTAAACATATTATGGAGAACCATAGACTTATAATGTTCATTCCTTGTATTGTGTTCTGCCTGATTTATAGACAGTGCTAAATTGAAAGCGATTCCTAATTGTCCTGGTCCGTTATTATTATAAATTCCTTCTAAAATATTGGGATATTATAATTGAGTTATAAGATACCTACCACTCATTATTGATTTCAATTTGTCTCTCAAACTTATAAATTTATTTTACTTTTATCTCAAGATGCTCAAGCCTTAATTCTACCCATAAAATTACATCATTGAAAGCTTCGCTTGCTTCGTTCTGTTCGAAATTTAATCATTTATTCAGCATAATTCGAAAACATTTTTATATCAAGTACTTCGGAATTGCAATGTCTCGCTCATATTACCATCTCATTAATATTTACGAGCGTTATCTAATCAGTGAGTATTGTTACTTGACAGTTTAACATCTGTTTTAAACAGGTTGTTGATTGTTCCGAAGTTATTTTATAAAGACCAAAAGGTGCCCAAAGGAATATTTTTATACCTATCCTCACTTTATGAATTATGTGCTATTATCTTGTTTTCGTAATCGTAACTAAAGGACGTTAAACATTGGACACATGCCGCTACCAAAAATTTGCGCTCCATGATGTCCAATTTTGGATATATACCCTGGACCCAAAAAAATACTACACCCATAAGAAATGGGCATATCCGAAGCTGTACTTGATTGCAAATAACGTCTTCGACATTTATTTTACGGTGTTCCTAGCCAATCACAAAGCAGCTGCGTCTTCCGCAGTGTTATCCCTACCAAAACATGGAACAAATTATACTATGTATTTTCCGATCGTGGCGAAGGGTATTGGCCATATTTCCCAACCTTTCTTTATTTAAATGTAACTTACAAAGTAAGGTTCTTAATTAACCTGAATGACCTTATTACTTACGTTTATAGCTTTTACGTTAGCGATTATCGCACCTTCCACAAAATTATATTATGTTTCGTACTTGAAATGTTCGGAAATACCTATCTTTAATCTTGTTTGCTTAACCCTTAATTCGACAGATTTTTTTTATAATTAAATTTGTATCTGTGTTACTAATTTCAGTTCTTAGCTTATCTAAGACCTTAAAAAAAATACAAAAAAAAATCTATTGTTTTCAGTTTCCTGAAAAACCTACGTCCTGTATACTGGACCATATCAAGTTTACAACAAATTGATGCACTTGAATCATGTGTAGTATATTTCTCATTGTCAAAAAGATAGAATATAAAAACCAGAGGTTCAATATAATATTATTCAATATATTTTGGTAAATTAAGTCTCAAAG
The DNA here is from genome assembly GCF_905220415.1 of Colias croceus. Lineage (NCBI taxonomy): Eukaryota > Metazoa > Arthropoda > Insecta > Lepidoptera > Pieridae > Colias > Colias croceus. The sequence goes on along the minus strand of NC_059550.1, from coordinate 8,356,115 downwards.
TTACATCGTTTTACGCTTAAACACTAGAAGTAACTCTTAAATCTTATAAATTATAAAAATCACTATTATGTTTTGAACATAATAATAAGTAATCTATACAGTCTTCATAATAATCAACATTTAGTTAAAATAATCAGTCTCAGTTATAAAAATGAGTATCAAAAATATCGATGTAAGTAGATTGTTAATCATTATTTTATCTATCTACTTTATTTGAAAATTATAAAAGCAATTTCTTTTGGTCACTAAGCACAACCTCTGTTTGCATTTGGAACACTGCATGTTCGTTTTATTGTTCTTGCAGAACTTACAACGTCCATAAGTGGTATATTCAGGCCAGAGGTTGTATCCATCATAACGTACAGAAACTGGGGACCTCGGTGCACTTGGGTTTTCGATCAGAGCTTTTTTCTGTACAGGGTTTGGGGGTTCCGTCTCAACCGATCTTCCCTTTTGCCACAATTCAACTGCCAACCTCTGTCTAAACTTTTTTAAGTTTATGTTTTTCAGGCTCTTCATGTTGCATTCTCTCCTGTAGAGCAGCCAAGCATTGTTAACTTATATGTTTAACATTTGGCCAAAGATGTTCATGTACCAACGACGGCTCTTGAAAGATGTTCTGTAAAGAACTATCAACATGTCGCACAGATCAACGCCTCCCATATGTTGATTATAGTAGCTGACTAATTGGGGACATGTAACACCAAGTTTTCTTTTCTGTTCTTTGCTCCATCTCTTGACCTCTTGAACAGGGTAAGCATCTGCATAAGAACAAGCCAAAGTCACAACCTTATATTATAGAAACATTTTACAATGACGATCTTTTTATCGTTATCTACGACTTGGCTAAATCTTGTGTATCATTTTCGGAACTGTCTAATAAATTCATGCACTGTAAGCTTGAGTCAATGGAAGGGCAGGATGAGGAGGACAAATCTTCAGTTCTATTATGAATAGCAATATCCTCATCAGGTTCAGAATCAGTGTCTATATCGGAAGGAGCATATTTAGGCGGTACCAATGCTACTAAGAGTTGTCCTCTTGACATTAAGCTCTAAAAAAGACAAAAATAGTAAAATTCAAAACATATTAAATGCGGATCCCTAATATAGTATTATAATAAACAACAAAAGTTAATTTTCTAATAAGTCGACAACGAGAACAATACTGGACATATAATTTTGTATATAGTTTTCTACAACTTTGATATGGGGAAGAATACTGGACATTCAGGTAGTGGGTCTTGTAAAAACGAAACAAATCACAGTAAGACAATAAATATATTATAAGTAGCTTTACGTGTATTTTATCTGGAACTTTCAATGATACTACGAAAAAAATAAGCCGTAGAAAATGAATAAAGTGCAACTTATCGAGAGCCTGCGCGGCATGTTGCTTCTCCCCGCCATCTCGCCGGTGACTGCTCGATTCCCGTCGAAGTGTGTGCCTCACCGATTTTTGACAACGTAGTTAGATAGTTAAGGATTCGATTGTGTCGTTTTAGTTCAAGTTATTAGGTCTAGTTTTTTAGGCAGATTTTTTTTTAGTCAACGCGAAGTATACTGCACGGCGTCGAATTAAGGGTTAATAAACGAATATGAGTATGGCCGCCAAAAATTGTACATTCAAGAAAAAAAAAATGTCCTTGTCATTTTATATAGCACCAGATTTTTTTATATAGTAATTATGGTAGTTTTTATATAGTTTCAGCTTCACTATGTTATATTTATCATTATATTAATAATTTAAATTAATTTTGAGTGCCTTTAACAAGCTCAATATTTTTTTTTTGAAATGCTTATTTTCCTTTCCATACTAAAATCATGTGTCCCACTTAGTCATCTCACACTTTGAAGTCACAAAATTATGCAAAAATCTATTGATACCTGTAAAATTTTGGTATTTCTAAATTATTCTGTAAACTTGTGGATAGTTTTAACAAGTTCTAATAAAAATAACATAAAAGAAATTAATATAAAACTCACTTAAAACTATGTCCCACTTTTTTTCACGAATGATACTTCACGCACGGTTACCATGAAATAACACCCTAAATAACTAGATATCCAAGCCACAAAAATATTTTTAAGTAGTGGCAACACCGATTTAAATGTTGGCCAACCTTTAGAAGAAAAATCGCCATTTTGTTACTGTCAAAGTTAATCGAAAGGTAGTCGGCATTTTTGCTTCGCAACATTTTAATAATTTTGAGTGAGAATTATGCAAGGTAAGAATACAAATTTACTATATTATTTAAATTATGTGTGTAGCTTTAGTGACCTAGTAACAAATCAAACTATGCGGCGTCTTATTACTACAATACTTTGGCGAATAAAGGCTTTTTAGGTTATGTCCAACCATATTTTTATTCACGAATGATACCATGTGTTACTATTGTGTTACGTAACATCCGTGAGCGGCTCTTAGGGGTAGTACTCACTAGAGAATCTAAACTTAAAAATTTACTTTTTTACATAAAGAGAACCCACTTCAAAAACTATCATGTTTCGGAAGTTAGTAACTTTTTTACTATAATAATTCGTATTCGTAATTAATATCATAAGTTGTGAATGATTCTTGCATTTGTAAGTATTATAGAAATACAAAATTTGAGAAATAAAACTTTTTCTTTAATATTTAAATTTGTTTTATTGAGTTTTAAAGTAATTTAATCAAATAATTTAATTAACAATATAAAACAGAAATGTAAAAAAAATCTCCTGCATTATTAGTTGTAATGTACACTAGGCTTAACAAAATCACGTATGTTACTATCAGTCACGTATGTTACGGTGTGTTACGACTTCACGACTGTTATTGTACAATATTTGGCGGCCATACTCATATATATTTTATATGTTTGATAAAAAATTCCTAAGTCGACACTTGAGCCAAATAGCTACCTAATTATTTAGACTACATCAAAATCTTACTAGTATCACGTAAATTTGCTATAAATCTCCGGGATTAGCATTGTAGAGAATAATATAGTACGAGTCAATGGAGATTTAAATTGGTTAGGTTTAGTTCAGACTTCAGACAGATATTTTGCGAAGCGTTAAGGGTTGTGCTCTACCCTTAACATCTCAAGGCCCAGCAATTTCCAGGCCTTACTTTTTTTCTTGTCTTTTATCATTGATAGTCACAGTTGATAGTACCTACATAGTACTTATTATGTATATAATATATTCGACTTGGGATATTGTGAGTAGTTAAAAGTTTAACATTTTATTTGCTATTATGTTAACTGTGGTCTGTGCTTATACTAGTAAGAAAAATGAGAGCGTGTCCGTAAATTTATAAACCCAGATACTATCACGTTTTACTATTTCTATGTTAAGGTTAGAATAAATTACCCATATCGTTTTACATGATACATACATGTAGCATAAGTAAGTACTGTATATAATATAAATTGTAACGTAATATCTACATGAAATTTATATCCTACAATTGTAGTAGTTAGTTAATAAAAACAACTTCAGTAGGAGAAGTTTTAATATAAAGCATCCATAAAAATATTAGTGGGAAGTCTGTATGTTTAAATATTGTTTTATTTGTTTCAATAAATTGAAAATTTAAGAAATTTGTGCGTAAGTAGTCGGTATCGGGCTATGATATATAAAAGAGCTAGATACGTTACCCGCTCTCTATTTTGGCAAGAAAAAACTCAGGTAAGTGCCCGAGTTTCACTTAGTCACGCACCATTCAGCGTCGTGGCTGGACGTTCTTTTTGTATTTTAATCGGCAGTTGTTATTACGAAGTACATGAGTGAGACATGTATTATGTCTCGTGCGTGAGAGTGAAAGAGAGAACAACTGTATTGGTGATAATGCGTTAGTAAGTAGGTATGTATTAATTACGCTGTTTTTTAGTGCAATGATGTTGGCGTATGCCGCGTCTACTAGTATAATAGGTCATTGGTATCGGGAATTTCACTACAAAAGTTTTAAATAAGCAGTCATTCTTATTAGAAATTCTATTATTAGTATATTATATTATGCAAATCTAGACTAGCGTTATGCCAAAAAATATGTTTATAAATAAACTAAATACTTGAGTCTGTTTGTATGAACGATTACTGCTTATCGGTCATATGTTTCTTTATAGCGGTAATTTAGGTACGCCGTACGTACCTACATTAAATATAATTACGCTTTAAAGATAAATTTTTCATGTTCTATAATTTTTGGTCTCCAGACAAAACATGTGTTGATATATTGTTATATTATCTATGGTCTATCAAAAATTACGTGACTGACGCAGAACTTGTTTATGAACACAAAAAAAAAATTATCGTCTGACTCCCTGACCTGGTTGTTGCGGAATAATTCCTGAAATATATTATATTAACGTTCGATTAATTAAACGATAAGTATATATTTTAATTTATTACATTAAGAAATCCTCAATTGTAATTTTCGAAAAATTGTGTAGTTTCTAGTACCTACTCCTATATGTATGCAAAGAATACGCAGTAATTCTCACGTTCATAACCACAGTTCGTAACAAACATTAATTAGTCAAATCACGGCGACCTATAATTTTAATATTATGTATATCTAAGATTAGTACAAATAAATAATTTTGACTGATATTGATGCAGATGATTTCAAGATTTCAATTTTAATGCATGATATGGATCATGCGTGATCATGCTTTAAAAATTTATGACCAGGAAAAATTTAACTAACTCGACCTAGCTGTTATACCCGCAGCTTCGCCCGCATGGTCATAATTCATTGTACCTACAAAATTTCGTCCAATATTTTATCCTCTTAGTCTTGGTGGGGGTATATCAAAATCCTTTCTTAGCAAATGAAAAAACGTTTTGCGGTGTCTGTCTGTAAGTACCCATGCCAAACTTCAGCCCGATCGGCCCAGAAGTTTGGGCTGTGCGTAGATCAGTCAGTCAGTCAGTCACCTTTGCATTTTATATTAGGTAATTAATAGAAGATTAAACAGTATCTTATTGCAAACCGTTATCTGTTAGTAAACATGAATGTTCACGTGCCGCGAAAGAGTTTTTATCTTATCAATTAAGCTAGGTGCGATAGACCCATCTTTAAGCCATTTATTTGATACTCATGACGCTGATTACGATAAATTACATTGATAATGATTATGATGATTCGAATATCTTTAAAGAAGCGTAGAAGCTGGATGAGCTATGAAATTTGTTATATTTTTTTTAAACAGACGCTATGAAAGTTGTGCTAAACAAGTGATGACTGCGTTAAAAACAACCGACTTCAAACTTGCACTTGCAAAATTTACAAATACCTACAGACAAAAATGCTCATAAAATAAAAACTACTGGGCCTATCCGAATAAAATTTTTATGTGACCAATTCGACACCATCCCGCATCGAACAAAAAAAGAATCACGTAAATCGGTTCAGAAACCTCGGAGTAATCGGTGTACATACATAAAAAAAATATACCGGCTGAATTGATAACCTCCTCCTTTGTTTTAAAGTCGGTTAAAAATAAATTGTAGTTTTGGATGGATTGTGAGTGCTAAAATGTCAGATGAAATATTCGTCCTATAAACAAGCTGATTCCTTCTAAAATATTGGGATATTATAATTGAGTTATAAGATACCTACCTACCTCTCATTATTGATTTCAATTTGTCTCTCAAACTTATAAATTTATTTTACTTTTATCTCAAGATGCTCAAGCCTTAATTCTACCCATAAAATTACATCATTGAAAGCTTCGTTTGCTTCGTTCTGTTCGAAATTTAATCATTTATTCAGCATAATTCGAAAACATTTTTATATCAAGTACTTCGGAATTGCAATGTCTCGCTCATATTACCATCTCATTAATATTTACGAGCGTTATCTAATCAGTGAGTATTGTTACTTGACAGTTTAACATCTGTTTTAAACAGGTTGTTGATTGTTCCGAAGTTATTTTATAAAGACCAAAAGGTGCCCAAAGGAATATTTTTATACCTATCCTCACTTTATGAATTATGTGCTATTATCTTGTTTTCGTAATCGTAACTAAAGGACGTTAAACATTGGACACATGCCGCTACCAAAAATTTGCGCTCCATGATGTCCAATTTTGGATATATACCCTGGACCCAAAAAAATACTACACCCATAAGAAATGGGCATATCCGAAGCTGTACTTGATTGCAAATAACGTCTTCGACATTTATTTTACGGTGTTCCTAGCCAATCACAAAGCAGCTGCGTCTTCCGCAGTGTTATCCCTACCAAAACATGGAACAAATTATACTATGTATTTTCCGATCGTGGCGATAGGTATTGGCCATATTTCCCAACCTTTCTTTATTTAAATGTAACTTACAAAGTAAGGTTTTTAATTAACCTGAATGACCTTATTACTTAGGTACGTTAATAGCTTTTACGTTAGCGATTATCGCACCTTCCACAAAATTATATTATGTTTCGTACTTAAAATGTTCGGAAATACCTATCTTTAATCTTGTTTGCTTAATAAACGAATATATCCATACTAATATTATAAATGCGAAAGTAACTCTGTCTGTCTGTCTGTCTGTTACTCAAACACGCCTTAACTACTGAACCAATTTGCATGAAATTTGGTATAGAGATATTTTGATACCCGAAAAAGGACATAGGATAGGTTTTATCCCGGAAATCCCACGGGAACGGGAACTATGCGGGTTTTTCTTTACTGCGCGGGCGATGCCGCGGGTGGAAAGCTAGTATTTCATATGTTTGATAAAAAAGTCCTGGCGACACTTGAGCCAAATAGCTACCTAATTATTTAGACTACATCAAAATCTTACTAGTATCACGTAAATTTGCTATAAATCTCCGGGATTAGCATTGTAGAGAATAATATAGTACGAGTCAATGGAGATTTAAATTGGTTAGGTTTAGTTCAGACTTCAGACAGATATTTTGCGAAGCGTTAAGGGTTGTGCTCTACCCTTAACATCTCAAGGCCCAGCAATTTCCAGGCCTTACTTTTTTTCTTGTCTTTTATCATTGATAGTCACAGTTGATAGTACCTACATAGTACTTATTATGTATATAATATATTCTACTTGGGATATTGTGAGTAGTTAAAAGTTTAACATTTTATTTGCTACTAGCTTCCGCCCGCGACTCCGTCCGCGCGGATGTCGGTCTTCGCGTGGATGGTTTATTTCTCCATTTAGAGTAACTCTGACAATGACATCTTATAATAATATCTATTGGACCCAAATACGGCTAGGCCTATAATAATACGCAACGTGTATTCGCGGTTCTACAGAACAACGTCTATGGATAAAACTGAAAAATTAAGATAATTTTTTTTCTACGTATTTTTCCAGGATAAAAAGTATCCTATTTTACGCCCAGGATAATAAGGTATAATTATACCAAGTTTCATCGAAATCGAACCGTTAGTTTTCACGTGATGCCTTCACATACAGACAGACAAACAGACAGACAGACAAAATTTTTTTAATCACATATTTGGGTTTGGTATCGATCCAGTAACACCCCCTGCTATTTATTTTTTCAATATTTTCAATCTACAGATTTATTATATGTATAGATTATGTTAACTGTGGTTTGTGCTTATACTAGTAAGAAAAATGAGAGCGTGTCCGTAAATTTATAAACCCAGATACTATCACGTTTTACTATTTCTATGTTAAGGTTAGAATAAATTACCCATATAGTTTTACATGATACATACATGTAGCATAAGTAAGTACTGTATATAATATAAATTGTAACGTAATATCTACATGAAATTTATATCCTACAATATTGTAGTAGTTAGTTAATAAAAACAACTTCAGTAGGAGAAGTTTTAATATAAAGCATCCATAAAAATATTAGTGGGAAGTCTGTATGTTTAAATATTGTTTTATTTGTTTCAATAAATTGAAAATTTAAGAAATTTGTGCGTAAGTAGTCGGTATCGGGAATTTCACTACAAAAGTTTTAAAATAAGCAGTCATTCTTATTAGAAATTCTATTATTAGTATATTATATTATGCAAATCTAGACTAGCGTTATGCCAAAAAATATGTTTATAAATAAACTAAATACTTGAGTCTGTTTGTATGAACGATTACTGCTTATCGGTCATATGTTTCTTTATAGCGGTAATTTAGGTACGCCGTACGTACCTACATTAAATATAATTACGCTTTAAAGATAAATTTTTCATGTTCTATAATTTTTGGTCTCCAGACAAAACATGTGTTGATATATTGTTATATTATCTATGGTCTATCAAAAATTACGTGACTGACGCAGAACTTGTTTATGAACACAAAAAAAAATTATCGTCTGACTCCCTGACCTGGTTGTTGCGGAATAATTCCTGAAATATATTATATTAACGTTCGATTAATAAAACGATAAGTATATATTTTAATTTATTACATTAAGAAATCCTCAATTGTAATTTTCGAAAAATTGTGTACCTAGTACCTACTCCTATATGTATGCAAAGAATACGCAATAATTCTCACGTTCATAACCACAGTTCGTAACAAACATTAATTAGTCAAATCACGGCGACCTATAATTTTAATATTATGTATATCTAAGATTAGTACAAATAAATAATTTTGACTGATATTGATGCAGATGATTTCAAGATTTCAATTTTAATGCATGATATGGATCATGCGTGATCATGCTTTAAAAATTTATGACCAGGAAAAATTTAACTAACTCGACCTAGCTGTTATACCCGCAGCTTCGCCCGCATGGTCATAATTCATTGTACCTACAAAATTTCGTCCAATATTTTATCCTCTCAGTCTTGGTGGGGGTATATCAAAAATCCTTTCTTAGCAAATGAAAAAACGTTTTGCGGTGTCTGTCTGTAAGTACCCATGCCAAACTTCAGCCCGATCGGCCCAGAAGTTTGGGCTGTGCGTAGATCAGTCAGTCAGTCAGTCACCTTTGCATTTTATATTAGGTAATTAATAGAAGATTAAACAGTATCTTATTGCAAACCGTTATCTGTTAGTAAACATGAATGTTCACGTGCCGCGAAAGAGTTTTTATCTTATCAATTAAGCTAGGTGCGATAGACCCATCTTTAAGCCATTTATTTGATACTCATGACGCTGATTACGATAAATTACATTGATAATGATTATGATGATTCGAATATCTTTAAAGAAGCGTAGAAGCTGGATGAGCTATGAAATTTGTTATATTTTTTTAACAAACGCTATTTAAATTGTGCTAAAAAATAAATTGTAGTTTTGGATCAACTGTGAGAGCTTAAAAAATGTCAGATGAAATAATCGGTGTATTAAAACAATCTGATGGTTGCTAAAACAAACCTACTAGATATCATGTCAACAATCAACGTATCGATAAATGCTCAAAGTTCAATGCATTATAATCTGCATCATTCAGGAATGTGAATTTTCAATTAAAATTTCAATTAGTGGTATTCATTTACTACTAGCACCAGCGCGCAGCGTCGTGAAATTACAGTAAGAAAACAAGTGATAACTGGCTGCGTTAAAAACAACCGACTTCAAACTTGCACTTGCAAAATTTACAAATACCTACAGACAAAAATGCTCATAAAATAAAAACTACTGGGCCAATCCGAATAAAATTTTTATGTGACCAATTCGACACCATCCTGCATCGAACAAAAAAAGAATCACGTAAATCGGTTCAGAAACCTCGGAGTAATCGGTGTACATACATAAAAAAAAATATACCGGCTGAATTGATAACCTCTTCCTTTGTTTTGAAGTCGGTTAAAAATAAATTGTAGTTTTGGATGGATTGTGAGAGCTAAAATGTCAGATGAAATGTTCGTCCTATAAACAAGCTGATGGATGCTAAAACAAACCTACTAGATATCATCAACAATCGACGTATCGATAAATTCTCAAAGTTCAATGCATTATAAACTGCATCATTCAGGAATGTGAAATTTCAATTAAAAATTCAATTAGTAGTTTTCATTACCTTACTACCAGTAGGTACCAGCTGCATCGTGATATTACAGTAAGAAAATATTAACTTTTTTACAACTTTACGTACTTTTCCTGCTATTATCTTCGTTTTACAATTCGATTATGAATAAGAACTATCATGATAAATTTACCTTGTTTGCAAATATAGAAGAATTTAAGATTGTAAGATGACTGAAAACAACTTCTGATGTCGTGTAAAAACTAAAAATTACTACAGGTCTCAAGAAATCGTTGATAATATTATATAACAATAAAAATGTATAAATTCGTCTAGAGTAAACAGCGGGGATTGAGGTCGATACTCTTTTTATTGCGTTTGCATGTCAACTAGTTTGGAGTTCGATGGTCGGCATTGGCCAAATACGCTGGTTTTATGGGCATCGTGAAAAAGTCATAGAATCGATAATGTACTACTAACTTCGGAATATGGAGCTTTACGGAGGAAAAATATAGTATCAAATTATGAAATATGGAAAACGGGTCTTGAATGTATTCTTTATCAAATAATAACGTGATAGAAGATAGATGGATGAGGGTGACAATAAGTATAAATGTTACACAAGTATTTTACCTGCCACTACCTAGGTACTTACCTATCACTTTTACTATCTATAAATGAAATTATTTTATTTCATTGCGTGATGCGGGTCACGGTAGGTAGGTTATAGGTAAGTAGGTAATAATATATAGAATGGAACTGGGCTGGACATGTTTGCCGAATGTCCGAAGAGTTGTGGGCAAAAATCACCACTATGTGGATCCCCGACAATGGAAAAAGGCTGCATGGAAGGCCCAAAATCAGATGGCGCGACGAACTGGACTCTCATTGCAAGGAGTGGACAAAAATTGCTCACAATAGGAAAACGTGGATGAAGGGAAGAGAGGCCTTTGCCCAGCAGTGGGACAGCCATGGCTGAATAATAAAAAATATCTTCGTTCCCGTAATGAAATCTTTCAATTACTACAATACACATATCCAACTAACTAAATGTTTATTCCTAATATTTTTTAAAGAATAAGTAAGAATACTCCACTCCGTTTTGTAAAACTGTTTTGTAAACATGAAACGTATAGTGAAGCCAAACTAAATCGAGACAATCATTGTGAACCATTTCATTATGCTGCAAAGGTTTCTTTGTCATTAATCCAATCATTGTATCCAGTATATTATAACTGTCTTTGTTTTAATTTTAATTATTTGTTAAGTAAAATTTACTATGAAACAAAACAACTTTTCAATATACCTATGAATACCTGGATAATTTAAAAGTTTTATGTCTACAATGAAACTGGAATAAAACAAACTTTATTGTTACCTTTGGCCACAGAATACATAATAGTAGCTAAACGCTACAGAACGGACACTCTCCGCCCCCCGCCAAAATTAAACACTTACCTCACCCCGCTCGATCATGCTATAAATGGTCCGCATTTTTCTGCAAGGACGATACGCAACGAAGATTGACAACATTAATCAAATTGACTTACAGTAATTTTATTATTTTGGATTTGTGATTATCGTTTTTCGTAGAAAATGGTTAGATATTGTGCTGTTTAGGGATGTATTTCATCAGAAAAACGCGAATTTTTTTTTTACGCTAGTCACAAATGTGCCAACCATAAAGCGTTAACACACACATTTACAATCTCTACAGTGTGACTGTCAAAACGATAATTTTGTATGGAGTGTCCGGGGTGTGCTTTGGCCACACAATTGTTACATAAACTGTTGGTTTTTAACCACAACAGTAGCTCGTTATCTTAATTTACAATAGAGTATAGAATATCACAGTAATATCAATAGAAAACAATTATTTATCAAACTGTCACATTTATTTATAACGCCATTCCATAGAAAATGTATGGAAAATATTAATTACATATTTCTGAATTAATTTTGACTTTGAAGAGGTACCTTTTAGAAAAAATTAAATTTATAGGATAGTAACTAATAAAGAAAATAATTGTGTTTATGTAATAAACCCCTAAAATTGATAATACGTGGTATCATATCTCATGGTCACTTGTTTTCTATATTGACCCCATGATAGATAAAAACAGTCGTCATTTGTACAAAAAGTACCATAATGATAACGGTAATAATAGGTAGGTATATCTTATACCTACCTATTTATGTAATGAACGTACTTAGGTACGTGTTAGTCTACACTTCTACAGACTATAAGAATTATTGTACCTAATGGTTATGAGTTACAGAAGACGAGATGTAGGCTGTACAAATAGGAAATTAAAAAAAAATAAAACAAAATATATATATGTTACCGGAAATGTATGAAATCAAGGAATTGTATACAATTCCGAGGAAATGTGTACAATTCCGATACCATTTAGGAAATGTATAAAATATTGTTTAAAAAACTATTTAATGCATGCATATCCTAGGAAATGTATAATCTTCCTAGGAATTGTATACAATTCCTATATCGTATTAGGAAATGTGTAAAATAAATGCTTTCTGTAATAAAACACGTTGTTATTTTTTTTATTATAGCTCTTATTGATACCATCGGGTAACAGTCATACCGTAAAATTGTAATAATATTATGTTCATATTATCATCTTCGATCGTTCGATCTTCGTCGACGGAGCCCCGCTTCGCGGGGCTCCTATTTCTGTGTAGTTTTTTTTTAACAAACCTAACCTAACCTAACCTAACGGTTAACCTAACCTAAACCTAATCTAACTTTGAGGGCGAATATCTCGGCTATTTTTGATTTTAGAGAAAAGTTGTTCCTATAAAACATGCTTTTAAAAGCGTAATCTTTACGATAAAACAATAATAAATAGGTGTTATAATGACACCAACTCCATCAAAAATTTTTTAAGTCCTGCGCCCCCTTTGCTTTAGTCCAACCCTTGCCTGCGACATATCAATATCTTAAATGTTTTACATTTCCGATAGCTATTTAGGAAATGTATAGATTTCCTAGGAAATGTGTATAAAATAATTTATTTCACACATTTCCGTACGATTTTAGGAATTGTATACATTTCCTAGGAATTGTATACAATGACGGATTACATACATTTCCTGTAACATATACATCTAAAACAATAAATAGGTACGTCCACGGTACGTAGTACGTACGTCTTTGGAATTCTATTCTAAATTTAAAAATGACTAGACCGATTCTCATGAAATTTGGTGTGTAAGTACTGTTAGCCCTTTAAGCCTGCCTGTAGGCCCAACCAGGAACCTTACAACATTGTAGACAAGATTAACATTGATAGATTACAAATAAACGTATTTTTAAACCTCAAAAATCGACAATATGAAACCACGTTTAAACTAAAGTAACAAATTTGCACATGAATAGAAGAGGAAATACAGCCTAACAACAATCTCACGGCACGTGTTAGTAATATATGGTAATTGACGGTAATATGTTCAAATCATGTTGCATTCAAACTCCAGTCCGACTAACTAGCTCAATGAGTTCGCTACGTAAATAATTTTTATTCCTGTCACACTTGTGATTTGCTACTGTTTAATGTACGTTTTTAGGATTCCGTACCCAAAGGCTAAAACGGGACCCTATGACTAAGCCACTGTCTGTCTCCAGGCTGTATAACATAAACCGTGATAGCTAGATGGCTGAAATTTTGATTTGCTATAACAACAAATAGTAGTAGAAATAAAAAAAAATATCTATTAAGGGTGGGGGGGGCCTCGTACAATAAATGATTCTCTATTATACCTAGATGATTAAGTACGGATAACGGAACCCTTCGTGCGTGAGCCCGACTCGCACTTTGCCGGTATTTTTATTCAATTATTATACCGTAAATTATGTTTTAGCACGTTTTAGTATACAGGGTGTAATCGTTAAGTGTGCACAAGCGATTATTCCGTAACTAATGCTGGTATCAAAAAACTTTAAACTGATATCGAAAGTACTTAACCTAATGAGTAAAATGGCCATTTCCCATTAGCTTGTGTAGTTGGATGCGGAAAATTGTTGTAAGTAATGCATTTAGTATGAAATATGACTATATCAAACATGTAATATGAAAGATTTTGCTTTTTTATTCGATTTTATGCTTTAATTACTCCGCAAATTTCAATGAAAGTTCATTTAGAAACTGTAAAGCTTGATGAGGAAAAAATGGTATTCCAAATCGAATATGTGCTTTGAATACAAAATTTATGGGAAATAAAATGTATGGGAGCGTTTCATCTAAGATTTTTAAATTTTTTTGATATTTGTAATAATTACGGAATAATTATTGCCTGCGCACACTTAACGATTACGACACTTGATACGATTACACCCGGTATATAGATTGTTAAATAATATTATTTTTATTTTGATAATGCAATTAACAAATAAGGAAAACAATGTGCAATCTATTTTATATTTTGATAGGTCTAATCGTTGTTATTCGGATTGAATATAATTGCAGTCTAAAGTTCAACACTAGGTAGGTACCTACGATGGATTCATAAAATGTATTTAATTCATGTGTTTTGTAGTGTAGTCGTGATTACTTATCTTTTGCTAATTAACACTATATTAGAACCTTGACGTAATAATCTAGTAACTCTGCCTTGACTTTACGTTTAATCTAAATTAACAATAGCACATACCTAGATAAGTCACAGGAACGCAAACTTCTTAAGGGCATTAAATAATTAACTGTTACTTTATCTATTAGAAGTGATGAGTGACCGGCTTTAGAAGCTAGTTAATAAATTATTTTTCAATGAAAAAATAAATTCTCAATTATTTTTCCTCAAAATTATTTTATCCTACAAGGGCAGCGCGGGAAACGGCGCTTGATTCAACACCCCTCCCACACCGTCCAACAACCGTCAAACATTTATTTACACATTTATTTATTAATCCAAACCAACAGTAAATACATACAAATCTTGCAAGCTTAAATCTAGAAATACATAAATGTTAAGGATGTAGGTAAGGACAAATTAATTTTTATATCTTAAACTTACTTAAATAGTAACCGGAAGGAAGTTAGCGCGGAAAGTTTATTTTTTTTAATTATTAATATCTCAAAAAATTGCTCCTTAAATGCTCCATCAGAATCTGTAATTGCTCCACTTCTATAATAATTAGTTTATTTATAATTAATTTAAAAAAAAATCCAAATACTGAAAACTTGATTTCCCTATAGAATGAAAAATATTCACTTTTCATAAAAAATTTTAGCAGCGGAGCGGGAGCAATTTTTTTGCAAAAAAATTTTTTATGAAAAGTGAATATTTTTCATTCTATAGGGAAATCAAGTTTTCAGTATTTGGATTTTTTAAAATATTAATTATAAATAAACTAATTATTATAGAAGTGGAGCAATTACAGATTCTGATGGAGCATTTAAGGAGCAATTTTTTGAGATATTAATAATTAAAAAAAAATAAACTTTCCGCGCTAACTTCCTTCCGGTTAAATAGTACCAACTAAATCAACACAACGCTTACGTTAAATTTTGTTATGACTAACGTAATTATTTTTAAAGTAATTAACAATATTAATAGAAAAAACACATTTTTCCTCTTGAAGCACTTTTGAACCGTCATAACATAGTTTTATCATTTACCACCGTTTTTGAAGTGAAACTTCTTTATCGGGGTTGGAAAAAAATCTAGTGTAACATTTTATCGTTACGCGTGACATTTTTGCGTTACGCGCCATCTTTTTCTTATCCCTATAACCACGCGTGATTCGACGTATTTCTGTAAAGTTGCATATAGTAAATTATTTTTTGAAAAATAAGGTCATGAAGAAGTTTCACTTCTTACGTGTGTACCTACACTAGTACGCACACATTCTTTTTTTCGTCGATTTTCGTTCTTTAAGTGAAACCAAACCACTGGTTTTAAGGATAACGGTGTTTACACTAACAGCCTCTATTTCCTACCTTTGTATTATAAATGTACCTATCTATTAAACAAATGAAACTGTATCAAATAATTTAATAAAATATTTGTTTGGATAACGCGTGATAACAAGGCAAACGAGATAAAATTTGTTTGTTTAAAGTCTATCGTTATTTAACATCGCTGTACTAAAGAAATAGAACAAAGTTCAAACTAGAATGATGGTTAAAAACATAGTTCTTACATTGAAATAAATATTGCGATCGCATAGGAGTAGCTTTAGATTTAGTGTTTGTCCCGATATTAATCAGTTTTAAAAGAGGATTGCAGTCATATTATTTTCCAATTATTATAAAATTTTATATAAGAATTATTTTATAAAATAATTAATAAAAAAATATCTATTGTTTCAGATTTAATCGACCGACGCGCAAGCAAACGAAACTAGAATCTAGTCAATTTAATAATTCATTTAAAGATGAAATAAATTATAAATAGTAACTATCCGTCTAATTTAACACTTGTACTTATAATTTCTTGTTAATTTTATTGTTATTTTGTAAGCACAATGCAGATTTTAAAAGCGAGATTCGCTCTAAGAGCCTCCGCTACACAGTTTCAAGCATGGAGTGCCTCGCGTCACAGGACGGCCACCACAGTACGTATTTTTCATCTATTTCATTAATTAATATAAGATTAATATATAACCGTGAACATAATGAAAAGAAAGAATATGACTCATGATTCTGAAGGAAATGAAAAATGAAAATGATGACTCCAATCACTCCATTGTCCATTATTATTTATCAATCCTGATACTAAATAAGAAATACCATACCATAAGATATAATATCCTGATTTCATTTGCTCGAAGAAATTGATCTCTACGTCGCTTCTAGAACTACTTAGTACTAAAATATAGTTCTTTAATCCTTCATCTTGTACATAATCCATATTAATTTAAAAATTATTTTCAGGATACAAAAAATGTAGAGTACAAACCGATCAGAAGCGTCCTGGTGGCGAACAGGGGGGAGATAGCCATCCGTGTGTTCAGAGCTTGTACAGAACTGGGGATCCGATCAGTGGCTATTTATAGTGAGCAGGATAAGCTGCAAATGCACAGGTAATTAAAAATTATGTGTAAAAGTTTGTTTGATTGTGTGTTTTATACTTTGTTAACAATAGTTAAAAAATAAAGATAAAAAGTTCGATCACAAGGCGGGATTTGAACTCGCGTCTTTTTGCCAAGCCAAACGAACTTCGAAGTTTTTCGGTTTTATGCACGTTTTATGTGACACCGATTGGTCACCCCCAATTTTTACTACTCCTTAAACAAATATTATTGAATGCTCTAAAACTGAATATTAAAAATATTATTCTACGGATGTCTCCAATTTGTTTTAATGTGACCGTATGTGAAATTAGGCACAGGAATCCATCTTGTCATGCTAATTGCACTTAAAAGTAATGTGGATGTTTATTGTTTGTATAAAACGTAAAGGGCTTTGTCATTTAATATTTCATTTTATACAAAAGAAAAATGTTCTTTCATGAAATATTTTTTACATCGTAATTAAAAACAATGCGGGTAGATCACAAAACTCTTTTAACCTTTAAACTATATTTTAAATGAATTTCTCTTAATCTCGCAGGCAAAAAGCAGACGAATCATACCTAGTGGGTAAAGGTCTGCCACCAGTGGAAGCTTACCTCAGTATCCCGGAGATTATCCGGGTCGCGAAGGAAAACGACGTCGATGCTGTTCATCCAGGATATGGGTTGCTGTCTGAAAGGTAAGCTTATTTATTGTTTTTTTAGGAAAAAAATATCAGTTGGAAATGTGTAAAAAGGATGATCAATTGATAAAAGTAACTAAAGTTTGGCTTTCAAAGATCAATTGGTTAATGTAGAAGTTAGCTTAGTAAGAAAGTACTTATTCATTTATTTATTTATTTCTTTATTTATATCAGGCAGCATTGCCCATATATTGTTAGTAGTACTTATTCTAGTGTTAGTAAAACTACATATTCATACTTACATACACTTACAACTACAGAGTCATACTTACATACCAACACAGTATTTTTTACGCTGCACCTATATTTAGAATATACATTAAGTGTCATAAAAACTGTTTCTTTGTACTGTTTATTTGTGATGAAAGGAATTATTTTCAACAAATACTGTCTAATCAGGAATAAACGGTGCTAATTGTCAGCCAATAAAAACACGTTATTTCAAAAGCAAGGAAACACAACTTTAATAGATTGCCTATAATGCTTTAAAAAACATTTGATAATTTATTGAAATAAATAACCTTTCAGGTCAGATTTCGCACAAGCTATACTCAACGCTGGGCTACGATTCATCGGGCCCTCTCCAAAAGTTGTTCAGCAGATGGGAGATAAAGTAGCCGCTAGACAGGCCGCTATTGAAGCTAGTGTGTTTAATATTTATTTTTCAATTTTTTTTTTACATTTAGACAATATCTGTTTATGTAGTGTGTGAAGTGTGAAGTCCCATGTCCCCGTAGTGGGGTAAGGGGCAGATGCATTATGCATACATCCCCGTCCGATTAGGGCCCTTCTGGCCTCCTCCACTCAAGCGACAGCCCAAGCCGAGGTTCGTGGTCCCCGTCAAGGGGGGACGCCCTTGTGCATGTCGCTACCAGGGTGAACCTTCAGTTCACCCCCGCGTCCGCGTTAAAATGTAGAAGCCCTTCTGGCTAACATTGAGAAACACCTTACAAAAAAAAAAAAAATATGCATACATCTGTTTCACTGATCGATTTTTTTAGCAGCCTTCTGTGTCCTACCAGACCGAGACATTTTTTTTATTCGTCTCCACCGGGAATCGAACCCAGGACCCCTCGGTTCTACGCTCACGCGTCAACCACTGTACCAAGGAGGCGGTCATTATGTAGTGTAGGTACTCTAAAGTAAATAAATATGTAGATTATAGGGTAATTATTATTCTGTTGTGACTCTACCATGCAAAAATGTCCTATTTTTTTACATTTTGCTATATTTTTATCTTACATAACATTTTATTAACTTATTTTCAGAGGTCCCAATTGTCCCCGGTACTGATGGTCCCATTACAACTAAGGAGGAAGCGCTCGAATTCTGCAAACAACATGGATTACCTGTTATTTTTAAGGTATTTTTAACACATTTATTTCTTACTAGGTTTCCGCCCGCGGCTTCGCCCGCGCAGTCAAAGAAAATCCCGCTTAGTTCCCGTTCCCGTGGGATTTCCGGGATTGCGTCATTTTCCCGATAAAAAGTAGCCTATATCCTTTCTCGGGTATCAAAATAGCTCCA
This sequence comes from Colias croceus, assembly GCF_905220415.1. Lineage (NCBI taxonomy): Eukaryota > Metazoa > Arthropoda > Insecta > Lepidoptera > Pieridae > Colias > Colias croceus. The sequence goes on along the minus strand of NC_059550.1, from coordinate 8,336,967 downwards.
TACCAAATTTCATGAAAATTGGTTCAGTAGTTTAGGCGTGATTGAGTAACAGACAGACAGACAGAGTTACATTCGCATTTGTATGGATACTAAGAACTAACTAACCAACAACGCACACACACACTACTACACCATTTTTCTACTAAATAACCAGAACAATACACACACAACACAAATTTTTTAAGTGAAAATGTCTTCAGACCATTTCGGCACTTTATGATAAAATTAAATTTTGCAAGTTCTCTTTACTTATAAACTGATAGAAATTTCTAAATTAATCCATAATAAAGTTTCACTCCGATTTTCAGTCGCTATAACAGCTTTTTTATTTATTTATATAATATTACTAGTGGTTCGCCCCGGCTTCGCCCGTGGTACCTACATGTTTAAACTATCCTATCTCTCAAGTTGGATCGAACTGCACATGGTGTGCGAATTTTATTATAATCGGTTAAGTGGTTTAGGAGTCCATTGAGGACAAACATTGTGACACGAGATTTATATATATTAAGAAGATTTATCTATTTATTACAGGCTGCATATGGAGGGGGTGGTCGCGGAATGCGGGTAGTTCGCGAAATGAGCGAAGTCGCGTCGTCATTTGAACGCGCGTCGTCTGAGGCGCTGGGCGCGTTTGGGAACGGATCCATGTTCATAGAGCGGTTTATTGAACGGCCTAGACATATTGAAGTGCAATTGTTGGGTAAGTTTGTTTGTTAACAGAATGCGGGTAGTTCGCAAAATGAGTAATCCATACTTATATTATAAATGCGAAAGTAACTCTGTCTGTCTGTCTGTTACTCAATCATGCCTAAACTACTGAACCAATATTCATGAAATTTGGTATGGATGTATTTTAATACCCGAGAAAGGACATAGGCTAACTTTTATTGCGAAGTATGTACCACGGGCGAAGCCGGGGCGGACCGCTAGTAACTAATAAAATAAAATATAACTTTATTTGTGTCATCACAACATTAGGTAAATAGATACATTGCTTGCAAATACATAGAGAGTGAGCTTATGAGCTAATGAGTCAAAAAGCTATCTTCAAAGACCCACGATTTTTTTTCGAAACAAAACTCTGCCTACGTATGTATGTATAAGGCAGTTTTGTAATGAGCAATGCTATTGACATAGAACGGTACTTTCACATAATAATGAGTTAAGTTCACTGTTTATTTCTTTTGTGCAGTGCCACAAACTTAACTGACCCGGTGACGGTGTCACTGATGTCCATTGCCGCTAAATAGTATTTCCCCGGATGTAAGGGTAAAAACTAAAAATAATGTCATTGCCAATGGTGTAAATTAACATTAATAAGTAACTTTTTATTTATACAAAATATTCCGTATGAAAAGTCTGTGAAAATGTGACAAAAAGGCGGCACGTAGTTCCAGTTTTTGCCACCGGGTCAGTTAAGTTTGTGGCACTGTACTGTTTGTGAGAATACTTAGGTATTCATTTTTAATCATAGGTGACAAGGCTGGCAATGTGGTACATCTGTACGAAAGAGATTGTTCGGTGCAAAGACGGCACCAAAAGGTTGTGGAAATTGCGCCTGCGCCTGGATTGGACCCAGAGGTATTATAAACTATAATGTTTAATATATTTATCAACAAAAATTGTAAAAAAATATTTGTAAAAAGGAATAAGACATGTTCATAATCAATACCATTATTTTTATAATTTTTTTTTTGTGTCGATAAATATTACCTATATCAAAAGTAGAAAATCGATATAGAAACACCCTGAAATTTGATTTTTTTATCAGTAATCATTCAAATGGTTACTAATTTTTTTAAATTAAGTAATTTATGGAAAAAAAAATTATTCTGAATAAAATTATCATTATTGTGGTCATTGTGATATTTAGAAAAGGAATATATAAAAAAAAATATTTATAGATACGTCAACGCATGGTAGACTGTGCTACCCACTTGGCTCGCCACGTGGGCTACGAAAACGCGGGAACTGTCGAGTTCTTGTTGGACGATAAAGGCAATTTCTACTTTATTGAAGTGAACGCAAGGTTCGTATTTGCTTGACTTGTAGTACTTTTTTTACTTCACGATATGAATGGAAATTTAAAATTATAAAGATTTATTATTTGTGTATAATTTAAAAAATGCTTAGTTCAGAGTGACATATTAAAGTTTATATTATATTATGTCACTCTTAACTTTAAGTTAAAACCGACATTACTTTTTTCTCTTGTTATTACATGTCAGTTGTTGAATAAAGTTTATTTCAAAGCCGAAACCATTGAGTTTCCTCAATTTAGATGCTTAACTAGTGTTTAATTCTCACATGTGATCAATTGAAACAGTATTTGATTACACTTCCAAAATTTAATAATAACACAATTTACTCCTCTAACTTCTCTTATCTCTTCCCAGATTACAAGTAGAGCACACAATAACAGAAGAAGTGACTGGTATCGATCTGGTACAATCGCAGATCCGTATAGCGGAAGGCATGACCCTACCAGAGCTAGGGCTGACACAAGACCAAATTAGGGCTGATGGATACGCGATACAGTGCAGGGTTACCACTGAAGATCCGGCTAATAACTTCCAACCTAGCACTGGCAGGATTGAAGTTTTCAGGTAAGAATATAATTAAATATTTTATAGTACACAAAACGCATATATTTGAGCGTAAAAAACGCATTTTCGAAAAAAAGGTTATTATGGCCCTGTTGACAACCTTTAAATGAAAAATATTACAGAATGGAAATAAAAAACAAAAAAGAATCTATTTCTTAAAAAAAACAAAGATACGATGAACGATTTTTGGACCTTTAGATGCTAACGACCCGGCTAATAAGCTGTTAAAATTTAATAATATTCATAAAATCTTCTATATTACTACTTATAGATTTGTAAATATTTATATGTGTGTAGTTTTTTTTAGTAATTTTTAATAATTTTCAGATCCGGTGAAGGTATGGGTATCCGTCTAGACTCCGCTTCGACGTACGCCGGTGCTATCATTTCTCCATACTATGATTCGCTACTCGTTAAGGTAAAAATAAAATTGTTTTTGATATACATAAGTCGAAATCGACACACATAAAGAAAGATATTAAAACCTTAATCTTAATCTTAAACTTCGGATTTTAATAAATTATAAACAGCATTTCTTCAAACTTTGAAAGAGCTTTTAAATTTAACAGTTATTAAAAAAACGAAACGAAAAAAATATCGATAGTGTTATTTAATATTTGTTGAATATTATAATATTCCTTTAAGTACGAGGATTGTTCTTACTGTGAGAAAACGTCAACATGTACCACGGGTGAAGCCGGGACGGACCGCTAGTACATCATAAAATATCTGAAAATGACCTACTGTGAAATATTAAAGTAAATTTCCATTTTAGGTTATTTCACACGCACAAGATTTAGCATCATCAGCGGCGAAAATGAACAGAGCGTTGCGCGAATTCCGTATCCGTGGTGTTAAAACCAATATACCGTTCTTGCTTAATGTATTGGAGAATCAGAAGTTCCTTAATGGTGAGTCAAGTATACTAAATAATTTTATATTCATAGTCTTTTACGCATTGATATATTTTGCAATCATATTGCAATAGTATCTTAAGTAAATAAACTTAAACTTTTTGAAATGAAACCTCTTTAGGTGCGTTGAGAGTAAAATTTCAAGGTCACGTCATGGAGTAAGCTGACGATTTTGGTATCTTTGAATCTTGACAAAGAAGTTTCAATTCTGACACGTGTGCTCTGTATGAATTAAAACACCTCTTTCTCTTTATAAGTAATTGTGGTATGGTCTCTATCACTGCTATAAATAAACGCACTTACATTGCAAAACAATTTTTTTTTTCTTTTATTTTTTTTTCTATCGTCTCATCATTTAGTTGGCTTAAATACATTTAATTGCAACAGTCATTGCCATAATATTTTGAGTATATTCTTATGCTTCACTATCACTACATAGTATAAAACAAAGTCGCTTTTTCTGTCCCTATGTCTGCTTAAATCTTTAAAACTACGGAACGGATTTTGATGCGATTTTTTTTAATACATAGAGTGATTCAATAGGAAGGTTTGAGATAAAGCGGGCGAAGCCGCGGGCGATAAGCTAGTTTTGTCATAAGAATGAAATAAAAAAAAAAGAAATATTATCTACAATTTAAATATATTTATTTGAGTGACTAAATACTAATTAATTTTATTTGTTTACTTCTAGGTGCTGTAGACACATACTTCATCGACGAAAACCCACAGTTATTCATGTTCAAAGCCTCCCAAAACAGAGCTCAAAAGATTCTCAACTACCTCGGCTACGTACTTGTTAACGGACCGGCCACGCCCTTAGCAACTGATATACCGCCATCTAGCGTCAAACCGTATATACCCCCGGTACCTTTGGGTGAGTTAAATTGTACTTTATTACAGGGTTATAAGGTCGCTTTTCGTTTGTAACTTGTATGTTTTGTGTGGTGGTAACAAGTTAATGAAAACGAACAAAAATGCTTGTAATATCAATCTTAATTGTATCGTGGTTAGGTCGTTTTTCGTTTGTAACTTGTGTGGAATGAGTGGTAGCTTACTATAACTCAAAAAATATGAATTTAATTGTATTTCAAACCGTATATACCCCCGGTGAGTTGATTTCTACTTTATTATAAGGTGATAAGGTCACTTTTCGTTTGTAACTTGTGTGTTATGTGTGGGTAGCGTAACATGATTTGTGAACAGCCAATGAAATAATTACGAACACAATTCCTCTAATATCAATCTTAATTGTATAGAGTTAAGTTAGCGTTTCATGTGAAACTTGTGTGCTATTTGTGGGTAGACAAAATTTAACTTAATGAATAAGTGAACAATATTATATCCGATAATGGGTGAAAGTTAGCAATAATATTTCTTTAAAAAAATTAGAAGTTAGTTCCTTGACTTTCTAGACTAACATAAGTACAGAATAATGACAGAGTATAAAAAACTATCCCCCGAAAAGTATTGCGCATCTAAACTTTAATGTTCCAGCACTTCCATAGTTATTTAAGACCAAATAAATAACTATTAATAACAAACATATTTACAAATTGCAGCCCGCTCTGGGTACGGTAGGTTTAAACAATATATAGATGTCGCTTGAAGTCTCTCGATGTTTCCTGACCACGCCCTATCGCACAAGTAATCATTATTTGCGTCTGTACCGCCTTTTTATTGGCTTGAGCTGTTAGTTAGATATTTTAATTTTAAGCATTTGCTACAGAGTATAAAATATTGAAAAATCGATGTATTAAAAGTGAATTTTGTTGGTGTTGAGCACAGAACAGGTGTTGAGGGTTATCCCATATAAGCCAACTTCTAAACAAATACATTATTTTTAATAATTACGTATACGTTTTTAATTCCTATCTTCGTCTTTTTTATAGAAGTTCTTCAGGTTTCCTTTTATTTATATTTTTCCATACAAATGAATACTAGATATTTTATACTCTGTACCAAACTATATAACATGTAATCCCCCCTTTTGGGTTGCGTTTATTTACGATTAATATTCGTTTAACCAACATTTCATCGGGTTTACGCTTAAGTGCACACCACGAACATTGTCGCACAACATTGTGTCATTATTGTTTTTTCCTCCTTCAGACCTTTCACCAGAGGCCATTAAAGCGCAGGAAATGACTGGTGAGAATACAGGTAAGAACATTTAGTTTTTATTTTCATATTTGGTTTGTTGATAAAATTTATATGTATGAATAAGTAGATATTTTTCGGTAATTAGTATCTACGGAGAAGAACCGGCAGAAACTCCATAGTATTATGAATACATTATCTGCTTTAATTTATTTGTTTTAAGCCTATTCGTGTGTTATATATTAATTTATTTATTTCAAATTCGTTGTGATAAATAATTTATGAAAACAAATTCTATTTTATATCAAAAAATCATAATAACTCTTCTTATAGGTGAAAATGATGAACCCAGTGAACCGATTCAAAATTCACAATTTTTTTTTTGTATATTATCTGTACTTTGTGTGAATTTTAAATACAACATGCTATTATGGCAGTAAATCTTATGCTTTATTTAAAAAAAAAATAATATAATACAACAGACACTATGGAATAACTCTTTTATTCTCTTCTTTCTTACCTACATTCTATTACTCAACAGTGGTGAAACCGCCAAAGGGTTTCAAGCAAATCCTCCAAGAGGGTGGTCCAGAGGCATTCGCTAAAGCAGTCCGAAACAACAAAGGGCTATTACTAATGGACACGACATTCCGTGACGCTCATCAGTCGTTACTTGCTACTCGTGTGCGTACACACGATCTGTTGGCTGTGTCTCCATATGTTGCGCATAACTTTAGCAACTTATATGCTTTGGAAAACTGGGGAGGAGCTACTTTTGATGTTGCCTTAAGGTTTGTGTAGTTTTCTATTACATATATTATTATGTAAAGGTATCGGGTATCGGTAACCTGACTTTTTATATAGTAAAGGGTCTATTGCGAAGGGATACCAAGTAGTTGCGCATGAGTCTCGAATACAGAAAACGCGTATTGTTAAATTAATTAAGTACCTTGCAATTTTGTGCTGGCAAAAAAACTGTAAAAGAACAAAATTTTAAAAAAAATAATTTTTCATGTTACAAAATAGACTTAGAAGGGTCAGGATAATTATATAAAACTTGGAAATGAAAATAGCAATTAAAATATAAGCACCTTTCACATATAAAACGGAATTTTCAAAATTTATCAGAACCTAGTAAACTTTAAATTTAAAAATGATAAATATAATTTCCAGGTTCCTCCACGAATGTCCTTGGGAGCGTCTCGAAGACATGCGGCGTCTGATCCCCAATATCCCGTTCCAGATGTTGTTGCGAGGCGCTAATGCTGTTGGATACACTAATTACCCTGATAACGTGGTCTTCAAGTTCTGTGATATGGCTGTGAGTTTTCATTTTTTGTTCTGGAAAAAAGATCTGTATTCCTTGTGATATGACTGTAGTTGTTATAATAATTTAAATTATTAATATAAAAACTGCACACAGAAGCAGGATAGCAAGATAGATCCTTTTTTTTTAATTCAAGATAGGGGTTGGGTCTTGTTGTTTTTGATAGGTTTAAATTATGGCTAAAAATATCTTCTCCACTAAAAAAGCCTTATTTTTATCGGATAAAACTAAATTAAACATTTACACTTTTTATTTATAAATTAAATTTGATGCATGTGCAATATTGTACCATATCCCAATGACTATAAAGTTTTAATTCCTTTATAGAACTCACCAAACCTCTTTTTTAAATACAGGTAAAATCTGGTATGGACATATTCCGAGTGTTCGATTCCCTGAACTATCTACCCAACTTGATACTCGGTATGGAAGCCGCAGGCAAAGCCGGGGGAGTGGTAGAAGCGGCCATTTCCTATACTGGAGATGTGTCCAACCCTGAAAAAACTAAATACGACTTGAAGTACTATGTGAATCTCGCTGACGAACTGGTTAAAGCTGGTACTCATGTGCTGGGTATTAAGGATATGGCTGGATTGTTGAAACCACAGGCTGCCAAGTAAGTGTCTAATATATTAAGTTTTTGTTAGTTTTGGTTTGAAAATTAGACTCTTAATTCGTATTTATAAAGTTGAATTTATCTTGGTATATATTTATTAGTTAATTTATGCTGTATTTTTTTTTTTTTTTTTTTGTAAATACAAAACACGCCTTAAAGCTTGATTTTGCTTTAAATTTCGTTTCTGTCGATTTTAATTATTACAGATTTCATTAGAAAATTTAAAGTTCGTTTCTGTTTAGGATTGTGTATTTAGTTGTTATCAATATAATATGATAGAAGATGTATTACTATAAATTGTTTTTGATCTTTTCCAATATTTCTATCCAGGCTTTTAATCTGTGCCATACGTGACCGTCGCCCCGATACGATCCACGCATAAATATATTTTTCATTTTTATTTTAATGAGTTCTCGTCTCAGAGGCTCTCACTTCGTGTTTTCAGCGTCATAGGATAAAGCTTTAATTTTTTCCAATATTTGTATCCAGGCTCCTAATCGGTGCCATCCGTGACCATGAGTTCTCGTGTCAGAGGCTCCCTTCGTGTTTTCAGCGCCATAGGAGTTTAATTTTTTCCAATATTTCCATCCAGGCTTTTAATCGGTGCAATCCGTGACCGGCATCCCGACATCCCGATCCACGTGCACACACACGACACAGCAGGTGCCGGTGTGGCGGCCATGTTGGCGTGTGCTGAAGCTGGGGCTGATGCTGTGGACGTGGCCGTGGACTCCATGTCGGGGCTCACCAGCCAGCCCAGCATGGGGGCCCTAGTTGCCTCCCTGCAGACCACTAAGTTGGATACTGGTGAGTGGACGCTGATGGGAAGGTGGAACAGCTGATGAGAAGGTGGAACTGGAAGATCTACGACCATAAATGGTATAAATGGCAGTTTAAATGGTGGTAAATGTTAACCCATTGAGTCCCAAGCGGCCCGATCGGTCCCAGACACAATAGATTTTCTATTGTGTCTGTGGTTCCGGGGCCTGAATTATTAAATGTAACGACGATTTAAAACTGCTCTTATAAGAAGTCTTAATTGAATAAATAAATGTTTGTTGAGGTAGGTGGCGCTAGTGCCATACGTAACATCAGCTCTCGAGTTTTTTACAATTTAAAATTATTAATAGTACAAAAGTTAATAAAAAAGTGTGTTCAAATTAACAAGTAATCAGTAAATAAGTGCGATTAATGTTATCTTCGTCAACAACCTGCGATTTACGTGGAAATACGGAATTCAAAACCATCACATACAACGACCGTTACGTCAAATTTGGAACAAAGAAAGTTGGAGACAGAAACTATATTTAAACCTAACAAGTAGTAAGTAAAGTATCGGAAACAAAACGTAAGTAAAATAAAACGTAAGTAAAACACAATTATTAGAGATATTAACGTATAAAATTGACATTAAATGCCATTAAACAAAGAACAGCTGACCAACAATTAAAATATATAGTAACACATTAACGGTTTGAATATACAGTCTACAACTTCATTTGAAATTGAAAATGGATAATATTACTATCCGAAAGAAAACACTCCCTAAACAAATGTCTGAATCAAATCTACAAGAAATATTAAATGATTCTTTTTTAAGTTTATCCAGCTCAAGTTACACGGATTTATCTACAAAGACAAGTCAACATATATCGACTCCAAATACTTCAATAGTGTTTAATGAGAATCAAGAAATAAACAAATTACAAACCGAATTAATATCCGCACAAGAATCTATCTATAACCTAACAAAACAATGTTATAATCTTAGACAGACCTTACACGAAAGTGAGAAAAAAGTGCAGAATTTGATTAGTCAAATATTAAATACTAAATCAGATAAAACATTAACCGGAACAACATTGAACAAAACGCCTATAAAACAGACAATAACAAATATAAGTTTTAAAACACCACGGCACTCACCTTTAAAATACTACAATGAAAATATATTTATTCACAACACTTATCCTAAAATCAAACAGAAAACATTTACTAACTTACAAAAAAAACACAATTCTCAAAACTTTACTATAGATAATATGGGTTTGGACAAAAATACTTTGAACTACAACATTACTAAGCCACTAATATTAAATAAAGAATGTGACGGTACCGACAAAAATAAAATTATTACTAATTGTCAACAAACCATAACAGATGTCAGCACAAAGGTAATAAAACGTAAAATTATAATTATGGGTGATGAACGCGTTAGAAATTTGTCTTTAGGTATGCTGGAAAAACGAAAAAATAAGTGGAATGATTCTTATGAAATATTTGGCTTGACAAAACCGCATGCTTCTTCCAGCGAAATATTAAACAGTTGTGAAAGTTTTATACAATCTATGAATCATGAAGTTATATTAATATTGGGCTTAGGTTCCAACGACAAAAATCCATATCAACTTATTTCAGGTTTACTAGACTTAATGGGTAAATTAAAAAATAACAAAGTATTTATTCTAAATGTTAGATATAACCGTTACCTAAATGAAAAATTATTAAACACACAAATAAAGCTATTTTTAAGAGGCTATAAAAATTGTTCATATATTGATATTGACGAAGATTACAAATATTATAATTCAAGAATTAATTATATTGAAAATTTAATAAATAAAATAAACATAGAAATTGACAGTATCGAATACTCGAATACATTTTTAAATACAAAAAAGATCTTAGAAAGGCTTTCTTCGTCAAAAAAATGCGGTTTGTTAAAAAACAATCGAAATAAATCAAATCAAGTAAAAAAAGGTACAATTCCATATTATTTTAAAAAGACAATAAATGAAAACACTTTAAAACTGAACAGTGAGGATACATCAAATAGTAATATATTACCGAACAATGAAAACTTTTCATCGAATCCAAATTTTTTTCGTCCCTAAATCCAGTTATTTGACAATATTACATCAAAACATAGCCGGAGCCATAAATAAGTCAGAAGAGCTGTACTTGGCAATATCTCAATTAAGCAAGTCCCACATTATTGACATTATATGCTTATGTGAAACATTTATTAGAAAAGGAAATGAGCAGCTACTTAAATTACCAGGATATAAGTTGGTATCATCGTTTTCTCGCAAACAAAAAAGAGGTGGAACATGCATTCTGGTCAAAGAGGACATTTCATGTACTAATCTAGACTTAATAAAGGATCTTGGTTGTAATTTATTCTTTGAGTGTTGTGGTATAGAGTTAAAACATTTAAATACAGTGATAATTTGTGTTTATAGAATTCCAAGTCAAAGTATAGAGATTTTTATTGAAAAACTTCAACTTACACTACAAAAAATTGCAACTAAAAATAAAAAAATAATAATATGCGGTGATTGGAATATTGATATTCTTAAAAAAACTAAGTTTTCAGATGAACTTAATACTTTACTTCAGAACTATAATATTGAATGTTTAATAAAAACACCTACTAGGAAAAATTCATGCATAGATCAAATAGCGACAAATATAAAAAGAGGCGTAACCGCAGAAGTACTTCATCTTGGTTTATCAGACCACGAAACTGCACAGATATTAAAAGTAAATATGATTAAGCCCAAAGTAAATGTGTCCTGGTTTGAAACAAAAAGAGATTACAGTAAGCAGAATATACGTAAATTTTGCGAGTGCATGGCATCATTGAGTTTCTCTGAAATACATGAATTTAATAACTTAAATGAATGCTTTAATAGTTTTTATGAATTATTCCAACTGTTTTACAATCTCTGTTTCCCATTTATTAGGATTAAGAGAAACACAGGAAAACCTAATATTAATTGGATAACCAAAGGATTGAAGAAATGTTGTGTACGAAAGCGACTACTATATTTAAAAAGTATATATTACAAGAAAACATTTACAAATAGTTGGGGTTATTATATAAAATACAAAAATATTCTAAAAAGGTGCATTCTTAAGTCAAAACAAATTCAATGTGAAAAATTTATTAAATTATCAAAAAATAAAAATAAGGCTTTATGGCACATGATATCTAATAATATTAATGACGAAAACAATATTAAAGAAATAGAAAAGATTGTAGTCAATAATAATGTATACAACTCAATGAATGATATATGTGAACAATTTAATAACTTTTTTATTAACATAACAAATCAAAAAAATTTTAATTATGATGCAACTGAAATAAAAAATACATTGACTACGGAAAAATGTAATACAATATTCTTGACACCAACAAGCAGTGACGAAATTTTAAAAGTAATAAAATCCCTAAATAACACGAATTCCGTAGGAACAGACGGTATAAGTACAAAAATACTAAAGGCTTCCAGTGTACATATTTGCAAACCGTTATCCTTTCTTGTCAATTTATCTATGGAGCAAGGAACTTTTCCTCATGTTCTAAAAACATCAGTTATAAAACCGTTATATAAAAAAGATGATCCAAATGATATTAAAAACTACAGACCGATAGCACTAATTCCAGTTTTATCTAAGATATTTGAAAAGGTAATTTTAGAAAGATTTCAAAATTATGTTGATAAAAACAAGATATTATGTCGGGAACAGTTTGGGTTTAGAAAAAATAGTTCTACTTCTTTAGCATGCTTCGATATGGTGAAAGAAATAATTCAAGCCCTTATTGAAAAAAAACCAGCAGCCACCATATTCTTAGATATGAGCAAAGCATTTGATTTTGTGGACCATCAATTACTCTTGTTTAAGTTGGAGAAATATGGTATAAGAGGAATTGCTAAAGAATGGGTTGCAAGTTACTTAAATGATAGATATCAGTATGTGGAGATTCATAAAATGATAAATCAAACACGAAACTCATATAGGTCAGAGAAAAAAGTTAATAAATCAGGTGTACCACAAGGAAGTGTGCTCGGTCCATTTTTATTCCTCTTATATATTAACGATTTACCGAGATCAGTGAAACACAAGACAGTTTTATTCGCAGACGACACTACCCTTATTGTTAAATGCACGGATAAAAATACATATGAGAGAGATATAAATACAGCATTATATAATATAGTAAAATGGTTACAAAATAATAATCTGAAAATAAACTTAGTTAAAACAAAAATAATTCAATATTATACAAAGAATTGCACCAAAATTAATCTAGACATAAAATGTAATGATCAAGTAATCGAACAGGTAAAACACCATAAATTCTTAGGTGTTCTGGTAGACGAAGGTCTAAAATGGGACAGTCATATTGAATATATTTGTGATAGGTTAAATCGTTTCGTTTACGTATTACGTCGCCTTAGAGATACTGTATCTATGAATGCTGCAATAAATGCCTACCATGCATATATATCGTCGATACTCTCTTACGGAATAATTCTTTGGGGACAGTCTTGCGAGGTGCGGAAAGTGTTTGTGGCGCAAAAGAAATGTATCCGGGCCCTGTGCGGATTACATCAAAGGGACAGTTGCAAACCAATGTTCGGTAAATTACGTATCCTTACACTAACCTGCATATATATAAGAGAAGTATGTTTATTTGTTAAATACCACCCAGAATATTTTAAAAAGAAAGGAGAAGTAAATTCGCATATGTTAACGAGGTATCAAAATAAACTGCACTTTCCAACATGTAGAATAAATCAAGCAAAAAATAGTGTGATATTTATGACTATTACAATATATAATAAAATACCGGATAACTTTAAGGATCTCCCAGTAAATATATTTAAGAAGAAACTGACGAAATGGTTAATGGAGAAACAATTTTATGATATTCAAGAACTTATTACATTGCGGAATCTGTGAAGGAATTAGTGACGTTTAACAATAGTGACGCGAAGAATTTGTGTAGTGTTGGTGTAGTGTAATTCAATTAACTTATTTCCATTTAAATATTTGCACACCCAAATAGTGGGTAGAATGTATTAGCGCCTTAATATTGGAACAACACCTTTTTTGTAACTACATTCTTGTAAATAAATGAAATTTGAATTTGAATTTGAATTTGAATTTAAGTTTGACCAGAACTTGTGGAACAGTATCTAGTATAATATGTTTATCCCGCGACAAATGAATCTATTTTTATAAAATTAGAATATAAAATTATAATTAGAATATTATTATGAGTACTGACAGTGAAAACCGTGACAAGGCTAACAGTAAAAAGGCTAATCTGCGATTTTAATAAACACTACATCACTATCTGCTAACTAGCTGACCCAACAGACGTTATCCTGTCTTGACGCAAATTTTTCCATGTGGAAATAACAAACAGATCAAAAAAATATTACCAAAATCGATCCAGTTGCTCACGCGTCATGCCGTGACCAAGGGAAAGGCTTTCATTTTATACATAGCGAAGACAAATCTGCTACTTTAATAGCACCTCAGAACATCAATTATTACTAACTAGCTTTCCACCCGCAGCTTCGCTCGCGCAGTCAAAGAAAAACCCGCATAGTTCCCGTTCCCGTGGAATTTCCGAGATAAAACCTATCCTATTTCCCGGGGTAAAAAGTAGCCTTTAGTAGTTTTCTTTCTCGGGTATCAAAATATCTCTATACCAAATTTCATGCAAATTGGTTCAGTAAATAAGTAAATAAGGCGTGATTGAGTAACAGACAGACAGACAGACAGAGTTACTTTCGCATTTATAATATTAGTATGGATTGAATTAAATATTAATACAAATATTTTTTCCCAGGAATCCCCCTTCAAACGGTATCCGAGTATTCCGCATACTGGGAACAAGCCCGTACCCTCTATGGCCCATTCGAATGCACAGCCACTATGAAGTCTGGCAACGCAGATGTGTATATAAACGAGATCCCCGGAGGACAGTACACTAATCTGCAGTTCCAGGCCTTTTCTTTGGGTCTGGGAAGCCAGTTTGAGGAGGTTAAGAAGGCTTATAGGTAAGAGGTTGTGGTAGTTTTAAGAACTGCTTTTATAGGTGATTACAATGCTATTTCTGTGAATAGATCTCTTTCTAACATTACCAATAGATGCTTAGAGAATCTCATGATTCAATTTTATTGGTCCCTTGGATATTTTAGCAAATAGCTTTAAAATGCACTCAGGTCTATCGATTAAATAATACATTTTGCATATGCTTTTTGAGTTTTAAAGCACAAAGTATTGCAATATCCCTTTTTTACAAAATAAATAAATCATAAATTAAAAAGACATTAAACTCAAGTTGAACATTTAATAAAATGCACTTAATATTTTCCACCTTATTACTATTAAATAGTAATACTTTTAGACTTACTATTATAGACTCCTTATTTAGACTACTTATTTTAGACTTAAACTTGTTTTTTTTTCAGGGAAGCCAATCTCCTCCTGGGTGACATAATCAAAGTGACTCCATCATCCAAGGTAGTAGGAGATTTGGCGCAATTCATGGTGCAAAATAAACTAACTGCTGAGGAGATTCACGCTAGAGCAGAAGAATTGTCCTTCCCGAAGTCTGTGGTGGAATTCTTCCAGGGGGCTATTGGTATACCGTATGGTGGTTTCCCTGAACCTTTGAGGTATATTACACATATTAACGTGTAATATTGGAAATAATGCTTATATATGTATTTTATAGACACCTACAATACACATACCTACAATAGCGTCGACGCTGATGTAGATAGATTGCAATTTGAATTAGATATTATCTGATTTTATTTTCTAATTTATAAATGTTATCCGTTAGATAAATCAGTAAACTTACTAATTGATTGAGAATTATATGCAATATACCATTTGGTTGAACATTGTTGAGGTTTATTAACGTCATCATTAATTTAAGACACAATTTCAAACCGAACTTTATACTTTTAACAATATGGTTTTTATACATTATTTATTTCCCAGGTCTAAAATCCTAAAGGATATGCCAAGAATAGAGGGTCGTCCCGGACAAGAACTACCGCCTTTGGACTTCGACAAACTGAAGAAGGACATCCAAGAAACATATCCTGATGTGAGATTATCCCCAATCAATTAATGAATAGTCGTAAAAAACAAAAAAACAAATATTAAATGCTTTTTCATAGAAAAAGTGATAAATTTGTTACTAAGTATTAAAAAAATGAAATCTCATTCGTCCATTTTATGTCATAGTGTATACTTTAAATAATAAAGATAGAACAATATTGAACAAATGTCTATCAAAATTTTAGTCGTAATCACTTAAAAATGACTTATCTCCTTAGTTTTAAAACTAAGCGATCGACTTGACCCTCTTGCTTTGCGAAGGGACATTGCCTCGCTGTGTGTCTTCTATCGCATATACCATGGGGAGTGTTCAAATGAGCTATTCGAGCTCATACCTGCTGCGGAATTCCATCACCGCACCGCCCGCCATAAAGCCAACTTCCATGCTCATCATTTGGACCGCTGGCGAACGAGTACCGTACGCTTCTCGCGACACTTTTTTCCACGTACCACCACCCTGTGGAACAGTCTACCAAGTTCGGTATTTCCGCACATGTATGACTTAGACTTATTTAAAAAGAGAGCCTACACCCACCTTCGAAAGTCGGTAACAGCCTCACAAAGGTAACTTTGTGAGTGCTCATGGGCGGTGGTGATCACCTCACTAGGTGACCCATCTGCTCCGTTACCCGCTCTATTATAAAAAAAAAAAAAAAAAAAAAAAAAAAAACAAACTTTAACTTAATTTACAGGTAAACGACCAAGACGTAATGTCGGCGGCCATGTACCCGCAAGTTGCGAACGATTACTTCCGTATCCGCGACAAGTACGGGCCCGTCAAACATCTGGATACTAAGACCTTCCTTGTTGGACCTACGGTAAGAAATTAATTGGGACAAGAGAAAAATAATGAAATTAAATTTGTTTGTTTTGTCCAGAAATTCATATAAAAAAAATTCTGAAGTTTTTTGAGAAAACGCATGTACCGCAGACGTTCTTTTATTTTTTATGGAGTTAGACAAGAATACATTAATCAGCTGTTTTTTATGCAATTAAAACAGTGAAAAATGTGTAATCATACATGTTTATGCCCTTTGCCAATTTCAGGGCTTTATTACGACAAATGTAACAAACATTTGTTAAAAATCTAAAAAAAATAAATTATTTTTAATTTTCCGGTCGCGGCTTCGCCCGCGTTTTCAAAGGAAAACCCGCATAATTCCCGTTCCCGTAGGATTTCCGGGATAAAACCTATCCTATGTGTTAATCAAAGTTACCCTCTATATGTGTGCTAAATTTCATTGTAATCGGTTTAGTAGAATTTGCGAAATCCTCACAAACTTTCGCATTTATAATATTAGTAGGACTCCTGGATTACCCTGGCATCATTGACCTAAGTAGCTGAAATAACTTGTATAAAATAATGATGAATTTAAAATATCTAACTTTTGTATGCATTTGCAGGTCGGCGATACGATAGAAGTTAAAATCGAGCGTGGAAAGACACTAGACATAAGGACGGTCGCAGTTTCTGAGGAAATGACCGCCGCGGGAGAGAGGGAAGTGTTCTTCGAGCTCAATGGTCAATTGCGATCTGTGTTTATTAGAGATGAGAAGGCTAGCCAGGTAAATAATTAGTTTTAAAATTATATTTTTAAGCTATTGCATAGCTTCTACCGCGGGCCTTGAGCGCGGGGACCGAATCGAGAAATTCCGTAACGAAAAAACCTCACGCTCCCCACTCCGACGGGCGGAGGTGTGGCTTGAAGGCATAGCATGCAATAGCGCAACCGCCCCAGTCCCCGAGTGACACACGTCGTTTTTTTTTGGTGGACGATCGATTCAACGAAGGAAATGCAAAAAATAAGTCATAAGAATTAAAAAAAAATCCAAATAATCTTGTAAAGAAGAGTCGATTGTAATATCATTCAATATTTTGAATTAAGGAGCTGATACTGAAAAGCTAAATAACCAAACACATTTTATAATTTTACGAATTTAAATAAATGTAGAAACATTGAGTAATGGTATGAAAAGGACAGAAAATTTATGTTAGCTGTATTTTTCTGTTAATATGATTCATGTTTCACCCTTTTATTTTTATAGGACATGAAAATCCATCCTAAAGCTGTGAAAGGTGACAAGAGTCAAGTTGGAGCGCCTATGCCTGGAACAGTTCTAAGTAAGTTGAGTTATAATAATTTTTCAACTAAAATAGTGTCATAGATTATTTCTTCACTCAATAAGAATTAAAATATAAAGAAAGATTTTATAAAAAAGCGACATAGAGTTTCAGCAAATATGGTTTTCTTAGTTTATGATACTATATAATATTGAGGTTACCCTCTTTTATACTACTAGTATATTAATAACTATCGCTTTCAAATCGTATCGATTAGTAACAGTTATGTGAAATTAAAATGATTATTAAAATATACATAAGATTTAGCATTTCATTGGTTATGTATTCAGTTTAAATCAACTTATTATACTCAAACTTATTTTCACAGCAATCAAAGTGAAAGAAGGCGACAAAGTAGACAAAGGCCAGCCGATCGCAGTCTTATCAGCCATGAAAATGGAGATGATTGTACAAGCTCCTCAAGCCGGTACAGTGAAAACCGTCGCCATTACTAACGGACAGAAGTTGGAGGGAGATGACCTTATCTGTACCATTGAGGAATAAATCAACTGTAAAATTTGACGTTTATCTATGACTATAGATAATCTGTGGTTGAAGACATCTGTCAAATTTGACGTTTGTCTATGCCACAGCCATAGATTATCTGTGGTTCGATGAACGGCTTTAGTTTTAGTGTATGTCGTGATTTGAAATGAAAGGAATATGTATGTAAATGTTTTATTTTAAGGACTATCATGTTGTATGCAAATTATTTAGATAAAATTTAATGAAATTATGAATCTGTCAATTTTATTATAATAATAGAATAAAAAAAATCAAAATTATATAGAGATAGACCGTCATAATCATCTCAAGGCTGTCTTTGTTTGTTTTTGTTGTTTATAAGATGTGCAATACCGCGGGATATTTTTGTTATAATATTTAATAGATGTAGGCACAAAATGTACTCTTTTCTATTCAGCTTTATATGCTTATACTATGATTTTTAATATTTATTGTGTATTTCATTGTTGCGGGCTTCCTTTGTTATTTAAAGTTAACTTTATGTTATTTACTTAATATTTTAAAGCATGATTGTATTTTATGGAATGATGAGGGTAGGTTGACACACATTGGAAATTTTATAATGTGATAAAAAACTATGTAACAGTCGTGCGACTTAATCGACATAGTACAAAAATATAAATTTGTTATAAGTTTAATTTTATTTAGATGTTTAATTATAATAAAAATATGATTTTGCCATAAATAGTAGAGATGTAATGTCATTCCACAATTTCATAAAGACAATTGAAAAATCACAAGGAAAGTCTGATGTTGCCAGTTTTTTGTTATTTTTATATCGTCAAACGATTAGATATGTAATGGTGCTCACTGTTATGATTTTTATTTGTTAATTTTGCAATTTATTTGAGAATAAATGTGTATTAAAATATTGTGTTTCATTCTGATTCTTTCAATTTCATTAATTCGTGTTTTAGGCTTCGGTCCGAACTGCATGCATTGTTCTCTTAACCTTGGTAACGCTTTAGGCCACTGTAAGGATAGCCATCTATTAAGATTCTTTAATAGATATCAAATATTATAAAACTATAAAATTAACATTACAATTCCTCTAATGCAAAAAATATTTCGTAGTTATGTGTGCTAAGGATGTGTATATAGTAGATTGCTCCAAATGTATGACTTCTAAATTAGGTACTTTTTTTCATTATACAGAGAACTTAACTTTATCCTGAGCAGTGATAATTTGTGATAATATATGTGTTTAGTGGTTACGATTTTGTAACTATTTAATAACGATTAACGATATTATATAGAAGGCGGATTATATGCATTTTCGTAGGTATAGCGTGCGTTTTTTCAGTAGGTATTTTGTAAGTAGAACTTATTTTCACCCCAGCTCAGTTGTAAGATTGCAATAATTAATCAAAAATCCATGAAGAAGTACATTTGTACTATTACCAGTTAAGGTTAAACTTACCAAGGGCAAGAAAAAAACAAGAAGAACTTTTTAAAAAAGTATAATTATTATTGTTTATTCAATCAATACAACCATGATAATATTATATTCATATAGAAAACTCTAAAGATACATTTATAAACTAATCTAAACTCGTACGTATAGGTTTAAATTTTACAATTGTTCAACAGTTACAAAATAATAAGGTGAATACAGAAAAAATACAGTTACAAACTATTTACAATAATATTATATTCGAAAAAAATATGGCAGTATTTTACAATACATTACGCCCGTGCATATAAATGTTGCCAAATCTATTTTTTTATGCAGCTATAAAACGAAATAAATGATATCTGTTCAATTTATTCAATGGCACAATTATATGCAGAGAGCTATAATCTAAAGGAACATAAATATACCAAAAAACGGGCCAAGTAACCTAATAAATTACGAACAAATCATTTTTAAGGACCTTATGATGCAATTCTAACTTCAATATAAGTAAAGTGTTTCATATAACTTCAAATCGTTATTTGTCAAATATTTGTATCATTTTAACAAATATTTGATATAATGATTAAAATTTGATACACTCGTTGAATCAAATTATAAAACTAACATATTCGTTCGTTAAACATCACATTAAGAATTATTTTTTTAGTGGTTGTTATCGTAAAAATAAAGACAAAAATCAAAGAAAATTGGTCCCTAACACTAATTTAATAAGGATTTAAATCAATCACTTAACAAAATTCGTTATGTGGTTATTATTTTTCTTAATAATTGTTGTACAGTTTTAAATACATAATTATATTTTCTTGAGGATGATCATCTTCAAGAAAATTTTAACACTGTAGGTAATTAGTTTTGTACAAATGCATGCAGCGCAAAGTAAGAACTATCTTTTATTATTAACCAATTTATTTTATTAAATAAATGTAAGGTACTTTTATGTTACGATAGTTAATATAGTATTCATAAAAAAACTAAGATATGTTTTAAATAAAACTTTCGTCTGCTGCTTTATACCTTACACTTAATAAAATAAAAAAAACCTAAAAGGTTCAATCTTAATATTACGCTTCAAGATTTTAAAAATCTAAATATTATGTCCAAATTCGAGATCAATTTAAGAGCCTAATGGGTCCGTTCACACAGACCGGCTCTGAGAGGAGAGCAGATTCTTATCACGATGAAAACAGAGTTTTTAGTATTTGTAACTTAAGGTTTATTTTTGCGTGTGCACTGCTTTTGACATTAAGAATGCTTGAACGCGCTTGGTGTGAAATAATAAGAGGAGCTGACCGGCTCCGATCGCGTACTTTTTCTCGTTCGCGCAGCCGTTCAGCTCCGATTACATTCGCATCCGCTTTCAGATAGCTTCCAGCTGGTCTATGTGAAATAGTTGACGGCTCCGCTCCGACCAACTCCAAGCGTATACGATCCGGTCTGTGTGAAAAGAAAAATGCGCGCCGATGCTCTCCGAGCCTGTCTGTGTGAACGGACCCTAAACCAATAAAATTTTAATTTTCAACTTTGCCACATTACTTATATTTCCTAACTAAACGACTGATTATTCCAAAGCCAAGCAAAGAGCAACAGTTGATCAACATGTTGCTAGAACTTTGTTTAAATGTTGTTGCTTCTCGGGCGAGAATATTTTAACATGCGTCATCAACTTAAAGCTATGTTGCTAAATCTGCAACATGTTAATTATAAATTAAAATACAAAAAAAAAACACAATAAAAAAAAAAAAACAATGCACATGCATATTTGTTTCTTACTCTTGTATGTTATTTTTATCATATAATTAAGCATTTTGTTTAAACATCGTATTATAGGGATTTCAAAAGGGTCATCAGTGTTTAGTCGATGGTCTGGCCGATAACTATCAGTGATTACTGTTTCTTTTAAATTCTTCCTATTCACATCGCATTTCTACAATTTTACGTAAAACTTTATAAACATTTTAAGAATCAAGAGTTTAAGTAGATATATAAGTTATTTAAGATTATGTTCAATTATTTTTCATAAAAAATTACTTTGCTTACAGATGATTGAATTTCAATGTTTATCTCTTAGAAATAAGGTCGAAAATCAATAACCTGTAAGAAAAACTACGACTACGGGATATTTAACTTCCATTATAAATATCAAAACTCTAACACTTAAGTATATCACCGATTATTTTAACAACGAGAAATACTATTTATTATACTAAGGGCCGATTTTTCAATCCTTGGTTAAAATTTATCCGTACAATAAAGTATTACACAAACATTTTAAAATGTCACCTGTAAACTGTCAAATACGGACAATTAGAATACATTTTTGAAATGGTAGTTTATAGTTTGTTATTCGATGAATAAGTTTTAACCAAGGATTGAAAAATCAGCCCTTATTTTTATATAATTATTCAATGAAACATCTGTCTTTAAATTTTTCATTATACAATGTAGACAAACTATTTAAGTATCTCATAGCCTGAAAAATTTGCCAATAGAGTATTTATATTCACTACTAACGTAAAGCGAGTTTGAAGTCATTCCAACCATGCCAATTTTTGTGTCTCTTTCATTTGGAATCAAACATTATAATAATGTGTGTTAATAATGTACAAGACACATTTTCTAAACTTTTCTAGATGTTTGTCCTTCTCTTCCATGATTTATTTCCTTCAGCAATCCTAAACCTTCCTTCCTTAAATGTCTTGTGCCATTTTCCAGAAAGAAGCTTAATCTAAATCTCCCGGATGGTGTAACAACGTCTTATCAATGAGAGCGTCATTAATATCAGTTATGTGTACACTTTTCTCATTTTTCTTGAGTGTATCACAGTTTTTGTCGAAGTCTTGTTCCAAATCATTGATCGAACTGACTGAGTTGGGATCGCTCAGGCTTAGACTGGAGTCTGCGTCTTCGCCGTAACAACGTCTCTTGTGGTCGGATGGAAAATTGTGGTATGAGTGTTCGACGCGGACTGCTTGCATTGTGTTACTGAAATAGAATAATCGGAAATAAGACTTTATAATGGATATATAATTCGATATATACATTTTTTTGGATACGACGCAGTCATCTGGTTATATTTGCTATTTGATTAATTACAAGCGCGTTCATTGAATGCCGATATTTAATTGAATCACTCATAAAGTATATGACTGGTTATCTTGACCTACACACAAACTGCTTCAGGTACTAAATTAATAGTCTAATTTGAATAGTCTAGATTAAAAAATAAAACTACAAGACTCCTTACCTAGTCTTCCTCAGTACCGGTCGTCCCAACTCCACTTGCATCTCTAACGAGTAAAGTTTCGCGAGCGACTCTAGCTTTTCCCTCTCCTCTGGATCTTGTAGGCTCGGCAGTTTTAGCTCAGTCTGACAAGAATCCTGCAGAAATCTAGACAATTGCTCATTTGCCGCACTAAGTATTAAGAATCCAGGCCTTTCTTCCCGTATTCGTCTACACCCAGCTCGAATCTCTCTAACTTCTGTAACGACATTATTTCCCATAGAATGTTCGCTAAAATAATGATCGCTTTGCGGCGACTTCTCGCTCAAATTGAGATCACTCGACGACGTTTTCTGAAGTGAGAAATTCGTTCGCGGTGTCGACACAAATTCTTCCTTGCCCTCTTTCTTCTCTTGAAACGCTTGAAATGACCGAAAAAACGTTTGGTCCGTATTTGTGGCTGAGGGCCCGGCGTTTTTTAGATCACTAAATGTTGTGAAGGAAGAATGGGGTAAAACATCTTTCGGGTCTCTGGAGTCTTCGTCATCGACGTCGACGATGGTTTTAGAATCAGACATCATTGCGTCATCATCGTTTCCCGAGTCAACTTTTGCGCGTTTTTTCTTAAACCTGCTCTTGGAACCCGCCCAGAAGTTTTTTGTTTGCCCGCACTCTTTCTTTAGCCTCTTAGGAGGAGGCATGTTACTTATGGATTTTGTGAAGTTGTTGTTGACTGATTTGGAAGATTTAAACGTGAGGCTCTTGTTAAAAACCTTCAGTTCTTCGATCCCTGGCCAGTCTGTAAGTTCATCGTCCCCTTCCCCGTCACTACCATTATGCCCCCCCGCATCCGAATCACTGCTACTGAGAGAGCTACTTTCGTCTCCACAATCCATTCCCCCAGTATTATCATCAAAATTCAAAGGATTTCGTAGTGAAGTCTGTGGGTGTGTTTTATTTAGTACTTTAATTTTTCTGTTGTATTTCCCATCGCTACTACTGCACGATGGACTGAAGAATGGTGGCAAATCAGTGGTTATTTTATAACCAGTGATTTTGGATAAAGTAGGAGTGCCGTTTTTAGAGTTTTTGTACACAAAGTTGAAACTAGAACTGCCCGGCAGTGATGGAGTATTTGTAAAGTTTGCAGGTTTGGC
Source organism: Colias croceus (assembly GCF_905220415.1). Classification (NCBI taxonomy): domain Eukaryota; kingdom Metazoa; phylum Arthropoda; class Insecta; order Lepidoptera; family Pieridae; genus Colias; species Colias croceus. The sequence goes on along the minus strand of NC_059550.1, from coordinate 8,313,025 downwards.
TTCGTCTGGATTTTGCGATTTCAGAATGATCTTCCCAGGCTGCAATAGAGACTCTTTTCGTTTTTTCTCACTGTCATGTTTTCTGGATTTAAAATCGTTTTTGAAAAACACAGACTTCGAAGAGCAGCCCCCACTGAACGACCGTTCTCTCATTTCGCAAGAATCGCCTTTGTCCCGATGTGACCATTTTCTTTTACCGCAAAAAGCATTTCTGTAAACAAAAACAAAACAATTTCTATAACAATCTCGAATTTATATAGCGAAATATTGTTTATTTTTTTTCTAAGAATTCTGTTTTTTCTTTGTTAAAGTTCATCACAATACAAACGAAAAACTGACCTCTCTTGCTTATGTTTAGAAACATGTATAAGCGGTGATAGCCGTGGGGCTTGAAGTGTTATTGTAGCCGGCAAGGCATTAGGCTAAAAAGAAAAATTTAAAAAATAAAAAAATTATCACATTAAACAGCTAAAATTTATTGTTGTCTTGATTAAAAATGAGGATGGTACAAAATTTTTCTTTTTTTAACAATTCCAATTCAATTATTGACTATTTTATTATTTTCTCTGAGAAAAAATATTCCAAGTGGGTCGCCTGCTCCATTGCCGGGGTTGCAATCAAGATATGCATTGTCTACCTGATTCCTAACACTTTAATAGCTCATATTTCAATCAAAAACATACTTCCGTACTGACGCTCAATATTTCAATCGGCGGCGAGTGTTTCCCATCAGAATAGTCCACAGGCATCTTCTTAAACCTCCGTTTCCTTCTTGTATTCGCTGGTCTAGTGGGTGAGAAATTTTCATTGAACGAGTCAGATTCGAAATTGCCAATTTGACAGTAATGTCTTGACTTGATTGCCGATGTGTGTATGTTGACGTGAGGGTCGTCAGAGTCAGATAGTGGTTGCGTAATGAGAGGCGCCTGAGGCGGGCTGCTGGAGCTGCCATCGTCAACCAGGCTCACTGTCACTGCGGCAGCTGTAATATACGAAATTGTTACAGACAGTTTTCGCATGACTATGGTGGTTCTGTATTGGAAGATTTCTTATTAGTAAAGTTATTTTTAACTGCTGCTTTAACTATTTCTAAAAGTTACTTTTGCTTTCAGTTAATTCATTTAATTCAGTTAATTCAACATTCATTCATTTTAAAGTGATCATTTCATCATTAATAGAAACAAATATGTATACCTTTTACTTTCTATATGTATAGCTGACTGTCAAGATATTAGAAAAACAATCAATTACAGTTTTATACACATACATTTAATAAAGTCACAAGGACTTAAAAATAAACTTGGAGAACCATAGTCCTTCAAGCATTCTATTTATTATCCAAGTGATATGCCCTTAATTTAAAAAGAATAAGTATATATTTTTATTGGGTCTCTAAAAATCTCAAAAGGTTTTTATACATTGACCTATAAAGCTGCTTTCTAAATATTCCTTCTGCTAAGAAGACAAATACTGAATAGATATGTAAATGCTAAGAAATTATATATTATTAAAGTACAATTTATGCAAAATAGGCCAAGGTGACAGTCACGTTTGATTAGTGATAATAATGACAACAAAACTAACGCAGATTCCCCGCAGACCTGGTGCGTCTCCGGAGCCCTAGCTTCCTACGCTCCTGCCTGCCGCAGTTACTTTCCTCCAGCGCCAGGTTTAAGTCATGAGATAGACGTTCCATGTTCATTTAGTCAATGCCAAAATATCATGATCACGCGTATTGCGCGTCGACATCTAGAACATACGATGCCGGCGATACTTTGTTTACACCTTGCTACACTCCCGTACAATGAATATAAGATATGTAATACGATGTTGTAATCGAATTTTCACATTTACATAAAAGAAAGTTTAGTGAATGCACTTTCAAAAGAATAAAATCTACGAATATTTAACACTCATTGAAGGAAATGTTTACTATTATACGCGTAGCGCAGTTGCGTTTTTATTTACTTTATTACATTATTTCACTGATTTTATTAGAATTGAACAAACATCTATTAAAATTCATAATTAACTAGAAGAAACAATATTTAGATCAAAGAGAAAGATTTTAGAGATATAAAGAAAAAAAAACAAATTCTATGTATACCTACAGAATTGGAATACAGATAACATAAATTTATATTAATCTGTCATATGTGAATTATTGTTGAGTATACTGCATTAAGGTAGTTTTACATTGAGTCAGCAGCTAATATCGACGAGACCGTGTAAAACGATCAATTGCAGGAGATTGCTCGCTGCATGTAACCAATGGTTGCCAACCATTAAGAAAAAAAATGATCGAACTGCGTGTTATTTTAGTCACCTGTGTAAATAGGCTAGCGATGCGGCGTGATGAGGCGATTTGTGAAGGAACTAGCCGCACGACGAAAATCGACCCGTGTTAAATCCCGCTGCATTAAAACTTGTCCAACTATGATGCGATAATGATTAACTGTTGGATAATAAATCCGAAATTACAGAACCCCCACTTTTCTGTCTGTCATATTATATCCACAGTCATATCTATCCATTTTCGTACCCAAATTCTTTTCCTATTTATCCCAGATATCTTCACCTAAGCTTTTCACCTGTGCTCTTTTCACTGTACGATTTCTAGTACAAATTTACGACAAATTGTGTATATTGAACTCTTTTTTGTATTTTGAGTTAGTGAAGTACGATCATTCATCACTTAACTTTAATTATTCTAGTAATAAATATTAAAATAGTGTTCACTCAAGAAGCTCATAATATCTGTGATTATTATCTCATATTTCTATTACTAGCTTTTTGTGTTCACTTAATGATATACGTAGGTTACAACTTACATCTAGAAATATTGATTGAAATCAATGAATAAATTATTAGTAATAACAAAAACAAATGTTTAGCATTCAGTTTTAATTACTTTTATACCGTTAAAGCCCTTGCTGTATTATTCCTGCTTGTACTTACGTGCAGGAGTTAATAATTTTTCATAAGTTTTCTTACCACAGTTTTAGTGTTTCTAAATAAAGAACTTTATGTTACTCTGTAGTCTATGAACAGAGTTTAACTTCCATAGACAAATTGTTCATTATTGTCGATTATTGTCAACACGAATAACAGTTGAATGTCAAATTGTGCGCCAATTTTGTGTTTTGCTATTAATATTGGTGATATAAAATATCAGCAAGAGGGTCTAAATACGTTGACAAGGTATGTTTCTTATAATAAGTTATCTTTGTGATCATATTTTAATACTATTCTTGGCTTTTCCACATTCAATTTTGGCTTCCAAACTTGAAGATAAAACTGACGCTTAAGTTTAGCAGAAGTTTTGATTACTATTTACGCGGGAATTATTTTATACTTCCCTTGTATCGAATGTTCTTTAATATTTACGTCTTTATATCTTATTCCTAGTATACTAATCATAGGTGATAGGATCTTCGGTATTTCTTTAGTAATTTGCGGCACGAATTAAGGGGGGGGAGGGGAGGGAAAGGGAGGGGGGGAGGTAAGGGGAGACTCCCTGTGAAGTGGGGGGGTGCGGAAACCCCCCCTTCTATTTTTTTAAATTTTTTTTGAGTTTATATTTATAGTAGCTTACCGCCCGCGGCTTCGCCCGCTTTGTCTAAAACCTAATAAATTATATACTAAAACCTTCCTCTTGAATCACTCTATCTATTAAAAAAAACCGCATCAAAATCCGTTGCGTAGTTTTAAAGATTTAAGCATACAAAGGGACATAGGGAAATAGGGACAGAAAAAGCGACTTTGTTTTAAATACTATGTAGTGAAATGTAGTTAGATATAATATATTGATTATTGAGGATTATGGGCTTTCTTGACTGCTCCGGCGCTGCAGAACGTGGCGCTTGCCCCCGTGTGCCCCCTTGCCTCCTCCGCGCCTCCGACTTTTTAAATACACTCTAGTGTATGACAGACAAGTACCACGTGGAATCGGGGTGGACAGATTCGGTTCTGTTACTAACAATTTGTGTGCAATATACATACAATAAAAAAAAACATTTTTTTAATGATAATAATAAAATATTTATAATACATGTTTGATACAATTTACAAGGGCATTGAATGGATCAATTTTATTTTTTTCCAATCAGCGTCTCCACATATTATATTCTTTAATAATATCATCGAAGTTTGGGTGGTTATAGTTATCTTTTTTTTAAAAATCTCTTTACAACACGCCACTGGGACTCAATTCTTCGAGTATGAGTCCCATCAGGGGCAACAAATGGGTTGTCTGGATCTGAGTGATTAACTTTTTTATGAACAAACCCATGTTGCCCCAATCATATACTACTCGCCAATAATCCGTATGAATTGTTGTCCCTCACCAACATGCTTTTGAATGAACTATGAAGGAACTATGGTTTTTAATGTACATTTTGACATTTGTTATCTCTTTCAAACACAATTCTTGTAGGTAGTTTTGTCAATGTAACTCAAACAATTTTGAACATAACCTCAAAAATTAAAATTAAGATTTCTCTGTAATTACACGTTTCCGCACGAAAAGCCGTTAATGTATGTTACGGGGCATTATTATCGATCGAAAAAAATTAAAATCACGACGAAATTCGTGCCGCAAGTTTCTAAAGTCAACCCGGATCTTCAGATTAACTTCCGAAGTTATTTCGAAAACAACAGTTTACTTAATTTGTACGGCTCTATAAAAAAAGTAGGCATAGCGATTAGCGTGAAGTAAAAGTGACTAATGACTATCAAAATTCATAAGTTTGAGGATAGATAGGTACGTTGTGCTATATTAAAAGTAAATTACTTTTATAAATCGATATAATTATGATCCTAAACAATTAATTTATTTGTAACTTATGTAGTGTAAAATAATGTTTAATCTAATTTCTATCTGTATTATATGTATGGTTGAGTGGCAGATTCATGTAATAACAAGGTTTATCTTTAATATACTGCAGGAAAAAAGTTTAAAGAACTACCCTCCATTGTCGTACAATTAAGCATTGTCATCTCAGTATTAAATGAACTTGCATTGCCCTCAATACAACAGTTTACTGAATAGACAAATTCAAATTCAAATTATATTTATTTGCAAGAATGTAGTTACAAATTATAGATGTTTTCATTACAATATTATGTGGCTAATACATTCTACCCATTGATTGGTTGTGGAAATATTAAAAAAGAAAACTGATTAGTTTAATCATTTAAATGTACACACAATTCAATTTTCACAATTACGTGAACACTATGATTTACACGATTATATCACTACACACTTCACTTATCACACACAATTCAGTTTACACTACTTCAAAGTCATAAATTCTTCAATGTCATAAAATTGTTTTACCATTAACCAGTTCGTCAGTTTATTTTTGAAAAGACTTGTATTTAATTCATTTAAAAGAAGAAGTTCCTTTCCTTATCTCTGAATACAACCTACTGAGGTCTGAGGTTGCTATGCCTTTAATAAAGAGTCCTTCACCTAAAGGTTTTGTTTCAATGAAATATCAAGGATTTATAGATAGCATATACAAATTTACAAAATAGTCTGAGTATACAGGGGTGACAGTAAACAACTAACAAGAATTTATTTCTGTATTCATTCAGATGAATTTTCAATTGTTTATAAAACCAGAACCAGATTTATAAAATAGAATATTATTTACAGTTGTAAAAGAAGAGTTATTTTGAATATTAAAAGTGTAAGTGGAGTTGTTTCCAATTACCCAAGTTCACTATTACCTGGATTGACCCTTGCTTACTTAGCATAATGATTGCTTGAACTGACTATTCTATATAATATTTCTTCTGAAATTAATATCATATTTGGTGAAAACCAATTGACCAATGTTTTTGAATTAATTAAATTTTTTCTTGTAGCAAAATCATATGCAAGTATCATTTGGTCAATTGTTCAACTTGTGAATTGGATTTTATTTTAAGCATTCGAGGAAAACAATGAAATAGATTTAAAAATGACTTCAATTTCAAGTACAAAAAGATGGTGTTTCAAACAGTCCAGTCATTCTCAATATTAAGGAGACAAACTTACAGCAATTTATTTTCATATAAATAAAATTATATCTTTATTTGTAAAAATCAATTGTTGTTTAATGTAGTCCAGAGAGGTTAAAAGGGTTCACCCTTTAACAATAATCGATGAAAGAAAACATGAAGTTAATCAGGTCATCTAGAACATATTTAACTCTTGTCTGCCGGCAGTCATTCTATCCATTGCCCCCCTTTGTGTTTTCTCTGCATATGAATGTTCCTTGTGCCTTAATAAAATCGTTATTTAGGTATTCATTTTTATTTTATTATTTATTGCTTATGTATCCATTTCTCACAAAGACCACAATGGAGGGGGCAATCCCCGACGCACCTCGCCGTACCCGCGCCGCGCTAGCCGAAATCCCCGCACGACTAGATCGCCTACGAGTGACCCCTCTGCGGACACTAACTAACACTAGAGAGGTATCTCCCTCACTGCCCTCTGGGTATTTGAGCCCAGCCCCATCGCCCGATGAACAGTTGATACAGCAGAGAGGTGGGTAGTTTTAGAAAATTATTTACTTAACAATTAAATGTACAACACCAAATAATTTACAAGTACATATATGATAAACGGGTAAAAGTAATACAGTGCATAATTATTTTATAATTGAAAAAGAAAATGCATTTGTGCACCACTTATTTTTTCGTTTAAAGCAATCTACATATTTGTTGTTCAAACGCAAAGAAGAATTTGAATTTTCGATAATTGTTTTTTAATATTAAAATGAGATCATTTTTGATGATGCATTAGTTTCACTGATCAATTTCTTCATGTAGATATGCACTTTACCTTTAAAAGTTGTTGCTGATTCCTATTCTTATTGTTATTTGACTATAATTGTTAATTTAAATCAAATATAAGGATGTCATAAATATTTCGCAATAGAGAAAATAATTATGCGTTTGGCAATTGTACCGCTTGTATGTAGTTATTTTAATAGTACAGGTTTAGTTAATTGTTTGTAAATTAAGGTGAAATCAAGCATTGCAAGAGAAGGTCGCGTTCGTGAAAAATAAGTGCGATATTTCTACACATTTATTGTAATATATTCTACATTAATGAGGAGAAAGTAACTATAAATAATCCATACTAATATTATAAATGCGATAGTAACTCTGTCTGTCTGTCTGTTACTCAATCACGCCTTAACTACTGAACCAATTTGCATGAAATTTGGTATAGAGATATTTTGATACCCAAGAAAGGACATAGGCTACTTTTTACCCCGGGACATAGGATAGGTTTTATCCCGGAAATCCCACGGGAACGGGAACTATGCGGGTGTTTCTTTGACTGCGCGGGCGGAAAGCTAGTATGTAGTACATAAATGAAGTACTTCAAGTCATCAGCAAAACAAGAACACTTTATTAATAATAATTGGACAAGTATTTTTCAATTTACAGTGTACATATTATTTTTAGAATACTGTTTCACCAAATATTAGTATCAGCCAAGAATATGCTTGTTGTCTTATAAATTTCTAGTTCTGAACTTGTATTTTAAATTAATGATAGGTAATTAATATAGTACCAACCCGTATATATTATAACGTAATATATATTTATGTTTATATTTACAGGAAGAAAGCGTGTACCAACGAATTGGTCGCCAGACATCGACTTAAAACGTAATTCCACTTTCCATTCTTTAATTCGTACACCGCCGAAGAATACGCCCTCTCGCCACTCACCTCCCAAATTGGGTGTGACATTAAGATCCACCCCCAGAAAACGTCTCCTACTCGGAGATGTCGAACGCGTCCCCCTTACCCCAGAAAAAATCGACTTCAGCGACTTAAGTACTCCGCAAAAGTTCAAAATCAACAGCCCAGTTAAAGCCTCGCCACCTATAAAGCGATGCAGATTAGAAAAATCCTTCGACGCCGAATATAAAGGGCCGATAGACACAGCTCTAAAGGGCCTCAGTCCAACCCAGCTGATCAACATGATAAAGAAAATCACCTACAAGCACCCAGAAATTGAAGACGACATTCGCAAAGATATGCCAGTGCCTGATATGGCACCTTTGGAAGAGAGACTCAACTATTTGAAGTCGAACATATTCAAGAGTCTCCCTACATCCAGACTGACATCGAAGACGGATTCACCAGCTTATTCGAGGGTCTCGACACATCTGGCCGCGTTTAAAAAGTGTTTGGTCGATCAAGGGAAGGTGTTGGTTGAATCTCAGCATTGGGAATCGGTCTTGGAATACGTATTCTTAGCGTGGAGTTACGTGCGGGCTACTCCTGTATGGGACAACCAGCCTCACAATGCTCATAGAAAGCAATGCTTCAAAGCATTGACCAATTTTTGTATGACTGCCCTGAAAAAGGGTGATTTTACTAAGGATTTCTTGATCGACGTGCAGGATAAGCTTGAAACGATGGAGGCGGACAGCGAAGACATTAAATCGAACATAAAACTAGTTCAAGGAATGTTGCTAGATCCCATAGAATAATATTAGTTAGTACTTGTGCATAACTTCCTTTTTTATACAAAAAAATTTAAATCAGAAAAAGTAGCAAAAAATAATGTTAAGTCAGAAAGGACTTAAATTTTATGAGATACCCAATATACTTTTTTAAATTTAATAAACAATAATAATTTTTAAATGCTTAAATAGATAGCGATAATTTTAGTGAGATGTATACTGAATACCAGTTAAATTCATTTATTTTAGAATCAGCGAAAAATGTTTTGCTTTTTTAATGTTAAAATATTTGTACCTTTTAGTTAATTTATTTTTATTAATGCTTTTCTTGTATTGCTGTGTCAATATTTTTAAGTGATTTAGATAATTATAGGTGTACCTCACCTTTTATTTTTAAATATTTTTTTCAACGATAAATTAGATTATATCTTCAGGATTAACTCTGTGCCAAATGTTAATTATTTTATCTTCAAATTAGTAATACAGGTATACACCAAGACTGCATTTTAAAATATTTATCATGTATTTTAAAATGATAAATTAAAATTAGAAAAGAGCACAAGCTCTTAGACTATAAAGAGCAGTGAAATAATAATTTCATATCTGCCTTACTATAAATGTGCCTTGTAACGTTAATTTTTTAATGACCAAATATCAATGATATTACGTAATGTATAGCAATTAAGTATATCGTGGTTTTAAATAAATTGTGTTTTCAATATTTAATTGTTTTAATTAATTTGTAGATTGCAAATGAAGTAATCGAATTAAATTTATTTATTTAAAAATACTATCAAAATCGTTAATAAACTAATTTTTAACAGACATAAAAAAAGGGGTAGGTTCTCAATTTGATTGTATTTTTGGGTTTGTTACCTTTCGACTGACTTGTTCCAAAATCGGTTGATTATTATTATTGGTTGGTATGTATTTTTTTTTAATTTGAAATCTGGATGTGGCCACGGGTTTGATTCCCGCTTTGTGATCATTTTTTTTTTCTATCTTTAAAATTTTATTATTTATAAAAGCATTGCTATGAAGTAAATATCAAAGAGATTAGGGCTTATTTTGTTTTCGTTAACTTTAATCATTATTTAATAACAAATTAGCAACCAGCTCTCGACCTACAAACAATTTCGGTATAATTACGCTCAAACAACGGAGGTAATAACTTTGCAGTCAGTTTATGCCCAACTTATCGTTATGACGTACGTGGAGTTTGCAGTAAACGGAAGAAAATGTCGGGGTAAGAATATTGGCATAAAAAATTCAAAATTTTATACAAAAAAAAAATATCAGTAACGGTTGTGATTACAATAATCAAAATGTGGTTTATAGGTATATTATGTTGGGTTACCTACTTTGGCTATTACATTTTTACATTCAAAAATCAAGGAAGAGAAAAGAACGCAACTGCCAAAAAACGCAAATCTCCTGGTGATAGTCTGTCCTTTAAATTATATGCAATGCGAAAGTTATATGTGTTTATTTTATTTATTTGTATTTACTAGTTATGTATATTGTATATACCTATGTACTTGTTTATTTTTGTTTATACATTCAATCAATAATTTAAAATACAATACATTTATGTAACTACTTACATTAATTTTTTTCTTTAAAAAATGGTCTAGAACGACCATTTATAACATAGGTAGAGGCGGTAGAGCACAGAGTGCTACCTATATGCTAGCCTATATTATGTAATATTATAGCCCCTAACAACCTAGTTATTGCTCAATTCAAACCAAGACTAAGTAGAAGTCTGGCATTAACAATTAGGTACCTAAACATACGCGAAAAACCTGTTTACTGCATGTAGAGGCAATAGTTTAAAGTCGTTCACACACTGTTTTGTATACAATAAGGAAAATATAAAACCTGTAACATCATATTCTGACATTGATATTTAGAGAAGCTAAAGCATGTACCCTTAGATTACAAAATAAAAGACAGATGGAGCGTTGCCGAACTAAACCGAATAATTTATCGTCATTTTCAATAAATCTATGTGTGCTGTCATTTCACCGCTGCACTGTACGTACACGGTGCTTCTGTGTGCGTGTAATGTTGCCAGATATTTAAAAATTTCCCAAATTTTTCCCCGACTACGGAAAAAAGAGGGTTATGTTTTTCGAGTTTATGTATGTATGTATAATATTTCTTTGACACGCCCTGCAGTATAAACGGTTGGACCGATTTTGAGTAGTGAGGTTTCATTGCAATGATCTGAATTATTATGTTAGTGGCGGTAGTGACGTAGGCTATAATATACATAAATGAGAAGTCAAGTTTTAATTTCTATTTAAATTCTTTTATTACATAAAGTACCTGCCTACTAAAGTTATATATGGACAAAATAATTGTATTCAATTTTTTATTAAATAAATTACATAAAAAAAGTTTCAATATTAACTATAATAATTATATTATTTTTTATTTTTCATAATATATGAATACGAATAGCGGTAGTTTTTAGTCGAGAATACGGGACATTTTATTTTCATCATATCCATCATGGAGTTCACATAAATTAAATCGCTAGCGAAAACGACTATGACGTTTTTAAGCTTTATAAAAGTAACAAAATAATGTATTATGCTTATTAAAATAATCTAATAATTATCATGAACCTTTAGTGCACTATACAAATAATCACATTCACGATCGAAAAATCCAACAGCATTACCCTGAAGATCTTTTAACCATTTTACCGTTTTACCAATAAAAATGGCAAATTCATTTTCAAAATACTGGCAACATACGTTGAAGTTTTGTATTCCTTCATATCTGTAAAATTATGATTCGTATTATAGAAATAAATCAGCCACATAATCTACAGAAAACCTGTGAAACGATGTTTTATCTTTTTTTTGTTTTCGGGAACAAATTTTACAGCGTTTTATTATCACAAGACAGCATTTTTTAACTAAAATTGCAAACCCTTTTTGACGTATTGCATGACACTATATGCGCTATAGCACTGGTGCAGCGACGTATTTGTTTTTGATTTCGTATTTTCTTTGACAAGGGCGACGGGCGGTTGTCATGCTCCATCTGTACTTTATTTTGTAATCTAAGCATGTACCTACCTGGGTCACAGACTAAGTTATCCTGGGTCTAGAGCTTTTATCCGAGGATAGACATCATATTTTGTTCTGGCAGAAACTTTCTCAATCCACCGTGTTTAACTATTTTCATTCCAAAGTTGAATCAATATAATTTATATATTTTTTGTAATTTGTATTGTACTTATTGTCATAAAAAATAAACAAGTGAATGTCACTTACTTGTACAACAATTAATTATATCTGATAGATTCTTAGAACAATATTATTCAATGTATGTGTTGCAAATAATTTATTTATTCACATTAATTGTCAAGTTTATATTATTACAATTAAATACCTACCTATAATTTAAATTTCCACGGCCACACTTCCAAGAAAATCTGCGTTTCATGCAAAGAGTTCTCATTACATTATGAATATATTAATGTCCATGACAAATAATAGATATATTACCATCATTTGAATAGCCTCTAACTATTATTATGTCGTTATTGTAACAGCTGGTTGACAAAAACTCATTTCATTGAAAATAATATGCCTACAAGTTGTTCATATTTCTAAAAGTTATGTTTTCATAACTATTCGTAAAAGCGAAACACGTGAAACACGTGTAAAACACAATAATACAAAGTTTATTTTATTTAAAAAATATGTATTCATTGTATACTAAGTGTGCCCCGCGGCTTTACCCGCATTGCTCCGCTCATATTGGTCTCAGCGTGATGACAATGATTAAAATTATAAACATGTTTATAAGATATTTTATGTATTTAAATAGCGCCAAGAAGAATAGGTATATTATTACCGACCGAATTTTCCCGCAAACAATAAACTTTTCCGCCTTAGGCCTGAATGCCTTTAGTAAATCTAGAGCGTTATTAATTCTTTCTATAGGTAAGTAACTAAGTACTAATATTATAAAGCTGAAGAGTTTGTTTGTTTGAACGCGCTAATCTCGGGAACTACTGGTCTGATTTGAAAAATTCTTTCGGGTAATACCTACCGCGGAGCACAGCTAGTATTTTATATAAAGATCTTGCTGTTAAATAGGGACAAAAATGTCACATGTTTCGTTTAAAAAACCTTCAGTTTTTTCGTCTATATTTTAAAGACGAAAGGAAATGTTTTAAATATATATTGAAATTTTGTTAATGTACATTATTAATTCAGTGCTCATTGTTATTTAGAATTTAGACAGATACTATACGTACCTAGGTATACTGTACGTATAGATATACATATTGTATTGACTATAATATAGTCCTAAGTGATAAGTCCAGTTACCTATTTATATTCTAACAATCGCAAAGAAAACAATAAGTGTATTTTTAAGCTATTGCACAGCTTCTATCGCGGGCCTTGAGCGCGGGGACCGAATCGAGAAATTCCGTAACGAAAAAACCTCACGCTCCCCACTTCGACGGGCTCGGAGGTGTGGCTAGAAGGCAATAGGCATGCTATGCAATAGCTTTACCGCGGCAGTCCCCGAGTGCCGCACGTCTTTTTTTTATAATTAGGTATAACACAGTACTTAACTATACACTCTACCTACACAACAGAAAAATTTCAAAATTATTTGATAAGTAAGTAGGTAAGTATATAAAATAAGAAACCAAACTGAATGGAAATGTATTTTAAACTTCTTCCTTTTATGCCTTAATAAATAATAATTCACCCATAGTTGGTATCGATTGTTCTAATCTTCGACAAAAAGCAAAATCACATAACTAGGTAAATACAAAAATTATGTGTTTTGCGTATAAATATGGTTAGTATTAAATTCATACCTGTTCAAATAACGTAAGTACATTAAATTATAATAATTTTTAAATTTGTCACACGATTCATCAAATAATTAATATGCTAAATGTGGCTAAAATATAACTATAATATTATGTTCTTTACAATCTTTTTACAATACGTCATGTCTTTTATTTTAATATTGATAATGAAGAACATATTATTTTTTGCATCGTGTTCTTTTTATTTTATGTAACTTACTTCACACTAACTACATAGGTAGGTACCTACCTACAAAGTCGCTTTCTCTGTCCCTATGTCCCTTTGTATGCTTAAATCTTTAAAACTACACAACGGATTTTGATGATGTTTTTTAATAGATAGATATTCAAGAGGAAGCTTTTAGTATATCATTTATTACATTTTAAACAAAGTGAGCAGCAAATAAAACTTGACCAAGTTATTAATTATTATCTCTTTTTACATCGTGGTTAGGCACATTTATAATTTGGAGTATGTATACTGTAGTTGTAATCTCATTAATTAGCTTATATATTCATAAAGTTCATAATATTCTTCTAGTCGACAACAGATTTCCTCGCTACCTGTCCCTAAATGCCTACATCAGGTATTATCTGGAGTTACCCGGGACGAAAGCCATGTGCCACCAAGGCGTGTGTGGTTCTTGTATCGTGATGGTGCACGCTTACAGACCCACCTTCGGAACATTTGAAACGTTTTCTGTTAATTCCGTAAGTATCCGTGTGAAAAAATAAAAGTACCTAATCTCTTTTTACTCCTCATTCAAAAGTGAGGAAAATAGTTATATAAACGTATTTGCTAAATTATTGTATAAACTTTGTAGCGATTTGTAGAGTATGCCGTACTCTCGATATAGTTCTGTGGCCGTACCTATCAGTCCTATTTATTTATTTATGGATACCTATCAACAAGATGCGCTTCGCGGTTTCACCAGCGTGGCTCCGCTTCTGGTGGTCTATCGTGATGATATATAGCTTATAGCCTTCCTCCATAAATGGGCTATCTAACACCGAAAGAATTTTACAAATTGGACCTACTGGTCCGATTTCCTGAGGTACTGAGATTAGCGCGTTCAGACAAACAAACTCTTCAGCTTTAAAATATTATATAGTATATACATATAATATAGTAAAATGTTTTTAGTATAGATTATTTTTTGCAGTGTCTCGTCTTGGCTGTATCCTGTCATGGGTGGGAAATAACAACAATCGAGGGGGTGGGGAACCGGCGCGTTGGGTACAGTGAAGTGCAGAAACGCATGGCTGCTAACAATGCCACGCAGTGTGGGTACTGCACCCCGGGATGGGTAATGCAGTTGCATAGGTATCTTCATTTTGTATGTTTTTTTGTCTACTTCTTTATCTTTAGGCCATAATAATGGTCTTTGAAAACAGACGCCGTTATATGCATATATGAGCTAGCGCGCAATAGCAACTTTTGTCTCCGCAACTATTTTGTCTCTCCCGTAAACGCGGCCGCGTTTGTCGTGGCCAAACTATGCTCCTCGCGCTGCTCATCGCTCTGCTTATCGCGCTGCCGTTATTCGCCGCGACATTGCCCTCTCTGGCCACACACTGCTCTACTCGTGCGATTAATCGCGACGCTCCTCATTTCACACACGTATTGCCGGTCCTTTGACTCGCGCACTAATACCGACAAAATAGGGAGGAGTGAGCAGGACGATGAGCACGACGAGTGGCATTATATGTGCAATTGTGTCCACACAATGTCTCTGCCACAGAACATATAAAGAGAGGTCTCTGCCTACTTTCCTCGTTACTTCCCATACCACTCGTCGAGTGTGTGGCCGCGCAGTATGGGCTAGTAAGATAGTGCGCGCACGTAGCAATGCAACTCCTCATATAGTTGATGGGAGAGACAAAATAGTTGCGGAGGCAAAAGTTGCTCTTGCGCGCTAGCTCTAATGTTTAAAAATCAATATTTCTCTTATAAATGTGGAGCAACGCTCTACAGTCTACAAGAGATGTTGTATATCAATATCATTGATTATTAATCAATTTAGATTTTTAGGTACTAAATACACTATATAGTTGTAAAACAAAACCTACATTCATTATAGACTCTAGTTCTTCGGAATATGTTTTCTAATGAAATATGCAAAATACCTTGGCATTCTTCAGTCCGAAGTGTATTATTGCGTACCAAACGGGTAACTTTTAGCGGATATGTGCATTTGCATCAATTACACATACAAATGTAGTAATTATCAAACGTTTAAACGCATATCCCTAAAACATAAAGATCAATCGGTCTTATTTTTTTTTAACTTTTTTTTATTTCTTTTCGTATCTAATAAAAAGTAATCAGTCTTTAATTGATGATACTATATAATTATCTTCATTCATTTAATAAATAACTCTAGTTAGTAAAACTTGCATGACATTTCCATAACATGAAAGAATTAATTCGAAAACGAAGCATAATTTTTAATTACGTGTATTATATTATATGGTTAACCAGAGATGATAATAAAATATTAATTAAAAAAAAAAACCTTTATTTCCAGCCTTCTTGATAAAGACCTGACAATGGCGGAACTAGAAAATTCTTTCGGAAGCAACACATGCCGGTGTACTGGATACAGGCCAATATTAGACACCATTAAATCCTTTGCAACCGACGCCCCTAAAGACGTGTTATTGGATATAGAAGAACTGAAAATTTGCAGTAAAACAAAGAAAATATGCGAACGAAAATGCTCCACAGATAGCATAAACAGTGATTGGAGTCTTATAAAAGATCCTAGTGTTATAGAAATAGACTATGGTCATGAAAAATATATAAAGGTTTACACTGTGGATGAAATTTTTAACGCTATTGAACAGGCGCACGACAATTATATGTTGGTTGATGGTAACACTGCTAAAGGTAAATTATTATTCGTAAATAAACTCAAACTCAAACATTTATTTATTCAATTAGACTTCTTCTAGAAGCACTTTTGAGTCGTCATACATATTTTTACATGCTTTTTATTAGCTTCATCTGTATGTTTGTTTGTAACCGACTTCTTTGGGCGCGATTTTAACCCACTTTAAACGACCAGATTTCGTTCAAACTTTTTAACATAAATTTACCACCGATTCGGAAAGCAGTATCTATGGAGTAGAACCGGCAAGAAACTCCATAGTTGCTCTTTTAAATCATGTCAGTATTACAATTTAATTTTACAAAATGTATGTTACACTGCATATAATATGTATTATCATAATATGCCAAAGAACTTTCCTGTGTTTTTACGCGTTTTTACGGGTTTTCATCTTCAATAATTGAAATTCCAAATAATTTTTTACCCTATCGGGAAGCACTTACAACTCGTAATGTAAGTAGTAATTATTCACATAAATTACTATATTACGATTTACGAGTTCTAAGTATTCACAGTATTTATTGAAAGCAGGACGAACCAAATTAATAGGCAATTATGATAAAATTAAATTCATCAGTTCATATAATTAATTCTATTTTTAACACTTTTACCACGTGTAACTGTTAAAAGAAACCAATTATTTTTTAATTGAAATGTTTCCATTAATTATTTTTTTTAAGTGAATTTATTGTAATTTGCGTTTTTAAACCAATATTTGGCTCTACGTAAGCTTAAATTATTACAAATTTAAAATAACATAATTATTTTATGACATAATTAAATACTGATTCCAAATTATGAAAAGCCAATGTTTTTATGACGATAAATTCTTTATATTTTTATGTAGATAGGAACATCCTTGATAATATAAGCAAAATTAAAAAACTTAAAACTTTGTTCCATTTATTCTTTATGTATTCTGCAAAAAAAAAAAAATGTGTCACTCGGGGACTGCTGCGGTAAAGCTATTGCATAGCATCCCTTCGAGCCACACCTCCGAGCCCGTCGGAGTGGGGAGCGTGAGGTTTTTTCGTTACGGAATTTCTCGATTCGGTCCCCGCGCTCAAGGTCCGCGATAGAAGCTATGCAATAGCTTAAAAAAATATCATCAACGTCCAGCATGTCTAATAATTTGATCATATTTTCAGGTGTCCTTCCAAACTTATTCGACTATCCGCCAATTCTTATAGATATAAGCGAAGTCACATCTTTAAAACAATATGACTTCGACCAAAATCTTATTCTTGGAGCTAATATCACGCTAGAGGACTGTATAACGATATTTAGGAACGAAGCAAAGTCAAGGGATGATTTCACATACTTAGAGCAGTTCAGGAAACATTTGGATTTGGTCGCCCATATTCCTGTTAGAAGGGTAAATACGTTTTTATTTATTTCATTTTATTTGTATAAGAACGTAACAGTCATACATGATTTAATATAATATGTATTTTCTATAAATACTAAAAATATTTTAGTACTTTAATTTTCTGAGAGTGGATGCATGATTGTCGCTCTTTCATGCAAATCACGGAATTGATTTTGATGATATTTGGCAGTGATTTAGCTTGACTGCCAGAATTACAAATAATCTTTGAAAAATACATGTTTCGCTCGGGGTTGCATCTGTGTAAATCGCGTTCCACATAAAAATTCATTGTGTTAATTCCGAGAGCTATATACCTATCTATGCTCAATTTCATCACATTAAATTTTGCCGATTTGGCGTAAATTCGTCTAAGTTAAATAGACACTTTTATTTGACTAGATTTTCACAAAATTGCTTGCAGATTGGATCGTTAGCTGGCAACCTGATGATAAAGCACATGAAACCAGATTATCAGTCCGATATATTCCTCCTGTTTGAAAGTGTGGGAGCTATTGTTACAATAAGTATGTTATTTTTGGGTAGAGATATTTCAAATTTTCATTTGAGTAATTAAGAGCCTATCTAGGTCAGATAGAGTAATTTTTTAATTGCTAATGAGTATTTGGCATATTTTTACATGAACTGAATAAATTTACTAAGTACATTTTATTATTTAAATTTAAATTTTAAAATATTGTGCCTGTGTTTAAAAAGGGTTTGTTTTACTAGATATGATTAAATTGCAGTATTTTTACGGCTTATCTAGAATAACATAACAATTTCCATTTTCAAGTAGAAATTAATAAAAAAAGTTAGCGTAGCTTAGAAAGTAAAATACCTTTAATCTAAATAATGTTTCCATTGACAGAAAACCCACAACAAGAATTAGCCCTGACCCTCACAGATTTCCTGGCTCATGATATGTCGGGATGGCTTATAATAAACTTCAAACTCCCTCCATTGAGTTCTTGTCATATTTATAAGACTTATAAGGTGAATTACATAATTTTACATCTCTATTATATTTGCTGATATCAATTTCTAAAAATTAAATTTCGTTTTATAGTTTAGGAACAACTATAGAGTTTCTTGCCGGTTCTTCTCCGTAGATACTGCTTTCCGAATCGGTGGTAAATGTTGAAAATATGTAATGACGTTTCAAAAGTGCTTCTATAAGAAGTCTTATTGAATAAATAAATGTTTGAGTTTGAGTAAATAATGCCATGTTAGTTGCAACTTGCATCACTCGTAACGAAAGTACGCCTGAATTATTTTATTGATTTTTTTTCTGTTTTAGTTGTCTTTGCCTGGAAATCCTGGAATACGAAAATAACTGTTGAAATTTTGAAATATACCCGGGCGATCAGCTAGTTTAAATTACAATATTGTATAAATAAATAAAATTATTTTTTCAGATAACACCAAGGAGCCAAAACGCTCTAGCCATAGTAAACGCGGCGTTTAATTTTAAAATAAACCAAGATACAAGTATAATTGAAGAAGCGACTATAGTTTTCGGCAATATATCAGCACATTTTACTCACGCTATAGCTACAGAAAACTATTTGACGGGAAGAAATGTATTTTCTAATAAAGTTTTGTCAGAGGCGATAAGACAATTGGATCAAGAAATTACGCCTGTGGAAAGTCCACCTGAACCTTCGCCAATGACGAGGAAGAAATTGGCTATTGGTATATTTTATAAGGTAAAGTTATATTTGGGCAGAAATTATTTATATATAATATGAATAGAGCTCAAATGATGGCTTGAGCATGATACGGATAGTGTTTGATAAGAAACACTACATAGTATAAAACAAAGTCGCTTTTCTGTCCCTATCTCCCTATGTAAGCTTAAATCTTTTAAACTACGCAACGGATTTTGATGCGGTTTTTTATAATAGATAGAGTGATTCAAGAGGAAGGTTTTAGTATATAATTTATTAGGTTTTAGACAATGCGGGCGAAGCCGCATGGTAAGCTAATATTGTATAAGTAAATTCATTTTATGATGAAACATGTGCCAGTAATGTACACAAAGTATTGTGAGCAAATAATTAAATAATTAATAATTGTAATGATTCCATTTTATTTATTTTCAAGTACAGATCACCATCTCGTTATAAAGTAAAATTTGATATTAAATTTATCGTATGTAAATTTAAATAAACGCAATTACTTCATCGATCGCGTGTCTATCGATGGAGAGATTGCGTCCGAAAACAATATTGTATATCAGATTTTACTCTACCAAGTGGTCAATAATGTTTTTTTATTAAGCTATTTCATAGCTTCTATCGCGGGCCTTGAGCGCGGGGACCGAATCGAGAAATTCTGTAACGAAAAAACCTCACGCTCCCCACTCCGACGGGCGGAGGTGTGGCTTGAAGGCATAGCATGCAATAGCGCAACCGCGGCAGTCCCCGAGTGACACACGTCGTTTTTTTTTAATTTTATAAATTAATTAATTTTACTTTCAGTTCATCCTCAGCATTTCCCCACCAGACCTTTACCCCAGCAGATTTTCCTCTGGCGGGTCTTTAATAACTCGACCCCTATCTTCCGGGATACAACAATACCAAACTGATCCTACGTTATATCCTCTAAACCAACCAGTACAGAAGTTGGAAGGGATAATACAAAGTTCTGGGGAAGCTGAATATGTTAATGATATACCACCAAGTCGACATGATGTGTTTGGGGCGTTTGTACTGTCTACAGTACATTCTGGAAGGGTTGATGCGTATGATTATGCTATTTTGGTAAGTTGAATTTTATTGTGGTCAAAATTTGTACAAATTGGTAAAATAATTCTTCAAAAACTTGTTTGTTATATGAAAATGTGCTTTCGAATAAATAGTATCGTATTAAACAGTGTCTCAAGCACGGGCTATTTTAAATATCGCATTCTTCCAAAAAAGGAAAAACAATTTTGATTATCTATCGGGAATTTTTGTCGTGCGTTTTGTGTTTTCAAAATGTAATTTTCAAATGAAAAATAACATTAAACCACGCTGTTCTAATTTTATTTATATTTTATTCTTAACAATGAGCATACTTTGAACCTCCACAGAAAGAACCAGGCGTCATAGCGTTACTAACAGCTAAAGATATCCCCGGAGTAAATTCCTTCGCCTTCCCCGGCATTCCTCTCCAAGAGGTCGAAGAGGAAATATTAGCAGAAAACGAGATAAAGTTCTATGGCCAGCCTATCGCCATTTTAGTAGCTGAAAGTGAAAATCTCGCAGTTATAATGGCTGATAAAGTAAAAGTGACGTATAGAGATGTTCCGAAAGCACTTCCAGTACTGACAATAGATGAGGCCAAGAAAGATCCTGATAGGTACAAAGCAGGGGAGAGGGATGATGAAAAGATTATACCGAAGGGCACTGGGTCGGATGTTAGGAAAGTTATTAAAGGTAATTGTTAATTAAATACTGGGAACTTTTATTTTTGGTTGGGATAAAGAAAATGGATATATTAATTATTCTTATATGAAAATGAAAAACTGAAAATGAAAAATTTCTTTATTAGTTTAAAAAAAAATGTTACATAATATAGTTACATATGCTGCATTGAACCCCACACTAGGATCCCCTGTGTTGTGAGGCTCAATCTCTTTCATCGTATTACATAAAAACTATTTCAAAGTTTACTTGCCATTTTAAATATTAAGTGTGTTTATATGTGCGTGTGTGTATGCGTGCGTGTATATGTGTGTGTATCTACAGAGATATATTTTAGTGCTTTCTCTGTTTTCCATCGCTGTTTTAAAACAAATGTTTATTTATTCATTCAATTTCATGTATTGAATAAACTATCAAATTCAATTTGTTAGAAAATTTACTAGTATCACTGGTTTTACGATCACCCAATACCTACTAATGTCGCAAAGTACCTAAATTTGTTAAATAAATTTTTACGTGTTAAATCTGAAGTGGGCCTATTTGTTAATATTGTATCGTTTGTCTCTAACTGTACCTTATTTTTAACTCAAACTTTGTAATCATGTGCGTGTTGGTATGTTTTGTACTGTAGTCAAAGATAAATAAATAAATAGACACATAATGAAATATTTTTCGACGAATTTCTAAAGCAGAAAAATATAATTTCCGGATACCTTAAATTTCCAAAGAAATGCCTGTTTTAAGGTAAATACGAGATTGGTGCCCAATACCACTATTACATTGAGCCAATATCGTGCGTGGTGATACCCGTGGACAAAGGGCTAGAGGTGTACAGTACTGCGCAGTGGATCGACTTGGTGCAGATCTGTGTTGCCCGCTGCTTGAGTATGAAGGAAAGCGAGTGAGTATTGGGTATCTATACTAATATTATAAAGATGTTTGTTTGTTTGAACGCACTAATCTCAAGAACTACTTACTGGTCCGATTTGAAAAAAATATTTCGGTGTTTGATAGCCCATTTATCGAGCTATAGGCTATATATCATCACGCTAAGACCAACAGAAGCGTAGCTACGAGGGTGAAACTGCGGAGCACAGCTAGTTGAAATATACCTGTTCTGCAAAATGTAGACTATGAGATGAAACTTATATTGTTCTATTGACCTATAAAATATTGTCAAAATCTGCTTAGTTGTTAAATCGAGCAAACAGTCAACTCGAATATCGAAATCGAGAACTATGTTTCCAAAACTTCCACTATGCTAAACAATAAGTTATTTTCTAAAATTTTAGCTGTGCCGCACGGTTTCACCCGCGTGGCTCCGCTCCTGTTGGTCTTAGCGTGATAATATTATATAGCCTATATTACTCGTGGATAATGTAGCTTTCGAATGGTGAAAGAATTTTTAAAATCGGTCCAGTTGTTTATGAGCCTATTCATTACACTCAAACAAACAAACAAAGTTTTCCTATTTATAATTTTAGCGTAGATTTACTGTGCAGAAATGGTCTGGTTAATAATTATGAAAGTAGCTAAGATAACATCAACATTTTGAATTATTATTTCAGTGTCTTCGTAAAGGTCCGTCGACTTGGCGGCGGTTTTGGCGGCAAACTGAGCCGAAACGTTCAAGTGGCCACAGCTTGTGCGCTTGTAGCAAGGAACCTTAACAGACCCTGTCGTTTTATCCTACCGTATGGAACTAATATAACTTCGATGGGCAGAAGAGTACCAGCACAGTTAACTTATGAGGTATTTGTTGTGTTTTACTTTACAAATACATACTTTATTTTTCACCTCGTGGTGTTGAAAGCTCACGAAATGTCCAACTTATTATTTTAAGTTAAAAAAGCTTAGAGCTTTATTAAAAAGCTCACGAATTGTCCAACTTATTAGTTTAAGTTAAAAAAGCTTAGAGCTTTATGAAAAGCTCACGAAATGTCCAACTTATTATTTTAAGTTAAAAAAGCTTAGAGCTTTATGAAAAGCTCATGAAATGTCCAACTCATAATTTTAAGTTAAAAAAGCTTAGAGCTTTATGAAAAGCTCACGAAATGTCCAACATATTTATTGTAAGTTAAAAAAAAAGCTTTGAACCATAAAGAATGTTTTTTTTAATCAAACAAATAATGGTTTTCAAACAAATTTGAATTAATAAAAAACCCCTTTATTAAAAAATTCTCCAGAAGATATCTTTTGGGAATAAACCTATTATTACTAATTTATTTTATTCCTTGTTAGGTGGGTGTAAATGACGTTGGAAAGATCCAATATCTAAAAGGTATAATAATCGAAGATGACGGATGTACACACAACGAAGGCATTTTATCATACGTCGCGGGAAGTTTTCCAAACTGCTATGACTCTAGCTTCTATAACCTGCAGACTGGCAGAGTTCTTACGCAACGACCTTCTAACACTTTTAATCGAGCACCTGGTATGTGAAATAATGTTTTTTTTTTTCAATTTTGTTTCAGAATAAACCTTATTCATATGCTTAAATTAATATGCTTGCGTTTTCCTTTACGTTTTCTCAAAATAATATAATCAATAGTTATTTTACTGGCTATTTTTAAGCTATTTCATAGCTTCTATAGCGGGCCTTGAGCGTGGGGACCGAATCCAGAAATTGCGTAACGAAAAAACCTCACGCTCCCCACTCCGACGGACGGAGGTGAGGCTTGAAGGCATAGCATGCAATAGCTTTACCGCGGCAGTAACGAGTGCCACACGTTTTTTTTTTCTTAAACTAACTTAGCTCTGTCTTGGTAACTATTTTCAGGAACATTAGAAGGTATCGCCGCTATTGAAGAAGTCATGGAGCGCATAGCTTTCGAATTAAAAAAAGATCCCACAGAAGTTCGTCTAGCAAACATGAGATCAGATGATAACGACATCCCAGAATTGATAGAAAAGTTAAAAGTTCAAGCTGATTACGATAAACGTCGGGCAGAAGTCGACCAATTCAATAAAGACAATCGATGGATGAAGAAAGGGTTACATATAGCTGTAATGCTCTTCCCTGTGGAGTTCTATGGCAATTATTCAGCTATGGTCTCCATATATCGTGGGGATGCTACTGTAACAGTAACTACAGGAGGTATAGAGATGGGCCAAGGGGTTAATACAAAGGCAGCTCAAGTCTGCGCATACGAACTTGGGATTCCTTTGGACTTAGTGTCAGTTTTACCGAGCTATTCCTTCGTTGCTGCTAACAATGTCTTCTCTGGGTCTAGTATTGTCAGTGATAGCGTCTCCTATGCTATACAGCAAGCGTGTCAAATAATAAAAGATAGATTGGCACCGCTAAAAGCAAAAATGGATAATCCTACTTGGTTGGAACTGATTCAAAAGGCTGGAGAAGAACAAATTGACCTCGTGGCTGAATACATGATGAACGATAAGGATCCAAAGTTGCAAGAATATAGTGCATTCAATGTCACAATCTGTGAAGTACAGTTGGATGTGCTAGTTGGAAGGTTCCAGATAAATAGGGTTGATACGCTGGAAGATGCGGGGTTGAGCGCTAATCCAGCTGTCGATATAGGACAGGTAATCTTAATGTATATGTTACAGGAAATGTATGTAATCCGTCATTGTATACAATTCCTAGGAAATGTATACAATTCCTAAAATCGTACGGAAATGTGTGAAATAAATTATTTTATACACATTTCCTAGGAAATCTATACATTTCCTAAATAGCTATCGGAAATGTAAAACATTTAAGATATTGATATGTCGCGGGTTGGACTAAAGAAAAGGGGGCGCAGGACTTAAACATTTTTTGATGGAGTTGGTGTCATTATAACACCTATTTATTATTGTTTTATCGTAAAGATTACGCTTATATAAGCATGTTTTATAGGAACAACTTTTCTCTAAAATCAAAAATAGCCGAGATATTCGCCCTCAAAGTTAGGTTAGGTTAGGTTAGGTTAGGTTAGGTTTGTTAAAAAAAAAAAACTACACAGAAATAGGAGCCCCGCTTCGCGGGGCTCCGTCGACGAAGATCGAACGATCGAAGATAATAATATGAACATAATATTATTACAATTTTACGGTATGACTGTTACCCGATTGTATCAATAAGAGCTATAATAAAAAAAATAACAATGTGTTTTATTACAGAAAGCATTTACTTTACACATTTCCTAATACGATATAGGAATTGTATATAATTCTTAGGAAGATTATACATTTCCTAGGATATGCATGCATTAAATAGTTTTTTAAACAATACTTTATACATTTCCTAAATGGTATCGGAATTGTACACATTTCCTAGGAATTGTATACAATTCCTTGATTTCATACATTTCCGGTAACATATATAAATCTCGTGTCACAATGTTTGTCCTCAATGGACTCCTAAACCACTTAACCGATTATAATAAAATTCGCACACCATGTGCAGTTCGATCCAACTTGAGATATGAAATAGTTTAAACATGTAGGTACCACGGGCGAAGCCGGGGCGGACCACTAGTATTTATATATTTTTTTGGTAAAGAAGGGCTATTTTTTGTTGTGGAATTGATGGTAATAAACTGTTGTTTTAAAAGTAAGTTTCTATAGCAAATTACGAATAATAATATTAAGAAATATGACGATAAGATGACATTATTGTGAAATCTTAATAAGAGCTTTTTAATCGCAAAATATTTAGTTGTAGGTAACCTGTTAAGTTTTTTTTTACAATACAGAAATGAGAATAGATGAATGTAATTTCAAATCACCCAAAGCGAACTTGATATATATTTTATATCAATGTATTTTTTACTTACAGGTGGAAGGAGCCTACATACAAGGGTTGAGTTATCATACGTTTGAAGACTTCGTCTACGATAAGATAACCGGAAAATTATTAAATGACAGAGCTCTGAATTATGAAGTATACTTAGCGAAGGATATTCCTGTGGACTATAGGGTATATTTGAGATTCAATTCGAAGAACACGAGAGGCGTTTTGGGAGCCAAAAGTAAGTATAATATTTAATTTATAGTTTTATGAAAATTGTTACTACATCAAAATACTTACATAATATTCATTTTCAGTACTATATAATGGATCATATTCTAAATGAATCACTACATAGTATAAAACAAAGTCGCTTTCTCTGTCCCTATGTCCCTTTGTATGCTTAAATCTTTAAAACTACGCAACGGATTTTGATGCGGGTTTTTTTAATAGATAGAGTGATTCAAAAGGAAGGTTTTGGTATATATTTTTTTAGGTTTTAGACAAAGCGGGCGAAGCCGCGGGCGGTAAGCTAGTTAACTATAAACTTAAGAACTGTTATCTTTTTAACTTTTTATACAGCTCCTAGGCTAATTAATAGAAGCTGTTATTGTATCCAATTACTTTGAAAAATTATTCAATTATGCCTATTAATTTGTCCTAATGTTATATAACAAAAATTGTAAAACTGTTGTGTGGAAATAAAAGGATTTTTTATTTTTATTTATTTTATTTTATTAAAGTGAAACTTTTATTACATCGTCTCAAACTTTTTGTTCTGTGTAGCGCATGTCGCGTGACGCACGATAATTATCGTACAAATACGATAATTTTTAGTTAAATGTCTATAGTGTGAAAAAAGTTTCACTTATACCGTGGTTTCATAAAACCACACAACATTTTTTTAATGTTATATATCATTTTTTTCAGCGGCTGGAGAAATGGGCGTGTGTACAGGATATGGTATAACATATGCCTTGAGGGAATGTATCAATGAATCCCGAAAGGATTCCGGTTATGATCTCTCAGTGTATTACGATTTTGGTAAGAAACTCCATATTACTTTTCGATTTACATATTTCTATGTACCTTGTGTAATTAAAGTACATACATAAATTGTATAACTGTTTTGGGAAGAAGTATTATTCAAGTATCAATATTTATTATTGGTTTTAGATCCAAAACGGATATCGTAATTTCAATTAGCGAAACAAAAATGTTATTTTCACATTAGCAATTCTTATGAAGTTTGTGGTAAAAATTTTAATAATCATATTTTGTTTGTTTTCAGACTTCCCGCGCAACACTGAAGCTATATTGAAAGCACTAGATGTGAAATTAAGCGAATTTGTATTGAAGCCATAAACATTTATTAAAATATGAAAATCCGTCCACTTTCTATACACATTTATACAGCTTTAACTTTAAGAGTAATAATAATTATTTTAAGTGCCCAGTTTTTTATCAAGGTATACATTTTTATAGCTCATGCCACCTAGTTTGTATAGAATTTTTTTCTCATAATAAATTGTATTTATCGGACAGTACTTTGGAAAAAATATTGTTATGGTTTGTTTTTGACAAATAAATTACTTTTTATTGTTTTTGGTTCTTTCATTTCTAGATCTGTGTTTCATTTAATAACCCGAAATGGAGAATTCTGTATTAATTTTCAGATGAATAGCATTCAAATTCTATTATTTAAAAAATTCTCATATTCTGTGCTGTATGCGTAAAAATGTGTAATAAATCATTTATTCCCAATAATATCAATATGTATAATAATTATTATATTATCTGTGATAATAAGAATAGGGGAAAATAATCAATAATCATATAGGACTGTTGTAGATTAAAAGGAAAGGTAAAGGCTCAAGAAAACACACCAACAGGATGAAAGAAAACACCAAAACATAGTCAATACATGTTTATTGTTGCTCCATAAAAACAAAAAAGTACCCAGCGAGACTTCCATAGTACAAAATTTAGGCCCTAATCTTATTAGGCATTAACATAGGCCACCAACAAAAATAATTATCTAATTAATTACAGGCAGAAAATGATTATAAAATAAAAATAAATACCTATTGTAAATCACCATTTACTATACAACATATTCGCTTACGTCTAGTTTAAAAAAATCGTCCATACTAATCGTAAAATATACATTAATCTATACACAATAATATCAACAGTTGGGTGTTATGCAAAAAGTGCAATAAAATAAATTACATCTAACAGTTACTACTGCGGCGAATTGACACGCGATTGCAGACTCTATTTCTTTAATTTTGCGTACATTTGCGTTCTAGAATCGCGTGTCAAATACATATTTTGAAAGCAAATTTGGTCAACATTATTTATAACACATTTGCCGATTTTTCTTTGTGTTGTGAGAGAATTGTTATCGGCAAATATTTCTACTTCATACAAAGCTTCATTGGATTATATGATTGGATTTATTGGATTCTTTACGGACAACATTCTACTCGAAACTACGGTTTTAACTGTGTATTTGGTGAACATGTTTTTTGTGTTACTTGAATAATTTGCGATGTATTTTCATTTTGTAATAAATTGTCCATATATTTTTAAGGTTATTTGATTTGTTAAATTGATTTTTACAATATTTTTCACAATTTAAAACTACATGTTTGATTTTTTTTATGTTTAATTTTTGTCACCCTTAGATTACAAAATAAAGTACAGATGGAGCATGACAACCGCCCGTCGCCCTTGTCAAAGAAAATACGAAATCAAAAACAAATACGTCGCTGCACCAGTGCTATAGCGCATAAAGTGTCATGCAATACGTCAAAAAGGGTTTGCAATTTTAGTAAAAAAATGCCGTCTTGTGATAATAAAACGCTGTAAAATTTGTTCCCGAAAACAAAAAAAAAGATAAAACATCGTTTCACAGGTTTTCTGTAGATTATTTGGCTGATTTATTTCTTTAATACGAATAATAATTTTACAGATATGAAGGAATACAAAACTTCAACGTATGTTGCCAGTATGTTGAAAATGAATTTGCCATTTTTATTGGTAAAACGGTGAAATGGTTAAAAGATCTTCTGGGTAATGCTGTTGGATTTTTCGATCGTGAATGTGATTATTTGTATAGTGCACTAAAGGATCATGATAATTATTAGATTATTTTAATAAGCATAATACATTATTTTGTTACTTTTATAAAGCTTAAAAACGTCATAGTCGTTTTCGCTAGCGATTTAATTTATGTGAACTCCATGATGGATATGATGAAAATAAAATGTCCCGTATTCTCGACTAAAAACTACCGCTATTCGTATTCATATATTATGAAAAATAAAAAATAATATAATTATTATAGTTAATATTGAAACTTTTTTATGTAATTTATTTAATAAAAAATTGAATACAATTATTTTGTCCATATATAACTTTAGTAGGCAGGTACTTTATGTAATAAAAGAATTTAAATAAAAATTAAAACTTGACTTCTCATTTATGTACGCCTACGTCACTACCGCCACTAACATAATAATTCAGATCATTGCAATGAAACCTCACAACTCAAAATCGGTCCAACGGTTTATACTGCAGGGCGTGTCAAAGAAATATTATACATACATCCATAAACTCGAAAAACATAACCCTCTTTTTTCCGTAGTCGGGGAAAAATTTGGGAAAATTTTTCAATATCTGGCAACATTACACGCACACAGAAGCACCGTGTACGTACAGTGCAGCGGCGAAATGACAGCACACATAGCTTTATTGAAAATGACGATAAATTATTCGGTTTAGTTCGGCAACGCTCCATCTGTCTTTTATTTTGTAATCTAAGTTGTCACCAATTAACAACCATTTTAGTCGATAATTAATGTTAATATTATGAAAGTTAATACTTACTGTGAGATATACAAGAGATTCGTTACAGATCTAATTTAAGACTCAGGATCTTTTTAAAAAGGTTGATTTTACAATCATTAGAGATTCAAAATTGCTTCGTTTGTCTATGGTCTTAATTACGGCAATTTTTCGTACAACCAACGTAACAATAACAATGATTTTTGTTAAAGTACATTTATTTTAATATCACTGGTCGTTATAACTAGTGGTATAACTACACGATGACAGATAACCATATCAATCAAACTTATATGTACACCGTCCTTAACGATCCGTTAAAATTAATTAACCACGACATTAAAATTTACGTGACGATATCGTAACGTGTCGTGTCGTATTCGAATCGTATCGTAATTGGCAGTGGTTTAGCGAAATACCGCGCTAATTCGACTTAATACTTTACAGTTAGTGAGATTTACAAGACATATTGACATGTTATTGATAAGCACCTCTTATTAAATAATTAATAAAACGCGAAACTATTTCTTTGGATCTATGTGAGTCTACCGCACTACTGCTCTATACCCTGCACATAATATAAATGATGTCTCAAATAGTAATATTTTATGAGATTTTATTATTTTCACTTTAACGGGTTGTTTAAGCAAAAAATGCCACAAAAGTTAATTTTGAAATTTTTTTTAAAAACTATGCTTAAAATATACTACTGTATATTGTGATGATAATTGTTCGTTTTTATTCGTGAATTCTCGTTAAAATACTACCATTTAAGGCTTATCTAGTTGGCATGATCTGAACCTTAAGCATAAGCACTAAGCCGAAAAACTTATATAAAATTATTCAATATAATACAGCCGATGTCTAACCGATAGCTACAAAAGATGAGGTATATAGTCGATAATCGCTGTTTTCGTCCAAATATTTCATAATTTTCGTCCTATTTGTTGATACGATAAGATTTAAACGTCGCCTTAAATTCATTAAAAAAATAACACCAATATATTAAAATTAAACTACTACTTTATTGAGGAAAATCGTTTCAGAGGATTTCCAACAAAAATAAAACTAAACTAAAACTACTTACAAAATAAACTATGAAGATTCGGCTAGGACATTTAAATTTTATCGTAAATGTGTCGATTTCAGATATTTTTTATATTTTTATCATTCAAATGTCAAAGTTGATAAGTATGTTTTTTATGTTGTTTGTTTTTTTTGATGAATGATTGTTTGAGAAACACTTTTGTGTTTAATTTGATGAATTTCAAGGATTCTATCATTTTTTGATTATTTACAACATTTAACAGATGTGTAAGTTAATGGTATTTTTGATTAGAAACATATTATTATACAGATCATAAGTGTGTGTGTGTTAAAAACATAATGTTAAGAATGCGTGCGCACACGCAAATGTCTCACGTACATTTATTTTGCATAGACGTAGATTAAAATATCTGGTTATCGTTGTTTTTTGAGCTTTCCCTTGGGAACTTAGTGTCAAAGTGGCATTTCTATCCGAAATTAGTGTCATTGTAATGTTTTTAAAGCGTCATCTTTTTAATGAATAGTTTTTTTTGTTATTTTGACGTCATTTTTTTATTCTGATTTCTTCACGCGACGCCATCTTGCGTGTGCGCACGTTTCTTATGATCTGGAGTCGACTTTAGAATATCTGGCTGCCCGTGCGACAGTACTCTCGCATCCAAATGCTGATTGAACGTCGACGTGTGCGAACTTAGTGTCAAAGTGGCATTTCTATCTGACCCTAGTGTCATTGTAGTGTTAGAATTGAGTGTGTGTGTATGTGTATGGTGTAAATGTGGCATGGTGGATGGCGATGAGTGTGGCATGGTGGATGGCTTCCGGAGTCTGTGGCTTCCGGTGCGAGTGAGGGAGTTCATTTGTGGCGTGCCCGGGTGGGTCGGTCGGAGTGTGTTCTTGTAGTCCGCTATAAGATGGGTGAGCTCGACCATCTGGAAATTGTTATTTATTTAATACATTTTATACATAAAACACATACAGTGTTTGTCTGTAAGTTGAAAAATAAATTATAGGATGCATTTATTATATAGTTTACTAGCTTACCGCCCGCGGCTTCGCCCGCTTTGTCTAAAACCTAATAAATTATATAATAAAAACCTTCCTCTTGAATCACTCTATCTATTAAAAAAAAAACGCATCAGAATCCGTTGCGTAGTTTTAAAGATTTAAGCATACAAAGGGACATAGGGACAGAGAAAGCGACTTTGTTTTATACTATGTAGTGATATTGGACAGCATAACACTGTGCTGTTAATTAAACGTAATAACAATACTAAAGTTTCATTTGTATTAGTAAATGGATACGGAAAAACATTAATCAGCAAATGCTGTTATACAAGGATGATGAAATATTTTTTAAACTTTGCGCATTTTAACAAGATATGGAATTAGATGATAATCTATACTAATATTATAAAGCTGAAGAGTTTGTTTGTTTGTATGTTTGTTTGTTTGTTTGAACGCGCTAATCTCGGGAACTACTGGTCTGATTTGAAAAATTCTTTCGGTTTTAGATAGCCCATTTATCGAGGAAGGTTATAGGCTATATATCATCACGCTACGACCAACAGGAGTGGAGCTACGGGGGTGAAACGGCGCGGAGCAGCTAGTCATTAAATAAATATTTCAAGTAAGTTTTGTTGTATTATATTAGAGAAAAGAAATCTCAGCCCCAGAATAAAAGCGAGATAGATTCACTCTCTTTCTCTTTCCCTTACAATTTACGAAAAGATAAATTATTGTCTGGGTGTTAATTATCTATGTAAGTATTTATTTAAAATTATATATGTATGTTTATCAGCCATCTGGTTTCCATAACACAAGCGAAAGCTTAGTTTGGGATCAGGTCGTGCCGTGTGTGAAAATTGTCCTGAAATATTTATTTTAATTTTAACTTTCATAAAAATACTTACTCTTGGTTTATTGAGACTGATCAACATCTTGTGAACGGGGCTGGTTGAATCCTCAGCGTCTATTAGCATCATTAGGTCGTCCTGTGAAAATAATTGCAATTAAGTATATTTTATTGTAATAAATTGAGCTAATAAGGAGGGATAAATAGTTCTGGATGTAATTTGAAAAAGGTTTCCTTTTTCAAGGTTCCGTTTTTTTAAAAGAGAATGCGTTTTACAAGGTACAAATGTATAAAATAACGTATATAAGTTGCTAGAAATCTTAATAATTATACAATTTTGCACTTTGCAGGAAAATTAATGGGCAATCAAGGAAAATGCCAAAAATACACGAGAAACAGATTAAATGTAATCAATTAGCCCTATACTCCTAGTCAAATGTATTATATATACTCTTGAAGTATATTTTTAACCGACTTCAAAAAAAGGAGGTTCTCAATTCAACCGGTATATTTTTTGAAGTGAAACATCTTTATCGGGGTTGGAAAAAAATTTAGTGTAACATTTTTTCGTTACGCGTGACATTTTTACGTTACGCGCCATCTTTTTCTTATCCCTACCACGCGTGATTCGACGTATTTCTGTAAAGTTGCATATAGTAAATTATTTTTTGAAAAATAAGGTCTTAAAGAAGTTTCACTTCTAACGTGTGTACACTAGTATACGCACACATTTTTTTTTATAATAATAAGATACATACTTGTAATCCACCGAACAGGCCGATAGAGTTGAGCGCATATCGGCCTATAACCGACATTGACGCTAGTTCTAACACCGCCACTCCATCTTCCGATACCGCTAACCATGCCATTGATAAGTCTGGTTGTTTTATCTGTATTATAAAATAATTATGATTAATAATCTTGAAAAATATCAAGAAGAAAATAAATATAATTATATTTGTATCATATTGTATTATCAAATGCGTTATAGACTTTTACAATATTCTTGTTAGATTTGTGCAGTCCCGTGTCCCCCTAAGTGACAGATGCATTATGCATACATCTGTTTCACTGAACGATTTTCTTTAGGGACAAGTAGGTGATCAGCCTTCTGTATCCTACCACACCGAGACATTTTATTTTCTTCGCCTCCACCGGGAATCGAACTCAGGACCCCTCGGTTCTACGCTCAAGCGTCAACCACTGTACCAAGGATGCGGTCAGGCTTGTTAGATTTAACCACCTAATAAACATATATTGTCTGTTCGTAAAAGACAAATTACATCTTTCGGATTTGCAAAATTATTTCGCCGGTAGAAAGCCTTATTCTCAAATTTATGGTTATATTTTTTATCCCGCTTCATGGAACAGAGCATAAACTAAAATATTACAATTAGATTCGTTAATTTACTGACCCTTGCTTGGAAGAGAGTAGCTCCAAAGAAAGGCCACTTCCTCGTACAGTTGAGATATATCCGCACGCAATCTGCCGTGCTTCGTCCTTTTAACGCCGTCCATTTTGTACGCAGTTTCTCTTCAATGTCTCTGTAATTAGAGAAGAACATAGATATTTTAAAGTTTCGCGTCATGGCAATACCGTCACGTCATAGAATAAGGCGACGATTTATCTTTGAATGTTGACAAAGATGTTTCACTTCTGACACGTGTGCTCGACACACGCTCTTTTTTTATAAAATTTATGTTAAAAGTGCTTTTTGTTTGTTATTTTAACACTCAACAAATTAACAAAATTCAAATTCAAAATTAATTTACTTTTCACAATTTTTTGAAAACTTTCACATAAATTTATCTTTATTTGCTGCAAACCGTAATTTACTACAAAGGTGTAGTATTTTGCAAATTATTGTGTCATTAAACACTGCATGTGTATTTGTATGTGTCTTTTATATTTTGGGAGTGTCTTTATCTATAATTAAGTTACTTGATTGTGTGTCCTTTTTCCTGTGTATGTGTATAAATGTTTTACGTCTCTATGTGTTCCTCGCACTTAAAGTAGGAGTGTCTTTGAGTGTGCGTGTATTGCAGTTATTAAGCGCACGTAGCTGTGTGCATGGGTCACTTTAAACGTATTTCGTTGTTTGCGCGTTGCTATGGGCGTGTGTACGCATAAACTATCTGGTACACGTGTGTGTGCGCGTCGCTATGAGTTTGTATGTACATATAAATTTGGTATTGTCACTAACATAGGTATAAGAATATTGTTAATAACAAGTGGACCAATGTTGTTTTAATGAATAAATGAATTATTAAATTATTGAAGTGAAACTTCTTTATCGGGGTTGGAAAAAAATTTAGTGTAACATTTTTTCGTTACGCGTGACATTTTTCCGTTACGCGCCATCTTTTTCTTATCCCTACCATGCGTGATTCGACGTATTTCTGTAAAGTTGCATATAGTAAATTATTTTTTGAAAAATAAGGTCATAAAGAAGTTTCACTTCTTACGTGTGTACACTAGTACACGCACACATTTTTTATTATTATTATATGTATATGTTCGTGTAGAAGCAGCGGTGCGCGTGGGTGGTGTTGGTGGGGCAGAAGTGTGTGCGTACCTCAGCTCGGCGCTGTTGGCGCGGTAGCGGTAGGGGTAGAAGCGGTGCGCCAGCGGGTGCGCGTGGGTGGTGTTGGTGGGGCAGAAGTGTGTGCGTACCTCAGCTCGGCGCTGTTGGCGCGGTAGCGGTAGGGGTAGAAGCGGTGCGCCAGCGGGTGCGCGTGGGTGGTGTTGGTGGGGCAGAAGTGTGTGCGTACCTCAGCTCGGCGCTGTTGGCGCGGTAGCGGTAGGGGTAGAAGCGGTGCGCCAGCGGGTGCGCGTGGGTGGTGTTGGTGGGGCAGAAGTCCCCCATGTCGAGCTGCGCCATCAACGCACCAAGTTCTGCCGCCAGCTCGCGCGTCACCGGGAACCGACCCGCCACCACTGAGGAACGGGTGGGTTTTTAATGACATAGACAAACAGGGGCGATTTACATAGATAAGTACAATTAACTGAAAAAAATTTCATTTGAGAAATTATAAAAGCCTAGCTTTCCGCCCGCGGCTTCACCCGTGTTTTCAAAGAAAAACCCACATAGTGCCCGTTCCGTGGGATTTCCGGAATAAAATCTACCCTATGTGTTAATCCAAGCTACCCTCTCTGTATATGTGTGCAAAATTTTTTTGTAATCGGTTCAATAGTATTTGCGTAAAAACATACACACACACACATCCATCCTCACAAACTTTCGCATTTATAACATTAGTAGGAAGTAGGATACGGGAATAACAACAATAAATAATGAATCATAGAAATGATGTGGAATGTGTAATATCTGGAGTGTAACAAGAAAATGTCTTAGGGACTATACTGATGACATTTTAGTGTTTTTTTTATCTATTATATATTATGTTTTACGAAAGTTATTTAGAATTTTTGTATTACCTTGCTGATTGACTTGATAGCAGAGCAAAAGCCGCTCCTTGTCCGTCTCAGTTCGCACTGAGCTCTTGAAGTAAAGCCTATTTCTGTATGTGAGTCGAATGACGCGCGAGTTCTCGAACTTTCCAGAACCTTTCTCTCTGAGCGCGGTCTCCCACCGGGATATTACGTCACATAGCTGAAAAAGCAACGTTTTGTATGTTGATTAGTTGTATAATTGATTTTAATGAGATAGAGTAATTATATTATTTATTGTACCCAAAATAAGAAGCAAATATTATCCACCTAATATTTTCTTATTGGTGTTATTTGACTTCATTTCATAATATATGGTTTGCATTAAAAAAACCAAGGTACCACATAACATTAATATGCTTAATATATCATAATAATAATCAGATACATATTCCTGCTTTACTTCTACGCCTCTTCACATTACTTTTAAAAATAGTTATGTTAACAAATAAACCCTGCTTTCAGACGGTTTCTAAATTAAATACGTTGAGCAAAAGATAAATAAAATAAACAAACCTTTTTATCCGGTTTAATGTGATGTTCCAGATCTTTCTCTATAGGGTCATCGCTGAATAGCGCGAAGCCAGACGCGGAGGACTCCCGACAGCCTAACTCTGAACTTAGTGTAGATAGGAACTCTTCTACTGTCGTTGATCCGTCGAAACTTATCACCTGGAATAAAAAATTGTTTTCTTTTCAATCCTTTACTGTAGACTGTAAAATTAAAAATATTGAACACTATTTTTTTGATAGACCCCAGATTCAGAACAGTTTTTTTTTGCGTGCGAAAAATTAGTTGATAAGATAAGTATGTTTTTTTTAATATCACGCTTAAATTGCATTACTTTATTTTTGTAAACTGTTGAATTGAAATGTATAAAAAGGTATAATGCCATGGGAGACCTTATCGAAAATTTTATAACTACGAATTTCATTTGAATTTTATTTATATTGGGTATATAATACATAATTTACCCACCTGATAAGTATTATTGAGCATATGGACAGGTATAGCATGTGGTAAGCTATGATGGTAGGGGTTTTTCAGCAATATAGATAGCACTTCCATTCTTGACGGCTTGTCCGTGCGTCCGCCATTGCGTATCGTACGTTCGAGCGCACGCGCACAATACGCTGCGTATTTACCGCATTCCGTTCTGAAAAATGGTTTAAATTGTTCGATTCTTGAGTTTTTTTTTTAATTTTGGTTGTGTTAATAGTAAAATATAACTATATAATATCTGAAAATGGAAAATTAGTTGAAAATGTGGTAGGTTACTTATTTTCGCCTTTTGAATTGAATTTTGAATAAATTAATTACAACACACAAATACACTTAGAAAAAATAGATTTATTTCTAACATCATACGAAACGCCTTGGATAATTATATAAAAGTGACATTTTTAAAATAGCATTTTTATAATAAGCAAATATTACGAACTCATACTCACTTTGTGTCCGAATGCCTGCTCAAATGCAACTTGAGGTACCACAGCAATCTATTATTCCTCGGCACAAACAGACTAACCGCTAAAGCCAGTAGCTGCCAGCCTTGTATGAAACTGTACGTCGGCGGATTGCTTTTACAGTCCACTGATAATAATGGTGCCTGAAATATTCCAGATCATTCTAGAAGTTTTCGATCAAGACATTCGTTTCTACGAGAAACTTAAGGCTTTTCTCATATGCATTTTTGGACGCTCTTACAAAATATTTACTGGCTTCTTAAAATTTAATTTAACAATAATACCTAGACGGAATAATGCGGGAGCTACAGAGATAAATTTGCAATTTCGAATTAACATTACTTATAATTCATGAATAATTTAATTAATCTTAAGCTAAACAAGTTTACTCTTATATTTGATAATGGCGTCATCTCCATGGAGCATAACAAGAGAGAAGAAGAAACATTATCATTAAAGAAAAATGATATATTAGAATTATTACGGTTGAGGGAACATTCTAAAATACGCAAATTAAGGCCAGATCAGTATAGAATATAAGTAGTACAGTATATCAAGAAGCCAGGAAATGACGCCACCTCCTACCTTTATTATTTTGAGATATGCAAGTGGCCAGTATATTACTGAATGCCAAGCAATAACGTAGCCCAATTTCTACCACTTAGTAGATAAGACACATTTTTGTATCGAACATTGCTGGAACATCAGACACCGACTCCATTCTCTAGTCCTTATAAAAAAGTTTCTATAGGCACTCTGGGAATCTATATGTAATTTAAACTGTCGTCTTCCTAATTGTTGATTACCTATATACAGTAAGAGCGTCAAGTCCACATAACAAAGAATATCTAGCTGTACGCACTGTATAACAAATCCACAAAAAATAATGACATTTGTAAGAGCTTCAAAAGAATCCATAACGAAAAACGTCTAACATCATGAATCTAGCTGTAGTAAGTACGCACTATATATTATGTAGCTGTAATAATGAATGTCTAGCTGTGCATACTCTATATCGGATGTACCTACCTACCTGTATATAGAGTAAATGCGTCAAGAAGAACATCTAACTGTAGCTGTACGCACTATAACATACCAGTTGAAAGGTAAGACGTTAGACAAATTTAGACAGGAGCTTCTACTCATGAAACTGAACAACTTTTGCTCTACAACTTTGCTGAATTCGTAAAAAAAAAATTGGACTTTGTAAGGAAACTTCGCTAATCAGCTGACAGATTTCAATACAAAGTCCATTTTTTTTTCTACGAATTCAGCAAAGTTGTAGAACAAAAGTTGTTCAGTTTCATGAGAAGAAGCTCCTGTCAAAATTCGTCTGACGTCTTACCAGTCACCCTGTATATACCTGTAATAAGGAACGTCTAGCTGCAGCAGTACGCACTGCACGCGCACGTGTGCTATGTACCTGTATGGAGCTAGGCGAGCCAGCCGGCTGCGGCATGTCTCCCTTGTCGCCGGCCACGGACGACGCGCCCGTGTCGCAAGTGAACAACGACTGGGTCGCACACAGCAGCAGTTGCTGTACAAATGAAATGTTGGTGGGTCCGCACGTGAGTGGGGGGCTTTATTTTTGCTTTTTTTGTAGGTTATGTTTGTAGACGTCACTTTTTTTATTTTTTGTTGGCAAAGGATATAGTAGTGTGATATATACATTTAAAGGGATACGTCTTTTCATGCGTATGATCGTGGTTTTGATCATGCATTTTTTGATGGGCTTTATGTAACATATAAGTCAGAAAATTGAAATAAAAAATTGTTACTCTTCAAATATTTACTGGATATAAACAATTTTAAAATAAATCTCTTTTATACAAAATATTTATTGATACAAAGTTATGGTATACTGTAGTGCCCAGTGTATAAGTGTTTAGTTTTTAAAGTGAATATTTTACAGTGATACCCAATGATTAACCATATTTATTATTAAATTCCAATTTTATAAGGTGTAACTGCATAATCCATACTATAAGATGAAAAAATTGTATCATGTTTTTTTCTACAATAAGACTTTCCAACAGCGCTAATTTCTAAAAGATATCAATATTGAAATGTACAAATTTGATGGCTTTGAAACAATTTGAAAGTCAGAGCTGAATTAAATGAAAACTTATGTTTACTTTGCAATAATTTATTCTTATGTGCATTCTGCTTTATAGTTCAGGTAGATAGTCATTAACATTTAAATTCACTCTAAAATACATATTTGTAAAAAAAATGTGCTTACTGAGACGTATAAAGTTCAGCTTTTAAACCATATAAGACACTTTGTATTTTTAAATAATTAGTTATGTACAAAAATTAAGTAATATATAAAGTGTATATTTACCATATTGCCCTTAAAATTATGCAGTTACACCATTTGATCATATACAACTCACCTCAACTAAATAAAACGTAAAAAGAAACAAGAATATATACGATAGAAACAGTCTAAAACATCAACCTTTACAAAGGAGTGCTAAAAGAGCTAGCTATGATATGATTATATGAAACAATTCATTCCCTAAAACTAAGGGACAGGTTAAACATTCTTGGATGAAAAAGTAAAACAAAAAAATTGGGAAAAAATTACACCAACATTCCATTTGAAGTATTCGCGAGTATAAAATTGCTTATGTTATGGCAACATTCTCATCATATCTTACCTCTTTACAACAAAACTTTTTTTATTACATGTTGCCAGAACGAAACGATCAAGTTGGAATAAACGTTCCATTTTTAAACTGTATTATTTTTCTTTTTTATTAAATTCAAGAAGCCAATAAACACAAACACGATTCCAAATTGATCAACCACGTTAAGCCGTCGATAGCACACAAAGCTAATTTATAAACAAAAATGGTTTGTTAGTGTATTTAAAACTTCGACGCAAATAAAACCCACATAAAAGCGATGATACATTGCGCTTTACTTCGTAGCTTATTACATATAACCCAACTCGGCAGAGTAATGTAAACTATCCAACTATTTCTTTACACACATAAATACTTTTTACTAGATTATTTCTCTCTTTCGCCGAGTATTTACCAAAAACCCAAAGCATCAAGCGTTATAGTAGAAAAAACGTAAATTGCTATACAACTTATTATCGTGATGAGGTATGAAGACACCAATGTGATTTACATATGAGAAAAGCGTAAAGCACCGCTTGAAGCTTAGCTATCAAGCTTGTATTGTGGGAACTACCAGATATTACTTTGAATTGAGTTAATTATTAAGCTATTCCATAGCTTCTATCGCGGGCCTTGAGCGCGCGAATCGAGAAATTCCGTAACGAAAAACCTCACGCTCCCCACTCCGACGGGCGGAGGTGTGGCTTGAAGGCATAGAAGGCATAGCATGCAATAGCGCAACCGCAGCAGTCCCCGAGTGACACACGTCTTTTTTTATAATTTCAGTAAGGAAGAAAGATAAATAGCTCTTTTATTTATAGTAGAAGTAATAAAGAATGTAATTCGATGCATCAATATAGATGCCACGTACATATTACAATAGATTTTTTTGTAGAAAAAGTAATATCTGGTTATTATTTAACAGGCACTTTCGAAGTTAATTTCTGGGATTTCAAAAAACCTGTTATTTTATGATTGTTAGAAACAAACGATTTTTATATTGGAATAAATATCGTTTGTCGTGGGGGCAAATTATATTTAATAACATTCGGAGCTTTTTATATTTTTTTATGAACAAATAGTTTGTTTTATAAATTACTTATTAAATAATTGAATTAAATTTAAAAGGCTCGAATGTTAGCTGCACGTGTTAATAAGAGGTCATGTGAATTCAAATTTTTCATATGTGATTATTGTTTTTAATAATTTAATATATTTCGATAAATATCAAACTACGTCGATTATCGTTATTATAAAGAATTCACAGAGATTGTATAAAAATGTCTGAGTAATCAAAACGTTATTTTCATAGAAATATTAAGTTTTTTAATCAAATATATATCACATGACCTCTACAATAAGAGCACAGGGTTGTGGGTGTAGGGCGTCAGCTTTATTTGCCCATCTTAGTGGCATTTTCATTATTATTAATCTGTCATATAAATAAAGTTAAGAAACGAACATAAATGATACTAAATTAATAATTTACTGATTTAAACGCGGATTAAATAAGATAAAAGTATAAGGTTATTCTTAATAAGAATTTAAACATCTATCAGAAAATTTAAAAACAGTCTGAAATATTTTTGCAAATAGTCTGATATGATTTTGAACTAAAATTTATACAGGTAATTCACTCGTAGCCATCTTTAATAACTGTAATTATCCAATTGAAAAACTAACACAACATGAATAGCTTTTTTTCATATCTGTATATGTTCCTACATATACCAATACTAAAAACTAGAATTTTTTTATATCTCCCATAAAACTGACACCCCACCCCGCCCAAAGAAACCATCATTAGCGCACTTACTGTTTTAAGCTTTGCTGCGTTCAGTTTTCTGGGTACCTGTACGGCGTGTTTGGGCGCTGCGTGTGGGGCCGACTGCTTGCACAGTGCTGATACCAGCTCGTCTTGCAGTTCCGATACTTCCAGGCATTGCTGTAGGGCATTCTGGGCCAGTACCACGTGGTAGTCTATGCCCGCTTGCTCTACGGCCACTGACATGAAGAGTTGGACACACTGGAACACGATGGAGATAATATTAGAAGACTATCTCTGAGTTAAAGTAACAAAGAGTTGACACACTGCATGAAAAACATTGCTATTATAGAGACATTAAGAGCTGGACACACTGGAAGCAAAAAAAATAGCTTTTATAACATTCTGGAACATTCTAGACAAAGAGAAGTGTCTTAAAGTCGCGAAGAGCTAGATACTAGAAGAAATCGGAAGGCACTTGATTAGCCTAACTAGTAAAGACAATTCAACGCAGATACTAGCTCGTCTTGCAGTTCCGATACTTCCAGACATTGCTGGAGGGCATTCTGGGCCAGTACCACGTGGTAGTCTATACCCGCTTGCTCTACGGCCACTGACATGAAGAGTTGGACACACTGGAACACGATGGAGATAATATTAGAAGACGAACTCTAATCTAAAGTGTTTATAAGTTGCGAAAAGTTGACGTACTGCAGGAAGAAAGATGCAATTTATGCATGGACAACGAAAAACATTGCTATTATAGAGCGAGCTAAACGACGACGAATAATTTTGTAACAATGACCCCAAAAGAGATGCTCTAAAAACGCCTTAAAAATTGTAACTCAAGTAAACACTTAGAAAAGCTCCGACACCAACTCCTTACTTCCTAGTACAACTGCACTACGTCCTGCATCAATACCATGAAATATTATAAAGTGACATTGAAATGAAATTACGCTTTTGTTAGAACATAGTTACACATCAAATTAAACTTTGAATAAAAATAGTGTGATAATCCCCTACAACGAGACAAGAAAGTGAATTGAATATGTTTTTTACATGAAGTAAGTATGGAAATAAGTCTTTTAAACACTAAAGTAGCTTATCTTGCAAATAAGAAACTTTACTAAACACTGTTTGAGCTTCGGAATATTCTCAAGCCCTTTTGTATTACCAATACCAACTGGAATGAACCAGTAAATGTAATAATATAGAACGTTATTACCTTAAATAATTTGAGCGCTTCTGCTTGTAATGCTTCAGAATTTAGAGTTGTTAGTGGTGAAGTGATGTTTTCCTTTGAGTACAATAGTGTCGGGTGTCTCCATAACACACAATCTGAAAGTGATTAATTATAATATTACTTATATGAATAGTTATTGATTTTTTAAGGACTGAACACGTTGAAGAAATGTTTTAATAATTTTATTGTTTTTAAATTAATTTAAATATGTAAATTACTGAAATATGATTATGTACACAAACACACTTCCATTCGTCGTGTTTGTATAATTTAAAAAAGTTTTTGAAGTGAAACTTCTTAAGTCGCGTTGAGGATATTATAATTTCAAGGTCGCGTCATGGTATTAACGCTACGTTATGCAGTAGGGCGTGCTGTTTTTCGTATATTAAAACCTTTCCAAAAAAGTTTCACATCTGACACTCGAGCTAGGTTTCATTGTATAATTTGTTAAGTTTTCTACAAAGGATGGTATACAATAAACACTCACTAGGATCACCATCAGTCTCCATCAATTTCTGCACCAACTGCTCAAAGTGCGTCCCCTGACTGCCACAACCCCCGCTCACTACTGTCAAGTGGTATAACCACGAGTCCTTATCCGCTTTACACTCGAATAGAAGGTATGTTGGTCCCTGGAATTGTGTACAATTATGTATTAGATTTTGACAAATATTTGTGAAACGCTTTCTAAGTTGTTAAAATTGGATATAATTTCATAGAAAAAAAAAGATGAATTAAATCGGTCAGAGATGACAGATGCACGAAATTCTAATTAAAAAACTCTTTATAAAAAAA
The DNA here is from genome assembly GCF_905220415.1 of Colias croceus. Classification (NCBI taxonomy): domain Eukaryota; kingdom Metazoa; phylum Arthropoda; class Insecta; order Lepidoptera; family Pieridae; genus Colias; species Colias croceus. Next base: position 8,269,178 of record NC_059550.1, on the reverse strand, counting down.
TATGCTTGTTAAAAAATTGCCCTTCATGCAAAAGTATTTTTATTTTCACAAGGTATTGTATACTTGGAAGATGCTGATTTGAATTAGCACTGACCCATTAAGAGATTGAATGGATCTCAGGTTATTTCATTATCAATAATGGTTTTACAACGATGAGTAAACGAACCATACATAAAAAGTAAGTAAAATATGAGCATTACCTACACTAATATTATAAAGAGGAAAACTTTGTTTGTTTCTTTGTTTGTTTGATTGTAACGAATAGGCTCATAAACTACTGGACCGATTTAAAAAATTCTTTCACCATTCGAAAGCTACATTATCCACGAGTAACATAGGCTAGGTTTTATCCCGGAAATCCCACGGGAACGGGAACTATGCGAGTTTTTCTTTGAAAATGCGGGCGAAGCCGCAGGCGGAAAGCTAGTAATAAATAAAATGGGTTGCATTATTGACTTCGCATCTGGTTCAGTGATAGTTTAAAAAAACTATTAATAAACACTTGTGTATCTGTGTATATCAAGTAAACAGACTAAATAATCATATAAAATTGAATTTAAGTTTGATTCACATACCTGATGTTGTGGATAAATAGCTACAGTAAGATGTTTCCTAGCGTCATCGTTTTTCTCCTCCGAGTCGGAATCAGACACATGTTCTACGTCCTCCACGCGTGCGTCGCGCATGTTTATTTGGCCGGTAGGATTCTGGAAAGGAGAATGCCCATTTTTGGTACTGGTTTTTCTCATGCATCAAGACAACAATACTATTAAAAAAATCTCGGCAATTTAGAGGCCTTCTTACCATCGGAAAATACATTTTGAACAGGGAATGTTTTGTAAAATCTAATAAGACATGTAATTGTTTAGATCCGTTATTATAGATTTAGTGTCCATTACCGTTTACATTTTTGGTGCAGGTTTTTCTCATGTATCAAGATAAAAATACTATTTAAAAAAATCTCGGCAATTTAGAGGCCTTCTTACTATCGGAAAATATATTTTGATCAGGGAATGTTTTGTAAAATCTAATAAGACATGCAATTGTTTAGATCCGTTACCATAGATTTAGTATCCATTACCGGTTACCACGGTAACCAAGCGGTAACTATTATGACATACTATGGTAAATAGCTAAATGTATTAATATCGATTATTGTTTTCATTGAATTACAAAAAATCAATCAATTAACATAAAATCACTCTGTAAGGTATTGTTTATACACTGTAGGTTGTTTTAATAGGTAGGTTGTGTAGGTTGTTTTGATAGTGAAGTAAAATAATATAGATATATATTATTATGACATAGCTTGGTAGGTAACCAGTTATTTTTATTTGTTTCTTTCTTCGAATATATAGTGAAAAAATGATTCAAACAACAACAACAATATGTAAACCGAATAAAAACTCTATTGGCATTTTTTAAATATATATTTAGGTTTTCTTGAAATCCGTTCCGGAAGATTTCTGGTGCCTACCTGCACTAGCCGATGAACAGATAGACTTTGTCTGAAAGCATAAGCTCTACGCATAGATTAAATATGTTAAACGAAAAATAACCTTCAGACGATAAAATACTACCTAAATCACACATAAACCTAACTAAATCGGGTTTATTCAAGTTTCGAGGTTAATTCACATTTTTCTCAATATCTTGAAAACCCCTGTTCTTATCACAAAAAAATCAATTGGTAAAAATCTTTTGAATATCGATGAACCCTCCAAAACCACTCTGGCATTGACGCAACACTATACTGTGGTCCATACTTTCATGGGCATTCTCCTTTGTGGAAAATACATTATATTTGATGATAGACGAATAAAATAGTAATTTGATATTTTGGTGTGGTTTTTGATATTTTAAAATTAATAGTAATGGTCATATAAGTGTTAGGAATTTGCTGTTGTCCATATTTTTAGTGACAATATAATTTAAGTCCCTTTTGGAAGGTTTATTTATTATCATACATGTCAAATTATAGGAATAACACAAAGTTGAATTAAAAGTGTATTTTTTTAAAGTTACTTCCATTAAACTAGTGAAATATGCACTTTAAAAGTGTCTTAAAGTTTTCATGACGATTACAAGATTAATTATTGTTATTACGGAAGAAGAATAAAATAATATTAATTACCTGATCTCCAGGCGACTTAAAATACAGGAACATTTTGCCCAGTAACACGCACCAACTCTTCTTAGCGTGTCCATTTTTAACTTTGGTGAGCCAGCCCTGTATAGTTGGCTTATTGTCTTCTTTGCTTAACAGAAGTTTTGTTGCGTTTCGCCTTTGTACGTTCTGAAATTGATAATTGCAAATTATGAAATACTGTTTTCTGGAAAATATTGGAAGATTTTGTGTAATTTGCAATTGAATTTTTCGAAGTAGATTAAATAGTAAGTGGTCGGTAAGCTGTACAAAATAACGTAAATTTTTTGTAAGAATGGATTGGTAGTTGGATTAGAGTGATAAAAAATTAACTTCATTCAGTAAGACTAAGATTTCCTTGATCAAAGATAGGTTACCTGCAGCACCCTAATCCAGTCCTCCATAGTGGCTATGCTATCAGCCGTGAGGTAGTAGGTTCGGCTCCCGGTGAATATCTCGAAAGTAGCCGCGCCATCGTTGCGCGAGATCCGACACGCCTCGCCCAAACCGATCTGCCCTTGTGGCTTGCGGCTCACTTCCGATTGTGACTTCCAGTACGATAACGTGCCGTTTTTGAGCACAAACCTGCGGAGAGTTAAATATGTAGTATTTATTTATTTATAACACTTCATTGTACAAAACAATATAGGAAATGTGGTACAAATTAATGAGGTACAAAAATTTTGCACAATAGGCCTTATTGCTACACAGCAATCTCTGCCAGGCAACGAAATGTAGGAAAGGAAATGTGAGAAGAATAAGGATAGCGCAAAAAAGAAATAAAAGAAAGAATATATTTAAAAAATGCCTACATACTACTACTATAATATATTGTAGTACTGTGTAGTACTTCGGACTGTAGGATAAAGTGCGGTTAAGCATGAACTTGTGGTGTTTAAATGTGTAAGTACAATACTTTCTATTCTGAACCGAGCTGAAGTTAGGTACAAATTGATGCGTAGAATGTAAAATGGCGTCTTGATATAGTAATAGGAACTACATACATATTTTTCAACTACAAGCTAATAATTTTCTACCAGATTTTGTGTCGGAATTTTTCCCTGACAAAATAAGCTTATTATAAGATGATACAACTGACCAAAAAAATTAGGTCACATCTAAACTGTCATACAATTAAACTTAAAAAGTTTAACGATAAATTAGGTAACCGAGGAGCGAAGCGACGAGCACGATATATATTATATTGATTTCGAACCACCACACGAGCTGAGCAAGCGTAGCATGCGTGCCGCGCTATCGGCCGGCGAATACCAGAATTGACTTGTTATAGAAACCTGCCCGTCGTGTTATGGTAAATGAATTGATGTTCAAAGCACGTCATGGCTTTTCTTCACTGCCACAACGCGTGGTCGAATAGCATGTCGACCTCTATTTTTGAAGTTATACTTCTTTTGGCGCGATGAAGAAAAATGATGAGAGTGAATTTTTACGATGCGCGCGCATACCGACACCTAAATTTAACAGCATGAAGTTAGCTCTAGGTGGTATGAAAATTGATAACTATGTTCAAGTTGTATATTCTAGTATTTTTTTTCCATACGCATAGAAGTATAACTTCTACGCGTGTACATAAGTACACACACTCTTTTTTTTTATCACCACGCACACTCACCACCGCTTGCGCCAGGTCTTCAGCTTGCCGCCGAGCTTGGCGAGGTGTCCGCTCTTCTCGAGCGCGTCGTGTCTGCGCGGCGAGTCGCGCGCCGGCTCGCCCAGCGCGTCTGGCGGCACCGCGTAGTCGTCTGACATGCCAGACTCGAACGATGTGTCTGCGAATTTTGGATTGTATTAAATTGTGTCTGTGAATTGGGGTTGTTATTGAATTGCATGTCATAGTGTCATGTCATATGCATAGACACGAATCGTGAATGTTGTTTCATTATGTGTTTGTTTATTGTGAATTTTATCTAATTAAATCTGTGAATCGTAGACAGTATTGAATTGAGGAAGTGAAATGTTAGTGTAATGTTGTTGTCGATGTTATTGAATTATGTTCGTGAATTGTGAATGTTATTGAATTGTGTGTCTGTGGATTGTGAATTTTATTGAATTACGTATCCTTGAATTGTAGACGTTATTAAATTGTGTCTGTAAAATTTTAATGCTATTGAATTGCGTCTGTTTTACATCTTGAATGCGTTAAAATAGGATTAAAGCTACGATTCAAATCTAACATATTTATTTATTCAACAATAAGACTTCTTCTAGAAGAGCTTAAACAAGCGATATTCTGATACACGTCATGCTTAATTTAAAGCCACTTTAAGCTCAACCTTTACAAATTGAACAATTAGGAAATGGAAATCTGAACTCTTTTTAATCAACTACATTCTGTTACAAAACTTTGAAACTACTCGACAAGCGTTTACCGATTTAATTAAACTTGCAAAGCAAAGTACATACTTGTAATAAATAAAAAAATATACTAACAAATACCTCTGGTTTTGCTCTGTTTACTCGGCGAGCCGCTACTGGAGCGTTTAGCTGGACTCAAACTGGAGCTAGTTTTGACACTCTTCGACGGGCTACTAGCGCTTAGACTGGTGTCTGACGAACTGCACTGTCCGTTTGTGTTCAATACTAGCGCGTGACCTGACGTTTGTTGTATGGATGCCGGTAGCATACTGGTTAGGTTCACGTTGTTGATTGGCTGGGATGATTGGCCTGTAGAGAGACGGGGTTTAGCAACTAGTGCGCACTAAAACTAGATGGTATGGCTAACTAATCGAGATAAATAAACAAAAGTCAAAAGTTCATAACTTCTGTGCTTGTACTATGAAACGCATATCATGCCAGGAGTTGTCAGACCGCGGACATCTTTGATAGATATGTTGCAAACGAAAGAAGTCAGAATTTTTGCTCACTATTGCATTGTTTACATTTTCATCTCGTCTCGGCCATACTATAGAAATGTTATAGCTTAACTAAATCTATTTAGAAGTTCTATACTACTAAATGTTGTAAAAAATAAACATTAACAGTACATTAGGGTATATTCGAATATTAATATTTCTATAAGCTTAATTAAAGAGCCAGAAATTGTTTGATGATAATAATTCTATCCCTTTTTTTACTTAGCAACACCTTCAAAATACGAGCTTCTAAATTTATCTTTAAATAATAATTTCATACCAAAAGCGGGATTATGATGTGGCGTGTTATGAACAGTGACTCCCATAGACTCTTCACCATCTGAAGAATCGTCAGACGAATCACCCGTGAAGGGCATTGATCGAATTTGACTTGCTCTCTGAAATTTAAAGATTATTAATATTAAGGCAAGTAATTATCTGAATAATTAATAAATTAAACATTTTCTTGAATAGTCAAAAACAATAAGTCGGTTAAAAATAATATTTAACACAATTTAGAATAGAAAACGATGTGAACTAAAAGTCTCCAAAATATGTGATATTCTCATTAAATAAAAATACTGTTTTATCAACATAATAATAATGCAATTTACATTCATAAACTTAAAAATCCCCAAAAGTTTTAAAATATAACTCATAATAATTAATGTAGGACACGGTTTTTAATATCAGTTGTTGACATACTACATTCGATTTTATTGAACTCACAATATGACACAATATACACAAATAATGTTTTTAAAACTATAGTACACCCATAGGAAGATATTTAAAAGTTTAATTATACTAATTAAAATATTATTTACCCCTTTAACAGTAGCATACACAGGCACAGAGATATCTTGATAGCTGGTAGATTCGTGCATCGCTCGCGGGCAAGGCGGTGGACTTAATTCTTCTTCTACCGATTGTTGTAGGCCGTCGTCTGCTACCTGTATCATACATGAAATAACATACAATTAATTACATTTTGCATGAAAAAGATTAGACGATTATTATTATAACGAGATCGTATGGAATCCGAATATAAAATAATATTATTATACAGTAGAACCTCTATAAGTAGAATACCAAGGGAGATGCCAAAAAATTCGAGTTATAGAGTTGAGTGGAGGCACAGAACAGTAAAAACTAAATAGAAGTGCGATGTGGGCGTGGCCCACGTGTCACTAGTAAGATAAGATCACCTTACTTGGTCTCAGTTGTGCGCAGAAAAATATTCGAGTTGGTTGTCAGCTGTCAAACCTTTTTTCCACATTTATTCATTAATTAGGGCGTGTTGTTCGGTATTAGAGTGGAAAAATGATAGCAGACGAAATAATATCAGCAATGGAGGCATTTCATACCATCGGTAAGTCTTATTTTAATTTATTTTAAATATATTTTATGTTATAACTTCGCTTGTCGTAATTTGTCAAAAATTTATAAAAATATTAAGTCAAAATGAACCTTAATCCATAAGAAATTAGTACTAATATAGATTGAACAGCAAACAAGACTTTCTGGAATATTATTGCAATAAACAAACGAATGTCGGTTTAGTGATGGTTGTAGCTTATATCGACAGTATCGATACTTTAGAAAAGACAAACATTATAAATATGTATTAAATTTTATTTTATTTTCCTTAGCTTTCATTTATCCAATTTATTTATAGATTTCCCAAAGAGGCTAATTTAAAAGAGAAATGGATAAATGCAACGTGACGAGTTAACTGGATGCCGAACAGCACTAAGAAGTCTAACAAAGGCCGCCGATACATCAAATCTACGGCAGTTCCAAGATTTAAGCTATGCATAAGTTCTGTTTGTATTTTGTAAATATAGATTTATACTATTCTATTCCGTTTTTTATTTAATAATAATAATATGAAAAGACATACTTAGTAGTAATAAACATACTCCAAAATGTGGCACATTGTACTATACTCATATAATAGAAAGAAAAAAAAATGCACCAAAAAATATTTATTTGTGAATTATCGATAACAAGGCTGACATCCCTTAGAGCATAGCATCAGATTAATATCAAGTCAATGTCATTAATGTAGAATGACACAAATTTCAACCTTATTTCTATGTGTTGAGGTTCAAAGTTATATCTATCGAAAACTAACGCCCTCTGTTGTGGAGTAGCTGAATGTTTTTCGAATTTGGAATTTCGGAGCAAAGAGAAACAAAACAGCTAATATGCATAGGGATGTTATATTAAAATAAACCGTAACAGGGTGCGTTAGGGTACATATTGAAATGCTGAATTTATAACCTAAGTCAGTTTTTACTCAAATTAAGCTGTCCAATCAAAGACATAGTTTACTTGGCGACACTGGTTTTCATACTAATTATGACATTATAGCACTTCTATTTGTTTTTACTGTTCTGTGAGTGGAGGATTTCGATTCGACATAAAGAGTTTGAGGTTTATTCTTATAAATTTTGAATTCACAAAATCAAAATTATTTATTAATAATTCATGATTATAAAGAAAAAGTAAAAAAGAACTTGAAAATTGTTATTTTATATCATACCTATAGATACATAGTCAATTAAACCCAATGGTACAATTTTAAAATAAATATTTTTTTCAGTTTTTCCAATTAATTAGTTACTGATTGTCCAAATCATATATATTTTTTATATTTTAAGGTATACAGGGTTATTTGTAAAACACCGGCAACCTCGCAGGACAAGATAGCTAACATCATAAGTAACAACATTTGTTCTACTACTTTTGGCATAACGCAATAAATTATTTTTAAATGATTTTTTAAGCTTTTATTGTACTCTCCTAACATTTGTAAGTCTATGTTTTATTCATTATCGAAAGGACGACGCGACGCCCCCTTTCCCCTTCCGTTCGCTTCTTGTTTGGAATGCACGTAGAGTTTATAATATTCAAACGGAAAATTAAGTGAATATTTATTTTTGTATGAAAATAAAATCTAACAAATTATCAAAAGTCGTAGAACAAATGTTGTTACTTATGATGTTGGCTATCTTGTCCTGCGAGGTTGCCGGTGTTTTACAAGTAACCCTGTATATTACCTGATAAATCTTAGCCTCCCAGCTAGGAAACCTGTGCAGCGGTGGTGTTGGAGGCCGTGGGTTATCTGACGTGGAACTGTCCCCAGTGGAAGACCCCCCGCGGCTATTGCCTTGTACAACCACGTTGACGTTACCTTGCCAGGCTGGTGTGCGTTCTGAAATTTATACATTCAGTTATTAATTTAACATTTTTAAAGGAAAATGAAAATAATATTTTGTAGATGATTGATAGAAATTACTAAAGACAAAAACATGCACAATTAAAAATTAAAAAATTGTGGTAATAACGATTTTTTTGAGTAGAAATGATTTATGTGACTCATATAGATTAAAAGTCGACTATAATACATAATTTTTATAACTACTTACAAGCTCAGTGGTTAATTTAGATACATATAACTTATACAATCTCACTTAAATAGATTATCTGCTATTGCTCATTCATTTCCAATCATTAGTTATTTATTTATTTCCAAACATACATCTAAGTACAAAATATAAAAATATATGATATTACCTCTACTTGGTGTATAGATTTCAGCATAGTCGTGAGTGGTATCCCCATCTGTAGATGTATTAGGTGTTGTTGGTAGTACTACTAAATTTTCAACTGCCGCCTGAAATATGAAATGACGCATTATAAATCTAAACATATACAATATGTGTAAAGTATGTATGTTTATGAGCTATTTTATTGAAGTGAAACTTCTTAAGCCTCGTTGAGAGTAAAATTTCAAGGTCGCGTCATGGCTATACCGTCACGTCATGGAGTAAGGTGACAATTTTGATGACGGTATCTTTAAATCTTGTCAAAGAAGTTTCACTTCGGACATGTGTGGTCAGCACACATGCTTCTTTTTTTAAATTAAAAATATCAAAAATGTGTTTATTTATTCTGTTTATTCAAAACGACTGCACATTGTTAGTCAAATTATATCAAAATACTTTTTTCCGGGAGACAATCAAATTTTCAAAAAGTATCACAAAAAAAAGATCTTACCGCCAAATCATCAGCAAGCAAGCTCGCTGTGGTCCTCTCATCCATTGTCCTATTCATAGTGGTTATTTGTGCCACATTAGTTTGCGTCAAATTCGTTGTTCCAATCGACAAGTTTCGTCTATGCCTTACTGGTGTACTGTAGTGTGGCTCTGAGGTTGTTAGCGGTAACTGAAAATAAAATGTATCTTATTTATTAGTACATACACGGACTGCTTCAAGCAGTTGAGACCGACTGCTTGAAGCCGCGACCGTGCGGTGAACTATAGTCATTCATTCACTGCTCGAGCAGTCGCGACCGCTTCAAGCCGTCAAATGGTCGGTTGGTAGCGACCGCTCGAGCAGTCCGTGTATGACGCTCTTACTGTTTCCTCTAGTTATGTGACTTTCCTTAATTTGCAATGAATTGCTATGTTACGTGGTATGAGAATGACTTGCAAATTAAATGGGAAAAAGGTCAATCATTGTATGAAAATTTGAAGGGTGTTTTTGCGATTTTTATCTACCCTCAAATAGTTATAAATGTGACTATGATGCAAGTGTGGTTTTGTAATTTTATTGTTGCTGCTTAAAAGTATAAACGAATAAGAGCCCTATTAAAATATCGTCAGAATATTTATGAGTATTCATTTCTTTCTATAATTTAAAAGATAACATAAACAACTATTCTTATTAGACTATAATCTGAATTACAATGTGCAAATACTTTTACAATATTACAATTTAAGCAATGCATTACTAACATTTACATATTAATATTCAATTTAGTACCAATGTAACGTGTTAAATAAATATAGAACATGGGTTTTCTATGAATGAGTAAATAATAATTTTTGTAAATGCAAATTATCGAACATAACAATACATAATAATTTTATGTTAAAACATGCATGTTTCTTTATCCCAAATGCCTGAAAAACATTAGATAGCTTCAGTTAAAACGGTATGATTTAAAATGAGAGAAACAAATTAAAGTTGTCTCTTGTTTTGTGTGTTTAAGAACAAGAAAAGTCATTAGTAATTAATTAATAACTTCAGTATTAAATCATATACAATAAAATATAATAAAAAAATACGTGTGGCACTCGGGGACTGCCACGGTAAAGCTATTGCATAGCATGCCTTCAAGCCACACCTCCGTGCTTGTCGGAGTGGGGAGCCTGAGGTTTTTCGTTACGCAATTTCTGGATTCGGTCCCCGTGCTCAAGGCCCGCGATAGAAGCTATGCAATAGCTTAAAAAATATCTTGTATTTAAAATGCAAATTATAAAATATTGAGTAGCATTAATCTCCTTTTGTGAAGTTGTAAGTGCACTTAAATAATATTTTAGTACTGTTATTTGCAAATAAATTTAATCTAATGCTAACACATGACAGGATTAAACAATACAATAAATTAAAATTATAGTTTTTAACTAAATTGATTTGACAAACTGATATATTATAAGTCTATATGGAATAATTTGATATTTAAAATGATGATGTACATGTAGTATGCTAATGTTATCGGAGGATAAATGTGAAACATATATATAAAAAGTTATATATTACATTTCATAAACATGTATTCCAATTAATACATAAATATGTAACTTTACAATTTTATATCAATTTGTGTAATCAAACAATTTTAAGTGGTTTAATCTAAAGTGCTTGCAGTCTAGCGTTACAACATTCAATCTATGCTACCTGGGGACCCTCTAAGCTTTCAGAGCGTCGTCTGATTGAAGCTAAAAGACTGGTAGCACGAGTCGAGTCTTCTGTTCTCACTTCTAGCGATAAACTTCCCCGAGAGGGTAGAAACTGCTGTGAGAAATAATTTCCGATAGTCTTCTTATAGTAGTTCACATAGAGGTTGTCACCAGTAGATAATTTTCATACAATTTGTCTTATATATTTGAGTTGATTTTACTTAGTTTGATGCAGATACTATACTCTAATTACTTTTAGTTAAGTTTTGAATAAAATGGAGATTGTTAGTTGTCACCAGTACTTATATGAATTTTATTTTGCTCAATCTATTCTGATAATGTTTTATCATTAATTTATGGTTTGTTTAAAATATATCTTAAACTCTTGTTTTGATGTCTGACCATGGTTTCATGTGAACATGTTAACAGAGATAGTGAGTAATGAACTGGGTGACGATAGAAACTATGCAACATTATTTTTGAATGAAAAATTTGAATAAAGAATATAATAATATGACAAATAACTTTGTTATTATATAAACATTTTTTATACATTAATAAACATATTAGTAATATTAAATACACTCTAAACAGCTTGTTTCTTATTTCATAGGTAGCTGACTGTCCAATGATTGTAATAATTCTACTTCCAATAGTTTAGGGGACACACCTGCTGTTTTCACTTCAAAGTAAAGCTTCCAGTTTATTACTTGCCTCTATACAAAGTTATTTGGCATACACTGTAAAAATCAATATTTTCAACTTACCGTGCAATTCCTACTGCCCTGTGTTGCAATGTGGTTCCTTAATAATTCTAATTGTTGATTGCACCGGTCATTTTGTTCTCTAAGTAGCTGATTTTGTTGTTCCAATTCCCGTAGTTTGTTTGTAACCCACTCTTTTATACGAGCGGCCTTTGCTTCAACTTGTTTCGCGTCCTGAAGTCGCAGCTGCTTCTATGAATAAATTATCGTTATAGCGTTGAGAATAAATCTTCATTTTGACGCGTTTAATTCAAAATTACGAAACAGTATTAGATACTTTAAACTGAAAACATTTGTTTACCTGCATTTTTCTAATTGAATCTTTTCGTTATGAATGGATAAAACATTTCTAAATATCATAAATAAAGTTCCATATCATTAATTTTATACTACCTCTCATTCGTGACATTTATTTAAAACTTTAAAAGTTAAATTTTGGAAGGTAAACAAACTTTATAGTACGATCGTAAACACGTAACGCACAGACGTAACGGTAATCTCGTCATTACTCATTAGCACAGGAATTTGAAACGAATAGTGACGTTTGTCGTTTGACATCATTGAAATGACGTTTAGTGATGACGTTCCATTTCGTAATCAAATGTCAGTGACGTAGGTAGTTAGGATGCATTCGCTTTATGAATTCGCACATGCATTTTAGTATAAATTTTATTTCAATAAATAAAGCAAGGCTATTGAAAATAAGTGTTAGAAGTTTTGCGTTACTAGGAAAGTAAACATTTTATATTTGAGATTTTAAGCAATACAAAATTGTTCAAGTCATCTATTCTTAGTTTCAGATTAAATGTAATCCAATAAGGATGTAAGCGGTCGTAATGTTTGAATTAGTTAATTTTATTGTTCCCTGAGCGGCAGTAAACTTCCAATTTCATTTAGAGGCGAACTGACAATTTAAAATTCTATTCTGGTGAACAACAGAACTGTCAACTCGGTTCCACTTTTCAAAGGTTTAACGACTGCATATATGTACAATAATAATAATATGTATTATCATCTAAATTCTAACATAATAAACAGGTATTTATTTGTTCATCATAATTATGCTATCGCTTGCTCCGAAACCAAAATTGATTAATAATGTCCTATAATATTTATTTATTTATAATTTAATACTGTAATTTTCACACTAATAAACAATATTGTTTTACACGTTTTTTTATATAATAGACCGTTAAAATCATCCACGTGATAACCATCTATTACGCGTTTGATTACACTTCACCGGCCCTGTCTGTATGCACTATCATCTGTCGATTATTTTAGCTTGGCCGTTAAATCAGTACATGACGTAAAGGTGGAGATACACAGTCATTATGGTTTTTTTTGGCAACACAAAGGAGCAGTTGGGCGATCTGATGTCGTCACTATCATTAAATGTTGTTTACCTGTTCTTCTATCTGGCCTTCAAGCCTCGAGATGGCTTTGGGGGCACCTTCAGCGCCCGCCGGCCACTCGCACAGCCGCTGCTCCATGGCGCGGACCTGAAATATAAAAGTACATATAAGATTTTAGAGCCTACAAAATATCATGAATAGAAACTTTGACGTTAATTACTTACTACATATATTGAGATACCTATTATGTAGGGACAGAAAAAATAGAAACTGATGACTATTTTTAGTTATTATTTTTTTATCAAACCAGTACAATATTAATTACAAACTAGGCAGGTTTTGGTTGGCTTTACATTTTACAAATAGCCAACTGCTCAACAATTATTTTTGAATAAATACATACTTAGGCTTAGATTAAGGATTGGTCTCCGCGCGCGCTACGAGTTACGACTAGATACCGCCGGCGTACTCGAAAAATGCGGCAACTAAAAGTACGCCGAAATCGGCGTACCCGAGCCAGTCGTGTCACAAGCATTGTGTGGAGAGGGCGTACCGATAGTTTCTAAAGATTTTGGACAAAACCTGAAGTAAAATGCCTGTTTGTGCCATAAAACTGTTAAAAAAAAATACAACAAATAATAAGAAAGACACTGGGATCACGTACCATCAGAAATAATCGTATTATTCGATATTTCACCTGTACTTTGAAAATGTTGTTTACGAAAATACGACGCCATTTAGTGTTGCCGTACTGCATATCCCAAAAACACACTTTTAATTTGAACTTATTTTATTCATAATGTTTTTTTTTCAATACTATTACTAACGCATATTATAAAAAAAATGATAATAACAATAATTTATTTCTGTTTAACCTTGTTTAACTGACTCATATAATATATGTTTTTTTTTATTACCGCTTTTTTACTTTTAAAAAACCTTTGTGATAGTATAGTGGCATCGCAAGTGGATTTGAGTCACATGTTCATGGGTTCGATTCCTGGCAAGGCCAAAATGAAATAAAAATATTTTTCAAACTTCTTTCCAAGATAGCCCATTTCCCATTTATGGGGTAAAATTTATGTAGCTGGCAGTACAATTCTTCACAAACACTAGGGTCACCTAGCGTCCTTACAAATCGACTTACACACACTACAGAACTGAGTTGCCGCACTCACGGAGCTATTGTTTTTAGGTGGAGCGGTATCTAGTCGTAGCGCGCGCGCGGAGACCAATCCTTAATCTAAGTACTTAGGTATATTACGTTCCTGACTTATTTGCATAGTTAGGAAACATTTAAGCTTATAATCCTACTGATAACTGTACTATGGTGTACTTAAATGTTATGATTTATTAGCGACAATCTCACATAACAAACTTATGTATGAAACCGCAACGTCTATAATATGTTTGCGAAACTTAGATATGTATCGGACTACTGCGGCAACGTGGTTCCTGTTTGCAGACCGCATTGCATGAAATTGTATTGTTATAGCTACGTAACTAAGCCGTACATAATAGTAGTAAGATCAAAGATGTACTCCACAAGATTATAAAGATTAAAAACAATAATAAAAGCTCAATCACTTCTATCTCTATATCAAATGTCTCTACTCTACATAATTAAATGCTCTTGACATAGGCTCTTGATTTTTTCTCGTCAAAAATAAGAAGCGCGCGTGAACATGAATTCCAATTTTTGTGAATTTTTAATTTGAACAATACTGAAAGAAAGTACATTGTTTGCTTTTTTTATTTAAAAAAAACGAATATAGGTATACACATATATTTATATTATTTTTAATATTTCATTTAAAAAAAAGTTATGTTCATAGTTTTAAATGAAAGGGACAATCACCAAGCATTCCTAACTTTTTTCCTACTTTTTATTTAACCTACATCTTATTCTTATCTTCGTATCTACATCTTATTAAAATGCGGGCTTTATGAATACGCAAAAGCTTTATTTTAAACCTATGCGGTTCATTGATTTTCACTGAAGCGAACCAACCGCTCTTCATTCACTAATCTTTATCAAAGCTATCGTTCACACGTACGCTTTGTAATGTACGAGCATAATCCAATCACGAATGGAACTGAACGGAAGAACGGTTTATGTACTTATGCCTCTCAGTTCAGTAAATAACAAATAATTTATGATTTCCGCAAGATAGGTTTAGCATTGAAGATGAAGAATAAAATAAGTTAGTTTTGTTATTAATATTTCCCGTGATAGATAATTAATTACCATGGAAAAGTTCTGTGGTAATTTTTAATTAAAGTCTAATATCGTCTAGTAAATTCTAATTTTAAAATGTAAAATATGAATTCATGATGCACGAATGTTAACATATTTTGGAAATAATGATTTTTCACTACCAAAATGCTCAAGGCAACTAAAGTTCTCATTTCAACAAGGATCTTATAATTTTATTCTTTTGCAGTAAAATATAAAAAATATACATTAAATCAAAAGCCTCATTCTTTATTTTATTTAGGGCTGATTTTTCAATCCTTGGTTAAAACTTATTCATCGAATAACCATTTCAAAAATGAATTCTAATTGTCTGTATATGACAGTTTACAGGTGACATTTTAAAATGTTCGTGTAATACTATATTGGATGGATAAATTTTAACCAAGGATTGAAAAATCGGCCCTTATTTAACGAAACAGTAAAATAGAAACTTATTAATAAAACTGTCACTCATAAGTCATAACTTACACATGTCCGCGAGTCCAGAAGAGACCAACATTCCGATGTCTTTTATTATCTGCGCTCCAAACATTTCACACTTCAAATAACACCTAAGTTCAATGTTCTTTCACTAAACACTGGTTTACACACTTCAGTCTGCTTTTAGATTTATTTGTGAAACAATGAAGCTTTATGGTTCATTAACCAACCAGGCTAAAATGTGGGCTAAGTTGTAAAAATTTGATGCATTATTTGGAACATTTAAATTGTATTGTAATTTATACTATGGCATACGTGATCTCTATATTTCTTATTTTACTCTTTGTGTGTGTGTATTTCTTATGGTGGCATGAAAAAAAATTCTTTGAAACTTATATTAAAAAGAAGACAAGAATTAAAGGAGCATTATTCTTCGACAAACCCAACTAACTCTACATTGACAGTTTCCATAATTATTTTTTTCTACAAAAAGACACTAGAACAAAGGAACTAGAGTGTATTAGGTACAAGAATAGTCGGCATTAATCACAAACGCCGTTATTTGCCTGAGTCAGCGACAGCCGACAGGAGGGCGACTTCACGACTAAATCGGGCAACACTAAAGAAAAATAACCAATGGGCGGAGTACGGGAAATGACAACACTAATTTTATTTGTTAGCGTTTAAAACTGAATTGAGCTCACGGATAGACGTAAATATAAGGCAGTAACTTGGTTAGTTTACGTCTAGAGACTGATTTGTTGTGATCGTTTGTTTTCTTATGAAACAAAGAAAGAGAACTTTAATTTGTAGCTAGAAGAATGCGCTATCGTTTTAGATATATTATCAATTATTAATTGGATTTCTTTGTGCATAAAGTTGATGATTTCGCAGTAACATTTAACTTTATATCAATTTTCAGTGTCTAGAAAATATGATATCCAAATTATTTATTAAATATCCCATCTGTACAAACGGATCAAACTTTTGATTAACCAACTTTTACAGTTTATTAGGTAGCTATATATATATACTCAATCTGCTCCAATAGTATTAATTAACATTAACAACTTTCTGGTAAGTGTAAACATCGTTCATTAACAGCGGTGGGGTTAATTAAAATGCTGGCAGCAATGAATTACTCGTTTAGTTACTTCCTTATTTATTCTGAAGCTATAGACGGCCGTTAATTATGCTGTTAGGCTAAAGATGGGATGTAATTAATGCTTTCGTATTGCTTTAAACTTTAGAGGCGTAATAAATACGCTTTGTCGGTATTATGGACATTCGCTATAGCAATAAGACGGACGTGGGCTATAAATTGTGATACTAAATATTAGAAGCATTAAAGTACCTTTGTATTGTTTTTATGCTTTTTTCTTGAATGAGATTCAAATAGTATTAAATGTAAATATATTTTTTTGTAACGAAGAATATTCCGTGAGTGGAATATGGAAAAGAAATGTTATAAAGTAGATAGATAGAGCCTAGAGGTAGAATATTGGATACCTGCGGACCTGCCTACTCTCAACTTTACAAGTTACAAGAATCAAAACAAAATATGTAAAAGCTATATAAATACAATATCCTATATACTATATTATAGCCTTATAAATACGTAAATAAGTAAGAACGCATTTTGTTGAATCATTTTCGTACAGAACTTGAGACACGTTTTCTCAAAACGTATCAACCCGGAACGTTTGAAATATAGGCAATTTCGGCAGTGAAAATATATTTCAATATTTATTGCGCTCATAGAATTTATATGCGCAATATTAGCGGTGATAGCTCTGTATTTATTAGCTACTTGAATTATTGCTCTCTCGTGATTTCGGCCTAATGTAAGTTGAGAATATATTATTGAAGTAGGTACAATGTTATTTGTTAATTTAATACCAATAGATTTCTTCAATAAAATAATGATTTTATATCATTAAAACACTAAAAATTACCTATTAGACTGGGACTGTACGTACATCTAAATGTACATAGGAGATTACCCTTGTGTCCGAGAACAACACTCAATATTGAGACAGAATAAATACAACGTGTGGTCTCTCTGGATTTCCTAGACAACACATTACGACACCTTTCCGATCACTGTTTATTGCTCTTAGTGCAGTGCAATCAATCTGAATGTTTACAAACGACACGCTCCATTTGGCGCCAAAAATAGATCAAAGCCGTCCATCTTGATTGGAAATGTCACGGATATGTTGCATCCGTGATTTTTTAAGCGCCCACTTTCGATGCTATGGAAATCTTCTGTGAAAATCTTGTAAACAGCCATAATTGATTAAGTAATAAAATAATTATTTATTTGCCCAGCATTTCTACTGGTATGATTTATTAATGTAGTTAAAATCTTCTCAAGTTTTAATTAACCTAACTCAAAGTTAACCCCAAAGTGTCTCGCTACTATAAATAATAAATCATATAGATAGGGAGGCGAAGAGGGGAATTTTCTGTAATACTCGAGCGTGGCAGTTTAAGATATGAGAGATACCTTAGACCTAATAGAACAACCTTGTTAACTATTTAGCTCTATATGTAGTGACGCGCGCCTAGGACAGACGATCAGATTAGTAAAAAAAATCGATAGTCTGAAATACTCGAGCGCGTCAGATTAAGATATTGGGGGTTGATTTTAGTGTTTTAAGACTAAATTTAACTAATCTGACCATAAGTCCTTGACGCCGCCGAGTTATAGGGTCGCGAACTTGTAAAAAAAAAACGTTAATCCGGCATTCTCGAGCGCGATTGTTTTTATTTTTATTTTGAAGAATATAATCTAAAACTTACTAAAAATACAAAATCTGCCGGTTTCCGCATGACCGGAAGTCTGGAGGAGCCATTTCGTCTTCCGAAAAACGCGTTGCGGCATATATGTCGCGAACTTTACTTTTTCCAAAAAATAAACAAAAAAGGTAATTTTATTTTACAAAAAAGGGCTCTTTTCATTTTTTTCCAAATTTAAACCTTTTTTTACTTGAAGCATCATAAAAACTCAAACTCCCGGTTTTTTGAGTATATCTCGAAAACTGAGGGTGTTAAGAAAAATTGATATGAAATAACGGTGATAAAAAAAACGAAACCCACAAACCTTTTTCGGTCAGATTAAGAGAACCCACCAACATTTTTGTCAGATTAAGAAAATATGCTTTCAGGATACCGAGATAAACCTCCCCTATGAAAATCTGACGCGCTCGAGTATTTCAAAAGGACTTTTTTTTTCTGCATTTTCAAAAATTCATCGTAACTTATCGTCATGCCGTAATCGTCAGTTTTTTTAAACGGAGCTTCCTTGGGGCCTACTTAACACCCCTTCCGAAAATCTGACCGTTGTTATCAGAGGCACTTGGGGCATACGTAGTATGAATATCTGACGCGCTCGAGAATGCCCAAGTAACTGTTTTTTTTTACATTTTTGAAAATCCGTACACGCCAAACCCACCGCTAAAATGGTTTTTACCATAGAAGCTTTTCTTTTCGAAATTATTTTCTCTTTCGATTTTGATAAGTCTCGACGACGCCGTTGAATTACGCCATTTAGCTACCTCGCCTCCCTATCTAATAGCTAGACAATAGTTCCCTATGTATGGCGGGTTCTCACATTTCGTGTTCATATTTTAGTTTTGTGTTTTCGTGAAGTAACACGAACGTTATATTTGATACCCTATTGTTTACCAACTATAATAAAACGTAAATTTAGAGCTTTCTTGACATATAATTTCTTTACCAATGTTCTTATGGTTATTATTATTTTTAGAAAATCTACCAAATAAATTTATGTATTTCCATACTATAAAAATAATTCACGTTTCTATATTTTTAAATGTTTGAAATTTTAATTAACAATAATTACATCTCTAATGTTTAATCGAATAATTTAAAGCTGTTATAGTTTTAATAAGAATAAATTATTGTAATAATTATTGTCAATATGAATGAGATTAGTTTTATGGTGAATGATGAGCGTTTTAGTATTCTGTGGTTACGCAGGAAAAACATATCATGACTCATTATGTATAATATTATGTACCTAATATGCATTATTTATTAATACATATTAGATTTCAGTCGAGTCTCTTATTTAATATTTTATTCTAAATTATATAATTTAACCTTATAATCATCACAACATTGTAATCTACTTAAATATATTAAAAAAGTATATAGGTATCATGTAAGAAGTAATTTTTGATGAACCTTGTAAATAGGCAATTTGTTTTAAATTAACGAAAATATTAAATATATAATCATCCACTACATACAGTAGTATTATTATAATGAAATAACTTCCTATTGTTTTGTAGTATGTGCGTTTAATTTAAACTCTTTGCTTATAAATCAAATAATGTTGATATTCAATTATCGTTTATTAACTGTAATGCAAAATACCTACTATAAAAATATTAAATCATATTATAACAACTTATTTATTAATTTAGACAAATTATGAGACTTATTGACGAATAACATTTTAATAACAATCTATGTTTTTTTTGTCCCATATTGAGTTATTGATGGTACCTATTATCTGATAAAAATTCCTCGTAGGTAAAAATCATGTCAAAATAAGTGTTTTTCCTTATATTTTGTTGTTGAACTAACGAAAAACCTTAATGATGATTATTATATTGAAATAATTGATCATTGGGAAGGTACGACAAAGCTTATAAAATATTAATTTACTTTCCATTAGAGTACGATGTAGTTTTTATATAAAATTATTGTCAAAATACTTTATTTTATTCATACATTTTATCAGTAGAAAATATCCTCAATTTCACCACATATAACAAATAAATTAGTCCGAAAGACGTGTTTTCACATCATAAAAATTTACAACCTTCTAATTATATTACGGGTAGAGCCACTATTAATTTCGAAATAAGAAAATTTCACGTTTCTAATCAGAATAAGGACACAAGTTAAAATTTATAAAGCAGAATTCACACTCGTATTCCAAGCACAGAACGAAACGTTCCAACTCCACAGATTAAATATTGTGCGGCGTTCGCGCGCGATGCAGTACGGAAGCGAACTAACTGGCGATATCCTACAGGACGTACTATGGATCGATATTTACATAGCGCTTAATATGCTGCCGACTTATTTATTTTTATCTTGATGGACTATAGCTTGAACTTAAGATTGAGAAGTCGAATCCATAATAATTAATCTTTCAACGGGAATTTTCTATAGAGGAAATTGTAGTGATTTTTTTAGGGTTCCGTAGCCAAAATGGCAAAAACGGAACCCTTATAGTTTCGTCATGTCCGTCTGTCCGTCTGTCCGTCTGTCCGTCTGTCACAGCCGATTTACTCGGAAACTATAAGTACTACAGTGATGAAATTTGATGGGAATATGTGTTGTATGAACCGCTACAAAAATATGACACTAAATAGTAAAAAAAAGAATTGGGGGTGGGGCCCCCCATACATGTAACTGAGGGATGAAATTTTTTTTTTCGATGTACATACCCGTGTGGGGTATCAATGGAAAGGTCTTTTAAAATGATATAAAGTTTTCTAAAAAACATTTTTCTTAAAGTGAACGGTTTTTGAGATATCAGCTCTCAAAGTCGTAAAAAGTATGTCCCCCCCCCTCTATTTTTATAACTACGGGGTATAAAATTCTAAAAAAAATAGAGGTGATGCATGCTAATTAACTCTTTCAACGATTTTTGGTTTGATCAAAGTATCTCTTATAGTTTTTGAGATAGGTTGATTTAACTGTAATTTATTATATTTGCTGCTACGGAACCCTTTGTGCGCGAGCCCGACTCGCACTTGGCCGGTTTTATTTACACTTCTTTTCAATCATCGACGTCCATTTTATGAATCGACTGTTCCGAACGCTCGTTAATTGTCCAGATATAATAATTATAGGGCAATGAATAAATCAAACTGAATGAATGAACGTAGTACCTCCTATCTGTATTGCCAAAAAGCATGAATGAAAAGCCAAGGTGAAGCAACCGACAGAATAGCAATGACTTGTCAGATGGAAGAGGCGATCGCATTTTGAATTTTAAATCACGCGCACATGGGATAACCCAGGTGTCGGTATAATGTAAAACCTTTTGATTCCCGATGTAAAGAATATATTACCTTAATAGAAATAAAGGGATATTGAATTGATCTATATTTTTGCTTATGAATATGATAACGTATGTCTTACTGAATAAAATCGCTTTTTCAATAGAGGGTTTTTGAATTTGTCAGACTCACAAATCACTGAGAAGGACGGAGGCGGGAGGACCCATAGCGAAATCTTACAATTTTATTGCTGTGTCGCGTCGCGCTTCGGGAACGTTCAACAAAAGTTTTAGTAGACTATAACTAACGTACCCGTTATGATGTATAAATTTTTATCCTAGAAAACAAAACGAAGAAATTTTTTAAGTGAAAACTTCTTTAGCGGCGCGCGGCGTTGAGCACTTTTTCTGTAATTGGTATAAAATCTTAAACTCGCATCAGGACACGTAAGCGTAAGACGGATGGATATCAAAGTTCAAACATGCTCAACGAGTTTTCACTTCTGCCGGCACTCCCGGAGTCCAACCCGTCTTTTTTTATTACTAGTAGTCAGTTACGTGAAAATCTACATCATTTTTTTCATAAATTAGTGATACTATTAAGCTATCTAAACTTGCTTATTTTTTTGTTTAAAACATAATATTATTATAAACAAGTACCTGTTCTAATAGTGAATATTTTTTACTATAACGTTAAATTCACGTGTAAAAGTTAGTAAATTAATAGGACGTGCTTTGCAAAAGTTTAAAAGTCTGGAAAACTTGCGGGAAGATGATTAATTATTGGCCTCCGTATCTCCTTTTTATAAGGAGAAATTTCTTTAAATTTTTCTTGACTTTTCTTATTTATCAGCGAGTATAGAAGTCGGTCTTTAAATCTTGGATATAAAAGCATATTACCTTTGTATATCTAACCTTAGATACTTATAAATAAGCTTGAAATCAAAGGCAAGTATAATTTGATGGTTTTTTTTTATTTATTTTCATGTAGGTATAGGATAAAAAAAGGACCGTGGTTCGAGACCAGGCGAGCGCGCAGGAAATAAATTGATTTTTCAATTTATCTGCGCATGTTGTAACATCACCACTGCTCGAACGGTGAAGGAAAACATCGTGAGGAAACCGACATGTCGAAGAATTAAAAAGTTCGACGACATGTGTCATCCGCCAACCCGCACTTGGCCAGCGTGGTGGATTATGGCCTGTACCCTCATAGGAGGCCCGTGTCCCAGCAGTGGGAACGTATATGGGCTGATGATGATGATGATGATGATGATAGGATAAAATATTTGTACAATTTAATGTTCTTATAAATGTAGAGGCTACTGCTTAATACCGCATTATGTTGAAATCTTAAACAATTTATTCACAAGTTTTGGAACCCATCCAGACTATCTCAATTGTGATGTATCCATTTTATCCAACGAAATCGAATTCATCTTCCTTCACTTACATTTTCTTTTGAACAATAATAACAATACTAAAGAATATTTGAAAAAGGTCGTTCGCGCTGCCCTTTTAGAAAATGTTTCAGAAAAAGGGTTACTTTTATAATGATGCTTTTAAATTATATTAATATTGAGTGCTGTTTTTAAGGCTATTAATTTATTAAGAACTAGGTTTCCGCCCGCGGCTTCACCCGCGCAGTCAAAGAAAAACCCGCATAGTTCCCGTTCTCGTGGGATTTCCGGGATAAAACCTATCCTATTTCCCGGGGTAAAAAGTAGCCTATGTCCTTTCTCGGATATCAAAATATCTCTATACCAAATTTCATGCAAATTGGTTCAGTAGTTAAGGAGTGATTGAGTAACAGACAGACAGACAGAGTTACTTTCGCATTTATAATATTAGTATGGATGAATGTCTATACTTATTTCGTAATTTTCAAAGTAAGTGTTATTGATGTTCGAATAAATACCTTTTATACGGACACTACAAATGTAGGAAACGCAAAATATTATTTGAATTGAAGCTTTTGCCAAAATTATTGGTGGCAGAACTAGGAACCAAGTTTATTGTGGAAACTATGAAAGTACGAGTGTCTAGTAATGTTTGTTGGCAATAGTTAGACAATTTATGTGTCTTGCCTAACTTTGTTTTCAGAATTTGAAGGAGACAAGACGTGCTGTATAGATATTAGTTCATTTATTTCCTTATTTTTGTTATCTTTTGATGCCTTGGTGGCGTTTTGAAAATTTGTGTATGTATACTGTAAATTGCACACGTGTAAACGTGTAGGTACTGTAAGGGTGTGTAGGTACTGTGTATACTGTCTTTGGATCATCTCGTATCTACTTTTTTAGTTATTTAGTGAAAATAGTATATTTATTATTATATGCATGCCGTGCCATTAATATTCTAATTTCATGATGAAAATGTAGATTTTCTTGTGAGACCATGGAACTATCCCTCATAAATCTCAGTATTCGTGATCTCTTGCTTTTAATTAAGTCTCCAAGTTTAACTCGAATTCAATCAACATCATTATTCCAGCCCTTACACAAACATTACATGGTACATACCATGACTGAATTAATTGAGAATTCTAAATTAACACTCCTTAGAAACATATGAAGATATAGGTACCTATGGTTTGATTTTGTTTATAAAAGTTGTTTTATATGTAGATATTATTTAAACTTTCGTTGGGATGAAGTGGTTTTTTGCTTGTGTTTTAAGTTTTTTTGTAAATAAAAAACTCGAAACACTCCTTAGGCAAATTTTTCTCGAATGTAGAGCCAAAATTGTTCCTTACTTCATTAATGAGTCATGTTATGAACAAGCTATATTCTAACTATCCCTTGTGAAGGCGGAGCTGGGGCGGGCAGCTAGTACTTATATTTTATAGAAATATCAATTATATTCTATGCCATGCTACTCCCAAAGATCGATAGTATCAATTTCGTGTTGGAAATCGTCCAGAATACTTTGAAATATTCTATCAATGCGGTATTGCAGTGGATTCCTATCCTAATCTCTAATCTATAACAGTTTCAAGCTTTTCAATGTACCTTCTATAGCTAACTAGAATATTGTAAGCGGAAACATGATGCTGTATCTAAAGTTGTAAAGGTTTAATCTGTATTGTACTTTCGAGAAGTTTAAAAGTTTATCTTTTATAATAAAATACGTGTTTGACTCATTAAAGACTTGGGCTTCTTCTGTCTAGGTATGAACTTCTTGGTTAAATTATTATTAATTCCTTATTTTTTTATAAGAGTGAGTATCTTAATAATTTGTCACGTTTGCTCTTTGGCGTGCAATCAACTTTTCCATTTAATTTTCGTGTCTTACCTTTCTTTTTAACCAATAAAGAATACCGTTTGTCATTGCCACTCTAATTTTGCAATTAAATCTACTGCTGCTGTATACCTATTAGATTAATTATTCACCAGAGTCAAGGACACAATAGATTGTACAGTAATAATAATAATATCGACCCACTTAAATGGTTTCGTGTATTTTGTTACTATTTAGGGCAAGATATTGATCTGTACGGTACAGGGTACGGACCCCTGTGTTCCTGACTGACTTACATAGGGATTCTGTTTATATTATCTATGGTAGGATATTTGATACTTTATGCCTTTGTGTTTAAGGGTAATTTTAGATTGATGTGAAGGTGTAAACATGTTTCGGTGTTTAATTTCAAATATTGACAGATGATTCTAATTAATGTGTAGCGTTCGATATTATTACACAAAAATTCTTTACTGTGCGTCGTCTCGCAAACTGTCGAAGGTTTTATTTTTTATTTTTGGTGGAAATTTAATATTATCAGGAATAACTGTTAGAAATATTTTGATAGATGTTCTAACACAGCTAAAGTCGCGATCAGCTAATTAGTAAATAATATAGATAGGTCTACAACATCATAGGTTAACATTAACATTCCATACGATTATAAAAACACGCGGTTGTTGCGCCTCCCCTGCGTTCATAAAAGCTTTCCTATGAAATTATTTGTATTTTAAGACATAAACAGAATCGATATGAAGGCGTTGAGAAATTTAATTAAATCTTACAAGGAATTCGCATGCCGAGACGGGGCGTGTCGATTGACACAGGATATATTATATATATCTAAAGTTATGTACCTTCTAATATCGAAGACTGAGCTTTGACCGGAGAGTTATTTATTTAGTGAATATTTCAGTAAAGATATTTTTCTGTTTGGATAAATTTTTGTAAATTTGTTTATTATGTTTTGCCTGAAATCGCTACGTACCTACGCGTAGTGGTGAAATCTAATTATGTATTTTGCACTTAATAAAATATTTATATAAGTACATAATCACGTAGGTATATATTAAATATTTTATTACTATAGTTCATGTATTAATTGTAGATAATAATAATGTTAATTCATGTATTACTTGTAGATAACAATAATTATGTAAATTTGATACTATTTCGCTATTAGTTATTGCCCCTGTATGCAAATGGAAGCCAAGTTTCACATACTTCTTTAATGTTATCTTACTGCAGTAGAATTTTATTGTTCACTAGCTGTTGCCCGCAGCTTCGCTTGAAATGGTACTAGGATTGATTAGAAAGTAAGAAAACTACTGGATATAAAAATAATAGGCATGTCAATTATTCACCAGAGTCAAGGACAGGTACAAGGTGTACACAATGATAATAAATATAATAAAGTTACAACCATCACTGACCAACACAAACTTTAGATATTATTATTATTAAATTGAGTTTAATATGGTAGTTTAGTAAACAAAAACAAAATAAATGTAATAAGATAAAGTTAGTTAGAAATCCTTATTGAAACACTCGCATTACAAATAGGAAATTCTATTGGGTTGCAACTACAATTCGTTGAATAAGCTTATTTTCCAACACAGACTGCAGGCTTTAGAGATTAGACCGAGCTTCAGGGAACGGTCTTAAGAATTGACGAGATTTACTTCAAAAAATATTAAATATTGTCTTTAAAATGATAATAATATAATAATTGGCAAAATAAAGGATTCGTGATAAATGTCTCTGATGTATTTAATCAATCAAATTATTAGGTGAAAAAGAAACTGAAGATAAAGTCATGATGAGAGTGGCTCAAAAATATATCTAAATGAGTCACTTACATACAAACATACAGGTGAACTGTGAAGCGTGTTAAAAATTGCTCTTTTATGTTAAACTAGAGGTCCGCCCCGGCTTCGCCCGTAGTACATATTTCGCAATAAAAGGTAGCCTAGGTATGTCCTTTCTCGGGTATCAAAATATCTCCATACCAAATTTCATGCAAATTGGTTCAGTAGTTTAGGCGTGATTGAGTAACAGACAGACAGACAGAGTTACTTTCGCATTTATAATATTTAATGTTAAATGTTTATAAAACTGTTTATGAATAAAGGTTCTGCCAACATAGCGAAAGTTTAATGTAGTATTATTGTAGGTATATTAGGGTCAAACGATGCTTGAACTGAACACAATTGATCTTATAATTGCGTGTCACGCACTGATTGTCTCTGACGTCATTAAATGCGGTTGCATTTCTTGCTATCTCTACTTATACATTACCTATCTAGTAAAAGGTAACCACAAGTACGTACGTCACGAAATTAGATTTTAATGCAATCAGAAAAAGAACAATAATGCTTATCCGTTTATTTTTGGTTCTGTGTGAAATTTGATTTGATTGAGGTTTGAGAAAGATTTAGGTAAAAAGCATTAACGCAACGTTTGAGACATTCATAACGTCAAATAATCTATTAAAATACCAATCTCTAATCAATATCGAAATAATATTTTCATTATAATAATAAATACAAAACTACCCAAATTTATTTACTTAAGTCTGATTTATTTATTAATTATTTATTTACATATTTATTTATTTATTTATTTTATTTACCTTTTCGAAAATTCATCGTTTCATCCCTATTTATACAATTACAATATTACAAGTCACATAAATTAATCATCATGTTCTATATTAATTATTTTATTAAAACATAAATGAGTCATCGAATTCACACCCCGGAATCTTTAATTACTGACGTCTGGCTAAGGGGAATTCGTATGTGTATTGATGAGTAATAAGTAATAACATTAATTGTTTATGTGTGCTAATTATAACGTTTATAATCTGTAGCGATATGGTAAACAATGCTTTATTATCTGTGCTTATTTTATCTGTACAGTTTCAGCTTGTATTTTAAGGCGCGAACGATGAATTTATATCTAAAATAAACATTATATTTTAAGAAACAAATTTTGTGGTAAATTCGTCTCTGTATTTATATTTTTGCATTCAGAAATTCTTAAAAAACTGAAACGTCAAAACCTTGTTTAAATATACAATATAATTGAAACATGAACAAAAGAAAATCTATTCACAGTTCATTCTCCGCCACTTAGTGAAATAAATTGCAAGAAAAAATTTCAATTGAACTCTAAAACCTAAATTGAAGAAAAATAGTGAAATTGTGAACATGTGTCTACTAAATGGGAACATTATTACAAAAGCTTTCAACCCAAGTGTAATGTTTAAAGTACTTAGAACTTTGTGAAGTGCAAAAACCCAAGAGTGCTTTTGGCACGAGGGTTGCGTAATGATGTGGACTGAGGCGAGACGAAATTTTTTAGGCTTTTCTCACTTACCACAAGAGATAAGAAAAATAATTACCTATTATCAATTTGGCTTAGGATTAAAGAAATACGTGCCTACACTCGCTATAAGAAACATTATGAATATATATAGGTATATAATAAAATAGGTAATAAATATGTTGTTCAGATTATATTTTTTAAATGGGAATGAGTATGACAATTTTTTTTATATTATGTTATATTATGTTGAAATTTGTGATGTTTAAACGTAACGCTCTTGTTTGTTTGCTTTTTTAATTAGGAATGATAAGGAGGGTAGATCTGTAACCATTTTAATTTAATTTTTTGTCATGTCAAATTATTGCGAAACTATTTTTAAAATAAAATAAAAAAGTTCAAAGGTACCAGGGCAGCATGAGAGCAAAAAGGTAAAATTTCAACAGGAGCCACGGTCTGGCGGTCGGCCAGAATTGGATCGTGTATACAAGTTGGGACAACCAGTAACATGCTGGCTTGTTAACGTTTATTTTGTTAAGTATATTTGATATTAAACTTCTATCAAAATATATATTAAAATGAATGTTATCAGGAGTGATAAAGAAAAGCATAAAAAATATAGTGAGCCTATTATTTTGCGCTCGGAAAACGATCTCAGGTGCGATAAACCTATGAGAACAATATCGTTAATTAGTCATTAATTAGTACTGTACCACACCCCGGACACTCCATACAAAATTATCGTTTTGACAGTCACACTGTAGAGACTGCAAATGTGTGTGTTAACGCTTTATGGTTGGTACATTTTTGACTAGCGTAAAAAAAATTCGCGTTTTTCTGATGAAATACATCCGTAAACAGCACAATATCTAACCATTTTCTACGAAAAACGATAATCACAAATCCAAAATAATAAAATTACTTTAAGTCAATTTGATTAATGTTGTCAATCTTCGTTGCGTAGGTATCGTCTCTGTAGAAAAATATGGACCATTTTATGTCTGATCGTGCGGGGTGAGGTAAGTGTTTAATTTTGGCGGGAGGCGGAGAGTGTCCGTTCTGTAGCGTTTAGCTACTATTATGTATTCTGTGACTGTACCAAAAGAATACGTCAAAAGATGTTCATATCATATGTATAAGTATTATGTGGTGTGTCGACAATGTTCAGATTTCAGTACATAAGAAAAATATAAAATCTGAAAAATTTGACTCACAATATGATTAAACACTTCTATACCAACGTATTGCCAACTCTACACTCTATACCGAGTCGTACCAACTCCAAAAATACGACCGATTAATTATGCAGATCTCACAAGATAAACAATACATAATTAGGAGTGGCCGTGACAGACACACGCTAAGGGACGAATATAGATAAGTTACAAAGGAAGTAGTCCTTCCTGTGACAATTCCGAACGTGATATCCTCTGTGTTTTCTTAGACGAATGTTGTCCTTGAGAGGACTTATTTTAGTCAGCCTAAAAAAGCACTATACGGTATACCTGTACTTTTCGATTTCAGTTCGAAAAAAAAAATATTATGGGGCAAATCTACTAACTGTATCATGTAGGTATCTATAGAAAAGCTCCTCTGTATAAACCGATGATAATTACGTGTTGTTTATTTATGTATTTTAATTTTCGCTTGCTTTTGATTTTTCATTAGGTACTAATAATATCCGTGTAACATTTAAGACCGCTATGTTACGTAGGTACATATTAAATACATGTACACGAAAATGACCAACAATTCCACAAAGTTGCTCTCAATTTAAAAACTTCCACTTTATCACGACGAATAAAGCTAGCAAAGTCTAGGGGAAAAATGGATTTCCAAACGCTTTATCTAGTGCAAACAAAACGCCGCGTAAGCTCTCGAGTCGGCCGACTAATCCGTCGACTGGTCGATCGACTAGTCCGTCGACTGAATATACAGCGGGTTATTGCACTCAATGAGTCACTATTTTATAGAGCTATCGATTTACGAACACCATTGCTAATAAATACTGTTTCATTCACGGCCATTGAAATGACATTGAGGACTACTTGTTTTAATGGTAATGAAGAGGAGACTTGAAGTGTCTTGGTATATAAAATATATAAGTATTACATATAATATGTATACCTAATAGCTGCCTGTCTTTATATGTGTCTATGATTATCAACAAATACTAGATATACCTAAGTTTATTTATTAATTTAAATAATTATATTTTCAGTTTGTACTTTTAGTAATAAATATATAGAGTTACTTTTATAATAATAAAACCCTCATAACTTCTTATGAAAACAAAGTCTTGTGTAGACTTTATTTCACTTTAATGTAAGCGACCTCACAGTAGAACCGGCAGCCATGAAAACATTATATTTAAGGATAACACGTAGATACCAGTTTAGTAAGAAATGGAAAGTTGGTTACCATGTAAAAGAAAAATCGATCAGAAAAATTAATATGTGAAATGTTCCACCTGCTACATGCTTCATATGTCATGAGGAGCGCACGTTATGTATTGGAAATAATTTTGCGTAAAAACCTTTACGTTTGTTTCATAACTTTTATATTTTTAATATATAGCATTGAAAGAAAGAATTGAACAAAATTAATTAGTAAATCTATCTTTTATATTATAAGAAAGCAATTCTAACCCTTCCTTAGTTCCTGCAATAATTTCCCTATTCTTAATGGTTTTTATTTTTTAATTCATGCTCAAATAATATTAAAGTGTAGTAACTAGCATGCAATGGTTTTACACACGACACAATATGCGTTTTATGAATTTTTTACAAGAGTAGGCACCTCATTGAATTTAGGCGCCAAACGCACGACGCATGCGTACGTCGAACAGCTGTCGACGCCATATTGCTAATTTTACACGAGGTTACCTTGAGGTTACTAATACTATTTTATTGTTATAACAATTTAACGAACATTACTAAATGACTTGCCAAAACATTTAACGTATAAACATAATTATATTTCCTATGCTGTTCGTATACTTCAGTAAACAATTAGCCGTCTTGTAATTTTCAAGCAATATGCTATAAAATATACATATTTTGATCATCAGATTGAAATTCTAATAAAAATAACAATTTATTATATTAAAAACACTAAAAGGTGCTCTTTTTGTAGAAATACTACAAGTCATAATAGAAAAGGTAAATTTAATTGATAGATTAGTGTGTGTAAGTAGGTATAATACCTGATACCTAATTAGTTAGATATACCAGACAATTTAAATTGAGGGCTATAGCAGACTATTTATTGTGCGTACTGTTTACTTACATTTATTTACATGTGGGAAATTATTAGAGCGATCAATAAATGCCTAAACATTTTAATTATAATTACCGCAATTACAGTATTTGGCACAAAAATAGACGTCTTTCACAGACATGAGACAAACGTACTGAAATAGTTATCGTATTTCTGTTATATTCGTAAACATTCAATTACCTTAAAGAGGTGCAAATCACAATGTATAGGAAGAAATACTTACTGCCTGCTACGTATTCGATGGGTCGATTTTCTTCAAGGGATGACCGTTTTTCTCAGCGTACTCAGCACTCAGTCTATGAGCCTTCAACGTTTTCGGTTTCGACATATCAACACACTACCTTCTATTTAGCACTAAGCGAATTCCTAATTCGTTGTTGTAAGTGATATAAAGCGTCGCTAGATCACAAATAATTAATTATTCTATTGATTAAATCTAGTATACGGAACACGAGTTTATTAAAGCAATATGTTGCTATTTAGAACAACGGTTTGAAGAGACGGATTGTATGGATGTTTTACGGTATTTTACGTTTTTTAACAAGATATTTTGTTATGTACATATAGTTTAGGAGTGAAGTTATATGAACACGGAAGCGTGGTGGTACGGTGTGAAGTACGTCAGTTCGAATACGCATGCGTCGAGGGTAGCTTGCTCGAGGGTAAGATGTATTGTTGCCAGACTATGGTTTGATAAAAAAAAAATCAACTGTGATTGTGACAGAGCTCTAGTGTTTATTGCTAGTTGAATACAGATTATAATCGCGTGCGAATTAATAGATGTGCAACTGAAAGCACATGGGGAGGATTATCAAGGGGTTATTACGTCATATTTGTTTTGTTGCGATGAAAGGGAATGCTTTAAATGAAATGGTTCATTCAATTTTTTATTGCTTCGCCTTTTTACATTTCGGTTACTTCATAACATTATAACAGCAATCATTTTATATCTGAACTGAAATACCAGGTATCAATTTACATCCATACTATACTATAATATTATAAATGCGAAAGTAACTCTGTCTGTCTGTCTGTCTGTTACTCAATCACGCCTAAACTACTG
Organism: Colias croceus; assembly: GCF_905220415.1. Lineage (NCBI taxonomy): Eukaryota > Metazoa > Arthropoda > Insecta > Lepidoptera > Pieridae > Colias > Colias croceus. The sequence continues at coordinate 8,236,655 of NC_059550.1, read as the reverse complement.
AACCAATTTTCATGAAATTTGGTATGGAGATATTTTGTTACCCGAGAAAGGACATAGGCTACTTTTTATACCGGGAAAATGACGCAATCCCGGAAATCCCACGGGAACGGGAACTATGCGGGTTTTTCTCTGACTGCGCGGGCGAAGCCGCGGGCGGAAAGCTAGTACTTAATATATCTATTATCATAATATGTAAGTAAGTATGCTTTTTAAATTTAAGTAAAGACGATATGACTGCAATTAAACATTATATTATATAAATATATAACTTTACTAATAACAATTATTTAGTCATTAAACCTGACAAATGGAATTCGAATAATTCAAACCTTAAAAAAGGCACTCTAAAAAGGCTTGTCTCTAAAAATGCTTGAAAAATAAAGCGCTCAAAGTTTCAAGAGAGTGGGAAAACACTAGAATCTATCAAACAAAGTACTAGGGAAACATGAATGAGTCATAGTGGTGCAATCCAGAAAAATCGATAGGAGCCATCCAGGATTGGCGCTGCATTATGTGCTGTTATTGCGTGGAGCGTCAGCAAAACATTTATAAAAATCAATAATATTTTATTTTGTTTAAATGAGGTGATGCACAGTTAACATTATTTGTTGATATGTTTAATGTCTGTTTTGCTTAAATAAAATTGGTGATTGCCTTCATGAAAAATGCGTGTAAGGTCTTTTTTCAGTTTGGTTAATTTGTCAGTCGATTCGTAACAGTGTTTTAATTGATAATTCGTAAATTTTTTAAATCGACATTTTAATTGTTCTTTCATGCAGTAATAGACCGGGAGATATTGACACAAAATTTCGAGTCATTTTTAACAGGATGGCGGTGCTACAGGGGTCTTAGTACGCAATGACAAAAAGAAAAACGATGGTGTGAACGCTGGTACCGGCGGCTTAGTCGCGTGGGCGTTAGTCGAACTCGTCGGAAAAATAGCGAAAGTCAAACGATTTGTAACAGTATGGCACTTATTTTTCCTCTTGATATTGATAAAAATTGTTTATACATCTAACAAATCTAAGTCACTGCTAAAATATAGCAAAAAAAATAGACAAGTCATTTACATTTTCCATATTCACTCAACAATACGCAATATTTTACCCTAGACTAGACCTTGACCTGACGTAGACAAATAGTCTACACAGAATAAGTCAGAGAAGTCTAGATGCCAAAAAATATTAGGTAACCTACGTATGAATCACATACGTACCATATACATACCTACTTATGTAAACATCTGAATTTCTCTTTTATTTTAGGTATTTCATGTATACTTAATAAAATTTTATGAACTGTGTCCATGTTATAGTCTCACAAAGTGTTTTAGACAATTTATCATAATTATAAAGTATCGCTGAATGTAGTTACAATATGAATTTATTTATTAGAAAAACGCGAAATGGACCTACTTGCTTATGACTCCGCTCGATGTAAAGTATTCTAATTTTAAAACGTATGAAGAAAAAATATGACGAAAAACCACACGAAAAACTTAAAATCAAAGAAGAAATATAGATACACTTAGATTAATAAATAGAGAAATAGATTATTTTCTAGGGTTTGATTTTACGCGAGTATTATACATTTAGAAATTAAAGACTTTTTAACGGATTTTAAACGCGATTTATTCACTGTCTCCCCGTGACCACGCTCGCTGTAAAGTGGTCGAAACGTCGGGAAAATAATAGAATGAATAAATCGCGTTTAAAATCCGTTAAAAAGTCTTTAATTTCTAGAGAAATAGAGATTACACAAACGGCTAGATTTTTTTTTCAGACAGTCTGTAATATAGGTATTAATAATTAAATATTATCTTAGCTTTAAAACGAAATATTTTTGTTGACGGTACTTTTTCAATCCCCTTTAATCCCTAAACGGAGTCTCCCTATTGCTCAATTGTCATGATGGCCTTTAACAAATATGCCACAAGATGTATTGCTATAAATTAATAGCAACTTGTTTTTATTTAACATGTGAAAATAGTTAAAAATTATAATTATGTTTTGCTTTATGAAAATGTTTCTTCTGCCCAAATTCGTTCGTAAGAGAAATTCAATTCATATTTATTTTTAACATTGAAAAGCTATAAATAACAACATAATACTTACTTATATTAATATATGAGAAATAATTTGAAAAATATACATACGCAACTAGATACGTAGTTATTCTTTTATCATTGAGGAAGTCTAGACTCTATTATAAGTTGTACATACTTAAATCAGAAAGATAAATACATATCTGACACAATAATGTATAACCCTTTATATAACTAATGCATATTCAAGGTACTTTAGTTAGCTGAATACTTTCTTAGGAGATGTTAGTTATTACCTTGGTTATTAGTTATTACCAATATATTATTACCTACCCGACTCTAAGACCCTACTAGTCACCAAGTTTAATTTAACTACATAATTTAAATTAAACACTTTTTTCATTCGAAAAGTTCGAATAATTTTGACACCTGAGATAATAATAATAAAACATATTATTATTATTATCTCAGGTGTCAAATCTACTTTAAACTTTTTAATTACGCGCTCAATACCTTCTATCAATTGACGACATCTAGAAATTAAACGATTTTAATCATCATTCTCACAGACACTATAAATTCAAAAGCCCTTGAAACGCGAGAAAATACTTTTCATTATGCAATTAACGAAACTTCAGGGTTCGTAATTAATGATCCGTCTGTCTGACTTGCACATTATATGCCCGGAGTGTTTGTTGCGAATTCAAAAGGCTTTTTACTAGAGAAGCTGCCGTTCCTGAATAATAGTGGTTGAAACAACTGGCTATTGTTTAGTTGAATACCCTATTGTTAAGCTGCGCAAATTCTGATCCATTATGTTTTTTAACGGCGAAACTGTTTTTTTCAGTCACCAATTGTGTTTATGCCCCAATTTGTGTTCTTTTAAAACAATTTTTTATTGTTCTGTGTATTCGAATTTAAAAATTTTATAATATTGTCTATTAAAGTTAAAAATTGTTTCTTACCTTGTCTTCTGCCTCTTCCGCCCTGCCCTCGGCCTCCAGCACTCTCTGCTCGAGCTCCGAGAGCTGAAAAAGAGAACAAATCTTGAATTATTATCATAAACTCATCGAGATATTTTTCTAACAGCCAGCGCCATCTGTAGTCCAATTTACAACGCTACCAAACGACAACTTTGACCTGAACCATTTCAGTTCCAGAAAGCAACGTACTTCCGCCACCACCCGATAGATGGCGCTATTCTCAAATTGCATATTATCGAACCACGTGGTCGAGTGTAACGAAATATTATTTGTAGGTATGTTTATTCCGCTATTCATCAGGGAGGGTGTAGAAAAGGCATTATTGTTATGTAAGAGAGCGTATTCGTGTGGTTTCGGAGGCAAAGGGTGGCGAGTCGCGAAAGGGTGGTTAGTTGCAAATATAACAGTGATATATTATGTAAGTTAAGGCTGTTATAGGTTCGGAAAGGTTTATTTAATCGCATGGATGTATATGAATTGATAATATGGTGATATTGCGTAAACAACGTAGCTACGATTATTTTGTCTATGGTCACAAAAATAGGAGCATAACATTATTGTGTTTGTAATAAACAATATAAATTACAAAGAAAGAAAACGTTTATTTAATGGCACATAGCCTCACAAGGACATTATGAAAACAATTTATACAATACTTATATTATGGTATTAAAAATACACGTACACGGTACACGGTGAAGTGTGTAAAAAAAGTACCTAGTAAATAAATAGCAGGGCCATTAATTTTTTGGATTTCGCATATCACATTACGAACAAACCATAAATGGACAAAAGCTGAATAATTTACAATGCACGTTAACAATAATTGCTGCTGAAATAAAATTGTAAATCCGTGCATTCACGAAACTCGGAAGCGTAGAGAATAAATATTCAAGATTGCCAGCTGAATAACTGACGGATTCGCTTTATTTGCGCGCAATTATTTTGTATTGAACGTTCAATTCCCTATATTACTTAGTATATTATCGAGAATATACGTGAATGGCAAGCTTTATGAATCCTTTTACTAACGAATTGGGAAAATAAAATTGCATACGAATGCAGACGTCAAAGAAACGAAGGATATGCGATAGATCAAAAACGACGTACAAAAGCGAATTTGCAGTTTTGCATATGGGTTCCGTAGACTCTACGGCGCGGCGTAGAGATTTATTTTTGAGTGGAAAGTAAGGCTTTTACTGAAAACATTATCGAATAATTATGCAGTTATAAAGACTAATAGATTTCATTGCTAAACTAAGAAACATTACACTGATATACAAATATAGAGGTAGACATAAATTATACAACTTTCAATGTTATTATTATGAAATACAGATAACAAATAAACTTACACACATTTCGCATGAAATTTAACTAATGACTTAATTATTAATTCCAAAGGAAAGATTAATGAGTCACGGGTACCCATGCTTCTAAACGTCAAATTTACCTTAATTGTTTTGCTAACAATATCACTTCTTTACAATATTATGACAGTAAATTAAATCAGCTGTTTGCATACGGAATAATACAAAAAATTATCGACTATAATAAAATTTGAAGACACAGCAGACGAAGAGCTTTTTTTACAATATAAGAAGGTTAATGTGTTCCACAATATAGCCAATATATACATTTGCTTCCTAATTAAGCAAACAGCAATTTCATTAATTATGAAGCAGAAATGAAACCGTGTTGATGTTTATTTAATTTCCACGCGGAACCCCAAAATCGTTGTAGCCGCCTCAAAGCAAAATTTGTTTGTTTTCCAATCGCGTTACAGTTTTATCGTAATACCATATTGCTTCGCTTTGCCTCGTTTGAAATCCGAAAAGTGTTGACTTTTTTTAATTGCATCGAATAAAATTCGCTTTTCACGGGTGAATGTTTGTTTGATCTGTTATTTATCATCGGCAATTAAGTTTGTGAATCTGTCCCTTGATATGAGTATTTATTTACGTTTTACATTTAATGTTGTATATTTTTCAAATGTTAATTGTATGCGTAGCTATATAGTTGAGGTTGTTGTACCTAGGTATATGATTTTGATGATGTTAATTTGTATGTCTATTCCTCTACTAGGTTTTCCATGGCTTTATATTTTCCCACTCAATCATATTTCAATTTTATTATACTTTTGTTTTAATGAACAGATTTATAACCTTTTCCTTCGTCATAGTAGGATACTACCTACATATTTCAGGTTAACGTTTAAACTTTAATGTATATCAGCAAATAATATCTTCCTACGTTATTATAATATATTTTGGATGTCTATAGTTGACCTTTAATATCTATAAAGTACTTCTGAAAACATTATAATCGTTATTGGTTCTCAATTTAACATCCATCCTTTCTAGCAATTACTTATATGTTAATTTTTAACTCAATTTTGTAACCGAAATATATCTCGAACATTCCGTCAATCAAGTGTCACCCTACATAAGAAGGCGACAGCTATTTGAGAGACTCATATTGCCAGTAAATCGTCCTAATAGCCGTGACCCACCAGTCGATATTCCTTAAGCCATTTAGTTTGAGACATCGACAGATATCAGTGTAAGTTCATATTTCAAACGTCTGGAATAGACATAATCAATATAAGTTTTTATGTATTAGAAAAAAGCAAAGAAGGAGCTTGTCCTGGCTCCTCGGGCCATTCGTTAAAGTTTCATGTGAAAATTATTTAACTTCCTTCTTCTTTTTCCTTCCTATAATATAATTTATTAACTTGTCATATTTAAGACAACGATAAACAAAAATTTAAAACGCATTTTTGTGTTATTAAGTTTGTATACTTTCTCGTTATTGCAACCAATAAAATTTGTGCGGCCATTATAATATTCTCTAGAATATTCTATGGCATTCGCTTTTTCAAACACGCGCCATTTGCCAGCCCCGGTAGTGGGTGCCGGGTACAGATTATACACACGCCGCCATAACTAATCGGCATAGACATTTTACGAGCACACCACAGAGTCATACATAACCTATAACAATAGCCCACTGACATAAAAGCTTAAAAACGCTGGCTACGTCCCAGCTAACTAAAAGTTACATATATACCATTATTCCTTGGAGGCTGTGTTTTGCATCACATCCGTTAATAAGACCAGGTAAGGTTGGCTCCTCTCCAACTTATATTAGAGGTTACTTTACCACCACACTTAAATCATTGTGCAGAGCTGTGAGCCAAAATGGAGCAGTGTATTAAATTATAGTACAAGGTACATTAATATCGAAATCGTTTTACAGCTTCGTACCTATACGTTGTGCTAGAATTTAAATTTCTGATACATGCTAGGCCTGCGGTCTTAGTTGTGTTCCTTCACGTTTATTTAAACATGAATTTTATACTGTAATTTAAAATTAAATCATGTTATACTTGTAATTTAAAATCAAATGATTAAAACAGTACCTAAGTATTTACGAAGTCAACATAAATATGTTACAATTTTATATTATGTAGAAAATCGTCATCGGATTATGTCTCGAAAATTACGGCCATCCAGAGTAAATATTATCAATTATTATAGTTCAATGGCAAACCATATTTCAATTCCTATGCATGAAAACCGCCAATTTTGAAAACCATAGATAGTACGCAACCACGTTGAAATCCCTTTAATAACAACCTACATATTTTTTTAAATTAAATTTAAACGCAATACACTACCCGGACATAATATTTAGTAAGTAATTGAAACCTTTATTGCTCAATAGAAATCCCACCAAAAACATTTTCATGTAAAATGTTGCCAAGACGAGCCCATATGACTCGCACTGTCAAAAAGTTATCAGATCTCATGTAGAGCGAAGCTTCTAACACTACACGCCCTAACTCTACAAGGCCTAACTTCACAAACTCTACACCTTAGTCAAAATATGTGGCTTGGCCATTTCGCTACATTCACATCGGCGTAAGGTGAAAAAATAATTCACTGTTCATAACTTTTGTGTTATACAATAGTTCTTGTAGTAACGAACGGCCAAGCCACATATTTTGACTAAGGTGTAGAGTTTGTGAAGTTAGGCCTTGTAGAGTTAGGGCGTGTAGTGTTAGAAGCTTGGCTCTACATGAGATCTGATAACTTTTTGACAGTGCGAGTCATATGGGCTCGTCTTGGCAACATTTTACATGAAAATGTTTTTGGTGGGATTTCATTTCTTTTTGTAAGTTGTTTGTAACAAAATTTTATATGTCGATTAAACTTTTAATTTTTTTAACAAACATATATATATATATATCTAGGGGAACCAAGTTTTAGATTATTAGATTAGACCTCTAGCGTCATCAAAATTTAATTTAAAATTACAGGTCTCATACAAACTCCCATCCCCTAGTTTAAGGGGATGGGGGATGAAAGTTACAAGTTTTATAATTTTTTTGTTGTTTTTGTGCTAATACTAGCTTACATACAAAATTTCAGCTTTCTAGGACATTAGGAAATATCATAAGAATTTTGATGATCATCAGTGAGTCAGTGACGAAATTAGCGTTTTTTAGATATAAATAAAATCTGATGTATAAAAGCTAATGTCATTAAAACTTAATATGTTCAATAAGTCCGCTATTGATAATATATCCCGAAAATTTTGTTGATCTAGCATAATCCAAACCCAAGTTATGAGGGTTCAAAAAAACGTCGAAGCGCTTCGAGAAAAGGTAGGTAGTGCCCGTCGCTTGTTCGCTTGGCTCGTCTTGGCGGGGGCACTACCGTGCCCCCAGATACACTCTAGTGCTTGGTTTCTTGGGAACTATTGAGATAAATAATGTGTACCTAAGTAGTGTTCTAAATTATTGAAGAAAGGGGTAAAGTTATGGACGTCCTTCAGGATAATTTTAAAATCAAGGTTCAAACTGTTCATTTCATTTTGAGAACTTACAATAGTTAAAACTTATAATATTACATAAATTAATAGTAAGTTATTAAGTGCCTTGGTATAATACTGGATGTAATACCATTTAGGTATTTATACGCACTGTCATTGTTTACTGCTTGGTTTTTATTACCTTAACCATAATAGGTATTTTATGTGAAAACTCAATTTACTTGTATCTCGTTTATCGCCCTGTAATTAAATATAAAATGAAAAGTCCGCAGGAAACAGCACTTTTATACTGTCCAATCATAAATTTCAATTACATAGATCAAATCTAATATACTGATAAAACGTAATATAATAGTCATAAAGTGAAACCGTTTAGCCATTAACCGTCGTAAACGGAATCTATTATGACGTAAAGCTGATGATTAATGATAGAAATGTGTATTTTAATTGCTTTTTCGAGACGGTGAAAATTTTGAGCGGGAAATTGGATTCTGGGCAATGACACGTTGATGGATTGGCGCGCTCTTCGCTGATTGGCGGTTGATTTTTTTTTCTTTATCAGGACTGTGGGGACTGTGGCTGTGGTCAACAGTGGATATGATTGTTAAAACTTTTTAATTAACTTTCAACGCATGTTGCCAGTGTTTATAATTGATATCGATTTATTACTCGGTAATCAAGTTTGGATATAAAAATAATAAATAATTGAAAATTAATATATTTTGAGTAATATTTCTATGTATGTTTTGCCAAGGCCATAAAATAAAATAATATAATATAATATAAAATAAAATAACTACAAATTTTCGATAAAAGTGATTATTTTTATGACATTTTCAGGCTAGCTAACAGACATTTTGTAATTTGTCTAAAAATCTATTGACAACTTAAACTTTACACTTTTTAATATTTAGACCCTAGACTTAATTTTCTAATAAACGTTACATATTTTTTAACTTTTGATAGACCTTTAAATTGCAGTAGAGAAAATTACTGCTTACACTAACTACCCGTAAGAGAGCTTGCCTTGTTCCAGAAATTCTTTCATAGCAAACACATCAGCTATATTTGCGCTGGCTTCCACATCAATCATGCAAGCATGCTGTTGTGGTTTGATAAATTATAGTCACACAAGGATATATGGCCGACATGTTGGTAATGACCCCGTAGCGACGACGTATAGGAACTCAGCAGTTGTATTGTGTTTTGAATGTGCTGACTTTTGATGTTTAAAGAACTCTATACGAAATCGTTTTGTTAGTTTTTCTGGAAATTCTGATTCCCATTCTGATTTTGATATGAAACTTCCTGCAGATATATGGACTAGTGCAGATTTAAGGATGTTACGTCATACCATGTGTTTCAACTATAACACAGAAAATCCTTTAGAATATCTATTTTGGAAATACCTAAGTAATGTAGCAATAATAGCACGCCATAGTATGTACAAATAAAGAAGAACATACAATACTATCACACAAACTACACGAAATTACGTTCTCCATACATCCGATTGCAGCAGTTAAACTCGTAACACAGTAAGTTGGAGCAATAAATTTTTACTCTAAAGGTTTTTAAGGCTTCAAATATCAAAGTTTACAGGTGCTTTGGCCATATAAAGCAGGTGCGGCTGTAAAACGTTCCAGGGTTGCTATTTTAAGCTTTACGCTTGGATAACTGCGAATTTAACGTATAACCGTGCAAATGGGGATGAAGAAATATTTGAGATTTATATTTGTGTGCTCACGTTTATGGTTGCGCGTTTACGATTAATTTAAAACATGTTTCTGGCTTCATCTTTTATGAACTTTTTGCTTGACTTCGTTTGTGTTGTAATTTATTTTTCAATTTGTTGTGTTGAAATCACGTTGAAATTCAATATTTTTCGTTTTGAATTTTAATGATGTAGCTTCAAGTTATAGACGGTATTTATATTTTGTTTGTCTGTTATTTTTAATGCTGTATTGTATAATACAAACATTAATGACACTAATTCACAAAAAATGAACTAGCTTGATTTATTAAAACGAAAAGTATATTATATTATAAACTCTTATTGAACGAATAGAATATTACGAGTATATTAACAGCAGTACAAATATAACTATATGCATCTAAAGCACGGTGAGTATCGAAGCATCACATAGGTACAATGAAATGAAATAAGAAAAGAACATTGAAACAATAAGATTTATCCAAATCAAATACTCTCAAAGGATTACAAGGTAAGCCAACATCTAAATCCATTTCTTGAAATCAAGGAGGCCATAAAGCTTCAGAGTCGTAGGCGATAACAATAAAAGCACCGAGAGGGTAGTTTGTTAATATTTGAACGAGCCCGTCGTTCTACGTAGCAACGGTCATTTATCGTTTCGCCGCCGCACGCAACGGACGTATCTCAGAAATCACGGTCTCAACAGAATTGTTCGGAATGGAATTGATAAATTGTTTTGAAGATATTTCAATGCTGGTGAGAAAAAGTTTTTTTATACTTTTAGTTGAAAATTGTTACTTTTATCTGTGTTTCATTGGTTTGATATAAAACAAATTGAACGCTCTTTAAAAATAAGAATATTGAACGTGCCTTTTTTCCGATATATTTGAACAAGTGGTACAAACTATACGAAATAACTTCAAAGATTAATATATGTTACAATTAGACATACGGTCGGTTTCTAAATTTAGTATTTGACGTTACGAAAGTTACGTTAAACCATGCTGAGGTACCTAATTGCTGCATAAAATTTATATCACATTCTTTTATGTGACAGAAGATTTCTCAAATTTTAATCAAAACAATTCTACATTCCGAAACGGGCCTTGAGTGATTACCTAAACATTGCCTTTAACATTTTCGTGAGCAAACCGTATTTCCAAATAAGCACGTGAATTTTCCCTACATTTAGTTTAAATCTTCACTTCAATAGACCAAGTTACTTGAGTACGATGTTCATTCATGTAAGAAAAATGTTTCTAAAAGAATGAACATAATTTAACCGTTACACTCTGCTTGGACGGTCTTATCTGGCCTTTGAACCAGAACATAGTGGAATGAAGAGGAAATCGAGTTTCTTACTTATGTTGTGAGTTTTATTTTAATATTATGTAATGTGTGAGGTGTATTACGTCTTTTTTATTTGATTTTTGGCGATGAAAATATTATGTAGAATGGATTTCTTACAGTAATTTGTTATGTATTTAAGTATGTGTAGTTTTTTTGTAATTTTTATTTAGAATAGAATAGAATAGAATAGAATTCATTTATTCGTGGTAAAACAAGATATACATACAAAAAAAAAATAAAATAAAAAAATACAGATAAAAAATAAAAGAATCACCACGAAAAGGGTATGGACTCAGCATATGGAGAAAACAATGACCAAAAGGCCACTGCTTTCACCGCTGTTTTTCAGCCATAACCTGTTGTGGCCACAAATGTCATACGACAAAAAAAAAAAACATGTAAAAAATTAATAAATACACGGTACCATAACAAACATAGCGGTTCCCCTAAAACAAACATATTATATTTTCAGGAAAACAGGAAAAACAGGTTATTTGTATCAATAAAATATTTAGTACAAAATAAAAAATAGAAAAATGAATCTAAAACTAAAACTAAAGGAATGGATTTATTATTACGTTCCTACTGGTGAGATACATCCATGATACAGCGTCACCTCATTATTCAGCCAATCAATTCGTACATTGGGCGAAAGAAATCTTTTTAAAATATTTAAATAATTGTTGTGTAATAAATGTTTTAAGTGAAATAAATTATTTATTTATTTATTTAATTATACAACACAAAAAATAACAAAAAATAATAATCTAATCCGCTGGACACAGTTCCTTTTGTTTTTTTAGTAAATAGTTTTTTAGCCTTGCCCTAAAAGTGCCAAGACATCTTGGGTCGCGTACAGGAGGAGGGAGGTCGTTCCAGCACTTACTAGCCCGATATTTAAAGCTTCCTCTAAATGCCGCTGTTTTATACTTAGGGATTTGAAACACACAAGAGAAAGACCTTGATTTGTTGAGCCTTTGACTTTGTGACCAAGTTAATTTTTGATGGAGGTAAGGCGGTGTACGGTGATTTATTACACCATGCAGGAGAATATAAAGATGGAGCTGTCTACATGCAGACATTTTTAGTATTCCTGCTTTATTTAAGAAAGGCGTAACATGCGTGCGAGGTGGGATCTGGAAACAGTAGCGCGCACAGGCATTCTGGATCCTTTGAATGAGACTCTTACTTCTTGCCAAACAACAGCCATCATAAACAACATCGCAGTAATTAAGTTTTGATAGCACGAGTGAGTTACAAAGCTGGATACGCAGCGGCTCATTTATGTAATTTCTAATCTTATAGATAATTTTTAGGCGGTAGAAGCAGTTTCGTGCTACTTCAGCTATGTGGTCTTCAAAGTTTAGTGATGAGTCCATTAGCAAGCCGAGGTTTCTTGCTAACTGTACTTGCTCCAATTGTTCACCATTAACTTCTACCTTAGGACACATTTCATTTATCTTACCCACCTGTTTTTGAGAACCAAGAACTAAGAATTTAGATTTAGATGGATTGAGAACAAGCTTATTTCTTTTCGACCAATCGCTTATATTAACGAGATCGTTATTTAGTTTGTCTACAGCTGATAAAGAGGAAGACGGTGGAAAACTTACATATAATTGTAAATCATCTGCGTATATGTGATACGAACAATACTTAATAACGGTGGTAATGTCAGTACAATAAACGATGAATAAGATCGGTCCCAATATTGAGCCCTGTGGCACACCCCTTTCCACAGGTTTCAATGTAGAGTAAAGATTACCGCGAGCAGTATTTATACGAACCATTTGAAATCTATCCATTAGGTAACTTCTAAAAAAATTTATTGAATTATTTTGAAACCCGTAGAAATGGAGCTTGGAGAGAAGAAGCGAAATATCGATGCAGTCAAAGGCTCTCGAAAAATCAAGGAGTGTTAATATTGTTCCCATGCCTTCATCACGTCCTGTGAGAATATTATCAACAACATCTAAAAGCGCTGTTGTTGTACTTTTCTTCTTTCGAAAGCCCGACTGAAAGGATGGAAGAATATTGTTTGTTTCGAGATATCGAGTAAGCTGCTCACATACTACGCGTTCAACCACCTTAGACAGACATGGCAATATGCTAATAGGACGCAAGTCATTTAATACCGTGGGATTACTATTTTTGGGTACTGGCTGAATGATAGAGGTTTTCCAGCAGGTTGGAAATGTACTACTGGTAAGTATTATGTTGGTTAATGAAGTTATTACAGAGAGAGTTCTAGGCAGAGTAAGCAACAGCATATCTATGGATATGTCATCACAGCCTCTAGCCTTCGTTTTAATCTGGAGCAGATATTTAGAGACAACTGTTTCATTCACAGTACTAAGCTCAAACTTTGCTGGCCCATAGAGGTTATTTTCGAAAAATATTTTTTCATTTGAATTATCAAAATTTGAACTAGGCAGTTTCAAGAAATGGTCATTTATAATTTCAGGGTCAAACAAACAGTCGGGAAGATCCAGTTGACGTAAATTATTAGGCATTATTGACATTTTTAAATTCTTCCACATTTTTTTTGGATCCTTAATATTCTCATTAATGTTGTTATCAAAGTATGCCCTTTTTTCGTAAAACAGTGCAGAATTTACCAAATGTTTCATATCTTTGTAGTGGGACTTATCAATATCCGATTTACTTATTTTATACTTACAAAATGCTTGATCTCTAAGCTGCATCATAAGCTTAACATTGTCTGTTAGCCATGGTGTAATTAAATTTTTTACGCGCGAGGTTTTATATGGCGCATGATGGTCAAAAAGATCGATTATATATTGATTAAAGGTAGAAACCATAATGTTTATGTCGTTTAGGTCTAATATTTCTTCCCATGGTATCAAATCTAAATGTTTATTAAATTCAACGATATCTATATCCTTTAAATGTCTGTATGTTACCCAACGTGGAGGCGGTTTCTCTATTTTAACATTAAATTCAGCAACAACAAATGCATGAGCGCTCAGGTCCGGAATATGGTTAATTTTTATTTCTTTTATTGTGGCATCAGTACAAATTAAGTCCAAAGTGGTTTGCGAGGTAGAAGTGAAGTGCGTGGGGGAATCAACGTATTGTTTCAGACTGGTTTGCTTTAAAAAAATGTCAAGATTCCTGTAATCTGATGTACTCCCGTTACTAAAATCAATATTAAAATCACCCAGTAATATGACAGAATCGAAATTTACAAAGGAAGTAATAGACTCGGCGAGCGCATCGAAGAAGGTTTCTGAACGAAGCCAAGGTGGTCTATATGCAGTACCAATTATAATGCGACGTGAATTAATATTTAGGCTTATCCACATTTGTTCAACCGAATTAGAGCGAGGGTGGTCACATTTACGCACTTTTATGCCCTGCTTAATGTAGAATCCCACACCACCCCCGCGTGATCGGATACTTCTTGGCCTTGGAATATGTTTAAGCATATAACCAGGAATGGAAGGAGCTCTAGCCTCTTCACCTGGGCGAAGCCACGTTTCGTTAACAGCAACAATGTCCACGGATGAGTTCAATACAGCGGCTTCAAACTCATCATGGTGCGTCCCTAAGGACCCAGGATTGATTAAGGCTACTTTTAGACGTTTCATCTTCAGGACGAATTGATAGGCAAAAATGAATATCAAAAACAAAAATATTGAATCAATACAAATATTACGAATATATCCACACCAAGAAAGAAAAAAATCTGCACTATAATATCTATAATAAAAATAATCCCCTGCACCATATTTATGCACGGGAAATAGAAATGGCTCTTGTAGACAAAATATTAAAAAATTAACCACATTAAATGATAATCTCGTATATAGTAACAATGTACATACTATGGTTACCTTAGACACTAAACTGTTAAATGCATAATATAATAATTTGTTCCGATGGCGCAATAAAAAATAGTTAACAAGACACAGCAATAATAATATTATGTCCAAATGCAGACATATTGAAATTATCATACTACAAAAACGATACAATCGAGAGTTATCACAATACATAAGTAATACATAGCTTGCACCAATACAACAATATGATAACATAAAATAATACAAAAAGGTTATTCCTATCACAATCACAAAATGAATAAGATCCATTCCCAATAAAGATACGCAATATATTAAACAAAAGCAGTAGTACTCAATATGATCGGTTAAAAAATACACATTATAACTATAAATTAATATCATTAGAGTTAGCTGTTCCCATATCAAAAACACTCTGCAGATCAGAGTCTTTACGTATACAGATTGCAGTTTTATTACTCTCCTGCCGAATAAAGATTTTACCGCCCTTCGTCCAGGAATACTTCCAGCCTGCCTTTTTACAAGCTTCACGCGATTTATAGAAAAATTGCCTGTTGTATTTAGTAAGGCGCTCATTAATAAAGAAAAATTTAGTTTCACCTGGTATTATGCCTGCGGTGGTAACTCCTCTGCGAGTTCGAGCGTTTTTTAACAGATCATCTCGTATAGGGCGACGTGCTAGGCGCACAACTATAGGCCGCGGCCGGCGGGGTCCGTCGCCTATCTCGCTTCGACGCGGTCGTGCTCCGGCTCTAAATGCGGTTATAATGTCGCGAGTATTTTTTTTTTTTTATTGGTAATAGGGAAGCGCTTGACCACAATCTCGCCTGATGTTAAGCTGAGATGCGGTCTAAGATGGAACGCGCTTCCCTAGAAGGTACCTGTTCACTCTACGCTTGAAGACCCCCATATTGTACTCGTCGGGGAACACAGACTCAGGAAGCATGTTCCAGTCCCTCGCGGTTCGGATAAAGAATGTGGAACCGAACCGCTTAGTCCGGGTACATGGAACGTCCACCATATGGCGATGCCTAGAATCTGTGCGCCTCGACGATCGATGGAAGAACGGGGATGGCGGAACGAGATCGTGCAGTTCCGCAGCGCACTCTCCAAAGTGTATCCGATAGAAGACCGATAAGCTGGCCACTCTGCGGCGGTGACCGAGGCTCTGGAGCTTTTTGCCTACTAGGTCATTGTCGTTTATGAGCCTCTTGGCACGCCTCTCTATCGCCTCAAGCGCCTCCAGCTGGTACTTGGCGGAACCGTCCCAGAGGTGAGAACAGTATTCCATGCACGATCGGACTTGTGCTTGATAAAGGTTGAGCAACTGTCCCGGGCTGAAATACTGTCTCACCTTCGCCAGAATTCCAAGCTTTTTTGAGGCTACTTGGGCTTTAGATTCAATGAAGGAACCAAAGTTCAGAGTAGGCGTTAAGGTGATACCAAGAAGCTCGAGGTGGTTAGTTATCGGCACGGACACACCTTGGAAATTCGGAGTCAGGTGGAATGGACTCCGTTTAGCGGAGAACAGACACGCCTGGGTCTTAGACGCATTGAACTTGACCAGATTGGCATCGCCCCAGTCGGAGACCGCCTGTAAGGACAAGTTCATGCGATCGACCATCGCCTCCCGTAGAGACTGAATTTGTGCCGTACTGGCTCGCGCGCTGGATACATATCTCTCCACAACAGTGCTATCGTCTGCGTACCCATAGATACCGGGTTTCAGCAGATCGTTGATGTGTAGCAGGAAGAGTGTTGCGGAGAGAACTGATCCCTGAGGGACTCCGGCATTTATAGCCATTTGGTCGGACGAGCAGCCGTCGACGACTACCCGAAGCGACCGGTCTCTCAGAAAATCTGAGATCCAGGCGCAGAGACCAGCAGGCAGACCGTAGGATGGAAGCTTGCCAATAAGACTATCATGCCAGACCCTATCGAAGGCCTTCGAGATATCAAGGGAGACAGCAAGTGCTTCACCATGATTCTCGATGGCCTCGCTCCAGATGTAGGTGGCGTACGCTAGAAGATCCCCAGTGGACCGGTTTCGGCGGAACCCGTATTGTCGGTCACTGAGGAGGTCGTTCGCTTCTAGGTGTGCCAGGAGCCGGCTGTTCAGTACACGTTCCATAGTCTTACAGAGTATGGACGTGACTGATATTGGCCTGTAGTTGGAAGGATCGGCACGACTGCCTTTTTTGGGCACAGGCTGCACGTTGGCAAGTTTCCATGATTTTGGTACTATTCCAGTCGTCAGCGAAAGGCGAAAGAGGCGTGTCAAAACAGGAGCAAGTTCAGGCGCACAGGTTTTAAGAACTATGGCTGGAATTCCATCAGGGCCACTGGCTTTATTCACGTCAAGATTCCGCAGCGTTTTAAGAACCTCCGTCTGACGGATGCGAATTTCCGGCATTTTCGCCTCGCATCCAGGTAGACTGGGAGGTTTTGCGCTTGCGGGATCCAGACGAGAATTTTCCGCAAATAGAGTAGCAAATAGGTTCGCTTTCTCTACGGCGGTGTGAGCCAGCGTCCCGTCAGGTTTCAGCAGTGGAGGAAGTGAGGGGCGGCAGAAATTCGATTCAACCGACTTTGCCAGGGACCAAAACGCTTTACTACCGGAGGGGTAAGAAGCCAGTTTGTTCCCTATACGGCTAACGTGGTCAAATCGAGCTTTCCGTAGAGCCTTCTTGCAGGACTTGGCAGCCCGGTTAAAGGCTTTCTTCTTTTCAGATACATCCCTCGCTTTGCGGTGTCGAGCGTCAACCCAAGCCAGATACGCCTCTTGCTTTAGCGCTTCAGCGCGTCTGCAATCGGCTCTGAACCAGGGCTGAGCTTTGCCGGACATGGCTACGTCGGAGAATGGAATAAAGTACTCCATTCCCTGTCGCAACACATCAGTCACAGCATCCGCGCAGGTCGAAGGGTCTTCAGAAGAAAAGCAGACAGGCCGCCAAGGATATGATGCAAAAAAGGAACGCATCTCATCCCAATCTGCTGACTTGTATTGCCACACGCGCCGAGAGCCCTTAGGACTGGGATCGGGCGGCGAGTAGACAGATACAGATTTCACCAGACAGTGATCGGAGCTGCCAAGCGGCGAGGAAATCGCTACCGAGTAACGGTCTGGATCTGTTGTCAGCAGAAGGTCCAAGCAATTGGCTGTATGGCTCTCAACATCAGGAACCCGCGTCGCTCCTTGAACCAGCTGGGTGAGATTCAATGCTATAGCAAGTTTACGCATCTCTCTCCCAGCGAGGTCAGTGCACTGGTATGGGTATAGCCACTCCTGGTGGTGGGCATTAAAATCCCCCAGTAACACAAGCTGAGCGGAAGGGTATTTGTGCTGAGCAGCGTCCGCCGCCTCACTTAGGTACTCTGTGAGCCTGATCGTCTCCTGGTCTCCACTGTGCGCTCGGTAGACACATGCATAGAGAAGTTTCTCTGGGCCTGTGTCCACCAGCATCCATAGTACGGAAAAATGGGGGTCTTCAAGATACCGGAGACGCCGACAACAGATGTCGTCTCGGACGTACGCGCACACACCTGACCGAGCTTTAAAATTGTGCTCCAGGGTGTAGCCGGGATAGGATAGGTACGCCAAGTCAGACGGACATCTTATCTGCGTCTCCGTGAGGAACAAGATACAGGGTTTATGAGTCTCTAGGTGGAAGTGGACTGCAGCGAGATTTGAGTGGAGACCTCTGATATTGGTGAGGTCCACTTTCAGCGAGAGGGAGTGCTGCCGCTGTGCAACGTTACTTCTGTATCTTGCCTTTTTCATGATTTTTAGAGGAGAGTGAAGAAGGTGAGAAGACGGTAGTGAATCGAGGCGCTTTACAATTGGACCTGAGACACACACTTAGAAGCCGCAATGACGGGGACTAGTCTGGAGACTGCGGGGACGCCCGAGCCCCCCCAAGTTGTCCATAGGGCCCTCTCATCCGGTCGCCAACCGGCACTATGGCGCAACTTGGGATTTTTCGCTGGTTGGCGGGGCAGCCTTTCACATGTGGCTAGCACGCTACTTGGGCCCCCTACTGACCAGCGGTCGGCCAGCGGTGCACCGTGCCTCGGATCCCGCTACCCTCCATGACTAGCCACCGGAAGCAGCAACGACAGTGTGCGTCAAATCGTCTTGATTGTAAGAGCGCAACTGATTCGACCCGTCTTCACTAAGGCTACATCAGCTTCTTCGTGCCGGAACACGGACGCTTGGCGACACGTCTTCAGCTGATGGGTGGTCATTTTAGCCGCGACAAATGTCTCCCACCATGTCACCTGTTTAGCACCACCCAGGGGCCACGTGTAGGGATTCAGAGTTCTGGGTATACTCCTACGGACGGAGGTGACTCGGCCCCCAAAGTATAGTAGAGTATCGAGCTGCGTGGCAATTTTTGTCGCTATCTGAGTGACCACATGATATAGGTTTTCGTTTTCCTGTTCTGGTACATTAGTAATCTCAATGTCATCCATTAAAAGCTCCTGATCTCGGGATTGTAATTTTTCCTGTAGCTCGGAAATAGTATTTTCGAGCTTCTCAAGGGACTGTGTGCCATCAGATCTACTAACTTTACTCATGCTATCCTCCAAAACACCTACTCTGCTCTCCAGAGCGTCTAAGCGACCTTCAAAAGAAGTAAGCGAAATGGTGAGACCGCTCATCTCCTGTCGAAACTCCTGCAACTCACATCGCATTGTTTGCATTTCCTTTCTAAACAGTCTTATTTCTTTTCCTATATTAATTGAAGGTGAAGTATCAACATTAGCGATAGATTCAAATGAATCATTTCCGTGTGAAGAATCATGCGATTTTGTATGACAGTCCGTCGTGTTGTTATCTTCGGAATTAGTGGGTGTGGACGGTGCAGGTGGGCTTAGGATTTTCTTTTTACACGGCGGGCATCTCCACGTAGCCGCAACTTGCGTGCGCGCCGTCATTCCAAGACAAGCCCGATGAAATAAAGCATCACAGGTCGAACACTTAACGCCATCTAGCGCGGAGAGGAATTTCCCGCAAGAAGTGCATTTAACCATGGCGGATAAGTTTAAAGTCAACAACAGATAGCGCTACTGTGTAGAATAATTTTATATTATCTTTTCAAATCTGTGTAGTCTGTGAATTAAATATTATCTGTTATGTTTATTATCATAGGAGGAGGGTAGATACACTATAAATTGTTCAAACTTCGAATTATAGATTCTATTTTGTTATTATAATAACGTCAATAGCACGAACTTCACTTGTTTATTTCAGCACATATGTAAATTACACAGATTAGTGACACTTTTCGCACGGTTACACTGGATTTACTATAAGAATTTAATTTAATTGGACCCGAGCATAAAAGGTACGTATATTTCGTATGACATTCATGACATCACCCCTTTGAATAATTTTCACTCAAAAAGTAGATAAAAATCTTATAATAATATGAATTCATAAAATTTCGCGTCCGTTGTTTGATGACAATTAATCACTATTAATATAAGACACATTTTTTAATTAAAATATTAGTTAGGATAATATTAATTACATAACTATTACCTATACAACTACATCTTACATGATATTAAACATCCATGTTTACAGAACCTTCCTCAAAAGCGCTGAAGCAAACATCCGAACTCCGTAACCGTTTCCTGCCGAAATATTCTTCAAACAGTAAGCCCATTAGTTCTAGTCCACTAAGGGTTACTTCCACGCGAGAGAACCTCAAAGTACACTGACGAAAACGACGACTCACAGTTCCAATATCAGACTGGGCTGCGATGCAGAAAATTGAATGGATTTCGGCTACCGCATTTTAGGGTTAGTTTTTATAACTTGTGATGAGTGTCCTTTTGTTGTTACTTTGTACATGTTACGTTTATGTGTCTGTTTTATTTGTATTATCTTTTAAAAAGTACGGTTTACGTGACATTTTATTATTATCGTGTAATAATTTATTGGACGGATAAGTTTTATCCAAGCATTGAAAAATCGGCCCTAAAACAAAACAGAGCGTAATAAATTACAACATTTATAAGTTAGGTTAGTCTTTAGTTCTAACATTACAATCAAGCAAAAGAGAACACGTTTTATTATTAAAAGAATTACAAATACGGTATAAAATTTTAAAATAGCAACCCTTTTAAATACTTTTGCATATTTACACAACTAACGTAGATTCAGCGTGAAACGAGAAAGCTAAACCAATAGTGTGTTATGTAATGAAGATAAAAACTAGGAATTTTTAAAAATGCGGAGTATTTCCACTAAAAGGGTCCGTTCACACAGACCGGCTCGGAGAGCATCGGCGAGCATTTTTCTTTTCACACAGACAGTGACAGGCCGGATCGTATAAGTTTGCAGTCGGTCGGAGTGGTCCCGCAAGGGCATGCAATCGGAGCCAAATGGCTGCGCGTACGAGAAAATTAGAATCCTTTAGAATGAATAAAATTTTTACTTCCTAATGTAAAAAAGTTGAACAGAGATATTACCTTGAACGGGGAGGTATTGCATCCTACTGAGTCTACTGTATTTCTAGGGTTAACATTGGATGAGAAACTACAGTGGGGAGCCCATGTCAACACCGCTGCAGGTAAGCTCAGTTCAGCTGCATATGCAGTCCGAAAAATAAGGCATCTCACCGATGAAGATACGGCTAGATTGGTTTATTTCAGCTACTTTCATAGCATTATGTCCTATGGAATTCTACTGTGGGGCAAGGCTGCAGATATAGAAACTATATTTATCTTACAGAAAAGAGCCATTCGCTCTATATATAATTTACGTGCTCGGGACTCACTAAGAGATCATTTTAAGAATACTGGTATCCTTACTGTACCATCACAGTATATATTTAATAATATTTTGCATGTTCACAAAAACGCCGACTTACACACAAGAGTAGGAGATAGACACGATTATGGCACAAGGAACAGGAATAGAATTGAAATGCCATTTTTCCGATTAGCTAAAGTTAAAAATTCATTTATGGGTCAAGGTATACGCTTATACAATAGAATTCCTCTCAATATTAAAGAGTTTAGTAGTTCTAAATTTAAAACTTATATAAAAAATGTACTAGTTCAGAGAGCGTACTACAGTATTCAGGAATATATGGACGATAAAGACCCATGGAGGGTTGTCGCGTAAAAACCACAGGACAGTTCTTTGGGATATTATGATATATTATGTATAAGTTAGATATAAGTTACATATTATGTAATATTGACATGATTTTAAAAGAGCAACTATGGAGTTTCTTGCCGATTCTTCTCCATAGATACTGCTTTCCGAATCGGTGGTAAATGTTAAAAATACTTATGTAATGACGATTCGAAAGTGCTACTAAATAGTAGTCTAATTGAATAAATAAATGTTTGAGTTTGAGTTTGAGTTTAAATTAATAAATAGAGGAATTCCTCTTAATATTTCACACCAAGCTCGTAAAAACATTCTTAATGACAAAAGCAGTGAACATGCAAAAATATACCTTACTACAAATACCGTAGTAAACTCTGTATCAACGTGATAGGCCAACGGCTTCTTCGAGTCGGTCTGTGTGAACATGCCCTTATCCGTTGTAAAAAGAAAGGAGACTGGCTTGTTAGGTACCAAAGAGGCTTTGAGACACGCATTAGCACCTTCTCCAGTATTCTAGAACCTCTTAGACATTGTGACTGTAGAACCTAGGTACTAGGTACTACCTTTGATATGAGTAGCTGACGTACAATGTTCTATGTATGCTTATCTTTTGCTTATCTGGAGATTTTTTCTTGCCTATTTTAAAGTTCAATAACCTTATGAAAATTTAGTGGTAATAATTGAAAGTATCGCGTTATTAAAATTTCAATGTCATATAAACTTTTGAAATTAATTTTAAACTATTTATATCTTTCTTTAGACAATTTCGAAACTGAAATATATTTAACACAAATTAATCTATACATATAATAAATCTGTAGAAGGGTCAATTCTGTACATTGAAAATATTGAAAAAATAAATAGCAGGGGGTGTTACTGGATCGATACCAAGCCCAAATATGTGATTAAAAAATTTTTTGTCTGTCTGTCTGTCTGTCTGTCTGTATGTTCAGGCATCACGTGAAAACTAACGGTTCGATTTCGATGAAACTTGGTATAATTATTCCTTATTATCCTGAGCATAAAATAGGATACTTTTTATCCCGGAAAAATACGTAGAAAAAAAAAATCTTAATTTTTCTTAATTTTTTCGCGCGGACGGAGTCGCGGGCGGAAGCTAGTTATTAATAAAGTTTATTTGGAGCTTTTGTTCAAAGTTTAAACCTAAGGTTATATTTTAATATTCATAAAGCCTATAATTCTACTTAAATGAACGTAAGCTAGTCAAAGTAAACTCTAATAATTAAGATTTCACTAAATGTGTATTTTCGATGAGGACAAATAGTATTTAATATTAACCACATCACAGCATAATTAAATACATCAAATAATTTTCTTAACCAATACACAGAGAAATCAATGGTTCTATTCTTAAATCACTTCAGCGCTTACCAACCTTTTTCCACTAGGCATTAAAAAAAAAAACAAAAAACTAAATCGTTTAAACAAATTGCCCCGTGAAATTCTGCGATCTCACGCTCTAAATCAAGCCAAACCGCTGTACAGATTTCTTGACAACTTAAGATTTTTCCTCTATCGCGAACAGCCGCCGAGATAATTGAATCTTGCTACCGTCTTTGCATACGAATCCCTTCGTTAAATGACCTGCCTTTAAACCATGAATTCTCAACCTTTTTATTGCCAACCGAGGTCACGAAAGATTTGGAGTTAATTTTTTATATAAGGTGCAGTTTTACTTGATTTAAATCGAGATAGGGGTATGTTAATATCAATAAGGGTTATCATCAATATTGATATTAGGAGTAAATTGTCGTTGTAATCGAGCGTTTGTGCACGGATTTTACCGATTCGCATATTTTGATATGCTGGCATTAATTTAAAATACCTTCAATCGTTAACAGATGCATGCATACCGATCGAATTTTGAAAGCCGGTGAAATGCAATAGTACAAAAAGTAAGCTTTTCCCAAACAAAATAGACAGATAAAACTCAGCGTTGCGTTAGTTATGTTTGTGCTATGCACCCGGCTAGTCCGACATAAAATTTCAATCTACAGTCTCTATTCGCACAAAAAAAAGCAAAAAAAAAAAACAAAACCACAAAAGCCCGCAATCTAACAATTCACCAGCTATTTTTTGTTACTGGCAACTCATATGGTACCTTTCTAAACTTTTTCCCGCTACCACAATTTATTCAGTCGGATAGATAACGCACCCCCGTTCACCCTGGAGCCGAGTTTAAATAATCGTAACATTTTTTTCTCCTTTTATACATACGTGCATTTATCTAAATCCTCGTATAACGGGTGCTTTTATGCTGTAATCAAAACTATTGAAACATAATGTGTGTACTATTCTTCCGTTTGTTAAAACGCTATCGCGTATCGCTTTTTGAAATGGGTAAAACTTTTTTAGTTTGTCTTATAAATTGATGTGAATTACAGTTTGTCCATAATAATATTTTAGAATCAATAAGTTGTATGTTGTTGACCTAAATGTATATTTGGGTGTCAAAATCCTAAATTGTAAAACATAGTTTAAATTACCGTAATGAAAGTCGCTTTGACTGTATAACGAAAGAAAAAAAAAAGAAAAACGGAAACAGTAAACTGTACCTTATCCAAATATGTATAATAGGATTACGGCAAATTTTAATATTATTTTAATAATATTACAAAGTTTTAACTCTGTTTTCGTTTACTGTATGATAAGCCGCTTTGAACTCGGCTAAGCTTTGCTAGAGCGAAGGCTAAAGCGTTGTATAAGGTTTCTTGACTATTAATGGCTTTTAATATTAAAGTCGTATTCAAAGGGTTCTATTTATATTTTATATACAAGTCAACAAGTAATTTCCTAGAGAATAACTGAAAATAGAAGCGGCATTGAAAAGGTAAGAAATATATAGTAATTTTGTGTTTTTAATTTTACCCTGAGTAAAGAGTGGTATGAAAGCTTAGCAGTATACTTGAAAAGCGACTGTTCCGTTTCTTAGCTATTTTTAAGAAAAAAAAAAAATATTCTTTCAAAACTTATATAATTAACTTATGTCCAATCTAAGTCATTTCTTTAATAATAAGTTTATCGTATAACTTTTGCGTGATGGTATTATATTATTTCTTCAATGTAATACGCACTTAAAAAACTTCGATTCATTGTATAGATACACAAAAAATTCGCACAAATAAAACATTATGTCACTAAATACACAACAAAATGACGTATAACAAGTGACACGCAGGGCGGGCAACATTAAAACATGTTATTTTTCAGCGCATTAGAGTCAGCCGAGTCAGCCCTCGAATTAGTTAAAAAGTAGGTCAAAGAACGCATTCTCTCTTCGTGTTATGTTTTTGCATAATGCTAACCTCTAGGGTGTTTTTTGATGTTTTTAAACTTTTATATATTTTATCGCGAAGACTAATTTGTGAGTTTCAGGTGATAAACGATAAGTTACTTTAGATAGACAAGGAGGGAATTTATACGTAAGACATAGGCCTGAACCCGAGAATTTTGGTGTATGAGATAACTATTGTTAAAAAAGCCCTGTACAATATACATTTTAAAGAATGAAACCCTGTACTATGTTATATTCTTTACTTCTTTGGATTTTGAACGATAAGAACTGTTAAATTAGGTTTCCTTTCGTTTTTAATACAAAATTAGCATAACCCTTAAAATTTGCGTATTTCATCGACAGGACTGGTTAGGGCATACATATCTTGGTGATCCCTTATCCAGTTCAAACCAGATTTATCTAGTTTGATCCGGTAATGTGCGGACAAGAGTAAGGCGTGCCGGTCGTGACAAATGACCATCGGGATGATGCCATTGACGTTAATAGGCGAGTCTTATAGGGTTGCTTGGTGCTCTCGAACGTTCTGGAATGTTCTATTGTGTTCCATAAAAAATTACGTAAGCATTTTTAAATATTTTAGACACTAATTTAAACGTTGTTTTAATCATAGCGTAAGAATTTTAAGGACAGCGATCAGTAAGACCACGCTTGTATTTACTTACATTTTTTTATTTTTGTTCAAAAGAGTTCATGACATGAGTAGATAGTAGATACTGTGTCATGAATTTTATGTTTTAAAAATAATTTCGCGATCCAATTTAATTTAAAAACGAATGACGATACAAGGACATAAACAGAGCGCCTGAAATAAAAGGAATAAAAGCTTGAATAATATTAATATTATTATAATATTTTTGGTAACCCTAGCAGGGAAATATCGAGGCGGTTTTCGAGTGCGTAGAAAAATTACCGAAACGAATCGGTGGCTGTTATAATAATGACCTTTCGAGAATGGTTGTAATGTCGGGAATTTCGATAAATGCTGAGAGTTGTAATATTGACTAAGTTCTTTGTGTAATGACATCTCCTGGAAAGGTCATCTGTTCTTATACTAATTGTATAATGATGAGCGAATTCTATATTTTTTAGAAGTTATATAGATAATGGAATAGATGTCTTCCCTGTGTGTCTATTCATCCTGAATCTAGTAGATGTCACGTTATTTTTATGTGACAGTTATAATTAACTGGCTGGGCCTCCGCTCCTGTTGGTCTTAGCGTGATGATTATAGTATATAGCCTTCTTCTAAAAATGGGCTATATAACACCGAAAGAATTTTTCAAATCGGACCAGCAGTTCCTGATATTAGAACGTTCAAACAAACAAACAAATAAACTCTATAGCTTTAAAGTAATAGTATAGATTCACTTACATGTGACCCTATCGTATAAAAGAGACTGTAACAAACTGACACCATGTGGTAATGAAGGCATCATCAAAGTATTGAGGGGAACTATGCCATTGCTTTGTAGGCTTTATATAGCACGTTACAAAGCTAGCTAGTGATTCATTACGTTTATGGTAGCCTGGTAGGGTGAGATCGTGCGAGAAGGGGTTGATGTGCAGGTCACTGGGTCAAGATGCACTAATGATGAGTCATGTGTCTTATTTTGGGAGCGAAACTGATCTTCGAAGT
This sequence comes from Colias croceus, assembly GCF_905220415.1. NCBI lineage: Eukaryota > Metazoa > Arthropoda > Insecta > Lepidoptera > Pieridae > Colias > Colias croceus. The sequence continues at coordinate 8,209,823 of NC_059550.1, read as the reverse complement.
AGAATGTATGTAGTAGTATGTATCTTTCTAGTAGGTATAGAATTTTATTACACAGTACGTTACGTTACACCGCCGAAATGTTATCTAGAAACATTTCTAGGCTCATACAGTCTGTCACACAGTTACTTTGAATAACAAACATAGGAAAGCGAAGTTTTCACATAAGGCGGAAACTTCTAGAATGTGGGAGTAAATATTTAGTTTCGGTGCCAATATTACTGTGTAACTTTGCGAAGTGGTCATGTCGAATAGCCCTTGTGCCAATGTTGCTTCCAACTTCTTTAATATTGGTCCGTAGTATGAGGTAGTGTTTATCGAACATCCCAGTGATGTTTTATGACAAATCTTGTGTTGGTTTTATGATTGCATTTGTTTTGTTTTTAGAGAGCTCGCGACTGACTGTTTCATCCTTTATTTTCAAGCTTCATGATGAGACAAAGAGTAGAACTAATATAATATATTATCTAGAACTAATATATAGATAGCATTTGATTATTACCTATTTCTATTACTCCCAAATCATCTAAACAGTGTGGTATTGGTACCTATAGAGAACGATGTTCTCAACTTCTTTAACATATGTTCATGCTATGTAGTATATCCTTGATTATATATTTTATGAAAATCTTGCACAATGCACAATCTTTCTTAATATATATAAATCTCGTGTCACAATGTTTGTCCTCAATGGACTCCTAAACCACTTAACCGATTATAATAAAATTCGCACACCATGTGCAGTTCGATTCAACTTGAGAGATAGGATAGTTTAAATCTCAATTCGTTTTAGAGAAAGCGGGCGAAGCCGCGGGCGGTAAGCTAGTAAGAATGTATAAAATATCTCAACTAGGTAATATCCGAAACTTGTTACTGAAAATTGCTTTTTAAAGCGGTTAAAATTTCGGTGAAAAACAGTTTTCTAAATTATCATCCAGTCAAACTATAGTAAAGTTCGTTATATTCTTACGTGCAAAATTGTGAAAAACTTTTATGAAATAAAAAATTAAACAAGCCTTCATTAAGTTGGAGCTTTTTTAAACATAGTAGACTGTACTTTATTAGTTAACTTATGCTCAGGTGTTAAGTGATCGCTTGAAAGTTTGCAATTTATAAGTGTTAAGTGAGCTTAAAGTGAAGTCTTTTAATACTTACTTATATTGTGCTTTTATCAATTTACACTTGCTGGTTACCACGGTAACGAAGCGATGATGTAAAATAATAAGAATTTGTGATGAAATATAGAAACCAACTTTTGTAATGTTTAAGTAAAACGCGAAGGATTTTTTAACTCGTATTTTATACTAAGTACTTCTATTTATTTATTATATTCTACCTCAAAATATTTATAACACTTTCGTAGCAAAATTTTAAATTTTATTAAAAAAAAATGTATTGCAATGCAATAATCGATTCTTGTTACGGTGCTAAAATATATTGGGTACAAACATAATTTAACAACAGTTTATTTTCCTTTCACCATTTCTCAACCATTTTTTTTTATACTGAAATTATGCTTCGTATCCCATTAAAATTTAAAACATTATCACTTAAAAATGATTACCGTGTACAACCTCTAATTAAGCAGCACCTCAACTTGCTTACAAACGAAAAACTTTTCCCTTTCGCTCGTTGAGCAAAATATTATACGAATATTTAAAACTTCCCCTTATCTGCTTCACGGATAAGTTTGAGATTGATATTTAAAGAGATTTCTCGAAGCTGCTATAAATTTAGAAATTCCATATTCAGACGTGCTATTTTCTGGAAGATTTATAATATTTTGGGATAGTTTTTATTTATAAATTGAATCATTAGTCTCTTTCATGTCGATGGAGATAAATAAGAGCGTTAAGAAGTTTTCAGTTTGATCGAATGTTGTTATTAGTATTCGAAGTTGAAGATTGTTGTAATAAGCTTGTAATTTTAATGAAAATGATGGTGGTAAGTACAAATGTGTAATGTGTATAGCACCTCTACGTATTATTACATACCTAGTAAATTAATACAGTACCTAGCATACTTATGTATTTTAAACATCAGATTATAACGATACAACTTCATCTTATGTAATTAGAATTGCTTAGATACCAAGCCAGAAAGAGTCATTAACCGAAGCTGTCAATCTTTTCAAATACCCTTCCTCAAGAGCAGGGGAGGTAAATACATTTTTAACAAACCCGATTTCCTTTAAAACACAGCAATCCCCCCATTCCTTTGATGTTATGATTGGGTTTATTTCCTACAATACAGAAATATGTATTTCAAGACAAATTGCATTGACGGATTATATTCACAGTCCCTTGAGGCGCTCTGAAGTTACGCGTTTTTGATGTTAAATAATCTTTTATGCGGCGTTTCCTGGAGTTTTTATTAACGATGACAGATTTTTGTATTTTCTTCATAAATGTAGGAAATATTCTTTTAACAATACTGTAAATTCGATATAATGGCATTTTATTTATTTTCATAACTATGTTAATAACAATAAGCGTTATGCCCGCGGTTTTTCTCGCATTAAGTACAGATTATCACGCGAAAGAAGGTTGCCATACATAAATATTTCTTCTCTTATTTCACCCCTTTTAAGTTTCGCGACTAAAAACTTGTCAAGATTCCAAATTTCAACTGACTTGAGGCGTAAAACACAAATGCAATCTTAATCACGGTAAATAAACTGTTGTAATAAAAATTACAAAAGATTATTCACCATGCCCCAGATAATATAATACTATACTGCCTTAAGCACGATGTTTAAATAGTGCCCTGCTGAAAACGCGGTGAGTCAAAAACATTTTTATTATCCCAAGTACTGGCCGGTATAAAAAACCAGAGGCACAGATCTCAAAAAACAATTCATTCAACATGCTGTCTTGATTAATGTTAGCTATTCAAAGGGATGGTGCACGGGATATTTCACCCCAAATCGCCCGAAACGTGGCGCGCTCTGGCGGAATTTTTGAGAACTACGTATTTATAGATCAAACGTGCTTGGATGTTTCTATTTAATAAGTTCTCTGGTGTGGGCCAATGAAAACATAAATGTTATCAAGAGAAATATGGAAATATATTTTGCACGTGAACGCTAAATTATTCGTGAAAATATAAAAATGAAATGAAGAAAAAATATGAAATGGTAATTTATTAGTTCATCAGTGTACGCAGGAACCGTACAGACAACAAATCTACTCACAAAGCTATTTGTTACTATACAATAGTCACCTAAACTAAAAATAACTCTAATTCGACTTAGATAATTCGACTTAAATTTATACAATGCCAATAATTGATCATTTTATTTGCATAATGATGAATGATTCTACTACAAATTAGTGTTAACACTTCATATTAGAAATTTAAACATGAAAACAAGGTTGTCTTTATTTCATTTCATATTTCATCATATAGAATAGAATAGAATAGAATAAGTATTTATTCTCAGTAAAAATCAAACACATAAACAAAAAAATACACAAGAAAAAATAACAGTTTACTACGAAAAGGCTATGAACTCAGCATATGGTGGAAACAATGACTAAAAGGCCAGTGCTTTCACCGCTGTTATTCAGCCATAGCCTGTTGTAGCCACAAATGTCACACGAGCTGATACAACAAAAATTGTGTAATTATAATTAAAGTATACAAACTAACAGCATTTCTTTTAAAACAAACATGCAAAAATACATTATAAGAAAACAGGTAAAACAATAAAAAATAAGCAACCTTAAAAGGAAAATGGTGGGATACATCGATACATCTTATATTAATAATAATCAGCCACACAATTATATCTATAGCCAGTTCTTTCATACACCGGGTGAAGTAATTACTATTTAAGTATTTAAATATGTAAAAAAACAATATAGAAAAATATAGTATATTGTATATTATATATAAAAAAAAAATAACCATTAATCAACTAATTCACTGGGCACTGCTCCTTTCGTTTTATTAATAAATAGTTCTTTAGTTTTGCTTTGAAGGTACCAAGACACCTTGATTCGCGTATAGGAGGAGGCAGGTCGTTCCAGCATTTACTAGCCCGATATTTAAAACTACCTCTAAATGCAGCTGTTTTATACTTAGGTATTCGAAAAACACAAGAGAAAGGCCTTGATTTGTTGAGCTTTTGGCTTCGTGACCAAGTTAAAGGCGGTGAATGGTTATTGACTACACCATGCAAAAGATTACAAAGATGGAGCTGTCTACATGCTGACATCTTTAGTATTCCTGCTTTATTTAAGAAAGGCGTAACATGCGTGCGAGGTGGGATCTGGAAACAGTAGCGCGCACAAGCATTCTGGATCCTTTGAATGAGACGCCTACTTCTTGCCAAACAACAGCCATCATAAACAACATCGCAGTAATTAAGCTTTGATAGCACGAGTGAGTTACAAAGCTAAATACGCAACGGCTCGTTTATGTAATTTCTGATCTTATATATAATTTTTAGACGGTAGAAACAGTTACGTGCTACTTCAGCTATGTGGTCTTCAAAATTTAGTGACGAGTCCATTAGTAAGCCGAGGTTTCTTGCTATCTGAACTTGCTCTAATTGTTCGCCATTAATTTCTACCTTAAGACTCATTTCATTTATTCTATCTACCTGCTTTGGAGAACCAAGAACTAAGAATTTAGACTTAGATGGATTGAGAACAAGTTTATTTCTTTTCGACCAATCGCTTATATTAATAAGATCGTTATCTGAATTATGATCGTATTTACCAGAAGCATCACTCAATTTATGAAGTACTTACCTCAAGTTCTGACGCTTCCAATGTAACTTAAGTAAACACATTACGAACAATCATAACTTAAAGTTGGGTTGCATTTAAGCTCCTGTACATAACTTAAAATTGAATCTACAATCAAAATCTTGTTATTTATAATTTAAACGTTCCATTTGTTCGTCCATATATCATCATATTATTAAAATATTATCTACTATAATATTTAGATTCTGACTTGTGACAGATTGTTTTACCACTTGCTTATAATAGCCCCATTCTAACACTTTTTAACGTGGCTTTATATTATGTATACATTTTATGTCATTTCAATTTATAGTTGTCGTAATTTTAGAATAATAGCCAAAAGCTGTGAAAGCGGGCAAAAGTGTTTTTTCAGAGTAAGAAGATTCAGTTGTAGTGCTTGTATATAAATTCTCGTAAAATCAAGAAAATATTGTTATCTATCTTTGTGAAAGGCTTAAGTGCAATACTAAAACTGACGCTAAAGTGCGTTGTAAGTTGTAACAATGAAGGCACTTTCGCATTACGATATGAAATGTGGGCCAGTATTACCGCACCCTGTATACAGTATATTGTGTACTACCCTCACTTCGTAAACCTTTTACTTTCGGCCACACGCCATATGAAGAGGTTTACTGGCGGTTTTTACCGTTCGCCATTTATTATAAAATTTATGGTGGCATAAAACATAAAATAATGGCGTATTTTTACAACCTGATGCCATAAAACACCTTTTATGATTGTGATAACATCGATTTGACGCGTTCGGATGGAGGGTAGTTTGAAGTTTAATAAAATTTTGCGGACATCGACACTTCGGTATGTATTATTATTAATTAATAATTTAATGATGGCAGACATGTCAAACAAATCATGAGCATAGACTGACTGGCTGACACATCAACAAACTTTAACTTTTATTTAATCCTGGAGCATTCCATGAGAAATAAAGAAGAAAAGAAATAAAGAGATTTACAAAATATTTAAGAATTATCCTCTCTAATCTTTTAAGACTATTGTCATTATTGAAGACAATCTGCTATTTCTACAATTAACTATTTTCAATCCCGCTGAAAGGAACAATAGCTTCATGAAATCCATGTAGTTAAAGGCGATATAATGAACAGTTCGACGGACAGACGGCGGACAGACTTTATCTAAACAGACTAATGCAGTTTGCAACTTGCCGATGTATTGGTGCTGATTGAATTCACTTTGCCCGGTAATCAAGTTGAGATGAGGGGATTATTTTCAAATGAAAACTTTTAGACACGAGTGATTTTTAGTGGCAAACTTTTAGATTCTGGAACGTGCTTATCTTATGATTTTGTGAGATTGTCGATGATATTTTTCGGGCATAATTTCCCAACAAGAAAACAATTAATTAGTTTACCTCTTGTTGTCACACAATTGGACTATTACTGGTGTGCCTTGTAATTGGCGTTTTTATATGTAATTTGTATAATTTATCTTAATAACAGCTGTAAGGTGCCTTTTATGAATAAAATAAAAATAAAAAAAAAATAAAAAAAATAATTGTTTCGTTTTCTAAAATTCAATATATTCTCGAAAGACCGCGTTGTGTCAAGTTCACGACACAATACTCGATTTTTTAATCTACTTACAATTTAAGATGAAGCTGGTATGTAGTTTTAAAATGAATGAAGATATTCCATCTAGGCTCTAGCTCCAAAAGATAGCGTATTAATAGGACGAAACTTTTGTTAATTGCAGACAGTATCTGACAACAATAAAACATATCATTTAGTGGTAAAAAATTCAATAGTCTAAATCGCAAATAATATTGATAATCGCCATTATCAATATTATTGTATTAATATTATGTTTGAAATCAAGCAACATAACGAAAATATCAGTTTTAATAGAAAATGTTATTTTCGTCAACATTTTTAGGTACATATAAATTCAGTTCCTGAAGTTGACGTAAAGATAATATAATTCCAATCCCCGATGACCATGTGTCCAGTGTAGGGTTTGTTAGTTTTCAATAGACGTCGAGTATTCGGGATAGCTCATACTAGAGCGGAGAGCGATAAGCGGGACGTTGAAAATTGTTAAAATATTCACGCGAATATAGTGTGCTAATGTTTCAGTAGTATGTTCTTTGTAAAGAAACGAGACGACGACTATTTTCTAGACCAAGAAAATGTTTTTCTTGGTCTAGAAAATAGTCGTAATATTTAAACAAAGTTTAAGTTTCAAAACCAAATAAGTTAAAGTTTTTATAACTTGAAGGTAATTCAAATTTCATGAAATCTTAGGTATAATATGTAACAACGAAAACAATTTAATAGAGGAAATATCGATTTTATTATCCTTACTTACGTTATGTCGATTATATTATTGAGGATCTATCAAGTAGTAACAATAAAAAGTAAAAGCTACAGTGAAAAGATAAGGGTAAATTTTGCTGCGTCTACTGAAGATGCAATTACTCGGCATAAATCACACGACGCAAAGTCATATAAGGAAGTTTTAGCCAAATACAAGAAGATAAATAATCATGTTATAAACACAAAGTCATAAAATAAACTTTTAGACTAAAATTTAAACACTATAATCATGTCACAAAAAAAAACGCTGTATCCAAGACCGCAGGCTTAGCATTAAACACAGAGTGATGTAACAATAGAGACTCACAAAAGCTACGTGTTCACTCTGAAAGACCTTATTGGAGTGTAGGGACACTTGATTTAATAGTGGATAATGGACTCATAGGAAAGGCAAGCCTGTGTTTTCTAGTTTCTTTTCACCTATTTTCGTATCTTGTTCCAGTTTGAGGATGTTTGTTACGTAAAATTGGACGTTTCAACGTTTGTAGCTGTTTCGTTTAATCGTGTTTTGTCAAGCAAGAACGTCATGGAGTTTGTGGGATGGAATGTGGATCTGTTTTTTGAACCAATTGTTGTGAGATTTCTACAAATGTTATTATTACATGTGGTATGGACTATTTAAAGATTTTAATAATTGTTGTTTCTTAATTTTCAACGTGATCTGATATACAAGTCACTGAAGAGGTGCTGCTAAACTTGAAAACATATTTAGGACTGTTTCACAACTGAATATGAGAGTTTTTTATCTATATGAATAGCAGAATATTATATTGTAAATTATAAACGACTAAATTACTTGATAGAGAATACATTACCATGCCAATAAAAATCCCATTGTCATATTTACCTGTAACAAAAAATTATTAGTTTTTTATTATAATCAATCATTGTAAATATAAGTATTATGTTCGAACAGCATATCTTATGAAAACTATGAAATGAAAATTGTGTAGCTAAAACTATATAAGCTTCTGCAAGTTCGTTATAATTGAATGTTCTCTGATTGGCTAGTTCATATCGTGTTCGGTGACGTCATCTCCGGTCGCGTCACATGTTCAATTTCCGAACCAATTTCCCATGCGCGACAACCCTAAGCTAGGGTTACCTCTTCGATATAATATCAGTCAAGTCATTTAAAAATTGCAAGTTTTATACACTTCGCGCTTTTCGTTTTGTTGCGTGATATATTTGCAGAATCTATGTGTATTATATTATACTATAGTCTAAAATCATTTTCATTTAATTTGAAAATGAAAGGAAGAAGAATGTAAATAAAGTACTCTTCGAACTTTTTAATTTGATTTGGATTATTCTATTCCATTATACCTCTCTTTTATTATTTAAATTTTTACCTTTGTACCTTTCATAAAAGTTAATTAAAACTGTCTTAACTCTTAAAATGTCTATCATTAACATTAACTATAAACAAAAGACAGACAGATGTCAATCGATGCTTCTATAACAAATTGGAATTCCTCCTGAAGATTTTAGCTGTGTTTTAGCGTTGTAATTATAGCAGAGGTCTTTTGATAGCCCGTAAACTTCTTTGTTCAAGCCCCATTATACCTTCACGTTGATAAATTAATTGAATTTCGCCGAAAGAACTTTTCCCGCCCAATTGAGGATTAATAGTGGAAGTTTCGTATGGATAAATAGCCAGACTAACAAGCGGAGTTTGGAAAGATTTGAAGATGTATTGAAATATCGGGAAGTTTAAAACTAAATTCTTAATATTTTCTCTGTTAACTTCCGAGATGTATATGCGATTTCTTTACTGTAATAAGGTATAGCGTATAGATTCTTATAGGATTATGGATCTGATCATTATAGAGTTGTTAACTTTCTGAGTAAATAACATTCTGCTGGCTCAGTGGTATGTGATTGTTACTATTGTAACTGTGTGTTCGTTTAACATTACTTGAAAAATATAATTTTAAGATCGGTGTCCAGGCAGCTGATTCATATATTATTATATAATATTTATCGGTTATCTAGTTAGAAGCAAGTTTTATAGTAAACACAATAGACAAAAAACTTCTAACGCTAAATCGATTATTTTTATTCATGTTTCCAATTTCACAGAAATTAATGTCGACTATACTACACTTATTATGGCCTAGTCCTAATCTAAACTCAACGACATTGTATCTAAAACCTATCCTCCACTTAATATGAACTAGTCTTAATCTACTACAACGACATTGTATTAGACAAGAGAACAACGTCTCCAAAAAGATAAGCTGAAATTGGTTTATTCAGTCTCCAATATTGATGCAATCGCCTCGCAGACGATGCACTAATGCAATTACTGATGTCGATAACAGAATCGAGTGAAGGAAAATATTTGTAAGGGTATTGAATACGTGGCTGTGAATATTTTGTTCTGTTGAAGGGACGTTTAAAGATTGTCTGGTTGCTAGTTTTTGTAAGGCATTGCAGCAGTATTTTTTGGACTTCATATGTTTTATAATAATGTATTTTGAACTAAGCAATGAATGGAATAGTATAGTTAAATAGTATAAAGGAAAGCTTTATTAATTTGATTACACATTGATGCGTTTGATGATAGTTAACAAAGAGCACTCTATGGACAATTGACATAAAGTTTAGAAAATAGAATCAGCACTTAATATTGCGATTCAAAAGTATAGTAAATGCGAAACATAACATGTCCAACGTCCTCTTTTGATTTATTTATTTAACAATTCGAATCAAATCCTTTATATTTATATATCAAACACTTTATTTTTAATTAGCTAGCTCTCTTACTATTTCTGAATCAACAACAAATCTAGATAACTACCGACAAGCGTGTTTCGTATAATGAAATCCTACAACCGTAGTATCTAATTAATTCAGTCTAAGACGAATATCGCAGTTAATAGAAGCTAAATGCTAATAAATCAATACAACGCCGGCAGCCTTGTCTGCTTCGCTTGTCGTGTGATCGCATGTTCACGTATATCTAGTTGTGTAGTGTAAGAGATGGTGATGCTTTTGGATGTTTAATTTACTTGGGATAAGTATGAAAGTTTTTTATTCAAATAAGTTACAGTTAGCTTAGAGCATGGAAGTGAGATATAGATATTTTATATATATTTTCCTATTATATTGATTTTAACCTAACAAGTTCTCATAATGTCATAAATTAGGCTTGTTTGTGAATATGATCATGTAATTATTAATATTAAATATAGCTACCTACCTACTTTTCTACTAAATAACTTCCTAAAATTAATACTTACTACGAAAATACTATCGACAGAACACTCTAGAACCTTCCACACACATCTCTAGTCAATGACACTAACTAAACGAAAAATGGAACTAAAATCATCATCTCCCCTTTGAATTCTGAAATTCGTTCTGAAATCTGAACTCACTATGTTGCACCTAATGGCGCGAATTTCGTGACATGCATTCTTGAGTCCCTTTGAATAGACTATTCTTTTGCGTCCAAAAGAATAGTTAGTTTGATAGAAGGTCTATGAAATGAATTTGGCACTTTTCAAATTTAAAATTTTGCCTAATCATATAGTCTTTCTCACAGTCTTTAAAATGTATTTGAATCGTCGACTCATACTAATAATCCTAATTAATGAGAAAATCCTACACATATTTCTTGTTCTGTCAAATAAAAAGTAAGCACTTACTGACTTTCTGCTTTACATAATATACCAAAACCAACGGAAGTGAGAAAGTTTAAACAGTAACGTTATCATTAAGAATTATAATATTTCGTCCAGCTATATAATATGTTTTAGTTTGAATATTAAGCTCCAAAAACCCAACCACAGATATCCATATAAATTACAACAATAAAACTTCTAGAACATTCCTCATTCCAGAATTACAAAAATTACAATATCACGTAACAATCGTCCGTAATAAATCAAAGAACTAAGATTAACCGGCATATCTTCACTTAACCGGATTGCAGGTATATCCGACGTGTAGCGAATACATTAATAGGCGGGTCCACACAGCGCGAACAGCCTCGCAAACATTTTCCGCGTGAAGTAGAACTGTGTGAACATGCCTTAAGCATAATTCACTTCATACAAAAAGTATTCTAAGTAATAATGTTTGATCGAGCCCTGGTCGGTGTACGGACGGGGCACGGTCCGGTCGCGACATGGTGTAGCGTAAATCATGCTGAAACAGTAGAAAATATAGGCTCACGCTCAGGGTTTTCCTCGGCCACACTGACCGAATTTCGATCTTCGCGAGGCTGCTCGCTCTGTGTGGATCCGGCTTATGCCGACATTTATCCGGACATACGATTATACTTATTACCCTGTTGCTTTGTATTTTAATACGTGGCTTTAGGATTCTGTATGCGCTTTGTGAAGAAGCTTATGTGTTACATCTACACCGTGAAATATCGTGTTACGATTTCAGAGTTCCGTAAATTAAATGTAAAAAATAACTCTTAAAGTTTTTGTCTCATTGGGTTTTTATTTTTTATTTTTTTGGTTTTTGTTTTTATTTGTTTCAGAAACGCGTAAATTAATATTTAATAGTTCGTTACAATGAAGCTTGCGTTACTTATCAAGTCACTGTCGTCTTTGTTAATATAATAAAATTGTGATATAATAAAGGGGTTTGAAACTTTTTGTATGGACGCTGGCATATCAACCCGCCGCCATTTTGATTTTTTTTTTCAAAATCGCGGCGCACGATTAAAGTGGTATGTATGGATAGAATGTCCCATAACATAGCACCCTAAAGCGCCACATTACCGAGATATTTGGAGGTAAATATTCACTTATGAGTACGACAAACACTAAAAATAGACTTATTACGTGTCTATATGCATAATATTATTATCTCCAAATAATCACTCCCAGGTAGATTATTATTATGACAGGAAGAAAGTAGGTATTCATTACATTACTTACATTTTTATGTAATGTATGTGTTTTTATGTAATTAATCTACCTACTTTCTTCCAATAAACTGTTATTTACCTCCAAATATCTCGGTAATATGACGCTTTAGGGTACTATGTTATGAGACATTTTTTGTTCGTCTATGTATCCTCTATCCATACATACCACTTTAATCGTGCGCCGCAATTTTGAAAAAAAATCAAAATGGCGGCGGGTTTGATATGCCAGAAAGTTTCAATGCCCTTTGTTTAAAAGAGTGTAAGTGTAATAAATCATTCTATCTTCATTTATGTGTATATGAATGTATATTAATTACTGAATACCTACCTTTCTGACACACGTAACCCTTTAATATTAGAAGGTGTAAAAGCGACCGTTTAAAATTTAGAATAATCATCTATAATATTATATTTTCAAACGATTTTCCATCTCTAAAGAAATAATTCAAAACAATGTCCTATAAAAATGAAATACAATTCCTTTAGCTGATTCTTGTAGAGCGAGGAGCTACACGGAATGTGCATTATGGACCGAGTTCACTGCAAGGGATCCTTTGACTTTAAAATCAGAAACGGGTTACGTAAGATGCGGGATTAAGTTTAAGATTTTTAATCTATGTACTTACTAATACAAAGAGGTCAGATTCGTTTATATGTAAAGTTTGTAATAATTACGTCAAAAACTACAGAATAAACAAATTAACTGTTCGAGCAGCGAACAAATATTTTATTTTAAATTACTTATTATCCATAGTTACATTACATATTACAATAATTGAGCAATAACGTAAATGAGGTCAAGCTGCCTCAGCAGTATTATCGTGCGACGGCCGAGCCGGCCGAAAAGCGCAGTTCTCCCTTAGCAGCGCCCGAGTGCTCTATCCGCTCGAATCCGCGTAAATCATATATAATTATTAGCAGCCATTAAAGTGTTCCCAGTTGTCCCATAATATCATAGCATCATTAGCAGCATTTATAGCGACCTAAATACAGTCCACTTTCGATGTAATACGTAAACCGTACATTTTCGAGCCGGATTACCGTATAAAAAGTGTGCCGCGTCGCGAGTGTAAAGTGTGACGTGGAACCGGAAATCCACGTGTCCCTTCTTCCCCCGTGATATTTATTCAGCATATGATCTTATAACTAGCATACTAGCAACAAGCAAGCAGCATATAATTCAACAGCAGCCAAAATTAGCATTTTTACGAGACAAAATCCAGCATTTTCAAGCTATAAAAGAGCTTGCGTCAGCTTCACGTGTCGCCACGTATATCGCCCCGAGCAAAGTACAGCCAGCCAGCAGCAAAACCCCTACCAGAATATCTAGCAGCAGCATTCGAGCGGGATAGAAATTAACAGAATAGCAGAATTAGCAATTATCTATCAGCGACCAGCATACAGCAAGTAGCAATCAGCAATCATCATTCAGCGACCAGCGTACAGCAAGTAGCAATCAGCATCCGTGAACTGCAAAAGGCATCTAGCAACTAGCATCTAGCAACCAGCAATTAGCATCTAGCACCTAGCATCTAGCATCTAGCACCTGGCATCTAGCATCTAGCATCAAGCATCTAGCAATCAACAATAAGCGACCAGCAACTAGCATTTAGTATCAGGCATCTAGCATCCAGCAATCACCATCTAGCAATCAGCATTAAGCGACCAGCAATTGGCATCGAGCATTCAGCAATCAGCATCTAGCAATCAGCAACTATCAATTAGCAACAGACAAGCAGCGACCGAAAATTAGCATCTAGCAATCAGCAAGCAGCAAATAGCCATCAGCAATTAGCAACAAGGAATCAACAACCAGCGAGACGTAAGCCAGCTGCTTACGTCACCAGCACGTGCCGCCACGCGTCAACCGCCACGTCAGCCAGCAGCAGCAAGCAACCTAAGGTATCCGGGGACGTAGCCACGTCGACCGTATCCGAGACAGCCAAGTAAGAATTTTCCATTTTATTTTTTTATTTCTACCGTTTGATTATTTTATATTAAAATGGAAGCTTTATATACGGTCCAACTAGAGATCAAGGACAAAATAAAGAGGTTATTAGCGAATTTGAAAAAAGATAGTGCAGAGCGTAAGAGTATCGACTATTGCAGACAGCGTTTAGATATATTAGAATCTTTATGGGATGAATGCCAGAAAAATCATGAAAAGCTTTTAAAATATGAATCGACACAGTATCAATATTTTATGCGGGAAGAATTTATTAACATTCACGACATTTATATTAGAACAAAGGAAGCGATCAGTGAAGCATACGATAATTTTTTATTACAAAAGCAAGCCCATCTAGAGCCGAAAGCGGGAGGATCCGCTTTAGAAGCGCAAGCGACGCCTAAGTCTACAACATTTCAATCACGGGGGACAAACAGCAAATTAGATGATTTATCTCGAAAGCAGGAAGTCAATTTTAAAGCATTCATCAGAGCAGTGAGCAATATTGATGTGAATAATTTGGAGGAGAAGTGGGAATATGAAGACTCTCTTCGTATTCTCCACAATCGATGGACAGCGGTGGAAAATCTACATTGGGAGATAGTTGGTGAACTTGGAGAGGAAGATGAAGCGTACGAAATTAATTTTACTAAGCATGAAAAAATATATATCAATACAAAGAGAGCTATAAATTCGAAAATGTGTGCAACAAGTCATAGAGATAAATCAACTCCGCAGATGGATATACCGACATTTTCTGGCAATTATCATCAGTGGGTATCATTCAAAGACCTTTTTAATGAAACTATACATAAAAATACATCAATATCGAACGCGCAAAAAATGCAATTTTTGAAAGCTAAAGTAAGCGGGGAAGCCGAGCGCCTTATACAGCATTTGCCTATCAGCTCCGACAATTATGTAGTTTGTTGGAACATCCTAAATCATCGATTTAATAACAAGAAGCTAATTTTTACATCGCACGTTAACATATTTCTCAATTTACCTAATATACAACAGCAATCATATATAGCAATCAAGAAATTACATGACGTCACATTAGAAAGCTTACACGCTATAAAGAACCTAGGCGTAGATATAACTACTTGGGATCCGCTATTGGTACATTTATTATCACAAAAATTAGACAGCGAAACTTATTCTGAATACGTAGAATCATTAAAAAGTACTCGAGAGCTCCCTATACTACAAGAATTTTTGGATTTCCTTGAGAACAAATTTACATCGCTTGAATCATCACGAAGAAACCAAAATTCAGCAGCAGAACAAAGATATTATAGAACATCAAACCAATTATTAGCAACGAACAGACAACCTATACATATTAATTCAAATAGAATTAATATTAATAACCAAGTAAAGAGGTCACTGACGTCAATGCACACCTCAGCGAAAAAATGCCCCTTATGCAATTTCGAACACGCGCTCACTAACTGTCCACAATTTATTAAATTACCTTTTATGAATAAACTTCAAACGGTTAAGCAATTACGTTTCTGCATTAATTGCATTTTTGATCACAATGGGAATCAATGTACTTCGAATAAACGGTGTCATGTGTGTGCAGACCCACATCACACGTTATTACACGAATGTTTTAAGCAGCAAGCTAGCGAGAATTTTAGAAATAAAAAATTGATGAGTAGCAACACCCAAAGACAGGTGTATTACAGCCCCAAAAATCAAGCGAATACGTCTCAACAAGATGATTCTGAAGTACTTTTAGCCACCGCATTGGTAAAGGTAACAGCTGAAGATGGCAAACAGCACATAATGCGAGCACTGATCGACCAAGGGTCTCAAATTAGCATCATAACCGAACGAGCAGCACAGCAACTGGGCTTAAAACGCCAACAAAGCAAAGGGATCGTCCTTGGTGTAGGGGGCCAAGAAAACAACTGTCGTGGAAAACTCAAGATTAATTGCCAATCTATATATAACAATTTTACCTTCAACGTCGATACATTCATCATGACTAATCTTATAAAAAATCTACCTAATAGATCGTTTGAAAAACCCGGCTGGTCGAAATGTATAGCGCACTTAAACTTAGCAGATCCAGAATTTAACAAAAGCCGAGCAGTAGATATTTTATTTGGAGCAGATATTTATTCATACATTATGTTAGATGGGATCATTCGAGGCCACGAAATCTCACAACCACTAGCACAGCAGACGCAATTGGGTTGGTTATTATGTGGAGGCAGCATAAATACCTTCCATTGCAACGTTATTTTGAATCACATACAAGAGATTCAAGATTTTTGGAAAATAGAGGATATACAGGAGCAAAATGATATGTCAGCGAAAGATAAGCAATGTTTAGATTATTACTTAGCAACTACAAAGCGATTAAAAAACGGGCGTTATGAAGTAAGCATACCTATGGAGGATCAAGCGTTACAAAAGTTGGGATCGTCTGAAAAACTTGCATTAGCACAATTTATGAATTTAGAAAATAAACTTAATAAGCAGCATGAATTATCAGAGCAATACAAGCAATTTATGAGCGAATATATACAACTGGGACACATGAAAATAGCAGCATTAAATTCAAGCGTACAATGTTTTTTACCACATCATGGGGTACAGCGAGCAGCATCCAGCACCACTAAACTACGAGTCGTATTTAATGGATCAGCTAAAACCACGACAGGCTACAGCTTAAACGACCTTATGCACAAGGGACCCAATATGCAAAAGGATTTACAAAGTATCATTATCAATTGGAGACTATACCGTTACGCCTATACATCTGATATTGAAAAAATGTATCGACAAATATTAGTAAAAGAAGAAGACCAAAAACTTCAACAGATATGGTGGAGATCAAGCCCGGACCAGCCTATAAAAGCATATCAATTAACAACTATCACTTACGGAACGAAAGCAGCACCTTTCTTAGCAATTATGACGTCGAATCAGCTAGCACAAGATGAGCAAAATAATTTCCCAAAAGCAGCAAAAAGCATTAAAGAAGAGTTTTATATGGATGACTACATCTCGGGAGCACACACAATTAGCGAAGGTCAGCAAAAAATAGCGGAGGTGAATCATGTACTTAGCGGAGCAGGGTTCCTTTTGAGAAAATGGATTGCAAACGATAAGAGCCTTATTGAAAACATTATCAGCGAAGAACGAGACGAGCAATCAACATTTATGTTTAAAACGGAAAACACGCCGAAAACCTTAGGCCTACGATGGGACCCGATTAGTGACGTATTTGTATTTGACTATGATAGCGTAATAAATGAATACTCAGCAAAGTTAACGAAAAGAAAATTATTATCGGAAATGTCTAAGCTATTTGACCCATTAGGATGGTTGACGCCACTTACAACAAAAATTAAGATTTTATTTCAAAAAGTATGGTTACAAGCAGATCTTGAATGGCGTGATCCAGTCTCCCAAGATATAAAAAGCGAATGGATAAAAATAAAAAAGGAGCTAAACACGTTAAAATGTATTAAAATTCCCAGATGGTATAAATGTGATGAGAATAGCACAATTGAATTACATGGGTTCTGCGATGCCTCAATAAAAGCCTATGCATGCGTCGTATATGCCAGAGTCGTAAAAAATAGCTCAATCTCAACTATAATAATAGCAGCAAAATCCAGATTAGTACCGAATAAAAAAGAAGTATCGTTACCTAGATTAGAATTATGTGCCATGGAGTTATTAACAAAATTAATGAATAAAATAAAAAATAGCATCAGCAGCACAAAAGTTGAAATTTATGGTTGGAGCGATTCAATGGTAGCCCTTGGTTGGATCAACGGAAACCCCGACCGTTGGAAGCCCTTTGTAGCAAATCGGGTAAAGAAAATTCACGAAACAATGCAACCTCAATCATGGCGCTATGTAAAAACGAAGGAAAATCCAGCTGACGCAGCGAGTCGAGGTCAAACAGCATTACAATTAAAAGAAAACTTATTATGGTGGCGAGGTCCGGGATGGTTATTAAGTTCATATTTTAAAAATAAGCAGCAGCACACTAATTATACGACAAATTTAGAAATAAGAAAACAAGTTAATATTATTCAAAAAGCATACACATCAAGCATAATAGATCATTTATTATACAAATATAGTTCATTATTAAAAATAGTACGAGTATTAGCATGGATATTACGAGCGATTACACCGTCATTAAAACAAAGGCCGACGTATCTCACATTACAAGACGTGAGAAAAGCTAAAACAGCAATTATTAAATATGTTCAATCGACTGAATTCTCAGCTGATTTAGAGCAATTAAAAAAGGACAATAAATTACGATCTAATAGTGCATTATTAAGCTTAAATCCATTTTTAGATGAAAATGGTATTTTAAGAGTTGGAGGACGTTTAAAAAATTCAAACATCAGCGAAGATATGAAACATCCAATAATTATTCCATATAGCGGGCGTTTAACGGAACTACTTATAAATGAAGCACACGAACTTTCTTTTCACGGTGGAGCAAAAATTACTATTTCAATTTTAAGGCAAAAATACTGGATAATCAAAGGATATCGAGCAACAAAAAAGCAACTTCGGACCTGTATCACATGTAAGAAGCGAGAACCTACAAAATTACATCAACTAATGGGAGATATGCCTAGCTATCGTGTCAATCCAGCTCCTCCGTTTTATCATACAGGAGTTGATTTTACGGGATTCGTCAACGTCAAGATTAATAAAGGTCGAGGAGTAAAAACCACAAAAGGTTACATAGCGTTATTCATATGCATGGTTACGAAAGCAGTACATATAGAGATAGTTTCCGACCTCAGCAGCACAACTTTCATAGCGGCTCTGCGACGCATGGCAGCACGACGCGGAACCCCAAAGCATATATATTCAGATAATGGCACGAACTTTGTCGGTGCAAATAAGATTATACAACAAGAATATAATGAATTAATAAGCAATTTTAGCGATAGTTTTTACAAAGAAATCACTGAAATGGAGATAGAATGGCACTGGAATTGTCCATCGTGGCCTAGCGCAGGAGGAATTTGGGAAAGATCGATAAGAAGCCTAAAACAGCATATAAAAAGAGTAGTGGGAGAGCAAGCTTTAACCTTTGAAGAATACAGCACAATCCTTGCACAGATAGAAGGATGCCTTAATTCAAGGCCTTTATGTTCAATTACGGAAGATGTAGAAGGTTTAGATTTCTTAACACCTTCACATTTTTTAAATCAGCGAGCGGAGAATACTCTAATAGAAACAGCACATGATGCCAGGACTAGATGGTACTTAGTAGATAAAACTTTTAATGATATTTGGAAACGGTGGAAAAATGAATATCTCAGCCAGTTGACGGTTCGAAGCAAATGGTTAGAACCTCAAAGGAACCTTAAAATAGGGGATTTAGTGACCATTCACGATGATATTATGCCAGCCGGGAAGTGGCCAGTGGGCCGAGTAGTAGAAACCCATCCAGGAAGTGACGGGTTAGTAAGAGTCGTTACATTAAAAACAAAAAATGGGATCTTAAAGCGGCCAGTAGTAAAGTTATCATTATTACCACTCGAAGAAAAAAGCAATTTTCAGCAAAATAATAATATATCCATTCAAAACAACAGCAGCGAATTGAAAAGCGAAAGAAAGGAAAGTCCAATCATTCAAAACAGCAGCAGCGAATTGAAAAGCGAAAGAAAGAAATGTCGAATCAGACAAAATATTCCTTCAAAACTTGTAAGCGTCGTACTATCATTAATATTTTTTATGAGCATTTTATCCTACTCTACAGCGGAATATAAGTTAAAACAGCTTGAAAGCAATCTATCCATATACTTTGACTCGATGGGCGAAATGCAACTAGCTAGAGACAAATGGAAGATAATTGCATATTTTGACATGTCTCCATATTGGCAAGGGAACAAAGCAGCTGAACTTTTATCGGATTACTTAGAAAAAACCTGCACTAACATGAATGAATCAAATCACTGCCAGACTATCTTGTTACAAATACGTCACGATTACAACGAACTACAATACTACAACCAGCTGTTACTGAATCAGCATTTCGACGCGCGGTCAAGAACCCGGCGCGGTCTTTTCAATGCGGTCGGCTCAGTGGCTAATTCATTATTTGGAGTACTTGATCAAAGCTTTGCTGAGAAATATGAACAGGAAATCGAGCTAATTCAAAATAACGCAAATCATATAACTCAACTTTGGAAGAACCAAACATCGGTCCTAAAAGCCGAATTTAACATCTTAAAGCGAACAGAAAAAACCATAGAAACCCAGTACAAAATGTTTAACAGACATTTAAATATCTTAAACAACAAAACAAATATAATCCAATCTGAAATTGAAACCATTCAGGAAGTAACCTTATCAGCAATAGCGTGCAACAATTTAATTCAGAACTTACGTAGAATTCAAGATACTTTATTAGACACTACCACTGAAATTTACCACGGTCAGATAAATGTACACTTATTGTAACCGAAACAATTGCGCGACGAGCTGCAAATTATATCCAGCCAAATATCCAAGGACGTTACGTTACCAATAGAAAACATCCATACAGACCTATATAAAATCTATAAATTAATAAAAGTAAAAGCTAGAATTACCGAAAACTTTTTTATATTTGAAATCCTCATACCATTGATTAGCCGGGACAATTTCCAACTATACAGACTGATACCCATACCCAAGCAAGTTAACAGCAATATGATAAGCATAAAACCAATAGCGGAATATATTTCTATAAACATAAAGAGAGATGCCTACATAACATTAACCCTAGCCGAACTACAAGCATGTCAAAACCAAAATGATATTTATTTTTGCCAATTGCATGGTCCCATAATAAGTTTTAGCAACAATGAACGTTTTTGCGAAATAAAAAATAACAAATGTGAATACAATATAAACAGCTGTAAAAGTAATTGGATACAATTACATGATCTAACTACATATTTATATTTTCAATGCGATACTGCACACATACGTATTCTATGTGATAATGACATACAGTCGCGCCAAGTCAGCAAGGCCGGACTTATATCACTGAGTAAACAATGCATAATAAAGGGACATGATATCACTCATTTAAGCAACTTGAAAACAAGCTACATCTGAAACCGGACATATTAGAAACCAAATTAAATCCCATCCACAATCTGATTAACTCTGCTCTGCCGATCACAAACTACTCTGACAACGAAGAAATCAATACATCATTAAAATCTCTTGGGGAGAAAATAAAAATTATGAAAAACGCTGTCGATGAAACGGATACCTTAGGTATTTCGCAACACGACCTACACCAATATGCCGTATCATATGGAACACTAGCATTAACAATATTAGCAAGCATCCTTTTCTTCGTGTGGTGGCGAAGGAGTCGAGCGACTCCACAGCAGAGCGTCCCAGGAGCCCAACAGCAGAGCGTCCCAGCAGCGCAACAAACTATTCAGTCTCGAACCATACCCCAAGAGTGTGTCGATTCTAGTGTGTGCGTGCATCAAAAAAGTGTTACTAGTGTTCGTGCGTCTCCCTTACCCGAGCGGGGAGAGTGTATCAGTGAAGTAGCGTCATGTGAACAAAACAGACTCAGACGATGGGCAAGTGCGCGTTTTAAAAGGAGCGATAGGTCGACATCGCCAATAGCTAATAAACGCTCTGCTATAATAAGTGACTCGGTGGTGGAAATATAATCTCTAAGCATTATAAACATTTCAAGACTTATAAAAAATTAATATATATCTTCTGTGGGCCTCGGGAGCATGTTCGAGCAGCGAACAAATATTTTATTTTAAATTACTTATTATCCATAGTTACATTACATATTACAATAATTGAGCAATAACGTAAATGAGGTCAAGCTGCCTCAGCAGTATTATCGTGCGACGGCTGAGCCGGCCGAAAAGCGCAGTTCTCCCTTAGCAGCGCCCGAGTGCTCTATCCGCTCGAATCCGCGTAAATCATATATAATTATTAGCAGCCATTAAAGTGTTCCCAGTTGTCCCATAATATCATAGCATCATTAGCAGCATTTATAGCGACCTAAATACAGTCCACTTTCGATGTAATACGTAAACCGTACATTAACGATTTTTAAAAATTCTTTCACTTGGAGCAAGCTTTATTAATCCTGAGCC
Organism: Colias croceus; assembly: GCF_905220415.1. Classification (NCBI taxonomy): domain Eukaryota; kingdom Metazoa; phylum Arthropoda; class Insecta; order Lepidoptera; family Pieridae; genus Colias; species Colias croceus. Next base: position 8,187,750 of record NC_059550.1, on the reverse strand, counting down.
ACACACTTAATTGTTTTTACATTGGCCATACATACACAGCTAAGTACGTACCTAATTAATTTTCAAGATTTTAATATGACAATAAAAAATCTGGAAGCAATCGTTTTGAATAAACGAATTAGTAGAATTTGAGTGAATCATTGCTTAACTATCAACTGACGGAGTGCCATAAGTACCTATCTATCCAATAATCGGAAAACTATGCGATACAACACTACAGCTATCTGTAACGATTAGGAACGATTCATTTGCGTATTTCGCGATACATTCCAATACCTGATTTGCATGTTACATTGCAACAGATTTCTGTGCAAATTGTTCTATATTTTAGTAACCTGTTACATTGTTTCTTTTAATTGATCAATAAGATAGGGAAGACAAAATTTCAAAGCAGGTGAATATTTTTTGTTTGCAGTTACAAATATAGGTACCAATCCGATCATAATATGTATCTATCTAGCTCACTGATCACATTCACACCACACACAACACTCACATTTATTATAAAAAAAATATTCTTAATTTTATATTTAATTTAAAAATGTATAACAATTTTAGATTATTAGAAATGTAGAACAACATTGCCTTCCCAAAAATAAATAAAAGAATTATTGACAAATCCTGGCAATTCATAAAAATTCCGCACCCCATCATAAAAGAGCACCCTTCATAAAATTTATATGAAAATCTTAAAAGGTTTAATATTATTAATATTTTCCTCAGTATTTACTAAGAGGAGATTAAATGGAGGAGCCATTTTAACGGTACATTTTACGACGGAGTGCTTAAGTCCTCTCCAGCTTAATCTGGCCATGCTTCGATCTAGACGATTGCTCAATCCACCATTTAGTTTAATACAGGCCATTTTGAAGATCATGTTTCTAGAAATTTTTTATTCCATCTGCACAGGAAACTGTGATAAACTAAAATATATAAAGGTAAAGGGTTTTTTTATGAAATGTAGGTAGATTGAAATTTTATGAGGTGTTTTATGAATGTAATGTCGTAAGTGTTAAATTTATAATATTAAGTACTAAAATATAATATGTTCAATCTTATAAACATCTACCTTATTATAAGTTTCAAATATCTATATTTCCTATATATTCAAAAACATCATGAACAATAGACATATAACATGAAAGCCCAGATCATTAAATATTGCACATTTACAGCGTGTAATAATCCGAATAAGGTCAAACAATATAGGTTCAACGTATAAAACGAATAATAAGCACTCAATAAAACCGAGAGGTTTATACGCAACCCTTTAAGCTATCTTTAGTCTACGAGCTACAAAAACATCGGGATTTTCCCTAGGCTATCTAAGCTAGGCAGAGCACTAAACAATACTGCCCATATTGGCCTTTCGAGCACCAATATCAAACAATGCTATTCACATCTATGCGCATCTATCAAGGATTAATCCAGATTCATAAAACGAACGCCGTTACCCGAGGCGGCATTTTATTGGCTGTTCCTTTGATCGCAAATGGTTGTAATAAAATTTCAAAAAGAATTGTGCCCTCGGCTTGCCTCTATTTGTTTCTGGTGTTCCACGTTCATAGACAATGATTTGGTGTGAACTGCATGCTAACTTGTAATGTTGTCTTTGATTGTAAAGCGGATTAAAGGTTTAAAATCTGGATTAGAATTGTTCATATTTATAACTAAGCGAAATAAAGTAATGAACGATTTCTAATACAGTAGAACCTCTATAAGTCGAATATCAAGGGAGACGCCAAAAAATTCGAGTAATAGAGTTTTCAACTTATGGAGGATTTCGACTTAGGCGGATTTTGATTCGACATAAAGAGTTTGAGGTTTATTCTTATAAATTTTGAGTTATAGAGGTAAAATAAATTAAAATTCAACTTGCAGAGGTGACAAACATAATATTTTTATTTATTATAAATCAAACATTCAATGCGGTTTGCGCCTCTTTGATGGAAACCCATGGAGCGCATGTATGCACGTCTTCTATGTCATCTTCGGTTTTCTGAGCTACTGAATCGATAATTTAGTCATCAGATAATGCAAACACGTGATTACGTGAGTCATAAATTTATTATCGTATACTCCTAAAATTTTTTCTAAGAAACAATAGTGTACTTACATTGTCGGCAAGTTCTTAAAGTCGGTAACTTATTTTCGTTCGAACAATAGAGGTAATAAATTCCAAATGTTTAGTTGTAAATGTTGTAAAATAAAACGTTACTATGTTCGAGATACAGAGGTGAAATTTAATTTTTCGAGTTATAGAGTGAAAATATGTACCAAAATGGCTTGGATGGACTCGGTGATTATTTCGACTAACAGAGGGTCAAAATTTCAAGTAATGGAGGTTTTGGTGTCTGAAGGGAAGGGAATAAAAATTTTTTTTGAGATTTGGAGGTTTTTGACTTATCGAGGTTCGACTTAACGAGGTTCTACTGTAATAATAGTTTCCTATAGTATATTTAAAATCCAGGGATTCTGTAAAATTGTTTGCAACTTATTTATGTTATTCAATGAAGGCATAAGAATATTTTGTTCAGGGCAAAAAACCGTCCTCATACTTTAACACTTGAAGCTTTAGCACACAATGCAAACCACAGTATTACAATATTATAGATATTGTAATACTGTGATGCAAACCTACTTTCGTAATATAAAATTCGCATAACAACCATAATAACTGCGTATCATTTACAATTCGATCGAGGCAAAGGGCAATGGAAATAATTGTACAAAACAGTTCACGTGCAAGCTGTTATCAGCCATTGAAGCTATAAAGTTCCGCTTGGAGTCCGTCCAAACTATCGACTGGCCGATAAAATTGAAATTGTTAACGATATACTTTAATTACACCGTTCAACGTGGGCGTTTTGCATTTTTATAAGCGGTGTATTGAATTGTATGGGGATAGAACTGTCTTGGCGAGTTTTTTAGCTTTTAGATAATGTAGCTTATCTGTCAGTTAAAAGGACAACGTATGAAAATGTGATAAAATTGTTGAATAGATGTGACTTTAGTGTCTTTAGGAGTAAGTCTTGAAATAAGCTTTATATCAAGGCTTTATACACATTAAAGAAATGTTCGTACTAAAAACATTATTTAAGTAGGTAAGTAATTCTAATTTCCTTGTGGATTTGTAAGAATAGGTAACTTTTAAGTAGCTTATTAGTGAAGATAGCAAATAAAATATAATTTATTTGCATAAAGTTGATAAATTAGAGATATAAGATTTTCATGATACGCTTGCCAATTTCTCTTGTTTTTGTTAAAACTTCAACATTTTCCGATAATACAAGCTACGTATTAGATCCGATCCATGAACATTCATAACTCATCTAAATTTAGTACAAACGACGCTCTGGCGTGCCTCAAAGCTAAAATTACATACCAACGAGCCAAAATAGTTGTAAACTTTCCCCGTTGGGAAAATACACTATTTTTCCCGTAGTTGCGTGTGAGAGAAACATTAATCTGTTTTAACGCGGGCTATTTCTGCCAATATATTAGGGCTTGAGCTGCAATGCAGATAGGGCCCTGCACACCATTGTGCCCTTTATCACAATGGGCTATGGTGAAAAATTGCATAATTGAAACTGCAAAACTGCGGTCTGTGATATGAATTTTCATTAGCCACGCTTGATTGCTGTATGAATAGAACACTAAGATTGGTGAGATTTTCGTGATTCGAGTTGAAAAGTGCATGTTCCTGTTATTATATCTGTGATTCTGTAGCACTTCATAAGATAATATTAAAATTATATAGGTAAGACAGGATTTTATACAGTAATAGTTTATTTCTTTGTATTGGAAATAAATAGTGTTAACCTATAGGTAAATACAATATGTATGTATCATTAACTAATTACTACTGTAAATTACTGTACATATACATACATATACATATAATATTAGAGCTACACCCAGTACCTACACTTTTTTTCTAATTCGCAAATAAATAAGGTTTTAAATGCAAACTAAACTTATTTGTAACAACTTCCCACTTATGTTCAATTTTTGGAACAAGCTGGTGATGGAATCATTATAGCATCTAATTGTTAAACTTTTCATATGAGTAGGAAGGGCGTGTGTGCCCTTTTCAGCCCACTAGGGCTTAAGCTATAACACACCACGCACTTTAACAAATGATATTGCCTACGCGGTAATAAAGAGAAATATTATTTTTAACGGATTTTGCTTTCACCTCGAACTTATAGATTTTTGGATATGTCGATTTATTCACGATGTTATCTTATGTTAATTATTGCATAAGTGCTCTAATTCTAGCAAAAAGAGGATTACAGTTGATTTTATTGGCTCGAAAATATTACAATTGTGTGAAAGTGTGATTAAAGAATTGTTTTACTTTACACCAAAGCAATACAAAAATATTTAAAACACGTAACCATTGACCGGCATAACATTAGCGGCTCGTAAAATGAATACACAGCGGAGTTTACGAATTTAGGGTAAATCTTCGTGTAACGAGTTGAAAACAAATAAACCCGGGGTGGAACTTATTATGCCGGCAATAAATAATAAAGCAAGTCACTCCTTTGGGGTCTGTGGCGGGAACTTTTAATACAAATGTTGTGTCGCTTTATCCGTAATACATAGGACCTGGGCCTTTACGCATAATCGTGTTACCTCGAGCTTGCGTCGTTCTCGTATTAAAACGCGTAGGGAAAATAAAGAAATATTGATATTACGTGCAAAATTAATTCTTGTTTGGAACAATGACCTATTATACTAGTAGACGCGGCATACGCCAACATAATTGCACTAAAAAACAGCGTAATTAATACATACCTACTTACTAACGCATTATCACCAATACAGTTGTTCTCTCTTTCACTCTCACGCACTAGACATAACATGTCTCACTCATGTACTTCGTAATAACAACTGCCGATTAAAATACAAAAAGAACGTCCAGCCACGACGCTGAATGGTGCGTGACAAAGTGAAACTCGGGCACTTACCTGAGTTTTTTCTTGCCAAAATAGAGAGCGGGTAACGTATCTAGCTCTTTTATATATCATAGGTTTGGAACTGATTATTTTAATGTTCTGTGGGCTAGGAAAATGTAAGGATATTACATGTATAGTAAATTCGATAAACTCTTCGGAGACGTATGATCGGTCACATTATATTAATTGACGTAGGTAATAATAGTACCTATGTTTTATTATTACCTATTGTATTTCAATTTTACTAAACGATTTTTTTTACCTCATTCTCTACAATCTATACTAATCTATACTAATATTATAAAGCTGAAGAGTTTGTTTGTTTGAACGCGCTAATCTCGGGAACTACTGGTCCGATTTGAAAAATTCTTTCGGTTTTAGATAGCCCATTTATCGAGGAAGGCTATATCATCACGCTAAGATCAACAGGAGCAATGCGGGGCACAGCTAGTAACAAATAAACATTCTAGTCTTGTTAAAAATATGTAACACATAGGTACTCTACATTTTCAATTACGCATAGAAAATTAATAATCAACAAACTCATTTAATATTAATCGGCGCATACATTAAAATTAAATCAGTTTCCAGCAAATGTTTGGTTATTAAACTGTCGTTTGCATTTCCGAGGTATGTGCAATTATCAAGAACACGGCCAGTGGAGTTTAAAATAAATTGAATATTTTAATTGTTCGTGTGCACTGCACATTATATGATAAACAAATAATATGGTATTTGAAAAAGATCTTTAAGTTGATGGTTTAAAGTACACTTTGGAATACAGGCTTCACCTTTTTAATGTTTTTAAGGTGAATTCGATATATCTGAGCGAGATTTTCAAAATAATAACTTATATTTTCAATACAGACATATAAACAGAATTCATATGAAATGTGTATCTGTCTATCTTCAAAACTGTTTCCGAAACTTAATAAATATACATAATGGTCAAACACTAAAAACTAGAACTAGGTTTATTATTCTGACAACATCGCTTAAAAAGACAAATGAAAACGTTGCATTTACATGAAATCATGTTGATTAAAATCTATATTCCCTTTGTCCTTGTATTTTTATATTTCCGTGATACAAAAAAAGTCTAAATTAAAGATTACTCATTAGCTAAAAGCTTTGTGCGATAGAGACAGCATTAATTAGCATTATGAATGGGAAAGAGTAGACAAAAAGACCGGCACAGCTGATGTAACTTATTTGGAGTGTAATTTACTGTTCCCATAATATTTAAATATAATAATTATTTGAATATCAGAAATGGTCCAAGATCCGGAGTTAGAAACATATATCCTCTTCAGTTAATTTTATGAAAGGATTTTTTTTATGTTGTGAATGTTACGAATTTAATGATACTTACTTGAATTGTCTCCAAAAGTACATAGGTATTCCGGGTTAATTTTAACGCTCTATTGTTTTGTTAATATCACCATAATATGAACCAAAGAAAAGAAAATGCCTCTTTCAATATATTATTTAAACAAATTATTTTTTAATTATAAAAAGTCATACTCCACTGAAAAATGCATTATCCGTTGTAATATTAAAACTGGAGTTTTGCTAGGCAAGGTGAGTAAAAACAACAAAAGCTATTAAAAAACAACACAACGAGCGCAGACAGCTTGACGACACGGTCTCGTACAAAATATGCCCTGGAGCAGGCACGCGCTTGACGTTTTATTTCAAAACCCGATAGATGAAATACATTCCTGAATTGTTTTTGTATAAAAATGTTACTATTCCTCTGTACTATTGTATACATATATTGGCTGGTTCGGGCTCGCCGTTCGCCCATGCAAAGCTTCGTCTTTGCTCTTAAAATTGTAAGGTCTCGATTTTATTAATTTCTTAAATGTCTGCAGATCAAGAGTAAAATGTAAGCAAGACACATTATACTATTCACAGTTTAGTAGAGCTATCAGCACCTTCAAAATAACATAAAATGCTTATAACGGCATAAATATAGCTACTTACTAAAGTGTATAAAAAGTTGACGCCCTATTTTCTATAAAAGCCAGCCACATACTCTTATAATAAATTAAGATTTAATTAAATGAGCTAGCAAGCGATGCATCTCCGCAAGTAGCGCCGCGGGGCGTAGATATATTAGACTAAGTGCAAGCCAGTTAAATGGCCAGAGTTCACGCTCATTAACCATGTCAAGAATGGCCAAGTGTGTGTTTGTTAATTACCCAGCTCAGTCCGCCATTTTGAATTTATGACGTCATAATGTGGAGCGTTGAAATGCATGTTAATGTGAGGATTGTAAAAATTGTGATGTTGGAAAATTGGAATTGGATTTAACCCATTGAGCCCCAAGCGGTCCGATCGGTCCCAGACACAATAGATTGTCTGTGGTTCCGGGGCCTGAGTTACTATGTAGTAAAGTATAAGTTAACTATAATAATTAATTAATATTAATGGGGATTTTTTACTTTTTAATACATACTGTGTTTAATATTTTCATGTACATATGTGAACTGATAAAACTATAAAAGATTGTTATAATTAATAAAATATCACGATCGCTTTTAGTTAAAGTAATTACAAGCGAACGTGATGTTTTGTTAATTATTTTTATAGCTTTACAGCCGGAATTATCGTAGCCCTATCAGGCTTGTATTTTGTTTCAATAGAATTATTATTTTTTTTTCTAATTACAATTCTATTTTTAAATTAGCGCGCCAGGAACGTACTGAATCAAACATAAATGTTCTGAATATAAGCTCCACATACGTGCGGTCTCTTTAACGCGAATAGGGCCACTCCTCGTAATGAATAGGTAAATGCAGTTTAATTAATTCGCCGTAAGTGACACGTCACTTTACCTCGCGCGTGAGACAAATGATGGATAGTGACCGGCTGCGACGTTCATTTGTTATTTTGATATATGACGCCGTATTGTTATTTAAGAAATCAGGAAATAGATATGAAAGAATGACTGCTTCGTAAATATAGAGTTAACGCTTGTGCTTGTACGTTATAAATGAAATACCTTGAGTGTGATCCGAAGAGACTATGAAAACTAGGAAAAAGTAATCTTACGTGAATAAAAAACCAAAAACTGAAGAATATTTGTCAGTAAGATAGATAGGAAATGCATCTGCTTCTTTTTACATTGGTGCTCTACCTGATTTTAGTCATACTCTGTAATCTGTATTGATTATTAGTTACAGATTATTTATTCATGGCAACAGTTTGATCAAATTTTACAGGATTAACAAAAAAAATATATCAGATGTTTTTCTATCTCTCTCTCTCTCTCTTCAGCCTTTTTCCGTCCACTGTTGGACATGTTTTTCAAAAACAACACTTTACTACAATTACATATTGTAGAAACAATTCATTAAAAATTAACATATTACAAAGTACTTCCACATTTCAGCTACAATTTGCATACAATGTTTAGCGACATTCCTTACCTTACGTAGCATTTCTTCGAGGGAGTCCATGTCGGCTGCGGAGGGCAGCCCTCCCGCACTCCCGTTCATTCCGTTATTGTTGTTCGTCATAGGTGAGCCGCACCCCACCGTGTATATGTATGTGCCAGCACACTAGCTGCATTCCAAATTCAAATTCAGGAATTGTCAAATTCGACGTATAGAGACCGCAACTTTTTTTTCAGTACCAGTATGCACACATTTCACATTGTTGTACACAGATCGCCACTAATCACTATTACACTTAATTTTCTTCATGATTCAATGAGTAATTAATGACTAGATATTTCTTTGACTGGAAAATTATAATACGTTACATATAGGTGTCAATATCACATGTAATTGTTTAAATGTTATCGTGGTGTTCAGAGTTGCATTACAAGTACCAAAATCGTTCAATATTTTCTATTTTATACCACTATTAACGTACGTTACGTTTTTGTTACTACTATTAGATTAGTTTTAGAATGATACCTATATTTATACATATTATGTACGTATTTTCAATAAAAATAGCCTCAGTAAGTCTACTGTTGTCAGACCAACGTTTTAAGCTACGAGTTCATTTTGTCTATTTCGTATTTAATTATCATATTGCATTTCAAATTGACAAAGCGTATTGAACAAACAATACAATATTGAAAGTGATAAATATCACCCGTCAAGACAACTTTGTACAATGTAGCGAGCTGTCTTTGTGAATCTCTATAGAAATATAAAATTTACGAACGTCAAAGTCAACAATCTTGTAGAACTTTCAATGTATCTGTTTGAAAGACAATATAATGCATTTCCGAACGAATAGTTTATGTACGTAGAGAAAAGGAAATGGAAGTTAAGTATTGCAGTATTGTTTTAAAAATGCTATTGTGTTATGGTTTTAAAAAGCTAAAGGTAAAATTAATATTATTAAATGTTGCTTTTTAAATTATGATAGTATTCATATATTTTATGGGGTACTAGCTTTCCATCCGCGGCATCGCCCGCGCAGTCAAAGAAAAACCCGCATAGTTCCCGTTCCCGTGGGATTTCCGAGATACAACCTATCCTACGTCCTTTCTCGGGAATCAAAATATCTCTATACCAAATTTCATGCTAATTGGTTCAGTGGTTAAGGCGTGTTTGAGTAACAGACAGACAGACAGAGTTACTTTCGCATTTATAATATTATAGTATGGATTTAATAGGCATGGAAAATTTAGAAATGCTTTTATTAAAACTATTTTAGTTCCACAAACTGAACAGTATTTACCTAATGTAATTATTCAAATCGGTTTTAATTTCTTAGGTACGACTTTAAAACTTATAATTTTTAATATTGTTCTTATATAATCAGTTGAAAGCTTAGATGTAGTATTTTCTAGGGTTTGATTTTACGCGAGTATTATACATTTAGCGTGCGAGCGTGGTCACGCTCGCTGTAAAGTGTTCGAAACGTCGGGAAAATAATAGAATGAATAAATCGCGTTTAAAATCCGTTAAAAAAGTCTTTAATTTCTAAAAGCTTAGATGTAATTGTATAATTATTAATTAAATGTACCAGTATTTTATTTGCCTTTCAAACTCAAACTCAAACAAAAACATTAATTCATTCAATTAGACTACTATTTAGTAGCACTTTCGAATCGTCATTACATAAGTATTTTAACATTATATAGATAAATTATCTTTATATAAAGCGTTACGATTTTAAGTTACAAACTCGATTATAAATTCCAACATCCCGGAGAGAGTTAATCTCATAATTGATAGACAGAGATTGATGCGCCTCGACGTTAAGAGGAAAGTTCTGGAGTTAGCAACATCAATATTATGAAGCTTTCAGTTGCTATATAAATAAATAATACTTGTGAATCAAATTTTATGATATTAAAATTGATAGAATAGTTTTCCATTTATTTCAACCAAAGTGCAGTAAAAAAAATATTCTGATTAACATTATTAATCAACAAAAATATGTAATTTAAACTAAGGTAATATTGTAATTACTTCACCGGTAAAGAAGTATTTCAAAAGTCACATAAATCTGCTATTATGTTCGACCTGATAATTAAACCCTACATTGAAAACAAAGTTCAATTTAAAAAGTAAAACAGTTTTTCTTAAAGGAAACATTTGCCTATAGGTAGTCTATACATGCCTATACTCCACAGCTCTCTCTGTCGTATTAAATCATTAACTTTTCCATTTTACCCTTCACAAGCTTATAACCTAGTGCTTCTATGTAATAAAAGTTGCAAGTAACCTAGTTCTTACTGAATAGAACATTGAATACAATCAACGTTAAGGTATCGCAAGAAAGGCAGCATAATTTAAGCTTACCTTAAACCCCCGACTCATTTGCATTCGCAATTAGCTAGAGCCAAGCTATATCTCGTGCGATTATATCGCTAGTTTATATCTAGTGTTTATTTAATATAAAAATATTAAAAGTGAATTAAAATACACGCACTTAATATTGGTTTAATGAAAATATTATAAAATCTGCTTTTCTATTTGTTTGATCTGAAATCTTTTTAAAAGTTACGAGCGCATTTAATATGTAAGAATCGTGTAGTAGGTACTATAAGATATATAATATTATACTTCCGTCTTTTTTATACTAAGTACAACTTCAGTAGGATTAATTTGATACAGTAATAACTTACACCTTAAAGGTAAACAGGATTTTTATATTTACAAAACCATTAAAAAATCATATAATTTTCGTATCATTTCAATTATAACTTAATTTTATATTCAATACCTGTAAATGTAATCCAGTTATAATCGTTATGATGATAGAACCAACATATACTTTTTATAGCTATAATAGTCATCGATACAATCATTATCAGCATCTCCATTGTGGTCAACAATTTAAGTGAATACGTGACAAATCCACCGCTACAGCACGCTACAGATTTCAAATTGAGCTAGAAGCGTGTCTAAATGGACATAGACCACATTATAGGGAATATTATAGTAGTACGATACCTTCATTATTGGTAAATACCGAATGGATGCTTCATTTCAGAGTAACTCTAGACTTCATTTAGAGTATAACTGTTATATTTATGTATTTATCCTTAAGTAATGTCTAATACACACAATACGTTTCAGGTTCAGGGTTCGAGACCAGGCGAGCGCGCAGGAAATAAATTGATTTTTCAATTTATCTGCGCATGTTGTTTGACATCACCACTGCTCGAACGGTGAAGGAAAACATCGTGAGGAAACCGACATGTCGAAGAATTAAAAAGTTCGACGACATGTGTCATCCGCCAACACGCACTTGGCCAGCGTGGTGGATTATGGCCTGTACCCTCATAGGAGGCCCGTGTCCCAGCAGTGGGAACGTATATGGGCTGATGATGATGATGATGATAAATAAATAATATCTTGATAATAGTTTTGAATATAATAAACTTGATTTGAATTTAAAATAAATTGAGTGTATCATGGTAATAGTTGAAATGATATTTCGTTTTAAAGCATTCAAATGCTTTATACATCATTACATGAGAAATATTCTAATTTAAAAACGTTCTCATGATGATGTATAGTTAGTCAGGCAGTACAAAGACTAAGATATAATAATATATTTTATTGAGATCGTTTTAATTTCAAAACATATCTTCTTATTAAGTTATCTAAAGAACTATGTCCTCTATTATCAAACCATGCGATATATCACTGTATGTAACATCGAGGGAGCTATTAGAGCATTCGACACTAAGTACGACTTATGATAAGGGACAGCCATCAGTCTCATCAACAACAATATACCGCAGATGTGTTATCAACGCCAACTGGATTGAAGATAAATCAATATCATCTGAAGTGTGATATATCTTCCCTAGAAATTAAAAGATTTTAACGGATTTTAAACGCGATTTATTCATTATCTTATTATCCCGACGTTTCGCACTTTGCAGCGAGCGTCTCTTAACGTTTAAAATCCGTTAAAATGTTTACTATTCGCGTGAAATAGTGAGACAGATTTTGATGAATTTCTTTGTATACTTAGTAGGTCAGAGGATGGAGAGCTCAATTAAAGATTAAACTATTACTACTAAAACTATTACTTATTCCCGTAAGTGATAAGGGCAGCGTACCTTCAATGTTGGCCGAGTCAGTTAATAAACTCTATATTTAATCTCTATAATAAAAAGTATAACTATTTACGTCTGCGCGACAACTTCTATATACGAAATAACTCTATTACTTACAATTGCATTAGTTCTGAAAAGTTCTAGAAGTAAGTAGAAGTTTCAAGACTTTTAGTTTTTAACCGACTTCAAAAAAGGAGGAGGTTATGACTTATTATATAGCTATCTATTGCTTCAACACGGTTGCCTACAGATGTCTGATTTACAAAAAATCAGGGACTAGAATAAACAAAAACTTAAAGGACACTTCGTTAGCTAAAAACTAATCGAGGCATGAATATTTCTAGCGCAAAAATTCAGCGAATACTCCAGGAGATAATTGTATTTACCTTGTAAACTGACTGTCTCTGTACACACCCATTTTGCCTGAAGATATGAATCTTCTGTGAATACATTTAATTTGCGTTTATACAAACAACAAAATATTGAAAAATAGCAATATTATATTGTGTTATATTATTTAGCTGATTAAACTATCCTATTATCTTAGTAAGGTGTCATTATATGTTTGGAATAGTTCTAAAGTCTTAAGTAATCAAATTATTAGTATATTAAAGATGAACAATGATCAATTATATCAGGCTTTACAATGGAGGATAGAGAATTTTTTAATGTTAGATTAACACAATAACTAGATTACGCAAATGTACTAAGCATACGCAAATGTATTATTCCCAACCAAAACCTATGAAATATCGTTATCAATACAATAAATGTCAGATAATGCAAATATCTCATACAAATAACGAACCAACGTAAATAAATAATCAATACAAAGCCTATACTAACCTTTAAATATCACAAATAGGTCACAATATTTTATCCACCGATATATTTCCAAGTTGTGTAATTTATATTCAAACTAGTTCTGTATTTGATTTTGATTCTCAAACGAGTGATTCAAAATAAATATAACCCACTTGCCATTTCCAAAATCACATATTTACTTAAAGCTGAAAGGTTCTTACGAATGTTGAACGAGCTTTCGATGTCACGACAAATAAATCAGACTATATTTTATTTTTGTGTTTCTTATTTAGTGGGATGGAGTATTATTTATTCATATAAAATGAACGGAGATTATAAAGTACACTGTAGCTTAGTCTAAGAGTTGTAAGAAATAGATTTCAGAAGATATCTTAACAACAGATACATGTGATATGTAATTTATTTAGTTTCATTAATAACATGAAATGCAACACAGGCAGTAGTAGTTACGAAATTTAAAACACTTAGTAACATTTAGCAAGTATATTAATTAGTGAATCAGTTAGGTCAAAGGGTTATTTCCTTGGATGGAGGGAAATTTATGGACATAGAGCCTCTGATTTTCTAGCTCGTACAAGTGAAACCTAACTTCTGATTTTCACAATAACATTCTACGAATACCATAATATAAATTATGATATTCTTAAAAATAATATTATTATATATAAGGACACACCAGTATATTCACCACTTATTTAAATGTAAGTCGCAAAGCATTTTCGCGGAAGAAAATTCAATAGTAATAAAATTCAAACTATGGGAGTCGCTGTAATCGCGATGTTTCAAGTCGTTTGAATTTCAACGAATTGTATTGTAGGTACTTGCAAAGGAAAGGGTTTGAAACTATTGGTTGGACTTCAGATATATACGAATATATTAACAACAAGCGGTCCGCCCCGGCTTCGCCCGTGGTAGGTACATATTTCGCAATAAAAGGTAGCCTATGTCCTTTCTCGGGTATCAAAATATCTCCATACCAAATTTCATGCAAATTGGTTCTGTAGTTTAGGCGTGATTGAGTAACAGACAGACAGACAGAGTTACTTTCGCATTTATAATATTATAATTAGTATGGATTTGTTTAAAATATAAATAGTTAAATTGTCTTAAAATATTGGGTGATTTATGAGCTCTATCTTTTCGTAGTGCATTGTTCCAAACGTGATTAAATTATCTATTTGTTATTTATCAAACAATATTTTATTTTTTTATTTTATTTTATTTGGTAGTCATAGCAAAAAACAAAGCTGTCTCTTTGTTATAGTAATGTTTAGAATTTAGCATAGAGCTTTTCCTCTTTATGTTGCATGGACCAGCATATCACTACATTGTATAAAAAAAGTAGCTTTCTCTGTCCCTATGTCCCTTTGTATGCTTAAATTTTAATTTAACCGCATCAAAATTTTAAGATTTTGATGCGGTTTTTTTTAAATAGATAGTGATTCAAGAGGAAGGTTTTAGTATATAATTTATTAGGTTTTAGACAAAGAGGGCGAAGCCGCGGGCGGTAAGCTAGTGCTACATAATTCAATCGAAGTTGTAAAACGAACAACCTAAATATTTTAATTATAATTTCAAGCAATACCTATAAATTCGGAAGTAAAAGTCAGAATAAGATAAACTCGTAATGAAATTACGAAATTGTAATAATATTAACGTTGACACGACAGGAGCTCGGATGGAATTCATTATGATAATTGAGTCGCGATCGAATGGAACTCAGTATTTGCTGATATTCGATTTACGTAAGGACATATTATTATTATATTAGCGATTTATGCTGATTTCAGTTCGGATATTTTAATATGGTGAAAAAATTTATCATATTTTTTCACCATATTTTTGATATTTTAAACTAATTTAATGTCATATTATAATATGAAATTATGAAAATGGACTAACATGAAATAACAATAAGAATACTGATGGAAGTTTTAAATGATTATGTAACTCTACATTCTTGTAAATCTACTCAATTTATTAAATTTTTTAACGCCAAGACTGATTTTGTAACAAACGTTCCTTCCCCAAATAGCTGTTAAGGGACCCATTAGATATCGTTCAAAATAAAACATCAATCAAAAATATTAAATACAACCCACTTCAATAAAATGAATACAAATCAAACCCAAAAATAACCTTCTGAAAAAACACATTAAAGTTCATTGTCATATATCAATTTATACAACCGTTACAAAGGTAATGTAATACTGTAGACAATTGAAACAACAATAATATCGTATTACTGAACTTGTCAGGAATCCAGGTCAAATAGCTTTTTATATTTATAACAGGTTAATGACCTTTTTATGACCTAGAATCTAATTTTATGAACATGTTCATGAATTAGGCTTTATTGGGTTGAAAGTCTGTTGTTTATTTTGGAATTTTTTTTTTAATTTGACAATGACATGTTTAATATGATAATGATACGAAAGTAGGAAAACTGAGTTAAAATTGTAGTGTGGATATTCTGGCAAATGTAAACTGTTACCTACAAAGTACAAATAAAAAGCATACGAAATAAAATTTAATTGTCTATTCTTTGTTTAAAGGTTTGGAATTAACAATACGACCTTCGTGCACCTGTTTTTTTCTAATAAAGTAATATTAACAGGCAATTATCTAAGCGCAAACGTAACACATCGAGACATCACAATCGAAACACGATACGATATTCCCCTAACTTTTGTGTACATTGCTCTTCATCTTGGTAAACACGTGACTGCGCGTTTTGGAATTCATATGTAACAGGCAGTGGATGTTCAGTTTGGAACAATACCGCTTAGGTGTATTAGGTCGCACTGCGCAGCGATGCAGCGGGGTCAATGACACTCGGCATGATATTGTTCTAGCCTATACTTACTGTTTGAATGTATGCAACATTGTTAGGCGAAGGAATAAAAGGCTTTTGTGACGTGGGCGCAGTGGTGACTATGATTAGCCTTTGGCGGGTCTGAGATTCAAGTCTGATGTTTAGAAATTAGAATGTTAGTAGTGTGAATTTGAAAGAAAGAATAATATTTGAAGGAGAAAATACTAGGGTAGGTAATTAATAATTTAAAGTTTTTTTTTTGTATAAATTCACTTCAATTTTGTTGAAGAAATGGTTGCTTTTCTAAAACAGACGATGCACTAGATAAGAGGTTAGGTAAGGTGGTTGTAAAAATTGATAAAGATGCTATTTCAAAATAATAAATAAATATCGATTTATTTTTAAAGATAAATTAAAATACAATACTTATCGATCCTACAAGTGCTAATATAATTTCATATCATTGATACGCTAAATCTTACTAGTAAACTTAGTTACTGGGTCAAGGAAAGATCCCACGTACCGACATTACGTAAATGCGTTGCATTCACCACACCCACCTGAACTGTGAATGGAATAGTAAATCGATTCAATATTGTACTTAAAATAGATATTAATAAATCACTGTATATACTGTTAGATTCTATTGATACCTGAAGCTTTTTCCTATTATTCGCTGGATGCGTGGACTTGACAGTTGCGTAAGCAATGTCAAATTTAATTGTCCGAAAGTAATTTATTTACCGTACAGTTTATTGTATTCTTTTAATATTAGTTTCGTGGTTGGATTTGTTTTATAATAGAATTGGAATATAGTCACAGAACAGTACCTATAGTATAGTATTTATATTTTCCCGAAGAGTAATATATTATCTTATCAGTACGTAAGGATAAAGTTCTATGTAAATATAGAGCTGTTATACAATACATAATATGTATATAAAAATTGTACTCGGGATAAATATATAAAAATTTTATTAAATTATTTGTATGGTCCCCAGAATAACCTTTTGTTTTTATTCCAGGATGTTCCAGACGAAGCCGAAGCCAACAAGAGTGCTTATGTTTTCAATATTATCATCTGTTTTGGTTAATTTACTAGCTCTATAAACTACATATAAGTGTATGGTTCGAAGAATCATATATATTCATAACACTAGCTTTTCGAACGCATCTTCGCCCGCGTAGTCAAAGGAAAACCCGCATAGTTCCCGTTCCCGTGAAATGTTTGAGATAAAAACTATCATATGTGTTAATCCAAGTCACGTTCTAAGTGTACGCCAAATTTAATGAAAGTCGGTTCCGCAGATTTTGCGCGAAGGAGTAACAAACAAACATACAAACTTTCGCATTTATAATATTAATAGGATATGACTTATGTGTCCAAGTTTGCCCTACGCTTGCTGCTTGCTAATCAATCTATTTACAAATGTTAAACGCGTGTCAACAGGATATTATACACATCCTGTATAACGTATTAATACGATGAAACGAGTCGTGTTATAGAATTAAGTGCAATGCTATAGAGCTGTGTATAAATAGATGCGACATGAATGATATAGAGTTCACAAGCTTTTTAAAATTATAATTCATACCTACAAGTATTGTACACATCGAAAACCAAGAGCTTTTATTGATGTTGTGAACAAAGACTTTGAAGAAAGATATTTATTTGGTACTTTTTAGGGTACAGTTTCTGCTTTTATTTGTAGAGAACGTTTGTTACGTTATATTGTTATTTGTTGCTGACGTTTAATCTATATATATAAAACTCAAAGGTGACTGATATAGTGATCTATCAACGCACAGCCCAAACCACTGGACGTATCGGGCTGAAATTTGGCATGCAGGTAGATGTCAAAACGTAGGCGTCCCCTAAGAAAGGATTTCCCGAAATTCTTGCGGGAACGGGGAAAAACGGGGATGCACGTACAAAGTCGTGGGCGGAAGCTAGTGTTAAAATAAAATGTTTGATACATAATTAAGATATTAATAACCGTATAAGTATAATATGTTTTTACTATATTCTTGTTTGAAATTATATACAAAGACTTACTTCTACTAATACTTCTCCTAATAATAATCCTACTTCCAAACTAGAGATGCATAACTTTTCGTCAAATATAGACGTAAAAGCCAAACGTTTGACATGCGAATGATAACAAAATTTCCGTGAAACTTGTTACTGTAAACTTCGTCTGCAATTAATGTTTACAGGTTTGAGAACGTATTTAGTTGCTAACAACATAATAAGTATTTTGAGTTTTCGGAACTTCTGACGGGAAGTTGGTAACATTTCAGAACTAAAATAAAACTATAGTATTTAATTATATAAAGTTTCCTTTATGAACGCGCGCGAGGTACGTTTTAAGATTTTCTTTGAAATTATTAAAGTTATTTCGAACAATGTTAATTAATGTTTGAAAAATTGAAGTACAACTTACAGTTACATTTTTTTATTGTTTACACCAATCCTACTAATAATACATATTATAAAAACGAAAGTTTGTGAGGATGTGTATGTGATTGTTACTCTTTCACGCAAATACTACTGAACCGATTACAATGAAATTTAGCACACATATAGAGGGTAACTTGGATTAACACATGGTTTAATCTCGGAAATCCCACGGAACTATGCGGGTTTTTCTTTAAAAAGGCGGGCGAAGCCGCGGGTGGAAATTGTATTCTTTCTTCTTTAATGTTATAGTAGAGATGTGGAAGGAACGCAATGTTTAATTATCAATTGATGTATTTTATATTATTATACGTAATGCCAGTAAAGGTCTAATAAAGCTTTAATTTTAATTAATTACTCGTGAAGAACTAAACGCATATTTCGCTTTATTTTAAAAACAAGAAATATTAATAATATCTTTACCATTAAATCATTGATTTATTATTCTAAACCACTACTCGCAATATGAATTCCACGAAGTTTAGATTGCCAATATAAAAATAATTTATACCAACTATTTATTTTCAATATGAAAAGCAATAATTCTGCGAACATTCTAAATCATAATTCCCAGTATTTTCTCTTCAGTCTATTTATACCTAACAGCCAATTAAGTAGAAGCACATAGAGAGCCTTAGCGAAGCAATAAGCTATTATAATTGGTACATCATTATCGACAACAGATCTAATCATATTTAAGCTGCTTATCCGAATAAAACAACGGCACAACAAAGACGAAGGGCTGGGTTCGCTTTGAAAGAGCTTGGTTTTCAGAGGACTGACTTCTCAAAGAAACGGAACAAAAGGGGCCCGTACTATGAACCCTGAGGGACAACCATTCAGAGAGTCACAATCACAAGCTTTTGCTTTGGTGTTTGATTTTCACTTCTGTCATTACGCGAATTTGGTATGTTTTCGAGTTTGGACTTTTGAGAGTTTGGAAAAGACTTATTTAGGTTAGCGGATGGATGTTGCTATGAATAGATCTATTATTTATTCTGTTCTTGTATATCCATACTAATATTATAAATGCGAAAGTAACTCTGTCTGTCTGTCTGTCTGTTACTTAATCACGCCTAAACTACTGAACCAATTTGCATGAAATTTGGTATGGAGATATTTTGATACTCGAGAAAGGACATAGGCTACCTTTTATTGCGAAATATGTACCACGGGCGAAGCCGGGGCGGACCACTAGTTGTAAATATATTTATTCATGTATATCTTTTGTCTTTTGTTTACAATAATAATATTTGTTATTTCTTTTGCTAGACAAATGAATAGACAGATTAGCAGAGTGATAATAACTTTTAAACTTTCTTTACACTACATACCTACATTTTAAGTTAAGATTTGATTAGATAATTTTGATTGTAGAGATACTCTACATCCAACGCAAAACATTAAATTCAGAATAAATATGTAAAACACGTATCATAGTAAAACCGAGGCAATAAATAAAAACCATTAAACCAAGCGCATTCGGCACAGGGCAATTAAATTCAGACGCACCATTGTCACCGTTCGCTTTAAGCGCTCATAAAAATTACAATATGTTCGAGTTTTATTAAACACGAAAGTAATACTGGAGTTTCATTAGGTCTTTTAGATATTAATCTGTGGATTGCTGTGTACATTTTTGTTCGGTCAAGTTATGTCGACTTATATAGCCGTCATTAAACAGTAATGTTGTGAAATGATAGTTTGTCATGAAATACGAAATATGGTGGCTACATTTTTACGTTTTATATAATTTTTGGCTGCTATTTTGGGCTATGCTTTCATTGTCATGTTTAGCAACTTAATCTTTTTAAGATATAAATTATTCCTTATGTGTTAAAAAAGTACCTAAAATAAATAAAGTATTTGTATCTATTTTAATCATTGTTTTTGGTCGATAGTTTCAACATCATTTTGTGAAATAAAACCTTTTTAAGATGATGAAGATATAAATTATTGTTAATAATAATTATGTGTTAAAAATGCAAACAAATAAATGAAGCATTCCTATCTATTTTAACAGCTAACGTGCAGTTGACCGTTAGACTGATTAGCTGATTATATTTGAAATTCACATCACAATTTGCACATTTAATGTTCCAATGAACTCTAATTATAGTTAAATTTAACTATGTACGTGATAACACTTTGGGGATTTATTTGGAATTTGCAGAATTGAATCGACCATTTTATAATGTATTTTTTTACTTGTAACAAATTTTATTGTGAAAATGATTTGTTAAATATGTATTTATTTACCAAAACATTTATCTTTTGCAAAAAACTTGCGGCTGCTTTGTAACACATTTAAAAGAATATCTGTAAAATATGTAGTATGAAAATGAGTATTTTTTTGTATAATAATAAATTTGATTTGTATTTACTTCAAATTTACTATTTTATAATTTGGTGCAAATATTATTAGTACTTATTTTATTAAAAGAACCAATGCACTTGAAAATTTTGTCTGATTTTTAGTTAATAGTTTAGATTCGATGTAGAGTAGTTTAAAATATTCAAGCTTCTGCATATTTACAATTTTACCACATATTTTAATATTGTGATTCGTAAAATTGTCTGAGACAAAGAAGTGACAAACACACATACATAAATGCTTAAAAATATTTAATTTAACAGGCATACAGGCCTACACTATATTTTATAAGCCTAAGGTAATAAACAGGTATTTTTGCAAAATTTAAGAACATATTCATGATAAAATTAACAATTACTAAAACTAATATAATATTTCAAATATAACATAATTACAAATATGACTGGTATTAGTCACATACTCTGAACACCACGTATAACATAAAATTCTCAACTCACTACATTAAATACATATTAACATAGCGCTCTGAACGCAACACTGCAATTAAACTACACACACGAAAGATTCATTAAAACATCTCAAATCATTAAAATGTAAACACATGTACATACGTCTTAAGATTACATACAAACTTCAAAGATCGCGTTAACGCGTTTGATTATGTAGCGGATCGCGTAACCGTAGCGCTACGTCTACGCGCGGCGAGCCCCGTAACTCGACTGCCCGTTACTATAGCAGCAGACGGCTACGAGCTAAAGCTACGGTTGTATATATTATGTCAACGCTCAAGCGGTGAAATATTCGCGGCAAACAGTCAAGGATTTTGATTGAGGAAGATGTTTTTGGTGAATTCGTAGAATAACCGATATGATGTATGGAAAAGAATACATGAAATATTTAGACGTAGCCACAAAAACAGGAGGCTTTTTCTTTTTCTATACTGCGTATCTTATAAGTAATTGTTTTTATATTGCACAATTTATTTGATTTGACAAAAGCATCTAACGGAGATTCATTTTCCTTGATGAAAATACATTAAAAACTGTCATATTTAAAAGTTCAACAGTATAATGATTCAAAAGCTCTATTAGAAGAGTATGTTAGAATTATAGACCGTATGTAGAGTTTGAAATTTCCTAGTACAAATATATCACAGAATGTATAATTTATGTGTATATTTATCAATGACACTATCTTAACATTGAAATTGAATTATTAATTTTGACTCAACTCAATTTCTTTATAAATTTTCCACCAACCATATTCATTTTGCTCTACTTCTACCTACCTTCCCCTAAAAATATGTTCTAAATAAAGATGGAGGTCAGTAAGACAATACATTTTCACGGAACTATTTACGTAATCTTTACGTAGGTACAGATGGTTGACAAGACCCTCATCCAACCCGACCCAAGCCGGAGGCATATTCATGCTTTTGTTAGCGTATGATTATTCCCTTCACATGTTAGGATTTCTCTTTAGCCGGGTTATAGTTATACGTGTGTATTATAGGTGTGTATAGGGTGTGCAAAATAAATGTTTATTCGGTAAATCAAAGGAGCCTTCTACACTTACCTTGTGTAAATTTTAGAAAATTATGTTAATGTTTCATATAATTAAGTTATCTAA
Organism: Colias croceus; assembly: GCF_905220415.1. Taxonomy (NCBI): domain Eukaryota; kingdom Metazoa; phylum Arthropoda; class Insecta; order Lepidoptera; family Pieridae; genus Colias; species Colias croceus. Next base: position 8,165,178 of record NC_059550.1, on the reverse strand, counting down.
ATTATATGTTACAGATGTGGTTTTATAAAGGACGTAGGAAAAAAAATCATTGCAAGCAAGCAACTTCATTTTGCATAATGTTTTTGATAATTTTTCTCAACCGATTTCGAAAATTCTAATGAAACAATCGACTGGCCGGTTCTCTTGGTTGGCAGTGGCCATAGAACGTATAAAGAGAGGTTGTGGCCCTGCTTTCCAAGCCAGAGGTCGTGGGTTCGATCCCCACCCGGGGCAAATATTTGTGTGATGAAGATAGATTTTTGCTCTGTATCTGGGTGTTAATTATCTATATAAGTATTCTAAAGTAACAATTCGACGTCAAATTACAACCCTATGACAGATGTACCGACAAATGACTTGTTCATAATTAATGAACCCGATACAATTCTATCAGGTATCACTTAAATATGCATTAAACCTTCACTTGATTGCTTTATTAAGGATTTGGTAAACAATTAATATTTTATAAGATATAAGGTGAGTTTATACAGTTCTTAGAAATTAAAAAAAAATATGAGCTTTTCGTAGTAGTAGGTAATTAAACTGAGATAACAGGATTACGATGATTTCCTTTAAGGTCATATGCTGGTAGTTTGTCATATTGCAAATTTATTCTTGCTTATCGATATATCTTGCTTTCGAACAATAACAGTAAAAACCAACGACTAAATATAGGGAGTACAAAAAATTAGTTCAAGTAATTCTAGTTCGTATATCATCATCAGCCCATATACGTTCCCACTGCTGGGACACGGGCCTCCTATGAGGGTACAGGCCATAATCCACCGCGCTGGCCAAGTGCGTGTTGGCGGATGACACATGTCGTCGAACTTTTTAATTCTTCGACATGTCGGTTTCCTCACGATGTTTTCCTTCACCGTTCGAGCAGTGGTGATGTTACAACATGCGCAGATAAATTGAAAAATCAATTTAATTCGTGCGCGCTTGCCTGGTCTCGAACCCCGGACTTATCGATTCGAAGTCCGAGGTCTCACCACTGAGCCACCACTGCTCCAGTTCGTATAATAAAATATTATTGTATTGGACAAAATAATCATATTTTGCTGTATTCAGTATTTGATAAAAAAGCTCACGGTCTATGTTGTATAGCCATTTAAGTCGCCGCAAAAAGCGTAAAATGACCATTCAAACAATCTGTTACTACAATACATACCAACATACAGAAGCTCATAATAAATAACAACTAATTAATATCACAATTAGTAAACAAATAAGTGCACCATATTTTTATTCCAGCTAGTGTAGGCGGCGCCCACATCACGACCTACGTAACAAAGTATAAGGTGACGAGTATTTCTTAGCAATTATTATTCATTCTTTCGTAAAATAACTTCTATTTCGCGTAGGCGATTATCTGGAAAGAAAATAAATGTTTACATTGAATAGATAGAGTATGGTGAAATGATTGGATGAATTTATGAAAAACTAGCTGTGCTTCGCGGTTTCACACGCGTGGCTCCGCTCATCTTGGCCTTAACGTAATAACTTATAGCCTTCTTCGATAAATGGGCTATATAACACCGAAATAATTTTTCAAATTGCACCAGTAGTTCCTGAGATTAGCGCGTTCAAACAAACAAACAAACTCTTCAGCTAATATTAGTATAGATACATATATTTTTGCCACCATATAGGTTTGTACCATATAGGTTTGTCTTTATTTTATTCCGCTCTATAAACACATAATTCTTTACAATACAATACTTTTTAAAATACACGAGTGAAGCAACGGTTAAAAACTAGTAATAAAAAAAACACGAAATATCCGACAATTTAAATTCAATTCAAATAATACGTGCTTAAGAGTGTCTTTTTGATAATTTCTTTTTACACTCGGATAATAAAAACGGTACACTGCCTTGGTTCGTAGCCAAGTAAGCCGTGATGTCAACTGCACTAAAAGTAATTTTATTCTTAGCTTAGCCCTCATATTAGCAGATAAGGGAGTTAAGATTCTTGGTTTATGTCGAATTTGCAAGCTATTTAAGGTTTTAAATAGATAATATATATATAATAAATGAATGTTTGAGTTTGAGTTTGAGTTTGATAAGAGGATAGAGGATATTTGAATAATAGGTAAAGAGTTTGTTTGTAAAGAAAAGTAGCTGTTTTTTATGCTAACAGCATAAGCCAATATCCATTAATATAAGTCTGTCTGTTAGTACGACTGAACCGTAAAATAGATTTGAATCAATTTGACTGATATAATTTTATAATGGCTACATACATTGAATCTTAGAAAGAGAAGGTATAGTCACAAAAACTATATCAGAGTGAGATCGGTAAACTAAAAAGAATATTTGGTGACCATGAAGGCCACAGGAGCATGTACGACGCTTACAAATAGCCTGTATTTATTAAAGGCAAAGTACCAAATACATCGACAATATTTAAAACTAAAAAGTCACCGCTATCCGCAAACGCTGCAACAAAATTCAGTGCACACAGTCTATCCATGCATCTTTTCCCGATAGAGACAATAAATTGTATCGCCAGTGCAAACAGATTAACTCCGAAAGAAAAACTATTATCGTTACAGCTTCAATTAAGTACACCAAAGTTAAATGAAGTCTAGAAGTTTCGATTTAAACTTAGTTCACTTGGACACCGCATTCTTTACCGGTTCTCTCAGTCTTGGCTAAATTGAACTCGATTTAAGAATTGTTTTAGTGGGCGATTGTGTGATCAATTAAGTAAAGAGCTAAATTAATTATTATTAGCATTAATTACCACACATTACTACAAGCATGGCAAATTAAGTAAATTAATTAAGTTTTAAATTAACAATTTGCAAAAGTACATAAACTTTATGAATATTTATTACTAGCTGTGCTCCGCGGTTTCACCCGCATTGATCCATTTCTGTTGGTCTTAGCGTGATGATATACGTATAGCCTTCCTCCATAAATGGGCTATCTAACACTGAAGGAATTTTTCAAATCGGACCAGTAGTTCCTGAGATTAGCGCGTTCAAACAAATTATTCAGCTTTTTAATATTAGAATTGATATGCCATGCGCATCTAAAACTATTTTTAAGACACAGATAATCTACAACTTAATTATATTTTACTTGCAATTTACTGGAAAAGCTACACGAGGTTTTAATTATTGTTATTCGTTTGTCAACAATCTATACATAAAGTACTCATTTCACAATTAAGTGTGATACCAGGACAAGCTAGGTATTAAACACAATATTGACACTACATAATATACCTAATATTATAACAGTTCTATACAACTATTGAACACGACAGACTACAATATGGTTTAATTCGGCGTCACAATAGTCGTTATCAATTCAATTGACTGATGTAATTTGCATGGCATATAGAACATAATAGGTTATTAATTAAGATTTGGGACGACACGCTACCGGTAATGTAGGCTTTCCGGGAAAATTATACGTATAAATGGACAAAAACATTCAGGAGTACAATTTGAGTGACAAATAATGTCTTCATGTTAATATAGAAAAAGGTTGAGATATAAAGGTAAATAACAACTTTTAAAGGAGAAATCCTTTAAAGTTATTATTCGAAAACGATTTAAATTATTCTCCTTTGATGACTCATTTTTTGGATTTAAATGATTCTAAGGCTTATCCTGAACTAGCTGCTCCGCGCGGTTTCAACCCCGTGCTTATATTCTTCCTCGATAAATGAGGTATCTAACACCGAAAGAATTTTTCAAATCGGACCAAAATTAGCGCGTTCAAACTAACAAACTCTTCAGCTTTATAATATAAAGTATATAAAAATTATGGTAAAGTCATTTATTGAAATGGAAACAAAAGCATTAGTTTTTTAGAAACAGATCGAATTATCATATTATTTAGTCGTATTTTGTTGCTAATAAATATAGTTTCACAATATCTTTGTGGAGGCTGAAATAATAAATTTACATATTATATATTTCAACCACGTTATCTAGCAGAAAATTATATTTGATTTACAAATAAAATATATTCAAACTATAACTCATCTGAAGCTATAATAACAATTTAAATTATTCATATCATCACGAACTAATAACCATGAAAACCGTTTAACGCATGAGTAAACAAAATATAAACTCAATTGTATCAGTAGTTATTGCTAAATACCACATTTTTCAAAGTCATTAATTCGCCCACTAAGCTGTTATTCAATACCACAGTTCCATGATTGGTTTTCACGCAAATCTAAACCTTATGCTACGACAATAAGTTTCAATTTTCGCTCAGTGCTATAAAGTAGAATGTACTAACCCACGCTAAGCGCAATTGACAAAGACCTTGAGTGATTTTCTAATAAAGGCTCAACTTTGAATGGTTTTGCATTCACGTGTAGGTGTGACCTGCTTATCATGACCTTAGGTCAGGTCAAACTAAACAATTATGAGTATTATATAACCGTGATTAATGTACATGCTAATAAAATGTTACTGATACAGAAAGTTATTGTAAAACACGATATGTAACTTTTCATTTTACCTGAAATAAATAATACTGATGAGGTTTTTTTTTCTGTTAATCTTGCTTCGTTACATCTTTTAACTTTCAATTAGTGACATAGGTAAATCGGCTGTAGTCTATAGACTACAATCTACTGAAGTTCAAAATATGTTTTGAAAAGAAGAAAAGAAACATAGAATAATTAATGAAATGATATCAGGACCTTATTGTAATATTTTAGAGTATATAAATTGGCATAATTAAAATTCTTGTAAGATTAACATAAATAAAAATAAAATAGTTATTTCTTTGATTTGTTAATATCCTATCTTAAATAGTATTTCGGCGTTACAAATATGAACTTAATTTTATTTCTTCATTACTATAATTTAGAAAACCGTCATACATTTTCACATGTTAACTATTTAAAACCCGTGTTTCCCTTTATTTACCTCTACGAACTCATCTCAACTGATGTGGTGTCACTATGGACCGTGCGCCGGTTGCTAGGCAACGGCACGTAGGTGAAATTAGAAAATTTCACCCTTTGAAACAAATTGCTAACATACCAATTAAATAACGTGTTACAGCTTTTAGCAAGATGTCGGAGTGTTTTATGCTTATTTATTTTTGTGGTATTTTTTTTAATGCTCACTAATATAACTGTTATTGGTTGTATAATTAGAAATATACTTATTAAACGGTATGACGTCCTTTAAGGACGCTGTCACAAATCTGCGTTACTCAAATTTAGGTATCTAACGTCGCCACGTGGGTCGCGGGAACATCACGCTCACGTAAACATAGCGCATTCCATTTTATAGACCATCTTCATACTTGATATTATTTTTTTTTTATATTTTTATTGAAATTGATTCCAGAAGATTACTGGGAACTTTAAAAATTCATTTTGTTACTTTTATTAGTAGGTACGATCCTTATAAGTATTTTAGTGTATTCAACCAACTTAAAAAAGTGTGACTATTTTACAACAATTTGAATATGAATTGTATTATTGTATACAATATCGAAGCTTTTTAAGAAATTTATAAAATACTTTTTTAAGAATTATTATCATACATAATATTATGTTACCGGCAATATATTAAACCCGGCATTGTATGCAATTCTTAGTAAATGTATGTTATTCCGAGAAACAGTCGGAATGAAATAAATTAAATTCGTTACCACACATTCACATTACCTATATCTTTAAATCTGAACTTTTCCTAAGTAGCAAACACATTTACAAATGTGGGTGGTTTTTGGGGTAGCTATTAACCAATATGAGGTCAAAACTAAAATCCAAGATGGCGCCGACGAAAATTTGAAATCTTTTCGTCATGGGTGTCATTTTCAAGGAGTTGGAGTAGCTATTAATCAATATGAGGTCAAATCTAAAATCCAAAATGGCGCCGACGACAATTTGACATCATTTCGTCACGGGTGTCATTTTCATGGTTATTGGGGTAGCTATTAACGAATATGAGGTCAAAAGTAAAATCCAAGATGGCGCCGACGAAAATTTTACATCTTTTCGACATGGGTGTCATTTTCATGGTTTTTGGGGTAGCTATTAACCAATATGAGGTCAAAACTGAAATCCAAGATGGCGCCGAGGAAAATTTTACATCTTTTCGTCATGGGTGTCATTTTCATGGTTTTTGGGGTAGCTATTAACGAATATGAGGTCAAAACTAAAATCCAAGATGACGCCGACAAAAATTTTACATATTTTCGTCATGGGTGTCATTTTCATGGTTATTGGGGTATCTATTAACCAATATGAGGTCAAAACTAAAATCCAAGATGGCGCCGACGAAAATTTTACATCTTTTCGACACGGGTGTCATTTTCATGGTTTTTGGGGTAGCTATTAACCAACATGAGGTCAAAACTAAAATCGAAGATGGTGTCGACGAAACTTTTACATCTTTTCGGCATGGGTGTCATTTTCAAGGTTTTTGAGACAGCTATTACCAAATCCCCAATGTAACCGTCGATAATTAGGTATATTTTTCTTACTCCTTTAAAGTAAACTTAAATAAAATAACAAAAACGTTAACAACCACATTTTTGTAGAAAGTCTTAAAAAAAAACAATTTTAAAGAACATTGAAATGCATATTTAGAAATTTAATATAAAACGCAACTCTGTGGCAATCATGTTAATATTCTGACAGATATTATTAACTTTAAATATATTCTTTAAATATATTCGCTAAACTTTATTTAAAATAAAGTTTATCTAAAACATTTAAACGAAGAGAATAAAATAAAAAAGAACGTGTGTGCCGAGAAAACGAGTCAGGAGTGAAACTTCTTTGGCGAGATTCATAGATACCAAAATCGCCGCCTTGCTCCATAACGCGAAAGTATTACCATGACGCGATCTTGAAATTCGACGACCATCTTGGATTTTAGTTTTGACCTCATATTCGTTAATAGCTACCCCAAAAACCATGAAACTGACACCCATCACGAAAAATGTCAAATTTTCGTCAGTGCCATCTTGGATTATAGTTTTGACCTCATATTCGTTAATAGCTACCCCAAAAACCATGATAATGACACCCATGACGAAAAGATGTAAAATTTTTGTCGGCGCCATCTTGGATTTTAGTTTTGACCTCATATTCGTTAATAGATACCCCAAAAACCATGAAAATGACACCCATGACGAAAAGATGTAAAATTTTCGTCGGCGCCATCTTGGATTTCAGTTTTGACCTCATATTGGTTAATAGCTACCCCAAAAACCATGAAAATGACACCCATGACGAAAAGATGTAAAATTTTTGTCGGCGCCATCTTGGATTATAGTTTTGACCTCATATTCGTTAATAGCTACCCCAAAAACCATGAAAATGACACCCATGACGAAAAGATGTAAAGTTTTCGTCGGCGCCATCTTGGATTATAATTTTGACCTCATATTCGTTAATAGCTACCCCAAAAACCATGAAAATGACACCCATCACGAAAAAAAGTCAAATTTTCGTCAGCGCCATCTTGGATTATAGTTTTGACCCATTATTCGTTAATAGCTACCCCAAAAACCATGAAAATGACAACCATTACGAAAATATGTAAAATTTTTCGTCGGCGCCATCTTGGATTTTAGTTTTGACCTCATATTGGTTAATAGCTACCCCAAAAACCATGAAAATGACACCCATGACGAAAAGATGTACAATTTTCGTCGGCGCCAGCTTGGATTTCAGTTTTGACCTCATATTCGGTAATAGCTACCCCAAAAACTATGAAAATGACACCCATCGCGAAAAAAAGCCAAATTTTCGTCGACGCCATCTTGAATTGTTTTACCCCACCAATCTATTCAACAACCCATAAAAAAGAGGATCTCAGACAAGGTAATTTTTAAAACATAATTTTAAATTACAAATAATTGGAATATGAAACTTATACAGTTTACTCTTATAAAGTATCAAATATTTCAAATCACGAAAAAGACAGTGCACGCACAATAATCTTTTTTATTTCGTTTTTATTTTTGGCACGAGGAGCGATACACCCGTCCTTCCAAGAGCGCTTCTGAGCGCGGTCTGACGAACCGCGAGAACAAAATGTATGAAGAAATCGACAAGTATTTTTAATTTAGCTCATTATTGACATAAAATTTTGATTTAGATTCATAAAAATTACACCATATATAAAGGACTATATATCCCTCAATAAGATATAGTTAAGAAGATAGATTAGGTTCTTAATTTTTCTAAAATGGTACCGTTTTAGACCCCATTTTTTTGCATTTTATGCGTTTATTGTGATGGAAAAAACGTATTTCAGCGACAATTTTGTATGACGTCGTACAATTTTTATAAGATGAATAGTTCAGGATACATCGCCCATTTTTGCAAGTGACTACTATCAAGCTGATTTTCCGTTTGTAGCTTTATTTTGATGAGACACCGAATAATTTCGTGTACGAAACTCTCGATTGTGGTAGCTAACAGAGATAACAAGGATAAAATTTTTTGATTTGATGGTTCTCAAATATTTATTACGCAATTTGTAGGACAATATGTCTGTTGAATTATATAAACATTAACTAAGTGAAAACAAAAAAATCAGCTTGTTAGTAATCATTTATGATGACCTCGTTATCGATACACTTTGGAAAGGGGGACTCTTTGAACAAACCATAGATTTTGTAGGACAAATATTTTTTCGAATAATTTAGGTAATTATCTTGAGATTGAACAAAAAAAAATTCATTCAGTTAGTTATAAATATTTGAGAACCATCAAATCAAAAATTTTTATCCTTGTTATCTCTGTTAGCTACCACAATCGAGACTTTCGTACACGAAATTATTGGGCGTCTCATCAAAATAAAGCTACAAACGGAAAATTAGCATGATAGTAGTCACTTGCAAAAATGGGCGATGTATCCTGAACTAGAACGTAGAGCTGAATATATTATCTTTAAATTAAGATATTACTATGTTCTCACGTGTAATTGCTTTAAGTTAAAATGGTACCGAAAAACAGCGTGTTTTTGTAAAAATACGTTATAGCGTCCTTAATTAATAATGTTATAGTCTTTGTTATTTCTTAAAAAGTCTGTTAAATACTTCTAACATAATCAATAGACAAACAAATATATCTTATACACACAAATATAAATATAAAGTGTAACTCACGTTAACAAATTCACGTTTTTTGTAAGTAAACAAAAATGATTCCGAATCAAATCAACAAATCACGGTTTAAACATCACAACTAACAAAGACTTGAATATATTTCAAATCCTTTGAACTTTAAATTAAACTTCAATTTTAGTTCAAAGCTGAATACGGAGATATGGCGTAATGAATTCTCATATAATGACATTTTAGTTTCTATACAGCTCGGAAACGTGTGGAAATGATAATATTTTAAGCTGGAATATGGTTTGATTAAACCAGCAAGTGTCTCGTTTACAAAGAGTTTATGGTATTACATTTGCAGGTGAAGTTAATATGGCACCTGGATTATGGAATAAGATAGGGTTTTTAGTATTACGTTATATGGATAAATTCAGAACAGAAAATTCTGAAAAAAACATCTTTTATGATGAAAATTGTGGGGATAAATACTTAATATCAATTTTTTATTTGAAGATATAAAAAACAAAAATTAAAAAAAATAAAAAAGGTTTTAGCAGAGCGTGGTTTCGATCCACGGACCTCTGGGTTATGGGCCCAGCACGCTTCCACTGCGCCACTCTGCTCTTCTATTGCAGTGTCGAAATTACCGTAGTAAAGCTGAACTTCATCATATGAGCTAATGTGAACCATTATTGCGTCATCTTCGTAACGTGACTCACATGTGCGTGTAACAAATTATTATCATAGATTGGCCAATATAATAAAAAAATTTCTCACATTTATATTAATTATAAAAAAAATAATCGTAATATTTTGCTATAGGTAGGTACATATTATTAGGCATTTTGTATGAACCGCTAGCCGCTCCCTTCGGCTTCGCTCTGGTTGGCCACTTGCAAAATACCTACTAATTTATGTTACTTATTAAAGTTGTAGTTTTTGAGGTAAACCATAACAAACAAATCTATAATAGAATCTAGAAGTAGAGATTAGACAATGAACTTTTAGACGGTTTTTAAACTTAATACCTATTACCCTTTTTATCTGACATGAATAATTCATAATTTTAAAATCAATGAAGAAACATGTTTGTTTTCATACACGAGGTTAACCAACCAGACCCATAAATACATCCCCCATTACGGCAAAATTAAAATGACCGCCTGATTTCCGTTAAAAAAACATGGACCAAAATGTAATGGAGAGAAGATTTATCCCCATATCCCGGTTCATAGGAGAATGTGAATATATTGTACAGGCTTTAATTATAAGTAATGCGAGGTAATCCTCTTGTATCTGAAATTTTGTCGAGGATAAAACTCGTGTCACTTCTAGTTGTGCAAGGTAGGTATGTGTTATTACTACCGTACGTAGAATGGACGTTTTCAAATCTATATTTTATTTATATTATAAAGCTTTATAATATTATCTATTTTTAATATTATAAAGCTGAAGAGTTTGTTTGTTTGTTTGAACGCGCTAATCTCAGGATCTACTGGTCCGATTTGAAAACTTCTTTAGGTGTTAGATAGCCCAGTTATCGAGGAAGGCTATACGCTATAGGTACTATCATCACGCCAAGACATATAAGACCAACAGGAGCGGAGCAATGCGTTCAATACCGCGGGGCACAGCTAGTATATAATATATAGACTTTAACAACATAGATGCTATTGAGGATTTGAAGAATATTAATTCTAATGATTCTGGGTAAGAAATATTATCAGTCTCAGTAAACTTATAGTACATATAGAGTCCAGTATTACTTGACCTCTTCATACTTACCACTAATAACCTATCATTGAGAGGGAAATGGTTCATGCTCGACTAGATAAATCATGTCCAATTTAACTTGATCCCCACAGAACCCTATTTGCAACAGACACGAGGAACAAATTGAGGTCTTTGTAAAATGGTTCATGAAATCAGTGGTTTGGAAGAGCATGATAAGTAAACTGCGTTATGGATAGCTTATGGAATCGAAATTAATTTAGTTCAGTTACGGGAACTTCGGCTTTAATACGAGTGAATTAAAAACTACAATTGTCTGGATTTTCTTTCAATAATGTCGTGAAAAGCGAAAGAATTCGTGTCGTCTGTTACTTTTTCATTGTTAGCTTTAATGGGATTGTAAATGTTCATACGGTTAAACTGCATTGTTATCCGCAAATGCATTTACATAATAAGGTTTTTATTTCGATTATTAGAGGAAAACGTTCGTATTTTGTTAAATACTAGATAGATTTTTCTAGTTGTTTTGATATTTGGATACTAATAAACATTTTCTGGATTCTGAATATGTTTTCAGTAAGATGGTATTTAGAAGTTATGTTAGTATGTATTAGTAGTCGTCATGTTTTCGTATTTCTTGTTTATCTGGTTTTTAACTGAAATGAAAGTAGAGAGAAGTTTATTTTTTTATAAGAGAGATTTCAATATAAATGTTATAGCTTTAGATCTCGGCAGGACACCTGTTGTTGACGAACCAGGTAAATATAAATCCTATGTGTATACTTATGAGTTATTAACAAATATCCTATTCTAAAATAAAAACGTTTCTACAAAAAAATAAAGCACAGTTAAAACTATTTGTGTATGAATGATTAAACCAATTAAGGGGAGATTTTTTCCGTATTTAATTCTAATACATGTTTGATACTCTGAGAGGGTTATCGTATGGAGGCTTTTCCAGTTATAGCGGTGATTAGAGAGCAGAGCGGATTCAACAACGGTTTCATATATAGCCCTATCAATATATTTACCTTGTGCTTCTTTATCGTAGTTTTGCTCGTCACAAGAAACTTGTAATTAAATATTTCTGATAACATTTCTTAAATAAGCTGTAATATTCCAATAACCAAAATAAAATAGATATTTAACACCAATACAATATTCTAAGACAATTTAAGCAAGCAAATATACCATACAAAAAATATACCACACATATAGAAAAACTACCATTGTATCTCACTACATTCCTTCTCGCTCCTCTCATGTCCTCACGTGTAAAATCCCTCAAAGCCCATCCCTCGTGTCTGTCCGCTAATAGGACGGCAGAATTTACATAACCCTCAATTACAGCTGGATTTAAAGTGTCCGTCAAAACGGAATAAAACCGAGGACGTAACGAGTCAAGTTAAAACTTTCCGGAGGTAGTGGATTGCAATGTACATTTTAACAGACTTTAAATGAAGGGAGGTTTTATTCATATCGATGATATGATTGAAAAAATAACTATTAGGCATTAGATAGATCTCATACAGGAGGAAAAATGCAATCATTCAGTAGGGAAGGTAAATATTAAATATCTATTTATCCTATTATTTTTTATCGACAGATACTTAAGGACCTAACAGTTTATCTCATAATATAATCGTGCATGAAAAACAAAGGTCGTTATGAATTTTTTACATGACATAAATTCAGGAACTCACACTTCATAGTCAATAAAAATCGTCTTCTATAGGCAGTGGATGTGACAGTACAAATCTAGCCTTACATGATACATACCAAATACAAGAATACATTAGCCACGGCATTATTTGGCAAGCAAATATTTGCTACAATTTGTCCAGCAGCTGAGTTAGGAATTACCTAGATTAGCATATTGATTGTTTACAGACGTGTCTGACCCCCAGGGGGCTCGACAGTGGGACTACTAGATTTGCTTTGAATGTAGGTGACAATGTATGTGAATGTGTATGTGATTTCATCTTAATTTTATTAGAACTTCATACATCTTTGGATACATCATACAAGTGTTCAGAACCCAAATGATGATTTACAGGAATCAATCGAAACTTCTAATACATTATATGTTTTTAATAATGATGATTATGATGATAACTAACTGCATCTATATATTCTATAGAATTTATGATAAAAGTTGCAGGGATTATTTTATGCATTTGTCATTTAAAGTTTAATAATTAGTACCTATAAATGTGCAGGTAATACACAAATCGTTCCAAATTAAAATATTAACAACGAACTCCGTCTTTAAATTCCTAGGAAAGAATTTTGCAATTAAAGAATGTACGATATTATAAACACCCATGTGTTTAGGAAACACAAGCAGAAAATAAAGGTATAGTGCTCCAAAACAGTCTCGATCCAAGCAACATCAATTTCCAAAGAGCCTAATGTAATTTGTTAGCACGTCAATCATACGAGACGCAGGTGTGAAGCACTTACAAAGATCTTTTACCAGAACATTCACTAGGCTCCGATGTTGGCTCCGATGCACTCACAATTTTGCTAACACCATTATTCCTTCACGTTTTGGGTATTATAACCTCTAATGGACGTGTCAAGTTCCATCTTGAATTTATTTTGATATTCTTTGGTATCATTTTCTGTTCGGTTTGCAGTTTACACTATGTTAGTTACGCCTCTATAATTCGTGTTTTGTAAAGGCGTTGGTGTATCATTATTAATTATATTTAGTTAATCAATTTCAGTTTTATTATTATCAGCATCATCATCTAGATTCTAGAATGATGCTTACATTAAAAAGCTTAAAACAGGAAATTCTACAAAGTGACCAAACATAGTTAAATAATTCATATCGTGAAATTAGGTTCAGGAGTTTCACATAATATTTTTACCTTCCCTCACAATTTAAAAAAGCTACAAATCATAAAAATCTGATCATTTCATAATTATCCTGTCTGCTAAAGGATTTATACATTCATGATGTATGGTCCGCATATTATCACCTACGGTAATTGCATTTCTACACCTGAATTATTGCCTAGGACCTAGGTTATGCAGACGGTATTGTCTGGGGCCATGTTTACGGTAGAATGTTCTAGCAAATATTGGATGTTTTCATGTTATCTGTGTTTCGTTACTTAAACGTGTGTTTGCTTTATAACGTTTTGAACAATTAAATTTAGAATAAGATGCGGTTTATGCGACTTTGATAAAAATAAGATATTATTGATGTAAAAGAAAAAATTACGCATTTGAATGGAGTTTAAGCGTCGGTAAAGCGAGATTTTATCATCTAACTGAATCCAAATATTTATTTCCAGGATAATATTATTTTATTGTCATTTTTGTCAAGAGAATCAAACCTAATTAATAATTTATTGACTGAAGCGAGTGAAGCTTTGATTCGATTATATCGGTTTGTGTGTTTTTAACTTTGTTTAACAAACTTCAAATAGAAAATGTATAGAGCTATTTCGTGTAGAACCTATTACGTCTCATTCTTTGTTGTATATAAATCAATAGTTATGGAGAATTAGGATAGTAGTTATAGTTCACGCAAAGAAAACCTCTGCTAGTAAATAGTCAAAGTATATTCTCGGATCAAACTACCACAAGACGTACGTCACAATACTTCACGACTCACGAAAGAGTAACGTCTATCGCCTTTTCACTAGTAAGTTTTGCAAATCTAAGCAAAGTTCTCACTTCCTCGATATTCGCAATTTATTTAAGTCCTGATAAATTGCCCCGGAACACGGATGCAATGTTCCCGCAATCCAAATTGCAATTTTATCGTTGGTTTTGATCAAAAACACATTTGAATGATTTATTTCTTTTACTTTGCTTCCTTAATACAATGTTCGGAATGTAACAATCATTGTTTTAAATGTTTATTGCAGATAAGATTTCTTATGTCCCATTGTGGGTATGGTCAATGCTTTTTTGGTTCTTTGATCGATTTTCTTTGCAGGAAAGCAGCTTTTTGTCGTGCTGTACAAGATCTTTTTTGTTTAATATTAGGAGACTAACCTGACACTGGTATCTATTCACATATTGATGTCTAAGTAATTAGAAAAAAAATGGAGCTCCTGTAAAGTAATCTATTTCATTAAATCTATTAAATCGTTATTGAATTAAAGTAAGTTTAGAAGACGTTGATCGTATTATTTAGATTGTTTAGGAACCTCAAATTAAATTGCCCAAATAGGATGAATATAGAAATAACCATATTTGACAGTGAGCAAAATCCAATTACTTTGTCCGTAGGCTTCGCTCAATCTTAATAATAAATTCCCTGAATAGAAAACAATATACTTCCATGACTAAACCAACTTTATCCCGCAAATTAGAAATCTTGCAATTTCTCTTGATACCATACAATAAGGATAGATGAAAAATAACCATTGCAGTTTACGCACAAAGAACATAATTAATAACAAGGAACAAACGAAGCGGGCGAATACTGTGATATTGCACTGCAAACGCATCCATCCGCAAAGGCTTAACTTACGACAACTGAGATAGAAATTTGTACTCTATCTATATGGATTCGAAATGAATTTCGCGTATCAGTTATTAAAACTTCCGCCTGCTTAAATCGAATCAGAAATTGATGTAGCAGGAACAGGAGCATCTTACATCATCAGTGATATGACAGGAATGTAGTTCTTATTTCTAGGTGGTTAATGGGGTTTTTCGCTTGGTGTTGGATGCAGTTATAGCACTCTAAGGATGTTTTGAAGGAAGCACGGGCGGGTAGGTTTCAATTGATAGCAATAGTGGTTTGAAGTATATTGTATTCGTTGGGAGCTGTGTTGAATGGTTTATGGAACTTATTGTTCTTCAGCATTGTTCTCGTGAGAAACGGCCACCTGTTAGTTGTTACGTGTTCTGAATTAAGAAACTCTAGTATATTTTCTTTGAATGCAAGCAAACAATTACAGCGGTGCAATAATTTTGAAGTTGTTGTAACAGAGAAAGAAATACTGTGATTTTACCAGACTCCTTTTTCATTTTGTTTCCCCATTTGAGACAATTATTAAAAGGTACCTCCACAATAAATATAATTGGGACCATTATACAAGTAAGGATTTCAATTAAATTTTTTCCCTAAGATTGATCTGGAAATAGGAAAATTTAATGAGACACTTTGTTAGCTTTGATAATATAAATCATATTGAAATACCTTGAAATATTATGAAAAATGATTTTGTTTTTTCAGATTTAATTTAACTCTTTTCCATTAATTTTGCCATTTAGGTAAACTGAACACCGATATCCGTTTAACAAGGAAAACTTACATACAAGTAACTATTCAACATAACATTGATTCATACGAAGAATTAATCCAAGTTAAACAACCAACAACGAATAATTTTCATTTTAAACACCCACTACAAAATAACTACAACAATATTTGTACTGTACAAGAAACACCTGCTTCCAGAATTGCTATAATTCGCACGTATCCCTTTGTTTAGTGGTTGCGTTACAATAAACCATCATTTTACAAATAAATTTAGCACATATACGGGAATTGCAGTTTTAATGCTTGGCGACAATAGTGGGGTAATATTTTTATTGGTTCTATGTGAGGTTCATTTTAAATTGAACGGAGATATATGAACACGACGGAAACATGCTATTAAAAAATCATCAATTAATTTATTGATAAGAGTCAGATAAAACAATTGTGATTTAATTATTGTGCCCAGAATGTAAATAATTAAACAAATCAACGTATTTAAAAGAATTAATTTAATAAGAATAAACGGTTCTAATAGACCAATTAAAAATTAAGTTAAGTTAAGATACTTAAATTTTTTGATAATAATAAATCATTTTCTTCGATCCATTAGTGTCTATTTAAAGCTCATACTGAATCATAATCTAAAAATAACCCGATGAAAACATCGCGAAAGTTCTACAAAAATAGGATCAAGGTAGGATCACTTAAAGGTACATCTCCAAAGCCTTTATGAATTTAATATCCGACCCTCAATCAATCATTTATAGATCAAACTCAGCCGGTATTAAAATCACATTATGTGTATGCTTTCCCCACGTATAAGAGATAAACTCTCAACTTAGTGCGTAAACCCTTGAAGAACTAACGACCCGTATTCGAGAGTATTGAAAATTTATTCTAAGTACGCGAGGGAGGTTACTAACGATACTGCCTGTGTTGACGCGTAGCCAATTTATAAAGAACCCTCCTCCGAGCCTTCCTTCTACAATTTGTACGTAAACCGCGAGGTCAGCTGAAACTGGTCGCTTTCAGAAGATGGTTTCGGTGTAAACACGGAAAAATATGTGTAGTGCAGGTTGTTTTTTGTTTATAAATAAGAGTTTATTTTATAGCGATGTTCGCGCGTGCTCTGGGACAAGTTTTATATGACAAAATTGTTGTATTTGAAACGGTGTATTGAATTGTTTACGTTTGTTTTAGTTTCACGCAAAACCTCTAAAGTTATTCGAATTTTACAGTTCAATGGAGTGTTGATTTAATAACACGGTGTGTTTGTTATAAAACACCGACTATTTTTTTAGAACAAACTGCGTTCAAAAAACAAACAAAGGTTTGAGTACAGTTTGTGAACGATTAAAAAATTTAAAACCATTGTTGAGGGAAAACTCCAAAAATAAACGAAACGGTAACTCTATATAAATTTAACTCAGTTTTAAATATTAATTTATTGAATAATAACAACTTTTAGAGCTTTTGTATCGTCATTATACGTAACTATTAGCCATTAGTTCGGAAAGCAGTTTCTACCGAAAAGACCTCGCAAGAAATTCCGTCGTTCGTTCCGTTCCTCTTAAATTAATTATTTAAATATCACACAAATACTATAAAAATAATCCAATAAAAACATTTCAAATATGTGTTAAGAATGCCATAAAAATAGCATTCGTCGTAAGATCTATTGCCCAACTTGCTTTGTGATCCGAAAAATATCGGAAAAATACCGCATTCCCGTAATTTTTTGTGTGAGATTTCAGCGTTGATTTATGATGGATGGTAGGCCAGTTCCTTTGGTTTCCTCAACATATTTTCCGCATTACTCGTGTCAAAGAAAAGAGCTGACGGTTTGAATTCGTATAGCGTTATCCTGATAATAAAATATATGTGAATTTTGTTGACATACATTTAGTTAAGATGTAATTTTTAAACTTAATCACATTGGTAATTGTTAATCAGTGTGAGTTATAAAAATCAATACAGAGTTGTCGATAGGCAAATATATAAAAGTAATACTAATGATAAACATTTTGGTTACCAGCCAGGTGCAAATTTGGTTAATTATTTCCTCTCAAGAGATAATTCGTCAGACACATCAGAGTATAGTATTATAAAGCCTCGTGAACGTCAGCTGGCGCTCGGTTGGGGGGGTGAGCGGTTGTAGCCTCCCACGCACGTAGGAAAAAAAAATACATTCATTCATTTCCTCTCAGCTAAAAATTTGTCAAATTGTAGCTAACCCAATATCTCAACGAAAAAAAATAATCAGCTGGTTACAGCATGGTGTATTATACGTCAGCTGGTGTCTCGAACATGAAAAAAATAAAATTATTTTCCGTGATTTCCTCTCAAACAAAAATTTACCTGATGATAGCTTATATGTAACTGTGGATATATATATAGGTCAGCTGGCTGTATCTTGGTGGAAAAACCGTCAGCTGATACTTTGAAAGTTATTACATAGGAGTTAGACAGAAGCATCTATTGCCAATTTATATGCATCAACTGACTAGGTTTTCCTCGAATTATTGCTAGCTGATTTTTTTTTATTTATCGCATCAGTATATTAACAATCAGCTCACAAATTTTCATCTGAGATGAAATGACGTATCTTTGATTATTATCGTTATTTTTAAAAATTCAAGCAACACACGCTAGCATAATATAGACAGTAATAAGGTACTTGGAGGTGGTTAGTTGTGCGCATGATCGGGGTACTACGTACATTCAGCCACATCGGTAAACATGTTTTTACAAATATTATAAACTGCATTTAAAAATAACTATCATATCATCAAATTCACATAATTACCTAAAAGTGTAACAAATATGAAATAACCCACTAAAAACATTAGTTAACTATAATTATTAAAAAAACAATAGTTAATATATAATTAATAAAGTTATTACTTATCTTTTACGGGGACTTATGTTGATGGAATTCCACGTACCTCAATGATTTTGTTAATGTCTCATTATATTCGAGACACCAGCTGACGTATAATACACCATGCTGTAACCAGCTGATTATTATTTTTCGTTGAGATATTGGGTTAGCTACAATTTGACAAATTTTTAGCTGAGAGGAAATGAATGAATATACTTTTTTTTCTTACGTGCGTGGGAGGCTACAACCGCTCACCCCCCCAACCGAGCTCCAGCTGACGTTCACGAGGCTTCATAATACTATACTTTGATGCATTTTACTAATTACCGCTTGAGAGGAACTTGGTCATAAAATCTGCTTCTGGCTCCCGGACCATTTGAATGTATCTGCCAATTACCATAAATTGGTTATTATAACATCAACTTGAAGTATATTTGACAAAGAAAGTAACGCAACAAAGCGCTCGTAGTACATCAAAGATGACAAAACGGAATTTCGCTGACTTCATTACTTTATAAAAACACGATGTTTATCTTCATAAACAACTTATACAAGGTTGTTTGCGACAGAAAACTCCGATGAATTTATTTCCGAAAATTGTTGGAATCTTTTTAATTTTCTATGTCAAACGGTTTGCCCCTTTCAGGCTGTCCGGGTAATAATTAAATTTGTGACATTCTGCCCATGGCCCCGGGCGAAATTAGAAAACTTGAAAGGGGGCTTCAAGAAATTGTGACGTCGAAAACATCTGCGTATTTTTATGGTATAATTTTTTGTATGAACTCCGCTTAACAATTTGATTTTTATTTTTATTTCTTTGATATATACGTAATGGAAAATTCTAAATTTTTATATAATCGGTTGCTGCGTTGGTTTTCCGTGTATTTTGGGAATCTTTATTAAAAACTGTAGCAATGAAATTATTTTTTACTCGCAATTGTGTGTATAACATAATTCATATTTAAATTAAAATTTGTAACGAAATTGAGTTATAATGTGAAGATTATAGATACAGAAAAACCGATATTCGGTTAGCATAAAATAAAACGTTCAACGTTTTTGAATTTTCATTAAGCACCAACTAAACGGCGCCGGCCGCGGCGCGGCGGCCATTCAAAGCAACTACTGCAATAATGCATCGCACGTGGGGTCGTAAGTACCCTCATTTTGCTGTTGAAATTTTAACTTTATGTTTAATGCATAGGGTTGAAAATTGAAAAAGTTCCACAAGTGCAGTGTCAAAAGGTTTCATTTTGACGGAAAAGAGCCACAAACGCAATATTCCGTAGTGGATTGTCTGGTTTGTCCATTGTATTATTGTATAAGTAGATTATATTTTTTCACCTGTGCTCTCCATTGATATTATTACATTTACATTTCATATTATGGGATTTAGTGACTCTCTGCTATATACAACATATAGGTATAATGTAATAACAAGTGATAACTGCGTTAAAAACAACCGACTTCAAACTTGCACTTGCAAAATTTACAAATACCTACAGACAAAAATGCTCATAAAATAAAAACTACTGGGCCTATCCGAATAAAATTTTTATGGGACCAATTCGACACCATCCCGCATCGAACAAAAAAAGAATCACGTAAATCGGTTCAGAAACCTCGGAGTAATCGGTGTACATACATAAAAAAAAAAAAAAAAAAAAAATATACCGGCCGAATTGATAACCTCCTCCTTTTTTTTGAAGTCGGTTAATAAAATTGTTTTTATTACATGTGTAAAATTAGCACACTAGATTAGATGCTAGAAAATATGTTAGGAATATTAGGAATATACATCGCTTATAATATTATCTTTGTCAATGCCAACTCTCGTCAATATTTTACATTGGTAGCTTGTTACTAATTTTATGTTTTTTTTAAGCTATTGCATAGCTTCTATCGCGGGCCTTGAGCGCGGGGACCGAATCCAGAAATTGCGTAACGAAAAACCTCACGCTCCCCACTTCGACGGGCGCGGAGGTGTGGCTTGAAGGCATAGCATGCAATAGCTTTACCGCGGCAGTCCCCGAGTGCCACACGTCTTTTTTACCGATTTTATTATAGAGTTTATTTCCTAATTAAGATGATCTATTAACTTATAATATTTGGGATTAACACTATCAGTTGTTAAGTCCCCATTCAAAAATATAATTAATCTCTTCTCTGATAAAATACTATATGCGATTAAGCGCCATTTTATTATACCATTCAAAGAAAACGAAACGATAGCGCGATTCAGAAGGCATAGGGCGCCATAGTGTTTTTTAAGTATGAACTAAGTATATGTTTCTTAATTTTATTGTTGGTTGATACCTACTAGATTTATTTTGCTCTTGTTATATAAGCCTTACGTTTATTTTCCTAGCAGGTTGTTTGCTGCGTAGCAATATACTTAGGTGTTCTGTACAAAATATTTGTAGATTACTTGGAAGAAAACATTTTTCTCGTACCACTCCATTCAAACGAATAAGAAAAAAATAAAAATTTAGTAAACACTTAAATCTAAAATTTTACTAAATGCGTGGTACAGAAAGGGCGACCTCTCATCATAAATCATAATTTTATTCTACTCACCTAATAACGAGTTTTAAATCAGTATTGTTGCGTTAATTTTCGATGTATACCACAGAGCAAGTAATATAGGGTAATTGCGCTGGTTTGCCGTCCAGCTTCAGTTTTCGTCCATTTGACTGACCTGCTACAATCACGTGCGTAAAACTTGAATACAAACCTACCTTCCCGCGCAAGTTTGCACTTTTTACGGTCCATAATGATTAAGCAACAGTACTATCAACATGAAAATTTGATTTGACTAGAAGAGAGTTCAAAAAATTAACGTAAAAGTGGCCGCTTCGCATCCGTGCCTTGCAGATGTCATCGCGCGAGAGAAAAATTTGCCGGCGAGAAAAGTTCATGGTAAGGTAAATCACTGTTTTAGCTAGTTTACGTAATGTTTTTGGTACGTATGTTTATTTATAAGCATAATAAACGCAATTATAAGTGTTTATCATACTTTTTTATAATACTCTTCGAAATATTAAGTGGACGGATACTAGGTTACCAAATTCTCAAAATATTTGGTTTTCGTCCAAGTGGACGGAAACTCAAACAGCTACGTGAATATTTGTTAGGGTCATTTTACTTTATCGGACCTTTAAAATACTGAATAGTTTCTCCCGAAGTGATCTTTATTGCTATTAGTTCAGATTTTTTGGTTTCCGTCCACAGCTTTGTCAGTGCTGCCAAAATAAAAAAATATTTAAAGAAGTGGACGAAAACTAAATTTAGCTTTAAATGTTTTAGTTTTCGTCCATGAATGAGTATTGGAGTAGACAAAAATTAAATATAGCTATTCTTTTGCATTACTTTTCGTCTATTTTTACGTATAGTTTTTACGTATTGATTAAGTTTTCTATTCAGTATCTTCCTCATAAATAATTGGTGAGGGCCAGAGTGTTGTAGGTACCTAATATTGTCATTCATTCAGTCATGTATCATTCTCCTTATGTGAAGTAGAGTCAATTATTCGTAGCATAAATGGGAGTAGGTCAGACATAATACACTGTATTTTTCTTGATTATCATTCACTTGAGTATCATCTTTTATTCTAGGTCTGTTTTGCCAATGCAGTATTTTTTTACTATACTTACTCAACGTATACTCAGAAAGATCTCATTGTTTTTAGATGGCCTCGAAGGAGTCTAAGAAATCTAGAAAAAAAAGACGCTGCGTACACTGAAGAATCTTTAGTAAAGGCTTTAACGGCAATTCGGAAAAATAAGGCATCAGTCAGACAAGTCTGTAGAGATTAAGGGATTCCTAAAACTATGGTCCTCGATAGAATACACGGCTTGTTGTTTTTTGATTTTATTTCTTAATCCTGTAATTATTACTTGATTCATGTACATTGTAAGGAACGCATTCCTTTCTTTATTACGAATGATTATACAGTCATCACTAACGCCTATAAGGACTGCCAAGTGCTACATAGATCTCAGTGTTGACTAGTTATATTGATTATTATTAGTAAAACCACATGTAAAACTAAACCTGTAAGGTAGTGAGAAATTGTAATGTTAATTAAATAAAAGTATATATTTACCTGTAATTGATTTTTAACTTAATAGTTGACCTACCCTCCTTTTTCTACACGGTGGTCGAAAACTAGCTTACACTAGGACGAAAACCAGTTTTTTTGGACGAAAACTAGCAGAAACTACTTTTGCAGAAAATAATTTAAATTAAAAGATACATCAAAATGATTTATTTTCACTTAATTTTATCTTAAAGAAGACTATATAAGGACTTAAAAAAAATATAATATGTTTAAGGAAGGGTGCTCCAAAATATTTATTTCGTATCACAAAGTTGGCAACTCCTATAATTGGACGAAAACCAGCGCAATGACCCTAGTATGTATACGACTAGTCGATAGACCCGACGTCGCTCGTTTATTGAATAATGTAGATTTTTAATCGGGAAGTATTTATAATTGGTCGACAATGTTTTGATTTAAAACTAAATCACGAACAATAAAATTAATCTTTCTTCTATAATAATAGTAGATTTATTAGTAGATTTATTTATTTCTGTAGGTATTCAAATTAAAAATGAGTCATGTGAAAACGAACCAAAACAAAAATTTTAATCGAGATTGCAACGATTTATTGCAAGATTTTAATAATAATATCGCCATATATTATTAATTTGCATATTATTATTTTTTTATTATACATTGTATATTAATATTCCTGTGAATAAAATTGATAAAAATAGCCTTTGTTTTATTTTATCATGCCTACCTTTCCTCTCAAAGGACTCATTATTGATTATTAAATTTTAATTATTTTAAAGTTAGATAATTTCTACACCCTGTATAAGGTACATTACCGAATAAAGTAAGCACGAAATTCGAGTAAAGCAGCATTGAAAGTAACTAGTGGAAGTTATAACAAGCATGTAACAGGAGTTAAGTCGGAACCAAACTTCGTAATGAGATATCCCTGGCTGGATTTACTGCCTACTGTTTGTATACACTTCCAATACTTTTCGTTTCTGTATACAGGGTGGTTATTTTATTTAAAATAAATTAATTTCTATACTCAATTTAATGCTCGACTGTAGGGTTCGAAATTTTTTTTATAAATTTTGGCGTACTTATATGGGAAATGAGTTGTTACAAGAAGTAATAACATTGAGAAAAGCTTAAAAAATATCTAACTCATGAAATTTTTATTTAAACTGCAGCAATGTAAAAACATTTCCATAAAATTAAAAGTCAAATTGCCAAGTTATAATTTAAATTGCATTTCGTAGAGTAAAGCCGTGACGTATACGCTAGAAGTGTCAAAACAACTACAAACTGGTGAATAACAAATTTTAACGTAATTTATGTTTAAACTGCTAGCTTTAGAGACACGAATATAAAAATGTAATTCTAACTAAAATAAAGTAAAATAATTCTGTGTTTACGTTTCAAAACTGCAATAAAAGCTATATTTCACGGCACAATTATTGTTTAATATCAGGAAACAATAACTATCATATATTAATGTGTCAATTACCTACATTTTATTTGCTTTCATAATTAACATAAACATAAAATTTAATATACTTACAAAATATGCAGTTAACAGAGCTTAAGCAGCATCCCAATTTCATTTAAGTCTTTATTAAACAGTGTTTTCAGCAGCATTCCAAGTTCCAAAATCTGTTCCTCAAAAGCGAATTCCATTACACCTCAAGAATCTAGAACACCCTGTATCTCAGAACATCTACTAAATCTTATTGTGATGAAAAAGCCTTGCGGTTGCACTCGGAGGGTGCTAACGACTGAGTATTTCGGAATTGTATTTACATTTAAATCTAAATCTCTTTTATACAAGATTATCCACTTTGTTGGTTTATTGTTTTTCTAAGAATATAGTAGTAAGGGTTCTATAATTCTTTTATGTACAGTGAAACTTGGTTAAGTGGGACCTGGATAAGTGAGAAACCTCCATAACTGGAACTCATTGTGAGGTCCCAACACTTTGGCACTGAATTACCTCTGTTAGTGGGACGAGGTAAACCTCTATATCTGGGATTTGTTCTTTCGATTTATCATCATAGTTACCTCTATAACTGAGACAGCAAGTAAATTTTATATGCATAAACCTCTGTAACTGAGATAACATTGTTTGTTTACTCATTCTTATTCTACCCACAAATATCACACGTAATTTCAAGTACAGAAGTACAAATTTTGAGCATCAATTACCTCATCATTAATTGTTTTTTTAAATGACCACACCTGTATAACTGAAATAACCTGTACCTATAGTGTATTCTCACCTCTATTAATGGAACCTAATGGAACCACCTCTGTAAATGAGACAGATATTTATTTATACCTGTATATCTGAGACACTGGGTAAGTGGAATACCTCTATAAGTGAAACGAAATTGCAGGTCCCTTGATGTCTCACTTAACCAGGTTTCACTGTATTAGAAGATTAAAGGATAGTATAAATCTGAGAAATACTCATAAAGATTATTTTATTATTAGATATTTGAGTCAAAAATGATTGATTGTTTAATGAAATTATTAAAAAGTAGAGCCGCCCCAGCCTCGCCCGTGGCGACTTGTTTACGTATTCTTTTCATAAGAACCATCCTCTTTTTTCAAGGAATATTATCGAAATCGGTTTAGCTGCTCTCGAGTACCAACACATTTTGCGATTCATTTCAGTTGTAAAACGTATTTCTAATAGAAAATAATGAAATATATTGACTTCACATTCAATATAGTACATTTAATTCAATCTCTTAAACCGAAAAGGATTTACGGTAAAGGATTAAATAAATAATCCTAAACACATAATCATCTGGAAGTTGTAAGGCCGGCGGGTCTCGATGTATCACTTGCAGGCTTGAAGTGTCTAACAACTACGAACTGTTACCAACTTGTTTGATAAGCGAATGTTATCTATGTGCTAATTACATGGGCGTAGCCACGGTAGGGCAGGGTGGGGCACTTGCCCCACTCTAGCTTTAACCTGGAAGGTAGGTAGATAACTAACCAAATCTAAAAATTGAAGTAAGTACCTACTAACTCTTTTGACTGACTAACACCTAACAAGTGTCATACGCACAGCGACCAAACGGCTGAAGATTTTTGGATCTATTTCGTGGTGTGGTAGGTGAACTATTGTTCAAAAATTACACCTAATAAGGTGTTTTGAATAAGAATAATTCGAATAACGAATTACACACGAAAAAAGAAAATAGCTGAGGTTTCTATGTTACATGAACTGTAAGAAAAATGAGTATATTACCCCAATTAGTTACCCCACTAACTTATCCAAGTTCACTTTTGTTATTTTACACGTTCTACAACTCACTGATACTTTTTACTTTACACTTATTCGCCATCGCAAATGCCTTCGCAAATGCCTTCGCGAGTGCCTTCGCGAATGCCTTCGGAAATGCCGGCGGTACAGCCGCCGGCATTTGAAGACCTGGATATAACTTTGGGTACATACTTGGTACATACAGTTGCTAGTTACATATTATTTTTTATTGTTGCCCCACCTTGAGCCCATGGCTAGCTACGCCCATGGCTAATTATACTCATAAATGTAATAGTTATTAAAATGATATCAATATTGTTACAGGTGAAAAATGAACAAGTGAACGAAACGTACTGAAGACCAGAAAGAATAAAAGAACATCGAATGTTCAAAGGTTCAGAGTTACGATAATAGGCTGGCTCAGTGTGAGCATTGGTTTAATTTATAAAATGTAATATTATGTACAATAAAATTATTTTTAAACAATAACAGCTTTTGATTTATTTCATATTATATTTGCTTCTTGTAAAACTGTTTCTTCTCCATTTTACCCATTTGTTTCAATTTTAAAACGACTGACAACAGATTCTAAGTAATCGAGTAAAAAATACAAGTCCCCTATCAAAATAGGTCACTGTCATTTTAATTATTTGCCTAACGCCGCATCTGCGAAATCTGCTAAACTCCTAACACCATTTGTTACTGTCGAGTGTCGACCCCCTGACTAAGATATTGATATTATACTCCGTCTGATGAATGGTTCTACAAATTCGTGAAGACGGACATTGCCTTATACGGACGAAGGTCTTGAAAATTTTGAGCATATTTTTTGTATTAATATAAATAAACGTATGTAAATATTGATATTGCGGTGAAACTTAAAAATATGTTAAACAAAATATGTTGTATTCAAGGTCAAAGAAGGACGCTGTATTGTTGTGTAATTCGCTTAAAAATTATATTTAAATTTACCGTGAAATATGAATAAAGCAATGTGAATTAATTTTGGAACAAGTGATTGAATTTAGTTCAAAGCCTTGTCTGAGCTAGAACTTACTGTAGCATTCTCAAACTCAAACTTAATACGATATTCGTTGCCATAGATTCACACATTGCCCACAGAGTATTAAATTTGGATATGTCAAACTATCTTGTATTTTGTTTAATTTTTATTTTTATTGCGAATAAAATGTTATAATTATGTATAATAGTTGGTCATAGACCATAGTTGAGTACAAGCAGATGTGAATACTACGAACAGATTTCCTCGATCCCATTAGATTTTTGTCAATTGTAGATCATTCCTTTTATAATAGGACAATTTCAAATATAGGACGAAAAAATTTAAATTAATAAAGTTTCCTTGATATGTTAAAATAAGCCGTATGATCCTCAGTTGAAATAAAAATGTCTTTTGTTTCGAGTTTATAGAGCAAATCACTCAAGAGTCCTTTGAACTTCTATTTATATTAGGATATTTCATTGTATCTTACTCGATAATTGCTTAATAAATCATCATATTGCCTGCTCTGTGGTAGAGTCGCTACTTAGGTAGGAATTTGATTAGTCTTTGACACTCTGATGTTCATATATCACTATGAGATGCTATGAGGCAATACGCCGACCAAAATTCTAAATCCTTTGAGATCGTGTAGCGTGTATTCTGGTTACAATACTAAGAGGGGTTAATATAGCGAGACCCTTGTGTAGTATACCGTCAAAAACTTTGCTTATGCTTATTAGTGTCTTTATGTGTGTAGGTACAGTCTACCTTATGTGTGTATGTTTGTCTATCTCTGTATGTGTGCGTTCTGCTGTGTTTCTGTGTGTGCGTGTGCGCTTATGTACATGTCTTATTACTCGGCACACGTGTTTTATGCGTGTACATAATACGGCTGCATAACATAATCATTAAATCTAGTTTCAATTTAACACAACTCGATAACAAAACAAAAAGAACTCTGAATCCTATTACATAAGATACACAATACTATAATATTGTTTACTCGCGAGTGTATCGCGAAACTAATTTGGACTTGTAAGTTTCAGTGAAAAACTTCGTACACGCTTGGAGGTATTAAATCGAGAGTGCAGAATTGCGTCGCTAGACTAACTTTGTTCACACTTCGTTGCCTTTAGATCGTTCTTGAACCTTGTTAACGTGTTTTATTGTATGCAAAAAGTTAGGTTTAGACTTAGTGTATCGTTTCCTTGCTTCCTGTTTAAAGGTTGTGAGTTATGACTTACTAGCTTTCCGCGCGCTTTTTACAAAACTTAATATAATACATACTAAAACCTTCCTCAAGAACCACTCTATCTATTAAAAAAACCGCATCAAAATCCGTTGCGTAGTTTTAAAGATTTAAGCATACAAAGGGACATAGGGATATAGAAAGCGACTTTGTTTTATACTATGTAGTGATAATATGTTAAGTTTACAATTTGTTTCTTGATATGTGAAATTTAATAAACTAATCTAAATCAGTTTCTTTAACACAGTAGTTTAAATTTTGATACAATATTAAAATAGAAATACTGCTATTAACTTTTGTGAGACATTCTTATCGAGACAACTGTTTTGTTGACGAGTAAGTCCCGTGTTGCTGACTGTAATATGGGTTATGGGTATTATGTATATCTAATTATACTTTATTTTATGTAGATAAGTTAATCAGCACTCGAAAATCTGATCGACGGAGACTTATTTTATATTTTAATTAAATTTTTCCTGAAAGCCGTACGTAATCTGCATAAAAGAGCTTTTTCTAAAGAAGTGTTGATCTTTTCGGCTGTGCAAACTGTCCAGACTAAAAGACCATTCTAAGATACATTATACATATCCCAACGAATTTCGCAAATTCATCTGAATTACATTACTCTGAAAGTTTAACAGTGCTCTCTGCTAAAGTTCGCACACCGGTCAACATTCAGGTAGCTGATGCGTATTAAATTCGCTTGCATAACTTGTATGAACAGTACTGTAGTTTCATATTAGTTTACTAACTGGAGTGATGCAATTTTGCGCTCTATGAACTATTTCGAGCTGTAAATATTTATATTTGAGTTATGCTATTTTAATGCTCTTTTGTGTTTTTTTTATACTTTAAGTATATTGTGTGGTTGAGAAGCGCTGGAATTTTTCGGAAGACATATAGATATGAAAATGAGAGTTTATCTTCTAAATCTGTTAAAAAATTATTTGACTGCGAAGTATTTAAAGGAAATACATGAATAGGTTTCAACACAGGTATATATGGCAAGAATTCATACTTTGTATTGTTGAGTGATGTTATTTGATATTTCCAATGAATAAAGTCTATTGTATTCGCGGTATTTTGCAAACAATAACGCCTTTTTAATTCCCTAATCTACCTATAGTTATTATTTAAATTATCAACACAATTCCACTAAAATTAAAGAGTATAAAAACGGTACAGAAGATAACAAAACAACTCCGTTCCAAACCGCATTTAAACAAAGTCCACGGTATCCAGTAAAAATCTAAATGCATTTCCTGCACCGTATTATCGTAAAAATAAAATGACCAGTAACTTTCAATAGCAAGCACGTAGGCAATAAAAATATGCGGTATCCTTTAGAGTTCCCGTTTTCAAGTCGCCAGATATTCAAATATGGCCGTTTATTCGGTTAAGGAAGAGAGGCTTTCTCCCGTCTATGTAGTGTTAAGAGTCTTCTTGGTTATTGGATTTTGACGGAATAAAAGTTTAAATAACATTGGGGCTTTGTAAAAAAAAAAGACGTGTGGCACTCGGGGACTGCCGCGGTAAAGCTATTGCATAGCATGCCTTCAAGCCACACCTCCGAGCGGAGTGGGGAGCGTGAGGTTTTTTCGTTACGGAATTTCTCGATTCGGTCCCCGCGCTCAAGGCCCGCGATAGAAGCTATGCAATAGATTAATAAAAAAATAAAAATAAAAATCATTTATTGAACAGTTTGTGGGTTAGGTTAGGTTAGGTTAGAATGATTATTTCGTAAGAGATTAAGAATGTGGAAGATGGTTCTGCGTCGCGCCGTATAGATAAGTACATATAGTAATAACTAATAAGTAATAGTAATGAAGCAAGAAGTAAGAATTATATAATGGTACCATAGATAAAGATGTAAAATTTGACAATTTTTTAATATAATTCACCCGCTACTTTCTTTCAGGTATGGTTCGAAAATCGAAACCTTAAATGATTTTTATTTTAAAATGACTAATAGAACTCTTGTTAAGAAATGCAACTACATAGGTTAATTAAAGATAAATGAAACAGAAAACCTTTTCCTTTAATTATAAAATGAAACATTTTCTCGACTGTGAGAATGAAAACACGTGTGTATGAACATTTTCACTTTATTTTCTTTAGCTTTTCATGTTTTTCTGAAGCTTTTTTTGTTATTAATTGGAAAACGTTTTATACTCTGTAGATAATTATGTCTTCCTTTTAGAAAATCAGAAGTACTTAATAATAATAAGGTAAATACCTATGTTCAACAATTTATAGGGTAAATAAAGCCATGGACGCATGGTATTTTATATTTATTTGCTAATATATTTTATATCAGTACGTACTTTATTTACGAATCATATATTGTGGGAAGTCCTATAACTACAAAGACTTCTTCTTATCAAACACGCCAAAACAAACATGTAAATGCATAATCAACGTCAAATAAAATAACACAAGTCCTTACTTACATTTATCATCGTTTAAAGTAATAAACACGGAACACCGTCATGTTCATTTATATAAAAAGGCTCAATTAGTAAATCAAATTAATTTATTTAATACAAACACGCGAATGTCATAACTGCTACAGTAGCATAAAGACTATTATCGCGTAATGAGGTTGATGAAAAGAGTTAAGAATGTAGACACATTTTACAAAAAGTTTAACAGCGACATTCGCTATTTGATTTTTCCGTTAAATAAAGTAGCTTTTCGAAAAGGCTTTGCATGCGTCACGCCACAAAGTTTTAATTTATTTCGAGCCGAATTCCCAGAATATAGACTTAATAATGACGTCAAAATAAATACTCAATTAATTCTGCTTCAAGGGAGGCTTGGTTTATTGCCTACGATACTGAATATTACTTTTGTATGAAATAAATTTGTACGTTTTTAGGTTAATGTTTCCTTTTTTTATTTATAGTTAGATTAGAAAGGTACTCTAGTTTACGTATTTGAATTCTTTTACGATCAGACAGTAGTATTTGTGTTTTTTTGAATTAATCTTCTATAACTTATGGTGTTGTTCAATTAATTTACGAACGATTGTGATGATATTTGTTATATTATTTACAAGCATCAGTATTTAGCTTCCTAGTGCTTATATTACCCATATTAATATGCCAAACAAAACTAATAATTTTTCAGTTTACAACCGTACAGTTGCTTTCCGTACGTCTCTGACTACATATTCTATTACTCTATGTAAATATTTATACAATTCGACGAAAGCGCTTCAAGGCAAATCCCAGCAAACACTAGCAAGCTACAGAATGCTCCATTCTTGCAAGACGACAATAATTGGAGCATGATGTATAATAACATCGCTAGACGTGCCTTTGTGAACGAAATTAAAGGAACGTTGCCATGGTAACATCATAAGGCATGGCGGGGAGATAATTAATTTATAATGCGAATTTCGATTTAAGCTGGTTAAGCTGTCACGGCATGTTAAAATCTGCATAGTATTAACTGTTACAAGAAATGAAATGAAATGAAAATAAGTTTATTATGGACACATAAAAAAGATACAATTTAGTTAAAAAAGGAACTTAAAAGATATACTATATACGGTATGCCATAATTAGGCCAACCACTCAGATGAATGTGGTTATAGACGTTAAGGCATTTCTTAATAGGTAAGGTACCATTAAATATGTAGATCTATGTTATTTAAGACCACTGTATTTTTAAGCTATTGCATAGATTCTATCACGGGCCTTGAGCGCGGGGACCAAATCGAGAAATTCCGTAACTAAAAAACCTCACGCTCCCCACTCCGACGGGCGGAGGTGTGGCTTGAAGGCGTAGCATGCAATAGCTTTACCGCGGCAGTCCCCGAGTGCCACACGTCTTTTTTTTAAATTGCTCCCATTTGAACCAGTCGAAATAGGTGGGAATAATCTTTGAACTTTTCAGTCCTGTTAAAGACACTACCTATATTAAGAATTGCCAAACATACACAAAAGATCCACCCATATTCATAACAATTTCAATGTTCCCAATTCTAATACAACATGCACTGTTGTTTTTATAGCTCTTCTAAAAGCTACCTATATAAACATCTCAAATAAAATACTTCCACTAAATAGCTTGAAAAATATAATTTCGTTTAATATAAAAAATATATATATATATATATATATTTAAAATAAATTCCTCCAACACTCTTCGTGTACCTTTCGCAATACAATTTGCAGTGCACCAAATTCCGTGAGCTTGCAATTTTTGGAGCGCCGGAACAATGGAATTTGTACATAGTGTCGCTACTCACTGCATTTACCATGCTTACCTGAAACAAATATAACACGTTATGTAACGTAAGATAAGCTTATTTGAGTGGATTTTATGGGAACGGAATGAAATGATGCTGAAAAGATTATAATATTTTTGAAATTGTATATAAATTAATAAAAACTATTTGGTATGTTAAAAATACATTCTAAATTATTATGTTATAAACTAATGATTTAAATCATACCGGAGATCGAGCAAAGGACTTTAAGAAAAATATAAAATACATATTTGGTTCAATGTATTTTTGCATCAATTAGTTATTCATTAAAACTAGTTCTTATATACATATTTGTATATACGATGATCAGACTGAAAGCTTGTAGTATTTTCTAATATCAATAAGTCTTATATTATGTCCGATTCTAAAGATATTCAGTCCCCTTTTGTAACTCGTATACTTCAGACAAAAATACGTGAACAAAACAAGATCGAATGCATTATTTGCTCAAAGGAATCTTACGTGCGCTATCAATTAGATCAAACACGAGGATTTCAATTAATAAAAGTGCTGATTTCTTACAGAACCAGATAGGAGAATCTTCAAACAAAATAGAGCTGAAATGTGTAGGTATAAGTGTCAAAATTGCGTGTAACATTATGGAATGTTCCAATACTTGGATGTGTTTATGCAATAACGCAATTTAAATGCCATAGGTATGGTAAGGTTTTAATAGAATATACCTCTAATAGATATAAAATAAGCGCGTAATTATTCATCAAAAAGAGTAAAAATAATATTATCTTTTTACGTTTATGAAAGTTCACTATCAATCCCAAGTACCACTATCACATTCATCAATTTACACTGTTCTAGAGACGAAAAATAATATTGTAAGATAGTAAAATGGTCTAAAATTTATAAGTTATGAACTTTTTTTGCCATTTTTACTATTCTAAAGTGACATAGATATACATACATATTAAGTTTCCTTTAATTCTTCTAACGAGTTCTAGTTAGTAAGTCTAGTTTGTAAGACCTGCATCTGGATGATATTAAGCAAGAGTGCTTACTCTTGCTTAATATCATCCAAGTTGCAGGGGAGACAGGGGAAAATCAATTACCAAAGGAGTTTCTTAGAAGTTCTTTCTTTTGAATTACTTGACATTTGTTATGAAGTGTTTGTGGGGCAACAATCGATGCTTTCATTAAATGTGTAGTCCCTGATAATAGGGACCATATGTCCCGGAATGGGGCAGGACGGTTTCTATTTGTTATGGTAGAGTGGTGGGGCTGAATAGGAGTGCCATATTTTTTATTCTTTTATTGTAAAATTAATTGTAATTATGCGACTACGTAGGCCTTATTTCAACTGAAAAAGAAATCTGCTCAAAACATGTAATTCTAGATGCATTATTTTTCAAGAATCATTTTATTAATGGGTATAAAGTTTTTTTGACAATTACAGTTTACTCGCTGAACTTATTAAAATAAATACCAATGATATCTACTTTAAATTAGCAATAATGTTTAAAACTAAGTACTAGTCAAATTCATGATACTTAATTCAAACAGACATTTTAGCCAAAATATGTACCTATCTAAACCATACACACACACTTTGTAATATTAAATTATAAAATAAAGTAGATAATAACGTGCAAAAGTTGAAATAACTAGAGTTCCCGCGTAAATAAGCAATATGGCGGACACATCCGCTACCGCTTTAACGGGCCGGAACATCCTGTCGAACGAGCTACTTTCATTCATAACTTTATGCGATATAAGTACTGAATATTTATGATTTAATTATCAATTCGGATTGCTCTTTAGTCTTTTAAATTGTTAAACAGCTTACGAAATAACAAATGAATAATATAGATTTGTGGGAAATATCTTTTGTTAATGGTTTGCTCTAGCATAAAATGCTCTACATTCATAATAGTAAGATTGGTGTTGTTGTTTTTTTAATAGGTTGTATTTTTTTAAGAAGGATGTGTCGGTTAATATTAAAATTATAGGTAATATACACACTATTTAAAAAAGAAAATTCGAAAATTAAATTAATATTAGAAGCATAAAATACATTACATCGCCCATTATAAACAGTCAGTAAATATCAAAAACACAGTAATATCGGCGTACAGTCCCAAAATCCCACTCCAAGACCCAAAAGACAAAGTCCTCATACTAATTTATGGTACTATGGAAACAAAAGACGGCGGAATTGACTTTCATAGGCCCAGATTAGGAAGGGACGGTATGAGAGAAAATCTGATGTGGAAATGAGAAACACCGCATAAATATTCAGTAGTAGCAACGGGCGTAATGAAAAAGCCTGGCTTTATTCAAATTTCGTCTTGTGATGTGGCATGTAATGATGTGTGAGATAATGAATCGACTTAATGGTAAATTACTAAGGAATATGTGCCGATGATTATGGCAATCTGTAACTTTATTTTTCCTTTTCACGATAAAATGTATGTTCAATATATTATTAAACTAGCTGTGCCCCGCGGTTTCACCCGCATTGCTCCGCTCCTATTGGTTTTAGCGTGAAGATATATTGTAGCCTTTCCCGATGAATGGGCTATCTAATATCGAAATTATTTTTAAATCCGACCCGAAGTTGCTGATATTAGGGTTTTCAAGCAAAAAAAAACAAACTCTTCAGCTGCATAAAATAAATTTGTAAAAATCTTTACAATTTACATCACTACATAGTATAAAACAAAGTCGCTTTCTCTGTCCCTATGTCCCTTCGTATGCTTAAATATTTAAAACTACACAACAGATTTTGATATGATTTTCTTTAATAGATAGAGTGATTCAAGAGGAAGGTTTAGGAGGATATATAATGGATATGTTTTAGACAAAGCTGGCGAAGCCGCGGGCCGAAAGCTAGTATATAATACACATACTAAGAGGATTTCCAGCATTGAAACTTACTGGTAATTTAGTTAATAATATAACATCATCCTAGATCAAAATACATTTTAATTAAATAGAGATCTTCCAGCTTTACTGTTTATTCTAAGATAGAGTTGTATTTGAGCGTACACAGCTAAAGGAATAAATAAACCCCTGTATATAGTAATAGTAGCATTCACTTTGATTAACGCAGGTAATGGAAACTATTTGAAATTTAATTAATTGAATTAATATAGAGCTTAATATGTTTAATAAGATTTATTCTCTGATGTTTTGTACATTTTAATTCAGTAGGGGACGCTTTTACATGATCTAATGGTGAATGTATTCGCGTAACGGTGCATTTACATCAAACGAACATAGAGCTAGAGCAAGAGCATTCTTTCGTTTCGTTTACAATAAGTAAAAGAAAACTTGTATTCAGTGTTGTTCAGTATTAGAACACTGCATAGAATCTTTACCATCACACTAAGAACAACTAAAGAATGCTCTACGCCTGTTTACACTAAATAAGTTTTAACCAAGGTTAAAACTGATTTAAATATTCGGAAAAAAATCAAAAATATTTTTTTACTATGGATAATTACTAATATAGAAATAAAAAGAAGTGACTCCTCTGTGTCCCTCTACGAGCTCATATAGCAAAATTTACAATAACTAATTCCTTCTCTATCACACTATTCCATAAATTATCGTAAAGGACTCAGTAAATGCGAATGTCGCATAGTAAATATAACTCATGTGCCGAATAAATGGTGTCCATGTAATTCGGTCGCAAACCGCGCATCTATAATTCTATATAATGTTTCGTGTGCATTGCGGTGGGCTCCCGCGCTACGCCATATGGGATGATAGTGCGAGAGCCGGTTTAAGAATATTGTAGGTAATCTTTTTTTATAAAAAAATGGAAATAAGGGTGATCACGCTTGCTTTGAAAGACATCATAATTTATATTACAGTTTAGTACATCTATTATTGCTATATTTTAATTTCGCACTTTTTTATTACCCTAAGAGTAGTTGTGATAACGTTGTTTCTATATATAATGTTTGATTGGCGAAAACTTTACATAATCTATAATATAAAAATGAATCCCAAAATGTGTTGGTAAGCGCATAACTTGAGAACGGCTTAACCGATTTCGTTAATTCTTTTTTTATAATATTCCTTGAAGTTCGAGGATGGTTCTTATGTAGAGAAAACGTGAACCACTGGCGAAGCCGGGGCGGACCGCTAGTCTATAATATAAAAATGAATCCCAAAATGTGTTGGTAAGCGCATTACTCGAGAACGGCTGAACCGATTTCGATAATTC
This sequence comes from Colias croceus, assembly GCF_905220415.1. Classification (NCBI taxonomy): domain Eukaryota; kingdom Metazoa; phylum Arthropoda; class Insecta; order Lepidoptera; family Pieridae; genus Colias; species Colias croceus. The sequence continues at coordinate 8,128,217 of NC_059550.1, read as the reverse complement.
TTTTTTTATTATACATATTCCTTGAAGTACGAGGATGGTTCTTATGTAGAGAAAACGTTAATATGTACCACGGGCGAAGCCGGGGCGGACCGCTAGTATTTTAATAAAACACCTAATCAGAATTTGATTCCTCTGTGTATATAATAAATAAATAACTTTTATGCCTCAATTGTATTAAGTACTATGAAAAGTCAAATACGAGTCTGTGTGTAAAGAAATGATTTAGATTTTAGACTATTAATAAATTAATTGTTAATATTATATACAACTATATTTTATAGCATACTGCTAATGCAAATAGTTATTTAAATGAAACAAATTGGAAACTGCAATTGAAACAACACCTCTTAGACTATGAAATTTATACAGAGGCCGGTAATTAAAATTTTATTTGTAAGGAAAATTCTTTTAACGACTAAAAAGATTTATATAGTTCATTAAAAGCATGAAAAAGTTCGTTTTATTTATTTTTGTTTATTGTTATAGACTTTGGAAAAAAGAAAAATAAAACGTACCTATTTATTACAAATTCCAATGGGGAAAATATGCTTCAATTAACACTTTTTATTATAATAATTTCAAAATTCTGATAATTACTTACTACTAATTATCGATCCACAACAAGACCTCTATAATATTATCGTATTTTTTATCGTCTGCTAGTAGTCTAGGATATTTATTGATATCATAATCAATTGTTTAACTTGTTTTTTTTAACTATTTCTGAAAAATTCTAGAGCAGCTAATATAGAAATTGCCTTAAGAACAGATAACGATTACTTAGTAATAATTTTGATACACGCAATTGTTGTTCAATTTCCACTTTAAAGTACAGCCTATACTTTTTTTAACAGCCTATAATGATCTATGTGTGTGTGTGTACCTATATCTTGATAGTTGAAATCTTTGCATACTTACTAAAACACTACATCAAGCTTCTAATAGCAAAGCAACCATCATCAGACGGCACTCGAACTTTACTTAGCGAGAAAGCCTTGCTAAGTTCAACCTCCTAACCGTGCTCCAAATCCCCACTCCAGAGTCTTAAAGTATTGGCCACGTGAAATAAAAGATCTACTCCGATATGTGCAAACGTCTAGAATCTAAGATCAGCTCCTACTATTGGATATCGAACTCGATTCGAATTTGACATCGTGAAAGGAATGAGAATCTTGAGCGATTGTTGTAATGTATTTCTGAAAGTTGAGGTATTAGAATTGGCGAGTGTTTAAAATTAAATTACGTTAACTACATTAAACGTTAAATTACCGTCCGAAATACTATATCATATTTTATTAACAAGATTAATTAGTTTTTGTGTTAAATGCATTTATAATTAATATCGACTAACCTAAATATCCAATCAAACTATATAACGCAACATTGCGAGTGTATCAACAATTCTGCATCTGATGAACCAAATACCAATGTCTCCAATCAATTTCTTCACAATTCCTTAGCAACTATCGAGTTAAAAGTGACAACAAATAGTAAAATGTCGAGCAGCTGGCTTTTAAAAAAGAAATTTTTATCTAGGTTACATTTGAATACGAAATCTCCGAGTGCAATATGAAAAGTTCGATATTATCGAGATTGCACCCACGGAACATGGACTGAAATATTGTCATCTATGGTCTCATAAAAGACATTTGCTGAAAAATCTTTACGTTCATGTATTGTACCGTTGTATAAGTTTTAGTTTAGTTTTCGCTCCTTAGTAAGCGAGTAAAAAGAGGTTATGAGATTGAGTTTGTGTTACTTTTTAGTGAAAAAAGTATAAGTTTAACACTATGCAACTAATTATGATGCATTTTATTAATAAATAGAGTGCTTCTCGAGGCAGGTTTAAGTGCATATAATTTGTTAAGTTAAAGAAAGCGGGCGAAACTAATCAGTTTTGTAGGTTATGTATAATATAACACAAAAACTAAATACAATGATATCCTCCTCCTTTTTCTTGTAATTTTTACAAAATATAAGTAAAATAAGTTTGTCCCATACTCCCCAAAGATATAAGTACTTAACTTAGCTACTGAAGTGTTAATGTGTGGGGTGAATAATTCTATTCATTACTTTTTCTTTTTATTGCACATAAAACATGATATATTAGGTACAGGAAAACCATTCAACATGCGCTCAAAACACTTTAAACCCCTTTACCTATACCAAACAGAATTTAAAAGGATATAAAATGGTATTGGGTATTTTCAGTCTTAAAAGTTCTAACATTTTAATTTTTTTTTTTTATTATTTTTAGGTATTAATTTTATGATGTTTTTTTTTCTAGAATACAAAAATTTGATCAAGTTGGGGGATTCAAATGCGTTGTCACGGCACGACAAAAAGACGCGAAACCTGCGACATGATAAATTAAAAAAAACGACGTGAAGCGTAAAGAGAAGCTATGCAAGAGTTTAAAAAACATGTTTATCCATTTATTTGTATAATATAAATAAATAGATTTGGTTCCATGCACATACATTTACAATTTCAATTAAAAGCAACACTAAATCCAATAAACTCATAACAAAAATTCATAACGTCCTATTTATTAGACAACTAGCTTTCCGCCTAAGGCTTCTCCCGCGTTTTCAAAGAAAATCGCGTATAGTTCCCGTTCCCGTAAGATTTCCGGTATAATTCTATCCTATGTGTTAATCCAAGTTACCCTCTATATGTGTGCTTAATGTCATTGTAATCAGTTCAATTGTATTTGCTGTAAAGAGTAACAAATATACACATACACATCCATCCTCACCAACTTTCGCATTTATAATATTAGTAGGATAGGATGAATAGAAAATTTTCTATAGCTTTACTAAACAATATCTACTATTTCAAAGGCATGTCGAGTGGTAAACAAGCAAGCAGGCGTGAATTAGCGATATGCAATATTTAAGATTTATCGGCTTTGTTTAGGGATTAATAAACATGCAGATTTTAAATGGTTCTGCTCGCTGCAGTGTTTTTCATATCATAAAAATTAATGTGATTTGTATTTATACAATTCGTTGAAAATCCTTAAATTTAAAAAATACTGCTTTACGTTACTCGCATAATATGAAAGATAAAAAAAATAAACGAAATATGTCTGTCCTTATATATTGTAAAAAGAGCTGATAAAATGTGGCTTTAATTTGGCAAAAAGATACGAGTAGCACGAAAAATATGACTATAAAAATGTGCACAATACATTTAATATATTGTACAATTTATTACAAGAATTATTATAGAAAATAAAGATAGAAAAACAACGGATTAGCTAGCTACATGAGCTAAAGTAACTTTCCATGTTAGCATAACATACTTTAGACGTACATAAGATGTAACAAATATTTAATATTAATGTAAGTAGTACATAAAAGAGTTATTACTTCAGTACTAACAACTTTATATAATGATGAATGAATACCATAAATAATAAAATATTTATCAAATTACAGCGAAATAAGTAAAAAGATTAAAAATTGAAACGCTTATCCGATAACTCATAATACGAAAATTTATCGCATAATACATTATTAATTCATTCACAACTATAACATAATGTTATTATTGAAAACAAACTAGTAAACACAAATACACAACTACTAGCCGCGCCTCGCGGTTTCACCCGCTTGGCTCCCTTCCTGTTAGTCTTAGCGTGATGATATATATCCTATAGCCTTCCTCGATAAATGGGCTATCTAACACCGAAAGAATTTTTCAAGTCGTACCAGTAGTTCCTGAGATTAGCGCGTTCAAACAAACAAACAAACTCTTCAGTTTTATAATATTAGTATAGATTCCAATAAACCCTAATATACCACCACATTCCTTTGTAAATAACAAAATGGCCCTAAAATAATCTAAATCTAGCTTCACCAAACATTTCATTTTCACGAAAGCCGTTCCTAAAAGGAGAAATGGCAAACTTCAGCAGTACATTGAGACAATCTTGAGTTAATACATTTAAAGGCCCAATCTTGAGAACTCTGCGAGCCATACACGGTAACCTCATGAAAATGTATCAGAAAAATCAAGTGCTTCGCCCGTTTAAACTTTTGGTTCAATTCATAGGAGATTACATTAATGTGATGATATATTTTTGTCTTCAATTCCGTTTTTAGTAGATAGTTTTAGTCTCTTTTGAACACCATAAAACGATTTAGAATGTCCATTCCTAGACGACATAACAAAACGTTCATGGAATTTGAAATTCAGGAAGTCAATGATTATAGAATATAAATCGATATATGTCTAGGTATCCAGAAAATCTTTGAAATTAACAGGACAACTACATTCGCCCCCACATTATAAACTATACTATACACTTCATAGTATCTACTTGAAGATACTTTTAATGATTATTTTAAGGATATTCTCGAAGATAGACCAAAAAGCCTCCGGTTTATATTCCAATTGTTGGTAGGTACATTATATTGTACATTTATATAAAAAAGGGTTAAAACCGCTGCCGCTTATAACATAAATGAACCATAGCATAAATATTCAACGTGGAACGAAGATCTCTTATTAATGAAAAAGGGTCACAAGGTATTTTAATTCAACTACGTGCTAAAGGCCCGGGTTCGCACGTGCGTCGGTAAATTGAAGCTCTTACACTTTTGGTTTATAGATAACCAACGATTGAATATATTTAAACCTATAGTATAAATTGTGTGGTATGAATGTAATAGTATTGTATGTGACTGTACTGTAAGGAAAGTTGAAGGTGAAAAGAATCATGGTTTCATAGTAATTATTTTAAGTAATTAATTTTAAGAAAGTAAAGCATTGTATTTTAAACGCAATTTTTCCGTTTTGTTGATGTTAATGTATTTTAATAGAAATTACTCATATAATAAAATGAACAATAAAATTATTACTACACTGCAATTTTCGAATTAATTCTCAAACGGTATTTTTATAACTAAGAGAAAATACCTCGATCATAATAGAAGATAATTTATATTATCTTCTTTACGGTCACTGAAGAGCTCATTACTGCAGCCGGTCTCAGTAATCTAGGATTACACGGACCAAGTCATTTCTTCCTAACAGAGCTCTCGTATTTTACTTGCAAGGTATCAACACTGCCCCAGTAATTACTTGAGGCTAAACCTTAAGAACCAAATACTCTGTTAAACGTCCCAGCGGAGTAAACCACACATTATCACCTCTTATCCCTGACCTCCCGAATCCCTTATAAACGACCGAACGCTCATACAAAACGATCGCACCCAGAGATCAACTTATACTAGTTCCAAAAACCTCTGGATGGCTATAAGATCTTCCGTAAATCAAAGGGATGTTAAGATGTCCAGTGAATACGCTGGAATTTGAACTTTATTCGCGTGTGTTACGATTGCTTTTGGTTTCGAAGTTGAGCTGTATAAATCAATTTGTAAGTTGTATCCCAAATACTTGGACTCGGAAAGTTTAAAGAGAATTGTTTGCATACATTTCGTAATTATTTAAACAGAAACTAGAACGATTTGAATACTAAATAGTTAAACTGGACAGGGATTTGAGAACGGAGCGAACAAACAATTGAATTTAGAATAGTTTAGAATAATCTTCAATTGATTTTGCGAAGTTTTGGAGAGATCTAGATTTATTAATTTATAGTTGGCTTGTTTCGTGTTTTAATTAAGTACGATGGAACGAAAAATAGACAACAGAACCATGTTTTAACGATATCGATTCTAATTATTATGTAATTATTTAGTACTAGCTTACCACCCGCGGCTTCGCCCGCTTTGTCTAAAACCTAATAAATTGAATTTATATTTTTTGATTTTTATGGCATTCAAATGCTTTATAAATATAAATTTAAATTTGTCCCGCCTCGTGATCGAATTTTTTCTATTCTTTATAAATTTATACCTAATAAATTATATACTAAAACCTCCCTCTTGATTCACTCTATCTATTAAAAAAAAACCGGCCAAGTGCGAGTCGGGCTCGCGCACAAAGGGTTCCGTAGCAGCAAATATAATAAACTTATTATGTCAATTTATACACCTGGTGAATGGAGCCTAAACTCTCCCGATATTTTGCCTTGTACTTTTATGTATGAATATTAATATTAATGGCGTATTGCTTGAATAAGCTAATATTTCTCGTAAAAAGTACCTACATTATAAAGATTTTATATCATCGCGGATTTTTAAAGGTGTACAATACTGTAGTATATTTTTTGATCTATCTTATAAGGTTCAGCCATCGTTTTCAGTGTAAGCACAATAACTTAACCAAAATTACAGTTAAATCAACCTATCTCAAAAACTATAAGAGATACTTTGATCAAACCAAAAATCGTTGAAAGAGTTAATTAGCATGCATCACCTCTATTTTTTTTAGAATTTTATACCCCGTAGTTATAAAAATAGAGGGGGGGGGACATACTTTTTACGACTTTGAGAGCTGATATCTCAAAAACCGTTCACTTTAAGAAAAATGTTTTTTAGAAAACTTTATATCATTTTAAAAGACCTTTCCATTGATACCCCACACGGGTATGTACATCGAAAAAAAAAATTTCATCCCTCAGTTACATGTATGGGGGGCCCCACCCCCAATTCTTTTTTTTACTATTTAGTGTCATATTTTTGTAGCGGTTCATACAACACATATTCCCATCAAATTTCATCACTGTAGTACTTATAGTTTCCGAGTAAATCGGCTGTGACAGACGGACAGACGGACAGACGGACAGACGGACATGACGAAACTATAAGGGTTCCGTATTTGCCATTTTGGCTACGGAACCCTAAAAACCGCATCAAAATCTTGCCTAGTTTTAAAGATTTAAGACAGAAAAAGCGACTTTGTTTTACTATGTGGTTAAGTACCTAGTAAGAATGTGTTTGAAACTTATATGTTTATTTAATTCATATCTAAATGAACCAAATGTTTTAGAAACTAAAATAAGACACACACTTAATAATAAAAAGAATATTATACGAATTTTATTGCATTTTATAGTACAATGGCATTTTTATATAAAAGTCGCTCTTGTTACAGATAATAAAGAGCTATTAATTTCAAAAGAGTTTTATTTTTATTTAGGTCACCTGTTTTCCCGTTTGTAAGAAACCAAACCTAAACTTTATGACGAAACTTGATCACTTTTTACAAAAGAAATTTGAAACTCGGGTATAAAGGCATCTCCATTAGTATAAAAAGGAATCCAAAGAATAAAAAGAAATGATCAAAGAATGGTAAGTCAGTAAGTTTGTAGCGAAGTTTTTGTTCAGCTCGGTCCAGTCTGTTGAGAAACTTTATACGTTGTTGGTGAAATATATTGTATTTCTTAAGGAGTTTTAGGTTTGGTAAAAGGACATTTATATTATTGGCTATGAATAGAAATAACAGTTAATAGTTATTTTCATGTTGGTACTAAAATAATCATACATTTGTAAAAAATAAGTGAGCTAAATGCTCAACAGAAATAGATTTATTGTATCATTTTATACAACAATATTATTTCAACAGGTTGAAAATAGTTCTAGTACTAAATCTATTTAGGCTTCAATACATATTGGACCAGTTATATACCTAGTACAAGACAGGAACTACACTCACCGGCACGGAATCTTGGCCACTTACAAATTTGCCGATAAAAAAAGTTTGAAGTGTTTTTCACGATTTTTTTGTATGCAGATATGTTAACATATTATTTGTTTAATTTTATGGTAAGAAATCATTAAGTTTGAGAATAATTTTTTACCACTTTTTAAGAGTTACTCGAAATTTGTGATTTGTGCGGTTAAGCCGAAGTTATGAATTGTTCGTTTTAAACTTTTTTGGATATCGTTTATGCCGTTTTAAGATATTGTTATTGTTGTACTATAGTCAATGATCATAACAAACAATAAAAAATGCCATTAACATCTGAACAACCTACTCAGGCCATCACAATGTTAGACCAATGACTGCCGCAACGTAAAGTACCTAATGTACAGTACGTACCACGTTCAGCGATGCACTATGCATGGAAAAGATACCAGGAGACTGGCAGCTACATGTACTAACCAGGAAATGAAGGCGTGAGGTGCACACCAACTCGAGAATACCCGTTTATTGTTCAAGAGATACTCAGAAATGGCTTTCTGACAGTTTTTGAGATACGCCACCGGCTCTAAAACACCAGGACAATAAATGTGAGTGAGCAATCGATGAGAAGACTAATGAAGGAAGTTAATTTGAAGGTTTGCAGACCAGCACGCCGTCCAGAACTCCTCAGACATCACAGAGAAGCACGTCTTCGTTTTGCAAGAAAACATGAAAACTGGACCCACAGCCAGTGCGCTCGTGGGGTGTTCACAGATGACTGCTAAGGCACTTTACGAGCTTCTGATAGCCAAGAGTCAGTATAGAGGAGACGAGAAGAGAGGTTTTCACCCATCACCACACTCAAACTGCGATTTTTCATGGAGGGTCAATAATGATATGGGGAGGTATAAGTTCCGATGCTCGCACGGAGTTATTTATCGTAGATAATGGCATAAATTTGATCAGGTACATCGAGGAAATTTTCCAGGAACATGTTCAGCCCTATTACAGGTTTATCAGTGAAGAAAATTTGCTACTAATACACTATAACGCACGTCCACGTGTCGTACGATGCGTATAAGAGTACCTTCAAGAGGTTATTATTGAAAATTTGGAGTGGCCAGCTCGTAGCCCGGATCTTAATCCAATAGAACACATCTGGGACATGCTTAAAAGAAACATAAAGTTCGATTCCAACCCAGCACTAATGTTAGATGAGCTTAGAAATACAACTGGGGCCGTTTGGTACACTATAGCTCAAGTGGACATCAATAATGTCTTCTAGAGTATGCCAGACTGGATGCAAACAGTGTTTAAGGCAAGAGAAGGAAACACCCTTTATTAAAAGGTTCAATTTTTTATATGGAAACGTTCTTTCTAATTTTTTAGCATTTTTTAAGAAATCGTTTAAATTTCACAGGAAAAGCGTAAATTCTTGTTTAATTCATATCTACGCGGTAGTACTTCTTATAAACTTCCAATTATTACTAAAATTGAGTAAAAACATTAAAGTAACTAGTTTTGATTAAATTTTTATTGAATTTTGTAGTAGAAAAGAAATAGTGTTATTTTATGAAAAAATTTGCAGTGGCCAAGATTCCGTGCCGGTGAGTGTATTAATACTGATTCTACGAAGAAATGCATGGAAAATCAATAACTCTGTGGTAGAGTCAGTACAGTATGATTTTGAACTTCTGCAAAGTTTTTAGTTGACAAAATATGACGGTATGGATAAATTCGTGGGTTATAAAAATACGTAACATGTTTTTAATCAAATTCTAATTATTTTTTTATTAATTATTATTAAACTCTATTTACTTAACTCTATTATTTTATATCTATACTAATATTATAAAGCTGAAGTGTTAGTTTTTTGTTTGTTTGAACGCGCTAACCTCAGGAACTCTATAGGTACGATTCGAAAAATTCACGATATATATCATCACGCTAAGATCAGGAGCGAAGCAATGCGGGTAAAACCGCAGGGCACAGCTAGTTGAGTGATAAATAAATATAAATCTTACAAGATTTTATTGAGAACTTAATCGTTTTAAAATATACTCGCAATTTATCCACCAAAAAATCACAACTGAAGTGGTCAGCTATTTACATAAATAAACTAAACTCCTCGAAAGTTCTAGACACAATAGTGAATAAATGACGAAATCGCAACACAATATGAAGTGGGAATTGTAATAAAGACTCCTTTGGGAACGTCCAAGATTTAAGGAGACAGGTGCTGACAGAACCGTTCCTATTACGTGAACTGGACTTTTATTTCAGATGTAATATATTTTAAGTGACTTTAAAGTTCGTTTTAGTAGCATTAATATGAATTATGAGTAAACGTTTTATTTTAACTACTTTAGTTTATGCACTTGTGAAATATATTATTTTTATATTATTGTTAATTACGGTAGCTCATAGTGTTTTAATGTCTGAACTTCTGTCTTTTACATGTAGGCTATTATTATGCCTGAAAAATCATCAAGCTATCTCTAACCTGTTTTTATAGCGATTCTCTCTTAGCTCTTGTCAACCAATTAGAAACTGTTTCATATAAGTCAACTACATAGTACATATGGGAATAGTCATCTACTCAAATGGCAAATACGTGCTTATTTACCTCATATGTTCCACCATAAAACTAGAGAATAACTTACAAGTGCAATTGTTAACCCCTGTACTAAAACCATGCAGTAAATAACAGAGGGAAAGCCGGGGAACAAGCTTATGTGAAATCTTTATTAATAGAGGCTGGTCTGAGTGACACAGACAGATGGAATGTTTTGATCCTTGTAGATAGATGTTTGGATTAGAGCTTAGTTTTGGAGGGAAACGAATGTTGAGGATTTTTTAAGTTGGCGAATGTATTGATTTGTAGGTGAAAATAATTTGAAGCCACTGAATGATAGTTATATTATATGAACAATGAATATACAATGAATATACGTTGAATAGTATTTGTTGTTTAAAATTACATACACCAATTAATTAAGTTTAATACTTGTTTAATCGTCAACGTTAATCGATATTGTAACAACTATACAAAATGTACTTTAACCTAGACAAATAAATGAAATGAATGAAATTCAGTGAAAAAAGATCAATTTAATCATTTAACAAAGATTTGCGAAAGCAAAAATCTTACTATCTTTTTTCTATCATATCTAGTATAACTTTCTCTACATCTTTGACTAATCCATATCTCAGTAAGAGCATATTGCTATTTTTAAACCAAGTCAGAATAATGGATTAGGAGGGTTCTTATATGACAATGTAATGTACTTTTATACCACTTTTATATACCTTCTAGTATGGCAGTAAGAGAGGTAACGATATTGCTTATTTATTTTATCAAAATGTAATGGATTTCGGAGTGATAGTGTGAAAATGTATAGTATAAATACGAAAGTTTAAAGTAGTAATAACACAATTCGAAAATAACCACGTCTAAAATATTTATAAAACATAATCTGAAAATTTGTTTCAGTAGACGTAGACCAAAGTTAGTACATATATCTCGAGAATTATTAAAATTATTGTTTGTAACAACGATAACACAGCGGATAATTTGATAAAAATACAACAATATTATAACAAACAGAATCTTCGACAAACAAAGGTTAAAAAGGTTAATTGAAAATACGAATCCACATAACTTATAAGCATTTTCCGTCAACTTAAACAGTATAATTTCTCGTAAAAGCCTTCATTATAATAAAACTCGACTGTAAACAGTTACTATCGAAGGCTAATCTCTCGTGACGCATTCTTAATTAGTAGCTGATTAACTCCATAATTAACTTGAAAACAAAGTATACAATCATATTATGTTACACCGAAACGATTAAACTTGTTTAACATTGTCAAGGCTTTCTTTTAGTTAACGTAATTTTTTAAATTTAAAGCTGAATTCTAACTTATATAATGTTGCCGTCTGTAAGATAAAAATTAAAATTGTTCATTTAAAATATCGATCGATATTTGTAAGTTGTTTTATTTTATTCGTTTCTGGTTAATGTTAGGTACTTGAATTACGGATAAATTTGTTTTGAATGTACTTTATATTTATCTATACTACGAGTAGTATTATAAAGCTGAAGAAGTTGTTTGAACGCGCTAATCTCAGGCACTACTGGTCCGATTTAAAAAATTCTTTCGGTGTTAGATAACCCATTTACCGAGGGAGGCTATAGGCTATATATTATTACGCTAAGACCAACAGGAGCGGAGCCACGCGGGTAAAACCGCATGACATGGAATGTATATACCCATCATATCTCTGCTGGAGTCATCACATGCAATGCATTTTTTATCATAATTCATGTAAAGATGCTTAAAAATACAAATTATAGAACTACAACAATTTTCTATCCTATGACCCACCATATTAAATCCACTTGCAACCTCTTGAATACCTCTAGTCAATGATTAACTATACCTAGTCACACTTGTGCGTGTAAGCTTACAATAAATTTGGTGAAGTCGACCAGCCCTACGCAACGCCGTAAGTTTGGGAACCTACATTGTATAAAATTTTCAGCTATGTAGACCGTAGAATTTTAAAGCAATATTGATTATACGTGTTACAGTCACTAAAGTATTAAAACTATATATGATAATTCTAGGAATGTGTATTATATGTGTAATATATAATATGTTAGATCTTATCTTTAATCGCGTAGAGAGCCTTATTATTCTACAACTAGCTTACCGCCCGCGGCCTCGCCCGCTTTGTCTTAAACCTAATAAATTATACCTATACTAAAACCTTCCTCTTGAATCACTCTGTCTATTAAAAAAAACAGCATCAAAATCCATTACGTAGTTTTAAAGATTTAAGCATACAAAGGGACATAGGGACAGAGAAAGCGACTTTGTTTTATACTATGTAGTGATATTTCATTGATAATCCTAAAATCGAGGAACTAATCAATATATATAAAAAGAACGATGAGCTAAATAAATGCAATGATTCTTTGAAGTTCCACAAAAAAGAATGTAGTTCAATATTTCCTCTTATTCTATCGATAAAAATATGTAGCAACCACATGGGTCACAAGAACACAGAAAATCTCGGAGCTGCAGCCGAAATTTTAGCAGAAAAACATTCCCATTACATTGATATATTTTCGCACAATCGCGACACATGAATACATATCGGTTCATAATCCGTAACAATAGTCTAGACTAGAGTAATCTTAGCGATAAATCGTGAAAAAAATAAACATCGGCGACCGCATATGGAAAGTTCTCGAAATATAATACATGTAAACAACTTTTTCTTTTGGATATTTTATACTAACTATTTTTAAATATATGATGTCCTGAATAAAAATGTATTTACTATTTAATATCTATGCTTTATTAACAGGCCACATTAACATTTGATTTAAGAAATTAATATTTCTCCAACTCCTTTATTATTTTATTTTCAACATCATTATCAACTTAACCTCAAACTTAACAACAACATGCAGTTGATTTCCATGCAATATTATTCATGCAATATTCATACGTATGAATTTTAATTTTGCATCAACATTGACAACATCACTATCAAGTATTAAACTTGAAGTTTACCAAACCATTCAAGGCAAAAACTAACAAACTTTTACGTAAAATTTACTAAACGAGCCCGCACGTGCTCAAAAAGAGCTTCAAATTCTTAAATAATCAATAAGCCCAAATAAACGTGTAAACTAAGAATGCTAGTGATCCATCGCCGAGGGGAAATCGAACCCCTATTAGCATAATGAAGGCGGGCGGTATAAAACTCCGACGTTCCGTATCACGAACTTAAAAATACAAGAGACGACACAGAAAAAACATGGCTAACCGTTCCACTTATAAATGAACTTCGGGAAATTAAGCAGAACGGTTTTAGTATTGTATTCTGTATGTGAGAGATACCTAATATTATCTTTTAAATCATTAATTGCAATAAATCGTGAAATAGCTGTAAAAAGTCCATATCATGAGATATTTTCGATAAGAAGAAAGAGAAAGTATTGTATTCTCCTGCTATACCTTTCAATAAATATTAATAAAAATAATTAGAATCAAAATGTGTGATCAAATCATCGCAATTCGCAATACATTCACTAGCGATAAATTCCTAAGCTATTTTAACATAAGGCCACATTTTGTAACCAACGTTTTAAATCAAAATGAAAATATTAAAAGCAATTCTTGGGGACTAATTCAATGTTTCAGTATTGGACAAGTTTGATCCCACCAAAAACATTTTCATGTAAAATGTTGCCAAGACGAGCCCATATGACTCGCACTGTCAAAAAGTTATCAGATCTCATGTAGAGCCAAGCTTTTAACACTACACGCCCTAACTCTACAAGGCCTAACTTCACAAACTCTACACCTTAGTCAAAATATGTGGCTTGGCCATTTCGCTACATTCACATCGGCGTAAGGTGAAAAATTAATTCACTTTTGTGTTATACAATAGTTCTTGTAGTAACGAACGGCCAAGCCACATATTTTGACTAAGGTGTAGAGTTTGTGAAGTTAGGCCTTGTAGAGTTAGGGCGTGTAGTGTTAAAAGCTTGGCTCTACATGAGATCTGATAACTTTTTGACAGTGCGAGTCATATGGGCTCGTCTTGGCAACATTTTACATGAAAATGTTTTTGGTGGGATTTCATTTCTTTTTGTAAGTTGTTTGTAACAAAATTTTAAATGTCGATTAAAGTTTTATTTATTTCTTTTTTTTTAACAAGGAGTACCTATACAGTATACATATATATATCTAGGGGAACCAAGTTTTAGATTATTAGATTAGACCTCTAACGTCATCAAAATTTAATTTAAAATTACAGGTCTCATACAAACTCCCATCCCCTAGTTTAAGGGGTTGGGGGATGAAAGTTACAAGTTTCATAATTTTTTTGTTGTTTGTGTGCTAATACTAGCTTACATACAAAATTTCAGCTTTCTAGGACATTAGGAAATACCTTAAGAATTTTGATGATCATCAGTGAGTCAGTGACGAAATTAGCGGTTTTTAGATATAAATAAAATCTGAAGTATAAAAGCTAATGTAATTAAAACTTAATATATTCAATAAGTCCGCTATTGACAATATATCCCGAAAATTTTGTTGATCTAGCATAATCCAAACCCAAGTTATGAGGGTTCAAAAAAACGTCGAAGCGCTTCGAGAAAAGGTAGGTAGTGCCCGCTTGTTCGCTTGGCTCGTCTTGGCGGGGGCACTACCGTGCCCCCAGATTGGTGTGGCTGTGGCGACAAGTTTTGGCGGAGTTTTTAATGGCTTACTGATAACTACGCTTGTTTACGAGATACGGGAGATTGCAAAATCTGCTGCGAATAATCCACTTTTCAAGTTTTAATGTTGCACCTTGTGCGCGTTACGGTACGATGAAGAAATATGTCATTATCGAAAAATTATCGTCACATATTTTTGAATAAGGATTTTTGGGAATGTTTTGGTAGCACCGAAATTAGGGCCATTGGAGTGATAATGGAACTTTACACACAGTATGAATCGCACACAAGGAATAAAGGTGTACCTACTTACATTATCTTTTATTTCGTTCCGTTTTATTCCGTAGCCCACATACAATTAAATTTAAATTAGTTACTGACAAGCGTTTTTCGCAAACTCGACAATTATTTTGTAAATCTACTAAATTAAATAACTTATAGTATCTTCAATAATTCTAGTACTATTCACGCGTGCAATAAGATTAACAAATGCTTATTGAGCTGCTGTATGTAAAATTTGAATAATATTATTTATTTTTATTTACTGTCTTCAATACTTTATAAATTTCATCTTTATTTCTCAAACCGACCACTAAACAGACTAGATAGAAGTCTACAAAATGGTAGATTTATTGCATTTAAATCTCGTCGCCTGCTAACCGTATTTAACTCCTTTAGAGAATTTAATAAACGCCCGGTACGAAAGAGCAAAAATAAAAGCTGTATAACAGAAGCTAGTTGAATGCTTTCCCCCAGGGTGCCCTCAATTTTGTCGCTATTGGCTGACTTGTACAACTATTACGGTCTTTGTCAATTTACATTACTATTCCCTGTACACTAAAATGTAGAAGTTTGTTGTGTAAAATATTCAATTAATAACTAACCAGACATTGAGCATTCTTAAATATTCTAATTGAGAGAGGATACTTATTTTTTTCATTCGTCTTCGTTGTTCGAATGATATTATTTCAGAATTTTAAAGCATCATCTCATAAATATTTAAGTATAGATACTCTATCATTTTATAATAAAATTAACTGCGTTAAAAACAACCGACTTCAAAAACGGAAAAGTAAAAAATAAAAAAGATTTGATATTATAAATTACTACATATTATTTAGATGTGCTATTTATTAAATAGGTTTGATGTCGGTGCACGGGCTTAATACTAAGTGCTTAGTGTTTGGCACCGACTTCAAACCTATTTAATAAATAGCACATCTAAATAATATGTAGTAATTAATAATATCAAATCTTTTTTATTTTTTACTTTTCCGTTTTTGAAGTCGGTTGTTTTTAACGCAGTTAATTTTATTTAATACTTTTTAGTGTAATTTTCAACACGAATCAAACTGTGGAATCAAACGAGCCCAAACTCGATAAAGTTGAGTCAATATATTACTGAGTTCCTATGGCCACCTTCCGATTCCATCATCAAATCAGCTCTATGTCATGATAATGTTTCATCGCTATCCAATTTACATACGTATACAAAATTTCAGCTCAATCGGTTACCGGGAAGTGAATCAAAGTTACTTGCTACATTCCAATTAAGTCATCGAGTACAGACAAAAATGCTCATAAAATAAAAACTACTGGGCCTAGCCGAATAAAATTTTTATGGGACCAATTCGACACCATCCCGCATCGAACAAAAAAAGAATCACGTAAATCGGTTCAGAAACCTCGGAGTAATCGGTGTACATACATAAAAAAAAAAAAAAAAATATATATACCGGCCGAATTGATAACCTCCTCCTTTTTTTTGAAGTCGGTTAAAAATCGTTTAAACTAAAAGAGAAGCCCTTACTATTTTCATAGCACCATGAACAACGGAACAATACATTAATTACGTCTTAAAAAAGAAACGCGCACTACACGCGTAGTTTTATTTTCACAACAAGTACGGAAGCGTCTACGATTTTTTTCGCATCAACAACAAAAAATGGCTCGCTCTCCCGTTTAATAGTGTTTGTTTTCAATAAGGGCTATGTTTGTAGAGGCCGCGAGAGACAACACACGTTTCATTTACAAATAAATTGTGTCCAAAGAAAATGTTTGGGAAAATCTTTAAGAATTTAGTCGAATTACTTAGAAAAAAATCTTATATTGTGTATTTTATAGTGTAGATATAGATCCTATAGATATTTGGAATTATAAATTTGAATATAATGTTAACCAATCATCGACTAGATATCCTGTTGAGCTGCCAATACTTCTTCATATTATAAACTGTGTATAAACTATAGAATAAAGCGCGTCACACACGGTGAAGTTACTATAATATTTTATGTTAAGATTCTCTAATATAAAACTTATAGTTATAGTATCTTAAGGTATCCGGTATCAGCGTTCTGACCATCATTTTTCTGTAGAACCGCTATCCTGTTACAAATGACCCGAAATTTTGTGGGACAGTCATATAGTATCTTCACCGTGTGTGACGCGCATAACACATAAAGCAAACCCAAATTTTAATTATCAAAATAACACAACGCGTTTTCAATCGAACCTTCTGCACTAAACTACAAATCCAATCCAAACGAAACGCAAGTTAAGAATTGTTTTATTAAAACATGCACATAATGAATGTTTTTACTTGAACTCGAGTTAACTGCGATTTATATTTCACAAACTTTTGAATTGACCCACAGCTAAGCTGGCATAAAATTGCCTCAAAAGCACTCCCGTGCTGTTGAATAAATTATATCGCGGCGAAAATAAAATGTACTTTCATCAATAACTTTCAACGTTTATGTTTTGCATTCATTTGTAATTAGAATTTGGTTATACAGAACTTCTATATAAATGCGAAAGTAACTCTGTCTGTCTGTCTGTTACTCAACCACGGCTTAACTACTGAACCAATTTGCATGAAATTTGGTATAGAGATATTTTGATACCCGATAGGACATTGGCTACTTTTTACCCCGGAAAGGTTTTACCCCGGAAATCCCACGGGAACAGGAATTAGGCGGGTTTTTCTTTGACTGCGCGGGCCAAGCTACGGGTGAAAAGCTAGTTTTTTATAAATAAGTGTGGACTTATTATCATGTAGTGGTGGCTCAGTTAAGGCTTTTAACTTTAAAAAAGTGTCCGAAATAGTTGAACATACAAAAATGTACATTTTATTTCTAACATAATATTATCTGACATCAAAATTCAAAAGTATGGTACATAGATATACACACTTGGCCAGCGTGAAATGATATACATGTACGTAGAATAGGAGACACATGTCCCTGAAGGGGAAGAAAATTCGATTTTGTTGACGAACGAATAGGTGACCGGTACCTTGCCAAAAGTTGTTCATAAATATTGACTTTTCAGATCACACAAAAACTACTCTAGTAAGACAATTTATGTTACTTTTAATGGTCAAATATAAGACGAAAAATAAAGTCTAGGCTTATCATTCGCAAAGTGAGACATAACAAATCGCTCTTAAAATCCGGTAAACAAAGAGAAAAATGTAAAATAATTTCTACATAATATGGGGTAATTTTAAGCTATAAATCCAAGAAAACTTTTAACCCATAAACGCCTCCAGGGGCCTATAGGTGCCCTTACGACTTCAGATTAAACTTGAGGCAATAATTTGGGAAGTTTGCAATATGTTGTTTCGCTTGACGAAATATTTCGAAGGGGGATTTACTTTGTTGATTAATTCACTTTTCATGGGGATTTATTGGGTCCCAGTTAATCAGGTAATGAATATATTTTATCACCCGAACTTATGTTTCGCAACTGTTGATTTGTGTACGAATGTTCGGATATGGGGAGTTAACGAGATCTCGTAAGAACTGTTTGCGAAGTTGGTGTTTAATCATCGAACTTGTGCAGTTTTCGTTGTAATAAACCGTACTGAACATAATATGTTACATTACATTGATGTTTTGTTTGTAGTAAATAGTATTCATTAAGCGATAGTTTTGTTAAACAACTATACGAGTATCTAATTACTATTACAGAAGTAAATTTTATTGATGATCGCAGAGATATTATAAAACTATGTGACAGTTTATAAAAAAAAATTATAAAGAAATTTTGTTTTTTTTTAATGATATTTTAGGTGATTAGGTGATAGTAAGTTAAATTTAAATATTTAAAAAAAAATAGAATCAGAATTGTACTCTTCATTTGATAGTCAAAAATATAGTAAGAATAGCTTCATAAATCCGTCGTTGCAAACCACTTAACTTTCACCGACTCAACCGATAACTCATAAATAAAAATGTTATACATTAAGCAAAGCAAAGAAAACAAATATAAGTACAGTAAATAACAAAGCCCCACAAATATTCCCTTTATATTTATAAGAACTCTTCTCAAATCTCTACAGTTAGAAATATTTGCTTTCCTTGACAAAATATGAAGCTTATTGCTACGTTGCTTCTCAATTAACTTTATGGCTGAGTTTGCGATCCTGGATGTGGTCCAGATATTTTATTGTTAATGGAAAAATATATAATTTGTTCTTATCTATATAATATATGGAGACTTCGAGACGATTTTTGCTTCGATAGAGGAATTTTTGTCCCTGAAATTGACAGAAAGGACAAGTGATGGGTTTTTGTAATAAATGTGTTTTGTTTGATATTTGAAACAGATGATATTGCCTGTTTGATTGAAGATATTAAAATTTTCATTTTACCTATACTTTTTTCTTTTCTATAAGTTAATGTCTCTAATTTTGATCGAACCAGATAAGAATTATTCTATTCAATCACTATCAAATATTTTTTTAAGAATTATTATAAAAAGTTACAATATATTTTTGCAGATTCAGATCATAAAAGTTAAATAATGTGACACTTTTAAATTGTTTTTATGTAAGTGACAATTATGTACCTTTATCGTTATCATAATTTATGCTATCTATCTTAAATGCTCTACATTATAATAATTTCAATAAAATTCTCTACACATTCAGTAATTACAAACCATTTTAAACCATGCTTATAAACAAGCTGCACTCCGCGGTTTCACCCGCGTGGCTCCGCTCCTTGATCTTAGCGTGATGATATATAGCCTAAAGCCGAAATAATTTTTTAAATCGGACCAGTGGTTCCTAAGATTAACGCGTCCAAACAAACAAACTCGTCAGCTTTATAATATTAAGTACAGATTCCACGTACGCTATTCAGTAAAAGCTAAAAGCTATATTTCCTCACAATACACAGATGTATGCAGCTGCTGAAAGGCGATAGAAAATTGAATTTCCTCCCCCTAGAGATTGGAGCTTAGCCCTAGACACTCTTATTAAATTCCTTCCCTGTCCAACGTTAGGCGTTAGAGCAAATTGTACGAATATTTACATAACAATAATAGCATTTTGACAATATTTGCTTGTTTTAGACTAGAGTAGATAATTTTTGAAAGAAAATAAAATCGCAGTCGGATGAAACCTATTAGAAAAGGAGGGGAATATGATGAAAATAAAAGGAAAAATAAATTACGGTCAATCCGAGTTCGGGAAGTGGGAGGGGGGAGCTTTTAAGAGAAAAAAAATGGTTTCTCTCGATTTCCGACAAAACTACAAGTCCTACGGAAAAAAGTTCTAATGGGGTTCATCCGACTGCGATTTTTTTATCTTTTTATTATTTTTAAAGGCTTCTACCCCAGTCTATTTTGCGTAATAGTAATTGCGTAAAGTAAATAGTTAAATAATTTAAACTACATTAAAAAGCTCATCTGATTTCTTTTTAACATTTTGCAAATGTAATTTATGTGTTCAAAATTAACGCCATGTTAAAAATACATGATCCAATAGAAAATTGACTGTCGGTTAAACACATATAAACAATTATATAATTGTACGAGTAGATATTCCCTATTCTTTATTGAGAATTCGCCTAGCTTATCCTATAGGTATAATGAGGGATTTGCATTTCACTTCTGTTCCACTGATCGATTTATTTCTCTACGGGCAAAATTTTCTAAAAAGACTTCTTTCCTTATATTTTTTGCTAAAACTGTTATCAAACCCTAAATCTGTCATCTCTACGCATTAACCACACAGAATTCCCTTCCATAAAATATTTATCAACTCGATAATGGACAATTTCTATTAATATTTAAACCAATCAATTGTTCAATATAAACATTGGTAATTCAGGCGCATAATTAACAGTGTTAACTTAACGAGCCATGCTGTTAATTAAATGGCTAATTTGGTAATAGTTTAATGGTTATGTCTAATAATCGTATTATATATAGCTTGGGCCAAGAATAGGGCGTTATTTAATATTTTTTTTAACAAAATAGACTCTTACATTATTTAATACTTATTAAGACGCATCCGATAGTTTGTTTGCAGCTTTATTCCAAAAAAGTGATACAGTACATTTGATTACATAACAATACTTAGGACTAAAAAAAAGTATAACATAATGTGAAGATTATCATATCTGTACATAAATAATGTAATTAATAAATCAGACTTTAACATGAACTATATTTAACCTTGTAGGTACTTAAGCGGATAGGGTGCATCCAGCTTCTAGTGGTAGCTTACCTACATTAGTAGGTAAGTAGGTAGATTCAATTAGGAAAAAAATTAAATTTGTTTGAGTATGTACTTTGTAGTTCAAATCGTATTCCCATACCACTAGAAAAAATGTTTTCGATTTCAATCGTAACAAACAAAAAATATAATATATTTTATATAATATATGTTTAGATCTATTAGAATCACACGGATAAAATACTTTTGTTTCAACCAATTTCCTTTAAGCTAGCTCAATTGAGAGCTTTCTATAGCCAGAGTAAATCTCTTTCCCCAATGGACATTCTTGTTACAAAATGGACCAAGATCCTTTGAAATGTAATAAAAATAATTACATTAATCTATATTAATATTACAAAGAAATATTTAAATAGAATTATAAAAAGAGCTTTTAAAATTTCAATGCGTAAAACGAAAATACTGCTTTCCGCTTTCCAAATAACTATTTACTTAAATCGTGTATATATAATATGTACAATATAATATACACTATCCAAATATATTTCATAAAGCGAGCCAATCAGAAATCGTACTTATAATAATTATAGCTTTTATAATATCAATAATTTCATAGAAGCGTAAAAGGAAATTCCTCTTAAGTACACACTATAAACATTTTCAATTATTTTAATAGTCAACTAGAAAGTGTAATCCAAAGTCTGTACCACTTGACTGTCGCTGTAAAACACGGTGTATGCGACGGTTAAATCTACAAAATTTATCTCGTAGATAAGGGTACACGCTCATGAGACGTGTGTGTAAGTTTAATCAGAAAGAATCCAGTGATTTATGGTTATGAAAAGTGATAATTTTTAGTCTCTACATAATTTTTTGTATCTAATGTTTAGGAATTGAGTTCCTAAGCAGTATACAAACGAAGTTTTTAAATCGAAATTCATGTCATTGAGGATGATACTTACATTTGTTTAGG
The DNA here is from genome assembly GCF_905220415.1 of Colias croceus. Taxonomy (NCBI): domain Eukaryota; kingdom Metazoa; phylum Arthropoda; class Insecta; order Lepidoptera; family Pieridae; genus Colias; species Colias croceus. The sequence continues at coordinate 8,105,995 of NC_059550.1, read as the reverse complement.
CTGGTTGCAGAGTTTGACCGACCATCAGACCAGACAATTCATAAAACCGTTCATAGCTAGACCGACCATACGCACGCGTATTGTCATGCGCATTAGTGTCATAGTCATACAATTGTTGATGCGTATCGTCAGGACCGACGGTACGCACTGACGGTCGGTCAAGCTCTGCAACCAGCCTTAGTGATTCTTAGATTTTTATGCTAGAGCGGACTATAGATTAAGTGAGCTAATGACCCAGTATTTCTACAGTTATACTAACTTTTTTATTTTGTTTTCGGTATTGGTTAAGTCGAAAGTCAAAAATGTAAAACGTTGGATCTCCTTATACAATAAAAAACGCTCATACTGAATTACAGTATATCTTTTAGTACATTGCCAGTGAGCTACAACCCTTAAAAGCGAAATAAATTAAGATGAAACGTTGTGTGTTTACTGCGCTTCTGTAATCTTAATTGTTTGTTACATTCAGAAGTTTATTGCCTCGTGCTTTATACTACAACTAATTATACTTAGCATTTACTAAAATCCAGGATTTGTAAACTTCACTATCACTACATAGTATAAAAGAAAGTCGCTTTCTCTGTCCCTATGTCCCTTTGTATGCTTAAATGTTTAAAACTACGCAACAAACTTTGATGTGGTTTTTTTTAATATATAGAGTGATTTAAGAGAAAGGTTTTAGTATATAATTTATTAGGTTTTAGACCAAGCGGGCGAAGGCGCGGGCGGTAAGCTAGTTATTAATAATCCTATGCACGATATATTTCCAAATATATTTAGAAAATCAAATAATTACGTATTTTAATATTCGCTACTTCTATAAAACTCACAATTAAGCAATGCAGACGTAAAACCGGATTTTTAAAAGTAAACGTTATAATAAGTATTTTCCATTGACTGAAATAAAATATTGAGACGTTATATTAGTAAAGCGATGACTCAATCCATATGTTTATTCCTAAATTTACAGGAATGTTAACACGTTTTTTATTTTGTTTTCAACTTCGAGCCAATTTGTTAACGACGCAACTAATGTAAACATTTAAGATTTGATCGATTCAATATTATTTTGATTAATTTTATACCGTATAAGCAATACAACAAGGCATGGTTTTACATTAAACAGAGCAGAGTTGGTTGTTAATTTGCAAATAAAATGCAGATATTTTTTACTTGAATAACACGTATGTTTAAATAAAATAAATAAATATTATCCACATACTCCTTCATTACTTACCATTATCAATCCCCTGTCAGATCTAGTTACAGGGGATAGAACAATTTCTTAATCGGCAAGGGAAAGAAACAAATCACCGGAAAACGTCGAGTTGCGGTGCACTCCCTGAGGAGAAATGTCCCTCAGAATGCATTTAGCACGTGGTGGAAGTTATGAGCTTACGAGATGTTAAAGTTGCAGAAGCTTTTGCGCGCAACGTCGCAAATATCTGGTATAATATGATGGTGCATTGCATAATGCATTGAAATTTGTAAATAGGTAGATGTGAGAACATAATGAAATATGTTGATACAAGGCATTGTAATCATGAAGTTTTATTTCAAATTTTGGTCTAGTTTTGTCGTTGTGGCAATAACATTAGTATAATCAAAATCTCAAACAAACTTTGACTTGTCTTTATACATAGTTGAGTTTATATTCTTTATAATTATAATTTATAATTTTTTCTATTCTTTATAAATTTATATTTATACACAGTTTTTGATGTTCTAATTAAAAATAATACCTTCTTCCCCCTACCCATATTTCATAAAATATTATCTGATACAATCTTCTTCAACATTTTAAACTTAATCTCACAGCTTATCACTTGCGCCAAGCGTGGAGACAACTGCAAATAGCAGCAAATAGACGGCATCAGTCCCCTGCGCGACTGACATCCATCCCTTGCACCTAATAAACTAATGCATTGAGGTTTCTTGATTCGCCCCAACATCTGAGGGGATGTTTCTTTAATAAAACGGATGGACGACAATTAAGTTGTAATAGCATCTGCTGCGGCTGGTTAGGTCGAATTATCGATAATGATGTTATTGTGTGGAGTTTAATGAAAATAGAGGTAATGTTAATGCAATTTATTTCATGAGTAGTTATTTGTATTTCTAAACTTATGATTTTAGACAATAGTGTGGTTTTATAATAAATCCGCATTTTTTTTGTGTTTTGACTTTTCTTTACAGAAAATATTTAATTAATTGATTCCGAAAAATTACTGTTAATTTTGGTGAGTTTACGCAAAAAATAAATATTGTAAAGAAAACATATAAATCTCGTTAAATTTTGTACATTCACTCGATAAGAGGGTCTATCTACTCAACTCGTTAAATACCTCCTCACATAAAAAATTCACTTACGCTCTAAGGCCTAAGCGATACTTCCACAAAACCCAATCGTTATAAACAATTGAAGGGATCCCGTCTATTATGAAAACGCGAATGTTCTCTTATCACGACCAATAAATCCGAGTCGGTCACAAATTGCAACTGCCATCAATCTAGCGGTGTGATATAGTTACACGCCCTACCTTGAAGGCTGTGTTCGTGGGGAATGTTTGTAAGCGATTATAACGAGTCCTATTAAAAAAATGAATGTTGAACTTTGAGTAATTGACGATTGCATTTGACGTTAAAATGAACACAGAAATTAATGCGTTCGCTAGGTAGGTAAATGCAATTCTTTGCTCTTAGGTATTTGAAATTATTTGGTTATGAAGGCTGATTAGTTTTAAGTTAATATTTATACAACCAGGTGACATAATATGGTGAGTTTGGATGTAAGTAAAAGCACAATAAAACATCAAATATTCAATACAATTGTTTAATTTTAATTAATATGTGAACTTTATATTTAACTCTTCTCTTAAAGGTATAAGAAAAACTAAACAATTTTCTATCTAATTTACCTAATTTCCCGCTCACACTAACACCACACCCGCCAGCGCCCCCTTTGTAAATCGCGCAATGTTTTCATAGTTATTTCTCTTCGTTAGACAACGATTTGTCATGAATACTTTAGCGATATTGTTTTTAGATTGAGTGCAATGTATGATCATCCGAGAGGGTGAGGGCTGGAGTGATAACTCCCTGTGGTATGTTAAAATGAATAAAAATGATGATAGAACTTGAAGTGTCTTTAGACGAAATGGCGTGAGGTAAATCAATATCATGTTCTGTTTAAGGCTGTAGCAAAAAGAGATTTTTGTATGACTCTGTGTATGTACACTGTAAATAATGAAATGGATTTTGGTTTAGACAAAGATGGAACAACGCAGTAGAACATACTTTGTGTACCAACAAATTTAATTAAGATCAGTTATACAGCACTGAAGTATGGAATCCTTACTCTGATTTATGTATCTTATACATCAGTAAAAATTATGAATATTTATCGAAAGTACTTAAAAAGTGTTATATAGTATGAATTTTTGTACCGACTTTTATAGAGAAATAAGAAATAATAAATTATAGTAAATACACAACTAAAATATGTCTTAATAGCTGTCGATGCCGATATTGAATGGCTTTTAAGATAATCATAATTTCCTTTTCCTACTATTTTCCGTAATAGCTTTCCTCAATCGAATGTTTGGATTAATAATAACATGGCTTTTTGGGCAAATAGAATCGTCATATAACATATTTTTATTTTTAGTGATGTCAGATAATATCTTCGATATTAATCGCGTATGTATTCCTATGATCCCCCATATAATATCTGTTTACAAATATTAATGAATAAATTTATAAAAAAATATCTATACTTACATGTAGGGCGTTATTTTCGCTTCGCTTTTTCTTAAACTGAACTAATTCAACTTTGAAAGAAGATTTTTAAATTCCACCTACGATTTTTTGGATCGATGTTCTTGAGAAATTACAACATTTATATACCTATTCAAAAAAGAGTCTTAGATATTATGTCCACAAGAAGCCATCAATACTCCTGTACTATGAAGGCCAGGTTATCATCAGGCGGTCCACAAGCTCCTATGCTTGCTCTGACACAAAAAGAACTAATAAGTTAAACCAAAACACATGAACATTTATTTGCAAGTACAGATACAATTCTCGGCAATAAAAGTGACAACCCGCGCACCGCGCTCGTAAACGCACCATAAAAGATAAGTGCATTCCTGCACTTAATACACCCTCACTGAGTGATCACTTAGCACGCTGTACTCAAACTGATTGATGTCGAATATTTATATCTCGCTTTTAAATAATGCAACGTGTTTCAGGTTATTACGATGTTACCTTGTATGTACTTTGTAATGTACACTGGCTAATGCTATTGTTTTCTGTCACATATATGAGATTTTTAAAGTAGCTTAAATATTCCGTATAATCTTAATTTAATCCTGTAGTAGATTTAATCGTTGCGAATTAACCAATACAATTGATTTGTATTTGAACCAACGTGAATGCGATTAACGTGTTCTGTTAAATTTAGTAAATACGACGGAATTGAATAAAATTTTAAATAAAGAAGCAACTCTTTATGACGACAGAAGAGAACATTATTCTTGAAACCTCTAAATGTCCCAAACAACTCCGTTCTTTCTAAATCACAAATGTGTCTCGGCGCGATTATGTCTAAAAATCACATGCACAAGCATTTTCCACCCATGGTATACGTTTTTGATGCACTTAGATGCACAGTAAATTATTCAGGGGATGGATGGCGCTAATATGCTCATCCGTCACGGCGCACCGCGTAAATCGTCTGGAACTTTCGATTGCACTCCCAAAAACCTGGTTGATGTATTGCGAGCGTGTTTTGTTTCATTGACTACCAGAGGGGGTGTTTAATGTTTTACACCCGAGTACTATAATATTGTAATAACGATTTATGTTTAATTCGTTTATTTATTAACATTCGTTTACAGACTATGTGGCTTCAGATATTTTTTTAAGATATGTCATACGACATTACGTTACGGTTCATAAAAATATAGGTATGCAAACATTTAAACGTAGGTACATTCAAAAAAATCTTCTCGAATGGTGTAATCTAATATCTAATATATATTATACCTAAAGGCGAAAGTTTGTATGGATGTATGGATGTTTGTTACTCTTTCACGTAAAAACTACTGAACCGATTACAATGAAATTTAGCACACATAACTTGGATTAACACATAGGATAGTTTTTATCCCGGAAATCCCACGGGAACGGGAACTATGCGGGTTTTCGTTTGCAAACGCGGGCGAAGCCGCGGGCGGAAATCTAGTTGTAGATAAATTAAATATCAGTGCTGTTAATTGTATCATGAAATGAAACTTGCTACAAGTTTATTAAAACGGCGAATTCAAATATGAAAATTTGTATAAACTTAAAAAAGTAGGTACTTCGCTGGTCCTGAAATAAAACATAATATTTGAAAACCAGCACCACTTTTAATTTATCGTTTCACTTTAAAAATCTTTTCACCAAAACTAATATCAATGCTACGTATAAATCTTATTAGATGCCCATATACCGCAAGGAATCTACCACATAACTTACAAATTACATTGAAATACCGTTTAGCTACAACTGCTGGAGGCGGCATATTTTTTAAAGTGTATTTTTGGAGATATATCTCGTAAACCCTTTATTGAATTCCGAGACACCCCTTGGTATGCACTTATTTGAACGTCAGCACTATCTTGACTTCTCAGTGCTTTATTTGAGCTATATACTGCATGTTACTCGGTTTGTCTCAAAAATATATATAGAATTATTGTTACAATTTACACATTATTTTACACACATAAAGCCTACAATTCAGCTTTATTTATGTAGTAGATAGGAGTTACTTTTGTTGCGTTTAGTCATAGTTATCCATCGAGCTTTTCTACCAATAAGTATTCAGTAAAACCAATGACCCATGCGGAAGAAGGGCCAACAACTGTATTTAAATACAACTCTTAAAGGTTTGTAGTTCATTACAGAAGTATGATATTTAGAAACGATTGTTCATCAAGTGAACAACAGAGGAACAATGTACCTACTAGATATTAAATTCGAATATTCGCAGACATTAATAAGCAAAAAGAGCCACCTAACCACTTCAAATTTCAACACCACGCACTCCCCACATTGTGAAATTCAAAATTCCTCATAAACAACTTGACATGAGCACTCTCATAAGTTTAATATCAGGAGATTAGGACCCTCTGTCATTAATGCAGCGGCACGTTTGTATTGGTGCACCCCGTTTACATAAACGCCATCTTCTCAAATAGAGATACGTTTATTGTTCGTAAGTAATCCTTGTTGGTCTTGCAGGTAAAGCCTAAACTGTATATTGTATTGGAATACACATATAGGTCTGCAACTTTAATCTGTAGGTCGTCATTCTGTGATAAATGTTAATGGTAGGAATACACATCAACGGATAGATGATAGATCTTAAACCAATCTGTAATCTATCAATAGGCGATAACTGTTTGTTTACTTGATTCAGTCGAGTGAGATTTCTCTCCCAAACTATGAGTAAGGAAGTAGATATTATTTGATTAATACAAAAATCTTTAAAAAAAACACTATAGTAATAAATCTAATACTATGAATCATGATATTATAATATTATTATGAAATAAATAAAATAAGCATAGAAATCTATCATTCATGAACTATACAATTCCTTTCATGTGTAAGTAAACGGTAGCAGTATGTATTCTATACAAAACGTAAAATATAATAACGTACAGGAAACTCAAGTATTCAACAACACTGTTTCAAGCACACTTACAAAATTTCGCGATGAAAAACTAAAAACGAAAATTAAACATCGCAAAAGTGAAGCAACTAGTGATTCTCACGTTTCATCATTTATTAAAACACGAATACTTTTTCACGTTCAGAAATAAAAAATAAACTTAAAGCTAGATGTTTTAAATTACTCCAGAATACGAATGTTTTCCAACGAGGTTATTTCAGTCTTCAAGTAAAATACAGTTTAAATTTTAACTCAGTAACGTAGTTAAATATTTACCTGCTATTCAAACATTTTAAAAGTTTTCTTTTGCAGTTAGAAATTTATAAAGACAGTGTTAACGTAAAGTGTAAAGTTTAACTTGAGATGGAGTTTGTGTTTGAGTATACATACTTTTTTCTAAGTATTAACTACTTCATTATCTTGTAAAGGGAACTGAAAATTGTTTATGAAATTAATTAATGTAATGCAGATAGACAATATTATTATGTTTATCATGGTTTATCTGTATAATATTGACTAGCACAGTTGACTACGTGCTTATAAAGTGAAGACTTGAACCACAGAATATATTATAGATCTCGAGTGTTTTACAGTGCCTTGAGATTTCTTTAGCGATAATTTTTGCATGGTTATAATTATGATATTAATATATTAGTTGTTAAGTAATTATTATTTAAAAAATTATATTCAAATTGGTGTCTAAAAATAATTTCATTCATTTTTGACTGTTAATGAAATTTTTAAATGTTACACCGTCAACTTTTCCTGAATAAACTAGATGGCGCTAGTGTCAATTAAATAAAAACAATATTATTTAAATAATTTTAATTTTGAATTCAATTTATTTTAAACGCATAATTAAAATGATTATTATTAATAATTATAATAAAAATAATTTTATAATTATATTTTTAGTGTGCCGGTAATTTCTTTTTTTCTTTTTTTTTAAACGAAGTGGAGAGCGCGCGCCAGACATAATAGGCGGCCATTTTGTTTTTCAGTTAATTTCAAATGCAAATAAGAACACTAGATTTTATTACATTCAGGTGTTATGTTTAAGTAAACTAACATATTTTTTATGGATACCAGATTGAACAGTTTTTTTAAAGATCAGAACATTTAATAATATTCGGGTAAGTATTTTAAGGTCAAATCGTGTTTGGATATTCAGTTGCGTTTAATTTTCAATGCGTGTCGTAATTTGTTATTAAATATTACTAATGAGTATTCGTTATTTGCTGTTATAAAGCAAATACGAATTAATTGAAGGCGTCTCTTTATGGCTGCTTCTAAGATAGTACGTCTGAATTCGGTGTTAAAATGACTTATAAAATATTCCACATTCCAACATATGTAGTGAAACTTCTGTTCCACCCGCGGCTTTCTAAAAATATGTTCTAGACAGAAATCCAATTACTACACCAATTAAAATCTTCCACTTTTGTTTTTGTCTCGAGCACGGACGATGTAAAAAGACTGAAATAACACGAGATTTTTCTCCGAGTTACTTTAATTTTGCAGACGTTTGAATACCTTCTAAATTTGCTCTAAGAAAATATGGTGATACCAGTCTAATTGAGCTCTGCGATCTTTCCAGGTAATAAAGCAGGAGGTTCATTGTGTTCTGGATGGAATGACGTCATAAGAGCGAACGGTGACGACCTTTGATTCAATAAATTACAAAGGAATGTAAAATGTGGAGTGAAATGTTATGCTGTAGGTACAGAGGAAGCTTGCCTAATGGTACGTAGAATTAAGTATTACATGCATGTGACTTAAGGTCGCATTAACTGTATGAGTATTATCTGGTCGATATTGATCTAAAATAGAAATCATATGGATTTTTATATACCTACCTTAAGTAGCTTGAATATCGTTGTATAAACAATATTAGCGTAATGATCCTTCCTCGACAAATGGGCTATCTAACACCGAAATAATTTTTCAAATCGGACCAGTAGATTAGCGCGTTCAAACAAACAAACTCTTCAGCTTTATAATATTAGTATAGATTATATAGCATTTATTAATATCACATATTTCATCTCAATCAAAACAACAGTAGAACATTCTAGACATATTAGAATACCCTAAACAATGAATTTAAATAGTATCCGTAACTACGTCAAACTATACAATATTGACGCATTGTTATCTTTCGCCCGCAGGTATACCTGTCTGACGAGACAAGGCAAGCAAACGACGCCATTGTTCCGATAAATGTTACGAAGAGCTCTGGGATGTTGTTTCCGATCAGAATAATTTGAATTGTACATCTGTAGTTCGTTGGTAAGCAATTATTTTGTTCCAAACATTGTTAGTATAAGATATTAGTTGATACTGAGGAATAGTTCATCACGAAAACTCTAATCACACATTCGAATGATTGTTTAATTTTTTATTGTTATTGTTTGTAGATTGAAATATCGCATACAAGTACTATAGTTAAACGAATACTTTTCATAATTACATAATTATGGTTGACTATTAAAATTTGTGTAATACCCGCATATTTCAAACGATGACTTTATAATTACAATAACCACTAACGTTGTTGATATTTTCTAAATCATTTGTTCATATTTTCCTACTATAGTTAAATATTTTCATTTGATAACTATAACTACTCGAATACTATGAGGAAACAATACACAATACAGGTGTCATCAAGGCTACCTTCTACGTATCTACGTATAAAGTGTACAATTTCAAAACAAAATTTACACAACACAGGGAAAAATGTCCAAAAACCTGAGCGATTTTCCGCTCCAAAACTTCAACGAGCATGAAACTTATAAGGACTGACAAATATTCATTTCGAAACACTCAGGGTAAGGGCACGTTCTGAGGGAGCTTCGTGTTGGAATTTTTAATTCAATTATGATAGCGATCTTGTTTAATGACCATCCTGGTGTACGCGTTTTTATGGCGTCCCGTCTTGCCACTCGAGTCGTGAAAATTTTAGCCCGAATGATTGGCGTGGCCTGAAATCAAGTTTGGTTGGGAGTAAAGTTACTAGATGTAATATTGAGATTAAAGGAACGATACTGTTAGAGCTGTTGGGTTTGAAAATATATAAGGAATATGTAAATATATTTATACCGTTACGAAGGTGTATGGTATATAGACTATAGACATCAATGAGAAAAATATCCTTTGTTTATTAAACAAAAAAGCTTTGCTTTAACAAAAAATAAATGCTGAAATCAACTGCGAATTAAACCCAGGCCCTGATTGATATTAACACAATTATTCACGGTTTAAATTGAAACAAAACACGAATAACAACAATTTTCATTTAATTTTTGAAACGTTAAATTAAATCGTTTGTCAATTTTGCGCAAACAAATTGCACGCTACATTAGCTTCACAGATAACGTCAAAACATACACATTTCAATTTTAATTAAAAAAGGATAACAACTGCCGAATTTATAAAACACGTTAAAAATTCATCGAAATTGGAAACAAAAAGCAATATACCGATAAACGAAATTAAATTTGGTCGCGTTTAACTTTTTATGGGGATCGACGAAAAAATTTGGAAGTAATAAATTTGTCAGACGAGCCGAAAGTTCTGTGTTAATTCAATCAGGTCTCGGGCTGGCTTATGTTTGATAATGGAAGGCTGTAACGTTTTGTAAAAGAAATTATTATTATATTATATCAAGCAACGGAGTAAGGAATTATATCCTATTTTAAGAACGATGATAAAATATTTAATGGATATAGGGCTGATCAATACTTAAAAATAGTTGTATCGTGTGACGTATTTAAAAGTTATTTTATTATAATTTTCGTTAGGTATTGTTTCTTGAGAAACTAAATCACAATTTAATAGTTTAGTACTAAGTAAATTATAATAGGTAATAATAATTAATCTAGGCTGTTTAACTGGTCTACTGAGTACTGTACACACCATTATTGTTCTTGTAAATTAACCGTTGATTAAAGCAAACACGCCACATAATAATGATTATATTAATACACATTACATTTACCTCGAAGGAGCTAGAATAGGAAGCAGACCATTGTAATAAATTAGACATTGATAAACATAAAGTGAATAGGTGAAGGAATTTACGGCGAATAAACCGTTATGTCGGTTAATAAAAGTTCGACGACATGTGATATCTGCCAACCCGCATTTGTCCAGCGTGGTGCATTATGGCCTGAAACCTCAAAGGAGGCCCGTGTCCCTGCAGTGAGAACATAATGGGCGATGATGCAAAACAAAATAATATGCTATATTTTTGGTTCTTTACATTCGATAATAGCCTAGCCCACTAGTTCTTCTTCTTCTTGAGGAAATAGATTCCCCTCTCAATCAAAGCGTACGTAATTTACGAAACGTTTTGAAAGCGGATGATCTCACAAAATTGTCCAGCATTGTAGAAAGTCATTTACCCGAACGGTTAATTTACACGTTAACAGCAAAAAAAAAGTTCTGCAGGAATAAATGAGTAGGGCAAGACTGAATTCGGCAGATGAATGCGACCCCTGTAATGATGGTTCTGACGTCTTTTATTCCGTTTTAACTTTTGTCTTGCCTTCGGATTTTTGAAATATCTCCAAGAAAATTGCGGAATTACATACCAAATGGTTCATGGACGCGTTTTAATTATTTCAGAAAGAATAGCTGTTATCGATCGTGGAAATGTTTTTTTTTTTTATATCATTTTCTTTGGTATTTAAATCGTTTCTGTCACATAATGGTCACATACTTCGTGTACTTTCAATCAATAGTGTGGAAATGTCTTAATTAAGCCCCTAGAGGGATTAGTATGATTAACATATAGACTTGTAGGTACTTGTTATATATAACATAATCTATTGATATTTTGTACCTACATTAGATTTACAATATGTACATACTAATAACACAATGTTAATTGATTGTAAATGTAAGTTCACGCTATTTTTTATACTACTGATCCAAATAAACTTAATCTGAACGTACCTACAACAATATAGTGTTATTACTATTACGTATTACATAGTTAGTACATAGTAAAAATTGTTATTATCTTATGATTTACATTTGTACATCTTGTAATTGTATATCATATAATCATAAAATCAGTTTTAGAATATTGAATCTGCTAAACCTTCTAGTAAATATAGAATAGATATTGATATTAATCTAAACTAAACTTCTACTGGTATCTCCTTGGCATAAGTAAAATTTGCATTCATCCTTAAAATTAGCCTTACAAATTAAACAGCGCTCGTAAAACAAAGTTTTCAACTAGAAACTCAAAACCTCAATAAAGAAAATGTTTCAAGATATAATTTGAACTTCATGTATAATACAGACGAAGGACAGAGCAATTTAACAGCAATTAGTATTCAAGGGTTGGAGGCATTTGGGTAGAATTATACGACATACCACGAGTTTTCAGGCTACATATGACACATATTAATGAAATAAAACTGGCCAGGAACTTGCTTTGAATGAGGAAACAGAAGATACTTCGTATGAAAAATATTTAAGATGGGCATAGTTTTGATGTGGTGAACAAAAAACGGAATTCTTCTCGGCTATTCTCGTGGATGAAAGACTTTATGTCACTTGGGCATAATGTAACTTTATTTTAGTGAAATATTTTCTTGAAATCGGTTCAGTAATTTGTAAGTTTGTACGTATTCTATATAATAATACTAAAGAGCATCAGCGGCTGTCACTCCAACTAGCTTCGAAGTAAGAATTATATTTTTTTAACCTTAAACCGACGTTTTTATAAACTCTGAAAAGCTTGTGTTTACCGGTCTGTTCTTCTTTATACCTATTAGTGTAGATATTAGTGTATGCAAATGCTTTTATTCATAGTATTTGTCCTTTATTTCTATCCAGGTATATCTATATACCATGGTTGCAATTAAGGTCCTGGTCGCTATCGGAAAGTCATTAATTCGTAATTAAGAGCAGGGGAGGCAAGATCTGCATGTAATGTAGCCAATTGCATGGAGTGATAGTGAGGAAAACAGCGTAATTAGGGGAAATATATTACTGCTAAGGAGACATTATACATGCAGTGTTCTGGGGTTAGCACATCTCATACCTACATGTAGTATTTTAGTATTAGTCGAACATCTTACATGAGGATATCAGCTTTTAGTAATGCTAGATTGAGATTGGTTGACTTATCTTCGCATAGTAATTAAAGCTAAAACCTAAGTTTAAGAACAGTAAAATTTACTTTTTTCAACATACAAATTGTTCTTCAATTTCCATTTCAATAGAAAACAACGTGAAGTTACAATACATTCTAATATCCAATTCTTTGTTTATTAGAAACTAGCTGTGCTCTCTCTGAAACTAGCTATCTAACACCGAAAGAATTTTTCAAATCGGACCAGTAGTTCCTGAGATTAGCGCGTTCAAACAAACAAACAACTCTTCAGCTTTATAATATTTGTATAGATGTAAACAGTATAAGATTTCATCACTTTCCAAATATAACTCCTATAGATATACATCCATTCAATTTGTATACTTGAATATATGTATATACAACAATGTATATTGTATGTACGTCCCAGTATCCGATGCTGTAACAATAACCAAGCTGTCGCGTTGCCACACTGAACTTGCAAATTCAGTTCATTGGGCTTTAATGTACTGAATATTCAGCATATCTGCTGTACGGTTACGTATTCGTGGATTTTTACGGACGATAACTGGATATGAAACTTTGTTTTTAAAAGAAGAGGCAGTAACTAACACACATGTAATAAAGAGACATTTACAATCACATATTATATCATATTTAAAATGTGTATCAAATTTTCTTAAGCTATTTCATATTTAATACAAAATTATAGAATATTACACTTCACAAAAGCCTTAATATTATTAGTAATAGGTAATACTATTTTATAGTTACAATACATTATATCTAGGTAACTATATGGGTATCATCAGAACAAAAAAAAATTACCCATAGGTTTAAATTGTCTTATCTATTGCTATTTCAAGCACCCAGATAATAAATATTTTTTGCCCTCATAGAAACTCCAAGTGAAACGTCAAAACAAACAAAAAAAAAAACAAAAGCAGCCTACAATATGAATACGTAAATCATCGAAGACACGTAATATCTGTATGTGATCATCGCGCGCTAAAATATTTGTTTTACTCCGCAACTATTTGGGCCCGATTGATTTATTGATGCTGCAAGCGCCGCTACAAGATCTATCGCCCTTTTGAGATTTGGGTAGAGTAGGTGGGAACAGAGACTGCTGAAGATAACTTAGAATTTGCAGAAAGAGCAGATTTACAGGAATTATTAAGGATAAATTCAATAAAATATAAAAAACTGAATAATAAATTACGAGAAATAATATCCCAGCATAATTATCCCCACTCTTACAAGACTTAAAAAATAAAACCAAATTAAAAGGTTAAATAATATTAAATATAAGCGAAATCTTAATTTTTATTTATGCCTAAATTACACCCATCTTACAGCGGATAAATATATCAGTAAAATAGCATAATATATCAGTTGACAGTTTAAAATTTTTTATGTACAATTTTTTTTATTAAATCAATAACACAAATGAATCACGATCTTAGTAAAAGCTCTTAAACTTTGAAATATTTATGTCAGTTTCAATCATACAGATATATCCAGTATTTGCAATGAATTAATTTTTTATCACGATGAGAGTATTTATTAATGTCGTTTATAAACTTTTAAAAGTCAGTCTCTAACTCCCACTAATCTACGCCACACGTGCGAGGTACGGCAATTTGTTAACGTGCAACGCGACTAATTTAAACATTCGAAATTTTGATCGATCCCTTTTTATTCTCGTTTGTTTTTAAATTTAGAACAAATTGAGCACCCTAAAACCCGGTCATAGAGTTAAAATATCTACCATTAGTCTCTGTCCGTCGCTAATCTATGTCACACGTGTTGAAATAGAGCAGTTTTTAACATAAATTTATTGGAAAATATGTTTCAAACTTTGAATAATAGTGGCGCAGATATCGAAAGCATGCAAGTACATTTTAACACGTCGCATACAAATTGATTTGTACTGTATATTTATAACTATATCTATCCATTTTTTTATTTTTATCTGGTTTACGGAAACCCTGTTAAAGTATGAGAAATGGTATAAGAAAAGATTTTTAGTAAAATATTTCTGTAAAAGCTTGGAGTAATCTCGTAAAAATCTGAAAGACTGTGATATCGAAATTCCTAGTAGTAATAACTGGATTAAAGAAAAACTTTTCCCGTCATATTTTTTGTCACAGAATATTGTAAGTACATGAGGATCGTATAACTTACAATGACAGTAGATCGTTCTATATTTGAATAAAGAATTTAAAAAACAAATTCAATTTTTTTTACCGTGGCAAACTAGGCACATAACTCGAAAATAAATTAATGAAACCGACGTTTGTAATAATCGAATGAATAAGTTATTTTTTCTTGACTAAAATTAATAACATCTTGCATTAACGTTTTCTTACAGATTACATTGAAAACCAATATCAAACTATAAGTTTTAGCACTAAACGATGCATAAACGATAATATTCCACATTTCCACATGTTACAACTTGCCAACTCACAGATACGTCCATTATAAGTTTAAAGTTAAAAATGTAAAGAGTTCAAACTTTCAGTATTGCCGACGTACATGCAAAGGAGCGTCAAATAGCCAAACTGTCATAACGAAGTTTTCGCTATTTCTCAAAAAGCGCATAAAATAAATATGGGTAAATTGATTCGTGAAATAATATCACTAAACAGAATGAGATACTTTATTTTAATTATTTTGAAATGTAAGTGATTGATCTGATTTTAAGAGATTAAAAAAAGTTCATTGCATGATTGACAGCTCAAACGTTTCGGTCGCCGCCATGACACAAACGATGTTTAAAAAAATAATATATTTTCATGTCCAAATACATTTTAGGTGTGCACAAAATATTGAATACAAATGGATTCGAATGAACAATTAGTCAAAACTCGATAACTAATTTAGTAATTAATTGCGTTATCACATTACGCGAGTTGGACAAATTCTATTTGATTGTTAATTAGTTTATGTAGTTTAGTATTTATATTATCTTTACTAATAATATAAAGAGAGAATAAATTACCAATAGAAAGCTGTATCTTTATTATAAAATATAGGCTATAACTTTATTTCATTTAGTATCTCTAACTAACATAAAAAGGTAAATGCGCTCCGATAAATCTACCGTTGACCCACTTAAAACTCTTTGAGACAAAAATCGCGATAGCCAATCGATAAATCGTAAATCCGATCCAATGTTGACAATTGTTAAACTTAAATTGGCAAACGAATTAAACTCCACTTAATTAAAAGTTCCGTAAGCTCTTCGCAGATATTTAGCGATTGGAATCGTCAAATCGATAATTTCTTGCGAATGGTGTTAATTAAAAAGGGTTTGCTTTGCCGTCTAGAGAATTAATAACTGCTAGAGATGAAAGGATCCAGACTTTATTATGAACTTACCTATTCGTCTAACTATTAATATCCAGTCTATTGATTAGGTATTAATAGACTGTAATGAAAGGACTTAACAATAGTTTCACTTTGAGGCTTTATTAGACCTTTTTATCTTTTTATTATTAACTTATTACCAGCATAAAAACTAATCATATCATATGAATAATTTGATATAGGTAATAATCTACTTGTAAAAATGTTTATAAACGAACACTATTACTGTTACTAAGCTGCTGCTCGATAAACCAATTTCTGCCTTTGTTCTGATAAATTGAAAATTAATAACTTTCTTTCAAAAATCAATACATAAAAACAGTTTTTGTATATTTCTATAAAAGATTATTTGTAACAATGTAACCTTTCAAATTGTACAATGTACATTGTTTTCAAGTCTTCTAGTCGAACGAACGTAATACACTGCGTCCTCCACATCATATAATTAGATACAGTCCACTGACGATAGTACTTACATAGTAATGGCGTGGAAATATACCATAGGATAGAAATAAAATGTACTGACATTTTCTGTTTTATTCGAGATATAATACATAATAATAAGACAGTAAATATAGTATTACTGTATCACTTTTGCAAACAGTTTTACAACACATTAATTTTGAAACTTAATAATTTTTATAGAAGCAATGCATTATTGTATTTTGAAGCATAATTTACGACCATGAAAATTGTCTTGAGGCGAGATTCAAACTCCTGTCTTTCACTTCAACGTAGCGACGCGACGAGCCCCAAATCTACATCCGAATAGGCGAATAGTCTAAAACTTATAGTATTAGAAAATAATAAAACTTATGTATTAGAAAATAATAAATCCTGTCTGCAGTTTAATGTCCCTGTTTAAATAGCAATCAATATTCTTAAATAACTACAGTACTTATTATCAATCAGATATATAAATAATCTTAAAAAGAAAATAAATTATGGGTTCCTTATCCGTTTTTGTGATGGTGAGGGAGGCACACTATCCGAAGGTATATTTATTTATTTAATTATATTATATTGAATGAAGTGGAGGTAGTTTACGAATAACAACATGACGTAATATCTTAGTCTCTCCGTGACCACGCTCGCTGCAAAGTGTGCGAAACGTCGGGTTAAAATATAATGAATTAATCGCCTTTATCCGTTAAAGTGTTTAATTTTTAAATGTATACTCTCGTAAAATCAAACAAGAAATTACCAGTACATATTGCGCACATCTTTTTTTAATAAATACCTTACCTTATCTCTCAACATGTCCCTCACGCGCGTCGCTTGATGCCGACTCCTGTGCAACTCAAGTTGCAGTTCAAGGCATCTCTCCTGCCAGTTCACTGAGTCTTCGGTTGCAGCTAGTTCATACTCCATGGGATCCAGACGAGAGGAATGGGCGAAAGGTCTGTAACAAGATAATGTTATAACGCTTTTTTGTACGTATTTTTAATTATCAATTACCTACGGAGTTTCTTGCTTGCTCCTCTCTGTAGAAACTGCCATCCTAAGTCCTATGTATTTTGATGATTCAAACGCCCTATGAATACGTTTAAGTTTGAGTAAAACCTCATATAATATGTATATTATTATATTAATTTTAGGTACCGCAGGTACGTGTTCTATATTCATATATTATAATAAAATAAAAAATCGGTTTTATTATATATAATCGGGATCGATATTATAGTTGAGAGTTGTTGCGGGTTATCCTAATAATGATTTTAATAGAAATACATTGAATTAGAACTTAAATACAACTACTACGACAAATAAATAAGTGAAATAACATTGTAGAATTTCTAGTTTAAAAAGTAAACTCAAGAATCAATACATTTTAAGTGTTTCTAGAACTATCTCGTTAAAACGAATCGACAAGAATGCGAATATAAACATTGTTGCTTTATTCAGAATTCGTGGAAATAATATCATAAAAGACAGAAAATTATGCCTGCATCTTTGCGCAAAAGCCTTATCAGTGTTGAGAACACATTTTCGGCTATCCCCTGTTTCCAGGTATTTTCATTATATTTATCCTATCATTAAAATTAGACCCCATTCCAGTCAGTTCAATTTTTTGTAATTATTTTGCTTTTTTTTCTTAAAAGTACACGTGTAAAACTCAATATGCATGCACATTGCACAATGGCAGCTGATGAAATAATTTACTTTTTTTAGTGTTTCTATGCTCTGTGGTTACAAACGCATTCCAGATTCAAATTGCGCGCCACAAAAACTTTCTTTTCATAAAATCCATGAATAATAACTTGGTTATAATCAATTTGCGAACGTTTCTAGTTCATTTACTTAGGTCGTCGACTCCGGGGCCGCATGTTGGCGGGTTTTTATCTTTTCGCTTCTGACTTTTATTCATTAAATATGTATGGGTATGAAGCTTTGTATTGTAATATTATATATAGTGTGTAGTTTAAGCTTGAATGCTTTACCTTTTTCAATGTAAAAGGATGATTAAAAATATCTATGTGATATGACATGATATTGTGATCTGTACCAGATTTAAAAATTAGAAAACTACTTCATAAAATACGAAAATCTTTGAAACCACCATCAATATTATGACTTTTGAATTACCTATATTTATACCTGAAAGATACAACTGTAGTATATGAATATTCACGCGGTCAATTTAAATATAGAGCTGATTAAAAACATGTTAGCTGAAAATGCATCGTTTTCATCAGGAACTAAAATCAAGATTCAATTAAGATAATCAAATAGACACACCCACAAACATAAACTTTAAACATATAGACACTTCTAGAGGCTTATGTATCTACATATAATTTATTTTGGCTTGAAAATAAAATCATAATATTTCCCCTGTTTCCCATGGGAAATGACATGTCAGGTAATCATATATAAACGAATGGAGATAATTAACTCATGAATAACAAAGTACGGTTAATCATCACACGTAATTAATTTTCAATTATTTGCGAAGGTAATATCTCATAATCTTATCCATACATTGTTTAATTAATTTTATGAATAGTGATCATATAAAAATACCATGAAAAAAATGTTTTTCCCCATTATTCTGCTATCACTATCACCAAAGACACGAGATGATTATTTTCTTTTGCGGTGTATTCTTTCCATATAAATAAATAATATAAATCTCTATAATCAATTTTGAAATTGAAGAAGACTCTGTCTTTGTAATGATTTTATCTGAGCTAATTATGAGATAAAGATCCGAGTAAAGTAGTTCTTGTGACTATTAATAGAGTTCACATTTAAATACCAATTAAATATCGATAAACATTTCATTTACTGCAAACACACATTTTTTGTATTCAAATCTCACCTTGGCGGCGGAGGCGGTGTATCCCTCGCCCTCCTCGGCATGAGGCGAGGGCTGTTCGGCGTGCTGGCAGAATGCCCCGCCCCGCTGTGGTCCGTGAACCTCGACAGCGGGTCGAAGATCTGCGACAACCGCCGCGAACGCTCCTCAGACATACTTACAACACTACACTATCACATCACTATCACAACACTACACTGTTACGTCAAAACACTATTTCAATCCGTTCGAAACGTTCCAACCGACGTTCCGTGGCAGATGGCGCCCGCGTCGCTTTTGGCGCGCAATCTGCCCCGCCATCTTGATCCGTCTGATGTTTTTCACAGTTAATGCGCCCTTTCCGTATTTAGAACTGAAAAGAAAATAACGTGGTCAGTGGAGGTGGTTTAGGTGGCAATTAGTCGGTTTCGGCAAGTTGGACAGGTGTCAAAGCAAAATGTCGACGATCATAAGTTGACGAAATGTTTGATAATTTGTGAATGATGTGTCGCTTCCTACTGAACATCAATCGTTATGTGAACTTTAACTAGCATTAAGGAAACTTAATTAATTTGTATGTCGTTCAGTAGGTACTACCAAAATAGATACACTCTACCCTATGTAAGAGAATATTTCTAAACATTTTATTTAATAAAATTTAAAGAAAGGTACGTTCTGCACGGGTAGCATTAATATACCTACCATATTTAACAAAAATCACAAGTAACAATAAAGAAGTCATCTTATAATATATATAAAAATGAATCGCAAAATGTGTTGGTAAGCGCATAACTCGAGAACGGCTGAACCGATTTCGATAATTCGAAAAAAAGTACGAGGATGGATCTTATGTAGAGAAAACGTAAACATGTACCACGGGCGAAGCCGGGGCGGACCGCTAGTTTCATATAAAAATGTTATCCAATAATAATTAGTCGGCATCGTTTTTTTCTACAAAAACAAAACTATTTCAAGAACTGATGTAATACTTATGATAGATGGCCGTCATACTGCAGGAAGTTCAGAACAAATTGACTGTAAAACTAATTTTACGATATTTATAAAACAAGAGACACAAACTA
The DNA here is from genome assembly GCF_905220415.1 of Colias croceus. Classification (NCBI taxonomy): domain Eukaryota; kingdom Metazoa; phylum Arthropoda; class Insecta; order Lepidoptera; family Pieridae; genus Colias; species Colias croceus. The sequence continues at coordinate 8,085,407 of NC_059550.1, read as the reverse complement.
AACAGCGCCACTGCCCTTCATTTAATATTGAATCTCATAAATGTTTAATAAAATAAGATTAATATTTTGATATTAAAAGCGTTGGGAAGCGATTTTGCCTTGACTATCTGGAGGAAATAGCTACCATAGTACCAAAATATGTTAGTCCCTACCCATTGTATTCGATTATTTTTTACTTTGACCAACATAATTAAGCGTAACAAATATCTATACAAATTTTCACATGTATTGAGTTACCTTTCTTATATTGTGTTAAAACGTGAAACCAATGCATATTTAACACAGAATCCAGCTAAGCTCCAATAAGAATTGGGTCATGCCTCTCAGAGGAACATCGCAGAGATTACTCCCCCACCGCATCAAATACCATAGCTTACGGCAAATATAGGTCTTAACCTTTGAATTTCAAAGCGTTTCTACGACATTATCTTAAAATCTAACTAAGGTTTTTTTAGGGAAACACAATATAAATAAATACATAAACTGAAATATATGATTTTGCTGAATTTTAGGGTAAAAGTAGCCTACCTAGGTCACTCTAAAAATTGAGCAAATTATGTGATAACTTCCGACGCGGAAGCCTGGCATTATCCATGCCAGGCGACCGCGTCGGAATATTTATTACCTGAGAATTTTAGAAGTGCTATCTATATCCATTTTCTTACCCATAATTACTTAATACGCATAAATACTTATAAAGAACCGCATATTGATATTGAAATATTTTACACACTCGTCCACTCAATCTCTCAAATAGGGGAACATCAACACACACACACACACACACACAAACTGCATGCCCGAAATGTTATTTTTAACCTCAATTAGTTCTTAATGATTCTCTATTTTATAAATTTATGTAATAGTATATAAGTTAAATTAACAATACTGGCTAAGTCTGGAGAGGAAGGCGTCGATCGTCTCTAGCACAGGTATATTCCTAGTTGAGGCGATCGTCGTGTCTAAATTGTTTTTGTTTGTATGTATTGTTTCTAAATAAACGATTTTTATTTATTTATTTATTTATAATCTATATGATTGTACAATGCGAAAGGGGGAAAAATCTTTTAAGCTTATCTAAATAATCTGGACCGACGAAAAAGAAGATTCAGAAATATGAACTGAATAATCTCCAGTCTCTACGATGTAAACTTAAATACGAAAATCGCACAACGGAGCGAATTTCTTTTTTGGGAAGGATCCCAAACTAAAGTATCAAAACTGTTTACAAACACTTGCCACCAAATACTTAAGCGAAAATGGTCTCACGATGTGGCAAATTAAAAGGTCAGTGACCAGAAAATTGGAGACTGCCCGGACCTGAGATAGGAACTTTGATTAATGTTATCAACGTTATCTAGCCCCTAAAATTGGGGTCAACCCTTTCACGGAAATTTTTATCTGTCCGGTAATTGCTTTTGTTTAGAATTAAACTTTTCGTATTTATTGTTAATTCCACTTTCACGCGAAATGGCTTTGGACCGACACGTTGTATTTTTGTATCACCAATATTTGTTTTATGCGTACTGCCCTTTTTATATAATACTATGTAAAAGGAATTATTAAATGGGTATTAAGTGACGATTAACAAGATTTAGAATGAGTTATTAGAAGCGATTCGAATTTGCTACCATTGATGGAACAAAGACTACTTTACGGCTAGTAACCAGTATATTAAGACCTATTATATGTACGTAACCTTAATTCTTAAATGCTTACGATATTAGAAGTTTATCATAAATCCAGCCAATAACAAAGTACCAACATAACTCGTGCCAAACTGAATGTTGCCAATGTTACCGCCAAGTATCGAAGCGAAGTTACGAGTACACCAGCTTGCAAGGATCTCTTTACGGTGGCAGATTGGCCTTAACTCCCATCTAGCTATAACAGTGTACGGAATATATAGATTGTAATACCTATCAAAGCCATACACACAGATTGTATAAATACTGAAGATGTATCCTAAACTAGGCTTAAATTACTCAGTATCAGAATAAATACAGGTAAACTGAGACAATTTTTTATTTCGTATAAGGATAAGTATCATATAGATAAAGAAATTAAAACATCTAGGTATGACTCTGCGCATTAAAGACATAAAATTCCAGTTTGTTCTGATATTAGAAATGCAAGAATCAGACGATATCAAGATTTACCAATACTTTTCCTATTCTGGATTATTGATGTCTCTGTAATAAATTTCTCTTTTCCTTACAGATAGTGTAACACGACAATTAATATAGAGAATCTGTAGATAACAAGGGTCTCTTGTAATAAGACTTAAGGGCATGTTAGTCTCGACAATGACGTAATGCCCTCGCCCCAAACCTTTTGTTACGTGGTTTTTATAAATGTACTCATTAGTGTCGGTTATGTACGTGATAATAAGTAATGATGTTATTATATTTATAAATAATTATATATTAAGGTTGTAGCTGAGCATATAAGTACTATACAATATACTTATGTAGTGCTCAAGAATTATACCAGACGTAATGACAATGATGATAATATATTAATATTCAATGATATTCCTTTCGGAATATCATTTATTTTCTTTGAAATCGTGTTAACTTAATTTCGAAAGCACCAATTTTCAGATTTGCGTATCTTGGCGTATATAGAGATTTTCAACAAAATTATTACAAGCTGCAAGACAACGTCTCAACGTTATTCAAGGGATTCCATCTATCCAAATTATCAATATATTGGTGAAATCGGGTCTAAATCTCTCAATAGAGCACATACGTCATTATTCCATCAAACATTTCACGCCTTAAACGTTGACAAGTTGTCAAACGCTGCCGCATTAGAGTTTCATCCAACCCTCGATAAACCCACCCTTCATTTACGTCAAAGATCGATTACCCTAATTTTGTGGTAAGTGTCTCGTACAGCCTATTTATTCGTATCTAAGTTACCCCGAAGCAGATACCTTCCTGCATTTTGACGATAACAGAGGTCACCGTAATGGCGATGCTATTTTTGGTGTTATAAGGTAAATTATGCGGATAAATTTGTTTAACTTTTTAGCCTGATCACCAGGAATCGTTATGGATGTATATTATTAAATCAACTAAAACTATTTGATAAGATATTTACAGGTGTTTATAAACACACATTCAGTTCTGAAATGATTTTATACACAGAAGAGCAAACTAGAATCTATGATAAGAAAAAGCTGATACATCAATAACAACTAGATTCTGATAGATATTATCACCCGCATTTACCAATGAATCAAATATGAGAATTTGCCTATACTTAATGTTTGATCCATTTACCTTCGAGGAGCACAATCTTTCTGTTATTCTCAGAAAAGGTATCCCACATATGCAGCAAAACAGTAAGTAATCATTTATAAACACGAAGACAGCGTCAGCGAAGGTGTGACCAAGATTGATGACGTGTTCGGATGTAGAACTGTTACGTCATGGAAAAATAGCGGGAAGAATATAGTTACCCGATGTTGTCTATGGACCAAACAATCGTTGAAGGAATATATAATCCCGTATTTCTTTAGCAGAATATTATGATTTCGAGGATAGCAGTTTCAAATTCATCAAACATGACAGATTTTCTTCTTCTTCTTTCGTCTAATCAGTTTATTATGTGAAGTGTAACAAACAGACAGATAATGAAATCATTACAATTTACCCGTGAAAATGCAGGAGCGAATGAGACCGCTGAAGGCGGTGTTTGTAGCTGGATACTTTTATAAATTCACTATATGAGTCTTAATTTTGTAGTTATTGAAACCTACCGCTTTTTATTTACAATCTAGATTTTGTTTATTGTATTTCTTTGTTTTTCGTGCTGTATTTTAGCACACACTTAAATTAATTCAAACAAGAGAAAAACCTGGACCCTTTTGTTTCGTAACCGTAAATAACCCTTTATAAAAAGAATTGAATAGAAAACCATTAAAGGATTGTACAGTCTTTGTCAACATTTTGATCGCTTTCGGATCGTATTCATTAAGGTGTAAACCAAAGGGATGGAATGTGAGAATTAGATACTTTGTGCCTAAAATGTGGGGACACGAGACCGCAAATTTTGTAATCCTTAAAGTTGGTTATTTTGGTATCGCGATTTGTTTTTCAAATAGAATTATAATATGAGGAGAATTCTATTAATAGTTATCTAATACCAAGATACTAAAAACAAGCTTAAAACACATTTACAATGTGAAAGCGACATTGTTTTTAGTCCCTTTATTTGTCAATAAAGCGCTTTTAAGAGTAGGCATTCAAAACAAGCTTAATAATAATATGTTTTTAAAAGGTATAACAGAATCAATTATTTCATATAGCTATATGAGCTTTCATATACGAACAACCTATAACCTAATGAAAAACAATGAAAATTTTCCTGCTAAAAACAACATCCTACCCTAACAGTTCACAGTCGTTTAATGCCGAGCGTATAAAGAACAGAATCAAGTGATACTCCACGATTTAATATATGCCCAGTATCCCTTGGCAGACATAAACAAAAAAGAGCGTTTTAATTACAAGCCAGCTCGTCTCATTGCGCTTTGTACCCGACGGCTGGCTGCATACATCTGCATACAACTGAGCCCTGCGTCTTTCAGTGAATCAAGCATTTGGTGGCTTGATTAATTTCTTATTTGGGAAGTTTATTTTTGAGAATATTACTTGCAACGTTATAGGTAATTCCGTTACGATAGACAATAAAACGATTATAGAAGGGATAACGACTCTTTTATATTGCGTCTTATAGACGGTCTGTGCGAGACTTAGAGTGGGCGATAGTCTACGAATGTAGACTGTTAACCATAAACAATGCAAAACCTAAGATAGGTAGTGCATCGATATAATTTTGGAAAGATACCTATTGTACGTAGATACATTCCTCCATAGTACATAGAGGTGAACATGAACAAGAATCGAAGGGCTAAGAAAGGAGATATGATCTCCGTGAAGGTTTATAATATGGATCTATGGGCTATGAAAAATCTGACTAGAATTTTTTTATTTAAAATCTTAAAAGTTGCATACTTCTGTCAAATTGTGGATGATGAGGATTGTGAAAATTTATGTCATACCAAACATTTCTGAAGCATAATTAAATACATATATCGCACAAACGTTTGTATTCCCTTGCTTTACCAATAACTATGCAGGCTTCCAATCAAACAGTTAAACAAAACCCTCGACCGCTGTAACTACGCACTGTTTGACTTTCATTTGACCATGACTATTTGCATTTCCTACAAACCTTTGTCTAGCTTGTATTAGCTTTTCCGTGAATATAACATAAGGATGAAGTGCAGTTATTTAAATTTAAAGGCTAACAATGAACTGTAAAAATCTAGAACATGAAAATGTTTCAAATTCCTTTATACATATCACATCAACTTTTGTGATTTAATTATTTTATCTCTTAAAAAACGTATATATTTGCACCAGCTGACCCGACAGATATTATTTTGCACGTCTGGTCTTCTGGCCTTTTAGGCCTGTTAGGGTATAAGAAAATAAATTACGACTTATTTTCCGACCTGCTGAATTTTCACAAAAAACAAAATCACAAATATCGGTCAATCACTTCCGAATAAGTTTGGTAACCTATAACTATGAGACAAAATTTTTTATGTATGTACTATGTAGATACTCTACATTGTAGATTGCTCGTATTGTAAGATAATTTACAAAATCACACAAAAATCAACGTTAATAGCTTGGTTTTAGTGTCTAAAATCCATCGAAGCATAGAATAAAGATATTTCTTAATGCAATTTCCTGGATGTGGCAAGCCACCTTATACACAATACGATGAAATCTTACAAGTGTTTGAAGGATGAGTCTTTCATTTGATATCCTTTTGATATAGACATATGAAGGAGGGAGTATTTTAATAATCGTAACATTTATTGGGCTTCATATTTATAAATTTGTAATCAAGTATGATTATTTTGTATTTGTATGAGCTACTGCTATACTGAACTGTGTATCTGCGTAGAAAAGTTAATAATATCCTGAATCGATCCTGTGATGAAAATGTAAGGAGCGCAAAACGTTTATAAAAAATTTAATCTGTATAAATATCGATTATCGTTATGTCATGGATTTTATAATTAAAAGTACAAATATAAAAAATCTTTCAAAAACACTGACCACAATTTTCTGCAATTTAAGTGCATATATTTACTTGTAATTTACCGCTTACCGAACATGGTTATTTCGCATTCATAATTGAATACACCCAGGTCCACATTTCATCTAAAGGTAAGCGGCTTATAGCACTCTGTAGTTCACAAAGCAGAGACTATCTACCTCTAGGCATTGTAACTGACGGACAGTTTTGAAGCAACCGAGAGGAAATAATAGTGGCGAATACTGTTCAGAATCGTGAATTTCAGTTTCAAGTTTGAAATTCGTGTCTCGGACTTTTGTAGCCTGTTAGAAATCTTTTTTTCATAAAATGATAACTTTCGTATTTTTTGGTGTATTAAATAATTACATGTATCAGCATCCCCTTATACTACTCGTCAAATGTATCACTAGTCAATCACACATAATATAAACACAATTACTGTTACGTCACCAACCCTACAAATACATCACTATTCCACCACCATTCGCTACAGAAACAGCATTAAACGTTTCTCATATAACATGCAGGTTTATTTGTGTTTGCTCTAAATTTACGGATGTACTAAAAGTTAATTCGACATCGATGAAATTAAGCGCAGTTCGCTGTGTCCACGCGCCCAAATGATTGATGAAGGTGTATGTGCTTAAGGCTATGAAACTAGCGTTATTGTAGCGTATAGAATAATTTCACTTATGTAGTTTAAATTTTTAGGTATTTATACTAATATAACACTAAAGCATTAAATTGTGAGAAGAGTTTTAGCATCGTTTTCATAACTGAGCAGTGTATATTTTCAAATAAATTCGGAACCGAATGCAAATAGATACCAATTAATGAACCTTAGAAGACCTTCTATAGTTATTCATTGATTGCTTTTATATAGAAATGATAACAGTTTCTTTTACAATTCACAACTGTATAAAAAATATATTGTATGTATGTATGTTGTATGTATGTATGTATGTTCCTTTAAATTATATATTTGAAATCCGCTCGTTTCATAGGCACAGAGTAAACGAGCGATAAACGCTCGCGTTAAACTTTACGACGTCAGCATTTGACAGGTCGGCAGATGATGTGATCAAGCTAAGGCTTTATCAAATTCTGCCTGTTTATAAACTTATTATCTTAACTTATTTAGGAAGACGCTATAAATCATGCCCTTTTTGAATCCTGCAATGAAGATTTGAAAATAGAGTCGTCGACGAAAACTAATAAAATATTTTTTTTAGATTCATTATTTGCACAATGCAAATAATTTTTAGGTATTTAAAAGACTCGAATATTTTTTATAAAATAAAATTTATTTAAAAGACTAGAATCAACTCATTACTATTGTATATTAATTAGATCTAAAAGTACACTGAACATATTATATACATACATTATATATTTCATTCAAAATAAAATCCATATGTTTTCATAAGCGATTGTCAATTTAATGTCCCCACTATCTTAACTAAAACCTAAAATATCTTGCACACTGTCCAGACTCCAGACTTTAAACTAATCCAGTCTGAGTGGAACGTAATGCAATTCTACAAATAGTCCACGTTCTAGAACCTTCCTCACCTATTTAATTATAAAACCCGATTAAACTTAACTGGTAAATGTAAAAAAGAAAGCGAACATAATTGTAACTTTTGTTTTGCAAAAATAATTTTGACAAAAAATTATCGTAATTACACAGGTAGGAAAATCAACTCTAAAAAAACGATTCGTAGACATAGCTCTGGTACAATAAAAATCGTTTGTAGGATTTAACTTAAAAACTACTTAAACATTTGAAATCGAGAGTTTTTTCGAGTAACGTAGAATACAGACTTATTTAACGATATATTTAAGCCGTGTGAAACCGAAGCAAGCACTTAGTTTATTATCGAATCAATAATACTGGCTATTTTATAGAGGTTTCATATTGTATATACTGCTACAGTTCAGAAATTATATTCAGATGAAATCGCCTGTTGAAGTGAAAAGTAGGACAAGAGGTGCATTACTCAGTCGGAACAAAAACGTAGTTTTTAAGGTGCTATTTAAGATATTTATTCTGCTATGGTAGATATATATTTCATAGCACTTCACTTCAGTCTACTATAAATAACTGAAAATGAAAATTAAAAACTGATGTAAAACAGTTTAGGCTTATATTTTTAGTAAGATAAGCCTATTGAAAAATAAATACGACAGATTTCTATCTTGAAAGTTATAAATTTATAGTAGTAGGTATTTTTTATCATAATTTATAAACTTTCACAATTTCAATCGATCATACAATATATTAGATTTATTTATTACCTGTATCCTTTAGGGTACATTTACAAGTATTCCTTTATTTTCAATTGGTCAGTTCGTACATGTAAAGCAAAAAGCGCATTTCTTCATTCCATAGCAAGCTAATTAAAATTCCCTGAAGGGAAGGGTGCACTATTTTCTGCGCCGTATTTTCCCCGATAAGATCTGGACTTGATTATTTATTTGTGAGGGGAGGTAACCCCATCGATGAAACTCTTTATATGCGGTTTTGTACAGTCGTGTGGAAAATAAAATTTAATGTATTTTTTATGTATTAAAAATACCAACTAATAATGATTACTCAAGCTATACTAATATCAAGTTTAAATGTATATTCTTCGACCACCATTTACCCATATATTTATTTAATAAAGTGCAATATTATTTGGCACTCCGTAATTTTCATAATTATTCATAATATCTGAATGATTTTCTCATTAGTGATTAGGTAATTTTTTATTTACATTCATCCTATTATACAGATATGTTTTATACAGCTTTTAGCCAATTTACTTACAAAAATTCCAACACACTTTTGCACACGACTGTACAAAAGCCATAGAAACAGATAAGTTTTTCAGTTCATTCGTTAAGTGTGCCGTGTAACTGAAATTTATGGTGGCTTAACTGCGTTGCTGATAACCTCCTGAATGTTTACCAAAACCCACTAACATTACTAATAAGGTAATTTAACATTGATAAAGCTGAGAAAAAGGCTTGAGCCAATTCAGTGCTTCAGCATTTTTCTTATAAGCCATGTCCTACTAAAAATATTATCAATACGAAAGTTTGTTAGGATGGATGGGCGTATGTTTTTTATGCTAATTCATGAAAAATTAACTGGAAGAAACTGTCTGTATAGATGAGGTTATGTATAAAATTGTGTGCAACGTTGACTGAGATCTGACTTTAAAATTATGAAGGTCTATTGATCTAATCTAAAGGAAAATACATAAATAATTGCGTAGTGAACTATTAAAAATGCATTTACCACGACTGTATATAAAGTTGAACATTTAAGAAATAAGTATTCCGATTGAACGTTCGCAAGTCGTTTACAGTTCACCATAAATATAAATAAATAGGATTGAATAAGCAATTTATGGTGCGATTTGTATAATCCAGCCAACTCTAAATATCACTTAGGAATATTATGGTTCTCTACTATGCATTCAACTATATCATGTACATTGTAAACCGTGTAAACAGAATCGCACGCAAAAAATATTTCATAAAAGTTAAACAACTACGTACTTTTGTTACTTTCATTATTGTTTTAGTATCTATATATGTAATATTATATTCCTTTTAAATTATTTATTAGGACAAATTAATCATAATAATAAAGCTTTACACCTCTCCAAGTAGAGTGCTAACAGAATCCACTTTGATCTCAGTAATTGTGTCTTAATGTATTCATGTATAATATCCATTTTCGCTTGAATTATTATTTTGATGTGCTGATAGTTTTAAGGGAGGCCTAAAATTATGTAAGAGCAAGAGAAAAATTATGTAATATAAACTACCTACCAACTAAAACATCTCCTTCCTGGCTAGTTAAAATGCTATATTAAGTTTCATTCAAAGACCGTAAGAAAGGTGATGAATACCCCACATTTATTTGCGCTTGTTTGTATGAAATAGCAGTTTATTAAAATGCTCGTTTCGTCTCGCCTGAATTTCCGCGATAAGCATGTGCATAGCAATTTTGTTCCTAAAATTGTATGTAAACGATTGTTTCAAGCTAAATTATACTTATTTAGAAGAGTTTAAAAGTATGAATGAATATGAATCTATAGTAATCTAAACAGTTTTTCAGTGTCGTTTTTATTAAATACCCAATCGTACCAGTCCAACGACAATACCTCCAGAGAGGAAAAAAACAAATTACCTGTATTGATATTAAAATCCGCCTTTTGTTAAACAGAGCATTTTAATATTTTAATTTCCATCGGCTTTTTCAAAATAAACAACACCAACACAATTTTAATAATATTAAAAGAAAATAATATTCAAGTTATGCGCCAAGAAGTACCAGGAGAGCATGAATTATAAAGGGTTGTTAACAACTAACTAGTCCGAGTTGTGAGCGACACGGAGCAGCTGCATATCGCAGGCAATATTCCGGGAAATGTACGAGAAAACAATCTTAAGATAAATTTATCTCAACTTCTCGTAAACTTTAGCGAGACGAGGCTTTGTTGTTGTTTCATAAAAATTGTATGTAAAAAATGCAGTGCAAAATACAGTGTAGCCATTGTATTTCTTTAGTGTGGGTTTTTATTTTTAATTTTTAAGTACGACTTTGTCAATGTTAGGGAGATATTTTTTACTACCTTTAATAAATTTTTTAGTAACTCGAGCTCGCCTGTAAATTACCTGTCTGTTAAATTTCTCTGTGACAGAGCAGGAAAATGAATTTAATTGGCTATTTTAACCGTAGTAAATTTTATAATCACAATAATACACAATAATCTACTATTATAAGATTACGGTTATAAAGTGTTAACTTTATTTTACTATTTTATACGACTATCTTTAAATTAAGTAGTTAGAAAAAAGATATAAAATGCGAATCGCATATTAAATTTATCCCAGTATTTGGTCTGTCACTGCCAATAGACGAATATTCTGCAAATTATCACTAATAATAATCATACAACAATCTTACATTAATTAGATTACCTAGAGTAAGCGTAGAGGAAAATACTTAAATATAAATATCACACAAAATAACCAGACGAAAACTAATGTTCTACGTAACATAGGTAGCCCTTATATTCCATAGCATGTCACATAACAGTTAACACAAAAACAATTACAGTAATTTAGGTAATATCAAGATATGCCAACTATATCGCTGTAATAATTAAATAATTTTTGACATCGTCGCGTGACTGTGACCGCCTTATTCGATAAGGAGAATCTTTGATAATCGATTGTGGACCTTCATATATGAGTATATTAATTGATAGATGTATAAACTGAACATGATTGAAAGGATGAAGAAATTAAAAATTGTAATAGGTGCCTACTTCTTCGGAATGTATGCGGTGATTTATTTTAGTGCAATAGAGTTTGAAGTCATCAAGTCATCTCAAACAATTGAATTCTAAATATGTTAAATGTTTAAATCAACCTGACTTTAAAACTGTTTAAATATTTGAGTATTAAATAACCATTTTTCCGTATAATAAACGTTTCAATTTAAAAATTACCTTAATACCAGGTTGAATATTAAGCTCATGAATCAAAATACACTAATTTCAACCTGACCTCCCTCACTTTGATATTAACAGTTTACGGCACCGTAATTTCTATTCCATTGTTAGAAAGCCGGCGCAACAATAGATCCAACTAGACTAAGAAGTTTTCAAGTCGTGGGACTAACTCGTATAGTGATTTATTCACGGAAACTTAGTGTTTAGGCTTCACTGCTTGTAAAGTTTGCTTTCTTGTGGAACTGCGGGTGTTGCATCATCTTTTGAATGTTGCAAGACTGTTTGCAGTTTTTGTGAAGTATTCGTCTCGAATGTTCGAGTACTTTTACATTGATATTTTTATCATTGTTATGAACAATACTGTTTACAAGTTGTTAGGTTATACGCCATTTCGTAATCTACCTAACTAATTTCAGGTAAGTCGATCGAGATTTGCGTGAAAAATTTCGACAAATAAAAAGCTTTGCGACGCAGCTCAAAGAAAGATTGAATAATAATGGATCGATGATTCATACATTTAAAAAAAAACAGGTTTCTTTAATCTAGAAAGTCTTACAATTCCTGATAAAGAAAACCCTGCAAAGGGAGGTAAGGCGAGAAATCCTTCGAGATAAGGATGTGGACAATGACGGATCGAAGACGGAACGTTCCGTTTCACTCTGACAGCCCGTGACGTTATGTTTTACGCGATAAGAGGAATTTGTTCCTTGATAAAAGTGTTGAATTCGAGGATTCTAGTACTGTTAGAGATACTTTGGAAGTTCTTTCTAATTCCCTATAAAAAGCAACCCATTGCTTATCATCAAGCCATCCAAAGGCTCGTATGCCCGCTCTACAAAAAAAAACGTTAATATATGTTGAACTTAATTCATACAAGCAGAGAATAAAACAAAATTATAAAAAAATGTTTAAAACCAAGTTCACAAAAAGACCCATTGGCAGCTTACTAAAGTTCCGGTGCACATTTCAAACAAGACCTTACACCAATAAATTTAACGCCTTTTTAAAACAAATTACTCCGTATATAAACAAGTGCCAACCGTAAATAACAGCAACACAGAGTTAAACACCATTTAAAACGTAATATATCTACGAGTGTGACCTAGGTGAGCTTATAATAAGCCCTAAGAACGAAACCTGCATACAAAATGAAGTACAAATTACCGTCACACATGAATTTTCCAGAACGCAACGATTTGCATATATTTATTCCGTATATTTACTTTTCTGCGCTCGAATTAGTATGATTTTTTTTTTTCATAGTAGATTTTTCTAGAAACATTTTTTTAACTTTAATCCCTTTCAAAGATTGAAGCATTGTTATGAGTAGTCTCTATACTATTTTGAAGTCCTATCTACACAGATATTATGTTTAGAAAGGTAATTTTCTTTCCCTGCTTAAATTACATACTGATATACAAATGATTACGGTACAGCTTTATTTTATATTTTATTCATATTTGTTAAATCTGACTGAAGTTCAATAACCTCATAAGAAACACGAGTCAACTGACGTAAAGAAAGAGCAATATTTGGTCCTTCAATTTGAAGTAGAAATACAAAGCAAATGACACGCCAGATGTGTCGAATACTACAAAAGAGGGATAAATTATTCAAAAATATGAAGCTGTAATTACTAATTAGAGGTTAAAACAGAACCCATCTTTAATATGAAGACTCTTTACTGACCTTTATATATCACCATATTTATGGGAAAATCTTCGTGAAAGAGAAAAAGAAAGAACATTGAATATCTAGTTCTATAAAGTGTAAGTGTAATTAGTTAAGATTGAAATATTAGAATTTAAAAGCCAGTAAGGATTCGACACATTGCGAATTACGATAGTTCATTAGGCAAAGCGAGCAATCTCAAGAAACAATTAGCTCGGTCAGTGTGGACGTGGCTGACGAGGAAAATGACAGCGCACGTCATCTTCCTCAGCGTTATTATTTTTTTGACCCAACACGTACACAAAGGGCTTTAAAAATTCACAGCACTGTGGCCCCAAAGCTTTATTCTGTGGATCTAGGCCATACAGGGTTTGCTTTTAATTTTCAACAGCAGCTGAATATTTTACGCGTAACCTAGAATATGTGAAATGTAATTACCGGGTAATTATATTCTCGATTAGATCATCGTTCTATGTATGTGATGAAGGCTTAGCCGACTACGCATATCAACTATTTATTTATTTAAATGTCAGACAATTTGTGGAAAGTTGCAATATTTTATAGTATAGTTAGTTATATATTGTTTTATGGTTTCAAAGAGACAATCTATCCACATTAATAAGATAAAATCAAAATCAATTCTACACCATTAAGGCACAATCATATGACATTAAACTTAGCTTTTAATTATTTAATCAAAAGCGACTTGTTTATTCCAATACGAAATAAGTCATCTTTTGATCGCAAGTTAAAGTCGAAATTCCGAGCCAATTGGAAACTTTGGATTGCTTTAATTGGCCGGTCATGAACATCGTTAAATGTTTCCATTGTAATTATTATAATCTATGGCTCAACAGTTTCTTAATTATTGTATTTTAAGTTTGATTTTGGGTAAAGTTTTCAGCTTGATTCTGTTAGGTTTCTGTTTGATTCGTATAATACAGGAGACAATGTTAAATTATTGAAAATATTATTGTTAAATGTAATTGATTTTACACTTGTGCAAGACTTCATAGATCAAGTGTCTACTATACTTGTTCTATTGACTATTATCAAGTTATTAAAAAAGTGTTGGATCCTACTATTATGATTTATGAACACCAAATGTTGGGCATTACAGATAATAAATATAAGAGGACAGACAAAAACGGAATCAATACTAACACATGCACCGAACTTTGTAATATAAAATGCGAAAGAGCAAAGTCTAGAAAAACATCAAGCGTCATAAAGGGAAATAAGTATCCATAGGAATATTACTAGACACTAGTTTTAGCAAAGATATTGGAAAAGTTTATTGGGAAAAAAGCGGAACGGCAGACACAGTGGAGTTTCCTCACAAAAAGGTTGGGAAAAGACGCCGCAAGTTTGAGAAAAGGCGCTTTTAATTCAGTTCTGTTATGTTGAAAGCGTTATTTTTCCCGTCTTTATCTGCGAATTCGTTATCGAATATTGTTGAACTTCTTTCTTGGGTATGACAACATCTGTACCCCTAGTGTGAGTTTGATCGAGTACGAAACGTTACTATCGCGTCTGCGTCACAGCCGAATTAGTATGGGAAATCGAACAGCGCCCTTAGCGGACGTATGTGGGGAAGCTTTGATTCCCCATACAAATTTCACTGTGACGCAGACGCGATAGTAACGTTTCTTACTCGATGAAAACTCACACTAGCCACACTGCTAGCATATGCCATATCGTTATCATTTAGTTACGCTATTTTGTTCAAAGAATTAGAATTTTGAGTTGCTCAAATAACTTTTAAACGGGTTTTATTATTGCGATTAAAATAGCCTACTCGAGGGTTATATCCAAACCAATTCGGTTCTGTGATGCATGCGTTTAAATGTAACAGACAAGCAGACAGAGAGAGTAGCTTACAAATAAGAATGTGTTGAATAGCCTAGGTATATATTATACCATTGTGGGCTTATATTTTTATATAAAACTAGCGGTCCGCCCCGGCTTCGCCTGTGGTACATGTTTACGTTTTCTCTACATAACATCCATCCTCGTACTTCAAGAAATATAATAAAAAAAGAATTATCGAAATCGGTTCAGCCGTTCTCGAGTTATGCGCTTACCAACACATTTTGCGATTCATTTTTATATATAAGATCAAGATTAATTAAGATGACATCGAAACTAAACATTAAAATAAGGCTATAATAAAACAAATATATAAATTAAGTATAAAAAATACCACAATATATATTTTTTTCTGCAGTACCTACCCATTTTTTTTCCAAAATTCCTCCAACAATACTTTAATACAAACCTCCTTCATAACAATCCATTAGTATTATTAAAAATCGCAAGCAAACTTTCGTTCACAAATAAAGTGTGTTTAATTGAAACAAAGAACCCCATAAACCATGGGCACAGTCCCGTATTTTGGTCCCCAATTACAACCCATTAATTTGCAGGATCTCAAAATTTTACGAGCCCAAAGTAACTCGACTTTATTAAAATACGTTACATTTGTATGGACAAGGATTGTAAGGGTAAAAAATTCATTCGATATAACGCGAGAGGAGTTTATGAGCACGCATTTAATCTGTGTAAAGATAATTCTGGCTTTTCATTTACACCATGGAGTAGTATAACCTTTCTACACTGTGTGAGAGATTCTAATTTAATAACAATTAATAAACAATGGCTTGTATAATAAAAAATAATCTATAACTGTGAAAATTCTTCATCGTCTAATTGATAGTTCTTAATGAAGTAGCATAATATTTAACTTAGGTTTTTGAAAAATCCAGTTTTGAAAAATGTAATGTTTTATTGCGCTTTAGAGCATGTAATTTAAAAGAAAAATATAATCATGGAAATTCAAAAACTCATCAAAATATTCAAAAATAAATAATGCCTTCTACTTAAAAACACATAAAAGCAAATGATATAACACAGGGACGATACCCTTGTCCAATATTTCATTTAAATTGTCAAAACAGAGTCGTTTATAAAAACAGTCATCATCCGAAACTCCTGTAGCCAGCTGATAGTAAAATACTTAATTAAAAAATCCAAAGATAACCGCGGAAAGGAAGCCAGTAGAAAAAAAGCGAGTTTTAAAGTATTTTTAATGAATCTTTCTTGTTTTTCTTATCTGTTCCACTTGCATTTTTATTACGGCCATAAAAACGCCTCTAAGTGAATACGTTGTGGGGAAAATACGAGATTATTCTTATGGAACTTTATATTTTTAAATGCACTGAAATAGAAATGGTGCTAGAAATGTGAGAGAGTAATATAAGTAAACTGTGTGCAGTGCCGTTTTATATTTCCTACCATTTATTTATATTATATAGTTATATTGATACATGGATTACATAATTATACTGACACATTTTGTAAGTAGGTATTATCATTTTAATAAGGATTATAACAATAATTGATGAATTGAGATATTGACAAAAAAGCGTCTTCTATTTTTCCATCTTTTTAATTTTACTCAACATTAAACAGATGTTGGATGTGCATAATCCTTAACTTTTTTTCTTAAAATACCTGTTAATTAAGTTTCAATAAGATTAATAGCAATGAGCTTTAACTATATAACAACACTATGACTACCAATCCATATCAAAACTGGTAAATCTAAAATTCACTTACAAATTACACTTCGCACTCGTTAACTCCGATATTAATCACGCTGATAACCACAAGACGCTAAAATGGTCGTACTTAAAATAATTTAAGTGTTCCCACAAACTTAAGCCATAAAGAGGGAAAGACACAGTCGGTAACATTTTTCATTACAACGGGAAATTCAGCGGTAAACAATTATAAGACGTGTCCGCTCTGTGTAAGAGTAATTACCGCTTGGCAATTTGTTTCAGCTGCTTTAATGTCTTTCAGCCGGGATCTGGAATTGTTATATATACTTTGTGAATAAACTATCTCTGGTAATGCGGCTTTTTGTATATTGTAATAAAAGAGCTATTGTAAAAAAAATCACAAATAAACACAAGCTAATTTGTTTAAATTAATGAACTAACCACATTCATTTCAAACACTAATTTTAACTAATAACATGCAAATTCTTCCAATTCATTAGGCACAGTAAAACAGATTTCAAAGCACTGAGAATTATACAAATGAGTACGATTTGTAGCAAACGGCTCACTAGTTCCAATCTGTTACAATTATTTGTATGTAAATTGAAGGCTTTCCTTCCATCAGGCCGCTTATCTCAGCCAGCTCGATTGATACTAATTCATCATTCATTATCTAACTTTGTAATTGAATTCCTAATAACGTTTGATTAAAACACTTCTGTTTTAAATGCTTTCAGTAATTATAATTAGTTATAAAGACAATGAGTACTATTAAACGTTACTTTTATAAAGCTAAAGAGTTTGTTTGTTTGTTCGTTTGAGCGCGCTAATCCCAGTCCCAGCCAGAACTACTAGTCCGATTAGAAAAATTATTTCGGTGTTAGATAGCCCATTCATTCATCGGGGAAGGCTATAGACTATATCATCACGCTACGACCAACAGGAGCGAAGCCACGCGGATCAATACACGTATAGAGATACAGTTTTTTCTAACAAGAACTATAGAAACTAGGTATTCAGATAAATTAGGAGCTTGATAAAAATATAGACTAGCAACATTGCGGTATGCATCGCGCAGTCAGTGCTGCCTGATAGTGTAAGATTATTAAAACTGTTCCTAGCTGCTCTACAACCTTGAAATGTCCTTCAAGAGCATACATCCTCCAACATTTACTTACATTTTATTTTTTCCTCATTAACTATACACAAACTTACATTTATGTAAATGCCACACGTGCCGAGTAGAGCTGGAAAGCCTACAAAGTATCATTAGTTAAAATTACTAAAGTCACGGTATCACTCCCTTGAAAGCAATGTAAACTTTGTGTATGGGCTTCGTGTTCATCGGGAAAGATGGTTTGACAAGCTTTGCTTACTATGTATGTCTTTATTATTAATATGTTTATCACATTATGTATAAGTAGTAGTTGCCTATATCTAAATTGTGTTATGTATGAAATATTATACTTTCAATGTATTCAATATGAAAATAAACATAGAAAGTTTATCAATAACGGTGTGTTTGTTTTGTAATTATATCATTAAATATTCATAGGTTTATAGTAATACTAGGTATCCGCCCGCGGCTTCGCCCGCGCAGTCAAAAACCCGCTTAGTTCCCGTTCCCGTGGGATTTCCGGGATTGCGTCATTTTCCCGGGATACAAAGTAGCCTATGTCCTTTCTCGGGTATCAAAATATCTCCATACCAAATGTCATGAAAATTGGTTCAGTAGTTTAGGCGTGATTGAGTAACAGACAGACAGACAGAGTTATTTTCGTATTTATAATATTAGTATGGATTATTGAGGCCGCCATTAGATAATTCTAACCACCAATGATAACATTAAATTATTTAGAGCTCGATACTCATTATGCTTGGTTGACAAATATAAGTCATGTTATATTTTAATTTTTTGTGTTTTTGTTTTTCATTGCCATTAAAATCAACATTGATATGGTCGTATTCCTTGAGTACCTAATATGTACTTAAAGTCTCCAATATATATCTGCTATACTATAAATAAATGTATAAATAAGTGGAAACAATACATTGTTTCCCTATAGCAACCAAAAAACCTATCATTACGCGAGACTTAATACTCCGACGCTTTCGTCATTACATATTCCGAACCCAGTAAGTGCTGAAGTTGGCAACATATTGCGACTTGCCAACTATCACTAGATGAGACTTGAAGTGTGCACAGATTAGATAATAGTTACTCTAGTAAACTATAACAGGAGTCGTAAAGTGTGCTTGTGTGAGTTATGTGAAACTTGTATGTAACGATCTGTGGTTTATGTTTGCAACTCAGAATATTAGAAATGTTATATTATGAGATTCGATGTCCTAGTTACTGATATTATAGAGACGTAGAATGTATTAATTTGTAAGTTCTGTTTGAAGATAGTAGTAGACAGCATCACAACTGATTTTCATAACTACGATTGATCTTATATTATAAATAATGTTTAAGTCATGTTATTTTATTTCATATGAAATTTTTACTTTATATTAAATGAAGTAACGTACCTACCTATAGATTACTTTTCAAAAATGTTGCCGTTTCATAAAAAACGCAATCCCGTAGCAAAATTCTACCTAAAATCCAGTTATATTTCAGTCCAAAAATATTGCATAGTTTCGATAGCAATATAGAGGAAAATCATGCCATAAATACTCATTCACCCATGGATTATTGTGATAAAAGGAGCTTCCAAAAGATGCAAAAATATTGGACATGCAGGGGAATGCAAGGGTATGATTATGGCTAGTTTTGCCATAAAATTGGGAAGGGATTGCACTTCCATTACCCAGATATTGTGAATGGCTTATTAAAGCTATTCGACCATGTCACTCCCTTTCGTTTATTTTCAACTTTAAGTTATAATCAAAGCTTTGAGACATTTTGCAAGGAATTATTTATCGTTGAGTAAAACACTTTCAACATGCGAATGACCGGGCTCAATGGCGTGCCATGACTGAGGCCTATGTCCAGCAGTTGTTAATACAAACATGGGCTGTTAATGATGATGATAATGATGAAAACACTTTTTAAGTATGGTGAAGCAAAATCAAATTATCTAGAATATTTTTAGTCACTAATTTCCTTGTTCTGTAATTGTTGGTAATAAAACTTTCCCTTTAATTACAAACAACATGTCCGCTATAGAAATTCCTTTTAAAACATGCAGATAATTTTTGAAGTGAAAACTTCTTTAGCGGCGTTGGGTATAAAATCTTAAATTCGCGTCAGGACACGTGGCCTGATCGAAAAAGCGTAAGACGGATGTTTTTTTTTTAGCCCATATATTCCATGCGTAAGACGGATACCATTCCAAAATATCAAACATGCTGAACGTTAATAATCAAGTTTTCACTTCTGCCAGCACTACCGGAGTGCAACCCGTCTTTTTTTTTAAACTAGGCAAACATTTCATCGCAATACCAATCCATGATAAGATGCAATAAATTCCTTTCTGAAGACTCTCAACTTTGTTCCACTACGAGGATACATACAGATAAAATCTCTGCAAATTGTAATACGAAAATAATGATGTCGTATACATAGAGCATTTTTAAATATGTAGGTACTAATAGACCACCCATTGCATTACTAATATTATAAAGCTGAAGAGTTTGTTTGTTTGAACGCGCTAATCTCGGGAACTTCTGGTCCGACTTGAAAAATTATTTCGTTGTTAGATAGCCCATTTATCGAGGAAGGCTATAGAATCAGGCTAAGACCAATTACAAGAGCGGAGCAATGCGGGTGAAACCGCGAGGCACAGCTAGCACACATATAAATGACGTGAGAAAACACACTTCCATTTTTGTAATTACTCATCCTAGTTCATAAGGTAAACGCCCAGAATTACGACCCGTTCCGACATCAATCAACGGAATATGACGTCACTGGGGCCGGAAGCACTCCAGGGGTCCGAAACGTCGAACCTTAAACGATTCCGGGGTCACTAATGCCCTTAGTGTACATTATAGAAACCTTTACCCGAAAAGTTAATGGACCCAGCGCTATGGACAAATGGCACGTCATATGCTTTTGAAATCTTGGTAATGAGCTAAGGTAATGAGATAAATATTTTGACATACATTTTATTATGAAAAAAAACAACATGTTACAATGTGACATCATAATATATTTTTAATATAGGTAGGTATACTTCTATTTCTGTAACATTGAATGCAAAAATTACAATACAAGTAACATTTGTTTGTATGTATTTAATAAATAGCTTACAAAATTCACAGACATCGATATCGTCCATAAATATTTCATTCAATCTGTTGCGGCAATAAGGCTCGTTTTTGCATAAACTGTGTTTTAGAGCCAGCGCGCACGAGCAACTTTGTCTCCGCAACTATTTTGTCTCCGCAACTATTTTGTCTCTCCCACCCATGGGCTAGTATGAAAGTGCGCGAACGTAGCGACGCCACTCCCCATACAATTGATGGGAGAGACAAAATAGTTGCGGAGACAAAGTTTCTCGTGCGCGCTGGCTCTTAACATCATTATGCACCTATTACTACGCAAAAGCATACAAAGAAAAACTTCTGCTTTTCTATAATATAATATGATTATATTAAAATACACCTACATCTTGAAAAACATCATCAAGTGTTGATTAAAGCCATTCACGCGGAATGAGTGACATTTACCCCGACATCCTTCAACAAAAAACGCAAATGGACGTCGTTAGACCCGGCTATTTGTATGAAATAAACATAAATTACGCGGAAGATGATTTGCTTACGAATTGAATATTATGCTATGTGAAAGAACAAAGTTTGGTGTGACGAGTAATGTCATTTAGGACACCTTATATAAGATTCCTCGTAAGTAATATTAGTATGTAGAATTGAAAAGCGGAACATTTTACGCTCTTGTTTTAAGGAAAAACAGCATTGATAAGAAAATAAAATGTACAAAAAAAGTAATACCTTTAACACAAATTTCATTTTTTACAATATAAAAACACTTACAAAACGTTCACTTCAACGTGTCGCAGTTACAAACCAATTCACCACTCCATAAAAGAACTACCATCAAAATTTCCATACAAAATTTACGATAGTCCTTCACGTTAGAAAACATTTCACATGCACACAACGTGTCAAAATCGCAATAGATACTGCGTTTGTAGTCACTGATAGTGTCACTGAAGGACGTTTTAATAACATTCAATTGTACTCCACGTGTTAAAGCGTTTTCAATGAGATATCGAGAGCAGTGAAATGTATATGGCAGAAAGAATAAAACAGGAGAGTTACTTCTTTCATTTTTTTTTTTATAAATGTAAGCTATGTATATGGATTCTAATGATTTCTTAATAACACGAATTTAATTGTGTGCGTTCTGTGAATAAAAAAGTGCCTAGACTTTTTCACAGAGGAATAATGTAGCTTTATGCAGGTGAAAGAATGAAAAATGAAATAAAAATGTTCCTCTTTGTAATATTTCTAGTAGCTTGCGCCGACTTTACCCGAGATCAAACACAAACACTCGGTAAATACGTAACTTCCTAATGCTTAAAAATCGATAAAATTATTTTGAGTTTATTACTAACTTTTAAAAATAAGAAAATACAAATCTCTCCTCTTTACAATATTGGTTTAGTAGCAGATAATAGAACATAGAAAACTACGTTAGAATACAAGTATATATCTATTACAAAGTATATCTCCATTTACAATCAGGTCCCTTAAATTCTGAAAGAGTAGCAAAGGGGAAAGTGAATTAGTGGAGATTTAGTTAAAAGGTGCCACTTAATATATTACAACGAAAACTGCCTGAAAAACTCAAGTAAATACTCTAAGCCGGAGCTTAAAATCTAATTGCTTTCAAAATTTATAGCGCTAAAATTAAAAAGGAAAGAGGCCTAATAAAATATCATAAACTAACTCCGGCCTCCGCCGTTTTGACATTATTATTACGCTATAATATTCTTAATTGAGGTCTTCCATATTTTTATATGTGCGTTCCTTATGCAATAAATTATGCTCTTCGTATTACGTTTCTTAATTATTTCATCGTCTTTATAAAATGATTTGTATTTGATACGTAAAGACCATTTTATACTTACATTAATATCCTATTTTATTGTTTAGTTCGTTTTTAAAAGATCAAACAAACATGGAAGATATGTAAATATACTAAAACAAGCCATATTTATCCATTTATATTATAACCCGAAAAATCCCTTAATAAAATCGCCATAGCTCGAAGGGTGTCCCATGAATTAGGTAGCATCAAAAATGGCATACGATAACATATCATTGAGACGGTCAAACGAGCAAACTAACACTCGTAAACCCTGTTCTACATGAGAACGCAGTGGAGTTTCTACTAGGGTAGTGTACACTTGCGACTTCGATGTAGTAGACTGTAGACAATAAATAATTTCTTTGAAATATTTTTTCTCAATTTGCAATTGAAGTGTACACGGTGTTTTCTGTTGTATATCGAGTTCCTACAAATATTTAAGACCAACGTAGAGGCTGTAAGTGGGATGTCCCTTCTCAGATATATTCCACCAATTGATGATCTGATTCAAGTCGCAAGTTATGATGTCAATTTGACCTAAGACCTACCACAACTTCTTGCCAAATTATTTAAAGGTCGCACGTCTACGCAACTTTGCACATTTCTCTTGCGACCTGCCATCGCAAGTTCGCAACGCAAGTCGTACCAAAATCGCAAATCTACGCAACATTCACAGGCTTATCATTACACATTTCGAGTCCCGGCCATCAAACGGGCGAAACCCCTATAAATAAGCTACAGGCCAGATTGCCAGGATATAAATGAAAGGGTGCAGGAATTAGGGTTTTTTACTACGAAACTCAGTCGCGGACCCCATCGCTTTTAGTAACTTTTTATACCGTGAGAAATGGTCCAAGATTGATGAAAGATTAGGTGTGATTACAGTGATTGAGGAGTTTACTACCAACAAGTTCCTTTTATATAAACAACACTCGTATTTATTTAACGTTTTCCTGTTTTTGTTGAAATCTGAACCAATAATAGAATGCTGATTTGTTTGTTTGATCGATTGGACGTTATCATTTGAGGAAATACTGGTTTTTGGGATTATAACATTCTTTCATCTATTGACATCTGCAGTATGTGTGGCTACTTTTATACGATACGAAGTTAATATATGGGAAACATGTTTTATGTATCTATCTATTTGCTGTCGTACTAATAGACTAAATCGTTAGCAAAGTTATACTAACCTTTACTAATTATCACACTTTATACGATGCAGTATGTATGTACATGCCGTGTTATAAAAATATGTAATGCAAATCCTCGCCAACAAATACACTAACAATAACAATTGCATAGCGATTGGTTACACAAGTGACAAACAATTAATTCATATTAAATAGTAGATGAAACATAAAAAGCTGTCCTCTCAAATCAAACCATAACATAAAATATTCCAAACAATATCTCCAAACACTATTTCAGCGATAACCGCGCAAAACTAAAGCATTAGGCACACAGCCAACTTCACTTTGATACCTAAGAGATATCTTAGTTCCACTCCTAACTTCGCTACGTCTCGGAAGTTAGGAGCGATGCATTGATTAATTCATTATTAACTGAGAGCTTGTAAACTCCTGCAGTCGTGTGTACGTGGATTTACATTTATTTAGCCAGAGTTAATGGAAATCCGTCAGGGGTTTGTAATTATGTGAACCGTATAGTAGTCACAGCTCTGGTTCACACGTTACTCTACTATTTTAGAAGCTAGTTCGTATAACATGTAACGTTTTGTTATTAACATTCCAATTTATATGAAGAGCACGCTGTTATTTTTTATGCAATTTTGATTTTATATACATTTTGTAATTTAAATTTTTAAGAGGCGATTTGTAGAAAGAAACTGTAATTGTCTATTAATCAAACGTCAAGTTCATAGTTTTTAATCAAATAATTGAAATTGTATTGATCAGCCATACATTGTATTGATCAGCCATACATTGTATTGATCAGCCATACAATCATTAAATCGTTTTCATTCCTTAAAGCAATAAAAATCATCAATCTTTTAACTAGACTAACCTATTAAAAAGATAGATCGTGAAATTCAAGGCAAGGTAATTGAGGACAAATTCATAACACAAAGTAAAGCCGCTTTACGTATACAGACTTACCAGGTACTTCTCATATCCCACAAAAAATCAATTCAAGCATCCCATCATACAATTGAAAACACCCACATCACTGTGACGTGTCGTTTAAGCGTTCAATAGGCTTTCATGCGACATGACGTCACAACAATGACGTCAATCCACAAAGGAGATAATTGAATATTACCGATGTATTGGGAAGAGCTTATGTGTGCACGCTTCTTTATGAGGTGGGTACTTAGCAGCTTGTTAGGTATTAAACTGTATTTATATCATTTTTGACGAAAGCTTCCAAAATCTATAATATAAAAATGAATCCCAAAATGTGTTGATAAGCGCATAACTTTAGAACAGCTGAACCGATTTCTTTAATTCTTTTTTTATTATATTCCTTGAAGTACGAGGATGGTTCTTATGTAGAGAAAACCTGAATATGTACAACGGGCGAAGCCGGGGCGGACCGCTAGTATTACAATAATGATCATGTTCTCAAATGGAAGACTATATAAGGATGAGGAAATGTTTGACTACATATTTATTGGTTACATTTTCAAAAATAACATAAGCAAAACCAACTGTCTAAGACATTATAAAAATAAAATATACATTCAATAACTTTACCCTTTCAAAACTTCGGTAACCATTCAACAAGAACGTTATTTTCAACGAAAAATGTATCCCACGATACATCGTTCATAATACACACAGTATACATACACAATACACACAGCTACCTTATTAAACAGATAGAAATTTCTGACCGTTGTAATTAAAGTTTGAGTATTAGAGCCCCGCAGATGGGGGTCCGGCGAGGGATCATACATCATTATTAGCCCCTTAACTTCTGCACTCATGTGAGGACAGTAATTGGCAAAAAACTGAGCCCTGATTAAGCTTTGCTGGTTTGAATATTACACTTTAAAGTTTAATGTTTCTAATATGTATTGCTATTTTTATATAATACTAGCCGCTCCGCGCGGTTTCACCCCCGTGGCTCCACTCCTGTTGGTCGTAGCGTAATGATATAATATAACCTATAGCCTTCCTCGATAAATGAGCTATCTAACACCGAAAGAATTTTTCATATCGGACCAGTCGTTCCCGAGATTAGCGCGTTCAAACAAACAAGCTTTTCAGCTTTATAATATTAGTATAGATTTAAGATAATAAGGTGTTAAAAAACGAAAGTGTATTTTTCGCAAAAAGACAGGAAGCATAAACTTTTTAGCGCACAGGGTATCCGAAAAACCCAAACAGGACAAAAAAACATGGCGCCTCGATACGCGAGAACGCGGGAAATGGCATTTTGTCAATTACAATTCCAGAGTCTAGAACGTAGTAGGTAAGGTTAACATCAAATTTTCGTAAAATATCAAGCGTGTTATTATAGATATGATGCTTACAATATAATAGAAACATTATTTTATACTTGAAAAAGTGCAGGACGATATCAAGCGTGTTACTGTTGATATGATGCTTACTATTAGAATTATTATTTTATATAATATATTATGTGACGGAAAAAAATGCTTCTACAACTTTTCTTGTTTATCTGTTTCTTTTACTTTTATCATAACAATTAAACTTAACCTCAAAATTTGAATAATATTCCATTCACTTTTATTAACATTTTCTTACAATCATGCATGCCATTTTCAATAACAGTTCACCCGATATGTTTCAGGCTATCACGTTACACGTCAAAACGTGTACAAACACAGCAACGTGGCGGGAATCCAACAAAGAGCCTCCAGAAATGAGAAAACGAAATGGTTGACGCGGGAAATGTGAGAAAAAAGAAGTGGAAATACGTAGACAAAGGCTTCTGGGTGTATGAGAAAATTTTTGTTGGGAGTAGAAAATATTTTGTTTGTAATAACAAATTAAATATACTGTATAGTTTTTGTATATGGTATATTTTATAAATCGTCATTTCGTCATATTATGTGACAAATTTCTCGGTTTTGAGATTCTGTTTGTAAGAAATTCTCTTCAAATTAAGTTTTATTCGTTGTAAATCTAAGTTTCATATTCGAAACAAACAAACAGCATCGCAAATATAATTTTTGTAACAGGAGAAGAGAATTGTAAAGGACAGCCGTGATATTACGATTTTTCCAGCAACAAATAATCGATTCCAAACATCGATTGCAACAAATCGAATGGACTATTCGCTATATCGATAACGTATTACTGAATCGTATCGCATCATATCGGAAATTGAATTTCCGATCGGCACTCAAGAACAGACTGTTGTAATGGATCTAGCTGTACAAGTGTTTATTTTATTAATGAAGGCCATTTCCACTAGTTGTATAATGTACACGTAATATATATTGCTTGAACTGCAAAGCGAGATTTATAAATATTGTAATTTTGGAGTATGTTGAATATGAAATCGAAGTTAAATAGATATTCATATTTTTAAATTGTTTACCAACTCTCACTGATTCTCGTATTCAATAAAATACAGAATCAACACTCCGCTTTAAATCGTTATTTTACATGTTATTTGTTTAAAATGTTTTAAAAAAGAAATGCTAGATGTTGCGTTTGAAAGAACAATACTTACATAATAGCGAGTATTACAAAAATCTATAAACTAACATGAATCAAAAACAAACATAATAGAGCAAAATGCATGCAATGCACAATTTGTAGAAAGTAAACAATGCACTTGCCTTTGTTTACTTTCTAAAAATTCAATTCAACTTACTTATTTAAAATAAAATTATACTACAACAATATTCAAAAAATTACCATGCAAATGCGCTCCAAAATTCCCTTCCTTGAAACGTCAATCTCAAAACACGGCGAAATTAACAAGCAACGTAAACTTCCATAGCCTATGCAATTGTAAATTTAATTAATCATAGGTCCTAGCCAGTGCCTTTAAATAATTGAAGGCTTCAAGGCAAGATGGAGGCTTGTAGTACATTTCACAGCGAACTTACGACACACCGGGGAACAATGCTTAATAAGCGCAGTAATTTAACGCAAACACCTCGCTTCGTAGAAGACTTATTAGCCGAGATGGTACGAAATTAGGTGGCTTAAGCCGACGTCTATTTGCGACGGAATGCGCTTTAAAAACGCGCCATTTTGAATTTCTTCTCATAAACTGTGTAAGGAACATGGAAGAGATGAGAAGCTTTATGTACCTATACATTTTTATATACTTTATATAACAGGTATTCATCAAATTTGAAAAATCCAATGACGTAATTCTCAAGAACAAAGAGGATGGTAGTGTATTAACACGAGTAATATAAAGGAAACCTTTTCCAACAGAATAGCTCATACAAGGTGATCTATCATACCTGTAGCTACATTTCGACATAAATCCCAAAGGTTTCCCAAAAGCATCGATTAAAAGATTCTCATTCCGGAGAGTTTCATCAAACAAGATCAGGCAGGATTACAAGTTGTAATGACGTAGAAGGGTTAAGGAGTGTGTAATCAGAAAGGCAATAGGTCGGTGACAGATCCCCGTTCAGCTAATGGTATTAGCTGTTTATTCGATGCGCTTTTACCGCCATGTAAGGTTGTCTGGAAGAGGTAGTGTTGTTTTCCTTAACCTCACTCTTTTGTGTTTTCGTGTAAAGACTCTTTGCGATAGTCTGCTTGTTCGTTTTTTAAATACAGAGATTAAATAACGATGAGGTATAAATTTCAGTTATGTAGGCTGTGGGTATATAATTATACTGCAATTTTCTGGTTCAGTTTGTATTTAAAAACGTCACTGACATTATTAAGTGCGTCAGAATAGCAAAAGTAAATATGAAGCTTTGCACTTTCATTTTTGAAGTGAAAAAGATTTTCTTTATTCCATTATCCCAAAAGTTTTAAACTAAACAGATTAGCAAGCATTGTTAAGGAATGCTATAAAAACGCGATTATCTTTATATTTTCCGTTACCATAGGGCATTAATTGATTGAATGGTACAAAATCTAGGTTGAATAATATTTATACATTTCCACATATCGCTTTACAGATTTGTAAAATATTTTATCACAATTCACGATACGTGCACTAGGGCTTAAGTAAGAATCGTTACAATTGGACAATCAAATTTGTATCTCAATCTCTAATGTAATTCAAAGCATAATATGTAACCTAAATGTAATGCACCACCACCATAAAATATGTAATATATTCTTCTGCTATTCCTTATGTTTTTTCGGGTTGTCTGCAGAAATCGCATACGGCGATAAGACCGCCCTCTACATATTATAACTTGTATCACTCTTATTTTGTTAACTTGTATTTTTGTGTAAAATAAAGAATTACATTTAATTCAATCTCATTAGTTAAATCAACTAAAAATGATCTAAGTACCGGTAGTACCAACTGCCAACTTTCTTTAATGATTATAGAATTTTCTACATTTTCTCCATGTCCCATCCAGTACACTAAGGAACGCCGTCACAACCACTCGGCCTCGTCACTTAGATTTATACCTACCGCCTTTCAGCCCTTAATAATTTACGATTCCACACTCGTTGCGCCCGCTGGCTGTACCCGGGATTGCACTTACCATGTTAATACAATGGGCTTCAAGGTTTCGCGGTATTAACTGTTGTGGTTAGGAATGAAATGTAAGAAAATAATTATAGGGTTTGTTTTTAATAATAAATGGCCAGTTTCAGAAATTCTGGTTGTTTTCTGTTTAACTGTGCGATCTGTGAGATAAAATTGTAGATACTATATAAAATATAAAGATATTGGACAAAAAGTGTTATATATAAAGATGGCACAATCTGGCAATATTTACGAATACATCAAATTTATAGTTATAATCTATCTAGTTATAATATCAAATTACAATAAATACATAGGTAAATAATATGTCACTTGCAGAAACGAGATAAAAATAGACTCATCTATTATTGTTTCTTGTTTATTTTTAAAACGCAATCATTCCGTACAGATAATGATTGTGTCACAACGGATCAGCGTGTGTAATGCACAGATTAGCTCAATTACACTGCTCAGCTGGTTAAGCCTTTAAGCTGTATTGCTGATATAATATTGGTATTAGCTATGGACGTTAATCAAAGTTCGCTATTTAGTAATTTGGATTTGGTTTTATGTGTCAGTAAATCACGGTACTTTCTTACGTCAAATAATTTGGACGTGAATTATGTAACTACCCCTCCTAGTTTAATTAAATTTTTAGAATGTCAAAACACGTGGCATTGGTGTACGTCATACGGAAAAAAATCACACCCATAATAAATGACGTACATAATAAAATTACTACATTTGAGGGTAGAATAAAAAAAGTGCTAATAACAAACGAAAATCAGCGCTGCATTCGGCCTTTAGTCCTATAGCCTAATCGTATGTCTTAAAGTAAAACTATAGGTAATTGTACTTTGTACAAAAGGATTAAAGTTATAAACTAAGGAAAAATAATAAGAACCTATTCGAGAAACGGGACCAACTACTTCACATGGATATCGAATTTCTGTTGTCGCAGGCAACCTGAGGTGAGTAACGTATACTGTCTTTATTTGCACAAAGAAATGAATTTATTCCCGTTAAATTCAAAATACTGTAAACTTTTCGAATTACAATAATATATTCTTATATAGCCTGTAAACCCGGATCCACTCGCATCATTTCAAAATAATCCTACATTCAAGTACCAACAAAATTTGAGGCAAATTTTTCGAAACGATGATCTTAAAGGTACCAAATACAACGTATAATTTATAATTGAATAAAGTAGTTTATACAATCGACACCAACAATATTTAACATAGAAAAACATTTTTTCTTTAAATTGATACTGAAGACCTAAGCTGAAGACTAGCATATTCCGCATAAAACAAACTACCTACTGTTTACTACACGCCGCCTTAAATTTCATTAAATTTCAAAGCGGACAAAGTTTTAAGAAATAATTTCAGTGGAAGCTCATTTACGACCCCCGGAGAGTGATAGAATGCACTTTATTCTATTTATGCATTTATACATTAAACTTTAATGGCTTCTTCTAGAACTTTCTAGAAAGTTTACAAGAAAATGTTTTGATACGCGGCTAGGTGAAAAAACTCTCATGTATTATGCGATGGATGAATGTAAAACTATGCTTGTCTCTCATGGGATAAACAGCGCAAGTATTGATTAATCAACGACCTCGTCACAGAGACCTATTTTCTGTTGAAATATTAACAAATTCTAAAAATAATCAATGCTATAAAATATACAAGAATAAAAATTTCATCAACAGAATATTACGTGTACAAAAATACATTTCTAATCACACTAAAATAAACCTACTTTCAATAAATCTGTTTTATAACGATACTAAAACAGATATAAAGTTTAAATTGCGATTCGGATTTCACCTTAAAATAAATATCGAACTACGTTCGGACACCAATTAAAACCTAAACGTAACATCATAGAGTCCCGATACTCAAGCCTCTAATAATAATTGGTCAAGCCTCGCGTTACCGTGTAACCGAAACACTATAATTAAAACATAAATTGAGTAAACTGTTCGATTGGGTTACAATGTTTGTTTTAGTTTCCAATTATCCGTGTCTAATGTAACGGATTTTAGTGAGATAATTTTAACAAACAATATAGGGTTTTAACTTTTAAGTTGATTATTATTTGCTTTAAAATTCCTTTAAATTTTTCAATAAACATAAATGAAAGGCAATGCATATCGTATATTGAATATCATTGATTTAATACACCTCTTATACTGTATATGTCTATCTAATACAGACTATCTCAATGATTAGAAATTTTACCTATAGATTTTTTCATTTCAGTAATTCAGTTCAACCAAGTGTGACATTGGCCCAAATAAAGAAAAGTATAATTTGATTGCCTAGTAACCTACTAGGCGATTTTTAAAGCATTTGTTGGTTTATCGTTTTGTTAGATTTAACTAATACGCTTGCGAAATACAATATTACTCTTAAGTCTTAAGTGATAAGGCCGCCTTCTGTGCTGTTTTTCTTTTAGAATAAGTTTTGTTTGTATTATATGTATTTTAGCAGCACAATAAAAAGTATAAATAAATAAATATATCAATGTTATTTGGAGTTTAAAGATATGTCCTCAAACGAATATTTTATTACGTGACGCCAGAGTAAATGACAATAGATTTGATTTTGTAGGTATGCAATAGAGAATTGAATTATAAATGACATCATGAGTGACTCAATATAAGTGATGGAATGCAAATACAAAAACTAAACACAACTAAAATAACTTTTTATTGTGTTTCCTAATTCACACATTTGATCTGTTGATTTAAGATTTATCTTATCTTATAATCAATTCCGTGCCTATACAAGTTTGTAGGGATGCGCCGAATACCGAATACATATTCGGTATTCGGCATATTCGGCATCTTTTTCACTATTCGTATTCGGCCGAATTATTCGGTTTAGGTGCCGAATATATTCGGTATGAGTATTTATTTATTTATTTATATTATGAATGATTTATGTCATACTATACACAAGTCAAAGAAATCCTATGAAGAATGTTTGAACCTAAGGTATACAGGGTGTAATCGTTAAGTGTGCACAGGCGATTATTCCGTAACTATAACAGATATCAAAAAAACCTTAAACTGATATTGAAAGTACTATACCTAATGAGTAAAATGACAATAATATTTTTTTTTAAATAAAACGAGAAATATCCAAAAATGTTACATGAAACGCTCCCATACATTGTCCCATACAATGTTCGAGACGACATCCTCGATTTGGAATACCATTGTATTCCACATCGAGCTCTATTTACAGTCTCTAAATGAACTTTCATTAAAATTTGCGAAATAATTATAGCACAAAATCAAATAACAAAGCAAAACCTTTCATATTAAATGTTTGAAATAGTCATATTTCATACTAAATGTATGGGAGCGTTTCATGTAACATTTTTGGATATTTCTCGTTTTATTTTTAAAAAGTCATTATTGTCATTTTACTCATTAGGTATAGTACTTTCAATATGAGTTAAAAGTTTTTTTATATCTGTAATAGTTATGGAATAATCGCCTGTGCACACTTAACGATTACACCCTGTATAAAATAAAACGATCACTACATTTCAAACCAACGTTTATTTTGTAAATTTACATCAACATAATTTAATCATGTTTATTGTTAGAACTTAGTCAGTATTTAATATTTATAATACTTTAAATCCTGAAGTCTGAAGACAATGCTTTTAGTCCCAATAGTAAATGACATTACGTCCGCTCATATTGCAAACACTAACTTAAAGTAAAAATATAAAATTTTTAAACAATTCAAAAATTTTAATATTTTGTGCGAAGTTTCAACACAACTGAGACGGCACGGAGTGCGTGGGCGATATACGCGGGTGGCGGGCGGTGAGGTAAGGCTCGCTCGCCACCGAGCCGGCAGCTTGCGACCCGTTAGAACCGGTTTACGCATCAAAACACGTCAAAACATTGAACCGAATAATTCGGCCGAATATTCGGTTCGGTAAGGTTCTAACCGAATAGTATTCGGTATTCGGTTATTCGGTGAAACCACTATTCGGCGCATCTCTACAAGTTTGTCACTAATCGGTTATAGGATTAAAATAATACATATAGCTAACCATTAAGAATTAATACGAAGACATATAAGTTGAATGCTTGCCAAGCTTTCCGTCATTATTGGCTCACGCCACCATTATTCCAATTTACGTCCAACTAACGTCTTATAACTCATATTAACCTAATTTTCGTTTAAATACGGTTTAAATAATACTTCTAATGCACTAACTCTATATCTACATGCTATTCTTATAGCAGTTTAATTTTATCCTATTCTTTACGAAGCTACCTGTTATTATCAACAGGGAAGAAATCTTCTAAAGATACTCTGTCTTGTGTATTTATTCTTAAACACTTAAACCTCCTAGGTGACCAAAGCATAATAGCAGAGACTCGGATATCTCCTAAATAACGTATCAGTAGCTATCTATTTTTGTTACTCTCTTCTATCTCCTTTTTTACTTAGCAGAAATGTATCTATGTACCAAAAACCAAAGATGACGAAAGCGTTCACTATACCTCTTTCATTATCTTCCCAATAATATAAACCAACTTAATATTTCAAACATTTAAAAATCCTGTACCATTTAATTTATTTCGCTTCATTTATCCTAAAACCCCGCGAGCCTCAAGTGAATGCTATATTTACTCAGAAACCTTCAGGCGATTCGCAAAAATTTTGCCAGAATAACCCTTATGAAGTAACAAAGCTAATTTATTTTTCTTTGTATCTCATACAACCATATAATCTATGTTGTAATGCTAATGTATTCGTAATAAATAAGTTGATGTTACCTACTTGAAAACAATAATAGAATATAACTCGCATTAGACAGAAATGTATTATTAAACTGAGGTATAGTAACGATACATACAAAAAATTTGGTTTTCATATTTTTTTTATCGGTTTGGCTGATTCGGGATCAAATTAATAATAAATAAACCAAGGCCACTCACGAATCTCGAGGAATAATTTACAAATTCTCTGTTTGTCTCTCAATCTTAGTAACCTAATTATGTCTTATCAATCAATCAAATAATGTTATTCCTCAAAAAGGCATCGTAACCACATAGCGTCCCTAAAAGCCTACCAATCCTAAAGATATTCCCGAACCATAATCGATGACAAATTCCAGCATCACATTAAACTAGGGGCGATAAAAATAAATTATTCCCAAGGGTCGGCCCAAGTAAATGATGTCCAAATACTGACACCTGAGGCCTTTACGAGTTTCAGGGAACAGCCCTATAGCTGCATTCTCGAAGGACCGATGACTGATGGCGTGTTTTATACGGACCTTACGAAATAATTGAGTGATCTTACAAAATGTTCTGAGTAAATAGAGATGTATTAGCTAATAGCGATACCGAGGACGAGGATACAGGTGTTCGTTGATATAAATTGTATAAAAGTACGTTTTTGTTGAAGGAAATAGATCTTATTAGGGGATTTAGTTTTGCGTTTAAAGAGAGATATGTAATAGGATAAGGGTTGTAGCAAAATATTAGCCCAAGAAGAAATACATTTAAATTAAAATAATTAAAGAATAAAGAAGATTGCAATAAACAGAAATACAGCTACGTTGATAATATTATTTTT
The DNA here is from genome assembly GCF_905220415.1 of Colias croceus. Taxonomy (NCBI): domain Eukaryota; kingdom Metazoa; phylum Arthropoda; class Insecta; order Lepidoptera; family Pieridae; genus Colias; species Colias croceus. The sequence continues at coordinate 8,050,231 of NC_059550.1, read as the reverse complement.
AATTTATAATCTAAAAACATTGCAAAGCAACTTACCGTGCGGACTTAAATCATAAATAAACTAAATACGTACAATATTTATCTATCAGACCGTTACAAATAAAACATCTACTTTTATTAACGGAACATAAAAATACTCATCATATTAAAGAACTTGTACAAAATTCGTCATTCGATTTCAAACAATTCTTAACATTCGTCTGGCCGATAAACCTGAACCATTCTTCGACTTTCGACTTACACAAAACAAAAATTGCGCAGTTATTACTTAGGTCTTAGACAACAATGGCCATATTTCGTCGCATCTAAAAGAGCATTGTTGAATTAATCTCTCATGGCTCCCGCAGGCTAGACGTCTTCGAATTGAATAGGCAAAAAAAACGATACGCTTTTAACGTAATAGATATAATAACAATGTCTAATAGCTTGGCAGACGTTTCGTGTTGTGAACGAATGGTCGATAACATTATGGTGTATCTATGAGTCATTCTGGATTGTTATCCCATGTTTTTATTGCTATGGAGTATCGAGTATAACTTGATATTGGACTAGATGATATTTTATACATTAGAATTGGTCAGAACCAATTAATTATTCGATAGAGAATATAATCTAGAACAAAAGTTGATTGAGTTATTCTTATTCACGCAAAAACAGCTGATCGAGATCATATTAAACTTACGTACTTTTTATCATACGGTACGGGTACCATGCGAGCGTCGCCGCATGTTCCAGCTTATACTAAGAATATACATCTAGGTACCAGATATATTTAGACATAACCATTTATTTTTTTAATGGAAGAACATAAAAATAGGTGGAACATAAAAATGGAAGAACACTCGAACGGTGAAGGAAAACATCGTGAGGAAACCGACATGTCGAAGAATTAAAAAGTTCGACGACATGTGTCATCCGCCAACACGCACTTGGCCAGCGCGGTGGATTATGGCCTGTACCCTCATAGGAGGCCCGTGTCCCAGCAGTGGGAACGTATATGGGCTGATGATGATGATGATGATGATAAAAATAGAACCTTTAACTTAGCTCACAGAACAATTAATTTCAAAGATGAAAACAGCCGCAAAAGTAATTTCTAGCATCACAGTAGTTTCATTTAGCACCAACAGCTTTAATTACAAAACGGCTTCAAGTTTTAACCTTATTAATTCACGACCTGTACCGTTACAGTCTAGGAAATAAAATTGAGAGCACAAGAAGCCTCAGGGGAAAGTGTTTAATGAAATACTGCCGCGATTGAAACCACTAGCCGTGAGAAATCTAATATTTCACCTTTTTTCCCCGTTACGTGATGAATCGAATATTCTTTGGATTTCTGTTATAATTCTAAGGGTTGATGTTTGACTAACCATATTTCATTTTGTTGCCGAATTTCTTTCAGTAGGTAAGATATGTACCATAGATATTAAGACTTTTTAATGCCTGCTTTGAAAGTGTCCCACGGAATTTTCAGTTAATTAACTTTTTGCTTATCGCATTTATAAAGTGATAAGGAACAAAATATATAATTAATCTTTACAAAGGCTTGATTTATGTAGGAAGAAAAAAACGATGACGATACTTAATTAAACTATAATTAAAAAGCTTTTAAAAGGAACTAAACACAAGGCTCCATAGGAAAATCAAAGTGATGAAATTTCCATCGTAAAAATGCCTATCGCTCGTGTAATTAGCTATTCAAAGGCCTTTCCTTAAGATCGCAATTAATTTACAATTATTACAAAGAGCGTAGCTTTATTAAATAAAATATTTTGAGGGCTATTCCCTGTTGTAATTTTGGTAAAAATTTTCTTTATGAAAGTTCAGAGAAGTGAAAGGATAAACACATTATTCTGTGGGTGGGCTCTACTTGAGTTAGTACCTACATAAGTATTTCGTATCTAGAGAGAATATTTTTATATCAATAAATAAAATCGCCACACCTTAAAATTCTTATCACACTTGTATGCGTTAAAATAAAATATTTTTGGTGTTGATTGTACTTTTTTGTAGAGGTTTTAGTCGATACGGTTTATCAAATTTTAGTCTGCATGTAAAGTTTCGTGTTTATTAAGTATTGCATTTTTGGAAGTTTCTTAAAGGTACAATTTTAATTGCTGGTATAAATACCTTAATATAAATGCAAAATGAAAGGTAGTCTTTTTCTAAATATAAATGAGAGATAACAATGAGAACGCTAATGAAGTAGATAATGATTAAAAAGAAAACAATACTGTTCTAGAGCAGTTTTCTTTTTGTTTTTAATTAAAAGCAGCTGCATTCGACACAAAAACAATAAATATATAATGGAACAGTAGCCATGTGGTAGCCATAATATTATTACATTTATAAAACATGAAATTGTAAAATATAAATAGAATAAATGTCCGGAATGTAACCCAAATTTCCTGCAATTTCATCCTTTCCTGGGCGGGATCATTTTGGCCCATACAAGAAAACTACGTAAATTTGTGTACTACCGAATCTAGCTCCAAAAAAGGTTAAGTATCATTATGTTCATAAATATTCATCATTCCCTCGTTACTGGAGCTCAGTCCATGTTTTAATATTAAACGCACTTAGCATAATTTTAGTGAAACGCATCGATGCTTTGAAAAAGAACGTAAAATGTCCTCGTGATCTTCGGGATCATTCACCCCTCAAAGAGGAACTATATCCCTGGCCTTTGAATTTTTAATAAATAGACTGAGAGCTGGAGGGTAGATTTCTTTTGATATGTATCGAAAGAATATAATAAACTTTTTAAAAATTTGTTTTATTAAGGGCATAATGCGTTGATTGAATAAATAAAGCTGACACCTGCCAAACAATAGATAATTATATTATGGTCAATATTAGAAAATAACTAAATTAATTAAATCACAAATAGTATGCATGGAAAAGACAAAGTAAAACAACGATTGTATTGTTGTGCTCATTTTGAGCGTATTTTTATTTTTTTAATAGCTACTATGTCTCAAATATATATTCCAAAACATTTATCTCATCAATTTCCAAATAAATAAATCCATAAAATTTTAACCTGTACGTAATAAATAAATAAATATAGTTCTTTCACCGTCATCTCCGACACTATACTTTTTATAGATATCGATACACCTAAAGTTACTTCAATGCGGGTGATGATTGCACCATCTTCCTAGATTATGCCACAAATCTTTTGTGAAAAATACATTTTCAAGGCAGATAAAACTGTATGCATAAGATGGTTCAATAGGGGCTTGAATAAATACATAGAGAAGACCACTGATGCTATCTAAAGTTAAATGTTTGTTTATTGTTATTCATTTGTAACCGAAATTGAAACTAAGCAAAAAATGCTTTAAACTATTCAGTATTCATCATACTATTGAATCAGATACAAAGTACTTACCGATAATAAAAAAAGACGTGTGGCACTCGGGGACTGCCGCGGTAAAGCTATTGCATAGCATGCCTTCAAGCCACACCTCCGAGCCCGTCGGAGTGGGGAGCGTGAGGTTTTTTCGTTACGGAATTTCTCGATTCAGTCCCCGCGCTCAAGGCCCGCGATAGAAGCTATGCAATTGCTTAATAATATAAGGATTTTCAAAGTCTAACACAAAACAATTGCAGAATCATAACAAATTTTACATAGGTAGTTAAATTTGCTATGTATGTGCACACATGCACATCTACAGTTAGAACGGCCGGACAGAATTTCATATCTTTATTTTCATTTGTGCATATACAACTTTTGGGCTTGTTTTCTCCCAAAATATTCATCTGTTATAACTGAATATAAGTACGTATAGCATTAAACTTCTACAATTTACTAGAAAAACTCACGTAATTCCCCTGCAGTCTGTTTATATTAAAAGGAATACGTTCCTCGAGCTACTGAAGAACAGTAATTAATATAACACTGAGCGGAGCTTACAGGAACTTTCGAGATTTTTCTATATTCTTGAGAGTACTATGATCATACTTTAATTAAACTGAAGCTGCTTGTACGTGACTAGTTTTAAAATAAACAAGAACGTGTGTTTACTGTTTGCTATAAAAATTAAACTGAACATAGTGAAAATTTCAGCTAAAATTTAATATTGTCTTTTCTTTGGCAAAAATTAAATCTTGTAGATGAGACATAAAATGGGTATTTACCTATCTTACAGGTACATGCATTACATTATCAGTCTAATGAAAATTAACCATAAAATAAAATATAAATTCGAGATATTCTTTGTGCTTAGTCATTCGTTAAGATTCAACCCTTCTTTAAAGGTAGATAAGGAAACACTCTCTTTAATTATGAAGATCAAAGAGGTGCCGCAGTTAATTAGCAACTGCGTTCAATCAAGAGAAATAATTACTTCGTATTCGTAGATAGCTAATTTTAAAGCTTGAAGTTAACGCATTAATACAATTGCACACATCATTCCAAGCTCCAAATAAATGTTGTAACATAAAGGCGTAAAATAGATACAAATATATGAGGGTACTTGAAGAGGGTAATTTCACGCATAATGTAACCCGTCCGGATGCGTATACTTCGGCATTCGTCATCCGACTTCCGAAAGAGATGGACGTGCTGGAAGGTTTTCATGTTAAAATAAATTTATGGAATATTTTGTGTCATACACTGGGTTCTGCTGATGAATATGAATCGCACAGAATTTTCGTTAAATGATACAATGTCGTTTAATTGAAAGCGAATATGACCATTCCATGAAGCTGAAAATTTATATTATAATAATTTAATTTTATGCGTCAGTGTTAAGTTATTTGATATGTGTGATATTTATCTGATAATAAATTATCACTAATGTTGCGTTAAAAATAGTTCATTTCTTAAACATTAGGCTAATAGATAAATGCAAAGAACCTTTACCAAACATTTCCGATTTTATTCAGATACCATTCAACTCTGCAATTTCGTTAGCATTAAATGTATATTTATTCAAACTCCATTTTGTTTCGAATCTTTCGACATCCGAGCATAAGAAAGATTTCACTCTTTAATTTACTCTATGATTCGTATGTAATATGATTACGTTTATGTTAAGACATAATTTTAAAATATTTTGATAAAATAAAGTGAAGAGATTTATATTTATTTTCAATAATCTATTTTTAAAATTTGTTTGTATACTATCCGGAATCATTCAGCATTTATAACTTCAACAAATTGTCTCGGTTCCAAACAAACCCTCGATAAAAACCAGTTCGTCCCAAACTTCGTAACTATTTGGATTCTCACCCTCAGCTCATATCGAGGACTTGACAGGGGCCAATGATACATATTTATCTAACAATATTTATGACCGACCTGAAACGAGTTCTGCTTCATATTTAAAGTTGGGATGGTTTATGGGATTGTCACACTGAATGTATATGTAATAGTCATGAATAAAACAAAAGATAGATTTATAGAGCGCGTGTAATCCGATTTGAGGACACGAAACGAAAATGAATTATTGACGAATATGTCTAGAAAAGGCGAAATTACGAACAAATGGGAGATAATTATTCTGGGACAATGAGCTTCTCTCTGTATTATATACCTTAATATAGAGTAAGAATAAGCAACCTTTATTACAATTACTATAGCCTTAATTGTATCTTTTTATTTTGGGTACTCGCTCTTTTCAATATTTATACTTAGCCTTCTCTTCTTTAAAAAGAATAACAATCATACGAAATATTTCCTTTCACTGGTAAGAAGACATCCATTTGCGGTAATTACTTATTTCTACACATGGAAATTTAATCTGCAAGCATACATTACGAACGGCGCGCTCCTTTCAAATCTAGCGAATTTTGCACAGAGACATGCTACACAAAAAATATTTCCCGATATTTAATATGTAGGTTACATTTTATCACAAAACCAGTTAAGCACACACGACACAAATTTGTCCCTTCAAGATATTATCGAAACCTTTTTAGGGCAGTCTCGTCGAACCTCCGAGTGGAACATTTATCAAAAAATGGAAGACTCGAGAAGAATTTATGGGCAAATTCAACGATAAACTTGTAAGGGAATTGCTGATGTGAAAATCGAATTGTTCTCCTATTTAAAGGAAATATGGGCAACTAAGGGAAAGACGACTATTGTCAGAATTCGCTGAGAATTTTCGGATTTTTCTTCTATTTAAAACTAGGATAGTTTATGTTCGATCCTTCTGTTACTAAGTTACTAAATCATAGCATTATTTTTTTTTCTAATATAAGTACGGTATGTTAGCTATTGATGAGTGAGATGACATTAGTAACCCGCGTCTTCAATCACGATGTATCTGGATAAAATGTAGCAATTGTGCAAATCAAACAAACCTTCACGTAGTGAGAGCGTGTAGGACTTCTTGGGCCATCATCGCTTTGTCGTGTGATACGTTGGCACATTTAACTTTACAACACAAGTAAAACTCCAAAACTGTGTCAAGAGAGGTAAAATTTAACTAAGCCATAACCGTTTAATGCCCGTACTAGACAATTTGCCATTACTCATACCGTAAAAGGCGATATAACAGGTAACGATAAAAACGCACATAAGGGCCTGCTTAAACCGGTGCAAGTTGACAGGACGCAGGTGGCTCGCCCGACGAATTATACCAGGAACAGATGTGGACAATTTATAATGGGGATACGTCTTTTTTACCCCACTTCATGGACGGGTTATGTTCTTTAGGTGTGACGTCATTAAGTCGATAAAAGTAAAGTCGAATTATTAAAGGTTATGTATACATGTACCTACTTTTCTCTATGATGAACATTAAAGAATTTTTGTTTGTTTGTTTGTCAATTCTAAGGGAATAAAGTACTTGCAATTGTGATGTGTTGTGGTAATAACCGAGAATTTTATAAATAAGAAGGTACTAGATAGAGCGCCTTCTATAGAATAGGGTTTGTCCACACATACAGATAAATGGCGTGCTTGTCGCCATATTTCTAAACCATACGAATATTAGCGATAAAAAGTGTGTTTTTCTTTAGATATTACGCTATAATCTGAACTGCCATATTAAGTATAATACTTTTAACCAGCTCATTCGTATGTAATAATCTTATAATACATAGTTGTATACTAACACGTGTATCCATACACCTGACTAAAACATTCAACAAAACAGTTTATTTAAATTTTTATTAAATTGTACTATAAATGTATTTCCAATGCTCCAATGCATATCTCAATTCGAGAGGCCCGTTAAACACGCCGTTATGATAATTTACTATAATAGCGCAGATAAATTGGGAAAGCCCATTTAGTTCTATAACGGTCAATAGGCTATTTGAATGAACAAAGAACTGTTGAATGACAAATTTTTATAGGTCTGCTATAAAAAAAAAACATTTTTTGTACATTTATTATTTAACGGCAAAACTGTCTACACTGTGGAAGAAACGATCTTCACATTCATAGCGTAGTTTAGGATGAAAAGTATTAAAGTAGAGACATGCTGGAAGCCTAGTAAACATTTATTCACAGGAGTCATATACCTATACATAGAAAGATCTCTACACTTTTTTCTTATTATCTGAAAATTAAACAAAAAAAATTCAAATTGAAAACATCGTTGTTTGTGGGAAAATCGTAATATTAATAACACCATAATTGCATGTCGATTACGAACAAAAACGAAACATCCTATTTTAAATGCTTGATATTTCAGTTTTAACATCGCGGAAACCACACTAGAAAGGTGGGCAAAATTCCAAACGTACATCAATTACACATAATAACTGCCGACATACAGCTTATTATACACCGTGAAATCACCATATCAAAATTGCTTCCTGATTTCAGTCTGAAACCAAATTAGCGTTACTATATTACCCTCTAATACGACAGGTGCAATTTGCATTTCCTTTCATCAAAACATGAACGTACCTACAATAATTCATATAAATGTCGTTTAAATCAAACATTTTCTTGATTTAACCATTCTAAGATTCTAGACGATCTTCGTTCGTGGCTCTAAATCTTAAAATAACGGCTTTTCGCGACGGGGGCGGCCATCAAAATCCCTTTCTATGTTTAAAATAAAAATTTAACAGAACGGCAGTTACCTTTTATGTGTTTATCTCGGTTGCACTCTGTAATGTAACGTTCACGCAATTATAGGGGTTTCGATTACTTTAGAGTTTAAGGCGCCATTTCCTGTTATATTTGTATTATGGAAATTGGTAAGTAAAAGGAATTTTATGCGTCTAACTGAATAATAATTACCTAACTTAATTTACTTACATTGGTGAAATGGGATTAGAAGTAGCATTTAAATATTTTTTTTTATTATTAATTTCCGAATTTTTTTACAAAAATTGTTTGGTTGTGCCTTGCTTCTGTTCTAGGTCAATCACATCATTTTCATAGCAAAAACCTTAGGATAACCTACGAATTATTAAAGGTTAAATTAATTTATAAATTTGCATTTATTGAAACCTCAACAAGATGGAGCCGGTTTCTATTACAACAACACAGCTATGTAAATTATTTAGCTAAAATAATACAACAGCAATTCCATTACTGAATCTAAATTATCAATCTGCGTACATAGAAACAGAACTTTATATATTACTTACTAGGTTTCCGCCCGCGGCTTCGCCCGCGCAGTCAAAGAAATACCCGCATAGTTCCCGTTCCCGTGGGATTTCCGGGATTGCGTCATTTTCCCGGGATAAAAAGTAGCCTATGCACTTTCTTGGGTATCAAAATATCTCCATACTAAATTTCATGAAAATTGATTCAGTAGTTAAGGTGTGCTTGAGTAACAGACAGACAGACAGAGTTACTTTCGCATTTATAATATTAATATAGTATATATAGTATGGATATGTTTGTGAATTCGAAAACGATTTTATTTTAGGTTAAAAATAAGTTACATACAGCGCGGGTAAAGTTCTCAAATTCTCAAAATCTATTCAACAGTAAAGTAGCAAATATATGCCTTTGCAGAGAAGTATACTCGTTTTATTTCTAGCTGACCTCTTCGCCTTTTGTAAAGGGATATTTTTGCCCTTTTTGCAACACTTTTCAATCGTGGAGTGGAGCTATTGATCGTAGCGCGATGTTAAATAGCTCTCCTCGATAAACGAACAATTCAACATTAAAATATTTTTTCAAGTCGAACCGTCGCTCGAGTAGGTACTACACAACTTTTTAACTTTATAATATTAGCATTATTATTTTTTTACAAATTTTAAAACCATGTAGGTAATGTAGTTTTTTAAGTTCAATTAATTTTAAACTGGCAAAAGATCAGCTGATCAGTTTTTTTTTATTTTTTATTTCGTCATTTATCCAGCTTTGTAAAACTATTTACTCTATTATTCAAAAATATTTAGATAACAAGAACCCATTTAAAAGTATAACAATAACCATATTACATCATAATAGTTAACTGATACAATGCGTATTGTTCACACATCGGCCTTTTCATGGATAATACTGTAAGATGTTTATTTTAAAACGCACTTGTTTTTAAAATATATCAAGTATAGCGTAATTCGATTAGGATTATTCTTTCCATTTCCAATTAACAAACAACACTTACCTATTTTACGAATTTTAACTCGTATTTAGAAATACTAACAATGAGAACAGATTTTATATTAAACAATAATTAAATCTATACGAAATATATAACTGAGTTGAATTGCAAATGATAACCACGAAACAGTGAAAATGAAATATGCAAAAGTTAAGCTTTTTGCCCGCTATCCGGCGACAGATTGCGTCTAGTAAAATTCAATTTTTTAACACCTATTTCCCATTTACTAGCTTTTGCTCGCGGTTTTATTCGTGGACTTTATATGCAAGAAACTTACAAGCTTGATACTCCTTATTGTGCAGTCGTTTAATTATACCCTTAAATTAATGATATACATAATACTAAATTCATAACAGCATTTCATTCAACAGCAGTCAGCCATTTGGTTAACTGTCGAACAAAAACTGGGAACAATACCCGCTAATCAATTTAATACAAACTGGTCCACAAAGCGAGCCAATCAGCGTTAACAGTAGCTTATTATTATGGAGACCGTAAATCTTAAGCAATAAATCACATAACTATTACGCCAATTACCCAGCGGTCAGCGCCCCTAATCCTTACAAGGCCCGGAAAAAGGGCCAAGGATCGGCCCCAGTTACGCAATCATTCAAATTGATTTATTCCTTCTATAATCAGATCGCAGGAGGCAAATCGTGATAGCGGAAACACTGCTGACTGTGGTCCCGCTAAGAGACGTTTCTCATACCAATAAATATAACCTTACCAGTATACACAATAGATAGGCGTGGTACAATGTTTATAAAGGATACATGTAGATAAAGCTTTATATCTAGAGTAAATGATGAGTGTAGGTTGAACTACAAAACCGAAACATCTATTATGATGTATTTCATCGCGACATCGAAGATTATTCTTTGTGCCCTATAAAAGGTCTGACTTCATACAAAGACCTGCCCAGTTTGTAAAGCTTCACGCGCTAGCCACGAAGCAGGTGTGCAAAGAATATCCGCAATCGACTCAACACCATTAAAAGTAGTTTAAGATCTCCAAATACCGGTCTATAAAAATAAAACTTCATTTTATCGCATCGCCCTGAACGAGCTCACTTTAATGCCACTTTAACAACGAAACCTATCCAGAGCTTCGTTTCTATAATAGTTGATATAAAATTTAAAGCTAATGTGTGCAGGATTTTCATTACGAGTTAGAAATGTGCACTGCTGCCCTGATTCTACGGTATTGATCTTTCCCGCTAGAGCCAAAGCGAACTTTTACTAACTACATTTATTTTGGTCAACGGCGGTGAAGTTGGCATCATGGGTATTGAATATATAGAACATTATTGTGTTGCATGTTACATAAAATTTTATTAATTTGTTAAATTTCAGCCTGATGTAAAGCGATGAAATAATTTTATAGCTGCATAGCAATGGAATAATGTTAGTTGATATTTCGACTTTAGTGATTTTAACTTTACGTGCTCATACGTACTAGTTATTATCATCATGATCTTCTTTATCACATTCCATATTAAAGCTCGGCTTTTAAATAGTATACTTAGTATGAAATAATCAGACTTATTTATCACCTGCAAATTGCAAGCATCGCTCCCAGCGTTTATATACATGTAAGTGCCGTCATATGTAATTGAATATTGTTACATTTATCTTCATAATGGTTCGTTACCACACAATAAATCATCGGTAATCGGAAACTATCAGTGCAAAAGTGTGCATAATTTACTATGAGCGTCCCATTTTCCAATCCAAATTACAATCATTACATTCTACGTTGGTTTTGTCGATGATATTGATCGTGAGGTTTAAATATCTCGTTTAATCCTCTTTAGTGGTGACCTTATTATAGACTTCTCGTCTCTTCTGCGTTTCTTAGTGGGAGTGAGGCATTTTAAAGAATTACCAATTATAATCCTTTCCATAACTCGGTATTGCTTATCAGAGAACGGTCTCAGTACAGCAAACGTGACGCCCATCGCCTTGCCTCTAAGCAAATCGTCTCTCAAAACGATATTTTCGTGGAGGCGCGTTTTCATGTAGAGCAATAAATTGTCGATTTCCACGTTAGACAGTTTCAAGATCGCCGCGATCGCCAACTTGTCGTAATCTTCGGAATCTCTCAGTTCCACTTCTAGTTTGACACAGGCTTCGCTCGCGGGATAGATTACTTCCTGCAGCTGAAATCTATTCGGTCCGGCTCCGACCATTAAGGCGCATTTAAAGTTGGGTTGCTTGCCTACGACAGCATTGAGCCATTCTGAATTCCGTTCGAGCGCCGCTAGAAGAAAAGTCATAAAGTCGCCGACTTCCTTTTGCTTTTTGTACGTCGCGATGGCGGCCAGAGCGACTTCAGGAAGGGCGTCTATTGACCGCGGGCTGGGTCTTGGACTAGCTGGACTTGATGAATCTCGACCTGACTTCGAAGATGACTTTTTCCCAAACATCCTGCTCGATTCACGTTTGAACAAAGTCAGCACATTTCTTATTATATTGGACGCGCGTTTTTTCTGATAACGAAGAATTTTGATGAAAAAACGGAGATATTGAATGAAGTTTGGCGGTGACGTTGGTGTTGGTGTCAATATTTTTTTTTAATTTTTCAAACAAGATTTTTTTATGAATCACGTGGATAGCAACTGTAAAGGTTATATATGGTTATATACCAGAAGCCAATCTTTATATTTAAAAATGAATCGCAAAATGTGTTGGCAAGCGCATAACTCGAGAACGGTTGAACCGATTTCGATAATTCTTTTTTTATTATATTCCTTGAAGTACGAGGATGGATCTTATGTAGAGAAAACGTAAACATGTACCACGGGCGAAGCCGGGGCGGAAGCCGAACCATAAAATGAGTCATCCCTGATAACTGATTAATGAATTATAAATTAATATCTATTTTATAAATGGTACCATAACAAATAAACAGCAAAAATATTTTCGGGCATAATAGGTATATACAACACCTACCTAACTATTCTTTGATTCAAATAATATATTTCGATTTGTACTTCAATATAGAAATTTCTTTTTTATAAATAAATATCTTAGTACGATTAATTTTATTTATTTATTTATTTAAATAGGTACACACCACAGCTGACAATTTTGACTTATTATACACAAATTTAATCACAATCATGTTGCGGTAAAATGCCAGCCTAATTGTATGTACACAGCACAATTGAGGTTAAAAAAAAAATATTAAAAATTACATTATTTCAACAATTCACAGATCAAGTGAAATATTTTTTTAAATACATGTCATAAAATAAATTGAATCTAAATCATAGTACAAATAAATATCACATCAATATAGCTACAATACAATAAATCACATAAAATACAGTTAAGTCAATAAATACCTACATTACATTCAATAACATAAAAATTGAATAGGTACATTAACATCGACTATAATTGAATCAAATACATATTAATTCCAATTTTAATACCGAATGTAGGAATGCAACCTAAATATACTGTATACTGTATAATTCAAGATTTTTGTATACATTATTTATAAAATAAGTAATCCTGTCTGTGACGAAATAAGCTTAATTGAGTCATGAGTGATTGAGTGACGTTTTTCACTTAGCGTTTTTTTATCTCTATGAAATCTTTATAAGCTTACAATGTTTACAACGTAGAAGATAGAGTTCAATACAATATAATATGTATTATTAAGTGTTGTTATGGTTGTAATGCTAAATATTTACGTATATTGTAGGTAGGTATAATTTAGTAGTAGTTATTAGTTATTGACTTTTGATAATAGAGCATAGCCTATTATAATTTCAATCTTGTATCTAAAAATAAATCAAATAGGTAGGTATAACACCTTTTTAGATACTAGGTATTTGCATAAACTTTGCATAAACATTTTAACACGATAAAGCTTTTGAATAAAATGTTGAACAAAATTCCATTCAGTGAAACTCCTAACTTGTATTGGCTATGACTTCATCACAAGAAACCTACTCATGCAACCTTGGTATGGATTATAATACCTACTTAACGTGCTAAAGCCTATATGTACATATTATAATTTCATTTTTAAATTTAAATAGACTATGTTCATATTACGTTTTCGTGAATATTGTTTATATTCACGAAGTTATTTTGTCGTGCGTTTTAATTCCGTCGCTAAAATATAATATGACCACATAGGTATTTAAATTAGGCAGGTACCTAATTTAAATACTTATACAAATAAAATAGGTATGTAGAAAATTTACATTTTAAAATAAAATCTGGTGAAAGGCAAACTACCTAGTTCACATTAGTTAACCGGTAATTGCGCTGGTTTGCCGTCCAGCTTCTGTTTTCGTCCATTTGACTGACCTGCTACAATCACGTGCGTAAAACTTGAATACAAACCTACCTTCCCGCGCAAGTTTGCACTTTTTACGGTCCATAATGTTTAAGCAACAGTACTATCAACATGAAAATTTGATTTGACAAGAAGAGAGTTCAAAAAATTAACGTAAAAGTGGCCGCTTCGCATACGTGCCTTGCAGATGTCATCGCGCGAGAGAAAAATTTGCCGGCGAGAAAAGTTCATGGTAAGGTAAATCACTGTTTTAGCTAGTTTACGTAATGTTTTTGGTACGTATGTTTATTTCTAAGCATAATAAACGCAATTATAAGTGTTTATCATACTTTTTTATAATACTCTTCGAAATATTAAGTGGACGGATACTAGGTTACCAAATTCTCAAAATATTTGGTTTTCGTCCAAGTGGACGGAAACTCAAACAGCTACGTGAATATTTGTTAGGGTCATTTTACTTTATCGGACCTTTAAAATACTGAATAGTTTCTCCCGAAGTGATCTTTATTGCTATTAGTTTAGTTTTTTTGGTTTCCGTCCACTGCTATTTCAGTGCTGCCAAAATAAAAAAATATTTAAAGAAGTGGACGAAAACTAAATTTAGCTTTAAATGTTTTAGTTTTCGTCCATGAATGAGTATTGGAGTAGACAAAAATTAAATATAGCTATTCTTTTGCATTACTTTTCGTCTATTTTTACGTAAGTATTGAAAAGTTTTCTATTCAGTATCTTCCTTATAAATAATTGCTGAGGGCCAGAGTGTTGTAGGTACCTAATGTGTGAAGTAGAGTCAATTATTCGTAGCATAAATGGGGGTAGGTCAGACATAATACACTGTATTATGGCTGTGTGTGTAGGTATAATACGTTTCATTTGATAAACAAAGTATGTATTAGAATGAAAATTTTTGTTGTTAGAATGAATATTTCTGTTTTTTCATGTTATTTCTTAGTCCTGTACCCAATTATGGGTTATTGTAAATTTGCCACAAAGTTAATTCGTCACGTTTTTAAAACTCCATACATTGAAAGTAAATTCGTCACATGCCTTAAAAAGTATGTGTAAGTTCGTCACAGGTATATTCGGGTTATTGTAAATTTGCCACAAGTAGTAAAGTACCGCCAGCAAGCAAGGCAAGTGAATTATACCTGTCAGCCTGCGATGAAACCAGCAATATAATGATTTACATTTTAATATTACAGTCATCATTCACATAAGGTAAATTCATCAATAACATAAGGTAAATTCATTATTGAGTCAAATTGATTTGCGCTTTTTAAAAGTTTGAAATGATTTTTTATGTATTAGAATTTTTATTTTTATGGAAAACGAAAGTTGACTTATAAAAATAATTAATCTGATTTTAACTGTGATTTATTAAGTGTCATGATCATGAAACGCGCTAGTCTGTTTGAGTTTTGATTTTTATTTGCTTTGTGTTTTTCTAATATTATAGGATATGATTTAAGTAAAGTAAGAGCAATATCTTTACTTGTTAAAATAAAAGAATAATATTTTATCCTTATTTTTAGGATCCTTATCCTTAGGATTGTTATAAATTTTGTAGAGCCGCTTTTAGTTCATTGCATTTTAAAAATATTTATAGAGAGAACTGTGATTTTTACCATTACCTATGTAGAATAATGTAGATGTTAAGTAATACTCTTTATAACTGCTGTGAATTTTTAGAACATATACAAAATAGATGTTCCTTGGTTTTTAGCAAAATTTATCTTTGTTATGCTTTTCCTTATGTTTTTACAAAGTCCATCCAACCAAAACCAAAATCTAAAACTGATTAAGAAATAAACATTTTAAATTAATTTATTGTTTAATTTTTTTGCTATCTGTACTTAAATTATCGATGTGACGAATTTACAATACTTGATATTAAATCGTGACGAATTAACTTTAAAAAAATAAAAGTGTGGCAAATTTACACATACTTTTTTATGTGACGAATTAACTTTGTGGCAAATTTACAATAACCCGTAATTATTACTTGTTTAATTTACATTGTAAGGAACGCATTCCTTTCTTTATTACGAATGATTATACAGTCATCACTAACGCCTTTAAGGACTGCCAAGTGCTACATAGATCTCAGTGTTGACTAGTTATATTGATTATTATTAGTAAAACCACAAGTAAAACTATAAACCTGTAAGGTAGTGAGAAATTGTAATGTTAATTAAATAAACGTATATATTTACCTGTAATTGATTTTTAACTTAATAGTTGACCTACCCTCCTTTTTCTACACGGTGGTCGAAAACTAGCTTACACTAGGACGAAAACCAGTTTTTTTGGACGAAAACTAGCATTTACCCTACTTTTGCAGAAAATAATTTAAATAAAAAGATACATCAAAATGATTTATTTTCCCTTAATATTATCTTAAAGAAGACTATATAAGGACTTAAAAAAAATATTATATGTTTAAGGAAGGGTGCTCCAAAATATTTATTTCGTATCACAAAGTTGGCAACTCCTATAATTGGACGAAAACCAGCGCAATGACCCTACTTACTCAACTTAGGTATTTAGAAATATTTTAAGCGTCATTTTCTTATCTTTTATTCGTCAGAAGTTAGAATCTCAATAATAAATAGGATTTACCAACATTTATCGTTAAAACTTATGGTAGAGTTTTTTTGGCAAACCTGTTGATTTTCCAAAAAAACATTACCTACCTATAGGATACTGATTTACGCCGATTAAGCAGAAAATTGTAATTTAATGATCCAGCTCTATCTCATTCACGATATATGTATATCTACCTACCTACATAGAGTCTTTTAGCTCTATCAATATTTTTTTTTTATTGTGTTTCAAAAGCCTTAGAAATACTCTTCGCAAGTATAAAAAATAGGTACCTACTTGTTTTTAATTTTACCAATGACAAAAAAATGACGAGGTAGAGTAACTTAACTTAAACTTAGATTTATTAAAAAACTATTAAAAAAATACGCGATAATTGCGATTTGTTGAATAAAAGGAGAAACATTTTAAAATAATGAACATTTTCATTTAGAAGACAATACTCAATAGTAACAAAAAACCTCTGACACGAGAAATTGCCTTTCAAAAGAGTAACGATAGGCACCGCAATATCGAGGTCATCGTACATCTACTTATGCATATACAGTCACAAGTGCAAGCGTGAATGGGACCCTTTTAGGTTATATTCGGTCAAAACAATTCCCATTACTTACCAAAATCAACATCCAAGATACTTATTCCGTTAAAGAGTCGGTTTGGCAGCCAACAGCAATGCCGTCACGTTGAGTACACACGCACACACGCGAATATCATAGTAAACGTCATGACAAACGTTTACATCGTTAATTAATACATTTATCAATGTTTTTCGACACTGCAAACGCTACACATTATCGGGTATCACTAACTGTATCACATATTAGGAGTATAAGTCTCTAGGTGGCCAAGAACCATATAAAAAACGTATTTTTTTGGCAAAGACAGTGTAATCACCACTCCTTTTCTCTCACAGATTTCTACGATAGCAAACAGCTGCGGTGCGTGAATGAACCAAAACAAAGACTGCTAGCGCCATCTGGTCAACAGGAATACGCAACTTTACCACGAGTCAACTTGACACGGAGCATGTGTGGCAGATCTTACATAGTCCAGTGCGTATGTACTAGATGGCAGGATAATTAATTTAGTTTTTGTAAAACATTTTATTTGTATGTACGTAGTATATAAATTAATATTAGTCTGTGATTTTATCATATCAAAATTGTTGTGTGTATTTCAAGAATAGCAAATATTTTAGTATTAATAGCTGTTGTACATTTATTTATTCTATTGTTTCATAGTCGAGTGGGAATAAAAAAAAATATGTTTAATGTAAGTACATATTATTTTAAGTTTTAACAATAAAATGATGTGTAATTTTTACATAAATTAAAATATTGGAATCGTGAAAATAAAAAGTAAACTCCGCCGTAACAGTGATTATCACTGCCGTGACCAGGATTCGAACCTGGGTTACTACGGCCACAACGTAGGGTCCTAACCACTAGACGATCACGGCTATCGGAGTATGCGGAGGTAAACTGAAATTTTCGAATAGTACCTACATTCGAATGAAGCCACTTTAACTACTAACAGATAAATAATTATCATTGATATTCTTAGTTGATATTAAATATATCTTGAAGTTAAAATATGGCGAAAAAACCTCACTTGGACCTCACTGACCTAAGGATTATAAATAAAACTAAATATAAAAAGAACGCATTTGGAATTTTTATTTAAAATCCCCATTTTTTTTAAGTTTTCATTTATTATCACAAATTTTTGCCGAATTATATGAGCTTTATTATTATCTCATGCAAATTAAATGTCAATTTCATTAAACCATGCAAGCTCCCAGTGGGTCATATAACATATTATTATACCTACCTAGTTAGTTATTGCAATTGCAGCTTCATGAAAAAGATGGTGCATGTTTTTACGTCTTTTAAAAGATCCTATTTGACAAAATTTTACAAAAAAAAATATTTCTGTACCTACTACCTCTTACCAATCATGTTATTGATACGAATATTTATAAACTGGATGTTCAACGCAGAGAAAATAAATAACAAACGTAAAATAACTTTTTATTACATATTTTTAAACTATATCCATTTCAATAAATAAGCTTACAAATTACAACAGTATTTGGTACGTACTACGTAGGTATAGTACCTAATGCTTGAGCATTACCTAGGTACTAGGTACATAATATTATTCATATATTATTATGTATACCTATTGTACAAACTGTTACATCAATATGGATTTTCTTTATTAGTCAACATTCAACACTGATTAATATTATAAACTTAGATTATAAATTATAATTTTTATTTCTAAATACTTTATACCATACTACCATACCACAACTACCATATCACAACGGCTGACGGCATCAGCGCAAAAATGTAATCAATGATCAATCTACATAATATTTCAAGCGACATACTATTTAAGGTGCTTTTCCACCAATAAACACATTCCTCGCTACGCATCATCGCACATTATTGAAGATTGCGAACAACAAGCGAACAATTAACATGAATAAATTTATATAAATAATTTCCGCTTGTTATTTAAACGATGGTCTTGTGTTGAATTGAGTTCTGCTGAAGCATACTTTCATCTCTGAATTTTATGTATGTCATGTGAACCATGCGTAATATAAGAGAATATAAACCTGTAAAATAATTAATTTATTAACATTTTGTACTATAATATCAAGTAAAATATCCAGCGAGCAAAATATCAGAGAAAATTTAAAAAAAGAGATACAAATGCTTGAGAGTTCAGTACCTTCCTCAATTAAAAAAATTATTGGTACATTTATAATTTACCTATCCAAAGTTAACAAAAAAACGCGGGTTCGAATCCCGCCGCCGAAAATTTTTCTATTGCTTAAAAAACATCTCATTTATGAGGCATTTCAATGCTAATTAGCTAAATAGGTATAAAAAAGCCAATCAGTTAAATATTAAAGAAAGACCTTGCATTTAGGTACGTACCTAAAAATAGAAAGAAGATAAGAGAATTTAGCAGGAAAACATCAAACGCATCGGGGCCATCATGTCCCATTATCATCGATAGAAGAAAGAATACAAATAAAAGGAATGAAGAAACCACCACGCCAAATATTAAGTATGCTCTCAGGTAAGACGTCCTTCTCTGCAAAAAAGTCAATAGAAAAACTTAGAAAATACTTTGGCTTGTACTAAGTACAAGATAGGCACATCATCATTTTAATACTCTTAGGTATAGGTATATAATGGTACAGTAAAAGTATCCGTTTGATATAATATTTTTGTATAGGTATGTCGTCTCGCATCCATCCATACAAATATAGAATATTATACTGTACATTGTAATATTAAATAGTGTGGTACAATAAATGATTAAATAAATATGTCAGGAAAAAACCTGTTCATTTACCTACTTATGCTTGAACCAATAGTAGAAGCTAAGCACAAAAAATGTCGCAAATTGTCTTTTGAGAGCGGATGATGCATAGTAGAGCATCATCAGCATTTTAAAATAATTACATTTTACAAATTTCTTAATTATTTCATTCTAGTTACAGTTACTATATTCTAGTTAGTACAGTAACTATAGCATAAAAAAATGTTTTCCCAATAGTTTACCTTAACAACTCCAACAAGGAGAAGTACCGTAAATATAAACGATACTATGATTACACAAGTAAAAAATATTACTATGATGATGAATATTTCACCAATAGCATGTCCAAGAGCGTCGCCACTGGGTGTCTCGCAGTACTCAAAGTAGAATATTACACCAAATGAGAATATTGCCGCTATGCTTGATATCATCTGGTAGAAAATAAACAGTCATAACTATCATCATTAATAAGAAATAATAGGTACTCTTGTTTTTATAGGATTAAATGAAAGTGAGAGTTTCGTCTTAATTATCAAACAGTTTTGATCATACATAGGTAGATATTATACAATACATTTTATAAAACAAAGAACTAAGGGCATTGAAACTTTCTGGCATATCAACCCGGCCGCCGGCCGGAAAAATAATCTACCTGGGAGTGATTATTTGGAGATAATATTATGCATATAGACACGTAATAAGTCAATTTTTAGTGTTTGTCGTTGTACTCATAAGTGAATATTTACCTCCAAATATCTCGGTAATGTGACGCTTTAGGGTACTATGTTATTAGACATTTTTTGTTTGTCTATGTATCCTCTATCCATGCATACAACTTTAATCGTGCGCCGCGATTTTGAAAAAAAATCAAAATGGCGGCAGGTCGATATGCCAGCGTCCATACAAAAAGTTTCAAACCCCTTTCAAATCATTATCAAACTTCTTATTTCCACTGCTAATTAAACAACTAATGGGTTTTACTTACGATACCACAAATGGCCCATATTAGACACCCAGTCTCGAGTTTTATAGAAAAACAACTCGCATGAGAACACGTCATGTTAATTCTGAAATTAGACATTAATCATTAGAAATAATTCACATCTGTTTATTATCACTAAATTTATTTTCTGCTATCTTTTAAGCAATGCCTGCAATATGTATATATACATCACACACCATAGAAAATAAACAAACACACAAACAGATAAAATTATCTGAGAACACATACTGAAAGCATTTTTCTTTCGAACTAATTTTCAACCATCATTCGGAAAAAAAATAAAAAAAATTGCATTTAGGTACCAAGTGAACAACGTAATATACCTAAAAAGCAAAAAAAAATAAAATCCGTCATTTCTTTCATAATGCGCACTTACTTCTGTATCTGGGGTAGATCTTAGAGCACAAATTTCTCTAATTTACATTTAGAAATAGCGCAGTCAATATGCAGATTTGTTTATCTCACAATTCACATAATATTATGCCTAACTCTATTTCTCTTCTCTTGCTGCTAATTTTAATATAAATCACATTTTTTAATTAGGTCTTACCGCCTTTTTTCACGTTGTATATAACCGAAACCACAAACTCTATCTTAGGAGCAGGATTGTAATATTCTCGAAGGTCGCCTGAACACTCAAGGAATATACTACAAAGCTACGCGAATCGATGTGCACAAATGAGTCACAGCTCACAAGCGCCTGAAAGTCGCCTGTTATGTAAACAACTTTCTGAAGTTTAGTATTTTTTACAGGCAACATTTCTTCAATAACGTCAAATCTAACAGTTATATGCTTGTTATAGGCTAGAGCAAGGCTAGAGACTAGAGCATAATATAATATGAAGCTTCGTAACTTTTTCCACTATATCTAGGCATCTACAAAATGCCGTATTCTTATACGTGTGTATGGATTCTTTGGCCTTCAATTCACAAATTAAGTATTTCGCTGTCGGAAAGCTATTTCAGATATAAGAATGGTGAAATGGGATCGTGTTTGTGGACCTTTTGAGGGCGTGGGTTTAAAATACTCATTTAATAGGTATTAGGTACACAAGGAACATTTTCAAGAAGTAAATAATAAACAAACGAACGTTAAAATTAACTTTTATTTCAGACCTATTTAAGTTCTAAATCAGGTACAATAAAAATATGTACAGGCGATTTTATTATAAATATAAGTAACTATGTATAGGTATCTATTTAATTTAATACTGCGACTGTAAGCTGTCCCGGCAAACGTTGTTCTGCTTTTTAGCCTTTCAGCCGTTTCAGAGGAGTTTGGTAACTAACATTGTGGCACAAGAATTTTCGATCTAAAGAGATGTTATTATTTAAAAATATAAGTATTTTATTTAATGCTTAGACTTAAATATGGAAAGCAATTTAAGTAGCAATATTTCACACAATTATGTATTCGATAAGTAGGTAGGTACCTAATATACAAAGAATAGAATAATTGCTACTAACCTAATTTTACATCAAAATATTATATCAATGATATTTATTGAAATAACATCAATGCATCTATTACCTAGGTAGGTACCATGTTTCAAAAATATTGAAAAGTTTGCTTGAATGCACTAACCACGGGTCCGTTTTGTTAAATTATTTTACTGTTAGAGAAAAATCCATTGATCAAGGATGGCTACATAGTATCATCACGCTAATAGACCAATAGGAGCAGAATGACAAGCAGAGTAATGCGGGTAAAACCGCGGAGCACAGTTAGATCGAATATTTTCACGCAACTATTTATAATTTGTGTATAGGTAGGTTTTCAATATATAGTTACATAAAAGCTTTGAATACCAAAATTTACATAATATTTTATATGGAAAGAGAGTAAAGAGGAATCTGATTTTAATTATTATTAACCTAGATATATTGTAGGAGTGTTTGAGTGTTTAATAATTTATTATAATCCCATTTTAATTGAATAAATTAATCTATCCTCGCCACCACTGCTTAAACGTTCGTCTTTTCTGCATCTGAGTTCTGTTGTGCTAAATTTCCGTTAAATTTAAGGGACGTAACTTTCACCATGTGTAAAATAAGTCCATAGTATAAACCTGCAACAGTTATGTTTAACTTTTTACATATATTCATATGTTATCTATTTCTAACATCTTACATGTTTTGTGTTGATCTTTGTTTTATATTTATCATTCATATAATACTATACTTACCTAATAATATGATAAAAGCAATGGAACATACTAAATAAATAACAAAGCCATCGGAACCACCAAGTTCTGATAATAAAGAAACAGCCACAAACACAGCCAGCATAAAAACAGTTATAAATATTCCAAAAGTGATGTAGGATTCGAGATATTTCGCTTTTTTCTGAAATATAAATAAATTAGTTATTTAATAAGTAATTAGGTATGGTTAAATAAAACTAAATTATGATCTTTTTCATTATCGCATTTAGAAATCATGATAATTTATAACTAGGTAAGTAAGTATTACGAATATTACCTACTTATACAGATCCATCAAGTATTCGTGTGTCTCTATACAGGCGTAGATTTACTAAAATCTAACGTAATTAATAGTAATTACAAGTAAGTCAACTGATAGCAGTTGACTTACTAATGTTAATAAACAATCCTAACCCAAAAGTCGCAAGTAATTGATCTATAAGTTATCCATTTTCTGACAAAAGCTTGTCAATAGCCAATCCAAGGATTGTTTTTGTACCTGCATGAAGATTAGAGATCGTACCAAAAATATACAATGATCGAATTGATTCTTCTATGCTTTAATTTTGATTCAAGATACCTACATTATTATTAATTTCAGACGTTAAAGTATGCCAATTAATGTAATAAACCATACACCAATTAACTAACATATAAGTATAAGTATTATAACAATAAGTTCTTACCTTGACAACTCCAACCAGCAGAATTACCGAAAAAACAAATGATGATGTTATTGAACAACTTACAAGTATAAATAGTATGTTATACACTTGAAGAACAGCGAAACCTATAGGGTCGCCGCCATGACCCACGAAATAATTAATATAGAAAATTAAACTCCAAGAGAATAACATCGCCAAGGCTGAAAGGATCTGTAAAATTCATCTTTTATTATTTTTTTATTTTTAACACGTTTTATTAGCTTCATCTGTATGTTTTTATGTATACGATTTTGACTTGTGGGTGCCAATGGACGACGATTATTTTACGCTCAATGAGCGTTTTCTTTCTTTGAGCGCAACATTAGGCAACTAGCTTTCCACCCGCAGCTTCGCCCGCGCAGTTAAAGAAAAACCCGCATAGTTCCCGCTCCCGTGGGATTCCAGGATAAAACCTATCCTATATCCCGGGGTATAAAGTAGCCTATGTCCTTTCTCGGGTATCAAAATATCTGTACCAAATTTAATGCAAATTGGTTCAGTAGTAAAGGCGTGATTGAGTAACAGACAGACAGAGTTACTTTCGCATTTATAATATTAGTATGGATCTACTTACAGTACTTATAATGGCCCATATGAGACACCCTGTCTCTACCTCCATACCGCAACATCTCCCGTCCATACACATCTTATTGCATTGCTTATTGCATTTTGTCATCTTAATCACTGTTAATAAAATATATTAAATTAGCTTTATTATTGCATTGAAATAAGTTGTATGTATTTCTAACTGCGACCGTAATTAAGCTCTCATATATTTATATATCATATTATATTTAGATATCAATTAATTGTAATTAAGATAAAAGTGATATGTTCTATATTTTAATGTTGATTCTCACATAAAATATATGTATAAATACTTACTTGTAAAATTCATGTCCAGACACATAATTTATAATATTAATTACGTCCGTTGAGTTTTAAGAAATATATATTTATTTCATAACATACACTGAAAATAAATTCACTTAAATAACGCATGCTATGAGGCTGTAATTGTTTAAGATATCATTTCTAGTTTTAATTACAATACTATTCTGAGTCCATATTAGAAATTTACAACTAAGAATAATTTGTAGGATAACATTTTTGTCGTATTTATCACAGTATCTTACCACTTTCTTTTTACGTTTTACAATAAACACTATATTTATTTATAATCATAGTGCGGTTGTCTGCACTAAACAGAGACTAAAGTCAAAATTTAGTCGCAGTAAAAGTACCAGATCAATAGCAGTCGTAGGCGCCTAACAGTCTGCCAGGAAATTCAGAGATACATCTAAGATTATAGACTAGTTGCTAGTCTATGATCTTGATCTTCTAAAAGCGAGACAATTAAGAGCGGTTTGAGACTAGCGTTTTATACGCGCGTGTGAGCTCGTTTTTGGAAGCGCATGTTGGCGCGTACAGGGCACAGGCGCGCCTTTTGTCGCACGCTCGACTCGTACGAGCGCGACGCGCTTCTAAAGCTCGTAAATACTAAATAGTAATCTGCGTCAGAATCCATGTTGATATTGACGACACCACCAGTGCGAGCGAACAACCCGAAATATGCCCGTTTACGCGAGTATGGTTTGAAGCGCGTAATGTAGCGCGCTTATATAAATAAGTATGCTGAAACAACCGTATACCTACGCCCAAAAAAATACGCTAGTCTGAAACCGCTCTTAAATTTTAAACCATGGACAATACATGTTCGTATTTTGTATGACATATAGATCATTGAATTTTATGAATCGTTAAAAATTATCATGTAAAGAAATAATAAAATGTTCTAAAGATGTATTAAACAATTTATTTAAATCAATACAGGGTAACTAAGTCATGCGCACTTACCTAATTAAATGAAACAAAAGAAAGTAAAAAATTTATTATAAATTTCAAATCTATATTAACGTTTTGTGATGTTAAATTCACGATCTACCTTAAAAAAAACGTTTGATAAAAATTATAAAAAAAGGGTTATTTTCATTACAAAATGGACTAAAAGGTATAAATATATGTTTTACCATACAATTGTAAACACCGTCATTTTACTATCAAGATTAGGATAGATTCGCGAGACTGTAAATTGTCGAAAGATAGTTAAATTGCTAGCAAATGTTTCAGATTTTTCGACAATTTAATTTTCCATCTCGCGCGTTACATTGTAAATATAATTATTATAATATGTACTACATAATATAATAAAAATTATAGGCTTGTAGTGGTAGATTTACACACTTTTATTTTAAGTAGGTAAATATGTGTATAAATAACTATGAGGGTTAATAATAATTATGAGGGTTATTTACAACATTGAAAAACGGGGTCAAATAATATCTTAATTGGTGGGGTAAAAATGGAAGTCTAGTTAATTTTATTAAAATACTCTTATTATTAATAGTTATGTAGTTAGATATTTTAGTTTCTATCATACAATTATTAGCTTAAATTTTTCGCCTTAGCTAGTATCTTTGGTACATATGTCAGTAATCATAAATAATTTATAATATCAATTCATTTAAAAATATAATTTTTTTTCGCTTCCATTATTCACGTGTGAGTGACTATACTGTTGTAACTTGTGAGTAATTATTATACTGTTGAAACAAATCTCCATTGAATTTTTCATATGTCTTATAAACCATGTTTAAAATAAGACCGTGGAAACCTGGAATAGAGCATATACATTATACATACATACTATATTATATACTGTAAATAATTCGACAATTAGAAAACTATCGATTAATAGCGTGCTGCAAAATGCAAATATTGCATAATAATGATTAACGGATACTTTTATAGGCTAAGCAGATAATATAATTAAACTAGCGGTCCGCCCCAGCTTCGCCCGTGCGCCGTGGTACAAATTTACGTTTTTTTTTTTACTTAACACGTTGAACGCCAAGCGGCCCAGCGGTGGGCTATTCAAGCCAACCCGTTCAGGCTTAGTGGAAATCATCAATATCATCATTTTTTCGCTAAAGTAAATATCGACACAGAACAATAAAAAATGACTGAATTTGCATATATTCAATTTAATTTTATCAATTTTTCGTGATATTTTCTTAAGGAAACTTGTAATCGGTCACCGGTGACCCCCGTGGCCTGGTTATATAAAATCTTGATATTATTAGTTATTACTTATTACGTCTGCAGGGGCCGCGGGGTCACCGCACCGCCCACCCCGCGCGCCCGCGCATCCTTCTCGCGTGATGTAAAGTGCTACAAAGAGATAGCTTCAACCATGGGTAGCAAGATTGCTAAAATAAGTCACAAAAACTGATCACTTATTGCGAACAATGTCCCTCCAAACCATCACTTTGCTTGTCCTGTTTCAATAAACTTCACTAATAATATGTATTTTTTTTTTTATATTTCATTCTATTTTAATATCTTTAAGTCATATAATTGTTAACAAGTTTTATCCACAAATAAACGCAACACAAATTATACATTTTTTTTATTCTGTTTTAGAGCAACCCTAACATCTTCTAAGAAATTCGCTGTAATTTTTTATCTTCTCTAAATATTAAAAAACCAAGCTGTTTTGGTCGTTGAACAGGGCCACGCGGGTCACATCTTTACCATTTTTATTCAATATTAATTCCCCGTGGCTTGTAATCAACGTTTGATGTGAACACCTCGCTCCGGTCACGAGTGTCCTCCGTGGCCCGAACAGTTCAATACAGGGTGGCCCACCGGTGTCCCCTGTGGCCCAAATGACTGCCATTTTTTGCTCGGCGTTTAACGTCATAAGAACCATCCTCGTACTTCAAGGAATATAATAAAGAAAGAATTATCGAAATCGGTCCACCCGTTCACGCGTGATGCCGTGAGTCGTGACCAAGGCAAACGGGTTTCATATTTGTATATAGATATAAGTAGATTTATTTTGAGTTTTCCCAACTTAACAAATATTCTGCTTGCAAAGATTAGGTAATAAGGTCATATAAGAGCTGCCCCCCTAGCCAAGTGGCTTTCTGTTAGCGTAGCGTTCAATAGAATAGACTACGAATGTATGAGAATGTACGAATGTATGAGATTGACGTAAGCTGTAGATAAACGTATAGTCTACAGCTTTTGTCAATCTCATACATTCGTAGTCTATTCTATTGAACGCTACGCTAACAGAAAACCACTTGGCTAGGGGGGCAGACGTAGGTACTATGTACGTACCTAAAATTGAAATGCAGAAAACGGAAGATAGCATCATATCGCTCGCAGTAGCCGTTAAAATCAAGCATATAACCACCAACATAGAAAAAATCATGACACTGTATATAAAGTATGCTTTGATGTACTGCGGCCGTTTCTGTAAAGTGATTTGTGCATCATGGTCATCATTGTTATTTCTTCGTGAACAATATTCTCAAAATAGTACTAGATTACAAGTTTATTATTAACTAGCTGCGCTCCGCGGTTTCACCTGCGTGCGGCGTGGCTCCGCTTTTGTTGGTCGTGATGATATATAGCCAGCCTTCCTCGATAAATGGGCTATTCAACACCGAAAGAATTTTTCAAATCGGACCAGTAGTTCTTGAGATTAGTGCGTTCAAACAAAAAACAAACAAACAAACTCTTCAGATTTATAATAACTATTAGTAGTATAGATTTTATCAAACACGTTTTTTAGATATCTAAAATAATGAATTTGTAGGATTTCTATTTTCTGCTATGTATAATTTGTTTGTTTCAAAATTCTCTTATTTTTAAATAAAATAAACAGAATATGTATTTAATTGACAAAATCTGACCTTAATAACTCCAAGCAGCAGATATATCGAAAAGATAAATGAACTAATTATTAGGGAAAGTATAAATATTCCGACAATGTTGAAAATTAGACTCAGAACATTTCCCAACCCTTTATCTTCAGATAGCTGTATGAACTCGATATTCAAGAAGATGAGGAATACAATACCCAATAATGTTGCTATTCCTTTTATAATCTGTGGAAGATAGATAGCAAAAGTCAATATGTCGTTAAAAAATTTATAATTCTGGACTCTGGCTTGAGTTTTGGCGATAATAACGTTGACAGTTTATCGGCACCTGTGGTATGGTTAATGGTAAGCCGTAAGATGGTATATGTGATGAATAGAAAATTACCTACTATTCAACATTATCTTTAATAATCAGTAATTGTAGATAGGTAACAATGTCCAATGAACTAGCTTTCATGCAAAATTGGTATTAAGCGTGAACGTATTATGATTATCTTCAATAGAGCATAAGGATCAAGATAAATTATTATGGTTTGCCAGATGTTCTTACTTCTAGGTATTTATAAATGATCAAAGTGCTAAGAAAAATCTTTGAATGATATATTGGCCACTTTATGTTGTATAGGTATGTAATGTATTTGATCTATTTGTGAGGAAAGCGACATGTGAAGAATCTACAGTTCTACAAAAATATGAGACATCTGCCAAACGGCACTTGGCCAGCGTGGTGGATTATGGCCTGAACCCTCATAGGAGGTCCGTATCCCAGCAGTGGGAACGTATATGAGCTGATGATGAGAATGAAAATACTTACAGCTGTAAATATAGCCCATATTAAGCACCCTGTCTCAACCTCCATACAAGAACACCTCTTATAGAAATACATAATATTTGATCTGAAATTAAAAATCATTCACAAATGTGGAAATTGCTTTTTTTTACATAGTGGTTTATTAAAGCTTTATTCCAGACTAGGTACATAGTTTGCCGCCCGCGGCTTCGCTCGCTTTAAAGTTTAATTCTACGAACCGTTCCTACAGTTCCGCCCAAAACAGCGACGGAACAGTGGGCTTTTATTTCCACTCTATAAAAATGAAATAAAAAACAAAGGCTCTTACCCAAATAAAATCTCATTGTATCTGAATTAATTATTCTTATAGTAATATATATATCTGATTTATTTCAATATATCCTACTCCTATAATATTATAAATGCGAGTTTGTAAGGATGTGTGTGTGTTTGTTACTGTTTCACGCAATTCGCAAATAGGTACTACTGAACCGATAACAATGAAATGTAGCACACATATAGAGGGTTTGGATTAACACATATTATGATAGGTTTTCTCCCGGAAATCTCACGGGAACGGGAACTATGAAAAAGCGGGCGAAGCCGCGGGCGGAGCGCTAGTTATACATAATCATCTCGGAATGCCAACAATAATGTTTATAAGTTTGCTAGGTAGGTATAGTAGCTATTTGAATGCATCCGATGATATCATGTCATGCCTTATTTACGGACATTTTCTCTGATAATATTAATTAGAAATTAAATATTTTAATACAGTATTTTCTTTTTTTATAGGTTAAACAACAGGTATTAATTTAAAATTAAATACAAAAACAGTACGTAAGTACGTTTTCACACTTTTGATTTACATATTTTAACTCTCGACTGAATATCATAAGTACCGGTACCTAATCTACAAATTTATTAATTAATTATTTAATAAAGGAGAAACAAAAACCAAAGTGTGAGTTTTAAATATTTTTTTTCATCCTAACTACCTATAAGAACCTAATTAAAAAATTGTAAGTAAGTATAACTTTTATCTATTATAGTAAAATTTTACGCAATAAATATCTCTCTTAAATCTAATTTAACATAGATTATATTATTAATTATTATTTACCATTAAATTCTTAATCTAAATCCATAAACATCTGTTACGCAGTTTACAATTCCACAAATTTATTTTCATTTATGTAGTTACAGTATTTTGAACTATTTATAAGTCTGCTTCATTTCTGAAAATAATTTTGAAAAATACATTACTTTTTTACTTACCGCTTTTAATATTTCTACATGAACTAAACAATTATTCGACAGTTTTACTGTTGCTGTATTGTATCACAACACATGCATTTGCAGCGATAAAATTAACTCGCAATGAGCTAAGAGTAGGAATGAGTCATGCCCAATTGCCCAGTGTTTTTGGTTATGCTATGCTATGCTAGTGCAAGTTTTAACTTATATTATCAAACAATTTTAAACTTCACAGAATAGACATAGAGCTCAGTATGCTTTTGTTCTTTTCACACACAGTTTTCACAGAAGTTGATGGGTTACGAGTATACCACCATTTACTAAAAATAAAAACATTTCTAATGTTGGCCTCTCCGGTTCACGTTTAGTGTATAATTTATGCCTTTGTTTTTAATAGATTGTAGTGTTGTTACCCTAGCATCGATAACTTTATCGATATCGTAATCAATATGAATGGGGAAATGATCTTAAAGGGACATCACTAGAAACGTCAAGTTTGAAATGTTAGGTTGACAGCTGACGGTATGTCATTTTTGACGCATAAACTTTATGGCATAATCATTCACCGTGAGCTGCGAGCTCGGAATCAAAGTGATCAAAGTATAGTGCCACAAACTTATCTGACCCGGTGACGGTATCACTGATGTCGATTTCTTTTTATTTTAAAAAAATATTCCGTATGAAAAGTCTGTGAAAATGTGACATTTCAAAATGGCGGCAGGTAGTTCCAGTTTTTGCTTTGCAACCGGCGGGTCAGATAAGTTTGTGGCACTGTACAAGACGTATACGAGAGTGCCTTCTCTTACGCAGTATAATATACTTACGCCGTATTCAGAAAGAAGCTGTAAACTTATAAGCGCTTACCGGCGCTGGTATGAAGATTGAAGATTCAAAATCCGATTACCTAAATTAATAATAGCTATAAGGACTTTTTGTTTAAGGTCAAGTGATCGTACCTTGGATCGTACTATTTATAGGGATATTTGTTCATAAGTTATATTTGATAAAAGGTACGTCTCATCTGGTAATCAGATCGGTGTAGGTCATTCTTCCACCGGCTAAGACCAAGTGCGATCTAGGTAAGATGCTTTCTAATTGTAAAATATAATGTATCCATCAGTTCAGCAGTTTATTCGTAATCGTATTACACAAGAAATGAAAAACTAAGAAATTAAATGCAGCAACCCATCGTCAAATTAACCTTTGCTATCCCAGATCTGTAACATCCCATTAAACAGACCTTATAAAAGGGCAATTTGTCGTATGTTTTGAATCTTTCGTAATTTTTTTTTAACATAGCAATACACGTTTTGTATTGCTTTACTTTAAAGCTTTTTATGACATATTGCTTACCATTTTTCTAATTAATATGCGATAATGCGACCATTGATTCATCTAGTCTACAAATATGATCAAATCAGCGACAAAATAGTGTAAAGTTTCACCCTCGAAATTTTATATGGCAACATTTGAAGACTTCAAAATATATCGACAAACAAATGGATTGATTTTCCATATAACTAAAGGTAAAGACAATAAAAATCACGCTCATTGCTATCGTTTATTGATTTAAAATACAAAACTTAGTGACATAAAGCTCTATCCTTTTATTGTTACAGTGCCTGCGAACTGACAATCCGATAGGAAATAAACATATAATTCCGAACACACCACATTAATGTCACAGTACAAATAAATATTATAATACATTACATATTGAAGCGCAGGGCATGTCCCGGCTGTGTGGGCTTCGTTCGGCTCACGGCTCTCGCGGAGAAATCATATTGACGCAGGATTCCAATCTTATATGCACTTCGACATCGACTTACTTTCTGATATCACATATTTTTTTCCGTAACAGTACTTTAAAAGCGGCGATTAAAAAATATTCACGTCAAATCATGTAAGTTTTGTAAAGGAGAAAATAAGTCAACACCAACGTCGATATTTATTACGATACAAAAATTTTCCATCAAATCATCTCGTACATGATTATAAGAACGTCACAATAGCTGAGTACAATGAATCAGAAAATAAGTTACATTATTATTTTGGAAACCCGCCTATGAAATATTATCACCCTACTATGAATATCTTGTTTCCCATACCTATTTCTTATATTCCTAACAGTCCTATACCTCATGAAGCAAAAAAGTATTATTACAGTAAATATTATACAGATAAGAGAGAAATTCAATATTTCAGAAGAGCGAGTTAAGGGATAGATTCAAATCTACAATTAAATCAAATTGGAAGTCATAGCGTTAACGAAGAGGCGAATACTTTCATGCTTCATGTATTAAATGAACAATTGTACCATACAAATGTGTATTTTAAAATAACTTTTTTCGGGAAAGGAGCTTTATAAAAAATTCACGGCAACATTCTGCAGCACAAAAAAATCTGCGTTCAGTTGCAATATCAACAAATTAGCGGGTTCACTCTGAGCGCCAATCTCAGTCGACGTACACCAACTATAAACAATTGAAAAAAATATAGTTTGCTAATTCACGTAGCTCCAGAATAAACCCGCTAATCCTAAGGCCCGCTACTGACACCGCTACTTTGCGATCGGACGCACTCTGTAGTCTTCTTAACTTACTTTAATACACAGTTTATATTATTTATGAATTTATGATGTACGTGACAAAATATTAGCTAATCATAAGGCATTGCCTAATTAAACAGAACATAATGAGCGCTATAATGTACATTTTACAAACAAACAATTGAACTTAATGAAACGTCAAACAATTATCGGTCGAAAGGAACTAATACAAAATTTCCGTATCGATCCATAAATTAAATTGAATAACCCTAACATTTAACAAGCATCATTTTACCATCGGTACAATCTTGTTACATTTTCTATATAATATATATATAATAAGTATGACAAATCTATATGACGCCGTAACATGTAAAAATCTACGCTACATTTGTACATTTGTTTCCGATACTGGGAATATTTAAACATTTAGTGTGCGACACGACGCCATTGTGCTCGTGCCGCCGGTATACAAATGATAGTGACAAAAGTCGCAGCACAAAGTCGCACGTGAGTAGCGGGCCTTATCCATAAAAGTTCCGGCACAGTAAGGCAGTGATTCAGTTTGCTATACAAAATATCTCCGTTACAAATTTACGAGCAGTCTGTTGCAATGAGGTTAGTCTATTGTAGATTCAAATCCAAAAAGGTTGAACGAGTCAGTTTATTTAATTTATTAACTCCTATCTGAAATACCCAAACTTTTTATTATATCATTCAACATTCCCGTAACCTACAAATACATTTTGTGTTTTATAGAATTACCTATACACTATTCATCTGCTTTACATATCCTCAGAATAATCCAATGGGTTAAAAAATAACCTATATTTATGTAAACACAATACATGTGTTCAAATGTACATAACCTCAAATCTTATGCATTCGAGATTGGAAATAAAAAACATTATACAATATACAACAACTCTGAAATGCGAGGGCAAAGTTTCAAACGATTCTCCACGCGAGAGGATCTTTTAAAGGATCGAATCGAGCCAATCAAAAAATACCCTCGCGTGTCACATTTTATTTTTACATATTCCGTCATAATTTGTCGAGTCGATACAAAACGAAATTTCAGTTTGGCCCTTTGATTTTCAGTCATCAGTTGCCGACACTTTTTACAAAATATAAAGCTCGCGAAAAAAAACTGAACGAAAGCTTAACTAGCATAGACGTAACTAAACTATAGATTAAACGGTTCGAGTCGCAGTCTGTAACCATCGCAAGTCCGTCCCCTAAATATGTACAATATTTATTTTCTACCATATTGCGTTCATGATATGCATTGCGTAACAATAAAAAAACCTAGCTTTCGGGCCGTCAACGCGTCCGGGCGGGAACTCTCTAAGTACGGTCGAATGAAGCAACTTGAAGAGGGTAATTCACCACGAGTCACGAGTCACGAGTCACGACGCGACGGATCGTCACCGCACCTCTCGACGGTCAGACTTATCGCATTAAATAAAAATATAGAGTTATAAATATGGTCCATAGTGGGCACTGTCACTGCGGCCCCGCTAGTGGATGGCCACGGGGCTGTGCTGCAGTGTGCACACGGCCTGCAGCAGGTCCTCCTCGCGCCGCGCTAGTGGATGGCCACGGGGCTGTGCTGCAGTGTGCACACGGCCTGCAGCAGGTCCTCCTCGCGCCGCGCTAGTGGATGGCCACGGGGCTGTGCTGCAGTGTGCACACGGCCTGCAGCAGGTCCTCCTCGCGCCGCGCTAGTGGATGGCCACGGGGCTGTGCTGCAGTGTGCACACGGCCTGCAGCAGGTCCTCCTCGCGCCGCGCTAGTGGATGGCCACGGGGCTGTGCTGCAGTGTGCACACGGCCTGCAGCAGGTCCTCCTCGCGCCGCGCTAGTGGATGGCCACGGGGCTGTGCTGCAGTGTGCACACGGCCTGCAGCAGGTCCTCCTCGCGCCGCGCTAGTGGATGGCCACGGGGCTGTGCTGCAGTGTGCACACGGCCTGCAGCAGGTCCTCCTCGCGCCGCGCTAGTGGATGGCCACGGGGCTGTGCTGCAGTGTGCACACGGCCTGCAGCAGGTCCTCCTCGCGCCGCGCTAGTGGATGGCCACGGGGCTGTGCTGCAGTGTGCACACGGCCTGCAGCAGGTCCTCCTCGCGCCGCGAGCTCTCCACCTCCATACGCTCGGCGCCGCCCCACAGCCGCCCGCCGCCCACTGCCACCGACACACAACACGAGTTAATCGGGTTATAGAGTGGCGAAACTGACTTTGTACTTGGAAATTTTGCCACCCCATCGTGTAATACGAGATATTTGCAACATTGCAATACAATAGTAGAATGAAGTTTATTTTTTTATGTAACTTATAAACTTAGTGCATCTAAATAGAGTGTTTCATGAACTTTTCCGAATACAAATTCAATTTCTTGTTAATACAAATTAGGGCCGATTTTTCAATCCGTGGTTAAAACTTACCCGTCCATAAAGTATTACACGATAATATTAAAAAGTCACTTGTAAACTGTCAATTGCATGAAATAAGAATACATTTTGAAACGGTAGTTTAATACGTTATTCGACGAATAAGTTTTAACCAAGGATTGAAAAATCAGCCCTTAAACGGTAAAGATAAGCAATTTGCCTGAGGGATTATCTATTTGAGGGATACTAATTAACCTATTCTATAGTTATTTGATCACTAATATCGATTATATTGTTATAGTAATTTGATTTTTATACACTGTTGCAATATAAATATTACGAAATGCTTGAAGTATGGTTATATGAAAGCTTATATAAAACGAAAAAACCGAGACAGATTAGCATCTGCATATTTAACCTTACACTTCAGAACTGAAGAATAAAACTAAATATTAATATGCGTGATATAATGATAACATATTGCAGATAAAAAAAACAGTGCTAAAAGAAACAGAGGCCATGCGTGTGATACATAGGAATGATGCCATGATGCATTATGATATGAAGTTGTTAATGTTTTTTCGTACATTTCTTTATGTATTGCGAGATCTATGGTTGTGAATACCATGCAGTGTTACACGAACTAAAGCAAAGGAGAGGAAAATGTATGTTAACCTCCGCGCATTTTACGATACAAACAGACGAAAAAAAGAGTCGTACTAAGAGAATAATGAAGATGTTTACTTTGAAGTCTGTATAGAAATAGACCAGGACCACGACAAAAGTGTATTCCAAGCTTCATTATATAATAACTAAATAATATAATAAGTTATCAATTCAATAGGACTGATCTTTAGCTTTATCAATAAAGAGGAGATCCTCTGAGCTCATTGGCAATTCCTTCTATACTTTAATATTAGACTACAATAACAAACAACTACATAATATTAAGCAGTTGTTGTGATTTATTA
The DNA here is from genome assembly GCF_905220415.1 of Colias croceus. NCBI lineage: Eukaryota > Metazoa > Arthropoda > Insecta > Lepidoptera > Pieridae > Colias > Colias croceus. The sequence goes on along the minus strand of NC_059550.1, from coordinate 8,013,843 downwards.
AATAAGAAGTCTTGTTGAACACTATTTAGACAGATGAGTATCGAATGCGCGGTAGCCAACACAACATTATATGCGGATATATGTGGATATATTCAGGTATATGCAGGTATATGCGGGTATATGCAGGTATATGCGGATATATTCAGGTATATGCGGACAATGCAGGTATATCCGGATGTCGGTATATACGGATATATGCAGGTATATGCGGGATATATGCGGGTATATGTGGATATATGCGGATTACGCGGGTATATGCGGATATATGTGGTATGGGGCGGGGCATGTAAGTACGGCACGTGAGTCAGACCTGTGACAAGTTAGAGGCGGCGTTAGTGTCGCGCGGGCGTGCCGCCGGACCGCTCTAGTCATCGCGGGTCCGACGGAACATCTGCCATCAACACACACATCACTTTATTTCATGGAAATCACCTTTTTTAAATGCTTTTTCTTTAGGTTGCGTTACGATAGTCGCATTGTGTGTGACTTTAATCGACGAGGAAATACATTCTTCTCAATAACTTTTTATATATTATGCTTCGATATTTTGGTCTATAAAGAGACACAAGCACAAGAGCTTATTGCACTAACTGCTCTTACTAGAAAAGAAGGAAAAATATACATTGATAATTATGTTACATCTAACTGCATTTAAACACTCTTAGAATACTTATTTAATTTAATTACGTTCTTAATTAGAATGCAGGACACTATCTATGTCTTGCTCCAAAAATTTTAATAATTCTTCTTTACCCAATAATTAATAATTTTGGCAATATTGATAAATATTAGCTAACGCAACTATCATAACGCAATAAATATAAAACAAAAGCTTTTATCACACCTTTATTCAAAGCTGTAACATTTAAACAACACATTTAAAAATAATAAAAAGAAAAAAAAAACTACAACAAAAAACAAATTACACATAAGCCTTTAATCAACATTAATTTCATTTCGACGACGGTGTGAGAAAAACTTGCCATGTGAAAAAATACTTTTATTTTATTTATTTTACAGGTAACCTCCATGACGAAGACATACAGCCGCTCAGTTGGAGATGACATGATGAAATGTTAGCACACGAGACAAGCTTCTGATGATAATGTTAGATGTCACATCTACACAGTATCATGACAACACTGAGGCTCGATACACATCCTTATACAGCTATTGCTATCTCTTTTACATCACTAATGTTGGAAAGAGAAAAAACTCGCTGAATATTGATATTTTGTATTTTATGGAAATGAAACTCGACAAATTTATGTAAAACTTTATTTCCTGTAGCTTCTAGAGTATTATAGATGCGTTTTTTTTTTGTAAATGTGTATCGAGTCTAACACCATTCGAACACCGAAGTTAAACAGCGAGTATGACAGATTATTTAAATAAATAAATAGATAATATATAGCGGCACGAATGAAATGAATCTTGTATAAGAGGCATTATAAACATCGAATACAATATTTAACAGCACAATCAATTTTGATGTAAATTGTTAATAAATTACACATAACATCGCACAGAGGCAACTTTTGTTATTTATTAAAATTAGAATACACGTAGATAAAAAAATACTAATATTTTTAATTTAAAGTAACAAAATTTTTACAATTTGTTTCATTAAGTATTACCATATTTCATAAATTATTATATTTTGTCATATTTACAATACAGCTTGATACTAAGTTTGATAATAAAACAATAGTTGTCAATGTGCGAATTGACAGTTAGTCAGTTATGATTCTGTTTTGGTCAGGTTGTGTTCATATGGAGTTTGTTATAGTCATGTGACGTTTCGTATAATCATATGAAGGTTGTACAGGTAAATTAGCTTGGAGAAATTTTTGCGTTTGTAGTAGTGTATGGTCAGCAAATAAAATAAAACAACATTTTATTTTTAGTTATTATTTTATATATGTATATATATAGATATTAATTATAAAATCAGGAATCAGGAAATTTAAAGCTTGATGTTAGTACTTTTAGAAACGATTAAAGTTTTTATATAAATAAGCCGCAGTTCGCGACAATAAAAATAAAACAATAGTTTTATTCAACACTTCAAAAAAATACTTTATCGAGTTTAAACTAACGATGAACGTTAAGTTTTACATTTATTACATAGGTAATATTTTAATTTACAAGACAAATGTGAAAAGTAAATCGTAATAAACATTACCTATTTCAAAAAAAATTACGTCGAACATTGCGTCGAACACATTCATTCAAGATTCATTTCAAATAGAAACTATGACATAAGACGCAGGACGCTTTCAAGAGAGATAGATATATGTGTCAAAACAAAAACTTTTACTTTTATTTCTATTTATTTGGTATAACTACGACTTAATAGTGATAACTGATAAATATGATCATTATAAATACAAATAGGAATTAACAATATTACGAACACGTGACACAATTAGTATTTTACCGATTCCATACGTCACATACGTGGTCATACATGTTTCAAAACACGAACTTTTAATATTATTTCTATTTATTCGGTATAATTAAGACTTAATAGTGATACATATTATGATCATTATAAATACAAATAGGAATTAACAATATCACGAATACGTGGCACAACTCAAATTTTACCGATACCACCCGTGGTCATTCTCCTTTATCAATTAAACTACGTACATAATAATTATAATTTTTGAATGAAATGTGTGCTTTATGTTCTAACGGTACCAAACAACTGCATCTGGCACCTGCGGACAGCGTAAACTGGTTTATTCTGGTTTTGTGCGTTTTTCCACTTTCCACTATCAAGTGACGATTTATTTATTTGTTTTGTTTCGTAATTATTATGGTCAAATATTAATTATGAAACAAATTTTAATGGACACGATATTTTATTGTTTCACGGTAGTCGCCTTGTCGTTTGCTCAAGGACGTGAAATTGAATGATATATTTTTTTTATAAAGTCAAAACCATTTTCTTTCAAATTAAAAGTTGTTTTTATTGAAAACAAAAGTGTTGCTAGGAATAAGTATAAAATTAAATAGTAATGTTAGGATATCGAAACATTTTTGTATAGGCCTGAACGATATAGTGGAAACGCACTCTAAGATCTGAGTAATATACACACCACTACATATGCAAAAATTTCTCCAAGCTAATTTACCTGTAATTTTTATCATGTGGTGTTTGTTTTAATACAGTATCTAATATTGCAATGTTCAGTTTAGTCATATGGGATTTGCTATATGGTTTAGGTTCTGGTTAAGTCAAGTCGGGTTGGTTTAGTCATGTGCGGTCTGTTGTAGCCAATGTATTGTTTCGGTAATTAGTCACGTGGTGTTCAATATAGTCATATTATGGCATTTTCTATAGTCATTTTCTGGTTAATGGCGTTGGTTTAGTAATATGCGGTCTGTTCTAGTCAAAGTTTTATTTCGGTTATCAGTCAAGTCGTGTTCAGTACAGTCATATGTAATTTACTATAATCGTTTAGAGTCTGATTAACTTAATTGAGGTTGGTTTAGTAATTTTAAAATTGTAATGAATGTTTTGTTTCAGTAATAAGTCACGTAGTGTACCGTATAGTCATGTGGTGTTCAGTATAGTCATGTGGTGTTCTGTATAGTCACGTGTAGTCACTCGTTGTCGACTGACCGTGCTGGTGGTGCGACTGCGCCTGCGCCTGCTGCGTGTTGGTGGACTCGTCGGCGGTGCGCTTGAAGAAGTTGTGCTGCAGCGCGTAGTACGGCGTCACGCGCTGCTTCGGGTCGTACTCCAGCATGCGCAGGATCAGGTCCTGGAAATTGCACGTGTGATTTTGTGAAATGGTTCTTTACAAATGGTAACATTTTAATACAACATTATTTTTAGATTTTTTCAGCTTGTTGCTAGACATCACGTTGTGATGATTTCAACTACGTCACATAGTATACCACCCAACTATTTTAAGTGCACACTCTACACATAGTATCTCACTAGCCTGAGTCTTGCACACTTATCTAACTCTTACTACATAAGTCTTCTTCGATCTGTTCTAACGATCTTATTCATATCCAACTTTATTCAATAGTGAAGTGTGTCGATAGGAGGTGCAACGTGTATCCAGTTCAAATGATATAATACAACTAACTTATATTTTAATCACTTTCTACTTGTGCCCTCTACCACCAGCTACATACACACTCGTACATGTTGCACGCCCCTCCCAACGAGTGCAACTAAACGAGTACATATTAACAGACTGCAAGATCTTGTTCCGCCATCCCCGTTCTTCCATCGATCGTCGAGGCGCACAGATTCTAGGCATCGCCATATGGTGGACGTTCCATGTACCCGGACTAAGCGTTTCGATTCCACATTTTTTATCCGAACCGCAAGGGACTGGAACATGCTTCCTGAATCTCTGTTCCCCGACGAGTACAATATGGGGGTCTTCAAGCGTAGAGTGAACAGGTACCTTCTAGGCAAGCGCGTATCATCTTAGACCACATTTCAGCTTAACATCAGGCGAGATTGTGGTCAAGCTCTTCCTTTTCAACAATAAAAAATAAAGACGTGTGGCACTCGGGGACTGCCGCGGTAAAGATATTGCATAGCATGCCTTCAACTTTCAAGCCACACCTCCGAGCCCGTCGGAGTGGGGAGCGTGAGGTTTTTTCGTTACGGAATTTCTCGATTCGGTCCCCGCGCTCAAGGCCCACGATAGAAGCTATGCAATAGCTTAAAAAATTCTGCCACGTGTATAGTCTCACCTTGAACTTGAGGTAGTCGGATACGGAGTGTCCGGGCTCGCCGCGGCGGCGCGCGGCCGGCCCGCCGCCCTCCACGCCCAGGATGTCGTGCAGCCGCCGCGTGCCCGCCGCCCGGTACTTTCTGTAGCCGCTGCGAATTGTAACACATTATTATTATTCGTGCAAAAAAAAAAAAAGCAAAAAATGGCTCTGGACTATAAATTATAATCCAGAGGTGGCGCGAACACCCTGTGATGACGGGTGCCTTTAAAAAAAAAACACATTATTATTATAGATCGGTACTTTATGTAGCCGCTGCGAATTGTAACACATTATTAATTACCATAATTTTGATTAAAAAATAATACCTACTATAAATCGCCTTCAAGTTGTCAGAACTAGACCAAATTTAATTGGTACCAACTTTCAAATAAAAGAAATTAGACAGGGCCGAAGCGAAACACTGCACATGAATAAAATTTTCGATAGTTAATGATTGATCTATCGAATATCAAAATTTGCAACCACAGATTTTCTAAAGAAAAGCTTGTCTAATGGACAATCGACGGATTGTTTGTGTTAGTATGCAGATATAAGAGTTCGATCGTAAAGTTATGTGAAAGATACCTTATTTAATAAACATACTAAAAAATAAACATACCCATCTTTACTCGCTACTTTCTTTAGTACATAACCGCCGCCCTCTGACGCCGGTAATTTGTCGAAGAATTTCCTAGTTTTGTGTGCCTGAAACAAAATGTGTGTAATATCAAACATTTATACGTGGGAAACTGCCTGTTCGTGTTTAAAGTTTGGTTAGGGACAAAGTCAAACGAGATAATGGGTTTAAATATAGATACAATTTAGAACTTCTAGAACTTTCAGATGGATATAGATACTATTGTAGGTAATACCTACGCCTGTAAACGCAAGTAAGTATATTTATCCGAAACTAAGACATTTTAGGAATTTTGAACTATTTAGGTATATGCACTTTTCACCTAATCATTATACGATCAGCATAGATCATAAAATACTGAAAACTGATCAATTATTTTTAACTGTAGTAATATAGCCCTTGAATCCAAATTGAATCAAAATCAAAACGCGCGACAAGTTCAAGTCACCTCAAGGGTACATATTATTAACAAATCAATATTAAGCGTCCAAAAATACGCATCTAGCATTAGTCGTACAAACGATTTCAATATTTAATAACAAAATACGGTAAGTAGGTCAGACGAGCCACAAAAGGGGGCAATTACACGGCGTTTACACATAACACATAGTTCCAACTTTGACAATTAACACGAATTTTCAGTCATTACCTCATTGCGTGGAAAATCTCACGAGTGGAATCGTATGGACGCGTTAAACAGGGATATGTAACACTGGGGGCTTACTTATAAACAATTCGGGAAGGTGATTGACCTTGTTTAGGGTTTCGTGTGTGTGAAAAGTGGGAATGAAAGAACATTACATAATATTTAATTATTTTTAGTACTTTTTTGATTCGTCTCAACCGATGCATTCAACTCATATAAATTTTTCTTCTTTTGCGCAATGCTTTTAACTTAGAAAGAATTCCAAAAAGGTACGTATCATTGCGTGGAAAATCTCACTCCTTACCTGATCCAATAAATGGTCTGGCGGCATGCCGAGCACCTCGACGATCTTGTTCATCTGGTCGAGCTCGTTGGCTCCACTGAACAAGGGCTCGCCGGTGTGCATCTCTACGAGTATGCTCCCGAGCGACCACAAACACTTCCCAAACAGTATAAAGTATCTTACCTGATCCAATAAATGGTCTGGCGGCATGCCGAGCACCTCGACGATCTTGTTCATCTGGTCGAGCTCGTTGGCTCCACTGAACAAGGGCTCGCCGGTGTGCATCTCTCCGAGTATGCACCCGAGCGACTACAAACAGTTCCCAAACAGTATAAAGTATCTTACCTGATCCAATAAATGGTCTGGGGGCATGCCGAGCACCTCGACGATCTTGTTCATCTGGTCGAGCTCGTTGGCTCCACTGAATAAGTGCTCGCCGGTATGCACCCGAGCGACTACAAACAGTTCCCACAAAGCATATAGTATCTTACCTGATCCAATAAATGGTCTGGCGGCATGCCGAGCACCTCGACGATCTTGTTCATCTGGTCGAGCTCGTTGGCTCCACTGAACAAGGGTTCGCCGGTGTGCATCTCTACGAGTATGCACCCGAGCGACCACATGTCGATCGCGAGGTCATAAGGGATGCCTAGTAGCACTTCTGGTGACCGGTAGAACCGCGACTGAATGTATTGGTATATCTGCGAAGACACAATATGTTAATATAGTGGTGTATGGGAAACGAGCGATAGAAAGAAACTTATCTGGTAACGTCAGCTTTGATTTTACTGATGATTTCCTTATGCCTAGGACCGAGGTGTATAAAGCAACCACATAGTCTAAGCTGGAAATAAATTAAAAGTCATCTTAATAATAATAAATTAGAAGAAACTCCCTATTTCCTTTAACATTATAATTTGTTGCTTTAAAGGGTAATTTTCTTCTTTTATAAGTGTGATAATATAAGTACTTTTTTATTAAGTATTGCAAATATTTAACCAATAAATAAAAACAATAGCAAAAACTTTTCTTAATGCCATTACGACGGCAGTATAAAATATTTCATCAAAACACACTTTCTCATTCAAAAAGAAAATAAGTAATAAATCAGATTGCATTTAATGTATAATAGGTGCACATTACAGCACAACTGTTGCATTACACCTCATTACCATACATAAACCGGGTGCAATTAAACATAAAAAAGCACGAACACATTTAAATTAATATCAATAAATGCAAATCGCAATGTCCACGCTCTCCAAGCATGATTTATTCGTAACATAAACAACGCGAGGAAGTCGTGTGCGTCGCAGTATTGACTTTAGTACGTCTTTTAATTATTAATTAAAAGAGTATCAAATATCAATGACACTGATTACCGCGCCGTTATTTTATCTAATATATAAAAATCAATGCCACTTTTCGTTGTAATTCCATAACTCGAGAACGGCTGAACCGATTTCGATAATTCTTTTTTTATTATATTCCTTGAAGTACGAGGATGGTTCTTATGTAGAGAAAACGTGAATATGTACCACGGGCGAAGCCGGGGCGGACCGCTAGTTGTTTATATAAACAGTGAGAAATGTCGCACAACAAAGAACCATTGACGCGCAATTTACGATAGATAACCTATGGCATTGGGTTGTCTCAATTAAAATTTTCAGAGAACAGCGCGAGGTCATTACGTGATTTCTGATTATGTTTGTCTTTATGTAATTTATTTAAGAATAAACTACTTTCATGATAACAACATTAATCTGTGATCGTTTAAAATTTATAACAATAATATTTATCCGACTAGCCAGCACGACGGAGTTTATTTTTCTTGCATTTATATGCATTATTGTTTAGCACGCGTTGTAAGGTCAACGTTTGCTGGTCTTTAATTACAAATACAGTGTCATTGAATAGAGTAAAATTACGAAATTGTAAATGCGAACTCTAGGCGCCATTTCTTTTCTGTTTTTTGCATACTTGATATTAATAAAACCTCGATTACTTTGCATCTATAGATGCAAGGTCACTGCAGTCATTCCTCCAAATGAAGAATCTATATATGTAGTACCTACCAAATATGAGTATATCAGAATTCAGAAAGCCACTGATTAGACCGCACCGACAATGATAACCGAGTACATTATATTATGCAATGATTATACCATAAACAGATAATATTCGTCACGATACATCGATACGTGTGCTTCGTAACAATTTATTGCGTTTTTAGATCAAGGACAATGTATTGTAATTTTAAAAATACATTTATCGCAATCTTAACTTGACGCGCGTAACTAGTTATGAGCGGTTTTTGACGTGCCAGATAACTGAATCTATCTACCAATCTACCAATATCTATCTCCCAAATTCCCGATTTCATTGTGAATGCTATTGCTACGAGCTTTACTGTCTATACTTATATTGTAAAGAGAAATATTAGTGTTTCTTTAAAAAATAGACTAAAACTATAGGATCGATTTCAAATATTACAATACAAACAATGTTCCAATGTAAACATAGGCTATTTAATTTGATTTTTATTTTATCCAATAAACTGAGCGTCTACTTTATAATTAAATATCTATTAAGTAATCTTGTATTTTGATTAAAATATATTCCACTATTGCGTCACCGCGCGACGCTCGGAGCGAAAATAGATTTATTGTTTTACACTAGACAGTACTTTCAGAATTTTAATTGCTCCAACTACGGCCCACGTACAAATCGATTTTCCAAATTAAAATTTCAAAACCTAGACAAATGGCCTCATTAGTGTCCGATTTATTCGTGAACATGTTTTTACATAAAATCGAATTGAATAAAAATAAAATTGAAAAAAAAAAAGATAAACCAATCAACCAAGAATTATTTTACTACTAGTACCTAATTTCTAGAAACCACTTACAGCTCAAAATAAATAAAAAAAAACTTAAATCTTGTTAATCTGGTTTAACTCTATCATTGAAAATTCAAATTGCAACTCAATAATTACGCTTTGTTTTATCTTAATATATATAAATCTCGTGTCACAATGTTTGTCCTCAATGGACTCCTAAACCACTTAACCAATTATAATAAAATTCGCACACCATGTGCAGTTCGATTCAACTTGAGAGATAGGATAGTTTAAATCTCAAATAGTTTTAGAAAAAGCGGGCGAAGCCGCGGGCGGTAAGCTAGTATCTTATATAGCACAAATATTTGTAACCCAAAAAGCCTATAAGTTATAAATGTTAAGGTATTATGGGCCCTCTTCACAATGGGCAGCGTTGGGCGAGTAGAGGTAATCACGATAGTGTAGAGGGCCTGAATGTCATGAACGGCCAACATTGTAGATGTTTATTCATAATCGCCGTAATGGTGGCAAACATCGACAATTATTTGTTGGGCCAACACTGCCCATGATTAAGAGAACGCAATAAATGTAGACAATAAAAACAATTAATATAAGTAATGAAACTCAGCACTCACCCGTTGTCCTAACTGACACGAACTACCAAAGTCGACAATTTTGATCGCCGACCTCTTCGGATTGCACAGGAGAATATTCTCCGGTTTTAGATCACAGTGAATTATATTTAGTTCTGTAACAAATAGTTTATATTCATTATTAAATGGTGCACAAATTATATGACACATACTTCAAGTTTCTATACTACAAAGTCTTCTAACTACTTCTGTATTAATAATGACCACTGTACGATTATTACACCTTAGGATCCTGATCTTACCTGTAGAGATAACAAATAATGTAAGAGTCATATTATAATTAACGTAATAAGTTGATCTACAAAACTGCTATAATTATACGAACATGCAAATTATGTAAAACGCATACAAATGATGATGATGCGCTGTGTACATTAGCACTGTACGTACTCCCGGTTGCGCGTAACAATTGTAACTTCACTTAATAAAAGAGTTGACATATTTACACCGCGAAAATATCCCAGCAGATAAATCGTAAACAAAACAAATAAACAAACTCGCACGGCACGGCAACTCGCTCGCACTCGCACTCGGTGCACAGTTGTTGCGTGAACTTGCGCGTGAGATTCGTACAGCTGGTCTAAGATCCGAATATAAGTCGAAATGCAACGGCGTGATAATAGAATGAGACCAATTTTATAATAAATTTAGTGTATTAAAAATGGGTTGACTGGGAAAATCCTGGACAGGATATTTTTTATTAATTATTAAAAAATCTTTTATTTTCATTTTTTATTAATTGCAGTTTCGAGATAATAAAACAATTTTGTAATAAAACAGCGCTGACATTTTTTTTTCATCATCCTATCAAGTGAAAGTAACTGGTACCGACATACCTGTTTATACCTGCCAACCTAGCCGTTTGTCCCGGTAAATATTAGAAAACGACTATGATTGCACATTCTGTAGCTTTCAAGTCTAAATAATTTTTTTTTTATTATGTTGATATTGCAATTAATTAAAAAAATTGTTTTTTTTTTTAATTCATTAAAAATGTCCTGTCCAGGATTTTCCCAGTCAACCCATTTTTAATACGCTAAATTTATTATAAAATTGGTCTCATTCTATTATCACGCCGTTGCATTTCGACTTATATTTATATATTTATATGATAGAAAGAAGATTTCACCTTTTACAATTTGAACAGATCGTACGACCATTTAAATAAAATCTAAATATACAATCTGGTGAGATTGTACCAGGTTGACTAAGGAGCAGCAGCGCGGTGCACAGCTACTGCGCGAACTTGCGCGTTCTCTTATTGAATTGTAGAATTGTTGAAACCTTTCTTTTATCAAAAGAGTTGACATATTACACTGTGCAAACATTCCTGCAGTCAAAACATAAACAAACTCACCGGGTTGACTAAGGAACAGGAGCGCGGTGCACAACTGCTGCGCAAACTTGCGCGTGAGGTTGAGCGACACGCCGCGAAAGTTCGTGTTGCGCAGCAGATCGTACAGATTGTACGACAGCAGCTCGAACACTAGGCACAGGTGGTTGCGCCACATAAAGTGCCGCTTCAGTTTCACTGCAAACCACGATGGACACGTTAATATCAAAGTATATATACATATATAAAGTGTAGGCGTATATATTATTATACAGTACCTAATATTATAAAGACAAAGGACAATGGGAAACAAATGTATGGAGTCTGGGCCCACCCCGCAATAGTAACATGTGATATACCATTGCATAGGGCTTTTTAAGCGGAACATTATTTATTATTACAACTATGGTCAAATGTTAGTACTTTCGGCGTCTTAAAGTATTTTAATCTAACAAATTATTTATAGATTTTTATAAGGTACAATGGTAATAATACACGTATTTCACTTTAAATAAGATTTATTCGTCGTCCTGTACATCGATAACAATTACATCGTTTAAAAAAGCCGCGGGGGCCAGGAATGGTTGATATCTCCCAACTCCTAGGTACCAAATCAAAGATATTATATGAGCGCAAGTACCTACAGTTCGCCGTCCGGTCAAGCAAGTACAATAATATTGTGTTATCGCGTTTCTTCCAACTTGGTTTCGATCAATTAATACGGTAAATTATAATATAATTATTACGGTAATTAATAATTTACATGTAATACGGTTCTAACACTATTCGGTAATATATTGAAGTAAACTACGATAATTAATTGCAGGGATTGGGATCACTTTTATGACAGTATAACTCCGAAAGTACTGACTTTTAACCTTTGATGTAATACTAAGTTTTATTCGGTATAAAAATACCAATTCATTCATGAGTTTCTCACTTCTATTGAGAGGTGGGCCCACCATTACTCATTGTCCTTTTGATATTTTATTCGTTACGATCAAACGCATACAAAAGTATTTGCATTCCTAGTATAAGACTGTTAGATATAACACCACTGAAAAACATCAATTAAATTAACTCTTTGAAAGCTACATATGAGTATATAGAACATGGGAATATAATATAAGAAGTATAAGTTTAATCTAAACTAGTATTATAGTATTATATCTACGGATTTGTTATATGTTTGTGCAGTGCAACACGGGTGAGAGTCAGAGGGATGCGAAGGTCGAATTTTTGACCACCGGACGATCCTATTTGTAAGTTGTAATCAACAATGTGTATTAAATGTTAAGTATAATAAGGAAACACAAATTAAGAAGATTGTTTCGAGGATGTCACGATATTTGTTTAATGGTTGGACAAAATTATACAAGACCTATTATGAATATTGAAGTAATTAGTTTTGTCCTAAAAAAATTACCAAATGAAATCTTTAATTTTTCTCTGTCATTACTTATCCTAAAGTAGCTCATATTGCATTAATGAACAAATAGACCACCACCCCCTGTGCTAATTGTATCAATTTTGTCAGTATTTAACCTCAAACTTTCGTATTATCGTAACCATAATCCACGAGCTAATCATATGAATTACAAACGTAACCATGAACTAATTCCTTGTTATGCTTTTCGATAAAACGTGGCGACATGGGGAAAAACCGCCACCGAATCCGACTTAATTGACCAATTAGACAAATTTGACCTCATATTATTTTAACCTTATCTCCCTATTTTATATTCATTATAGCCGATTTTCAATCCTTGGTTAAAATTTATCCGTCCAATAAAGTATTATACGAACATATTAAAATGTCACCTGTAAACTGTCAAATACGGACAATTACAATACATTTTTGAAATGGTAGTTTAATACGTTATTCGATGAATAAGTTTTAACCAGGGATTGAAAAATCAGCCCTTAGTTAAATAAATAGATTCTTACCTATATAATACTTATTTTCCGCGTCTGCCCTGTTCATCATTTCTAGTAACTTGACTTCTATTTGTGCCTGATTTAAGAAAGGTTTCTTATTTTTAATAATTTTTATCGCTACTTGACACTGCTCCTCGTGGTCGTAGGCTTTTACAACCTGAAAAAATAATACAATAACATTTTATACCTACGAAGCATTTCATAATAATTTTTACTTGATTATCCAAACATTTTCTATAAAGAAATAATTTACTACATTAATAATCTACTATAAAGCATATAACCAATATGTTATTTACTATTAAGGAGGCATTCAAAAAATCAAACTTACTTCATCAACAACATCAGCTACTATTAGATTAGATCGACTTATGAGTACCCCAAATAACGTTTTATTATATTTTTAAAATTAAATTATGGATTGTTTCGTAGAATTAAGTATTGAAACAACCATTGGAACGTGAACGAATGGAATGTTTTTCTCTTTGATGGTGCTCATTAAATATTGTCGAGTTATAGTCGGTTGTTGGTTGGTTATAATTGTCATCAAAACATTAATATTGCTCAAAATACACAATCCTGCTTACAAACATTTCCTGGAAGATATCACTATACTAAATCATAAGCCCACCTCATACATTTTACCATACCTTTTACATAATAGTTTCAAACTTTTCTTTATGAAGAATTTAATCAACGTTCATATCAAACATTGGCCGTATATTATCGAAACTCGTTCATATGGCAATAGATCGCCCAAACAATTGTATCCTTTCTATTTCATAATAATTTTTACGTATGTAAAACTCGACCAGTGTAACCTACTAGTGTTTATGGGCGGTAGTTGTCACCACCTCTTATTGCCTACAAACATCAGGTGTCCCGCCTGCACCTTTTTTACTCTGCCAAAAGGTACGCGTACAATTTATTAAGCTATTGCATAGCTTCTATCGCGGGCCTTGAGCGCGGGGACCGAATCGAGAAATTCCGTAACGAAAAAACCTCACGCTCCCCACTCCGACGGGCGGAGCGGGAGGCTTGAAGGCATAGCATGCAATAGATACCGCGGCAGTCCCCGAGTGCCACACGTCGTTTTTTTAATATTTTATCATTCATACCTGTCCAAAGGAGCCTTTGCCGATCGGCGAAGAGATCTCGTACCGGTCGAGGAACTTCTCGCCTTGCTTTATGATGTAGTCGTGGTTGTCGTCGTCGTACCCGTCGTTGTACAGCTTCCGCTCCTTCTTGTGCGACCCGTCGTCGCCGAGGTACTGCTGCGCTCTCCGCTTCTTTTTCGCGTAGTATACCTGCGACAAACGTGTTACTGTTAGATTGTTATATATTACGTATATGTGACAACATTTATTATTTGCTTAGTATACATGTGGGGGTATATAGAACATAGATTGTTTTACTTGAGACAGAATTTATTTGCATTGTTTAGCTGTGGCGAACTGTTTAACATTTGTTCGGTATGCATCAGTTTCTACTATAGCACTATTTTTATTTTAGTCTGATCTGTTTTATTATTTAGTTACTAAATTTTAGTACATTCATGTATCGTACGCAAAAGTACATTTATAAGGAATCTAAACATCGTGTATGTGCTTTGATATATGTACTAGTTTATATAAGATTTCTGTTACCAAAAAAACAATGAACATATTTCATTTAAAAATAATGTATCAATATAACATAATATAATTTTGTTTAATAAGACGGAAAAAATATATCCTTTCAATAAGGTCCGCACCCCGCATTTCCCATTAGAGGTCACGTATATCGAATTCAATGACAACATGATTAATTGAATACCGCCGAAACCCAGATCAAAGTTCAAACAAGACAGACGATAATAAAACAAAACAACAAGAATAAATAAAGACATTTCATTTCTTCACCTCATTTTTCCCGAAAACTGATTTAATGTTTCCCAGTTTTTATTTGACAGGTGTGCCAACAACAACGGAATTACGAAGCATTGAAATAATTATGTTTTGGTGTTACTTCAAAATAAATTATTTAATTTCGCTCCAGTCTGATGCTAATCGTCATTTTGGACAGGTCAAAATTGACAATGTCATTTTCATAAAAAAAATCTATTGCACAACCATCCAGTGTTATTTTTGTGCCCGTTAAAAATATGTATGAGAAATTATAAAAACATTAGGCAAGCTTTAATATGATATAATCTTTTCAACAGCTATTTCATCATGTAATCACGTCATTACCAACTATTTACGATAGCGATTCAGACAACATCAAACGAGCAAGACAGCTGTGAGAATAAAAAATAACCAAAAGACATAAAAGCAATCACTTCTAGTAGACGCGTCAACGAAAAAAGCCATCGCATGTGTTATAGGAAATGAAGAGGCGAGGAGAGAGGGAATTTCGACGGACGTTGACCCAAATATGCGGTTGACATTGATCGACGATACTCGATACGTTTATATAAAACATTCATATAATCAACGCATGGATTCGGGACTAGGCAGTTCATTGCTACCGGTTTTTTATGCGGCACCGTCGCGTCTCGACGGCGGACTCGCAGTGACTCATTAATATGTTCTCACTACTTGCATGTAATTACTAATGTGAACGCCCGTGTAGGTACACGGGCTCCTCTATGCTTTCGATACAGATTCGATCGGCGTTTCGAAGAGCGTGCGATCGGCCGATCGATGCGTCAGAGGCGCGTCACATGACCTACAATATCTGGCATTCACCACCGTTACGTAAGTAACGTGGCGGACAATATCGGCGACTGCATAGCATTCGCAGCGTGGCGGAAGTGTCGCATATCGACGGGGCCAACCGATAACCCAAATATCTGCCTCCGACCTACATACCTATTACGTGGTATATTTTACAGCTGATGACCGCCGTTATAGCGGCGTTGGTATAGTGAGAGGCAATGGCGCGGATAAATGCGGGTGTGCGTCTTGCGTTGCGAGGCGAAGTCGCACTTCCTCGGGGACGTTTGTCGGGTCGGGCGGTGCGTATCTAAGGTCAGTGTTGTCATGTGGGGCGTCATCAATCAGGAGACTCCGTGGTAGCGGCGGCGGAGGCGAGCAGGCCAGTGACCGCGGCACGTGGTCGAGATGAGCGCGTCGGGCCGGGGAGACGGCGCGCGGCGGCTGTCATTGATTTTCCCCTCCCCGCGCCTCGCCACCAGCGGCCCCTCCCCGCCGCGTCTCACCCACTTCCAGCGCCCGATAACGAGGTTAACGGGCGACGTGAGCGTCTCCTAAACTTTAATTATACCCGTACACCCGTCGTGCATGTTTAACCGGGCCTCTATTCAACGTTTTGTTTGCAGCGCACCTGATAACATGATCCACCGTTCGGTTAACTATCTAATGAACGGCGCCGGGATGTCAACTCGAAGAGCGCAACTCGTAGGCTCGTCGCGGACCGACTTCTATTCAAATCCGCTAACTACGTCTCGGCATAAGCGTGCGACTGGGTAAACTTCGTGAATTTATTATAAACACTTATTTATTATAAACACTTGAGCTCCCATGCTCTTTACCTTGTAACTTGCAGCGAAGGAAATAAATTTATTAATATGCAATAGAACAGCGTGCAACCTCAAGATACGAGCTAAATCTATTTATGCTTGTTGCGAAACGATCATTATTAATCTTAATAGCCTGTGTGGTCGGTCGTGTGTTGTATTTATAGGAAGGGCTGGTGTGGAGAAAGTTACCCTTTTAAACACGGTACTACGGCGCTATACGATTACTATAAATTTAAATTACGGCTTGTGAAATCAAAACTAAACAATCGCCGACATTTAGTAGCACTCGTATAAATCATCGGGCACAACTTAATTGAACCGATAAAATATAGCTTATAAACGTTACGCGCATTCATCACCGCGTTTGATTCATCGTGAGAACGGCCACTAGATTATTTCGATCTGGTTCGTAACGATTTTTCAAAACGTTTCCTAGTAACCATTGCAACATATGTTGCTTGCTCGGTTATCAAAAGACATTATTTCTATAGAGTTATGAAACCTAATGATTCATTGTCAATCGATATGCGGCTCAAGCGTCGATCACGATGCAGCAATCAGCATACACGCCAAGAAAAAGTTGTTGCATCATCGTAACATTGCGACTTCCAGTTTTCTTCTTACATATGACTATAGTTAAAGAATATTTGAACAATGCAATATTGTACCTAAGTTTTAATTATAATATTACTAGCTTTCCCGGAAAACATTCTGCCTGAAGAATAAGCAAAACAACACTTAGGGAAAAAAGAAATGTTGACCGATTCTCAGAACTACCCAATAGTCATACAAAATAGATATTTATCTAACAATGTTTTAATTAAGACCATGTTAAAAAAATATTTTATAGACTCGTCTTAGTTATTATGTAAAAACTGGTAGAAACGAAGAAAATCAACGGGTTACAATTAAAAAGTTTCAAAGTAAAACATTTTATCCTTTCAAATTATTGTGGGATACGTGCGAGGTTTTCCACGAAGATAATGCCAAACCTAATAACAATATTGAATGACTGCGTAATTTAACAATCTCCCAATTGATCCGTCGCTATTACAACCCACGCAATTCCGATGTGATATATTTGTTCGGGGATAATATTCGACTGTAAATAACGGTCTGGTAAACAGGTATTTTTATAATAGGGAATAGATTTAAAGGTCGCCGCGGGATCGTATTGACTTGCGCGCATACATTTGTTATTGATAGCTTAGTTACTTTCTTATGCTAATCTTCCAATTGTGTATCTACCCACAATGAACATAAATATTTATTTGCATGATTTTTCATTATTGCTTTTTTGTAAGGACTATTGAGTACGTTGATACGTAATGTCGAATACTGACCCAATAAAATAGTTATTAGTATAGACATACGTTATTTACATATAGGACATTGAATTATATTTCATCCTGCGTAAGTCCGGGGGCGGGTAAATATAGCTTTCTCATAAAGTATTCGACGCACGTAATGAACTTTGTATTAAGTTTCGTATATAACTCGCAATAATTTTAGTACATAATGTAAGTAATATAGAAATGAAAATATCGATATCAATACACATACATATTTGGAACCTTCAAATGCATGCAAATTTTAATTTCTACAGCAAATCCGTTTAACTGGTAATTCTATATTTATACTACTAATATTATAAAGCTGAAGAGTTTGTTTGTTTAAACGCGCTAATCTCAGGAACTACTGGTTCGATTTGAAAAATTCTTTCGGTGTTAGATAGCCCATTCATCGAGGAAGGCTATAGGCTATACATATATCATCACTCTAAGACCAACAGGACAGCTAGTATTTCATATTCGTAATATCTACATACTAGCTTTTCAAATCGTACTAGTAGTTCCTGAGATTAGCGCGTTCAAACAAACAAACTCTTCAGCTTTATAATATTACTATAGATTAGCTTTTAGTTTGTGGGCAAGTAGCGATCAGCCTTCATCATGTATCAAGACCATCACAGAAAAAAGCATGCAGGGGTATTTGTAGTTTCTGCTCAAAACAGCAAGCCCACTAAAACATTACTCTTATTAAACTATATTAAATCTACATCCTACACCTGCTCTGTAAACTTACATACACCATCATTATAAGTCCTTATCCTCCATATTCTGAAGCACATCTTACAGAAAATTTACCTCGAAAATACAATATGTAACCTGACCTCACCTAATAGACGCGTGGCATATCGGCCGATATATCAATAGGAGCCGATTCACCTACACCTACTAAACATCAATAACATTGTTTCGGCCCATATAAAGCTCCATCTATTTGGGTTTATTAAGGGTCGTGAGAACTCTATGATTTAAGGCCCCTTGGCCAAACAACGCCCCAGTTGCGAACTTGGCCGGTACAACTAGTGAATTTGCAAAGTTTTCATGATTAAGACATATTACGACGGCCGCCAACTTGAAATTTCTATAGCATTGATACAACACCCGGAACATAAACAAACATTTACCCTTCTATATTTCGATCAAGTATATTTCTAATAAAGCGCAAAAAGAAGTGTGTATTGTAATAATTACAAATTAATTAATTTTTTACAAATTAATTTTTATTTTTGTTGGTATTACAATTTACAGTAAGTTACTAGCTGATTAATCCGCATAAAAACTAAAGAAAAAAACTTTGATTCCTAATTTAAAAATTACTTATTATTTTTTGGAAAATAAATAGCCTCTGTTTGATTCTGATTCTTCAAATACATTTATCGCAATCGGTATTGTGCACTATGGTATAGCCATGTAACAGTAACAGACAAACTATCTAAAAAAACAGTAAGTTTACGTTGTGAATGACAAAAACGTCTGTTTACGTCGCCGTCGATATAAAGACAAAAAAAGGGAAATTAAACCTGTATAATTTCGCATTATACAATGAATCTAAGAATAAATTACGTAGGCGTTGGATTCCTTAGAGCGTGGCAGTAACACAATTAGATCATAAAGAACCGTAGATAAACAACCCCCACAAACTTTTCTACCTAAATAGAAGAAGCTTCTAAACTGAAAGCCCCGTTTTATTTTGATATTGAGAAGGTCGTTTTAATTTGTATTGTTGAATATTTATTTGTTTTTTTTTTATGTTTTATTTACTTCAATAAGTCAAACACATACTTAATGCTTTATTTTATTGTGAAATTTGAAGGTAGACTTTAAAATCGTATCGTATAATCTTTAAATGAATTTTAGTTCTATTCCTGCAGAAATACGTCACATTCATTCATCGATAGTGTACCATTGACTAATTTTTTTATAATAAATTAAGGCGTAAATAGGGGCTAGCGACCTTGGTGACGATTTACAAGGCGGGATCGGGGGACCGGCGCGAATCAACCGTAGTAAAAGTACGTATAAAAATTATTTAAAAATATATTTGGATATTGAATCAAAATTTAAAACAACCATGCCCTGTGTTTCAATTTCATAAACACACTGTAAAACACTACAATAATTGACGTTATATTGACTTAGGGTTTTGGTTTAAAGTCCAAAAATCGACCTCAGTTCATGATTTTTTTCCAAAAAACCTGATTGTAAAATAAAAAAATTAAAACAACCATGGCCTTTATCATATTCGAAACTTTAATATACATTTTTTTTAGATATGTACATTAAGAATCTAAGAAGAAAAACGGTTATAACTAGAGTTAATTTTCGGTATTAAAGGGAACCCTACCCGATTCAGGCCTTAAATTAAACTGTTCATCGTTTCAGTGTGACACTGACTTACAGCACCACTATAAAAAAAAAACATTCCACTGTAGTAAAAAGTTTAAAATTAAAATTGGTTTCTCGTAAAATGCCTCTTATTTCTCATAAACATCAGGTACATTTGTATTTTTAATATCGGCAAGGAAGCAAAGGCGGCCGCCTCGGCTCCGCACTATGCTACACACTTACACAGCCTTTCCTAGAACTTGCCTGTCTATACACAAGAAACGAAAGCAAAAAAGAAAAGCAAAAGTTACAGTACAATATTTTTATTAAGAGTCTAGTGAAAAAGCAAGTGCATAAGATAGAATGTTTAAAATTGTTTGAAAAACGTTTAAAATTATTTTTGAAGAATAATTAGTTACAATACGTAAAAAGATACTTTGAGGACTTTATGAAGTTTAAAATTAAATAAAATGAAAGCTTTTAAGATGTGGTGAATGAAGCTACAAATGTATAATAAAATTGTATTGTATTCATCTTCATGACGACCAAAAACGAACGCAAACCTACCCAGCGATACAATACAAATAAATCGCTAGTGAGCGCTACATTTTCTAAACAGAATGGTTGCACCATTGATGGCTGGTGTCGTCTGCGAGGTATCATACACAGCGGCACACGGCTCTCTTGTGCACTGTATTTCATACGGCATAACGTCATCGTGACATCATCAAACACGATGACGCAACGCTTGAATCATCGCGAGATCAATCAGTGGGTGCGAGCACTTACTATCGAGCGACGCGTATGTGATTAAAAACGCATACACTGTACGCGCGTCGCGTATTTGTTTTAGTTAAATGAGTCTATGACGACGCCACGACAAAAAGCGGACGAGCCGATAGAGTCGCAGCAGGATTCCCCAAAAAGCAAATACTACGGGCGCGCTAATTAATTTTTCATAGCCGCGTCGCAGTGACGGATTTCGGCGCGTCGTGCGTGGAAAGCGCGGCCCGTCTCGAAAGATCGCAGCGCGTAGCGTCAATTAAAGTTACGGAACTGCGCAAGTTTACATCATTAACACCATAAAAAGACAGTTATTGCGAGAAAATTTGCGCAATCAATTAGGAGTTTTAAGAGGGGTCGGGGGTGGATGCGTGCAGAGTGCAGCGGCGACGGCGGCGCGTGGGGAGGGGGCCGGCGCGCGCATCTGTGTGCATTCGGCATATTTACCCCGATAGTGGGCGGGCGGGTTCACTGACCCGACCCAATGCAAGGCCCGCGTACGTAGGCTGCGACGCACACGCCGCGCGACGGGCCCGTTTCATTAGTGCCACCGCGCCGCACACCCATGCAAAAAGCTAACACTGTGCGTCAAGTGGGTACGCACGCTTTTTTAATCATCCGCCGTGTACCTAAGGCCAGGATTAGCCGACCGATTTCCTTTCTTGATATCTTTGATTTATATAATACCTCTCGCTGTACGCGGTCTAAGCTTACGATCGTCTGATATTCATCTATGTTTATTTTAAGCTCTCCGTCTAGGTAGGCGATTTAAAATTTATGACTAACTAAAATAGCCAACGAGCCGAGAGTTCCAGCGCGGTAGTACAACCTCGGCTGCATATTTTTGTAGTAACGTATCGTTATCAGATGGCTATCACAGCTGATGATATACAATGAGGTATGCACATATAATTACATATCAAGACGTATACGGTAAATGCACACGGGAGTCATAATTATACCGCGGCATTCATAAATCCGGTGATTAAGGTAGACAGACACATTCACGTAAGTATAACACTAGGTATATGTAGTTATGCAAAACCACCCTTGCATCGGGCGAATGGACGGATGCAACGCCATACCTACCCCAAGCTTTCCCCTCGTTGAGGCAGGTCAGTGTAGACGCTTTTCGAGGGCATTTTCATAATAATTGTAAATACACAAACGCAATCCGATAATAGTATATACAGAAGACGTGTTTATTTACGATGTTTACGTTCACGAGTTATTTCATAAAATGTTGATTGAACGTCACTCGTTACCGACGTGTTTCATTGAAATTAAGTTAGTAAGAAATTGGTTAATATCGCATTCAGTTACGTAATTATATTGACTTCAATACATTAATTTATGAATTTTGCTATTTATTAAGATAAACAACGAATTGTGAATCTACCACATTGTGTTTTGACATGTTTTCTTTTATTATCACGTTTCTCCTTACAAAAACATGTACATATTTAGCTTCTAACAAATTGCGTACAATTTATGCAAACGAGGTGTGATCAACAACTACTGTCAAAACCTACCAAAGCACACACATAGAAGTTTGAAGACTCGTCAAAGCCCAACAAAAAAACCCTAAACATCAACGAAGATACTGATCACATCACATCAGCGTTTTACCAACATTACCAATCCACCACTAAGGCCAATAGAATATCACCAATCACCGCTCACGGGCCACCAGCCACCAATATTCTCGAGGCGAATGAAAGTGTCATATTGTGGTGCAATAAATCATTCGGCGAGTGCAATTTAAACGACTTGAGTCCAATAATAACGGCTTTCGGGAAGCGAGATCACTGAAAGCGACAAACAGCATGACTAATGTCTGAATGCGCAGACAATAAATTCAAATCAAAATTGAGCTTGCCCTCCGTGCTGGGGTTACCAATGTTTTCGTTTCTTCGGTTTTTAAACTTTTCGGCTGAAATTATTTCGCTGTCAGCTGGTGGACTGTTGTTGGCTTTTCATGTTGGAGAATCAACAGGCCAATGCCTGGTGGTTGTGTATTTTTACCATTATAAATATAGGTCTTCTATTAAATTTAATGCAAACAAGAAATTCCTTAGCAAGAACTTATGTTGAGAAAATTACGATAAAAATAAACAACAATATTCCTTCTCAACTGTCAACTCAAAAAATATTCCAGCTTCTTATATATAAAACAACACAATCAGAACCCTAACACATTCCAACCGACAACCACCAACCTGCATTAGGAGAACATAAAAACATCCTAAGCAGGAAACACATATTATTGCAAAACGGATGGTGCACCTATGCCTACAGTACACACTACAGTGTACACGTAGCATAAGCGCACCTCGATTGAAACTCGAACAATGAACGGCAATGTTTTGAGATGCACAATAATGCAGCGGCCAGACATTGGACACAATCGGACGCAACTTATGGGATTTGTTGCAACTTACAAATTGACTCGATACTTTATTCTGTTGCCGGCTGAATGCTGGGGTGTAAAAGTTTTAGCTTTTGTACTTATGTACTTAATTATAAAAAGCGATTAATAAATATAAATTAATTAATTGAAAACGTGTCTATTCTATAAATTGTAGCAGTGATAATATTATGTAGGTAATTTGGAGTGATGAAACGTTGTTGACTTAAAGTCAAGAAAATTATAATAAACGAAAATTTCACGTGAGTAACGTATTGAATTAAAAGATACAGAAGCACAACAATATAGATAATTTTCAATGTTTTCAAATATGCAGACGATTTATATTTCCGATATAAATCACACTAATGTTAAAATCTTATAAATTATTGACACTACCATAACATTCTATGTGTATGAAGTCACCAGCCACCGATATGAGATCACAAACACCTACGTGTGTTTCTTTGGGATATATTTTTTTTTTATGTTTATTCAATGCATTTTATTATTTCTGTATTCTTAGAAAAATACTGATTTGCACCAAGAATTGCGTGAGAATACCAAGATTTATTTATAGCGACAAAGTTGAACATTTAAAATCATGAGAAGTATAACTGTCTAGTGGAATAAAACAAAATTCGCACGCGAGGGACACTTGGACTTATTATATTTTTATTTAAAATCGCTACATATATTTTATGAGTATAAAAATATTTTCTAACAATTTTGTCAATCCCCGATAAGTAACACGTAGATATAACTTTGTTTATCTAATTTCACAAAAAGTTTCAAAATTTCATCTTGAACTTTTTACTTATTTTCCGTATAAACCCAAAATTTTAAATAAATTTAGTATAATTCTCAACTTGGAACTAGCGAACGGTAGGAAAAAATTAATAAAGTATTTATTATATGTATTAATAAAGCATGTAACTACTTATTATTATCATGTACTAAAAATTATTTTATAGAAAACAGCCTGTAGCAATTGTGTATTATTTGTTCGAATGCAAATGACAGAACTAATTAATTTAAGAACCTAAAATTTAAACAATAAATAATATCTAAGTGTATTTAATATTGAAAATAATACTTCAATAATATAATGAAAACTTCAAAACATTACATAACTTTCAATGCATTTATCGGTTAGGATATGGTATCTACAAGGAACCGGTTTACGGTTTACCTACACACCGAATGCAAATTACAATATTGTATTTTTTTTAATATAAATACGAATACCTAACAATAACAAGTTCGTTAACATTGAAATATAGGTTTAGAGACATTTATTTCAAAAGAATTTTACAATTCACTTATTCTAATTCAATAGTGTTAACTTGTACACCTTGACAAAAATGTTAAAAACTTGCGGGTGAGCGGAGAACTACTCTGTACAATAATATCGTCTTATGACGGTATGGCTGTGTTCGTAAGGAATGCTAACGCGGATATAAATCAACTAAATGTGACATCGAGTGCATGAACTAAAATAAATATTAATTGTAAATTTATTTAAACATTTAGTGTAAATGACTTAACTATTTAAAGTAATTTTACAATCTTGAATATATACACTCTTGTTTGTTTTTTTTTTTTTTTGTTTTTTACTTTATATAATAATTCATAATATTATGTTATAATGGTTTTTACTCTTTTGATTATTTTTGTATATATACTTTTTATGTTATAATTAACACTTTATACTATAATATATATATTTTTTTATTTTTATTTTTTTATTTTTTTTTTTTAACTAGTGACTGTGTAGTGAATATTTTTCCCTGTTTTGATTAAAGAAAAATAACTTTTCATTTCCGTTATTTCTAACATCGTTTCAATCATAATAATTAATAACTGCATCTGCTTTCCAAAACAACGGCCATGAAGAGCGAAATATATTGGTACTCAACTATGCTCTACCCTCTACAAGTAAAATCAAGACAACGTAGGAATTTTAATTAGTTACATTAGGGCCGAGTCATAAGCTCGAGCGGCTGGCATCGCCGGAACGGAACATGTCTGACGCGACGGTACGTAGATGCGAAACAAGCGAGCAAGTCGAAAACTTCTTTGAGTTCCACCACGATCGGAGACTTGAAACTAATAATTAAATCAGTCGGCATGCACGCCTCATCGAGTCAGCCGTTCGTCGCACGTAACGGCGGCCCATTAAAAATCATACGCGTTCAAAAACCTCGCCCTGCCTGTGTGCCGCCACTTCAAAGTTTGACCTCGCAATTACTAAAATTGGTTTGATTTACCATTTTAATTGTAACAAAAAGCTTATTTTTTCCAGCGGCATGGACGAGGGCATCGCTGCGGGGCCGTTGCAATCTCGACCGAGTGACTTTCGGTCGCAGGGTTCATTAGGGATCGGCGGGGCGACGCGTCGCGCGGCCCGTCAGTTGGAATTTTGAGCTGTGGCGTCATGTCGTTAAGGCGTAGTTTCTGTCGGAGGTGTCCGTAGGCGCGAGAGGAGAGCACTCGAGGTCGGATGCTGAGAGCGGGCGCGTGGGGTGACGCGGGAGGATGGGACAAAATCGATATCGTCGGGCGGCGCGCGACGTCTTGCGTCCGCCCCGCGCCCCTCTAATGAATGAGAGCGAGCATAGTCATCTCTGCGGCCGGCCGCCGGCTCCGGCGATACGGCACGCCGCCGACTCGACTCCGCTGCGCTCCTGATCCGATGTATTGCCTTGCGACGCGATAACGAACCGAACTCTCATCAATCCGCACGACCCTGCTACACTTTTCAATATAGCCCCAGCGCCATTACTACATGTCTGTAGTAACATTTCATTTTCCTTCGAGAGCGCCGTAGAGGTTTTGCGTTTCTATGCGGGGTCACGGCTACACGAAAGAAGTAAATATACCTTGACATTAAAATGGAATGAAATATCGCCTTGGCGTTTACATAATACGGAATATACATTATTTCCCGACAAGATTTTTTTTACTATAAATTCAACTTGGTAACATTCCACATTATAATATGATGTACATCAAGTCAACATGCATTCATCACACCTTAAGGCTTTAATGGCACAACAACATTTAGAAGTTAAAATGTATCGTTCTCTTAGGGCATAGATTGCAATTTCTAATGTCAACAAACTGAATTTCTATATTTACGACACCTATCATTAACGAATTAACGATGGTCTATACCCGATACCATATACATTATCGATACTCGCGATCAACATCCTGTTTCCCACCTCCGCGTCCGCTCTCATAGGAACAAGTCGCGTATCTCCTATAACTTAAGACTGACGCTTATATATCAGCAGTTGTTATAATAACGGGTGATGCCATCCGACCAACAGCTGGGACCTTTCGGCACGTCGAGACAGCGGCGGATCATATTGATGAAGCACACAGCGTCCTACTTGAATCTAGACAAAATAAATAGCTATTGATGCTATGGGAAACAGTAATATTTTTTTTATGGTTTGAAATTTGAATGCAGATGTAAAGAGGATATTTTGATCGTTTTTTTTTTCTCTTGCAATACCGTACAATGATCTAAATGCATAAACAGTGCACATTACGTACCAAATCATAAAGATACCTACGTTACAAAGAACTTTTTTGAGACATTTTTAACAACATTTCAAGATATGTAATTCAGGTTTGTAGGCAACGAAGAGAATGTTGTAATTTGACTATTTAAAATCTTACAAGTTTCAAAAGCTGGATTAAGGAACGTAACGCGCGTGAATAAAAAGAATCGAGAGGCGGCATTAACCTGAACTGCCGTGTGCCGCAAAAATTGTAAGAACAGTTTTTTCTAATGAATTTACCACTATACAACTTCATTCATTAATTCATAACCTATGTTAACGCGAATTACAATTATGCCTCTAAACGTTTTTACTATAAATTAATTCTTGTGTACTTAAACCTGACGCTTAACTTGAACTTAGTTTATATTCGTACTACGAAAATCTTATTGCTCGAAATATACGCTCTACTTTATAATTGTGTTAAGAAATAGTTTATACAAACTGGAAACTTGACTAAACGTAAAAGTAAGTAACTTTTAAAATATTTCTTTAATTTATGTAGCTTTTACAGAAACTGTTTACAAAAACTGTCTTTGCGCACTAATTTAAAGTAAGAATTATAAATAAAATAAGCTAACGCCGTAATTACATAAAACATCATCACTAAAATCATAGCTAAATTCCCATTATCAACAGCTGTATCATAAATGTATATAAGTACCTACCTACCTACCTACTCATTGGCATTTACCAATGCCATACTTGGTTATAGTATAAAATAAATCCAAACGTAACATTTTTACATTGCAGCACGTGAAAAACGGCAATGTTATTGTATGTAACAAAATAGGATTGAAAAGGCCCGTTGGCGCGTCGAAAGCCGTCGCAAGCGGCAGCGAGGGGCGGCCTTAACCTGGATCACCGTAAGCCAAGATCTTGACATTTCCCATTCACGCGAGACCGTCATCCGCATAACAGTTTCGTCTTTACTAATTAGAAGTAAGCGCAAATTGCAAGAGTTATGAAATATCAACCTTTCACGTGTCGTTTCGTGTGCCTAATACCGTGCGTAGCATTATATTATTCGCACATACTAGTGGTGTAATAAATTTAATTTAATCAATAAAACACGATCATTGTGTCAATTTTTTTCAACCTTGCGAGAAATGCACAAGAAATATAACTCAGTGTGAAAATTGTATATGAGGTGTACCGACTAACAACATCACATTTACTAAGTACATAATATCGAGTTTATTATATACCAACAGTGCAAATCAAGCGACCCTCAAATTAAAAATAACACACAGCCACTCACATAAAACAATTAGTTTTTATTTTTAATTCAAAGGTTAACATGCGATATGCTTGCAAGAATAGCGCAAAAATACATGAAATGTACTTGACCAAAAATAAAGTTGACGATTGAGCAAAGCGTCAAGAAAAATCCTGAAGGTAAGCAGTTTATGAGTAACTAGCTGCGCCCCACGTTGCACCGCTCATGTTGATCTTATCGTGATGATATATAGCCTTCCTCGATACATTTATCGAGGATAGCCCATTGGCTATCTAACACCGAAAGAACTTTTCAAATCGAACCAGTAGTTCCCGAGATTAGCGCGTTCAAACAAACAAACAAACAAACTCAACTCTTCAGCTTTATAATATTAAGTTCTATACTTACAGGCAGCAATGGGCAATACAAAACATACATATTATAACGATGCACTGATCCTTAGTGATTCAGCCAATTCCGATAATGTCACTACTCATATTATATTTCCGCATCCGCAAATCAAAATAGCTAAACGTTTGTGAGAAAATATCTCAGCCATAAAGTGACGAATGCTGTTATATCTCAACAGGTGTTAACGCGTAATCGGTGACTAATTAATTACGTACTACTAATAACATACACAACATAGTTTTTATATAATTAGATTTTCTTGTTGCTTTACTTTAGGATCTACATAAAAGGCTGTAACACTGATTACCAAGAATTTGAAACTGCGATTACATCATAATTATCTGTCCTAAGAGTATCTGTCTTGAATCAGTCAACAATAATAAAAGTACCCATATAAAAACCAATCTTTCTGAGAATACTGCATAAGCAATTCCCTCAAATACTTCTTCTGGAGTTCTGGACATAATCTACATATTTATCTAAAACAACTATAGTATACCTTTTTTTTTGTAAGTGGGGAAATCTTGCATAGATACCCACTGCCTCCGGGGAAGAGGTCGTGAGTTATATCGGATTTCTACCGACCAAAACCCCACTGTGTTCCGTCAAGCCGCATTAACGACAGGGCCACGGGTATAAAACTATAGTATACCTAGAGGAAACCAATACAAGTGATACACCGAAACAGCCACACAAAAATAGACCGAGATCTCATACAACATTCACATTATCTGTTCCAATAATCCATCAATGCAAGGGTTAAGGCGCCGAGCACCAGACGCGCGATAAGCACGCGGCGACCGCGTGAGCCGCGTCAAAACAACCGACCTAACAACATATTATTATGTTTTGTTTCATCGATGGATTTCATTTAGACTGAACATGATTTTTTTTTTTCAAGCGGTTCTTTAAATTTATGCACCCTTTATGAAATTCACATTTGCTGTTTTTTCATCTTTTCTCCAAAAATTAGAAAACAAAATCAAGGGTCAAGCGCGTTGACAAGTAGCTTTTTGGTTGACAAGTATGTGTATTGTGTATGTATGTCTATCAACATGTGTCATTGACAAACCTCAATATCAATCATCTATAAATTAAAAAAGAAGTCCTTTCCTTTATAAACATTACATACCTATTACCTAACAATAATTACACAATCAGTAGCTTGGACTGGTAGATAATAATTATAGTCATTTCTATTATGATATGACTTTATGACTGAAAAATTACTCTATTATAACATTCAAAATAAACAAAATCTTCAAAAACTTCTACTCGGTCATCTTCTATTCGATTTTCTAAAAAATAAACACAATCGTTTTTGCAATAAAAGTTCATTGATAACAAATCGAAAGCGATATGATACGATTTCCACTTATGTTTAAGATAAAGATTATTGCATGTTCCTGCGGGAATATTAAACATCGTTCATATTTAAAGAAAATAAACGTAGGTAATTATGATAATTTTACTGAGTCGTAAACTAAGGGTTCACGACAACAATAAACGCTAAGTGGATATTGACGTAAGATATTAACTACTTACATCTACACAGACACTTATTATATTATTATTTCATAATTTATGCACGGTAAAGCATAAAAAAGACGTATTTAAACATATATAAAAATGACTTAATTTCGTAGTAAACTTTCAAGCGAAAAATTGTTCAGTACGATGAGATTTCATTTTGGTACAACAACAAACAAGAAACACTCGGACGTACCATAGACAGAGCCCTGAGGGAGCGCCAGCGGAGCGCGTCGGACAGAGTCCTGAGCAGGGCTCCCGTAGACGATTCCCCCTTGCGCACCATCGCTTCACGCACGGCTGCTGGGTCACTGGACTTCACACGGCGCGGGCACAGCGCCGAACGACATTCGACATATGGTATAAACGTGATTTAATGTAGCAACCGCAATAAACGGCCGCGTGGACGCGACTGACATTATCTGCTACACTTACTTCTCGAACTCCACTGGATAGTAAAGGCACGTTTGTATTATATTCTAATACGAGTACGTGGGTTCGTTGTTTTGGTTGACGCGCGTTCCCAATGTCGGCTGCGCGCCGTCAAGAGTTAGGAATTTTGACGCCTATTAATATACATCTGTCCTCTACCAAAAGTTGACACTAGCCAAATGGACGGTTTTATCAATGAATTTTGCTGGCATTTACATATGTAAACTACGATTTATTATTTTAAATTTGTATATTTACATTTTGCAAAACTATAGAGTATATGTAATAACGGTATTTATAGTAGATCCTCGTTCATTAAATCAATATAAACAAAACAACAATAAACTCATGCAGAAATCAATTACAATTAGACATATGTAAATGAGGAGTGAAGACGCATCGTCGTATCCTTGTACATTTCCGCAAAGCTACAAAGATGAGAGGGGAAGCGCGTGGGGCGCTTCCTCAGTCATCTAAAACCGGCCGCGTCACCGCTATCTCCTTGAGACATCACCGTGCATCATTTCACTCCCGGCCGCCACAATTAAATTTCCTGGGAAACTGTTCGATGCAAATCAGATGTTTACATTCACAAATAATTACCCATCCTTTCTCACAGCGTCACTTTTTTCCTAATTAATCTCGTGGGAGTCTCGATGTGGGATGGGATTCGTTACGAATAGAAACAGCTCGATGCTATACTCTGATTTCGTAACACAGTTTTCCATTTAATAATACGCTTCAGCCGGGAAACTCTGGTATCCCTGTGATAGTAGAGACGTTCATCCTTTATTTACATATGCATTCAACTTTTTGTCCCGTCAATTTCGTTCGCACCGAAACATTTCCGTTTATATCCTCGATGTTTATAATGCAATAAATAATAATGAAAACAGACACGTTTCCGTAACCTTACCTACAACCTGATTTATTGGAGGAAGTATTTTTAGTTTTTGTACTATTTAATGAACGAATTTCATTGGCGTATTAACGTAGGTATATTAATTAAACTATATCTTAATAAACAAGTACGGAGTCAACAGTGTAAACGTTGTATTATTAAATGAACAAGGACGTAAAGGTTGTCAGTCTAATTATTGCAACACAATTGCAACGATGGAAACGTTCTCGTTTTTTGCGCTCACCATGGCGATTGGCGGCTTGGTAGTACACAATTGTGTCCCGTATTGCGATTAGCATTCGCCCGATTATCCTATGCAAGTTTATAATTAGCCAGTGGCAGGAGTCCAGGTCGATCACTCGGTTAACGGACCCGTGCTATATCAGGTCCGGTCGTTGACAGGAACTCTTGCCGGAATCGAGTTTATTCCACATTTTCGGCACACGGTGATTTGGGCGACATTATTTTTTTAAAGAAAAAATTTTATGAATAATAAAAATTGCTTCCGACGAAGTAGTGTTTAAACTATGTCATCTAAAAACACTATAGTGACGTTTTCCCTATTTTATATATCAATTCGTAATAAGTGCTATTATATTATTGTCTTTGGATATTTTACGAAAATATACATATAATAGCACAAATCTGCTTAAAATAATAGTTATCAAAACATCAGAAAACTTTTGACTTGAAAGTACCTATACGAAGAAAAATTTACTGTACAGGTTTGCTTAATTTTGAAATCCATTATGTAACTTTAGATGTTAACAGTTTAGACTTTATAAACAAAATAATTAGAAAACTAAAAAACAATTCATCATAGATTCTTCATACAAAAACGAGAATTACACAAAAAACGCGTCTAAAATCAAGATAACAAATCAGTCTTCACGAACTAGTTATCGTCTTAATAGAACTTCGTGATCATTAATTTCTCTATTTTTATACAAACTGGTTTCTAAACATAAACAATAAATATTTGAAATTAATTTGAGACGTACGATCGACAAATCAATTCCAGGCACACATTGGCCTTTGTACCATTGAACTGACATTCAACAAACAGACGGTGCTTATTATCTTATAACATAATTATATACATGCGATTCCTCGTCGAAGCGTCTTCTATTGAGCATACTGTGCAGTTCATAAATGATTGTACGTATGTGGGTAATAAACAATACATTAGTTATTTGCATTTCATGTATGTAGTATGTATATTTACAATGATATACAACTATTTTTATTTATCCACCACATATTCTAGACATATGTTTGAATCTTCACGATATTAATAATTTTTGATTAATTTCAAATATTTCATTATGTCATAATCAAGCCTTATTTATTTGAAAAAGAGCATTCTAGATACACATGCAAGCGTCCTAATCAAATGCATGCATTCGTCTCATAGCTTAATCACATATACATGGAAAATACATAACAATAGGAGAAAAGCAATTAATTAGCCAATAACCGAGCACAGTAGCGGCCGCAACACGGTCATTTCAAGCAATGCGGAAACTTAGACGAGCTCGCTTTCCACAGCAAACAGTTCGCATCAACTTCCCCGCACGAGACGCCAACTATTCTACGTCGCATGTACCCACGACGTAAGATATTAATCTTAGTACCCACCTATTAAATTAAAGTTAGGCGAATATCAAAGCCGAAACACAAACGCGTCCCGCTATGTTGACAGCGACAAACGTCTGAAGCGAGCGATTCCGAGAATTCGGGGGGCCGGAATCTTTGGCGAGAATTTAGTTCCGAGTATCGATCGTCTTAGTTGCCACCCAAATATTACGTTAATATGTCCCCCGGACGAATATTCGCTTTGACAATCAACGAATCGATAGCGCACGTGTATACGAACATCGTCTACGGCGGCCTATATAATATTATCACGGACGAGAAGAGCGGTCAAATTTTAATCCGCTTCAAACAGTGTGTCTTGTTTAATTTTGGTGATTATTGATTTTCTCTTAGCATACTTCTTAATATGAAATATCATATAAGCGTGAAACGACATTAGAAGCGTCTCGTAAATAATTACAGAAAAGCGTTTTCTTGCATATCAATGTTTACAACCAAGCTGCATCATAGTAACATCAATTTCACAAAGAAATTTTGTTTACATCACTAACAACATATCATGCAACGTTCATAAATTTTAAATTCATGGTTAATATGAAAAAATAAAAAAAATGTGAATATCACTATGAAATATGATAGGTACTGAGAACGAAGACGATATTATGATAACTTATTAATTATTACTGCAGGAGACTGTGATGTCACTGTCGCCACCGCAAAGCAATACAAATATCAAAGAAAGAAAAAATTAAAGAAGAAAAGTTGTGAATATTGAATGCGTAGTTTTCCCATTGTGGCATCCCCCGTTCGGCGGGCGAGCCACCGCTGCACTGGGCGAAGCATCCCAACGATTCGCCGATAGAGCACGCATTTTAAAGAGAATTTCATTTCAAACCGTTCAGATTAAATGGAATTCAATTTTCATTGCGACCTCCCGATTAGGTGTCATTTGCGCTCACCTTCTCGATAATACGATAATTTATTGTGAAGCGTTTGCCTGCAAATTAGTTTAATTTTCCCATTCACGTTGAATGCACGCAAAAAAGGCCCGTATTACTTTATCGGTAAAATTTATTTTCACATTTATCGGACGGTTTATTATTTCCGTAATATTTAATCGTTTTGTTATGCGTCTATACGTAACGGTAATGCATTATAACGACAATTCCTTGTGGTAAAAAAAGCTTAAATTTTTATAACAGCTGCTTTTTGCCTTACATTGTTATTATTTTTTATACCAGCAGCAGCATCACACGTTTGTGAAGCATACAACTAACTTTTTTTTATTATAAGTCACAAAATGAATCTGTATTACATTTCTTGTTGAGATCATGATCAGTTTGGCAATAAAAATAATAATGAATGAATGAATGATATTTACTTATTTCATTGCACATATTTAGTTTTACTTTTAAGTAATTACATTTATACAAAACGATGAAAATTACTTGATTGTTATATGTATTTTTTTGACAAGTACATGTAGTAGCTCGACACGACTACACACAAAGATTTACACAGCGCAGGTAAATTAAAAAAATAAATTGAAATCTAAACAAATATTAAACTACTACCTTTCCACAGAGCAGATACAGACAGAGATTAATACAAAGATATCCCGCATAGCCGGTAAGATTTACCCTCAGATCGCGGTGCAAGCTGCAAGAGAAATGCATCCAAAACAACGTCGAGTGAGCTGTCACGAGCACACGCAAACGAATGTGAGCGCGGCCCAAACCGAGCGCGGCCAATCATTACCGTGCCATTTATTCAGCAAATTGCCTCCATCGATACCCGCACGCGGTTCCGACGCAGCTAGGGCTACCAAGCGCCTAAATTAAATACCCTTATATACGTTGCGAATGTGTATTACAATTAATTGAGACTTCTAAGAGAGGATGGGTTGATGAATCCGTTCGCAAAAGGATTGTACGTGAGGAAGCCGTCCAATTTTTAATCCGGTTAAAGTGGGATTTATTTAGCCAGATGATTACCCTAGACTCGACTTACAATTATCATTGTATATTTACATAGCCGCAGAGTTCTGGTTCGCGACGGTGACTAAATCAACCGCATCGTGTTGTTCAGAAAAAAAAAATTCTGGTGATATGATCTGATCTAGAGATAACTTTTAGTATCATCTTTAATAGCAAAAAAAGTTGCAGGTAGAATATAATTTCAAAATATAAAAATATAAAAAAACGAAGCTATCTTAGTTTATTTGTCCGTATAAATATGAATGAGAAACGCAAAAGCAAGTTTGACCTCTTACTTGTCCTTTTTCCAGGTCATTAAGCCGAAGTCACTTGAGAGGCTAGACGGATACTAAGAATCACGAGGCAGATAAAGGAATCAAGCAATGAGCGCTTTGTTTAATAAAAGCACAAATAATTTCCCAGTAGTGATTCGATCCATTCCAAGAGGCGGATCATCGACCGACGATCGGATCGAGCGATTGCGATATCACTCAATAAATCTATCAAAACGTACAATTCGAGCTATTAGCCGGTGAATTGACCCCGGGCAAGACTGCTAAATTCCCGTGTCATGCCGATCGGCCGATCAATGCTACACAAATATAAAGCCCTTTCGATGTAGACGGAAATGTTTTAATTGCAAACAATGTAACCGGCTGAATTTGGTTGTGAACGGAAATTGTTCGTTTGTGAGGATCGTGAGAGTTCAAATGTTTTGTGTTAGTTCTAATAGCCCGTTGCTATTCAAATGACATGATAAAATGGAAACATGTTGAAAACAAATTTCCACAACGTCTAGTCGCTGAAATCTTACAATGGCGCTCTGTGAACGGAAGAAATTTTGAAAAGAACTCATTTTATACTAAGACAAACACTGTAATTACTTAACGACATTATTTAACATTAGTTTTTATTAACCGCCTTAAATTTAACGAGTTGCACGAGTTATCAGCTTCCACAAACTTAACAAACTTAATTATTCAAGGCTTAAAATAAAACAGTACATTTGTGCAATAAACAAGCGATAGCTCTAAACTCAATAACAGGGCCGGTTTTCCCACTGAACAAAATATTAAATAACATGGTCATGCAACACATCTAATTCCAACATATTATTCACTAGTTTAGGTGTAATGTGCAATCACACAATGCGCAATAATGCAACTTTGTAACGTATCATCTTACACGTGCCGATTTGTAACGAACGAATTATTTAAAAACGGTATGACACAATAATTATTACAAAATGCGACGTATGTTACTATGAGGAAAATAAACGCGGTATTTCAAAGTATTAACTGCTCGGATGTGTCGCTTGGAATGTAATATAAAATACGTAAAAATAATAATAATACGAGGTTTATTACGTTTGTGACAGTTACGTTTTTCGTGAAATAATTTGATACGGAGAACTAAAGATTTTCTCTCATTTCGTGCTCAATTTTAGTTTCATTACAGTCGCTAGTTTTAACTCGACGTTCTCACACTACTAACGTTACATTTCCTTTCCGATCTGATAGCGGAGATAATGATTAATGCGATACATTAAGTATACGATTTACAAATTAATTTATTTATAGTTTTCAAACAAATTAATGCATAGCATAAACATCAAATAAATTTTACCTCCACAGCGAGTAAGATAAAAACATCATTGCGTCATGAATAAATCAACTACACAGATAACGGCCTGCGACAATCTCGAAAATAACTAAGGAAAAAGAGCACATTAGGACAAACGCACACGACGACAAGGCCAATAATAGCGAATGCGAAACGTCGGCCGCGGCTCGCCTATCCACCCCCCGCTTGATTTGATAGCGGCGTCTGAATGTCAACGCACCGGCCGGTCACCTTGGGCCGCGGGCCGCAACGCAATCGCCGAAATTTAGACGATGCGATAACATCTTATCGCCCCGGTTACGAGTTACGACGCTAATTCGCCCGCGTAAGTACGTAAACATGGAGACGGCAGGTTAAAACGTCGATTGATGAGTTTTTGACGCGCGCAGTAGCCTGTGGGAAACTTTTATGTTTTAAGAATTCAGCTCACGTCTATATGAGAAATAATCAATTTCACGCATAAGTAAAAGCCAAATATAACACTCTCCATTGCCAAAAATAAATAGTGAATAGTAAAATCTTAGATTAATTAACACCAGTTTCAAGGTAAGGGTACTTAGGTATAAGACGTCTGGCTTAAACTTAATCCTATTTCCCTTAACGCGTCCATCAAAGGCAGGCGAGATACTGTTCTAATTGAAATTAACCATATATTTCAGAAGTAGGGGATTAATTTGATAATAAAATTAGAGTCTTTAAATTTAGACAGTCTGCAATTACAGAAAGTGAAAGCAAAAACGAGTTCGAACAACGGATTATACTGATTTCAAGGTCTTAGGGCCTCATTATCATTTCCAAAGCTTACGTGTAAATTGATCAGTATCTGCCGCACGGCGTTTTTAGTAATTACCAGATAAAACAAGTGTGTTTACATAACTGTTGTATTAGTCATGAGGCGTCACACGATGATCTCGTCGCAATTGACGTATAACTTTTAACGATCACACGAAACATGTTATCATCAATAATTAAGACTGGAATTTCACGTGATTATACATGTAATGGCCTATATTTACATGTAGAGTTATTATGATGTTAGAAAACATTTTTGAATTCAAAAATATTCCATGAACCATTTCTGATATAAGATACTGTATCGTTCTTATTATTAATAGAACAATACAAAACCTATAAGGACTAGCTATACTTCTGTAAATAATTATCATGTAGACAGCTGTGGAAGCGAAATGGTACGTTACGTAAAACTAGACAACACAAGTGCGAATCTCACATGGCAACAGTCTCGAACGTGTCGCAAATAATGATCCCAATAACACGTAGCGCTCTTGCATTACTCACCAGTCAAGGCTGGGAGCGACATCTAATCCTGGCCCCATCTCGCAATCGGCGTGCATCGCAGGTGCCAAAGGGGCTGCTCCAATTTCCCTCAGATCGATGTCAAGGAGCAGAAATAGAAGTCGTCAACGCTCGAAATAATGGCAACTATCCATGCGCTAAGATGCTATAAAACTTTAAAGTCTTGTATTCAATTAAATTAACGCATAAATATAACGACTAGCATCCTTTATCGAACCGCTTGCACACAGCGACCATACAAATATCGCGCGCCTAATGCGAACTAAAACGAAACTATCGGCTCAACGCTCCGGGCGCAACATTGTTGAATTTGAAAACATTTTCCAAGTTGGTGGTATTGAAGACCGAAAAAGTGCAAAGGGGCTAAAGTTGGTAACGCGTATACTGTTAGCAAACTACACTAACGATTGTGAGTTGCGAGCTGTTCGGATATGGAGTGCATTGGCGAAACTTTCCGAGACTAGCTTCCCGTCGCGGCTGCGGTCGCGCAAGGTTTCTCCGACTTGTAATATGACACTGTTTAAATACATACAAACAACCATTGTGCTAAACTACGGTCTAAGATCTTTATTATATACGCTATTCTATTACAAGATCTAACCAAATTAAAAGTATACAATACCTATCTATAACTATTCATAGTTTGCCGGATCTTTAATAAAAATGTTCATAATTTTAAAAGGCATCAAGTAACTATTGCGTCGTTAGTTCAACAAACAAGCCGACACAATATAGCAAAGCAAAGAGATTTCTCGAAGGAAGCTAGAGGGTTTTCTTCCACATTATTACCATCTAATGAAATTCTATTCGTAGCTTTGAAGACAATATGTTTGACCCGAGTTCCGTTTGCAAGGTCGTTTGCGCTAAGAATAGACTCGGTAACAACTTAGATCGTGATAGAAATCTGTAATATTTGTATTGTATAACTGTAGTGTAATTAAATTCAATTGAACTTCTACAATGCGTTTAAGAATGAGATGCAAAAATTTGTTAAAATTAGTATTGAACCTGATGATACACCAATATATAAATCCCGTATCCGTTCCATTCAACAGCGTCACGACGCTTTTAGTCCAATTCATTTTCTCCAGTTTAAATCAGCGAACGCGGTCAGCGAACGAAAGTCGAAAATATTGTCGAGGAAGAGATGTGTCAACGTTTTATTTTCGTCCGCCATTAACATAGCTCCGTTTTGTTTAGGACACGCCGATTCCGGCACAATTAATAAGACGTGTCAACGACTTTTGGAAACTTTGTAACAAATTACACTCGCGTAAACAACATTGTGCGATTCGTATATTGTGATCAGTGGAGGGTTATTGTCACATCGTGTGGTGTTTCTATGGCAATTGATATGATTGACGAATAATGCATCAAACACACGTTCTACAGGTTATTCGACATAATATTTCGGTAGTAAGGGAACTTATTCTGATAGCATACAATTATGCTTCGTAGAAAGAACACAATATATAGAACCCGCTATAGATTTTAATGTTTATGTTCATATATTACGTTCTGGTAAGGTAGCCATTAGTTTTACTTTTAATTACGGTCACCGATACAAGGATTAAAATGAAAAATACATACATATTAATAGACATATAAATCTATACTTATTCGCGGGCAAGTAGAGCATCGCGGCGCCGGTTGCGCGCGCGCCGTGCGCCTTACCGCTATCGTTTTGTAATTCAAATCGCCTCTACGGTAATAACAAATGATATATATATATAGTGCACCGGCCGATATTAAATATAAATTTTATATATTATGAAACTGTTAATTTGACCGTTAATATAATTCATATCATTTTTATACATTCAGATATTAATGGAAAATAAAGGTCTCGATGTTAAAATTGATAAAATATCAAAAATTTAAATAGGTAGGTATGTAATGCACCAAAAAATTATAATGAAATAAATGAATAAACTACCCATCCAAACTCTCGATTAAAACTGCAATTTCGCCTACACGATAGCATACAATATGACGGCGATAAAAAAAACATTTTACAAAAAAGCTCTATTTACAGTGCTTTCTATTTACAGTTCGCTATTTACATTACAACGTATTAGATTCGAACCGGCGATTAGGCAGCACGACTAAGCGTGTGCCGCGGCTGCGTCGATAGCGGAGTCCATCAAATAGATGGGGAAGCGAGATATCGCGCGGGCGGGGACGTATTCGCATTACGGTATTGACCAAACCGTCAATTTCATACGAGCCACCACGCCACGCCACGTGACGCCACATTGCATTTTTACTGATTGATACACCCATTCGAATGCGTCACCACGGTTACACGCTGTTAGTGACAAAGTATCGTAGCTTGGTAACTTGGATCTCGTAAAAATATTTTAACGATGAACTTACTATACAGTATCTAATTTTTGAATAAGTGTTTAAAAACATAGAAAAATTCTGAACATACGTACATGAGTTGATCTATTGCAGATACCTTCGATAAATAGTAATATTTGAATTAATCAAAGAGAGTAAAGTAACTTGAAAGCACGACGCACTCGTAATATCATATACAAATACGCTGCGATCTCAAACAAATTCCGTATATGAACCAACCTAGTATATTGATAAGACCTATCTCTGCGACTATTTACATAGCTCTATAAACTTTGAAACTAAGTAAAATATTTATCGAACTATACTACTAGTCACTTTAACACAACACAGTTTAACGTCACGCTGCCTGAATAAAGGGAAAATATAAAACGGATATAATTCACCTACACACAGTTTACGAACGTAATCAACATTGTCCAAACTTTACGCATTAACAAAACAAACTGAACACATAAAACCCTTTCACTAACACTGATTTTGTCACGGTTTATTACGTACGATAAATAAGCGGCGTGTGATGCGTACAGACAGTAACGGGTCCGTATTTATTAGTATACATTTGCCGATGTATCGCGATATTGGGCCATCAATCTTCGGCTAAAGATAATGTTCGATGTAATAGTTCCTCGACCGGATGGTTTGAAATATCCGAACGGACGGAGCCACGTGCCCGCGCCAAAATAAACCGTTCCAATGTCCAACTAAATCCGTAACACACATTTAAACGGGACTAGTTTAAAGTGGTTTAACGGAAGGTTATTTGCGATTTGATTAATTATTGACGATTAAATAATGCCTTCGGGTGTTAAATAGTTGTTACAAACATCTTTCTTTTTGAAGTTTCATTAGGATTATAAATTCGAAAGGTTTGTCTACCTCGCAACTATGGGATAAATGATAATAATTATCGTAATTCTTTGCCATAAAAATTAATCAAATCCTACACACACCAACTGTCTTGCTCATTTACTGTTCTATATGTATTAGCATCTGCACTATACCAGAAATTCTTCTGACCATATATACAAATCTTGATGCTTTGACATAAGTGCTGATTTACACACAGGGTCAGTAACTGACTACAAATTCGAGGCAAATTAGTGCTGACCCGAAAAAAAACCCTGTGTAAACAGATTTGAAGTCAGCACAGAGGCTTGAAGTCTATGTAAACAGTTAAAGTCAGTCGCGGCGCCGAAATTCGGCGCCGCGACTGACTTTAACTGTTTACTGACTTGTCTACTGACCCTGTGTAAATCAGCACTAAAACATAGTTGTTGTCTAATCCGAACTACTTATACGATACTGTCATAACACTAATACATAATTCCTTACTCATCCTTGAACTACGCGCTACCACGTTCGCTCACCTGGAACAAAACAAACAAAAAATTAGCGAGTTACATTACATTATAATGTTCGTTCACACAACAAACGGTGCCGAGGTTCGAGCTGTGTGATCAATAAGAGATCGCGGGGCACAAGTTGCAATTCATCGGGGTCGACAACACCGCGCCGTGTTTTGACGCACTCCATAATGACGTCAAACTGACATGGCCGATTCTATTGCGATATCTTTTATTATTAGAAACTAGCGGTCCGCCCCGGCTTCGCCCGTGGTACATGTTTACGTTTTCTCTACATAAGAACCATCCTCGTACTTCAAGGAATATAATAAAAAAAGAATTATCGAAATCGGTTCAGCCGTTCTCGAGTTATGCGCTTACCAACACATTTTGCGATTCATTTTTATATATATTA
Organism: Colias croceus; assembly: GCF_905220415.1. Taxonomy (NCBI): domain Eukaryota; kingdom Metazoa; phylum Arthropoda; class Insecta; order Lepidoptera; family Pieridae; genus Colias; species Colias croceus. Next base: position 7,971,676 of record NC_059550.1, on the reverse strand, counting down.
TATAAGATTATTTTTTGACCAAAAATACTGCTATTTTTTCCCAGCGATATTTTTGTTTATTTACCTACTCTTTTGTTGTCTGGTGACTTGATTGACGCTGTAGTAACCGATATAATGTTTTACACGATGAATGAAACAATTTCAGATGATTTCATTTTTATGTGCTTTTAAAAAAACTGACCAACTTATATATAAGACTTTACTGCGCTTTAAATAAACAGAAGATACATATTATGTTGAAAAAAATGAATTACTACATAAGAATGATTACGATACAGACGATGTTTATATTGTATTACTTATTGATAAAGAAACAAGTAAATACTCACATTTGAGTGTATTAAAAAATGTAAACAAAATTAATAAACCTCTTCAAGCGCTAACGACGTTGTCTCGGAATGTCTGTTACAAAATGAATTTTTGGCGATTATCCAAAAAACTTTTAATAGTTGTTATTTTAAAGTAATTTGGCTTATTTTAACCTAATGGAGATTTGAACACAACGGATTAATTGATTGGATAACAATGTTCATTTTTAAATGTTTTGTTTCAGTTAACATGTCTTTTACAGGTTTTAATCAAGGCTTCGAGTTACAGCGTCAATATTACTGCTACCATGTAAGAGTAAAATTAAAAGAATACCATCTCACATAACAACAGTGTGTACACAAACTTATAGAGGTTCAAAGCACGGTAGGCGTCACCATTCAGTCATCGTCAGGAGCATGCAAACGTCGGTGAGCATTGTGTGTGGCATGATTCATACTGGACCATGCATCACACACTGAAGAATATGAACAATTATAAAATGTACCAAATGCTAGTAGTAGATAGGTAGGCTTCATTCGCACACAGCCTCAAGCATATCCTATCGTGGTTCCTCCCAATAAGCAGGAAACCAATTCGCCGAGTGGATTATCCTTAGCGTAATGAAAATTAATAGATCTCAAGGGTTTCCATATTGATAATGTACGCTGATTAATTCACTTAGTCTATTCACTCTCGAGTCACTGTATCACTATTATATTTTATGGCCACTATATGGGTTTCCCATTTATTATGGCCATATACATCTACGTTTTATTTACGATAGTGCATTTACCTTATTAAGAGACGTTTTATTATTGCCAAGTTAACAAAAATGCAATTAACACTTGTAAAATCATATAAAAGTATCTAAATGGACATATTGTAATATGTAATGTTGAAAAAAAAATACATTACTAATAATAATTCGACCCTAATGGCGTAACATTTGTCTAACGTATCAATAATTCAAGAGCGACACCATAAACTCCAATTAGGCCAGAAGCAGAGCAATTTCGTCGAGTTAAGGTAGATTTCGATTAAGATAAATAAACACGACACGACACGAGGAACATGGCAACGAAAAAAAAGGCACGATAAAATTAGCGGTAACACATGCAAAACAACCGCGCAAGTCACAACACGGGCCCCTGCGAAAACATTGCAACTGATAACGGGAGCGATACGCCAGTTTGGAAATTAATATCATTAAAATTTATTCCCTCATATTGGAGTACACAGGGTCGCGGGCCGGAGGGCAGTTGCACCCTCGCCGCTTCCGGCCTCTACATAAACACATTTTAAATTAACTTCGACATATGAGATTACGGTACAAAAAAGCACCAATATCGATATAATGAGGGCCTTCGCAAATCGCGAATGCATTTCGCCGTGTAATTTAGCATTAATCGATATTGATCTTGACGGCTGTTTTGATGTTGTTTTCGTTTAAATGAGCCTTGAAGCTAATAATAACATGCATAATATAATGCCGATTTTTGTTACTTAAGTTTTGTATTTTTTTAATATATAAATAATGGCAGGTACGTGCATTGATTTTATCAATAAAATTGTGTTCTAGAAGTTCATACATAATATAGTCAATACTTCCTGAAATCCAAGTGACTTAACGCGAGGTATTTCAACGCGATGGCAAGAGTTTAGGAAGTGAAGTGTGGGGGGCCGTTCGCGTGACTCGCGCTCCTCGCGCTGCTCGCGTCGTTTGTTTTTCGTCGTTAGCGCTATGCCACAGTGTAAAATATATCAAAAGTAAATTGTGATCAATTTTTATTATGTAAGCAATGTAAAAGTGTTTGTGTCAGATTGTAAATATAAAAGTAAATAAAGTAAGCATTTACAACTTTATAAACTGAGATAAGTAGGTACTAGGAATTTATTAATTAGCACAACATAATTATGGAAGTACTTGGTGTAACTAATAAATATTACTTGCTGCTACCAGTAGAAGCTTAGAGTATTATATTAGAATAGTATAGAGCGCGTGTATTGCACAAATTGCTTAGTGCGCATCGAAGGCAGATGAGCTATAGATACTATATAGATGTGTGTGTGACAAATAGGGATGGGTAGGTATCAATTGCGTGTTGAGCTATCGATAAGTTATGTAAATAAATATGTAACATAAGAAAATATATTGTTCAATATGTTATTAAAGGAGAAATGTATGAAGAAAGTCTAAATATATGTAATTTTAAATAATAATGTAAAGTCTTCTATTAATTATAAGTAGTTTAAAAAAATGTATAATTGAAATATCTGAAAAAACGTGTGGACTTCTTAAATATTAAAATTAAGAAAATAAAAGATCGGGTTTAGTACTATTTTTTAATAATAAATCAAATAATAATAGTATTTAATGTTAAATAAAAATAAGAATTAATTAATAATTTAAAATGAAATAATAAACAATATAAATAATTAAATATATATCAATTCTATACCTACCAAAACCTTCAAAAATCAATTTAGTAACATTACATACTTTACATTTACACTATAATACATTCGCATTCATAATATTAGAAAGTGTATGATACAAAACACAACACAAAATTATTTTTAATATATTTTTAAAAGAGTTTTAATATTAAAGTCAAATATTAATATGTTAAAATATAGTTTTTCTTGTAAACTATCGAGTACAGCGTTGGTCAAGTCACATCACTACGATCACGTGGCGGCAGTAAGGTGTGCGAAGGGTGCGCGAGCGAGCCTGCGCGTGTCCGCCTCCCACTTCCCCTTGTATTTATTATCTATTATCTATTTATTTAATCAGGCATAGTATGGTGCTGAAACGAGACATACTTTTCAATGAACTATAATAACAATGATTATGAACTAACTATTATCATCTATTATACAGTAAAAGTTCCTTATTCGCGCTTCCTTTATTCGCGTTTTCACTATTCGGGAATTAAAAAAATGCAACAATTTCTATATTCGCGACTAAAAATTTTTTTATTCGCGGATTTAATAAGTACATACATAATAATAAAATTATTCCAATATAATTATATATCTAACCCAATATCCTTGTCAAATGGACTAATAAGAAAGTAAAATAGATCTTATTACAAGTTTGCCTAAAGTACATAATATTATGTTGTTAAATGATATCGCCGAGGCCTTTGACCCAAGCCGCCTTTGTCGCAAGCCGCCTTTGCCGCGATTGATGTTTTTGAGAATGTAAATAAACAGAATGGAAGCAACCTTATAACTCAATAAATAAAGTATATTTTTAAATGTAGTTCCGTTTATAGTAAAAGCCGCTTTGCGTGTTTTATTGTTTCGTCTTTCACATTCGTTACAAAATTGTGATCGAGTAACGTCTACTGCACTCTTCCTAGTTTATAATGTCAACTAAAAAAAATGAGACACGAAAAAAATCTCAATCGTCACCTAGGAACGTATACCTAACGTAGAACCTATAATCCCATATAATAATTACCATTCCGTATTCACGGTTTCTGTATTCGAGGCATATATTTTATGGAACATATACCCCGCCAATAAGGAACTTTTACTGTAGTGATTAATAATTATTATTAGTCAATAATCATTATTATTTGACTATTATCAATTATTTTTTAACTAATAATCATTATTGTTTTTTTCCTTAAAATAAACAACTGTAATTAATAATTATACCCCAAAATTATGCAAATAATACACCAATTACGTAACAATAATCCATACTAATATTATAAATGCGAACGTAACTCTGTCTGTCTGTCTGTTACTCAATCACGCCTAAACTACTGAACCAATTTGCATGAAATTTGGTATTGAGATATTTTGATACCCGAGAAAGGGCATAAGCTACCTTTTATTGCGAAATATGTACCACGGGCGAAGCCGGGGCGGACCACTAGTATTATATATATAAAACAAATTATTATAAACTAAACTCTTATTTCACAGTAACGCAGCTTTTATCGTTTTGAAATAAAAGCATACGAGGTGAAACTTTATGACCAACTGATATTTTTATTCTGTGTCATCAAGTAACTACGTTTTTATCATATTACTCAATTTACATTCCGTTTCTTATAGTTCTCTTTTCCTGTTCTTTTTTTTTTGATACTGACACTGCTTTCTTCCGAATTTTGTTTGTTTTGTTACCCATTTTCAATAATTTATCGTTACTCAAAACGTAAAATCGAGCGGAGATAATTTGACACAGGTCCTACGTTAGCAAGCGCCTGATCAGGACTGGCGGGGTAGCGGGCAGCGCGGTTTGTAAAGAAAACGCTGGGCAACGTTAAGTTCTGAGATATAATATGTATTTAATAATTACAGGGCTTCAGTAGAAACCCAAAATTTAGCACGTTTTCTGCAGTACATCAAAATACATATCCTTATATAAAAATTATTTCCAAAATCAGAAATTTCATTAATAAATAATTCGTTTTCGATCTTTATTTTAGCCTATTTTTATGATTTTATATGATCGACCAAAATACACGTGGTTGTGTAACAAATTAGCACACTTTTTAGGAAATATCTTGAAGTGTATTGATTATTTTTTCTAGAAGCGTCATATAATTGCAAATACATGAAAAATTTGATCTTGCAAACCAATTTTACTCCGCTTCGCTGAAAGGACTCCCCTTAAGTCCATACATTTGAGCCACTGAGTTTAAAGGTATTTACATCTAGTCAAAATATAAGGAAACGTGTTAGCACAAAATAGAGAAGGATAAATAAAGCGCCGACGGTATTTCTCTGCGAGTGTGAACGTCGATATCTGTCTTGAGGCGGAATTCAAATCCCGCTAAGATCCTGCGACTACCCACTTTTAATCTTATTTCACCATCCTCGAAATAAGAGGCTGTATTATATAAGTGTTAGTGGAGTAGCGAGATTTTTTATGTTTCGTATTAGGAAAATTACTTTGGGAGAAATATATAGTTATGTAACTTAACGTTATAAACAGCTTCTTCAGTCTTAATATTTTACATTAAAACGTAGTTTATTGAAAGCTCGGATTATATAATATCATTAGAGTTTTTAAATAGATCAATCAAGTAATTTGTATTACAATTAGCGTTTAAAAAGTATTTATAAAAATAACCGATTGCGTTTGTGTAAAAGAAATCGCTGTTCAAAAAACATAGATATGGATACAATAATACTATAGGAAAAGTAGGAAGGAATTAGATTTACAATCAAATAAACACAACTCTATTGTGACAGTTAACGAATACACCATAAAAGCGTACTCCATAACCCATTAGACAAGTCCAGGTGCAACTCAAGTCTATAAATAGCTTCCCTTCAGATCATGTTTATCGAGAAACGAGTATCGGGTTAGCGCAAGAGCCATGACATTCACCTATGCAATTCGCGCCACAGAAACAAATCGCAAATTTTACTATCGACAGATTATTATTTTCATTAATCGCCACATGCCATAAATCATATCCTATACTAAATTAGAAAATAATACATTAAAAAAATGTGACACTAAAACATTTATCAATGAAAGGAAACGAATTCGTTCCGCACGTTTTCGTTTCGTAAAGACATTTTTCTACCTACGAAAGCGAAACAAAACAAACGCACACGTTAACATAACACAGCGTTAACGCCTCGTACACCTCGATCATCAGGTGCAGTAGTGTCTATCTATTTATAGCACCCGGCTTCGATCAAGTCGCTCCACTGGATGTACCGTGACTGTGGTCTTTACAAACCATCGGTTAACTATTAGCCAGTCGCCGATAAAAACCGTACGTTGTGTGTGAATCTCGACAGACGTAGTAACGGTACGGCAGCTTATACAGATCGGTATGTGTTGGTTCTAATAAACAATGTCCACAATTCACACAAATACTCAAACAATTACACAAACACTTACTGTAAATATACCAAAATTAAGTTTAAATTAAAGCTAAATCAATTTTTGTTAATATTACACGATATTGAAATAATAATCGTTGTCGACAACATAATTATATTGGTCGTAATGAGGCTTTCTGGAAGCGTGGATATCGTCTATTCAACAAATTTATTAAAACAACAGTGTTGCATTCATTCAAGTCGATTAAGCAACAGAACAGTCCACAAGACTTGTGAAACAATCGCCTATAATACCGATTAATATTTACAACGTCGAGTCACATTTACAAGAAAGTCCAACGAATAATGAGAACTGCGGTTGAAAATTAAATATGGCAAAAGGAGTTGCGACAACGTATTTGATGTCTTATGAAGCGAACGAGCGAATGTAAAGTATGGATTGTTGCGATTATGTCTCAACAACGGTATACAAGGGTACACCGCTAAAAGCGTCTGTCTGCCCGATAGAATGGAAAAAAACAAACGTCTGAAGCGCGAACAATGTATCTGAAGATAAAAAGGAATTCAGTGGTAGCGCGCTCGCATCGACTCGAATCAGATGCAGCTGAAGTCTATTCCCAACGTGCTTGATGCGAGACGGGAGCGTAACGATTGCGACTGGCGACAATTAGCGTTAGCTCTAAATGTCACGCGGCTGCCACGGCGTCGTCGCCCGCATCCAGGACATTTTAAAGATTTTTCCTTCACCTTTAAGATCTAGAGCTTTTCTAACGGCAATTTAAAGCACGCGCTTGAAACGGAGGATATTTTTATCATAATGACGACTCAAGTTGAAAAATAGTAAGACAACATTTTTACTACCTTAATAATTTTTCGTTAAGCTTTAATAAAAATAAACGAGATGGTTTTGTGCTTTAAGACGATTAAAATATGAAGCGTCTCACGTAGCCTATTAAAAATATCTCAACAATAACGTTTCACATAAGGCCTGAAACAAAACACACAACAGCCCAATCAAGTCGACTCCGCTGAAGGCATAATCGCGAACATGATGTCATTACACATTTGCCGAGCGGCAAATCGACGATTCCCAATAAGAGGCGAGACGAGATCGAAATGAATGCAACGATAACGGGTACGTTACTCCTTTATTGGTGACTACTGACTGGCGACTGGTGACTGCATAAGTCAATTGTCGTGTGAGCGCGCGAGTTATTCCTGACCACCGCCGTCCCGTTTTGGAGCGTCATTACCGTCTATGTGTGAATGTGAAACATTAAAAATAGAATCTAGAAAATGGCAATAGGCCATTGCATTTGCTCGATTATTGGTTTTTTTTTTGTTCCTTATTTTATAAAAATTAAATTTTATGAATCGAAAACAAGAACAAAAAGATACACCTTATTGAGCTACAAATTTAACCAAGCCATTATTTTTCTATACTTAACTTATGTTACGCATTGTATATAAATCTTTGTTTTATTAAATCCATGCTGCAAAACGTGCAAAGCAAGAACCTAACAAATAATAGCACAAATCAAAAACAAACACAGACATAATAATCTATTGTATTGACATTACATAACAGCGAAGAGCAAGCGCAAATCCGTAGCACAATTAATTTCCAAAGGAAGACCGACACCTGTTGGTACGATTACGTTCGTTTGTATACGAGTACTTCAATACAGTGCCCACATATTGGTTGATTTAAGCTCGTTAGGCGCACACCGGACAATTGTGATTGAATGGAAATGATCTAACAGTTATATGGGACGGAACAGCCGGATCTATTGTGATGAGTTGGCAACCAGGAAATCTTGAATTATTCTATTGCAATGCGAAGGATTACGGGCCGACTGTGTCTTGTGCGCATGCCGATATTTCTCACGTGTGTAACAGCGATGCGACAATAATTGTCATCCGCTGCACACACGTCATGGGAAAATTGTTTCGAACACACTTTTGTCTTTGGTACTATAGGTATACCAGAATCTGATGGCAAATTGGGAAATCAAAATTTTGAGTGTGCAACCCTAGGGAAAATTGACTGAACGATCTTGATACTGCTTATTTTTATATTGTCCTCAACATTATTAGTCACATGACATAAGTGAACAATACTGTAGTTAATAATGAGATATCCACTGAATACATGTATATTATACATATTACTTTTATCTATGTAATACATATTATTATTTACACATACCTATTATATTTGTATATTCATTACCATTATGCCATGTAAAAATATGGATGTAATGATAATGCAGATCAAAACTAGATTGCTAATATTTTTTTATAAAATAAAATAAAACTATGTTTATTTTCGTAAGTATTAAAGATACACACATTATAAAATTGACTTGGACAGCTTGGACTTGACGAATAGCCGTATTGGAAACTCATTTAATAAGTTTTCATAAAATTATATTGTAATCAACAAACAATATTAAAGTTACCTACTTACTTAAAATATTTTTTATTTTAAGTATCAAAACGGGTAAGTCCAATTTACCAATAAAATATTCAAAATTGAAATTGAAAATTGTGTTGTGTTTGACCCTTCTTCATCGAATGTTTTTCTATAAATATTATAAACAACACCTCTTGCTTGTGATCGCAGCGGCTTTTTCGACATTTTCGAAGATTTTTTAGACAAAATCCTAAAAATTATTCATCAATTGCAAAGAAGACAAATAATTTGGCAACCAATTTGATAGTTGTCAAATAAAATTGCCATATGAAAATCTTTTATTTCGTAAATATAAATATGCCATCAGATTCTGGTAGACCTATATAACAGATAGAAGCAGTGTTCAATATATTGTTTTAACGTTCATTGCGTCAGAAATTTTTCTGCAGATGATGCAGTTCCAATATGCAATATAGTTAGCCCACCTAAACACCTGTGGGTTTAATCAAAAAAGTTCAATACACGCCTATACCCTGAACTAATCATCGATGTTCAAAGAACCAAGTTACAAGGACTGCCTAGGAAGTTTTCAAATCGCCCACGGCGTTGCTTATACAACTTTTATACAACCTTTGACGAAGTATCGCCTCTGTACCGCTTTAGAGTTCAGATAACGTAATTTTATAAGGTCGGGACATGACATGCCGTAGGCGGGAGCGTTCTGGTTCCTCGCTGGAGACATGTTTATCGATACCGTAAGCTATCGCATCAATTTTATGACGTAAAAACAGCCATATTTACATTGACCAAGCAAACAAAAATCCCTTTTGTTTATCAGTGGTAAAGTAAGTGTTATTCTATAAAACTTTCAAACAATAGAAATGATTTTATCTATTTTTAGTATGACGCATAGGAAAGCAAATTGACGCACATGATCGGTTTGATGATAATCACCAAGTTTAAACACAAGCGTTTTTCGATTATATCTTTATAGACTAGAGTCTAGACGGTAACAGTTAGTGATAGGAATACATTAAAACGATTGGTTTCCAAGTTCACAGCAACCTACAGGATTATTAGTGACTCGACACCGGACTAGCATGAAGGTGTCGGCCGCGGGCGACCTTTCGAATGCACAGAAGGAATGCTCAGACGGCATCAGCACTCGCGGTGGCCACATACATTTATTGCTCATTTTATTGGAAAACACGCTTCCGCGTTCCTTACCGTGCCGTTACACATTAACATTAAAGCCGCACTATGGCTCGTGTGTGTACGTTCTGTTGTTTGGAATTTATTGCCGATAATGAAATTCATAAGCAAACATTGACCTGAACTGAATTTTATGATACGCCATGCATTATTATATGCATGCTACGGGCGTTTATAATCGTTACATACAAATAAACAATATATAATTTTATTATTACAGTAGTTCTAATTAGATTATATTGAGAAAGCCTAAATGGAATGGAATTTTTTGTAGGCATAAGAATAGTGCAACAGCGAGAGTTTAAGGCCTCTAAAATTAATCGTATCAACGAATGTTGTTGATCTGATTCGCTACTAAAACTGAATTGTTCATTGAATCCGCTCACAAACCGCATAATACGATATTACAAAAAAAAAATATGAATATTGGAGTGCTGCAAATGGGTCCGATCATTTTTTATCCGCTCATTAAACTAGGTGTTAAATCCGCCGCGTGTTTATCGCGGTCGTATTATAATAAATTTTCTTCTTGGGCCCTCAGTACGTGCGCCCGATGAATAAATGAATAATAGCGTTCGAAAGAGCACGCTCGCGGCATACCAATTTTTCTCGAGATGCTAATAATGTTACTCGCATTTTTCACCAGTCCGCCTCGTGACAGAGATGACTTCGGGGACTGATGAGAAGTATATTGAGAATGGATGGCATTGTTGCGTTTATCGAGTCGCCGAGCGGAAGCTGAACACGGAATAACCTAGAGCAGAAACTTTAAGGCGATCGTGTATTTACTATTTACAAGTTGTCGACAAATCCGAGTTAAACGTGTGTGCCGACACAAAAGTAGTCAAGTATGAAACATACGGGGGCTCTTTATAATCCAATAAGCGACGGTGCGGTCGGCGGGCACCCCTAGATTCCTATTCCATTAGGTGTCGTCGAGGCGCGCAATTTGCAAATGAAAACAACTTATTGAAATTCTTTCCCGGGCCGCGCCGAGAGCGACCGCAAGTGCTTTCTGCGATCGCTCCAGATGGCATACGCCGGGAATTTCCTTGATTACTATCTACTTCTATATACTAATGCGTCTTAATGTACCTTCTCTGCCTACGATTACTTGATAAATTCAAACAGTGACTAAACAAATCCTAAACTCTAATCCTAGACTAAAAACATAATAATTTTCAATCTCGTAAAGTTCACCTCGACACCTTTAAATATAGAATGGTGAACTTTTAATAGGATTGATGAAGTTATAATCGTAAGCTAACCTTATGAAACGCGTTAAAAATATTAACCCCTTAATCCAGGATTAAGTCGTAATTCAAACAGTCCCTTTATTAAACTTGTAAATTCAAGTTAAGCACCTTTAATAACAGGTCGAAAAAAATCTTCGTTTCATAAACAACGATTTAGCAAATTAATGAGACGCGTAAAATTTAAGGCGAGCAACACGACTACCTGGTTCTTTATGGATGCCATAAAATTCGTCAAATCTTATGGCCGAAATATAAACTGGTGAAAGAGTTGAAAATTGGTCGGCGAGGCTAATCATGCACGGTATTTTGCATAAATTACGTACACTGCAGCAATCGAGCCGGATTTCTGAAAAATAAACGGGCGTAAAATAAGCCCCCGTGTTCGAATGCAAATAACACCATTATATGCTAATGCGACGTGCGTAATCCCCTATCGCGTTTTGTACCTACTTGCACAAACCTTCCCAAAATAGCTACCAAATCTTATTTGGTTGTCAGTGCACTGACTCCGAATGTTTCTTAACAAAACGTAAAAGTAATGTTTACCACACAAAGAAGGTTAAGAATACATCATACAAATGAGTTTAATTTGAAAATTATAAAGTCGAGCCAATTTAATAGGCAACATTTGACGTCTATCAATTTTATCTACGAAGAGAGGTAACCTGCTTAAAAACATCGATTAAAGTGAATTAATCGATACGGATTTGAAACATTTGTCAATCGAATTTATTAATTTATGATGATTTTTATTCACAAGTAATCAATGCATTCGATTCTAGATGTCAGATTTCGATTTTTAGAGTAACGTCTCTAGTATTTAAAAAGAAAAAAGGTTTATTGACACAAAATTGTAGCGACGTCAGTTCTTCAATTCAGAAATTGTTTATTATGTTTAGTATGGTTTATCAGTAAAATGAAATCTTAAAATTACTTGTATCGGTCATCATTATTATAAATATGTAATCGTAATTGAAAAAAGTTAAGCAAATGTGCAGTTCTAACAAAACGAAATATCATGTTATTCTATGTCGTCGTTACTAGGTTACGTTGTTGAATTTTGTTGAACTGTCAAATGTTGCCTATTAAAATGGCTCTACTTATAGTACATTATTCTACAATTTGATTTATAAATACCTACCCACACAAAAAGTAAGGGTTTGATTTTGTGCAAGAATGTATCGTAACGTGTCGAAGTGGCAATATTTGCTCGAGTATTTCCCATGTAGGGTGCGTCGCGTCGTTGTGGGGCGCAATTACCGAGAATAAAACCTCTATAAACTGAGAACGATTATACCATTACACTTGCACCTTTCAATATTCGATACCACTCTGAAAACCTCGTAGAATGTCGTGCATACGCGTACAATACTTCGACGCCAGTCGTAAATTAAATATAATAGGCGCACCACAGAAACACTGGTTTATGAGGTCTCCGAATAGCGTTATATGCTAAACGAATCGATTACCGAATATTTATTTCGGCATTGAAGACATTTCACGGAACAAAAATAAGTTATGGATCATAAAACGTTACCGATGTCCTTTAATTTGACATAGTTACCACGCAGCCGAAACATAAGTACGCGCAAGATAAGGTACAAATAGAAACGCAACTTTTACAATGTTTCATAAGCACGTGCACCCGTAAGATTGATGAGTATTATATACTGACAGTTTTATAACCTTACTTTTAGAGCTTAGCTAAAGCAATATTACTTCAATGTTGGAGCCTTAAAACAATCTGTCAACAAAAAGTTTTACATACACTTTATGTGTTTACGTCTACGGCGACGTGAGCGGCGATGATTAAAAGTACTTCTTTACCTACTTCTTCGACTTTTAATGACTTTTAATGTTAAACTTAATTACAACAACATTATCTTTAACTACGTATCAATTAAATATAATCACACAAGCTATAAAACTTTAAGGATAAATGTTCGGTTGATAAAATGTCATTACTTCCAAGGACACAATTTATATCCGAACTAGATTTGATTGAAAAAAATATTGATTCATCAGCCACAAATTTTAAAATCCTATGAGATATCGATGATGATGAAAATGCTCTTTTGAGCTCAAACAAACACAAGATCAAGCAAGCTGGCCCACGAAGTTCAGTTGCATCGACCAATCACACAAGACGCAGAACAAAAAATATCAATTTGCGTCGAGAAGATTCAATTGTCTGCGGCCGAAGAGACGCGTGAAACATAAGAAGCTAATTTCCTCTGGGATAAAGTTCGTGGCGGGAAATCCCTGTCTGCCGCGTGTGCGTCAGGCGCCGCCATTAGCATCGTTCCGTTTTGTTTGCTATCTCTTGATTACATCGCGCACGGTTAATCAAATAGCGTCGCCTTTCCGCAACACTCGTTTTTGTTTAATACCAAATGATAAACAAGCACCCAATATTTTGACTATAGGCACGTGGCTTGAATATGGGATGCAACTTTCTTTTTGTCTAAGAAGAAAGTACAAAAATCCAAACGAATTTTTGGGAATGCCAATTTTAAATAATGTAGTGTGTAATAAAGAATACCGCACAACCATTCATATAACCATGCTGCAAATTAAAAGCAATTCGTACGCATACACCAAATCCCGGGCGCATAACATCGCAAACGGTTGTTCATTGACGATTATTACGTCTTGTTCTCATATAAAAAACTGTCGGACAAGAGATTATGGTACATTCCCTTCCCCTTTTATCGCAGGGCGCGTGCCATCGCGTCTTGGATATCAGAAGGGTTCGTTCGCGTGTGCATAATAAAGGGTCCGGTGCCCGCAGTGGACAAGGACGCTTAGCCCGACCCCTCGGACATGTCAACACTAATTTAGAACTGCGCATAATAAATGCTTTTTAAATTTCGGTACATGCATTGCTGGGTGCCTTTTGGCTTTGTGTGTAGGCCATTCTTAGTAGGTAATCTATTCGTTTCAATAGAAGATGTGAGTAAGACTTAACCAGTCATGAAAAAATTAAATTAAACGCTTTATAGAAACGATAAATACAATTAATTCGTTTTAAGACACCACTAAGAATTTTGTTCATCTTAAGACAAACGTTTTAGATATTTTGTTATTTCTTATGAGTTTCTGTGTATTTTTATTTGGTCAAGATTAATACTGTATACTATTTTACTTCAAATAGGTATTTTGAACATCAATTAATTTCTGTTTTTTGAAGAAAATAATTCATTTATTTCATTCAGTAAATATTTAAAAATATTTACTAAGAAAAGAAGCGTGAAACTAAGTTTTGTAGTGTTTAAGACGGAAAAACACAGTGAAAAGACATAGTTTTTAAAAATTAATGGCAGACACGTCAAGTATGGCCAAACTTTAGGGATAGCATGATTAACCAAACTATTCCGACTCCAGAAGGTTGGTCCTCACGATGAGATGAAGTTTTCATTGTTAGTAAACTTATCCGAAAGGTAACCAAAACACTTGAGACCCAAATATGGCAGTTACGGCTACATATGAGCAACTTGTGGGAAAACATGCACAATATACTTTTTGAATACTGATGAAGGACGAATATGATCAATGAGGGCACTATAAAATAATTAAGCAGCCTCTTAATTTCGTATCCTATATTCTAACTAACGATCTATAAGAGCTAAGTATTCAACACACAAAACCATCCTTACCATACTTATTACAACAAAACGGTCACAATCTCTAAGTCCTAAACAACCAATACTTCTATATCTAGATCTCCAAGTACAGTATCACTATAGTAACAAGAGAAGCATGTAACACCGAGTGTTCGCCAGACGGCCGGCACGCTGCGCCGTTCGCACGTGCTGTGGAAACTTTCGCAGAGATTTGCAGATACTTGACGATACTTTTGATGTAATAATGTATATTGCGTACTATTGATAATTTGAAAATATTTTTGTTATAAATGATTTTTCTCCATCACCAAGTAGTTTTCATGGGTGATATACGAACGATACGTTTTTTGCAGAACATCTTACCGAAAATGTTAAATGTCATATTTAGAAATATTTCCAAGCGACAAAAAAGTAACTAGTCATTTTACCAAATATCATTGTTTTTTGGGCATCATCATGATTCATAATGTTAAACTATACATTTATGAATAAATAAAATAGCAAGCAAACACAATCAATAAGTTTGAGCACATAACAAAGCTAGCGTCCCCATCAGCACACAACCACTTCAAGTTCCCATGGCAAGCCAAAAAGCACACAGGTCCCATACTCCACGGGCTTTGTTGACAATTTTCGTCTCTTCAGAGCACGGTGCCTACTTCCGGCTTAATTTAACGGCACCTGGACACGGTGAAGCCTCAATATGGTACTTGAAACCCGATAGCCAATAGCCCCGTGTACACGACGAGGGAAAGAGATGCAGTGGAATATTAGTAACACATCAACGGTTAGATCGAGACCCTTGCCTATGGTATTGTGTGTCGTACATACGCGCTATATACGTGCCGCTAGTTTTATTTACTTGCGCCGTCTAAAATTACAGGAAACTTCGTATCTCGGCTTCGACTAGCTTATAGTGGTACGCCCCTCCCGTTTCATAGAATAAGCGTATAAGTACTATTTACATCAATTATGATTTTCTAACCGATTTATATTTTAGAAAGAAATTAATTTAATTTCCAATTATTGTTGTCCTGATCTTGGCAAGAGATCATACGTTACAAATTAGAAAGCATTCAAGACTCGCATCAAACCATACAAATCTTAGCCATGCACCATTCACACTCGTACGCAATTACTTAGGCCGCTGTCCAATAACTTGTCTCGCACACTCTTCCCACAACACCTAAACGGACGTGCATTAGATTACATTATTATGAGTCGCCGAGCACTGAACAAGCTTCAAATAGTAAATACTATGAATCAACTATTTATTCGTGCAGACAAATCTTGTGGGACGAAAGGGTTGTAAATGCATTTACGAAATATGATTTATACAATTTGAACTTTTAATTAAACAGAAAAAGTTTGCAGACATTAACATTGCCCTTTGCACCAGGGTTAATTATAACATATTTCAAACGTCATCAAATGTTAGTTATACTACATATCTGCAGGATCATAATTTCGTAATCACCTTTCAAAAATGTGCAAACACAGACAACAACTAATTCCACACACTCATACAACGTAACCGTGAAAGAGAATGAAGAATCAGTCCGCTCCATTCCGAATTCTGGCTCAAGCTCATTCGGCATCCGATCCGGGGCCGTAAATAAAACATGGGCAAGTGGTCCATGCGGCCAAATCAATTGTTGCGGCCGATTTGTGTGCCGTGCGGTGTGAGCATCGCTGCCGATGACAATTGGGATAAACTAACAAGACTATAATTGAGGTTTGGTGCTTAAACAGAGCACGCTCATCTGTGTAATCACTTTGGAAGCGCTGGTCAGTTGGTAGTCCTTTGATTTGTGATCCGCGCGCAACCGTATCGTATGCAAGTTGCTTACGTTGATGGCTATGTATTTGAATTATAATTTTATAGCACTACCTGCATATCATATCAACCTAATTTATTGAAACAGTAATAATATGACAAAGTTTTTACTGTGTGTTAAACATTTACAAGTGTTAATTCGAACAATTCAAAAAGTGTCTGAGAAAACTAATAGGACTACCAATGAATATACATATTTGATACTACCCAGCGAACATGTGTACGAACAATGTGCATTCAGTCAAATTAATATCAAAATCACATCGTATTACAACTTATAAGTTTCATAATCACAGAGCAGTCACGCCACCGCGTGGCGCCGGGCGGGTATTCCCCACAACTAACTAGTCCGCGCCGCGTGCTCGACATTATGCGATTTATACAGTTTCTAAACAATACAACCATAGTTTATTATTCGCGGAATACGGTAGACCAAAGCTGATTGAATAGGTAACGACGACATTCGAAGTTAAGCGCTTTATATGAGCGTGAACAATTCTTCAAATTGGCGTCTCTTAATTTATTTATATTTGTTTATATAATTGTATGCTTATTTTAACATAAGGTTAAATATAATGCACCAATACCAAGCACAGTCACTTTTATAACATGATTTCACACCACACATTCGCCAGGCCCTCAAGTTCAGTAGAAACAGGAATGCGACTTAGCCGTTGCAATTTCAACGGTGGATTAGTTGGTAATTGACGTGTGTTCGAAATAAAATCCAGCGGGTGTAACGAAGGGCGCCGCGGAATGTGTCCCAATTCGTCACGCGTGTCGCCGCACGATTAATGATGATCGAACGCGCCGGCCGGGGTATTAACGCGCCGTACACATCTTTACGTTAATGCACCTACCCGTGTTAAAGATACCACTTTTTTGTTACGGTCATATTGTATGTGAGACAATTTAATGTCACACTCGGATTAATTTATGTCTTTATCGTAATTTGTTCAACTTCTATCGGGGAAGTGAAGTTATTAAGTTATTAAATGCTGTGTACGGTTTACGTATTACATCGAAAGTGGACTGTATTTAGGTCGCTATAAATGCTGCTAATGATGCTATGATATTATGGGACCACTGGGAACACTTTAATGGCTGCTAATAATTATATATGATTTACGCGGATTCGAGCGGATAGAGCACTCGGGCGCTGCTAAGGGTGAACTGCGCTTTCCGGCCGGCTCGGCCGTCGCACGATAATACTGCTGAGGCAGCTTGACCTCATTTACGTTATTGCTCAATTATTGTAATATGTAACTATGGATAATAAGTAATTTAAAATAAAATATTTGTTCGCTGCTCGAACATGCTCCCGAGGCCCACAGAAGATATATATTAATTTTTTATAAGTCTTGGAATGTTTATAATGCTTAGAGATTATATTTCCACCACTGAGTCACTTATTATAGCAGAGCGTTTGTTAGCTATTGGCGATGTCGACCTATCGCTCCTTTTAAAACGCGCGCTTGCCCATCGTTTGAGTCTGTTTTGTTCACATGACGCTACTTCACTGACACACTCTCCCCGCTCGGGTAAGGGAGACGCACGAACACTAGTAACACTTTTTTGATGCACGCACACACTAGAATCGACACACTCTTGGGGTATTGTCCGAGACTGAATAGTTTGTTGCTCTGCTGGGACACTCTGCTGTTGGGCTGCTGGGACGCTCTGCTGTGGAGTCGCTCGACTCCTTCGCCACCACACGAAGAAAAAGATGCTTGCTAATATTGTTAATGCTAGTGTTCCATATGATACGGCATATCGGTGTAGGTCGTGTTGCGAAATACCTAAGGTATCCGTTTCATCGACAGCGTTTTTCATAATTTTTATTTTCTCCCCAAGAGATTTTAATGATGTATTGATTTCTTCGTTGTCAGAGTAGTTTGTGATAGGCAGAGCAGAGTTAATCAGATTGTGGATGGGATTTAATTTGGTTTCTAATATGTCTGGTTTCAGATATAGCTTGTTTTCAAGTTGCTTAAATGAGTATAGAGTGATATCATGTCCCTTTATTATGCATTGTTTACTCAGTGATATAAGTCCGGCCTTGCTGACTTGGCGCGACTGTATGTCATTATCACATAGAATACGTATGTGTGCAGTATCGCATTGAAAATATAAATATGTAGTTAGATCATGTAATTGTATCCAATTACTTTTACAGCTGTTTATATTGTATTCACATTTGTTATTTTTTATTTCGCAAAAACGTTCATTGTTGCTAAAACTTATTATGGGACCATGCAATTGGCAAAAATAAATATCATTTTGGTTTTGACATGCTTGTAGTTCGGCTAGGGTTAATGTTATGTAGGCATCTCTCTTTATGTTTATAGAAATATATTCCGCTATTGGTTTTATGCTTATCATATTGCTGTTAACTTGCTTGGGTATGGGTATCAGTTTGTATAGTTGGAAATTGTCCCGGCTAATCAAAGGTATGAGGATTTCAAATATAAAAAAGTTTTCGGTAATTCTAGCTTTTACTTTTATTAATTTATAGATTTTATATAGGTCTGTATGGATGTTTTCTATTGGTAACGTAACGTCCTTGGATATTTGGCTGGATATAATTTGCAGCTCGTCGCGCAATTGTTTCGGTGACAATAAGTGTACATTTATCTGGCCGTGATAAATTTCAGTGGTAGTGTCCAATAAAGTATCTTGAATTCTACGTAAGTTCTGAATTAAATTGTTGCACGCTATTGCTGATAAGGTTACTTCCTGAATGGTTTCAATTTCAGATTGGATTATATTTGTTTTGTTGTTTAAGATATTTAAATGTCTGTTAAACATTTTGTACTGGGTTTCTATGGTTTTTTCTGTTCGCTTTAAGATGTTAAATTCGGCTTCTAGGACCGATGTTTGGTTCTTCCAAAGTTGAGTTATATGATTTGCGTTATTTTGAATTAGCTCGATTTCCTGTTCATATTTCTCAGCAAAGCTTTGATCAAGTACTCCAAATAATGAATTAGCCACTGAGCCGACCGCATTGAAAAGACCGCGCCGGGTTCTTGACCGCGCGTCGAAATGCTGATTCAGTAACAGCTGGTTGTAGTATTGGAGTTCATTGTAATCGTGACGTATTTGTAACAAGATAGTCTGGCAGTGATTTGATTCATTCATGTTAGTGCAGGTTTTTTCTAAGTAATCCGATAAAAGTTCAGCTGCTTTGTTCCCTTGCCAATATGGAGACATGTCAAAATATGCAATTATCTTCCATTTGTCTCTAGCTAGTTGCATTTCGCCCATCGAGTCAAAGTATATGGATAGATTGCTTTCAAGCTGTTTTAACTTATATTCCGCTGTAGAGTAGGATAAAATGCTCATAAAAAATATTAATGATAGTACGACGCTTACAAGTTTTGAAGGAATATTTTGTCTGATTCGACATTTCTTTCTTTCGCTTTCCAATTCGCTGCTGCTGTTTTGAATGATTGGACTTTCCTTTCTTTCGCTTTTCAATTCGCTGCTGTTGTTTTGAATGGATATATTATTATTTTGCTGATAATTGCTTTTTTCTTCGAGTGGTAATAATGATAACTTTACTACTGGCCGCTTTAAGATCCCATTTTTTGTTTTTAATGTAACGACTCTTACTAACCCGTCGCTTCCTGGATGGGTTTCTACTACTCGGCCCACTGGCCACTTCCCGGCTGGCATAATATCATCGTGAATGGTCACTAAATCCCCTATTTTAAGGTTCCTTTGAGGTTCTAACCATTTGCTTCGAACCGTCAACTAGCTGAGATATTCATTTTTCCACCGTTTCCAAATATCATTGAAAGTTTTATCTACTAAGTACCATCTAGTCCTGGCATCATGTGCTGTTTCTATGAGAGTATTCTCCGCTCGCTGATTTAAGAAATGTGAAGGTGTTAAGAAATCTAAATCTTCTACGTCTTCCGTAATTGAACATAAAGGCCTTGAATTAAGGCATCCTTCTATCTGTGCAAGGATTGTGCTGTATTCTTCAAAGGTTAAAGCTTGCTCTCCCACTACTCTTTTTATATGCTGTTTTAGGCTTCTTATCGATCTTTCCCAAATTCCTCCTGCGCTAGGCCACGATGGACAATTCCAGTGCCATTCTATCTCCATTTCAGTGATTTCTTTGTAAAAACTATCGCTAAAATTGCTTATTAATTCATTATATTCTTGTTGTATAATTTTATTTGCACCGACAAAGTTCGTGCCATTATCTGAATATATATGCTTTGGGGTTCCGCGTCGTGCTGCCATGCGTCGCAGAGCCGCTATGAAAGTTGTGCTGCTGAGGTCGGAAACTATCTCTATATGTACTGCTTTCGTAACCATGCATATGAATAACGCTATGTAACCTTTTGTGGTTTTTACTCCTCGACCTTTATTAATCTTGACGTTGACGAATCCCGTAAAATCAACTCCTGTATGATAAAACGGAGGAGCTGGATTGACACGATAGCTAGGCATATCTCCCATTAGTTGATGTAATTTTGTAGGTTCTCGCTTCTTACATGTGATACAGGTCCGAAGTTGCTTTTTTGTTGCTCGATATCCTTTGATTATCCAGTACTTTTGCCTTAAAATTGAAATAGTAATTTTTGCTCCACCGTGAAAAGAAAGTTCGTGTGCTTCATTTATAAGTAGTTCCGTTAAACGCCCGCTATATGGAATAATTATTGGATGTTTCATATCTTCGCTGATGTTTGAATTTTTTAAACGTCCTCCAACTCTTAAAATACCATTTTCATCTAAAAATGGATTTAAGCTTAATAATGCACTATTAGATCGTAATTTATTGTCCTTTTTTAATTGCTCTAAATCAGCTGAGAATTCAGTCGATTGAACATATTTAATAATTGCTGTTTTAGCTTTTCTCACGTCTTGTAATGTGAGATACGTCGGCCTTTGTTTTAATGACGGTGTAATCGCTCGTAATATCCATGCTAATACTCGTACTATTTTTAATAATGAACTATATTTGTATAATAAATGATCTATTATGCTTGATGTGTATGCTTTTTGAATAATATTAACTTGTTTTCTTATTTCTAAATTTGTCGTATAATTAGTGTGCTGCTGCTTATTTTTAAAATCTGAACTTAATAACCATCCCGGACCTCGCCACCATAATAAGTTTTCTTTTAATTGTAATGCTGTTTGACCTCGACTCGCTGCGTCAGCTGGATTTTCCTTCGTTTTTACATAGCGCCATGATTGAGGTTGCATTGTTTCGTGAATTTTCTTTACCCGATTTGCTACAAAGGGCTTCCAACGGTCGGGGTTTCCGTTGATCCAACCAAGGGCTACCATTGAATCGCTCCAACCATAAATTTCAACTTTTGTGCTGCTGATGCTATTTTTTATTTTATTCATTAACTTTGTTAATAACTCCATGGCACATAATTCTAATCTAGGTAACGATACTTCTTTTTTATTCGGTACTAATCTGGATTTTGCTGCTATTATTATAGTTGAGATTGAGCTATTTTTTACGACTCTGGGCATATACGACGCATGCATAGGCTTTTATTGAGGCATCGCAGAACCCATGTAATTCAATTGTGCTATTCTCCTCACATTTATACCATCTGGGAATTTTAATACATTTTAACGTATTTAGCTCCTTTTTTATTTTTATCCATTCGCTTTTTATATCTTGGGAGACTGGATCACGCCATTCAAGATCTGCTTGTAACCATACTTTTTGAAATAAAATCTTAATTTTTGTTGTAAGTGGCGTCAACCATCCTAATGGGTCAAATAGCTTAGACATTTCCGATAATAATTTTCTTTTCGTTAACTTTGCTGAGTATTCATTTATTACGCTATCATAGTCAAATACAAATACGTCACTAATCGGGTCCCATCGTAGGCCTAAGGTTTTCGGCGTGTTTTCCGTTTTAAACATAAATGTTGATTGCTCGTCTCGTTCTTCGCTGATAATGTTTTCAATAAGGCTCTTATCGTTTGCAATCCATTTTCTCAAAAGGAACCCTGCTCCGCTAAGTACATGATTCACCTCCGCTATTTTTTGCTGACCTTCACTAATTGTGTGTGCTCCCGAGATGTAGTCATCCATATAAAACTCTTCTTTAATGCTTTTTGCTGCTTTTGGGAAATTATTTTGCTCATCTTGTGCTAGCTGATTCAACGTCATAATTGCTAAGAAAGGTGCTGCTTTCATTCCGTAAGTGATAGTTGTTAATTGATATGCTTTTATAGGCTGGTCCGGGCTTGATCTCCACCATATCTGTTGAAGTTTTTGGTCTTCTTCTTTTACTAATATTTGTCGATACATTTTTTCAATATCAGATGTATAGGCGTAACGGTATAGTCTCCAATTGATAATGATACTTTGTAAATCCTTTTGCATATTGGGTCCCTTGTGCATAAGGTCGTTTAAGCTGTAGCCTGTCGTGGTTTTAGCTGATCCGTTAAATACGACTCGTAGTTTAGTGGTGCTGGATGCTGCTCGCTGTACCCCATGATGTGGTAAAAAACATTGTACGCTTGAATTTAATGCTGCTATTTTCATGTGTCCCATTTGTATATATTCGCTCATAAATTGCTTGTATTGCTCCGATAATTCATGCTGCTTATTAAGTTTATTTTCTAAATTCATAAATTGTGCTAATGCTAGTTTTTCAGACGATCCCAATTTTTGTAACGCTTGATCCTCCATAGGTATGCTTACTTCATAACGCCCGTTTTTTAATCGCTTTGTAGTTGCTAAGTAATAATCTAAACATTGCTTATCTTTCGCTGACATATCATTTTGCTCCTGTATATCCTCTATTTTCCAAAAATCTTGAATCTCTTGTATGTGATTCAAAATAACGTTGCAATGGAAGGTATTTATGCTGCCTCCACATAATAACCAACCCAATTGCGTCTGCTGTGCTAGTGGTTGTGAGATTTCGCGGCCTCGAATGATCCCATCTAACATAATGTATGAATAAATATCTGCTCCAAATAAAATATCTACTGCTCGGCTTTTGTTAAATTCTGGATCTGCTAAGTTTAAGTGCGCTATACATTTCGACCAGCCGGGTTTTTCAAACGATCTATTAGGTAGATTTTTTATAAGATTAGTCATGATGAATGTATCGACGTTGAAGGTAAAATTGTTATATATAGATTGGCAATTAATCTTGAGTTTTCCACGACAGTTGTTTTCTTGGCCCCCTACACCAAGGACAATCCCTTTGCTTTGTTGGCGTTTTAAGCCCAGTTGCTGTGCTGCTCGTTCGGTTATGATGCTAATTTGAGACCCTTGGTCGATCAGTGCTCGCATTATGTGCTGTTTGCCATCTTCAGCTGTTACCTTTACCAATGCGGTGGCTAAAAGTACTTCAGAATCATCTTGTTGAGACGTATTCGCTTGATTTTTGGGGCTGTAATACACCTGTCTTTGGGTGTTGCTACTCATCAATTTTTTATTTCTAAAATTCTCGCTAGCTTGCTGCTTAAAACATTCGTGTAATAACGTGTGATGTGGGCCTGCACACACATGACACCGTTTATTGGAAGTACATTGATTCCCATTATGATCAAAAATGCAATTAATGCAGAAACGTAATTGCTTAACCGTTTGAAGTTTATTCATAAAAGGTAATTTAATAAATTGTGGACAGTTAGTGAGCGCGTGTTCGAAATTGCATAAGGGGCATTTTTTCGCTGAGGTGTGCATTGACGTCAGTGACCTCTTTACTTGGCTATTAATATTAATTCTATTTGAATTAATATGTATAGGTTGTCTGTTCGTTGCTAATAATTGGTTTGATGTTCTGTAATATCTTTGTTCTGCTGCTGAATTTTGGTTTCTTCGTGATGATTCAAGCGATGTAAATTTGTTCTCAAGGAAATCCAAAAATTCTTGTAGTATAGGGAGCTCTCGAGTACTTTTTAATGATTCTACGTATTCAGAATAAGTTTCGCTGTCTAATTTTTGTGATAATAAATGTACCAATAGCGGATCCCAAGTAGTTATATCTACGCCTAAGTTCTTTATAGCGTGTAAGCTTTCTAATGTGACGTCATGTAATTTCTTGATTGCTATATATGATTGCTTTTGTATATTAGGTAAATTGAGAAATATGTTAACGTGCGATGTAAAAATTAGCTTCTTGTTATTAAATCGATGATTTAGGATGTTCCAACAAACTAAATAATTGTCGGAGCTGATAGGCAAATGCTGTATAAGGCGCTCGGCTTCCCCGCTTACTTTAGCTTTCAAAAATTGCATTTTTTGCGCGTTCGATATTGATGTATTTTTATGTATAGTTTCATTAAAAAGGTCTTTGAATGATACCCACTGATGATAATTGCCAGAAAATGTCGGTATATCCATCTGCGGAGTTGATTTATCTCTATGACTTGTTGCACACATTTTCGAATTTATAGCTCTCTTTGTATTGATATATATTTTCTCATGCTTAGTAAAATTAATTTCGTACGCTTCATCTTCCTCTCCAAGTTCTCCGACTATCTCCCAATGTAGATTTTCCACCGCTGTCCATCGATTGTGGAAAATACGAAGAGAGTCTTCATATTCCCACTTCTCCTCCAAATTATTCACGTCAATATTGCTTACTGCTCTGATGAATGCTTTAAAATTGACTTCCTGCTTCCGTGATAAGTCATCTAATTTGCTGTTGGTCCCCCGTGATTGAAATGTTGTAGACTTAGGCGTCGCTTGCGCTTCTAAAGCGGATCCTCCCGCTTTCGGCTCTAGATGGGCTTGCTTTTGTAATAAAAAATTATCGTATGCTTCACTGATGGCTTCCTTTGTTCTAATATAAATGTCGTGAATGTTAATAAATTCTTCCCGCATAAAATATTGATGCTGTGTCGATTCATATTTTAAAAGCTTTTCATGATTTTTCTGGCATTCATCCCATAAAGATTCTAATATATCTAAACGCTGTCTGCAATAGTCGATACTCTTACGCTCTGCACTATCTTTTTTAAAATTCGCTAATAACCTCTTTATTTTCTCCTTTATCTCCAGTTGGGCCATATATAAAGCTTCCATTTTAATGTAAAATAATCAAACGGTAGAAATAAAAAAAAATAAAATGGAAAATTCTTACTTGGCTGTCTCGGATACGGTCGACGTGGCTACGTCCCCGGATACCTTAGGTTGCTTGCTGCTGCTGGCTGACGTGGCGGTTGACGCGTGGCGGCACGTGCTGGTGACGTAAGCAGCTGGCTTACGTCTCGCTGGTTGTTGATTCCTTGTTGCTAATTGCTGATGGCTATTTGCTGCTTGCTGATTGCTAGATGCTAATTTTCGGTCGCTGCTTGTCTGTTGCTAATTGATAGTTGCTGATTGCTAGATGCTGATTGCTGAATGCTCGATGCCAATTGCTGGTCGCTTAATGCTGATTGCTAGATGCTTGATGCTAGATGTTAGATGCCAGGTGCTAGATGCTAGATGCTAGGTGCTAGATGCTAATTGCTGGTTGCTAGATGCTAGTTGCTAGATGCCTTTTGCAGTTCACGGATGCTGATTGCTACTTGCTGTACGCTGGTCGCTGAATGATGATTGCTGATTGCTACTTGCTGTGTGCTGGTCGCTGATAGATAATTGCTAATTCTGCTATTCTGTTAATTTCTATCCTGCTCGAATGCTGCTGCTAGATATTCTGGTAGGGGTTTTGCTGCTGGCTGGCTGTACTTTGCTCGGGGCGATATACGTGGCGACACGTGGAGCTGACGCAAGCTCTTTTATAGCTTGAAAATGCTGGATTTTGTCTCGTAAAAATACTAATTTTGGCTGCTGTTGAATTATATGCTGCTTGCTTGTTGCTAGTATGCTAGTTATAAGATCATATGCTGAATAAATATCACGGGGGAAGAAGGGACACGTGGATTTCCGGTTCCACGTCACACTTTACACTCGCGACGCGGCACACTTTTTTTACGGTAATCCGGCTCGAAAATGTACGGTTTACGTATTACATCGAAAGTGGACTGTATTTAGGTCGCTATAAATGCTGCTAATGATGCTATGATATTATGGGACCACTGGGAACACTTTAATGGCTGCTAATAATTATATATGATTTACGCGGATTCGAGCGGATAGAGCACTCGGGCGCTGCTAAGGGTGAACTGCGCTTTCCGGCCGGCTCGGCCGTCGCACGATAATACTGCTGAGGCAGCTTGACCTCATTTACGTTATTGCTCAATTATTGTAATATGTAACTATGGATAATAAGTAATTTAAAATAAAATATTTGTTCGCTGCTCGAACATGCTGTCACATTATTGAAGCGGAAATCCTAAGCTTGGATAGTCTTAACTTAAATTTTCGCCATAAAGTGATATTCCAAAATAATAATACCACTGTTTAACTATAAACAACTTATAAAGAGAACCTCACAATTCCTAGATAACAAACACGAACATATTCAAACGGCAGTTTTCAGTTCATCACTCCCGCTCGCTTCCAGCGCAACATCTACATCAACATTTCGTAAAGCAACAGTCGATCCAATAAACAATAAACATGCGATGCACCGGCGACATTAAACATCGAAGATGTTGGAGCCGCACCCGCCACTGTGTCTGACCTGCCAAGTGGCGAACGATAACTTTAAAACGAATCACGTTCGCAATACACACCCACGATATGAAATCTCGTGCATGTAAATTGTGTAATTGATGATGTGAAGACAGATGAGATTAAACGTCATGATGTTGATTAAACAACATCATGTAAGCAATGACCAATGTGTAGCAATGTTAACAGCAACGGCTGTTTACGAAAATAAAAAAAAAGCTTGTCTTATTTCAAATACGACTTGCAGACATGTACACAGGTTTACAACTTAAACACACTATACAAATTTATGCAATAATTATATTCTACACTAAGTATAAAGTGACTGGATACAACAATTAAGAAACATACACATCTAACACCTTCGCTACAACAGCACAGTGTGTATCGGCGCTAACTTTTGAATATAAACTAAACCAACTCCATCCAGTCATGCGACGTTTGTTTATATAAATACACGTGTGCCAATTTATTTATAACTTCACTGAACGCGAAGTGGCGTTCGTCTGATAGATGGCAGTCACAATAAATAAAGAATACGTTAACATTTCCAAATTGTCAACGGCTGTTGAATTTCGGGAGTTCTTTTAGCGATCATTTGGATGTGATATATTTTAACTTGCCAATTATTTATAGATAGTAGTTTAAGAACAAATTATGCGTATGGTTGCGATTTCAATTCTTAACTATAAATCGATTAAAATGACGTTAAAACATGCGTTGGTTATATGCATATAAACATAGTTTAGAGTTTAAATCCAAACAACAATATCCTTTAAACAAGTTACAAAGCCGAACTATTTAAAAATTACAGATACAACCATTGATATTTCCAATTAATATAGTCCAGAATTGTTTGCGTTACTATTTTTAACACAAACAAAGTTCCGAGAACCTGTTTCGGTTTATATGAGAAGATTCATCACATCCATTCACACGGTCGCTAGACAAACCTGTTCCCATGGAGACAGGTGTCCCGCCTTTGGGAGGTCTCTCTATAGAATTCCGTACATAAATTAATAGTAAAAACCACGAAAAACTATCGCTATGCTCGTTAATGTACTTACATAATGTTGTGGTATATGCTCTTATGCGATAAATTTTGAGTTATAAATGTGTGTTTTCATCGCGTTATAAGTTAAAACACGAGATTTTATCTATGATCTTTATTTTATTATAATTTCATAATAATGTATATGCAAATAATAATTAATAATACATCAAAAAATATACTAAAGAAGACTTAAAAGGTATCTACTACAACAAGGCAAAAATAACATTTGACATTTAATTAAACGAAAATAAATCTACATCAGAAATTCATAAAGAATATAAATCACGTAAATTCAAAGATTAATTGATCATAATTATTCATATTCAAGTACTTAATATCAAAGTACAGTTAAGATATAAATAGAGAAATTTTGTGTTAATTTATTAAAATTAAATCATTACATTATTAGCCACTTTCAAAAACTAAAATTACCCGCTAGATTCATTGAATTTAACCTGAGTGTAACGTATAATGAGCAAAACTTGAATAATTTTATGAAATTTAATTAAGACCTATTCTATATTTAGACATGAATTTCTAATTTTTGTTACGTAATTACAATAAAATTATCAAGATATAAGAGGCTTATTTCGATTAAATAAACCAATTAAATAGCTAAAAATGTTGTTTTGTTATATAATAAAGTATTTCTTCTGCATTTGTATTTTAAGTAGGTATGTATGTGTTCGTAAGATACTGTTTAAGAAGAGTATACAGTTAGTCTTCACCTATGCATAGTCAACCGACTAAAATAGCGACCGTGGTAGTTTCTACTAACCGGCTAGATATATCGGAAACATAATCTATAACGATAAATAAAATTGAAACATGTTTCTGATATAGGAGACATTTAGTATGCATTTCAAAATTTACATATTACACTGTACATATTTAACAATTTTAATCTATATATATATCTGTCTGGATAACAATAAAAGCTAGACAGTTGCATAGCCTATTATTAACAAGCAACTTGATGCGGATAAATTCGGATTATACTACTAAACTACTACATACAACGCTAATTTTACTTCCGTACAATTAAAAGACCCATTACATACACCATCTCAAAAAGCATAACTGTGACTCGTGCCATAAAACGATACATATTTATAGCATTGCCTAGACGCAGTATTGGCCGGTGGCACGTAATTTCCCCTGGGCGGCCGTGCGCCCGCTCAATGTGGTTTATTGTTAAGCGATCAGCGAATTATTACGGCGATCGTAGGAACCTGTGACTGGCAGAGGCCGTTAATGGAGTACTTGTATAATGCCATGATACAACTGAGAATGGAACGTCAATGAACTTTATCTCATGTTATAGAGATACTCTTGATGCTGCCCAACGTTGGGCGAGAAGAGGCAATCACGATAGTGTAGAGGGCCTAAATGTCTATAATCGGCCGTCTTTGTAGATGTTTATTCATAATCTCTGTAAAGGCGGCAAACATCGACGATCATTTGTAGAAAACGGTCCATTAAAATCAAATGGTACTGTGACTAGTAAGGTTAAAATGTAGAACTCGATACAATAATTATAGTTTATGAACTATAATTGTATCGTGTCCTATATTTTTAATCAAAACCTTCAATAAAAACTTTTTATAAGTATAAAATTAATCATTCGCAAAATAAAATAGTAAACCTATTCGATGGCATTATTTTAATTTATAAGAATTCTTTTATAATTAAATTATAAACATCTTTTTAGCCTTCAGGTGAAGCCAGGTGAAAAAAAGATCAAGAATCAATGCATCAAGAATTCCAAGGTCTTTCGCTATAATTTTATATACCTACTTCAATTTCTAATGTTGATAATTAATTCTATTAACTAATTTTTAAATTCGCTTTTTCCTATGACTTAGAATTACTATAGAATTGTGTTATTGATATCCCGAACGGCGTGGGAAATTAAATGTTTAATGTTATAGAACAAATGAATAAGTGTTTAATATAAATTATCGAGAGGCTATGGATTTAAACGATTTACTTTTTATTAAATGGGATTTGTTTAATTCTATTAATTAATATGCATATATGAAGCAGCTTTTCATTTCGTTTAAAGATTAACTATATGTTGTTGACTGTACTGAGATTATTATTATATTATATGGACGAACAACAAAAATTATTTCATGATTTCACTTTTTTTAAATATGTGCTGTAAGTTTCTTCGCCAAGGATAAGACTCAAATATTCTTTGAGCTTTATACCTAAGACGGAGACGAAGTTATCTTCACTATACCTACCTACTTTTATGTAATTTTAAAATAATGTTGGTACCCGTACGTATAAAAACTAAGTTCTTACTTTTTAATCCTGTAGATTTCGACATTGCATATTATATATTTAATTACATAATAAGCATCAATTCCAAAATGTTTAAACAGTGTAGCGTAAAACATCTTTTATATAAGGAATTTCGTTGCTAACGAAGCCGCATTCCCCGAGAAACAAAGCGCAGGTGCCCTAACATCTGCTACTGAAGCACTGTCTATAATACTTTATTGAAACAAACGCTCGTTTTAAACGCTGCCATACTTGTTATCCTAATAAATAAACGCATACGAAAATCGTTCAAAATAAATGCGTTTACATAATCTGCAACTTACGAGGCAACAATGCGGTCCGAACCTTATTTCAAAATTCAGATGTACGAAATGTAACAATATACAGAACGCAATCAGGTGACGAGCGATCTCATTCAAAAAGGCGTTATTGCATAAAAGGAGAAAATAAAAAGCGTCATTCAAGCCTCAAAGCGTACAATATCATTGAGGGGGGACCGCGGGTGATTTAGAATGTGCCTTTTGGTCGGCCGATAGATTGAGTGCAAGACGCCCGGAGCGAGGCCCGCGCCGTCATAATGAAACTCTCTGTAGCTGTGCACTCACAATAAATGTACACTTCATCTCTTATATAACTGTCTGCAGCAGTACACTTGCGACTTGCGCATATTCGCTTCAACTTGTTAAGGGGCGAACATTATATACTTGACATTTCAGTTGATTCTCACGTCCAATTGTTGACAGTTTACAGTTTTCGCGTGCGACGAGGAAACGTTATGAGAGGTCAAGACGACACGTCCGCGCAATTAGAACGTAATCTCGAACGATTAACTTAAACATCAATTACACGGTGCATCGTCGTAATTGGCGATGATATTGTGGTACAATTATTTCCTGTTACTTCTGTTAACTGTGAAATAGTTTAAGCTGATAAAAACTGCAGCTATGCAACGTAATAACGTCGGGCAATCGAGGGTTTGTTATTGAAAGATTCGAATGCATTTGTTGTCGACTCGCGATCTATGTAACAACTTTTCCGAGTGAATTTCGTGTTGTCATCGAGTCGATACAGCAATAGCATTATCGGAATCTAAATAATTACATCAGTATCGCGTCAACAATCGCGTCGCGACGTGCGCTAGTTTCCATTGGTGATAAGATTTTTGGCGCCGGATGTTTCAGCCATGTGTTTGTACGAACGCTACTGAAATATCTGCCAAATTAATTTTTCTGTTTTTAATTATTTTAAGTGAAGCACTAACTTTCTGTTTTAATTCATATTTTGTTTAGTATTCGCTTATAAGAATTATGAACGTTATATACCTAAGAAAATATTTTAGACTCGTCAATAGCAGAGTTAACCCAATATATTAACAGGTTCCATAAATTTAAATCTAAAAATAGTTTCTACAAACAGAGCCAATCTGAATTTATAAGGTCACTTTAATGCCATTTCACGAGAATAAGGTCGCGATCAGTTGCTGTGTCAATAAATAAAATTAACTGAAACCTTCAAGATTAAATAAAGCAATGAAATAAAATTAGAATAAAAAGACTTGCAAAGATATTTAAAATTTCGCAATACACTTTTCTTCATAGGTACCAATATTTCCAATTCTACCTATCCTACCCTCAACAAATGTATCTAATAAGTGCCCTTCTGTCACGTGACATCGCCACTACCGCCGTCAAAATATACATTTTTATTTACGTCAATAATAATATAAATAAACACGTTCGAGTACAAGATACAATGAACGCCGTGAAGCCATATTTTCAAGGCTCACTCGGCAGGATGTTCAAGGGACTGGGGCACACCTGTTGTTAGTTTACTTTTTACGAGTCGTTTTTTTTATAAACGGGAGCGACGCCGGGGATCCGTTTCATCCGGTTTCATTAACCGACTTGTAATGCACGTGATACGAGAACGAGAGCGATGTTGATTTCTGAACGGACCAAATAGTGTAGGAGAAGGTAACTTGAACCCACTTAATCGGTATTAGAATAAAAAAGAAGAAGCATAAAGCAAAATCTGCAACATTCCATTTTGGAGTACAAACGCATGTGTTATGAATTTTTAAGTTGAATTAATAAAAATAATTAATATTTAATATATTCAATGTCATCTTTTATCAGTGTCTTGTTTCAGATATTTCGTAATCACTACTTACTTCATTATCAGAAGACTGTAAGTACAATGTACCTACAAAACCCAAAGCATTATTTTTATTGCACACAGTGAGTGATATAAGAGGGAATAATACAAAATTTATGATTTAAAACAATAAGTTCAAGTGTGCCCATAAACAACACATGTGTATTATTTTTTCTCCCAATGTCTTTACATCCTCCTAACAACATGAAACGGAGCCGTATAGCAAATAGCCGACACGCCACACGGAGAAGATATTCAAGGACTCCTTATGCTCTAGTAGTCTAGTGGTGGAATAACACTTTCTATCATTCAGTGACATATCTACAACTTTGAAAATACAGTTCAAGAAAGCTGTTTCACTACCAATTGTGCGAAGAGGAAAGTTTTTTCTGACGTGCAGTTGTCGCCCAGCAAACGTCAATGTCCTTAGCATAAAAATATTACGATCGAATAATATCGAATATAAATCTAGACACGCGGCAGCGTGTCAAGCCGAGTTCAAGCGAAGAGAACTGGCGAGCAGCAGCCGTGTGTATATTTACACGAACCATTTCGAGCCACTTTTCACCCCCTTATAACTCGAAAACTATTTAAGTTAAATAAACCAAATTTGGTACATATCAAGAGGACCTCAAGATAAACAAGAAACTTAAATTTCATAAATACAGATTAAACAGTTGCGTAGATATTAATATCCAAAAATCGCAATTTTTAAGACTGACTGACTTATAGACATATACAAAACCTAACCCACTTCCAGATGACCTAGAAAGTTCAAATTTTGTAATCAACTAGGTAATAGTGAGTGTACAAAGGAAAAAATCAGAAAATACTGAATTTATCTGTATTTAATTTTTTTTTCAATGACATAAATTTTGTTTGTATGGAAAAATGGAAAAGTTTAAAAAAATAGAAAATATTATATTCACCTTACTAGTCTTAAAAAATAGATCAAAACTAGTCAGTGGCCGAAAAAAATTTTGAAATCCATCAATAAATGACTGAGATATAGATTATTGAAGTTTACATATTTTAGCGCGAAACATCTGTAGATTCGATGCGCCTCTGACATCACACTCACTCGCGCTAGTATCGCTAGGGCGGATTACTTCGATTGCATGATTTCTTTATTCAAAACTGTTATTAAACGTAAAATAAAAGAAAATTGTAATAAAAATATTGCTCATACAGTTAAAAATAATATATAATTTTACATATTCACATTTATTTATTCTTTATTTATGAGAGTTTAGTTTAGTTTTAATTTCAGTGTAATGGAAGAAGGCTTCGTCGAAGGTCGAAATGATTTAATTTGCGTAATATTAATATGAGTGAAACATCTTTAGGCGCGTTTAGAGTAAAATTTCAAGATCGCGTCATAGCAATACCGTAACGTCATGGAGTAAGGCGACGATTCTTCTACAACGATCTTTGCATCTTGGTAATAGTGTGTGTACAAATTCACGCTGGATGTTTAGAAAATCATGTAATCTTTTATACAGAAAACGAGTCTAACTCAGCCCCCGGAATCACAGACACAATAGAAAATCTATTGTGTCGTGGCCCGATCGGGCCGCTCGGGGCTCAATGGGTTTAAAAAAATGCAGATAATGACGGGGCAATGTGCGCTGACATTCATAATATACAAGAAAATATAGAAAATAATACTAAACAAACCATACAGAGAAACCGCAAGAAAAAATAATAAAAATCGTATAAAAAAAGTATTATATTCATAAAGTAAATCAAATTTGCAGAGTAATTTTCTGTACAAAAAGTAATGATATCCCACCAAAAACATAAATGTAAAAACTGGAGCCGAGTTCAATCGTTGACTTAATTTGCCAAAAAAAGAAATGAGATCTAAATGTGTGCCAAGTTCTGCAGACTGCCCAGAAATTTATTTACAAGGATGTATTAAGTTCTTAGGTTGACTGAAAACTCAATTCTTTTATTTTCCCTTAGAGAACAATGTTTATTCCAAAATATAACTTTTTTAATTTGAATAATATAATTATTTTCACAAAGCAAACAACTAATGACCTATTGAACCCCATAATTTGATGAGGCTAGTTTTACATACTGTTTATATTTTGTGAGGTTCTAAAAACTAGCCTCATCAAATTATGGGGTTCAATAGGTCATTAGTTGTTTGCTTTGTGAAAATAATTATATTATTCAAATTAAAAAAGTTATATTTTGGAATAAACATTGTTCTCTAAGGGAAAATAAAACAATTGAGTTTTCAGTCAACCTAAGAACTTAATACATCCTTGTAAATAAATTTCTGGGCAGTCTGCAGAACTTGGCACACATTTAGATCTCATTTCTTTTTTTGGCAAATTAAGTCAACGATTGAACTCGGCTCCAGTTTTTACATTTATGTTTTTGGTGGGATTCGAATTCTGGCTATCCGTGTAAAATAGATTTACCATCTAATACACCACTGGCGGACAAAATTTTCGTGTAGAGCTAACTTTTCCGTTAAAACAGGTTCAACTTCAATATAATGCAAAATTTATATTCAAATTCAAAAACTCTCGTCTCATTTACATGCATGATATATCAACTCTGGTCTATCTAAAAACACAATGCACCGACGTCGGTATTGTACGGAACTTTTGTTTTTATTTTTGAACAAAAACATCGATACTTAAGGCAGTCCATCACTAGTGAAATGCTTGGAAGCAAGGAGTGGCTGCAGCCAATAGCTAATTGTGACTCATATCACGGCTGATAGAGACAG
The DNA here is from genome assembly GCF_905220415.1 of Colias croceus. Classification (NCBI taxonomy): domain Eukaryota; kingdom Metazoa; phylum Arthropoda; class Insecta; order Lepidoptera; family Pieridae; genus Colias; species Colias croceus. The sequence continues at coordinate 7,936,399 of NC_059550.1, read as the reverse complement.
TGCCCGCGATTCAATTGTCGATACCGCATACCATACACGGCTCTATGCAAGAAATGTCACTATCAAAATCCGCTTGGTGATAATAATTTATGTGCGGCGGCGTTAATGACGTCTACACGATTTCTGTTTAATGGCATTCTTTGAAAAGTGATTATCATTAATTCGATGCTCAATTAATTTAAACAACGCATTGATATACAAATCAGAATATACGTAAAGTTTTATAGTATTTTGGTTATAACTAAAAATCAATTGCAACTACATAATATATCATTTATAATAACAAACGCTATACGGTCTTTATTATACAGGCTTCAGACATACTCATAATGTTATTATTTACAATTCAAGTAAGTAAACAAGAATTAAAAGAGTCACCAAGATGTTCGAGCCAAAAATTTTCCATGGCACGGCTTAATTGCTGCACAGACAAGGTTTTTGCCTTTCATTAATTATATTCGTAATATGAGGTTATCACATGACATATAATACGGTAATTACATACACAAACGAAAGTTAACATTTCCACCGCTACTTTGCCAAATGGAAGAAAAAACTAAATGTCAATAGCAATAATGAATAAAATCGAATAATTAAATTCACAATGCAAACTCATGTTTATTTAAACATCACGTGTTTCAATAGAATCAAATGCACAAGCAAGAAATAATATTATATCCATTGAAATATTATCGAGAAGTCGAATGAATACTAGGTAGGTATTTACACAACGTCTAGTCTGACGGGTTTAATCACCTTTGTTGAACACTGACCTTCATATTTTTTTAATTAAGACGGTTGTGAAATAAAGTAATAAAACTTAAAACTTTACACTCCAAGGTTTACCTTCAAAAAATAAAAGTCATTCATTCACAAACAAGCTAACTTAAGATGGCATTGTATTATGTCTGCGAAGTTTGATCGTTTGATGATATTCATATTATCAATATTGCAACGTACCTTAAAGCTGTCGATTTAGGAGACTGAAAAGTATGGAAGGGCTTACCTGAAACAATAAAACAAATAATTAGAAAATATGATACGGAATAGTGTTTGTCAATTTATCATTTTATTTACTACCCACTTTTATCATTAATTAGTATACTACATTAAACAATATCTTTACCAAACCCGTCATTTACCCAACAATCAACACCGAATGTCATGACTTATGAAGAGCGTTTGATTACACAAACAAATATAGGATCAAGCGTGCTTAGCAACATAATGGACAGGGGCCACGTTATTATGAACAATTTCGCTCGTATTAATAAGTGCGTCCGTATGAAAAGCATTAATAATGCACCGAGCCGGGGTAAACCAAAGGTCACGTTTGGGCCAGACGTGTAGCCGCTAAAAGTGAACCGACGAAAGGTCACAACGGCTCTCAGATCAGGCATAAATACCACTATATCCCGTATCCTCTAACGTATGTGAATTTTTTAAATATTTAATTGGATGGAGCGCGAATTTACGCGTCCCGGATAGAAGCCGGCTCGAGAATTCCGTAATCACGTTTATTTTCAACGATAAATGACAATAATTCTTGGTATAGTAGTAAAAAATAAATGGAAAAACGGGAAAAGCAGACAGTTTACGACTATAATCATTACTTATGTAGTTCATACATATTGCATGCTGTGTGCAAATCCAAAGAAGACTACGCCACAAATATGTGTTTAACTTTTAAATAATAAACGATATGTGTCTAGCTAAGCCATGGTATGACATAGCACTAGAACTAACACTAGAATTTGCATGAACTATTTTTAATAAATAAATGTGTATGCGTCCATGACTCAAATACTTAATCCTTCTAACATGTAATCTCATTGTGCTCCGAAGTCCATTTATAATATAAGCTACATAGTTTAAAGCCTTGTAAGACACAGGTTTAGGTTTTAATCTTTCGATGGGAAAAAAGTAAAAAAATATTGAAATAAAAGATGCGGAACGAGGCAAAATCAATGTATGACCAAAAGCAATGTTAGACTCTTGCTTTAGATTTGTAACTTTAGTGCAGTCACCGCCAGCCAGCTACAAGTCAAAAAGAAAGCAACTCAAAGGTCCCAACCAACTATGACAGATAAACATTTTCAGACGGCGACAAAAAGCTGTTTTTTCGACTCATACTTATACTTTATACGTAAATTTATGACGAGCGTGTACATGTAGCGTACACTTTGGAGGACATTTGCATATCTCAGCTATTGACTCGTCTAGACTTTGTTAGAATTAGTGTTCGTTCAACTGAAACCAGTCCGACTTGTTACCTACGTTTTTGTTTTACATTTTTGTGATACGATTTTAAAAATTATTCGAAGTTCAATGCCATTTTGCGATGAAATCAGCGCGTTTTAAATTCGTTCGTGTTACTAAGATTGGTCCTCACAAATGTTGAGATTTTTATTTTGTTATTATTTAGAGGTGATATAAATTATAAATATTTAGTTCCAATTAAATTGTGAACAGATACTTCAATCCGTTTAGGTGCAAATTTTGAAATATTTCATTTATTTTGGCAAGTGTCTGTATCTCTATATTTCTCACTTTTCAGCAATTTTATCGCTAATTTGTAGGTACAAAGGTAAGTACAATTCATGACACATGTTATCAGCGTATCGAATAATTATTTCGAGTAAATGCACACAATGAGGTAAACATTAATAGGAACTGATAAGGTGCATAGATCAACCCTATTCCCAGAAACATAACCGCAATATCGCCCCGATTGGTGCCATACTGTTTTTTCGCATTTTCCCGGTAATATAACATGTTTTATATCCTGGGAAATCCTTGTTGTTTTTGATGAAATCACATTTATCTACAAGTTTAATTGTAAATGAGACAGAAGCATACATAAACTATGAGGCATGCGCTACTTTATTATTTACATTTTCTTCAGAAAAATACGACAACAACTAGCACAAATTATGGAGAATTTCGTCCAAATGATACACTTTGTTTTGTTTATTTAATCAATCTCCATTCGGCGCTCTACCTGAACATGTATTACGAGTAAACTTTTATTTTCCGTTCCCACAATAAAATTGACAATACACATTTTTCATGCCTACATAAAACTTTCCACACAATACCAGCCGGGGTACGCCCCTAATTCCACGTAAAAATTTCACATCCCATCTCGGATAACTTGTACCCACCCTTGAAACACAAAACCTCACTCGGGCGCTATTCCTTCGCCGCGTAAATAATTCAATTCTTCTGTTAAGTATGACATTACCCTAAGTGACTTTCGACGTCACCGTCATCGAGTGCCATGAGGCTATGACGCACGCTCAAAGCAATCGGATGCTAAGCCTACTTTCAAAACTACCCACGCGTATTTAGCGCGGTGACGTTGAGATCGTTCTCGAATCAAAATAACATTTACTGCGATGTGTATACATATAATACGATAATTAAATTTATTCGCATCATAAACCGCGATCAATCGATACGAGACGTTGCGCTGGCATAAAAACTATGCCTTGACCACGATTTGTAAGTTTAATTTCAAATGAAAACAAAAAGTAATAATATTCAACAGACAAAAAATTGTTTGATAATAAAAACTCGAGCCATAGTTATTGAATAAGCAAACCTTATTGGAATCGTTTTCAATATAGATATATAAACATATCTTCACGTCATATGCGTAAGGAAAAGGAGAGCAACGTAAGGAAAAGGAGAGCAATTCAACTATGTTTTCAAGTTCAATCTATAAATAGAAGCACTGGTACAGGCACACGAAGCCCACGCATTCCGCGTACAGCGTGTCGTATTCAGTTTATTTTTAAAATGCCAATCGATGTCTTTAACGTTTGGGAGCTACGTACACTGTAGACTGTAGAGCCTAGCTTGCCGCCTACGTGGTATTTATTCAAAGAAACGAAAATCAAAGAACATAAATTTTTGAGAATTTAACTATAGGATAAACATTAATTGAACGATAGGAAGATAAAAATAAGGATTGCGAAAACTGCTTTATTTTTCGTAAATAATGTTTATTGTTAAAAAAGAGAAATGTATTTCGCAATAAACATCCTAACCGGCTGTGAATCTCCCAGAAAAAGTATTACCAGATGGCGCCTAAGGATAACGAAATTAATAAGAAAATAGTGTCATCTATTATAACAAACGGTGGCAATTACTTATTTGGACATTGAATAAACGGGAATCAGGGAATAATACTCGTGAGCTCATTCAACAAGTAAGCTACCGGCGAAACCCGCAGTGCAAAACGAGTGGGCGAACAAATATAAAGTGATGCGAACAAAGACGGTTTTTGGGGCTCTGCGTTTATCTATTTTTCACATTTCTATTTGTAAATGACGTCCGTTACAAATATTTTCATATTTTAGTCCTAGACTGAAAGAAACGAGACCTTAAGACATTTTTGAAAAAGATTCTGCAGTGCCTTCTTGTCGAGCACTTATCGAGTCGAGAATCATACAAATTCGAGGATCAAATTTAATGAAAAATAAAATTATATGAAAAGGTTGCTAAATACATTTTCCTTATCATTTATCTACATCCCTATACGGATAACCGTGCCAGTCAATATTCAATCACAACATCCATTTTACAGAGATAAAACTGGCGATCATTTGTGAAAGGTACAATTAGAGAAAAAAATGGTTATTGTTATAGCCAAGGGACCGTCCTGAAAATCAACTTTTCGTTTCATGCCTGAATGATTCACGTCCCAACTTTAGGGTCTACGTTACCCGAGGGCGTAAACAACGCGTTCTTCGAGTCGGAGCGAGAGCCTTAACAATTACTTTAATTAAACGTAATGCCGAATGAAACTCAACGGCGCTAGTTTGCTAGTTAAATAATTCCATTCGATTCTGTTTGACCCAACTTTGTGCATAAACATCAAATAACGCGACTGAGATTATGTATTTTACTTTTAGTGTAATGAATGCGTATGCGTATCAATGACCTATTATACTAGTAGACGCGGCATACGCCAACATCATTGCACTAAAAAACAGCGTAATTAATACATACCTACTTACTAACGCATTATCACAAATACAGTTGTTCTCTCTTTCACTCTCACGCACGAGACATAATACATGTCTCATTCATGTACTTCGTAATAACAACTGCCGATTAAAATATAAAAAGAACGTCCAGCCACGACGCTGAATGGTGCGTGACTAAGTGAAACTCGGGCACTTAACCGAGTTTTTTCTTGCCAAAATAGAGAGCGGGTAACGTATCTAGCTCTTTTATATATCATAGATGCGTATATAATCAGCTAAAAGTGTTTTATATGCGGTAACTACGTTAAATATGTCCTTATTGTTATGTTCCTGTATTTAATACCCATTTTGTTCGTATAAATGACCACTAATCGAAGTTTCCAACAAAGCAAATGCACAATCGACAAGTTTATAAGAGACTAATAATAGAGATCCCGTACAATTATTTATATTCCGTCAACCGGCAAATCTCGACGACAAATAGCAAAAACAAAGATATTAAAAGTCTAATACAGAACAAAGGCGGACCATTACCGACCTATGTAATAGCCCGGAATGAGGCATTGCGATTGCATCTTACCATTCAAGACTCCATTAAATATTTCTAAACAAAGTTACCGGTGCGTGGTTAATCGTTGTTGGGGAAAAAATTAAAAGTATTGCCAGTTTAAAGGCAATCCCGACCGCTGGCATCGAGCGCAGGTAAACTGAGATAAAAGATTGCGACTATGAAGCGGGCGGCCTTTGCCGTTTACAATGGAAATTGCAACTCTGAGCGTTCGTGGAAACAGAGAACAATCTAATACAATACGTTCTTTCTTCGACTCTAAGTAACTTTTTATAATATAACATTTTAATGACACTAACTCAAATACAATAAAAATTTATTAATACAGGAGTTTACTTTAATTTTGGTGAATAAGTTATTTTAAACATTACAATATTCCAAAATATAAATCACATATCAACTCTTTAAATTACGATTTACATCCATATAAAATATCTAAAACAAACTATATTTACGCATCAATACTACAGTCATTTCTTATCTATTTAAAGGCATAATTTAGCATCATAATTTAGATAATCGATTACGCACACAACATTAGCAATATACATCCACAACAACCGCATTCAACAACCCCGTTTACAACCAACAACATTATAATCTCTATAGGTAACTCGCGCATTCAATGGCCCCAAAAGCTAGAACATTCTCGCTCGAGGCGCATAGACCACCCCAGACGTCCTATCTACAATGCCTGCGCCATATGTTTCACGCTATGAACACTATCGGCGAGCTTATTTTTACTTCAAATTGATTTAAATTGTATTGCCAACGTTTTAAATTGGAATTTTATAACGGGACTTTTGATAATATAGAAATAAAAAATAGAAAGAATAATTATAACTTATAGGTAATGTTGTGAACTATTAATGGAAGGAAATGAGTTTAAAATTAAATAATGAAATAAATTTATTAATTAAACTTTATACATAGATTAAAATACGCAATTTATAAATAGTATCAATTAACCTAGTTTCTAAAACTATACCTCGTGTAGAAAATTTATCTAATTTACGGTATCCAACTAAACTCATACATCCCACATAAAACGCAATCAAATAATGCCTATAGTTATAATAATAGCGTATGAAAAGCAACAACAAACGACGTCTGACGTATCTCGTAAGATCTATGCGAGCGAAGATACAGCGGCGCTTCTTTGCAAAGTGTGTGCAAATTGCCATAATGAGGAAAAGGCGTTAACTATCTCATTTTGCTGACGGTACATACACGTGCAGTAATTATTATGTTAAAATTTATCAAGTATCATCGCGGATACAATTTACTCGCTTGCAATAATTATAGCCGTGCGAGTGCGAAGTTGCGACACATTTTCTATGGAAAATTGTACAGTGATGTAGTTTTATATAAACTGTAAAATTGCTAAATAAATCTGCTTTTCTTAAAATTTAAAAAGTTTTATTAACTTTGGATACCTAAACAAAATTACTATCTGTCAATATTGCACCCAGTGGTAATTTCAAATTCAATCATTTATTTATTATCATTTACTTCTTCACCGATTCGGAAAGAACCGGCAAGAAACTCCATAAGTGCTCTATTAAAATCATGTCATTTAAAAACATTATTTCAATATGCATTTGCAGTTCAGACTTCGAAGGATAGAACTTGAGATTTCTTACAAAATATGCCTAAAATTTTTTCAACTAACCAGTTGATGGTAAATCCAATTGCCTCTCTTACAAACTAACTATTTCAAAGCATTATTTCCAGTTACTGTACGAATTATCAAACTCAATGATTTCCAATACATCCTTCACACACCCAATAAATACAACAATTAAATATTCCGATCGCTAAACAATTCCGCGCGAAACGCATCCGAAATAATTGGTGTCACATTAACGGCACTCCGCGCTTTGGCAATCTAATTAAATCGAGGAAAACACAAACAATAGTGGCCTGGCGACGTGTCTGCTATCATTTCAGCACATTTTAGTGACTAACTGTTCCGCCGTGCACTGATTAAGGCCCATAATGAAGTTGGAGCAGTTTTAATTGCCCCCGCCTTGTAAGAACGCCTTTGTAACTGACGAGAGCGGTATCAGAACAAATATTATTTTCGATTTTCGTTTGTATTGAAATAATAAGGTCAAACTTTGTAATATTGGAAACTTGCAACTTGGAAGCGTAATTTCACAAGCACAAATACTTAATAGAACTTCTCATTTTGTGTACCAAACATTATAAATTAAAATTGTATGAAATGTAAATTTTAATTACTATAAAATTTTAAATATTTTACTGCAGTAAATTTAACTTAAATTCATTATCAAATAACTGAGATGTGTGAATTGTGATGCATAACATCACGTGCATTCTACATATTTTAAAAGTCACCAAACACGCTGCGACAAATTCAAACAAGCAGCGTATAAATTCAAACAAAATCAGCACCTGTAACATGTTTATTTAAAGAAAACATCATTTTCCATATATTACCGTCACTTTAAAGCGAACTTAAATTTAATATACAGCCAACTGGCTTGGGTCACCGGTATACATTCTCAGCGGGGCATCGTTCGATTCGTCGCCCTATGGCCCATGGAAATTGCACTTTAGCAACGCGCAATAAGATTGATATTCGCTTATTATCTTATCAAAGATTCCAACAGTATGATACGGGCCGGGTAAACGCAGTTCCTGGAATGCATCGGCCCCTTTGCGATATTTGTTATTGCGAACTAATTTTGTAAAGATTTTTCCTGGTAACGGCGACTCTGTGGCGCATGGTAATTAAAAAATAATTAATGTATATTTTGACCCGAGTTATCTTTATAATTTAAGTAAAATAAATGGTTACAGTTTATGATGACATTCCGTACGTTCCTTTTATGGTTGATTACTTTGATTTTGTTATTTATTACGGAGCGTTTATTCTGGAGCGTTCGAATTTTGTGTAGGAGTACCTAAATGGTGAAGTGAGGTTATTTCTATTTTGGGCTTAATTTACAACTAACTTATTTTGGAACCTTACTACAGTCGGGTTTTGTATGTATACAAGGAGTTAAGTTAGATATTAAACATAAGAATATTGTTTTCGTTTTATATTGCAGCATTTTGCGGTTTACCTTGTATGTCAGAAATCCCAGAATGAGTCTTTTCAATTATTTATATTAACAAGTAAGTAAATATATAAACTTCATTAAGAAAATTCTTTCAAATAAATATTGGATCATTTTAAACTATAACATTCTGAAATTAGCTGCAAATATATTGATTCAGTAAAACTCATGTGACAATGTTATTACTTATTAGTTATTATATAAGAAAAATTATTATAATATGAAGTTTTAGTGAGTACTTATTCGTCATTCTTACCCCAGTACCTACCTACATAAATAATAAAACAATATCTCTATGATTAATTTGTTTCATTAGATTGTACCTATATTGTGAATCTTAAAACGAGTTGATTTAGTATGTAATTGATCAATTTATTTAGTGTTTTTATAGAAAAAATAAAGTTTAATTAAACAAAAAATATAATCACGTAGGTACCTAACTATAGGCAGTAAAATATGCCTATTCGACTAAAAATCATCTGCCTTTGATAAGATATAATTTTGCAATCGGTGATATGCCTTTTGATTTTCCATATTTTTTTCGAGACAACAACTAAACCCAAAATCATACCTATAAATCCCATTAACCAACAGTCAATTGTCAATTGCTCCTTACAAAAGAGCAATGTTTACTGAGATCGCTTGAGGTTCCCCCTATGCCTTTGCCCTCCCCCCCCCCCTCTTCTCGGCACGCACGAACGGTACGCGCATACCGCGGCGGCGGCGACGCACCGCGCTATTTTGCATACAAACAAGCAACGGTGCGCGGACGCGACATTGCGTCACGCGTTGCGCAATCGGCTCACGCGCATGCCATTCATCCGGCCCCCCCGGCTGGCAACAGACTGCACATAATACACACATATACGACTCGACACATAGCCACATAGACTTGTTTCCGTGTCGCGGCTCGCCGTGTGACCAGAATGTGTCTAATGCCAATTTCTCCTCTTAAAGCGTCTGAGTGATTGGCCGATGACTGTTGATAAGAGTAAATATATGGCCATAAACTCGGCGATGTGTGTTCGTATATTTATTATTCACTAAATTTAATGTGCCCATAGCTAATAAAACACTGGCATGTTATCTATGCTAGTTATGAGTTATTATTTACATTAAAAAATTGCGTAAACCAATGCGACAAAAATAAGTTCGTCGTGTAAACAACACGTATCGTCGCGTCAGCGGCGTTTCATTCATACTAGTGGTGGTTATGGTCTATTTCTGTGAACCTTTACGATAACACCGGATGTTTGGCCATGTGTGGCATTGTGAGAATTGGCCTATTGAATATATTTTATAGCCGCAATCCGTCGTTGTATTGTTGTTTCGGAATGGTTACACGTTATGGTTTAGTGCGAACACTTTTCCGTTTTACTGCACATGTGTATGCACCACCATGACAGTTTATTGATAAATATTCTTTCTTTTCTGGTTCCAGTTGTATTTTTTATCATTCCACAATAAAAAGAAATGTACTACGATAATGTATGTAAAATTGTAAACTATAAATAAATATTGCATAACGATGAACGAGTACATCGTCAACATAATATATCTTAAAACATATGATACAACATCTCCACGCACATCCCTCGGGATTCGGGACCGATCTCTTGCGCGCCACTCGCCGCTCGCCAGCTCAAACAAAAAAGACCGTGAGCGTGTCAGAAGTGATATTTCTTTAGCTAGTTTCAAAGATACGAAAATCGTCGCCTTACTCCATCATGTGACGGAATTGTCTTGACGCGACCTTGAAATTCTTTCAACGCGCCTAAAGAAGTTTCGCTTCAACAAGAAGATTAAACAATAAATCGCAACAATCCGTAATGTTATGAATGAGCGACGCTATCAGTGCACCGGCCGCGGCGCTCGTTGCTCCCGGCCCGTATCAAACGGATGTTTACATAACAGATAGGCCAACTTTCAGCAGTTTATTAACCTCTTGACTTTGTATTCAATATTGTAATGATAGAGGTCGTTTGCACTGCCGCGATTAATTCACTGTGTAATTTGTATAGTCGCTGATTTTGCGTGTACAATATTGCGCAAGATAGGTCATACTAAACTATTGCGATCTGAGTATTTATCGTTAATATAGCACTGCTAGTAATTTTACGCATGTGAATTAAAATTACAATAAAGGTTACAAAGTTCAAAATAAAAATTGATCCTGAGTCCATTGAAAAATGTAAATAGACTCACATTTTTGTGATAGTTTATAAAAATACCAAGCATTCGATCTGACTATCTTGACTCTTGACTTAAAAAAATTGCATCGCCACAAAGATAAAGCCACAAGCGCGAAGTGAGCAAAACTCATAAACCAATTACGATAACGCTCTAAAAACTATGGGTAAAAACGAACCTTGAACAAGTTTTTACACTTCCAACAATAACAACTAAAATAGCACATACTATGTCTATTCAATACATTTAATAATTTTACACGTGAAATACATTGTAAAGATTACAACATAACAAACGCGCAATTCATACGAAATAACTCATAGGGGTGTGACAAAAATTGAAATAGTGAATTAAATATTAATTAAACACCTCTTCATATTAGGGAACCGGCTATCACACCGCCCGGGCCCCAGAGGTCTTGTTATAACATAAATAATATCCACATAACATAGGCGCACCAATTTAACGGTTTGTTTGTTTTTCATAGTACCTACATACAGTGAGGGTTACCTATATTATATTCACTATAGATATATATCTATTATACATGATATCCAGGGTATCGTTATTTTACAATTTCGAATTAAGTTGTAAAAGTATCAGTTAATTAACTTTTAATGTAAGCAGCAGTAGATATGAATAGTAAACAATAATGTTATTTGTTTTGTCGTATTTACGTTGATGAAGAAGGAATACATGTTAATTTATTTGCAAACACCTACGAACCAGTAATGCGATATGGAATATGTAAATTAATATGCAACCTTGTCCCATACTCGTTCAGCCTTCTGTCCAGCTATATCTAGAATTTGGCAAAAGGCATGAAGAAACTTGAACTGATCTCGGTTACCACGCCAAGAGCACGCATACGCATGCTGTAGCGCAGAATTGCATCAATAAAATGTAAAACGGTGCGTTACATCATACATTTCTAAACATCATCTGAGCTATTTTATCAGCTTATCTCGACCAACGTCAGCGAAACCGAGAGTGGGCTCCGCACTGCGCGCGAGTGCTCGCGTCAGGACGTGACCTATGACGTCACGTGAACCCGTGCTACGGTTCCATTAGAACGTGTGACGTTGGAAACTATTCAATCGCGCCCCATTATCCACGGTTTCTATTATAATGCTCGCGCATGCTTCATACCTCATCAAAATAATGCTTGTGAACGTGTAAAAAAACTTTCGATCCCCTTTAAAATGGAAATTAATAGTACCACGATGAATTTATAAATTTGTTATGTACGTGTTCTTGCATGCATCTTCATTTTGCTTTAATGGAATGTGAAAATATCCGAAACTAAGTATACACTGCGTTTAATCCCGCCATGAAGTATAATCGTTTCAGTGGGCCCGCCTGAGAACATGATGAATTTTTAAGCCGCTTGCAAAATCACGTCTTCTTTTTATTCTTTGGTTCGGTGGCATCGGTCTGTTGTTATTTCAGTATATTATCAAAATAATCTTTGTCAATAAGCATCTCCTTACTTTCCTAAAAGTGGGTTTTTCCAAAAATCATGTAAAAACCGTCTCGTCATAATCTAGAAATATTTACATAACACAGACGCGCCGCATAACAACGAATCGAAAATAAATAACCAATACAGCCTATCTATAAAACAAAAAACCGATTGCGTAAGTTGGGCCAGTCAATGCAAATACCAGCAGACGTAGCTAGTCACCAAGCTAGCGCCTAGCACTAGCGTCTCGCGTAGAAACAGACGCGCGGAGACGGCATCAGCAACCTTGAAGTAATTCAGTCATTATCTCTGTTGCTATATGAGATCGCTTCCAAGTATTCCATTCTTGTTTTTGATGTTGTTCGCCGAACGGTTGAAATTAATTTTGCTGATACGTCGATCGCTTTTGTGGGAAATAAAAAATTGGAATTGATCCGAAAATCTGGCTTCATCAAATAATTTTTATTTTTTATAAAAATAGAAAAAATAAATGACTAGCTCGTAGCTAATTAATTTTTATTTTAACTTAATAAGGCGTTCCAATATTGCTCAAAGAATTCAACAATAATTTTTCTAATTGATGAAAAATATTTTTTTTTACGTTACTAGCGGCTTCCCCGCCCCGGCTTCACCCGTGGTACATATTTAGGTTTTCTCTACATAAGAACCATCCTCGTTCTTCAAGGATAATAATAAAAAAATATCGAAATCGGTCCATCCGTTCACGCGTGATGGCGGGTTTTATTTTTATATATTATAGATTTATAATTTTTCATTAGCACACAATTGATCAATAATTGACGAAAAAAATTAAGTTCTATGCAATTTATTTTAATTTAAAATGTATTTATTGTAAGCATGCCCGTATTAATCATACCCAAAGTCCAAACACACGAGACAGGTCTTTACGTTAACCCCTGGTCGTGATCAACGTTTAGAGCACGAATCACTCCAAGTAAGGCGGGGGTCTTTCAACCGCGATACCACAATGAGAAGTTTATATTTAATGTTTTCAAAATAGGACCGTATACGTTTCGTACATCTATGATAATAATATATACGGTATGATTCATAAATTCAATTGGCTAAGCATCTGATGAGTCACGCCGGTGGAATAGGCATGGGAAACCCATTGTTTCTCACCGTGCGTCCTTAATTTCGCTCAGCTGTTTTGATAATAGACAATCGGATGTATGACCTCAGCGCACCCGCCTACTATTGGTTTTAAACCGTTGCTAGTTTATTTACATTAAATACATTTACTAACTAACATTAACTAGCGGTCCGCCCGGCTTCGCCCGTGGTACATATTTCGCAATAAAAGGTAGCCTATGTTCTTTCTCAGGGTCTAAAGATTGTCTGTGCCAAATTTCATCAAAATCGGTTGAGAGTAACAGACAGACAGAGTTACTTTCGCATTTATAATATTAGTACAGACTAGGGATTGCATTTCTTTCTGCTCTTACCTAATTTATACTTTCTTTGTTATCATCATTGTGTTGTTTCCGTTTTCCGTTTATAGCAGGAATTATTTAATGTATTGTGTGTGCAAAAAATACCTTAAAACCAGTAAATACCACTATTTTAAATTGACACAATAAACGTAGACCGTAATCTCATTACCCCCGTATTGACCTGGTATTGATACATTCCACACAGTCTTATCAATTATCATACATTCAAGTACTCGGCAACAATACATCTTTTTAATTTTTAGACTTATATAAATTTATTAATATTATCATGGCTGTAAATTGATAATATTTATTAATCAAAACATACTAGTAATATAGTAAGCCCAAACTTATACAATATTTGTATGTAGGAATGTCAAGTCAGTACACAATATTTCAGTAACATTTTAGTATTGCAAGTTTCAACACATTTTCCGTGGGAAATTCAAGCGAAGCAAGGACAGGGCGCTTGTATTGTAGTGGGTACTTATCGAGTAACAAGTTAGCCATTTATATTGCACTCATTATAATGGGGATGTGAATAACTAAAAGCATAATAGTATCTAAATTAGTTATGTAATTGACATTATGATGTTTGCGCTATGCGAGCACTTATTGGTGCAATTAACAGAAATTTCACAGGCAATTTGAGTGTTTATGTAATTTGCTCGAACCCACCAGCGCTCAACAACACGGCAGGTATAAAAATAAATGCATCACTTGCAACATCGGCGCAATGATATTAAACATTGTGATGTCATTGACTTATCCGGTTCGACCTTCGATATTTTAATATCATTTTAACAATATATTGTATGTAATTTTCAACATTGTATCTGTTGGACACCAAGCATTTATATAAATTTAAATAAAATTAAGTTTGTACGTATGAATCACTCGCATCCAACTTGAGCGAATTCAATGAAGATCAAAATCCACACTAGTAACTATTAACAACAAGCTTATTTAAAAGATTCAAATAACGCGTGTATAAACTTTTAAAGCTTTATCCTAAGCCCATCTAAAATCGATATTGACCCCGTAAAATGTTTGCGTATGTATCGTGTGTACCTCATGTCTATACTGTTCAATTTTTACATGGAAACCCAACTCGAGGCAGCTGTTAAGCCGCCACGACATCTGGCATCGTTACAATGTAACTTACCTACAAACGATCTCATTAAACAGCCAACAGTCAACAGGCCGCCGCGGCTTGTTTCAAATTGTAAATTAATAGACTGATTAAATGGCGTTAGCGCCTTTATGCTGATAACGTCTCGGGTATTATCTGCGATCTCGTTTTTGTATGTTTAAATAATTACTTGTGTTAACAATATTTGACTCCCTAATAACTACGGATATTTTTTTATTAAAACATACTTAGGCACTCTAGTCGATCCTATTATCTAAAATTAATCAACCTTCGTCTACAATGCTTCATATCTTCGCGTTCTTTATCAAACTAGGTTGATAGACAATCGTAAAACTGTCTCAATGTCAGTAGACTTTACTCTGTTATAAATTACAGAAATAGCGATTCGTGATGTTTACAAGCAAACATCACAACAAACGTTAATTTATTCGATATCATCATGTTTTAAAAGGATATACTATATTGGTAGTTGGTATGAATTATAGGATAAATGCTACACGCTTCATTCACATGTATTTTCATACACACATTGGGCGGGAAAATCCCTAAACCTTCAAAGAATACTCAAAAATATCCACAGACCAACAAGTTCACAGCAATCAGCTGATTCATTCGTCGGCGAGCCGGCCTTGCATGCAATGCAACTGTCATTGACTCTAATTATCATTTAGCAGTATATTTTGCGACCACCCGATAGACAAAGCACGCTCCGTCGTCGAAATGTTGAAGGTCGAATTGGCAATACAGCTCAGAAATTACAGTCACTTAAGGAATAATCTTGTTCAATCAACGATTCTGAATATATTTTCTACGAGCATTTATAAAGTTTTGATCACGATCACAAGCTGATTACAGTAATTCAATCTGAACGAGCGACGTGTAACAAAAATAAAAATCTAATTACAACAGAAAACACCACGAAACCGACAACCGATCGAAAACTAGAAAAACATTAACGAATGTTAGCGTTTATGAACGCGATAAGGAATGCCGTCAATCAAGTTTCGGAAGCAAGGTGACATTCGCGACCCAAAGGTGACCCGCTATGAAATAGTTCGACGAACCTAGCCCACTTAGCGATAGCGCCACCCGCGTAACAAAATTCCCAAATTACACAGCTAGATTACTATTGACGGTACTTTGTTTACAGAGGCCTAATCTGGAGCGATAATCTTGACTTGTCTGGTTAAAGAGTAAAATGAGCCCGGTGTCACGCCGAAATGTTTACCTATTTAGGTATAGGTGGTTGAGTGTAATAATGTGAATTAGGCTGCCTAACACTCTTTACGAATTTCGGATTTTACTTTTTATAATTACTAAATCAAATTAGTAGGCACTCGAATGTTTTTTTTTAATTACCAGTCGTATTTTCCCAACGTCTTGTTTTAAAATTAATTTACCCATACCTACTTACTATACTATCATAAGGTCAGAAGAACCACGAGCACTATACATCAATCAATGGTAATCAAAATGCTTACAAAATGTTGTGCAATAAAACAACCCGGGAACGCTCCCTCCGCACAGAATCGACCAATAATTTAAAAAGCGAAAAGGTCAACGTTAATAAAATAAGTGAACGATATAAATATTCCAAACGGTACGTAGGTACACAATCAAACAAAAACAATAGAAAGGGCAAAGGGGCCGACACGTTTCGCTGAAAGAAAATATAAAATGAAAGTAAAAACGGAGCGTATTTACTGCCACCGTTGCAATAGAAGCTGCCCGCCAACTAATTGAGAAAAACGAGATTAACGCCAGTCGAGCCATTGAACGAGCCATACCACTGTTTACTACCAGACTCATTTCTTTTACCAACACTAATAGTCTTATTAAATTTACCCTCGTAATAAATATACAAAGTACGATTTTATGAATTCCTGCGTTGGAAATACATAATTGCGGCAATTTATTCCTTCATATTAGTTGGCTCACAAACTGGAAATGAGTGAAATTTAACGATACTTTAGGATAATGGGCGTTGTTTTATATTTCTTTACTTGATACATTTAATTTGAAATGTTTTGTAGATAACGTTTAAGTTGAAATAATAGGCTTTCTTCGAGAGTATCACAACTCGCAACTATGTAACTGAAATCTCAATCAATCTGCCCATTGGATCGCTAATTACGGAGACGAGTTTTATAAGCGACCGCCATTTACTTAACTCGATTAATGAGAAATTTTATAGGCAATAACTTACTTACATTTCTAGACGACAGACGACAGTGCTCCATTTAGAAATAGACATCCCAGCCCTCAGGGGACCCGCCTACTAACTTTCATAATGTATATGCCATATACGGTCATTATAGCTAAATTATATTCAGCCTATTCCTAGAAAAACCGTAAACACGAACAGTTACTGTATAACAAAAAACTTTTAGTAAGATTTGTCGTTAGCTATTTCCAAAATTGACACTTGTATAAAATAATTATTTTATGTTTGGATGTAAATACGTCACTATCAACAGTTTCGAATAAAATTAACTAATGAATAAAATTTATGATAATAAAAACTGTTATGAATCAGAGATGGTAAGATAAAAAAAATAATATTATAAAAACATTGCCCTTATCGTCAATTTAAGATAAAATTTTTAACTTTATCACGTCAATTAAAAATACACGCAGAACAGAAACAGGGCGCTCAACTAGTATGCAAAGTACATTTCACATCCCACCATGAGAGCTCGCAGACGTAACAATATACCCGTAATCAAGTTACAAACCGCGATATTATTGAGAATTTATACTAAATATTGCACTGAGAATATCATATTTTCCTCAGTTAATATCGAGAAGGACTAATTAGTTTGTATTTTATAGAGCTTTCGAATATACGACGAATGTGTTATGCAAATAAAATTGTACAGTACACGTAAATTAATTCTTCATTAACTATTAGTATTTAGATGTACACACCAAAAAAATGCTTGCAATAGAAAGGAACAGGCTTGTTTCCCTTACCTACCTTACATCCGAACCACTTGTGGAATAATCCTTTAAAACTGCGAGCGAATGTAGCAATTTTGGAAAACAATTGTCCGGTTTAGTTAAGGTCGCGGGGAGCGGTCACCGGGGGCTAATTGACGGTAACCGAACAAATAAGATTACCGCTCGGACCGGTGCGTCACGGTAACAAACCGGGACGGCCGGCCGCCTAACTCGATCGCACCCGACGCAATCTAATTATAAACGAATTGTTTTTAAACTATTTTTTTATACGCGATTGTCTTGACTGACACGTAGCTCGATGAACTTCGGGTCTGTTCGATTTTTTTTGAAGTTTCTATGTTTATTTAATAACTTTGTTTATAGATCATTTTCATTCATATTTTCACACGGATAGCTTCCTAAATATTATGTTTATTTTTTACTCTCTTTAAAATAAATTCCATAATTTATCGTAATATTAATAATAACGTCTTAATCTACGAAACATATAAATAACAGCTGCGCTCCGCGGTTTCACCCGCGTGTCTCCGCTTCTGTTGGTCTTAGCGTGATGATATTATAGCCTAGCCTTCCTCGATAAATGGGCTATCCAACACCGAAAGAATTTTTCAAATTGGACCAGTAGTTCTTGAGATTAGCGAGTTCAAACAAACAAACAAACTCTTCAGCTTTATAATATTAGTATAGATAATCAAGGCAAGAAGGCTATGAATAAGAACAAATTAGTGTCACTTGGAACCGGAAACAATCGGAAGTAAATTACTCAAATTATACAGGCTTTGTCACAATGGCAGCAGGAAATAAGACAACAAAGCGACGACATTCAACCAACTTAGAAATTAATTACAATGACACCGACCAAATTATGTTACGGCGACAACGAAGAATATTATTTTAAAAGGAACAAACAGATAATCGGAGACGCATTCGCAATTTAATACAGGAATCTTTTGCAATAATTAAATTTAGAGAAAAATACAGATTCGCCCATCACTTTTCCTTATTCCAAATTTTATTTACATTTTCACATGGAGCTATAAAATATTGCATTTTAAATCATATCAACACATAATTGAACACAAAATCAACAGGTACGCATCGGCGCAGGCGTTACTTAACCGTCTCCTTGGTACACTTTTATTATCAGTCGGGTTATGGACATGACACACATCGGGCTTGTAAACACCATTAAAACGATACAAGTTTTTTGTTCGTCCGCCGATACCCTCGAAATCGCTCTTTAATTGACATATCAATACGTTAACACCGGAATGTTTCGATGCAATTGTGTTGGTTAATCGAATACATATGTACCTGGAAATAAATTAACTTATGTGTGTCAAGTTGGTACACATGTAAAATCGATCGGATCGATGTAACGGTTCTCATTATTGCTTAATTGGCTTGAATGAGATATGACGTACAAAATACATTTGAATTGCTTCAAAATCAGTTCATTTTTTTCAATGTACAAAGTTCTAATTATAATAATTATAGGGTAATTTTGTTGAAAATTTGGAAAAGATCGCAGCACTATTCTAAGTTTATAGTTGACTAGACCACGTGCCTTTTAAACTCGTGTAAACCGTGAACGTTGTTTGTTATATAATAATAATTAAGAACATCTGAAAACTTCATGAAACTTTTATTGGGAGAGCGCTAAAGGGCATCATAATATCCTTGAATCGTTTTAAATCAATCCGCAAGATACCTACAATCGAAAATAACGAAACTTTCACTGAGCAAACCGTACCGACTACCGATAAACGGGGAGAAACACGGGCAATTCATTAATTAAACAAAAAACAACGGACGAGAGACCGCGTCCCCATTCCCGCGAAAACTTTCAATACATTTAACTGTGACAAGGCTGTATAGACCACCTGAGAAATAATGTCTTAGTTTAACGTTTTCGAGTAAATCATACTAAAGGGCCAGCGTATCTTGGTCCGCGCCTTCTCGTTACGTAACCTAGTAGTTAGAGTTGCGCGAGGGCTCTTCCATAATTGGTCATGTGAGCGAAGGTTGAGCGATGTCAAGTAAATTTTAACACGCAATTAGTAAACCGGCGGATACCTTGGCACGGATAGTCTAGCTCGTACAGGCGGCCTTAGGTTTTTTGTGAAAATTTTTACAGCAGGGATCTGAAGCTATATGGGTTAACGACGTTTAACTGCAATTTTGCATTGATGCCGATGCAATTATGATTTTTTAATCACTTTTTTATGAATTCAATAAGCTTTTGACGTTTGTCACTTCGTACTATTCATTCACATCATCATCATAACAAAACCTGTTTGTGTTTGTCTCGTGGAGACCAAAAAAAATACAATAGTAATGCACGGTGTTGCTGTAATATTATAAATCTTATCCCCATTTATAATAATATCTTTACGAAAAGATAAATAGTACCTAACCATATCACTAAGATATTATTATTATCAACTTTAACTGGAATGCATAACATCGTAATGAATCAGAGATGGAAAAACAAAACAATACTTAATATTATGATAATAATATTGATACCAATTAACAGAAGATTATAGTTACCAAGGAAATTTGTTTGTGGTTATTAGGTACCTACTGATAGTAAATGCTAAGTTTAAATGATATTATGTTATCAAATATAATATTTAATAAGTAATAACTGATTAACTGATTAACTTGTCTAGACAGCCCTTTGATTTATTTCCTTACAAGAACTTCCATACTACACCATATCTATTTCTACTATGTATCTTAATCAAGAACTCAATCGTATATGTATAAGGTATCCCATAGTGACACTAATTATACCGCCACTAATTAAACCTAATTTATCCGCTCTCAATACTGCAATAGAGCGTAATAAAAACATCCCTCAATAAAAATAATTCCATACACTATAGATATAGCACACGCATGACATCGATACGCGTACTAATGGGCGCCTTTTCACAATGGGCAGCGTTGGCCCCACAAATGATCGTCGATGTTTGCCGCCATTACGGAATAAACATCTACAATGCAGCTGATCATGGACGTTTAGGCCCTCTACACTATCGTGATTGCCTCTGCTCGCCCAACGCTTCCCATTGTGAAAACGGCTCGTAAGCCCTTTGAACGTTAGGTGATAGTCGTTATGTATAAGATTCCCTGCCGGCGCCGGCTCACCGCAGGCCGGGTAGCAACGTTGTGACGTCGACGATCTACCTTGACTCACTTGAGGCGGCTGGCGCGGCGTCGCAATAGATGATAGCCGTTAAGGTAACAACTAATTCCTAACGCCGCGGTATGAAACATCAAACGATAGCTTTTTAATGCTTAGTTAATTATTATGCTGCTAGTTTTATATATATAATATATAAAACATTTGAAATATATTTATTTGATTTGATAACCAGGAAATGCATAATCTAATCAAGTTCCAAGTATTTCCTTTAAAAACCTAATGAAACATAGAAATTTTTCTCCATAATACTTCGGAAACAAAATAATTTTCCGCTTAAAAAAATCTTTATGCGTCCCAAAATTTTATATCGTCCATCATCGAAATTAATTTATTCAATCCTCGAAATTATATAAGCCCAAGTTTGAATGAAATTGTAAAAACAAATGTAAATACGGAAAATAAAACCGAAACAAAATAGGTCGGAGCGTGACGAAAAAGGCTGGCGTTTGTAAATAATATAAACACCCGGTCATTATTCTTCGTACGTACTTATTACCTAGTTTATGCAATAACACACGTGTCGTTTACATGACTTATGAATAAGCACCGCATGAACATTACAAATATATCCATGAAACGGAGGTCGTATTAGTAAATTATCGATGAATACGATTGTAACTACGTAAAATGTAAAATAATATTGGCCTCATTAATTCAGTATCGAGTGTCATGTACAACGACTGCAGGTAGACGTTGCCTTATTAGTGAAAATTTTAATTCAGCAAGTTTTACAAGGGGTTATTTCGTTAGTGTATACAGCAATAAAAACGTCTAGACTCAAAGCCATATTTAACATCGACGATAAAGCAATGCTGCAGCGTAATACAGGGCATGTTATTTTTCAGGGTTATAAATATTTATAGGATGTTTATCTAGACACATTTTTGGTAAGACTTGCTTTTGTGATATTGTTGTAACTGTCTTGTAAACGTATAAGTATTTAATTCAATATGAAACATCGTTAAACAAGCTTGCTATAATCACAACCTATTTGCATACTTTGGACTGATAGGAAGACTATTCCCATACAGGCCCAACATTACAAGTCCAAAATTCCGGAGACGAATCCCTACAGAGTAGTAGAGATTGGGCTCTTCATAACAAACAAGAGAATGTTTGCGATATACAGTATTAATTTAGCAAAAAATAGTAAACCGTCAAACATCTCTCAGTGCAACAGCTGATCGTTGCGTGCCACTGTAACGTGTAGGAGGCGAAAGCGCGGTGACGGCGCACCGAGAAAGTTACTTAACATCTGATAATGTTTGTGCGAATCAGATGAACATATTGTATCGTGGCATTGATGCTATTTTCATTTCAATTATATTGAACGACTTGTCAATCATAAAATACAAAAAGTACTTTATTTCAGTAGATCAGTTATCTACAGTTAGATAAATTGGTAGGACGAGAAAATATTATTGAAATATTCAGCCTTCATTTTAAAGCTCTTCGGAAAAACACCTTTCAAGCTGTGACACAATGGATGATCCGACAAAAATACCATGCCATGATTAAGATGTTTTTGTTAAAACTCGATCCGATTAAAAAGTACCTTAGAAAGCGTTCAACTTTGTTTTTGAAGCTACTCAATTTCCCTGAAAACATGACAAGAACTGGTTTATTGTGGCACTTGAGCGGCCTATTTTTAACGCCGGTCGGGCGTTTATTATCATCAAACAAGTTATTTTTGGAAGGCCTAATGTGTAATAAAAACTAAAAAGTTGACAGTCATCATGAGATAAACCTCATGATACCGCTTGCGCGGAGATAACCTAATTAAATTTTAACGGCGTCGTGTAAAACCCAGTTACAATGGCAAGACATCCTTATCAACGGCACGATGATTAAAAATTCGAGTTCCACGAAAGAATGATGCAATTATAAAACAGTAGGAAAACTTCTATGGAGCCGTTAAATGTGAAAAATGAAAATTACCTTACCCAAAGCCACGTTGTTTCAAGCTCCTGCATTACATAATCTCAATAATAAATAGCTACTCTCATGTACCTTTCCCATACTTTATCTTACCGAATATTGTATTTATATGTGCATGTGTATAAACGTGTTCCTTGATTAGACGGGATCTCATCAATGAAATTAATTTTAGAAATTCTCAATGACATATGAAGCAAAAGGGAACGAATATTTACATCGGCAACATTTGTTCAGGAGTCGTAACAAGATTTCATAACATTACTTCAAACAACACTGACATCAAACCATACCGCTGGCGGCCTGCTACTGAGTTCTAATAATTGCTAATTGAAAAGCTATAAAAACACAGTCAATGATTATCTCATGACTCGTAATTTGTCGAATCTGGGTTAGTTTGTAAACTGTTTATCACCAAAAACGCTCCTGGTACTGGAAAACTGTAACATAATCTAATCGTAATCGTTGGTGTTTTATCACGTTCAAATGCAACCCAAGTGCACAAAGTATAAAGAATCAAAATATCTTAAGGTGTAATAAATTGTTTAATGCGTTGAACGCCGGGTCAACAATAATAAAATCCGCCCCATAAATCCCTAAAAACCCGTTGTTTATTAATGATTGCTAATAAAAACACGCACAGATAAATCTTCCCGGCCGCAGAACGGGGTCAGTCATTCTCGAGTCAGTAACCGAACTATAAATATTGATCTGAGCTCTCCTTGACTCGAATCGCAACGGTTACTTGCGAAATTCGCCCACTGACGTTACTCATTGTCGTCTATTGCATACGGTGCAAACGAGTTGCTTCAGTGGCGACGTTTCAAGACATTCATAATCTCGACGCTAGCTTTCACCGGCTCCTGCGCGAGCTTTGATATTAACAGCGTACCGAAACAATCATAATTTGCAATGGCGTAAACACGACGTCAAAAACAATTTGTACAATATTCGCATACGAATTAAATTACATCAGTTAATTCGTGGATCTAAATCATTTCATTTCATATTTGCCTCTTATAAGTAATAATATACATTATTATTATTTTGATAACATATATAGTGTACAATGCGAATTGCATAATATTATTTTGTTTATGAAATCGTCAAATAGTTTCATCATGATCTATTGTTCGTCACCGAAATGCCCTACATGATGCAACTAAGTTATTTGAAACCAATCAGCCGACCGATAAAACCGCAATCTGGTATTAATAACTAGCTAGAAAAAGTGCCAAGTCTATGTAACGCAATCGAAAATACTCATTGCAAATATCAAATTTTATAAAAAACTGAACAAATAATATTGTTTGTGAATTTTTTTATGAAGGATAACTAGCTCATTGCGATTTCATAAAGTAGTTTATAGTTATTACACGGTAAGGGCATAATAAGCAACTTAGAAATATATGGGCTTGAAGTGATATATCAATTAATGAAAAAGAGGTAATAAATAAGCAAACTATAAACATAAATATTGCAATCCATCTATATTATACACTACGACACCTGTCCACCTCGATTGTAACACTACAGATAAATGAAGAATAATTTAAACCTATACACTGTTTCTGCGAACGTTTATACTAAACAAGTGATAAAAAGCATAACCTTTATTAAACTTATTTATGGAAAGTAAAACGAAACGAAAATGAATTGTTCACACCTACACACACACGTTGAGATAATAACATCCTCCCACGCACACATCGATGCTTGTAGGGCAACTGGAAAATGTACGTACAATTATTTTTCTAACGTATTTCGTAATTACACATGTGAAAAGGTTTCTCGGAAAATTGAAAATGGAAGAAAATCAATTAATACCGTTCGTTCAATATTTTCAATTAGTATCTAGATACAATACATAGTGTCCTTTTCAGTCTTAATGGAATGACAAACTGTTCTTCATAACGAAATCATAAAAAATAACTCTACATTCCTCTTGCGTTTTAAACTACATATTTACAAAATATGTTTCAAGTGAATCGGAAATTGTGTGCATTAGATAATAATTGGACGTTTCTACAATAGACAAGTAATGATACTTATTCAATTGTGCATGACGCAAGAATTGCAATATGAATGGATTGTAAACATCGAGGAAAACAATTGACGAATTTAAAAGAAAGTATTTACGTTGCACTTACGTACTTACGATAACAAAGGACGAATATAAGAAGTTTATTCCATTGGCATTGTTTCTCGAAAATATGTGAAAAAATACAGATTACGACAAATTAATAAAAATGTCAGTAGGTAATTTCAGCCAACGTACCAAATTACTATTGTTTATGCCATGAGCCAATATAATAATGCATTACCATTTAAAAATCAATTAATGACTTTTACCAATACAAAACTGGCGGGAAGCCATGTAAACACAACGCCTTGTAGGGTAACGACCATATCGCAACACAAATAGGATATTGTCTAAATATAACAATTTAAAAATAAACCGTTTTCGGAGGGGAACGCTCCACGTGTCTTCGAAACGATAATATTTATGGCCGCGTATGTGACGCACTCACTTCCAAGACATTCGGTGACTCGAGACAATGCATCGGGAGATATTCATAGCCAGGCTTCCGTATGATATATTGAACATAAGTTTATGCTTATCTTATTAAACCTTTTGATGGACGCCTGCTTTCTGATAGATATTGACGTATCAACATGACAACAAAACAATCGAATATTTTACAGAGAAAAAGCACAGTGACTAATTTTTAATTACAGTATTTTTATGATAAAGATGTAAAGAACTCAATAAACAAATTGTAACAAACCTTAATTCCAAAAATATACATACTATTTACATACATACGTCAAATAAAACGTAATGAGCCTATGCTCCCGTTACGTTACGACATAAATACATATTTAAATATAAATCAAATGTACAAGGTAACTATTTTAAAACCTATACCAATAAAGTATAAACACTGCCGTCCGTGAACCGATGTTTATCATAAATACGTGTTTGGTTTATTATTTACATAGGTTAAGGTAACTAAACACAGTTAATTACTGGTAATTTCGATGAATACATTAACTCAAGTTAAGATTTGGTTTAATGACGAAAAAAATTATTGCCCCGACCTTCCTAGAAGATAACACCTAGATGCTAATTGAAAAATTCCTTTAGGAATTTATACAATTCTTTTAGATTGCGGCTATTTTAGGCAATTAAATGAAACCCTGATGAACAAAACGTCTCGGCCTGTCCCTCGGCGCCTCACCTCAAAAAATTAAAAAAAGAACAACTATTTACGAGTCATCCAGCTACAACAAGTAATTAAGTGTACTCAAGAGCTTTATGTGCAATTCCCGGGAACAAACACTCTACTTGGCGAGAGTGTGACGCAGCGAGCAACGTCCTACGCCGCAAAATCACACGTGTATAAAGGTCACATGCAGACCGACCTACCCAATATACTCGCCTTGTTTGTTTGCTTTATATATTATGTTTATTTGGAGACCGTGTGAATGGAATTGGGTAATCATAGAGATATTTATGGCACGAGATTTCGGGAACGATACTTTTTTATTATTACTTGAGTTGTGTTTATCTCGAATATGGGAGAATATATTGCTGAAATAAATAAACGATATTTATAAGACAACGTTATACGAATAAGAAAAGGTAAATATTTTGATTGAACTATCGATTTCTATTACGTACAAGTTAAAATAGCGTTTTCGACACAACACCGGGCAATCAAATTAAAAAACGAGAGGTCACAGTTTTTAACACAATCGGCGGAAACGAAGGGACCCATAAAGTAAATAGTATAATAAAAAGCTGTAAATACCGAAAAGGGCGACGAACGATTTCCGTGTATAACAATGTAAACAATAAATAATTACTGGAAACGCTTATTGAAACGACTCGTGCCAATTCAATGTAGGTAAACGACCACAATATCTTCAATGAGAATAAATTAAAACGGTAATGCTTTGATTGGCACTTTGCGCCTTCGTTATGTGAATGTTTTATAAGGATAATATTTCACTCTCAATGTTCGAAAAAAATCATTTGGTGTCGTTTCGGAAAACATTAATTCAATTTAAATATATTTATGATTGTGGAAGTCCAACTAAAAATAACTTACGGTAGGAAATAATCTAGCATTTTGCACGTGTTTTTAAAATAGCCGAACGGCGACTAATTTAATCGTAAATAGAAATAGAATTTAATTTATTTATTCCGAAAATGGATAAACTTTAGGCTCAATCTTATATATTTTATTGGGTACATATATGTAATTTATTAAGTTATTTTTACCTCATTATACTATTTACCCCGTATAAAAAATATATTTAAATGTACAACAATTTGAAATGAGTGGGTGTAAAATACAGCCTACCTATAAGGCTATATACCACATTATACGTAGGTATTTCACATTTCTTAATAACTAACGTGGTCTTATTGAAAAAACTTACCTCATTAATGTGTTTGTATGTCTTGATAAGGTCCACACTAAGTTTCCTTAGCGGCGCTGTCGAGGGGTCCCGAAAATGATGTGGTATCCGTGCTTGCATAGCCTGATGACACGAAAACATGCTGATTAGTTCGCCGCTGTCGAGCCACAGTAAGCAATAAACGAAAAACAGTAGATAATAATATAATTGCAACACAAAGAAGTACAGGCACAAATAAAAAGCTATAGAAAAATAGGAGTTGTAATGAATGATAGTATAAATAACGTATATTTTGACTAAGAACACTAAGGGTGAATAATAAATGAAACGTGCAAGATGGACGCGGTAACGAAAAGCATTATAGAACAAAATATGTAAAGTACTACTTAAATAAAATATATTGCGGAAAATTGCCGTCGTCTAAGTAAGAATTTCGCATTCTTATTAGAGGATAAGGCAATGAATGGTGAATAAACACGAGACAGTTCGTTCGTATCAATGCTTTGAATTAATGGCGTTAATAGCATTTAGCTCGTTTGCACGGCGTCTCATGTATGGGTTACTTGAAAGTGTATCAATTTAAAAGAACCTAAATTTGAATTACTAACCGTATTTCGTATTAGAATATATCACACAAGAGTTCTTAACAGAATTTAGTGGTAAAATTTATACATCGAATGAATGCGATATAGTAGGACGAAAAAAGAAACGAGTGGCAATATGTCTCTCCCGTGAGCACATCAACCCTTCAGTGAAAAAGAACTAAGTTGTACGCAATTAGTGGCACTTAAAGAGGATGATTTATTTAGCCGTGCATAATATGTAGCTCGACGCGCGTTAATGATAATCCCTAATAACACAATCAGACGTACCTACGCGTGTTCAAGAATCTTAAACGGTATACCGAGAGTTTGGAAATACTGTAACCTACTATGCTAGTCGAAAGCATCTGTTTCAGCAGAGTTGCCATGCCCACCAATCACGTTTATCTATATTTAAAACAGTTTTAAAAAAATAAAATAATCTAATTATTCCTTATCCAAACGTTTATCTTAAAAGGACCGACTTTCTAATTAGAAAACATTGAAATAATAATACTCGTTTAAACTTCTTGTATTGTCTTTAGAACTTCTCTTATCCAAGTTGCAACCTACAAATCGTTACCCTACACGGTTACAACGACCACCTCAACCGCGTTATCTTGAACAACAACCCAGTTAGTATTGGCCGATATACGTTTAGGATTTGTGGCCCGAACTGCCTCGTGCATCATTTACCTGGGCGGGGATACGGTAGCGCAGGAAAGCTCTTGGGTTGCGCACGGGGGCGCTCACCTGAATGTCCGACGGTGCGCTCATGGAGGCGAGCTGGTCCTCGGCGACCAGCCGCCCGTATAGGGGCACGTGTCGCCGCTCGCCGCCGGCGGCCTCCGGCATGCCGCCGCCAACAACGCCCACTGGAACAAAACAAATACATTAGGCACATGACGCTTTCTTGGAAAAATTATAACCGTACGTCCAAACTGTAGCACAGTCTAACTACTTATGTTACAAGTAAAAACACGAGAACACAAAAATATGAAAAGTATTGTTTGATCTGCAAGTCTATATGCCTGTATATCGCTTGTCAAAATCAAAGGTTTAATAATATAGAGTAAGAAATATATATTAGAAATATTGTCTCTTACGACCTTAAAGCGTACCTATACTAAAATTAATACCTAAATACATGTATCAATATTAAGCAAATGTAGTTTTATCAGTTATCTGAAATCTTGGTCCAAAACATGACTTATGTAACAATAAATCTCTTGACCAGTCGGGTCAGTTAAAAATATTCAATCCACTTTCTAGAGCCGGAGCGATAAGAATGCATTACTATGGGTTCCGATGTGATTCATACTTCTTGCATTGCAAGCTCGTTTCGTTTTGAAATCCATTTCACAAAACGATCGTCGTTTACTCAACTGTGCAATTGAATTAATTACTTATACTTATATGTATAGGGTATATTTTGAAAATAGCATAATGTAATAGAATAATAAATAACGAAAATGTTATGAAACAAAAACATTTGTTATTACATACCTACATTATTTTTAATTGGAACACGGTTCTAATTGAAAAGGTATCTAATGTTAGATTGTAAACATAAAGCAAAGTAGTTATTCAATTATCTATTAATTGATTATGTGTTATAACTCTAATCCATTAATACCCAACTAGATTAAAAAAATATAAGAGCTGCGTGTTAAACAATAGTAACAAAGGTTTTATTGCTAATTGATTAATCAAAATTACTTCAAACAAAACACTTTCCGAGTTATTATAACATAACATTTAGTACATATTTAATTTGTGATTATTTTACCTAACTACGAATAACACTCAATGAAATAGACCGTACCTAAAACAATTATTTTAAGCGATAGCTAATTGTATAATTTGAAGTTATAAAATCAGAATTGTTATGTATTACTATATAGCACACACTGATAAATTTACTGATTTATTATAACTATATGTTATATATACTTAGCTTTTTTATATATTGCACGCCTCATAAGCGAAGCGTTGAGGTGGGTACTACTGTCACTTCGCGCAAAACATCTGATTTTTCAAACTTAAAATGTCTTTATATATCATACATTGCACTTGTAAGATAATACATACACACATATATTAAGAAAAAACACTATTTTTAACATTCATGATATTTTTGATGTCATTTTTGTTATTTAAACTAGTTAAAAAACAGTTTAAAAAAGTTCTGTCTTGGACGTCCGTGTGTCTGTATGTGCGGAGGATTTTCTTGTTAACACGATAGCGACCGAAATACTTTACTAATCGAGTCTTTTTTTTTCTTTTACGCTTGAGTATGCTCAGGAATAGAACCCTTTCATTTTTCAGGGTCTGATTCGATGTGGTTTAATTGTTATTAAATAAACAAAAAAAAAATATCGACTGTTCTCCATTATTTTTTTTTTTTTTTATATTTATAGTGTACTCAAAATTCACCATTATAAACTCGATTCTTTATACTATAAGCCAAGGTTTAAAAAAATAAGTTGGTAGTCAGTCCCTTACCTGCGCAGTTTCACATCTAGGTGGGGCCACAAGAAAAATAGCTCAATTATTACGGTACCGCTTTCTTTACTTTTCCAACTGTTTTATTTTATTTCTTTTTTATATTTATAGTGTACTCTTTATATATAATCAATTTTATTGTAAAGGATGAGATTATGAGGCGTGCACTTTTGGATTTTCCAAACTATTTTAATACTAAAATTGTGTCTCAATATACATTTAACCATTAACAAAGATAATAATCGGGATTATGTTTAACGACATTGTCTTAGATAAGCGCTAGATACCTTAGCAAATTTTATGGCCTAATAAAATGGATATTGTATAGGTAATAAGAAGAGACATAAACCGTCATGTAGGCGTCCATAGGCGTAAACTACTTTGCTCAATCATAACATAATTCATATTTTAAGCAATAAATAACTACAGCAAGAAACTTTTGGAGCATTAAGAAACTTATAGGAGACACTAATATATCAGTAATATAAGTCCCTATATCTTAAAAAGGATACAACGCGATTGGTTATTTGTATTTCACCTAGTAAGGACAATAAAACGGTTAAACGGATACAATATTGTACTCTCCCGGCGTGTGTCAATCACGCGGGTGCCATAGTTCAGATTTCCATAAACGAGTCGCATTCACCTTGCCCGCCCACACGCGCACCTCAACATTTTTCTTATGAATCACGTATCATATGCAAACAGACGTTTACTTTCCGAGAAAATATTTCGATGATCCCGCTTTAGTCACAGTATATTTCTGTATGTGATAATGGTTCTCTTGAGAAGGTGAATCTTAGGTACATTGAACACGTTCGCAACAACTTTTGAGTACTCATATTCATTCACCGCCGTCGTATAACTAAGAGAAATTTATTCATGATGTCGTTCACATTTTGTTTATTTACTTACAAGACAGATTGTAAAAGTTTTCTAAACACATGCCAGCTACCCTACATTAACTCTTCAACTCATGCATACATTACACTTGTAACAGTATACAAAATGTGTAAGTATCAATCTTTCGCAAACTTGAACGCACCTAAGTAGAGACTCACTAAGCCTCCCTCGTATTTGTTTTGACAAGTTTGAAATTTTAATACTTTGACTTTTACCTTGCTAACATTTGATTACAATTATTGGTATAAAGTTGAGAGTAATAATAAAGTTGGACATTTGTTACCATCGATAAAGAATATTCTACTCGAGTACCTACTGTTTAAAATCAAAAGTTTTTTACATTAACAGAGGTAACTAGCAGAATCAAATTCTGAAATAAACAATTTTCAGCATCGTTAAGTAAACAACAATCTACAATCGATAGCAAAAACATTTGGAAAAAAAAACAAACAGCTTCTCAGGTAGTGAATTAAAAACCGTGATGATAATGACAAAAACAGTCTTGAATGCAGAGGTCACAGACAAGTTAATTCTACGTTATTTATTTACAGTCTGGCAAAGTGACATTTCATAAAACACCACCGTCCACGCCGAGTCGCGACTGCCGTTGCCTGACGTGCAGTGTTTGGGAGGAAAAGTTCGTTCAACGTCTTAGACTTCGTGTTTTACAGCTGAATATTAAAATTTAAATTAATATCCGAACTTTAAATTACTATTTCTCGCTGTAATATTGTCAATTTACAGGTGAGGTGTTTTAGGAATTGGAAAAGATTCCTCGTGACAATCGGTTATGTAATTTGACTTTTTATATAGGTTATAATATATCAAATACAAAATGTTTACTAAAACATAAATGCAAAACATAAAAATCTGCTCAATGAATAGACAAAATGTTACATACACATATAAGTATTATCATTTCCCTCGACATAACAAGGGTAGTCCATCACTACAAGCACGGTGCCCACATATCCAATAATAAGTACAAATAAAAACAATTAGCCTTCGAGATCGAGCCTTTCTATCGCGATCACGCGTCACATGTGCAGCGGAGCGCATGCTACCCAACATGTGATCGGTACTGCGTAGTTTGTTGTGAAACGACGTTACGTTAACTAAGGCCGAAACATACGAATGTCATTCGGCTATATGACTGTAACTTTGATAGCTTCCTAACATCGGCAACATACGAACGCTTTAAAACTGGTTATGGTCACTTATAATGCGATAATATAGAGCAACCGCACATAACCTACGCACGAATATTATAAGTAGTCAGTGTTAATACATTTAACGCCTTGTTTACACCCATAAGCCCTGACATAAAGCCAGCGTTATGATAAAAACAAGTGTAAAAAAATGCTTGTTTTTCAAACAAAGAATGTGTTCACAGCTTAGCTGTACGAAGATGACTCTCAAGTTCGTTCTGTTGGGTGACATAACAAGCGCTTACGGTGCAAGATCAGACTGAAAATTTTCCGATTTGTTTTAATACCTACTTTACAAAGTTGTTACAACTTCAAAGTGTTGATCGTCATTGGAGCCAATTAAAGTTGGACTGTTACTTCTAGAAGCAATGTGAACCGCGTAATAACATCTGTACTATTATGTTCATGACGGAAAAAATAGATCAAAATATATTTTTAAAGAAATAACGTCAATATTCTTCGTTCATATTCAGTCTCGTCCATTGACAAGTCGAAGTATCCGGATGCATATAATTTAGACATTTATAGTCATAATTGGTTTGGAATGTAAACAATACGTGATTAGTAGTTATATGTATTTTTTTTTCATTAACACAATCGGAAAGCGTTTAGTACCTAGTGCAGGGTTGTGTAATGTAATGGTTATGCAAATGTAAAAGATGTAATAATAATTAACTTACAAAGTGCTTACAGGTAATAACAAATTGCAGTGTTTGTAGGTAATAAGTTTAAGAATATAGTATGAACCCTTACTTGTGTGGGCGTATGCATAAAGGGGATTTTCTTATACAACGCAAGACCTAGTCATGCATAAAGTAGGGTGAGGTAAAATTTAAAACTCAAAAAAGCTATCGACGTTGACGTCATAAAATTGTGCGCGTGTATTAGATACCACAATAGCCCTTATTTTTACTACAATAGCGAAAATTTACAGCAAATAGGATAATGATTTTTCAGAGTTTCACAGTTACATGTTTTCTTATAGTAGCGTAGGGCTAGCGCTTTGTAACGCTTCATAAGCAGTGCCGTCTTTACCATAGGGGCACAAGGGGCCAGTGCCCAGGGCCCCCCATCGTCAGGGGGCCCCCCTGGAGGAGATGTAGGACTGACAATTTTTCTCACATAAATCTCAAAATATTTTATTAAAAAGCAATACAGCTTTTTAATGCCAGAACGTCAGATCATTTTCAGATTTATTCGAATCAAAACATCTATGTTATTACAAGGTTATTACATGGAATAATTCGAGTGATTCGAACACCATTATAATTAACTTATCAGACATTTACTCGAATTATTTATTTACTTATTAACGTAATATAATATATTTTTACTTGAATTATTTTGAGATTTATGAAAATTACTAACAAGTCTAAGTTTACAGAATAGCATACAAGGGCGTTGTGACAAAACTTTAATCTCTGGGCCTCTAGACAAGTGGCAGAAACGCTAGAGAATAGAATCCACTATTGATACTAATTGATATAAGCTTATGACGTTTTGCTAATGTTTCGGTCACACTACCGAGGACGACGACGACCACGACCAAAATTCCCATCCAGTCGAAATTTGGTGAAATTATTAAAAACACAATCTATACTTAATATAATAAAGCTGAAGAGTTTGTTTTTTTGTTTGAACGCGCTAATCTCGGGAACTACTGGTCCGATTTGAAAAATTATTTCAGTGCTAAATAGCCCACTTCTTTGGCAAGATTATAAGATACCAAAATCGTTAAATTACTCCATGACGTTACGGTATTGTTATGATGCGACCTTGAAATTTTAATCTCAACGCGCCTAAAGAAGTTTCACTTCAAAAATATATTAAAATTTCCCGACCTTCTGTTACTACGAAAAAATTTTTTCCTAAAAGTCAACAGATATAGGTTTTTCGTGATTTTTACCGAAACGGTAAGTTTTATCATATAACCACTTTTACCCAAATTGTAGATCATAAAATTATCTATACAAAAGAATCAATACATTATTTTCCTAAGATGTAGCTTCCTACCATTTTCTAAGATATAACGATTTATAAACTCATCCCATCCTTATAATATGCACACGTTTCTTAAATCACTTCACACCTAAATGATTTTATGATAAAACTTATCGTTTCAGTATAAATCGCGAAATCACCTATTTTTTTATTTATTTATAACCTGGAATATGTTTTTAATTCACGTACCGGAATGACAGTTAATTTTGAATTTTATTTTTAGTGATCCTTATTCCTTTGAACAATTTTACTAATTTTCTGCTGGATATGAAATTTTGTAGTTTTGAAGGTCCTAGAATTTAGTGAACTCTGTTCACACCGGACCATTTCTATACGAATAGATGACAAGCGTTTTGACTTTTGCCATTTGCCTAGGCTTTGAATAAATTATGTTAATAACGCACGCAATAATTTTGATCAATATGAAACGGCTACGAAAGAAAAAATCCAGATGCAAATTAAAAAGATAAATTTGAAAAAGAGAAAGTTATAAATTTATAAAAAATAGAAAAAATTCGATCACGAGGCGGGACTCGAACCCGCATCCTTCGCGCCATTCCGGGGCGGATGCTTGACCAACTCAGCCACTCGTGACCCGCCGGAGCAACCGAATTTATTCTATTCCTTCAGTTTTATGTGTCTTAAGGGACACACCGCACGCCATCTATTGAGATGATTTAACAACCATCTCAACCAATATGAAGCACTTTTCAGTGAATACAATATTGTAACGATGGAACACGACCTTTTTTGTTGAATTTATATTTTATTTATAAAGCATTTGACTGCCATAAAACCTAAAATATAAATTCAAAGAGACAGGTAATTTGAAAAAGTAATTCTTAAAATATTTCTTAATTAAATTTAATCAAAGTCAACTTTGGAGCGCCTTTACAGCAGCAGCGTTTCAAATGAATTATATAAAAAAAAATAAGGAAAAAAAGTTTCCTCAAAAGACCATATTATAATACAAGATTGGTCATAAGTAACTTTTTTGTAAAATGTATAAAAAAATGGAGCAAAAATTTTACATAGAAATTTTCTTTAAGTTTTCTTATTACTTCTTTAAGTTTCAATTTAGGGCAAAAACATATATAATTGTGGGAAAAAATTTGCGTAC
The DNA here is from genome assembly GCF_905220415.1 of Colias croceus. Taxonomy (NCBI): domain Eukaryota; kingdom Metazoa; phylum Arthropoda; class Insecta; order Lepidoptera; family Pieridae; genus Colias; species Colias croceus. The sequence goes on along the minus strand of NC_059550.1, from coordinate 7,900,636 downwards.
CTAGTTTGATTTCTTTATATTTCAAAGGGGCCCCCAATTCTTGTGTGCCCAAGGGCCCCGGCATAGTCTAAGACGGCCCTGTTCATAAGTAGGTAGTAATAATCAGATAGACACGTGTAAAGAAAAATCTCACGCAATTTTAAGAGATACCTTTCGTCTTCAACACGTGAGAACACACAAAATTTAACTGCCAGGGACCTAATGAATTATAATGCAAACGAGCATTTTACATAATATTAAATTTAAGAAAAAATAATATTTCAGCATTTTTAAATTTTAATGTTTGGGTGAATATAATCTATTAACTCTATCTCTGCATCTATTTAGCTTAATGTAAAAATATTCAAGACATTCTTTAAAATTTAAATCACCAGTTATATGGGGGTTTATGATACAAAAAATGAAAAAATTAAATAACTATTCAACGTAGAAAGGTAACAGGCGGCGAAAGCGCAAACGATCTTTGCATCTAACTATATTATAGCAAGCTCGCTTTTAACTGCGCAGTTTACCGACCAGTCTGACGAGAGCTGTGGGTTACTAGTGGGTATCCCCGGCCGGATCTAAAAGGCTTCAACGGCGAGAGGTTGAATGGATCACGTGAAGCTGGTGTATGCGGGCGACGAACGAGGTAAGCTGCTACGTCACCAGTGCAGGCCGTTTGAAACCGGCCGCGGTGCCGGCCGACAACCTGTGGTAGCTATGCGCGGAATGTGACTACTCGGTGGCGTGGGAGGTTCAAGATAGCCCGTTTCGCTATTTACGTACCGCAAATGCAGTTTTCTGTATATTCATTTAACACCTAACGTGCTTAATTGAGTATAAATACGGCTATTACTGTTCGATTTTGAAGGGGTTTGCCCTTATAGTATTGTCAAGTTATCGCACTTCGTTATTATTGTTTGCAATAATCAAATCAGTTCAACAGACTAATCGATGACGCAATATACGTTTATCTCGACCACGAAAATATAGTTCTTTGTATCTAAGTTCCGGTTGCCTTTCTGACTATTAGAACGAAAACGCGTGAAATATTCGTGACAAACATTGACTTTAACGCGTTTTCAAATGACTGTTTATTTTCGGTATTAATCACTTCGCAGAATTGTAAGCGTGCCGATCTATCAATAAACTTTAAAGGTAGTATATCAATACAAAGTTCAAATAAGACGAATGAGTAGCCATGTGAGGCAACTGCGCAATTTTCTCATCTACGAACATTCCGCTTTAGTAACGTCTATCTCAGCTTATATCCATCCGTGCAAGTACATACTACTAAAATCTTGCGAGTAATTTGAACTTACTTTGATGGTTGTTTTCCTCCGATTTGATAGACATCCCTCGCCGCCAAATTGTTATACACTTACTCCGATATAAACACAGAACAAAGGACTTATCACTAAACACAATCAATCGGTTCGGGAACAAAGACCGTGGGCCACACTGTATTATTAAAACAAAGAAGCACTTCAATCAGCTCGCTGCTATCTGAGATCATGGTTCGGCGCTGCGGCATCTTTCGCGTTTGCTTTTTTATTGTTAAATATCGAGAGTTGAGGTGCGAGACTGTTCTCGGCCGCGTCCTTGCGCGTCGCTAGCGTCCCGCGTGTTATTGTTGTGCAACTATATACACGTGGCGTTGTTGTGAACGCGTAATACGTCAATATCATCGATAAGAAAGGTATGCTGGCGCGCGGCGCAAACCGTCCATCGCAACTAACGCGTGAACTCGACGCTAGTAAGTAATAAACGAGCGGAAGGCCACGTGATTCAGATGACAAACATGTCGCCAGTCTACGCTGGCCGAACGCGATTTTATCTATAATAGATTAAAAATTGACTGACATGCTGACTCGAAATCACTGAGATTTATCTTTATTCTCGGTATTGCATGCGTACTCGTAAATTATGATATACACGTTTTAATTTTAAAACAGATGGGACTAGTTATTAGGGCTGATTTTTCAATCCTTGGTTAAAACTTATTCATCGAATAACGTATTAAACTACCATTTCAAAAATCTATTCTAATTGTCCGTATATGACAGTTTACAGGTAACATTTTAAAATGTTCGTGCAATACTTTATTGGACGGATAAATTTTAAGCAAGGATTAAAAATCGGCCCTTAAAGTGTTAAATGTGTATTAGGTACCAAAAATGTCTCGATAAAAATTACTGCGAGCATTACAAATTCCAGCACATATATTAAATGCACTCATATGCATAACGCGAGCCAAATTCCTTTTTTCCCGGCTGCTAGCCACGCAATTTCTTCGATTGTATGCAAATCCTCGACGCAAACAAAGAATGAAAAAGCACCACTGCAGACGTTCGCTGAAAGCTCCGTCCCACCTGTGTACCCGTCCCGTCTGAGCTAGCGAACAAACTAGAGACAAGCGGGTAGCAAACTACGACAAAATCCTTCCTAGAACGGAGCCGTAGCGTAAACAATCCCACCAACACATTATTCCGGAATAGATCTCATCTCTTTACATATCGACCGCCAACGTCTTGTCGAGCACGATTTTATTAGCTGTTGGAATGGTGAATAATTCAGCGGGTTTTCTATTAAGTACTTAGGCAGAAGAATAATGCATCTAGTGGATTTTCGTAGTGGCAGCATTGTCGCATAAATAAGACCCTTGGAGCCATAATAAATTTCATTGGTCTGTTTTGTCGTATGTCAATTGTGATTTTCTAGGAATCACACAAGTACAAATATCAACATAATTACAATCGAGTGGATTTTACAGTATTACTCACTGTTTAATACGTCGAATATTTGTTATACTACAATACTAGGGAAGGAACAGTGTGCCTAGTGCGAGTTTTCATCGAGTACGAAACGTTACTACAGGTTAATACAGGTTATACCTAGTAAGGGGGCCTGAACCCCAATCCAATATGACAAACTTATGTATGAATTCAAATAAAGATTTTATTTATTATTTATTTACTACAGTTATTACTGTAATTTAAATACCTCTTGTTTGTGAATAAGAAAAAATGGAGTGCCGCTGTTTATTTTAATAATCACGAAAACATAATAATTTTTACGTTCAGGTATTTTCCCTTACTACTTTGTTCGTTTATGGTATTATGTATACTCAAATGGGTAAAGCTCATTAAGGAAAAGTTGGATAACAAATACAATACAGTATTGTCCATAAGAAACATCCTATTGTAACTGTGTACAGGAAGTAGAAAAAACAATAAATCATACAGAAAAGAAACAAATATAGAAAAATATAAGCCTACATTTCAAAGAGTCGCCGAAATTGAGACGTTGATTAATTAGCAATGTTGGTAGGGTCAATTCTTCTATTCTAAATATGATGGAATCAGTACCTACTTGCAGGACAAAAACGAAGTCTTACTTAATAGGGGTTAAACGAATAATTCTTAATGCATATTAATAAATGGATGCTCATTTAAAACAATATACCTCCATTGTATTACATAAGTATTTGGAAAAAATGTTTCTGCAATTTCGGAAATTAAATGTCTAGTTATTTGTTAGGTAAAGGGAGAGTCTAAAGACTTATACAAATATGGCTGGTACCTAATATCATACTTATAATAATAAAGTATGTATTGTAGGTACACTAAAGCTTAGTCCAGGGCGACAACCCAACGCGTGTGGCACGTGTGTCATGACCGTGACCTCTGTCCTTTCCACACCACGCAATGCGAATTGAGGAAAATGGACACTCATTATTCGGCGAGTTTGGACAGTGCACAGATCTTGGACGTTATTATAGATGAGACCATCTAACTGCAGATCGCGGAGCTCAGGTTTAACGGCCGGTTCGCGCGTCTGGCCGTTAACCCGAGGCCCGACGGGTATGCGCGCGAAAACACCGCGCCCGCGCCGTTACCGTATACTAAATAGATCATTGATGACTTCGCAATTGTAGCTTAGGAGATAGCTAACAAATTCGGTCACTGTGCTCTCGGAGACTCGACTTTCGTTGACCGTTACGACGAGGAAAAAGTATTTCGGAGAAATGTGAATGAGACGGCGCGCGTGATTCGTTGCGGCACGCTTCAAGTGCTTAGTTATTTTGCTATGTTTTGTTATTGTATTAATTTATGTTCTTGTTTGTAGAACTTTAATGTTTTATTTGTGAGGAAGTAAGCAACGTCGAAAAGAAAATCAAAGTACCTACTCAATATGGGTTTACAAGTTAGCAATCTTTCTGTTGCATCCAAGAGTATCAAAATGCTCCATCATGTCAAGGAATCAACACAAATTATTGGCATTAACACAGACTAGTTACTTAATTGTAATGAAATTAAACACAAACAGACATAGTTATTGTTAAGTAATCAATGGTTACGTATTGGTAATGAATGTTATTACGGAACATTTATGAAAAAAGTAGTTATACACAGATTCAAGATCAACACATCAACTTAAAGCAGTTATCACAATATCAAATTCTCAACAGACTCGCATCAGCATATTATATATCACAACTGTAACATTATTTTTCTTCTCACCAATTCAAGAGACCACAAAACTGAAAAGAGAACTAACTGCCTACAGCAGGCTACAGGACGAATCATGTCATTCACAGTCTTTGATATAATATTATTTAAATATAAATACTTTGAATTAACCCATAGTTACTGATGTAAAGATTTTCAACACACTGGATAAAAGCCATAAAACAATATCACAGTATCTAAAAACCAATCCAAAGTATGTAGGTGTTTCGCTCTAGATAAGTGAGGCGGCGATTGCCTGCAAAAACCAGCGGTCAACGACGTTGGGGCCAGTTGGGATGCTGGCGAATACTATATTTCCACATATATACACAAGTTTCGATAAACTTGCATCAAGTTTTTCATCAGTCAAATTGAAATTCTTATAAAATTGAACTACCTAATCGAGATAAAACTTACGTTCAACAGTGTTGTTTTATTACAATTTTCAAGATGTATTCTTAACCCATTGAGGCCCAAGCGGCCCGATCGGTCCACGACACAATAGATTTTCTATTGTGTCTGTGATTCCGGGGCCTGAGTTATTTAAAAGTCATATAAGACTTATGAATCATTAACATAATATGAATGATGCGACTGTCATCGTTTAATGTCTGCCAATTAATTTCGTCGTACTTTTTCATAAAACTTAACGACCAGCACACAACAATAATTACAATATGGTTTACACTTTACAGGAAGTAACCATATAAGACAAGTGAGCATATCCATTAATTACCAACAGTACACAGTACATATATATATCTTGTTTCTTCTACCGTTGAAAGTACCCGTTCATATCAATAGGGCAATGAACACACAGTGTGAAGGTCACAAAATAACCACGTAGGTACCTACTGCTTACAGGAAAAATAAATCGATCAGATCATTTTGCAAATAAAACGAAATATATATATATATATTCATAAAATATATAATAATTACTTTTAGGAGTAGAGTATGCACTACTGTGAATAGTTAGTATTTTCTAGTGTTTGATTTTACGCGAGTATTATATACCTACATTTAGAAATTAAAGACTTTTTAACGAATTTCTAAATGTGAAAACTTACTTGGCATGTTCACAGTAATTAGTTACGGGGAATATAAAGACGAATTCACACACTCAATATTTAATCAAGGACGAATCATTTAAAAATGTTTTATATTTTCCCCACATGAGCTATAGGTTAACATCTGCGCACGTCATCCCCAAGGCGTACACGATTTAGCATTCAAAACATATATTGGCACAACCATATTTATTTAGTTGTGAGCTGTTACTTTCCATACTCATTCAATTATTAAAATAAACCACCGTTGCCCGCGCAAAAACCTTCGCGGCCGGTCGTTGACACCGAGGGGCACTTTAGGGCTGAGTCGTCACACTCCGGCAACAACGCACCTTATAATAACACTTAACTAAGTATTTATACTACGTCTACGTGACAGGTGGAAAATTCGAAATATGTACACACGTACAGCAAATTAAAATCACGACGGTTTTTAGCACGCAACTCATTTTCCTGACTAGAAGGAACTTCCTATAACTATTATATGTATACATATGTCTAATCTTTGAATCGAAACATTAAATCGTACGTAAGTAAGTACAAAATAAATATAAATAGAAGTTATAAATAATAATCAAGCAATGACACTATAATGTTGTATCTAGCTGGTGTGGTTATTCGTTGCAAATTGCAGTTTAGATAACTGAATATTTGTTAAATTTTAAAAATACAGAATATTATAAGAAGTCATAGGTACCACCAAAGCCGAGAATAATATGATACGTAAGTGAGACTTAATCCAATTAAAATGCAAATGGTCGCCGGTGCGCAATGAAATCGTTGCCGCGAATATAATGGGTCGAATGCAAGTAGAACGTCAACAGACCGGCCGCGGCGGAGAAATCTTGGCTATTTAAATTGTATATTAATAACTATATACAATAGCCGTGGACTGTGGCCCACGCGAGGTCCTCCCGTTGCGCGCAGTCCCAACAAACTGTTGCAACTTGCAATGCCACAAAAAGTAATATCAATCATTTATCACTCAGTCATACGTGCTAACTGTTTAAAGAAACACTTAACAATATTCATTTAGATGCAAATCGTTCAAAATTGTAATTTTCAATTAAGTTAGATCAAAACCGAAGATGCCCGTAAATACCTATCGGAAAATAATATCCTGGTATTGTAACTATTGCGGGTATTCCATTCATAGGAAGCGGTGACTTTTTATCATAGTGTGACCCGCATGCTCGTTTGCTTTCCATTTTAAAATATACATGTGAAAATGCAACACAGTATCACAAACTCATTCAAAACGTACTTAGCCTACATTCCTCATATGGGAAGTTTAAAAATCTCTTAATTACTTATCGGAAACAGTTTCACTTGTAGCGGCGTTGTCGACAACGCAAGGTAGGGCTCGATTGAATTGGTTCCGCATTCCAATGTAGAATTCATTCACAGGTCGAAGACGGATCGTCTAGACTGTGTGTCGGAGAAAGGTGACCATTCACCGATGAGCCAGCCCGACTTCATCGCTTCTAAGATATGACCACTTAAACGGTTACCGTTAAAAATCTAACGGCTATGCGCGAGCTCGATGCATTCTTCTTAAAATGATATAGTTTACAATAATTATTACAAAATCACCAATTTCTTTAGAAATCAACTTGCCGCGGTAACTGAGTGGGGTGCGGCTAAGGTACCTATCAATGAAAGCGATAAGTGCAAATTTCGATAAAATAAATGTTAACGAGCACAAGCGGACCAATGGAAATGAGAAAACGCTAAACACAGGTAAACTATAGCAAGTTACTTTCGAAACACGATATCATCTACATGACGCTCGGTGCACGAGCGTTTGGATTTAATAGCAGCAGTGAGACCAACATCCGCATAGCAACAGCTTTCAGATTCAGACAGTGAATGAAAGTTGATTGCGGACAAAAATTCGAGTCTGTTGATGGTTTCGGTAGAGCTGTAAATATTTCGGCTCTCTGATCCCACCTCGTATGCGGGTTTGAGAGAGCTTTTCTCTGTGTTACTAAGACGCGCATTACGATTTTAGTACGTTTATATACTTTTTACTTTTACACATTGTTTTTATGTTACTGTTTTCAATAGAACATGTTATTTATTTTTTAAATTATCATCAAGTCATTCTTTTCGAACATTATTTTTGTAAAAAGTATAAATATATATTGGACAGGATCTAGGAATATGACATTATTAAAATTCTAGTAAACAACAATATGTATTTATAAACTGAAAATAAATACAATATGGACCAGAAACGGAAGCTAGATAAGTCAACAGGACTAAAGCTCGATCCCTTTAATTGCCTATAGATAAAGTTCTTAGCCAGTATTTTATTGAGTAACTTTCTAATCGGTATAAGGGTCTAGGCAGAGTATATAAATTTCCAACTGTAATTGTCCCATTCTAGTTCTTTATCCATTTATCGCCCTATAATTTAGAAGTATTTTGCGGGCTATTTTTGAACAAAGCATTAAGCATTAATAATCTGTGAGCGAAACGTGAAAAACAAGATTAAAAAGGTCGAATCGTTGATAAAAGTTATCAATAAACTAATCAAACATCAGTTGTTCTATTTCACAGAAACTGGGTATCGGGAGCAGTATCTTTGTTTTATTTAGGTAGATCCGGCGTGACTATCTCCAATGAAGTGCCAAGCGCGTGGGTGTAGAGAGAATCCCAAACGTTCTGTTCAATGGAATTCGAGAAAACGCTAAATTCTTGCTGTAACTGAATCCGATTGTTGCTGCAGTTACATTATCTAAAATAGCCATGTGAATATTTTATACTGACGAGATAAGTTAAGATTGAAGATGATTTTACGTTCCGTTAAATAAATTACGTATAATAAGACGTCTTAATGTAAAACTAATATTAATTCGTAATTGATCTAAAACTGAAGTATTGGATACCATACTACCTTACATGATGCAACACCTAGAGGAATTTAAATAAATAATAACTCCCACGGATTCCCGACAGCCCGTATTGTCAAAAATCTAGTAAAATGAAGCAATAATCCAACTTTACTGCTATTGTAACGGTGATAGGGATAATTGTGTACCAATTGAATACTGTCAAATTCTACCCCAACCGATAGAGGCGTAAAAATCTTGTTATCTAATAAAAGCGTCAATGCAGGGTTCAAGTGAATTAGATCAAAGTTTAGGGTGGGCACGTTAGGCAATTTATAGGACGTTGCTATACTTTTGACACATAGTGGTGTACAAAATTACACATTATTTATAACATTACGTATCCGAACACATCGATCTCGTTAAAACGCGTCACGACACTTTATATTTTAATTACCTGATTAAAAATACCTTAATCTAGGTACTGACGTATTATACACGTGTACGACATATAGAATTATGTATTTAAGATGATGAAGGGATAAAAAACATCGCACAAAATTTACGCGTCGGATCCGTTTATTACATACAGAGTATAACTTCGCTCAAATACGTAAATGTAACTTTTAAATAAAATACGGGGGCACATAAAGCGCCATGTAATATGGTTTACAACTCAACCCTCTTCAAATGCCAGTGGAAAATCAGGTCAAAGGGATGTAGGGCAGTGATATCCACAGGTAAGAGGGATGTGTGCATTCAACAATGTACACACACACCTACACACACAGAGATTCACATGCACTTGTGTTCACTAAAGGAGGTGATAGAATGGAAAATTGTATTGTGTCCATTGAATCAAGAATCCATGAAACTTGATGCACAACTTTGATTGTTACAAGCTTAACAAAGAACATCAAAGGCCTATGCTTACACAACAGGCAAATTTTTCATGTGATGATATACTTGATTGAATATCAAGGGATACTGGAAATAAACTTGTTGTTTAGCTTTTATAGAAGTAGGTATGTTATGCATCATGCCTGAAAAGTGAAAATAGTTGTCATGACTATGTACTGATGAAAAGGTTTTAACAAGACTAAAAGAAAGCTGCTAGTTTGTGTAAATGTTTCGTTTTTTTTTTTTCAAAAAATAAAAGAATGTATGTATGGACTAGCTTTCCACCCGCAGCTTCGCCCGCGTTTTAAAAAAAACCCACGTAGTTCCTGTTCCCGTTGGAATTCCGGGATAAAACCTATCCTATGTGTTAATCCAAGTTACCCTCTAACTATATGTGTGCTTAATTTCATTGTAACCAGTTCAGTAGTATTTGCGTGAAAGAGAAATAAACACACACATAATATACCTACTTACATCCTCACAAAGTTTCGCATTTATGATATTAGTAGGAAGTAGGATAGGATTGAATTTTATCAATAGGTTCATAATTTTACAACATTTATTTTTAAGTGGAAACTATCTATTTTTAATTATAATAAGTGTGTGCCATTATAATATAAAATATTGACGGTTTTAACTTACTACATGTAACTAACATGACAAAGTAAAAATTGAAAATAAATTAGTTGTTAATTCATCATCATCATCAGCCCATATACGTTCCCACTGCTGGGACACGGGCCTCCTGTGAGGGTACAGGCCATAATCCACCGCGCTGGCCAAGTGTGTGTTGGCGGATGACACATGTCGTCGAACTTTTTAATTCTTCGACATGTCGGTTTCCTCACGATGTTTTCCTTCACCGTTCGAGCAGTGGTGATGTTACAACATGCGCAGATTAATTGAAAAATCAATTTAATTCCTGCGCGCTCGCCTGGTCTCGAACCCCGGACTTATCGATTCGAAGTCCGAGGTCTCACCATTGAGCCACCACTGCTCTTGTTGTTAATTAATGAATTACTATTAATTGCAGCAGGCTTATGATGGCAGAGGTTGTTTTTATAAGTTCATGATATTGAAATCAGCTTATAAAAAATTGTTTCATCTAAATACCAGATAAGGGTATATTTTTCTAATCCCAGATCTTAGACTAAAAACATATCAACTAAATATTTATATATGACACATTTGTTTACTATGACAATTTTATCTATCATTACAACCCAATCCAAGTTTATCCCTACTAATAATTATTATGTGAATTATGTGAGTTTTATTTATTTATTTACGGTATACACCAAACCATACATAAATACTTATGACTTAATTATAAATTTATCCCTATATACTTTAACCATAGATAAAGTTTGGTTTAAAGTGATTACACGAAAATTAATAGAGCAACTATACTTTTCTTATTTCAAAAGTAATTATTCAATTAATAATAGCAACATGAAAGTATTGTCATAAATATCTGTATCATGTAAAATGATGTCTAAAAAAAAGTAAAATATCATATATTTTTTTACAATTAATTAGTATAAAATTATTGGAATTGTTTATTATGCTCTTTATGATGATAACAACTAATAGATTGAGTAGTTATATATTGTTCCTTTCTAATATGTACATAATATATTTTATGCACTAATTTGTGAAGTTTAAACAAAACCCTAAAAACAGCAGGTTGATGAATGATGATATTCTTTTCAGCGAAATCATTCAATAACTTTTGACGGACAATTTAATTTTTTCTTAGTTACTTTTATTGAGTTTTAAATTAATTTTACTGTCATCTTTATTAGCATTGACAATAAAAGTTTCAAACAAAATATACCATAACTATCAATATTATAAAACGGAATCAATATGCATAAGGAAAACTTAACCTTCAAAGGGTACATTAATGTCGGTGAATAATTAATAGAAAATTTTCTGAGGAAAACATGAAAAATATATAATTACTAGCTGCTCCGCGCAGTTTCACCCCGTGGTTCCACTCCTGTTGGCCGTAGCGTGATGATAAATAGCCTATAACCTTCCTCGATAAATGGGCTATCTAACACCGAAAGAATTTTTCAAATCGGACTAGTAGTTCCCGAGATTAGCGCGTTCAAACAAACAAACAAACTCTTCAGCTTTATAATATTAGTATAGATAATTATACTGTTTCTGTTATTTTCATGCTGTAGTTGAAGTTATATCAATATAATTTTCTTTAAATTTTTTAAAAATATTAATATCATAACAATTTTAAAACATTTTATAATATTAAACATTAATATTCATAAAAATAGTATTTTTTGATACGACCCAGCTATGTAATAACATCATTAAGTACTAGGGCAGCTTTGTTATTATTTGATTTTCCTTGTTGGTCTGGATAAAATACAGAGAAATAAGTCAAACAATTTGTATAACATTGAGGCGGTTTTCTTTCGTTTTTTTTTTTTAATGTGCAATAAAATTATTAATAATTATAATATTGTAGTATGTGGAATATACAGGTCACTTGATATAGGTGAAAGTTTAACTGATTTGAATTAAAAAATAGTAAACATTACCTAGCCGTAACTTATTACTGTAAGAAATATTTCGTAAGGAAAAACAATAAAAAGAAATAAAAACCTTTTTTTGGTAATCTGAATAAATTTTATGTACAATAAAATCTTAAAATGTCATTGTTTACTCTAAAATTATAAGTTATGAGAGATTAAAATTGTAACCTGACAAAAAATACCTACATTTAATAACGGTTTTAACAAGTCACCCTTTATAATACATGCAATAAAAATGTTATCTTGTAAAAAAGAACTATATCAAAATAAGTATAGAATTTACCTGCAATATTCAATCTTTGATATTTTGATATGGAGAAAATATTGAGCTACCAAAAATAATACACAAATGATCATGATAACAAGAGGTCTTAATTATTGTGTAAGTGATTGCTTTGGTACAATACAAATGTACTGCAATGTGTTTTTCAGCTGCAGCAGCATGTTATGTTAAATAAAAACAAACATTGTGATGCAAATGATGCAATGTTATATAAATAAATCAAAAGTTCATGAACTCACATTTGTTTTTGGCATTTTCGTCCATCAGCATGTTGAAATGGTGGTGGCGGTTCCACGCTGCCATTTTGCCTTCGTGCGGAGCCCCGAGAAGCACCAGGGCCGCCCCGGCGGGCCCAACTCCGTCTAGGGGCTCCAGTGTCCTCAGTACACTAAACTTTGTCACACACTCATAACCCAAGAAACATAGCTAACACTCGCTCACTGGCTTAAAAACGCCGTCGCCTCTGACGGCGGTGTCATCGGCGCCAACTCGCGCCGCACATGCCTTCGCACTTCCGCTCACGCACTTAACGATGCACTCGCGTAAATAAGCACGATCAACACGACACGCGGTGATTCACCTCCGTTGCCTACAGCGCTCCGCACTGCAGAGTGCAGGCGGAATGTAGCGTGCGCCCGGCGCCCGCCAACCCTACCAGACTGACACCCAAACACTTCGTCGTCACGTGCGCTCCGGCCGCACCGACACCACCACAACTATCCTCTATTCTTTGCACACCAAAACAATAATGCACACGCGAGAAAATATCACCGTTCTATTTCAATTTATGAAAATAAATTGAACGCAATGTTACGGAATGCGACGAGAGCGAGCAAGACGGACGACGCGATTTGCCTTCTTCGATCCGAATCAGACGGACTCGAATCGAACTCTCTAGCCGCGAACAAAATAATAACAAATATGCATGAGAGATGCTTGCTGTATTGTGCACGTGGGTTGCGTCACAGAGAAGTCACTTATTTCACCACGTTAAATAAAAACAATTCTCTGTACAGACTAACAATAATCTTGCATAGCTTTCAAGTAAAGCGAACCAGTGAACGATTTCAAAATTTTACGAAATACGAACTACACCATTAAACACATAAGTATCAAAACTGATCGATAGATTTAAAATTCACTAAAGCAATTATATCGTCACCAACTACACTATTTGTAAACAAAGCACAGCCCGTGTTACATTCAGTAAATTATTGGTTTTGGAACCGAAATCGCGAACGCGTTGATCAAGCGCGACAAGTAGGACAAAACATGGCAGACTTTACCAAAAGCACCACGAACTTTGTCTTTGGTTCTTTTTATTTTTAAATTACGTTATTGCCAGTTTATAAGCGTTGATCTTATAGTTTTTTATTATTAAATTAAATAAATTAAGCTGCTTGATACTATTTTAATGCTTAAAGTTTCAATATATTTTGAGAGAATAACTTTTAAACATTTTTATGAAAATAGCACGATAATAATAATTTTTATCGTCACAGGCCATAGAGTACAGAATGTTGGTAAAATCCCAATGATACCAGTTACAATATAATGATTTGAAATCACGAAATGCTTATTATTTTTATCGTACAATACATTTATATTATTTTTTATTTTAAAATAATGACTTCAAGATATTTATTCAGGATAACTATACTAAATGTACTTTTTATTTTACAATACATATTATTTCTAAGTGAATTGATTTTAAGTACCTATTTGAATTTTAAGCAATCATAACTACATACAAAAAATACAGATAGGTAATGTTTTTAGTCTGGTATTTTAAAATATGTTGAGATATTCAAATAACTTCAATTTAGATGCTTGTACAAAAACAAAAAGGATATGAATTTTCTAATCTAATACCTAATCTTCTTATAAATAAAAATGAATCCCAAAATGTGTTGGTAAGCGCATAACTCGAGAACGGCTTAACTGATTTCGTTAATTCTTTTTATTATAATATTCCCTGAAGTTCGAGGATATGGTTCTTATGTAGAGAAAACGTGAATATGTACCACGGGCGAAGCCGGGGCGGACCGCTAGTATATCCTACTAATATTATAAATGTGAAAGTTTGTATGGATGTATGGATGTTTGTTACTCTTTCACGTAAAAACTACTGAACCGATTACAATGAACTTTAGCACACATATAGAGGGTAACTTGGATTAACACATAGGATAGTTTTTATCCCGGAAATCCCACGGGAACGGGAACTATGCGGGTTTTCCTTTGCAAACGCGGGCGAAGCCGCGGGCGGAAATCTAGTCATGAAATAAACTAATATTACTTTGAATTTTGAAAGCATGTGTACATTTATGTTTCTTCTTCCCTCTGTGAATGACTTCATTCAGAAATCAGAAGACGGACTCCGCTGATGTGCGGTGTAAGTGGGCAATTGTTCCTCTCAATACAATATAATTTTATGTCTAGAAATACAAGAGATATTTTTTTCGTAAATGTGAGTAAAATAATGAAGCATAGCAACTCGAAGAAACCACAGACTTTTTTAATATTTTGTATCTGACAAAGTCAATATTTACAGACTATACAAGAATTATTTTATATTCATAGGAGTACATTACAATCATAAATTAATTTATGATTTAGATTAGATTGCCTATAATAATTAGTTTTTCATGCTCTATTATAAATCTAAAATCAGTCACTGTTAGTTGAAGAGATGATAGATAATTATTATAATTTTAAAATAATTATTAATTTCAAAGCTTTGAAAGCCAGAGACTATCGTCACTATACGATAATATTATAGTCTACACTCTACACTCTACTATCTTTGTTAAGGACGTCATAGTCTGTAGTCATATTAAAAAAATAAAGTGAAACGCAATAAACGCGAAGCACTCCGCTCTCGTTTGCTCGTTTCCTTCTAGGTTTCTTAACCTCGCATTTCATGTGTCTTTCTATGCAATTTGCATTTTTGAGTGTTTGTTAATAATATTATATAGAAGGCTCACATTCCAGCGTGGTAATCTCCTCTTAGGAAAATTACTACACGCCTTCAGTATCTTTGAAATATAAGGATAAGGATAAGCTCGTATTAGCGTCCGTTTGTCTTTGTATCTCCTTTCAATAACTTGTGCTGGAAAATTTTTCAACATAAGTAAATTCAATATGCCTAAAAGAGGTGGAGGACGAGTACGAAATTGGAAAGGAGGCGATCATTTTGGTAAGTTGTTAAATGTATCATTGCATAATAATCACTAACGCTATTACTTGTGGGTTTTACCTTGATGGAAAACACCAGTCTTTGTATCAAATTGATTGCATGGAAATTTTAAGTCGCATTAATGTAAAAAACACTATACTGCACTTGTAAAATGCACATGTGATCTCTGTTATTATTCCATGGTTTGGTTATAATAATAATTAATAAGGTATCATAAATTATTACATTTGATTGTGTGATTCCATCTTAGGGCAAAATAATACATATTTTGGTGAAAAAACTAAAATATTTACATACAGGAAAGTTACAATATTCCCTAGAACAAGGTAGCAGTCATCACCCGGTACATCTACTACTTTATACTACATTCTAGTTTTCAAGATGTGTATTTTATAATATAAACTTGAAACTTATATTTTATGTTTTTACGTTGTTTACAGCCTTATACTGTCTGAAGTCTGAATATTATGAATAATTTGACATAATTCACAAAAAATTCACAAAATATTATGTTCAAATGAGCTAATTCATCCTTAATTTACCTTTACATCATAAATACAAATACATCATTCAAAAACACTTAATGAAACAACTTGTAGTTATTTAGAAATTAAAGACTTTTTAACGGATTTTAAACGCGATTTATTCTTAACTTGTAGTTATACTGAAATGTTTTACGGAAGTTCATAAAAATTGCACAAAAGTGAAATGAGGAAACATAAAAAACAGCCTGTGAAGCGGGTTGTATATTGTGGCCAAATTTGAAGACAATCTATGCAGAAACCAACTTAATTTTTATATGTATGGGTTTATAATCATTACTTAATATGATGCTACTGAATGTTATCTAACATTTGAAGTAAAACTTCTTTAGGCATGTTGAGAGTAAAATTTCATGTCATGGAATAAGGTGACGATTTTGATATCTTTGAATCTCGCTAAAAAAAGTTTCACTTCTGACATGTGTGCTCGGCACGCTCTTTTTACAATAATTATATAATGAATCATTTAAATTTTAAAGAATGACTTATCTCCACATTCCATAGTAAATTCATTGCTAGACATGTTCAGACAATTATATTTATAAATTTATGTTCAGACAAGCTATATAAATTTCAAAGACCTGTTTGAAGTGACTAAACTGTTTTCCTTAAAGTTATTTCTGATTTTTAAGAGGTACTTGTATGCTTTAATTGGTAAAGAAGTTTGGAGGTTTAATTCCCAAGTTTATGCACAGTATTGTAAAGATTCATATTCCGAACTAACCTCTAGAATCTAAAGAACAAAACTTATTCTAATGGATGCATTGGTATAATTCATATTTTATAACTTAAGTTTTCTTTAGCCTTGTATCCACTTGAACATGCTCAGGCGAATGAGCGGCTCGGCCAAATGAGCCGTTCATTCCCCTGAGCATGCTCAAGTGGATACAAGGCTTTTGGTATTGAGGTGTACTGCAATTCAATAAATAATATTTACACAAACTATGTTCAACAGTCCATAGTATTATGAAGGGTTGTGTACGAGAGTTATAATTGAGAAATTCATTGCCTCATCTTATCAAGAATATTGTTTTAATTTAATAGGTTTTTACTTTTTGTTGATTAATAAGTTGAGATCCTTATTTCTACTATACCAAAGGAAATAAAATAATTTCTGAAATAATGAATTCAAGCCGTTAAATATAATATAGACAATGGATATTATTTAGTCAACTGACTTCATAATTTTTATTGTAATATGAGTATTGAAGAATAATTTTCATATTTAAAAACAAATCATTTAGGGATCTTAAGTACTTACTTTTGTGTTTTGCATCAAAATTGATTTAATTAAAAAAATTTTGGTCTTGTTATAATAAAAAGTCTTTGAGACAGTTTATTTTCAAAAATGTGATGATCTTTCTCTTTTGTTACAGAACATGATGACCGTGGATTCAACAGTGGAACCAGGCGAGTCATATTCAAACAGAACACCAATAAAGGAAAGAATAAATTCCGCAACTGGAACGATGCTAAACTACTATTGGACGATGATGTTGATATGGGTGCATCTGGTCACCCTCAGAACAGAAAAGGTTCCTACCGAGGAAGAGGTGGAAGACTTAACTCGCCACCACCAAGATCCCTGCAGAAGAAAAAATTCATCACAGGTGTACTGCCATGGTATCAGGTCACAATACCATATGGAGCGAAACATGAAAAGGATGTCATTTTCAAAGCTCTATTAAGCCACATATCTCCAGATATCTTTGTACCCCATTATTTCAAGATTGAAGGCAACGCAGCCATATTTTATGTGGATGATGTTAAAATAGCAGAGAAGCTATTCCACGCTGATCGTAAAATTATGATGCCCAACGGATTCAAAATGATTTTGGTCGTCAGAAATTCAGTGCCAAGGATAAATATTAATGCGGAAATGCAAGAGAAAATGAAGTTGGCTATGGCGAAACGATATAATGCCGCTACCAAGGCATTAGACTTGACGAAGTTCCATGCTGATCCTGGTAAGTTAAGCTTATGATCGTAGAAACTAAATAATATGTTATTATTATTATTTTTTCTTGAAAGATTAAGGGAAAAGATTTAACACATGACCAAATTCAAAAAGTCTTTGGGGATATTTTTTATTGATTTGTTTACCAGTAGTTACTAGTTGGCACGAAAATAAGTCTTAGTGACACAATGTCATTCACCTTCGTTTTGAGTGGAATAACATATGACTCACCATGTTTCGTCATTCATGTTCACAAAAAATCTATAGATAGATACATATTGAATTTTTATAGTCTTCAAAAGATCTTTAATCTGTATTTATTATGGCTACCTGCATTTTTTTACTGGTAACTAGTTAAACAAGGTTTGGTCCCTATTTATCTGACTTCTAAACCTCTTTATGAACCTATATTGTCATGTATAGTGACCCTGCCTTCCAAGTCACTGGTCATGGGTTCGATTCCCACCCAGGGCTATTATTTGTGCGATGAACATAGATGTTCATCACACAAAGTGATAGTTAATCTTATAATATAAAAATGAATCGCAAAATGTGTTGGTAAGCGCATAACTCGAGAACAACTGAACCGATTTCGTTAATTCTTTTTTATTACATTTCTTGAAGTACGAGGATGGTTCTTATGGAGAGAAAACGTAAAAATGTACCACGGGTGAAGCCGGGGCGGACCGCTAGTTATCTATATAAGTACTTATTTAAAAATAATATATGTATGTTTATCAGCCATCTGGTTTCCATAACACAAGCGAAAGCTTAGTATGGGATCAGATCGTGCCGTGTGTGAAAATTGTCTCAAAAATATTTATTGACTGTGGTTTAGCGTTTTTGTGTTATTGAGCATTAAAACATACACTTAGTAGGAATTATATAACATATATTTACACATTTCCATTTTTTTTTAGAACTAGCTGACGTGTTCTGTGCACTATTTCGACCAATCATAATGTTGGCTGCTATTGACATAATTGCCGAGAACATACCAGATTTGGAAGCATTAAACCTGAATGATAATAAACTGCATGGAATTGAACATTTGAAGATACTCTCCACTAAGTTTAAGAACCTTAAGATATTGTACATGGGTGATAATAGAGTGAGTAAGACGGAAATTTCCAGTTTGTATAGTAGAATAAAATGATTTATTGTCCTGTATGAATAATTTGATGTTGCAACAACAAAATAAAATTGATTTCATAGAATGTAAACCTATCTAATTTTTGATAGAACTGCTTCTATTAAAGTTTTTACACATTCTATCTCTGATATGTAACTTCAATAAGCATAATATGATTCAATTTTGAATAGAAATCTCAAGTTACAATAACTTTATATTTTAAATTTTCAAGTAGTGAGAGCAGTAATGCATTATCCATCCATCTATTTCACTACAGGAATAAAGAAAAAATGATACCAAATAAAAGTTTTCATTTCTCAAACTATTTATATATCAACATTTACACATAAATATTTTTCAGATACCGTCCATAGCAGCGTTGGAACCGCTCAAGTCACTAACCCTAGTGGAACTGTACCTCAAGGGCAATCCGCTGGTGAACAGGTTCAGTGACCATGAAACCTACATAAGGTAATATTGAAACATGCACCAGGCAGGTAACGCTGCCGTTTTCACATTAAAGGTTATGTTGATCGTAGGCCATAGGTCGTTGAAGTTTATAAAAGGGTGTACTCTTTTATAATAATATGTAGTAGTGGAAAAAGAAAAGATTTAAATAGATTTAGTGACGCATGAAACTCTATAGCACATTTTGAAATTAATCAATTTAAAAATTTACCATAGAAAAATTTTTTTTAGAATGTGGTTTTCAGAAGTTTTTTTAACTGAATAAATTGTGTATTAAAGAAAGGATTGATTTTGAAATGTGCTATAATATAAACATTAAATTGGAAATCATTGGCTTCTAATATAATTATTGCTTTATTAGATTGTTCGTAACAATTTTGACAATTTTAACGAACCAAATTGAAATATGCAGTAACTTATGTAATTGGAATGTTTTTAGAACTTTGATAATGAAATTTGGTTTGTTAAAACAGTTTCCATACTCATCGACAATAACATAATATTAACTCTCATTTTAGATATGAATCAAGATAGAAAAATGCTGGTTACAAAGATTTTTCTATCTTGGTTATTACTTATTAGACAGTAAAAAAAAAAACATCTTTAACATTTTGGATGAAGTTTGTATTAACATGTTATTCAATTATATATATAAATTTAATTTATTTCAATACAAATTTCAACTATTACAATATATTATAGGAATGTATGAAACACATACAAACTTCATTTCTGCCAATGAAACTAAAAATCATCAAAAAATCGTAAGACTCTTTTCATTGAAACATTTTGTTAAATCATTTAAAAACCATAATTATTTATGGTATGGTCTGTGTCACATCAACAATTTATATTATTAATATTCAATTGAATTAAATCTTAATTCTTAAGTGGTATTTCTGAGATTAGGTTATTATAGCAATAACCTGACATCAAAAATACATTCCTATGTTTAATTTTTATTTCAAGATTTTCAACAAAACACTCTGTATTATATTTTCTGTTACATGTAACACAGACCACTTTATTTATCCCAAAGGGACCTTTTTTATCACAAAAAGATTAGCAAAATGCTTAAATGTAAAGGCCTTATGACAACACACCTGTATATTATCGTTATTTTATGTTTATGAGAGTTTCAGAGGAATTTTACAAGTATTGCCATAATGTTTGTTATCTCCAGTGACGTCCGGAAGAAGTTTCCGAAGCTGCTGCGATTGGTACGTAATTTCTTAACATAATAATATCTGTGTATGTTTTTTTTTTAAGGACTAAGTCGGCTTTTTACCCCACTAAGAAATTGGCCATATTACGACTGTGCATTTAATATTAATACAATGTTTCCAGATGCGCCATTAAATTATTCAGATATTTACAACTCTAATTATTGTTGTCTCAATAATTACTTTTTCATATAATGTTACATTTCATTAATTTACCAATATCCTAAAGAAAGTTTTTAGCAAGCAATATTTGTCTAGGCATCGTCCGGATTGTATTTAAAGTTTGATTAACTCCCTTTGTAATGCAGTAGATTTACTAGCGTAAACATTTTAAATTTGGTCAAGCAGTTATTGAGTTTATTAATAATTACTTTACAAACAAACAAAAAACTGATATTTCTGTAAACTATTACATTACATTATTCAACTTTGTGACTACTATGCAAATTTTAAGGACGGCGAGGACCTACCACCAGTGATTGGGTTCGACGTGAACGAAGACTTGAGTTTACCTCCCCGACAACAATCCTTCCTCATAGATCCAAACGGTCAGGATCTAGTGAGAGAATTCCTTAAACAATACTATGCTATATATGACTCTGAGTCGAGGCAGCCATTGTTAGATGCCTACCACGAAAGTGCTACTATGTCCTTGACGGTGGCCTATAAGAATTATGAGGAGAGAAATGTGGCGTCCTTGAAGTGAGTTTAATATTCAATCAATTATGTAATAAAATTTTAAGATACCTACTGGTAAAATTTGCTTTAACACATTTTATAGGGATGTTTTGGTGAACAACCATATTATGCAATTTATAAAACGTTCAAATCAATGTTTGTACTTTTAACATAACAGAATTTAGTAATATTGTAACAAATTTGTAATTTGCTACAAAAGCGAAGTATGTTCAAATATGTCCAAATAAGTTTTTGTCTAATGTGAATACCTGTCTATTTATTCATGTGTGTAAAGTTTATTAATAGTTATATTTTTGTTTGTAGGTTGCACGCATACATCCCAAACAGTCGAAACCTGTTAAGGATACAAGAAAGAGATTTAAGACGAAGGAGTTTAAAAACCGGCAGATTACAAGTGGTATCATTTTTATCAGATCTGCCGAAGACTACACATGACTTGATGGGATTTGCCGTTGATTTATTAGTTTTTAGGGTATGCTGCTTTCTCTATAATAAAATTAATCTAACATTTGTTTCTATAAATGGAAATTTTTAATTTATATGCAGTTTATTATAAATGCTAAGCTTATAAATGCTTATATGTTAAAACAATTTTAAAAAAGTATAATAATTAAATACAGTCACTAAAATGTTATATTAAATTTAATTATTTTTAATGTATCAGCCAAATTGAGGTATTGAAACTACTTAATAAATAATTTTATTAATTATTTTTGTGTTTTTTCAGCCAACAATGATAGTACTGACAATGAATGGGGTGTTCAAAGAGACAATGACGCCTAGAAACCCGACGAGATCATTCCACAGGACGTTCATAATTGTGCCCAATGCAACGGGCGGTTTCTGCATAATGAATGATATGTTATCCGTCACTAATACTACTAAGGAGCAGGTATGTGATAATTCATTTATAAGTTTAGACTAGTCTAATAGTTATAAAGGTTGTCAGTTTTTTTTTTCTGGAGACTACAGAGAAAAAAAAAAGTAATTTAGCATAATATTGTTACATATTATTATAGTAATAAGGAAATGTACATATTTCTCCGTTTTTAGATAGTTCAAGCTACTAGCTTAATTGTGTGTAGGGTGATACAATAAAACATTCAATTCATTTAATAACTTTTTTATTTCGTATTTCAATAGTCGTTATTGCTTATATTATAACTTAAAACTAATGAACACAAGCACACAAAGAGCTGATATGTGGCATCTCCTGGGCAGCGCTCGGTTGTCGCCCGTTGCTCGTTGATGCATAACATCCAGGTTCTGTCAATCCATACTAATATTATAAATGCGAAAGTAACTCTGTCTGTTACTCAATCACGCCTTCATTACTGAACCAATTTGCATGAAATTTGGTATAAAGATATTTTGATACCCGAGAAAGGACATAGGATAGGTGTTATCCCGGAAATTCGAACGGGAACTATGCGGGTTTTTCTTTGACTACGCGGGCGATGCCGCAGGTGGCAAGCTAGTTAAGATATAAAGATAAATATATTTTTAGAAAACAGTATTTATCAAGTTATAAATTTTATCAAAACATTAAAATAATGTTATTACTAATTGTCAACAGGAAGAAAAAGCGTTCGCATCCAGTCCGCCAATAGCAGCAACCGCTCCAACGCCCGCTGTAGTTCCCGCTGCCGCTCAAGCGATACCGACCGCGGGACAAGATGACACGCAGAAGGTGATGCTGGCCATGCTCAGCCAGCAGACCGGCATGAACGAGCACTGGAGCGTCAAGTTAGTATATTCTATTATATGATAAAGTCTATAGAGTCCGCCATTAGTTGTTCCCGCTTCCGCTGTCGCTCAAGCGATACCGACCGCGGGACAAGATACGCAGAAGGTGATGCTGGCCATGCTCAGCCAGCAGACCGGCATGAATATGTATATCATAATATAGTAAAAGCCTGGACATAAAGTGTAATAAAGGCCTACACAGAATTGAACGGCATGACAATTTTGCCCTAAGTCAGCGCACACCAGTCACTTATATTATACTAGATGGATGACGCGTCGTTCAATAAAATGCCTTTCAATTCTACGGCATCATTTTAAAGAATAGCAATTTATCTACACTAATATTATAAAGAGGAAAACTTAGTTTGTTTGATTGTAATGAATAGGCTCTTAAACTACTGGACCGAATTTGATGAAATTTGGCACAGACAATCTTTAGACCCTGAAATGAACATAGGCTACCTTTTATTGCGAAATATGTACCATGGGCGAAGCCGGGGTGGACCGCTAGTGTATTTATATAATAATTTAGCTATGTATAGTTTTATGTATCTTATAGCGTTGTTCTAATTATATATAATTGTTACAGTTGTCTACAAGAAACGGGGTGGGACTTTCAGCGAGCGCTGTTTATCTTCAACCAACTTCAGTCAGAAGGAAAGATACCACCTGAAGCATTTGTAAAATGAACTATTATGAAGACTGAAGACGTGGTGTTTGAATAGAGACTGTAAAACTTGTATATAGTGTAAATAATGTGTGAAACAGTTGTAAAAGATTATACAACGAATGAAAAAAAAAAAATTATGGTGTAAAATTAAAAAATGATTTTTGTTAAGATTTTAAAAGCACATGTTTGTTTCTAGTGTTATAACAGACTTGTTTTTTCGCTTTTTATTTGTATTTTCTATAACTGCGATTAAACTATGGTTCGTTGTAGGGTTGTATTGTAGTTTATAAACTAATAAAAAAATTATTTTTGAGATAAATGCTAAAAAATTATGAAATATTTGTTAGCACTTCATTGATTTTTGTTAATATTTATTTCACAATTTTTTTATTGTTCTTGTAGTGTGTTTAGAAAAATGATTTGTTTTGACGAATACTGGTCTAAGTTAAACATCTTGTGTTGTATGTTTTAACTATAGAAAGAATATACTCTGTTTATGGAATTCATGTATAATTAACAATTTTAAGGATTTTCGAGTTATACTTGAGTTTTTGAAGTGAAACTTCTTTAGGCGAGTTGAGAGTAAAATTTCAATGGTAATGGTAATACCGTCACGTAATGGAGTAAGGTTGTTGGTACCTTTGAATCTTGCCAAAGAAGTTTCACTTCTGACACGTGTGCTCGGCACACGCACGCTTTTTGTTGGTTGGTATAATTGTGATAAACCAATTTTAATTGAGTTTGTGTACCGATTCTTTGTATATAGTGTCAAATTTTTCTTTACTAATTGGTTGTGATGATACATTTTGTTCTGTTGTATCTTTCATTTGTAAAGCTATATTTTCCTTGTAT
The DNA here is from genome assembly GCF_905220415.1 of Colias croceus. Taxonomy (NCBI): domain Eukaryota; kingdom Metazoa; phylum Arthropoda; class Insecta; order Lepidoptera; family Pieridae; genus Colias; species Colias croceus. The sequence continues at coordinate 7,876,010 of NC_059550.1, read as the reverse complement.
TTTTTATAGTCTGTATTCTAGATTTAACTATGGCCAATATTTTGTCAGAACTAACACTTTATTGTTAAAAAAATTCTCTCTCAACTGATAATACATAATGTTATGTAGTTATAATTTCGTGATAGTGTATGTTTTAAATTAAAATATGTTGTACGTGTACATCTAAGAAAAAAAAAAACATAAGCTAATTAAAAGAAAACATGTGATTTTTTTGAATAAGTGCACAATTTAGAAATGTCGATACACGGTTGCAAGAAAAGAGTGACTTGCACGTAAAAAGAACATCAATGAAAAAAAAAATGTAATGAGTTTTTTTTTGGGATTGGGAAAAGCACAAGATGAAGCCATGGCGGTCCCAAACGGCGGGTTTTTTGATGCCTTTGAGTCCAATTTTGGGCGATGGTTTGGTCTAAATGACCATGAAATATAGTGTGGCGGAACCCCGTGGATATTTTTTATACTTTCCTGTGGGCTAGCTGCATGGTTTACCAGTTTTTTTGGCTCGCTTTACTCCGCCGAAGTGACGGGCGCCGGCTCTTGAGTGCTGGGGAGATGAAGAGCTTAGGGGCTTTGAATTTGAGACTTATGAATAAACTTTTTTTATAATATGACTGTGTTTTATTACTACGACCTTAGTCACGATTTTGTGGGAAGTACCTAATGAATTAGCCTTTAATAGACTGCATTTTTATTCAAATTCAATTACGTTCATGCTAAGATAAATAAATTATAGTAAAACATAAGACGCACAAAAAAATTAAAATGCGCGTGCAATCATTGAATACTTAGGAGTATGTATACTACGTACTAAGACTACGTAATACATATTATATAGATTGAATACCTCTTGGAATACCTAATAGCTGTCTCTTTCATTTGCGTGCTTTTGCGTATCTTCTGTTTTACTTATCATTGCAACTTGTCAGATAAAAATAAGGATAAAAAACATGAAATGATTTAAAAATGCTAATTCATGTGAACGTAACATAAGCTTCGTAATACCATTGACAATTAAGAATTAACAAATGTTTTGATAGCGCTTTCGTTTATTAGACAATGATTCTCTCATTATCTACAGAAGAATAGGTATAAAGGATAATGTGCTTAAAACATTATTGCATGTAATAAGTAATCCATACTAATATTATAAATGCGAAAGTAACTCTGTCTGTCTGTCTGTCTGTTACTCAATCACGCCTAAACTACTGAACCAATTTGCATGAAATTTGGTATGGAGATATTTTGATACCCGAGAAAGGGTTGGTTACATAGGCTACCTTTTATTGGGAAATATGTACCACGGGCGAAGCCGGGGCGGACCTCTAGTAACTAATAAGTATACCTTTAAAACATACCTAAGTACCTATAAAGTATAAAGTTGTCGCAGTTAAACCAGACTCCTCGGAACTAAACGGCTTGATTGTAGATAGCTGTAGCCCGGTCATCCCGGCCCGGTATTCCCGGCCGAAGCAAGAAATTTTTTTTAAATCTTTAATGCAGTTCTATTTCTTTTTAAAAATTAAGGAATGTTTCCTTTCAGCAAAATTCTAAACTACCTTCAGTGTGTAAAGTACTTTCCCTCCAGAGCCCATCGAAAATTTCCACACTGTAACATACTGTAACTGTTGAAATCGATCCAATAGTTCAATCAAACAAACACTTCAGCTAGATGATTTGTATAGATACCGTATGCACTATGCAAGATACTATAAAAAGGCGTGATGTTACTGTAATCACGATGTAGCCTGTGCGTCTGTCTAGACATCAACACGATAATATCACAGATTACCTACTAAATACTTTTCTACGTACTATACCTATATTCAGGCTACCTGATAATCACATGAGTAGATTCCGTTTTTCTACTCATGTGCTACTACATAATTTATTATTAAACACAAATATTATACCATATAAGTAGGTATTTTATTTTCACTATAGGAACACAAGTGTAAGGAGGTTCCATAATCCACCACGCTGGCCAAGTTTGAGTTGGTGTATCAAGATGGCATACAGGCACATGATATACCTAGGTAGGTATCGTGGAAATTTGGTTCTTTATCGTGTCTTGCCGGTTTCCTTACAGTATTTTTCCTACAAAGATTGGAGTGGCAGTAGTTGAATTATGAATGCACACAGTTATTTTATTATTGTAAAGTATACCATGCTAATTTTGAGAGATTATCATAAGTAATCTACCTACATTGTACAAGTTTTACATGCTTAATCGCATACATTACGTTTTCTAACGTCATAATTATTCCTCTCATAAATCTAGATTGTAACGTAAACACAGTTTTATAACTATTATATTAAAATAAAGATGTTGTTGTATTTTGTGTCTTCATTAAGATTGTAATTTGTATAATAAGAGATAAGATAAAATGAAAAGAACTTTCTTTTGTTGCACCATATTATTTTTAACTAGCTGCTCCGCGTGATTTCACCCCCCTGGCTATACTCCTGTTGGTCGTAGCGTGATGATATATAGCCTATAACCTTCCTCGATAAGTGGGCTATCTAACCCTGAAAGAATTTTTCAAATCAGACAAGTAGTTCCCGAGATTAGCGCGTTCAAACAAACAAACTCTTCAGCTTTATAATATTAGTATTATAGTATAGATAATTTACTCGCTTGGACTGTCACACAGATCATATTATTACACTAAATTACACGATGTAATACTATCGTATGCTCTTAAACATCGATATAACATTAGATATTTTTAAAAAAATATGGTCGGAGAGTAGATCCGTCTGACGTCTGTAAGCTTAACCACCCGTATAGAGCCCGGCAAACTTGGCCAAAAAGTAGCGTGGTGGCCCGGGAAGATTCCGCAATGCGCATATAAAATCATTAGGGAAACAACTTTAAAGGAATAGAATGATATTAGGTAAATACCTATATACTACTTAAATTGTGCTAATACCTATATACTTAACTGGTAAAAGTTTAAAACAAAGGCTTTTTATCTTTAGATAATTTCGAAAAAATTTGTTCGAAATAAGTATTTAATATTTTTTAAACGTTTTACTGAACTCAATTGTCATGTGGGTATGAACCTATGAGGTGGAGGAATGGAAAGAGTGTCTGAAATGACCTAAAATCGTGTAACAATGGGGCATCCATCTTGTGTGTATAAATAATGATTACAGTACAATTAAGGTTAGCAATGAGAAATCTTCCAAGGCACAGTCTGAAGTTGTTGACTGTAGATAACGTGTAGGTAATGCTGGCAAAGCAAATAAGTAGTGGAATTTTACATTCCTTTAATTGCAATAACATGTTTTGGTGTTCATTAAATAGTTTTAATAGTATTTAAATAACAACTTATTTAAATTAATAAGAAAGATTGACATATTAAAAGTAGTAAAAATTGTTTAAATGCCTATGTGTTTGTACGAGCGAATTTCATGAACTATGGCATCGTTATAGCTAACTAACTATTAAGACGTCTTTATAGTACCTATTCTGTGACTACCTATAGCTCAAATTGAATAATTAATTTTGATTTTTTTTTATTCGCCAAATGAAGGCTATAGGGATTTCATCACGCTATGACACTAATGAGAAAAAATATTGATTTCAGAGCAGGCGAAGTTGCGTTGATTTGGTAGTCATATTTTTATGATAGAACTATTAGATTAGGTATCTAAGTAGCTACCTAGTTCTAGTTAGAGGAAATCTTTTATAATAGTTTTAGGTAGGTACTCTGTAGAGTAAGAACTTGTAGACACATTGATAGTTCTTTTTAAGGAGAGAAATCAGTATCACTAGCCACTAGACAGCATTTTGTTTTTGCTTTCGTTAGAGGACTTGGTAAGTACTGTCTACCGTCTACCGATTTAATTATTTCAACCCAGACGGACTACCTACTTACCTAAGGCACATCACACACTCTACAACATCTCAAAGAATTGCAGTGCTAATGAAACTAGGTACATGTTGTTATAACGATTTTTATATCAGATCTTTTGTGAAAAGGTGATCATTCCTCTGTAATGACATAAGCTGTACAATTTTTTTTGAAAATTCTTTTTATGAAGTTTCCTTGGTGAAAATTGTGCATTAACTTATAAACTTGCTTAATAAACTAAAGAAAGATCAACAATGTAATGAGGAATAAATATGATTGGTGGATAATTATTATTGTGTGTTTTAATTGGGTTTTGTTACGAGTAATAAAAAATCTCTTTTCAGAAGGATACATTGTAAAATTAGGTAGCCATCGTGTTTACACTATTTATGAATTTTACTCAAGAAATCTCGCAGGAGTACACAATGATATGAACCTTATATGATTATTATGACCACAGATAAGATAAATCACGAGTTTGCGTCACGGCTTGTTTACTTGTGTCAAGAACCCTGGTAACGGTTAGACACTGTATATAATCTCATGATTGTAAATTTTATTTATCGTCTATCAAAATACAGTTCTGGTCTATAAAAATTCATTAAAAATAAAAAAAATAAATAAAAAGCCCGTTTATTTCCAATCCACAAGAAAAGTTTTGATACATGTACTTAAAGCTATTTTACTTATTAAAATTACACTATTTTTTTTAACTTAAATTTTTTATTACTAATACTTAATTCATTTTTCTTCCATTTTTTTTTCATTTTTGACGTAACATCCAGTACCAGTACCATTGATTGGAACCCCTTCTCGGGTATAGGCCTCCTCCAGTTTTTTCCAGGTATCTCTGTCCTTTGCCTTTTTTCTCCATTCGTTCCCTGCTATATTTTTTATATCATCTATCCACCTTTTTTTAGGGCGTCCTACATTTCTTTTTCCCTTCGGCCCTTTCCATATAGTTGTCTCCAGTGTCCATCTTTTGTCCGAGCATCTTGCTATATGTCCCGCCCATTGCCATTTCTGTTTTAGTGCAAATTGTAAAGCGTCAATGATTTTTGTCTTTTGTCTTATTTTTTCACTTAAAAATTCATTACAACGTAGAAATTAATAAATTATAGTCCTTTTGAAATTGCACATAAATATGGTGCGCATATGCGTGAAATGTCATTTTGACAGCTTAACCGTAGAGTAGTCGCGTGGTCTACACGTGTAATCCAGTGATACAAAATTGCAAATTTCTAAAAATCTTATAGCTCCAGTTATTTCCTCCTTCGTGTACTCTAAGTTGATTAATTGCCGCATGCACTGAGTGTAGCGCGGAGAGTCGGGTGCGCGTGGTTGTGCAACAGGAGCTCCGCAAAATTCGCGGTCCACGTACGTAAATGCCGCGTGACCAACTAAGTAAGTTTTTTGTTGTGACTGTTACATTTAATTTTTACAAATATTATATTGTGATTTTAAAAATAATGTTACAGGCTTATAAATTATTAATTTCATAATGTATTTATATTTACAGGTAACAACAGAGTTATTTAAATAATTATGGACCATAATTGTCTTGATGATGTTGGTGACGACTAGTCAAGTTCAGATAGTAAAGAAGACCATCTAGAGAAGAAGCAATAGATGCCTATACTGGAGATAAATTGAAACCGGAAATAATATCTCCCTATTATCGCACTAAAAATGAAGTGGATCTGGTTGATAAAAGTGTTCACTGTATTGTTACTCTCTTATATTGTTCACGTCTTCAGAAATTCAAGATGGCCCCCTGGCATACCCCCTGGCACACCTAATGCCATGCAAGTGCCATACAAGTTACATGCAAGTGCCTTGCAAGTTGCATGCAAGTGCCATGCAAGTTCCATGCAAGTGCCATGCAAGTGCGATGCAAGTGGTATACCCGTGTAGACCACGCGACCTCACATGTCACTGTTAGATACGCGACTACTGTAGGGTTAATGCATTAATTAAAATCATAATTAATATTTTTAACACGTGCATATAAAATATAAATCTTTTGTTTTTCTTTTTCTAACTTTCTTTTTATTTGTTTATTGGTTCTTGTAATGTATCTATAACCGAACCAAGAAATCAGAAACTAACTAAGTGAATTATTAAATAATGAATATGATGATATTATTGCTATAATATAGCAATAGCTCCCGTTCCCGTGGGATTTCCTGGATAAAACCTAGCCTATGTTGCTCAGTGAAGATGCAGCTTTCTAATGGTGAAAGAATTTTTGAAATCGATCCAGTAGTTTACGCGTGAAAACCATACATACAAACATACATAATTACAAACCTTTCCTCTTTATAAAATTAGTACCTATAGAGTATAGAAGTATAGATAATCATATATTCAGGCATGAATGTAGTCTGTCTTTTTATGCATGTCGAGGGCAAAGGAGCAATCATATCTGATCGAATGCAACTATGTCACACAAATATATGCAATATCTATATACTTGTTATAAATCTGTAACAGGTCAAATTCAGTTGAAGGTTGTATGTAGATTTTAGTATAATGTTGGCAGTTAATCATGTTTCGGTATTCTTACACATCAAATGAACCGATTTCGATAGGATTAGGTGAAGAGGTATGGGATCTAGGTTGTTTTGTCTTAGCAATAAAATTTGAATTGCTACCTAGCTACATATACGTGAACGTGTTATAGTGAATCAGATACCATTAAAAATATTTTAATACAGCGAAAGTAATTTTTAAATATGTAATTCTATTGAAATTACATAATATACGAAAGTGAAATCGTCTCCTAATCTAATTTGTTTATTAAAATAATAGAAATGAACTTTCTCTTACTAAGTAATGCAGGTATTGTCTGTTACGTTAATGGTGGCAGAAATTTAAAGTTTAGAAGAAGTTCTTAATTATTCCAAAACAATTTGAGTCATTGACCTTTGCGATTTTATGAATGTCGGTAACATTTATTATAATTATGCGATTAATGATTATGTGCAGGAAACAAGGATGGGAAAGTGATGTAATTAAATGAACACAATAAATTTTATTAAATTAGTACAAAACTGTCAACATAGTAGGTACTTAAACTTTCATCGTTTCATAAAATAATCGGTATTTTTTAGATTTTTATAAAGTTGTGCAAAAAACACAATGCTCGTAGAGTCGTAGACATAATACTTAATTAAGTATTGTAATCATAAACTTTGTTTGTTCAGTTATACGATAATTATAAGTTCCCATAATATTAATTTATGCTTATTAGCACTAATATATGAACACGGTAAGGGCACGGTTTAATAAGCGTAGATGACAAACGAAGGCGTTGACTCTTGAATTGATTTCCATGGCTCATTGATTTTTCGTTAAAAGACTCATTTTCCCACAGGTAATTTGCGAGTTTTCATCAATTGAGCTGAAAGCATTATGAAGAATATTAATGTCAAACATTGAAAAATTAATATTATGATCTTTTACAGATATTAATTGAAATTAAAAATTAAATTTGCAAATAATATATTTTCCTTTCATCTATATTATACGCATTACCACAGTCTTTGGGCATCAATTTAATAGAATAGAAATTAATTTATAGTATTTGTCGCTTCTTTACTGCTTTGCTTGAATAGTTTCGAATAGACTCTACAAAATTCTAATAGAGCAAATTTCAGTACACAAGCAGGCACCTTTCCCGTATGTACACAGCATTGCTTTTACCTTGCGTTTATCTAGATTTTATCTAAGGTGGCCGTTCGGTTCAGTCGTTGTTAATGCCCGTTCAGAGTCGGTCGTGGGTCCAAGTTGTAAGTGTTTGTGTAGTGTAACGGTGCCCAGCAACGAGGTCAGTGCAGTGTACGTTAACCCTACATTGTTTATATTCGCGGGGCTTGACGGTTGCACGTTTTGTATGGTCGTTTTGGGTTGGCACAGGCCCGGTATTGGCACCCATACGCACGCTTAAGCGTGGTGTTGGTACTTTTTCTGAAACTTGCACAAAATAAGTATTATTATCTAATATCAGCAGCTATACTTTCCAATACTTTGTTAGTGTTTTCAAATAGCTATGCTAATATCAATTAGGAAGTGCTTTAGTATCTAGGCTAGGTATATACCTACCCACCATTAGATGTGTAATTATTATTCTAAGTAGGGATCATATAATTTGCAAAGATCGGAAATTGCCTACATATCTTCTTGAAAGGTATGAAGCGTTTAGAACGAAAATCTAGAAATATCTACAATGTTTAGTCATTTACCGTGATTTACTCTCAACGCTTGATTTGACAAATAGTTCAAATAACAGGTGGTTTTTGCTCCCAATAAAATGTATACTAATGATTTCTAAATAAAATAGCAGTCAATCGTAGATTTCTTTATAAACGAAGAATTTTATTAACAATGCGCTATTCTTCTTTTGTTAAGACGTCAGATATTTTTATAAATAAATTATATACAATTATGTAAATGATGTAATCTGAACCGGTCCAAATGCACATTTTTATTCAGTAAAATATTCGACTAAATTAACTTCAGAACGTCATAAAAGATCAGATTGTGGTACATTTATATTCACAATTTACATTAACAACAAATACGAAATATTTGTTTTAGCAATAAATTTACTATAATTTTAGCAGTTGTAAAGATACAAGGAAGATTCATTTTGGATGTGCTAAATTAATTTTAATATTCTTACAAATAATGTAGGTAAATAAATACCTTTGATTTTGAACTATCGACAAAAAAAATTGTAACTATAAAATGAAATATCTACAATATCAAATAATTAACAATATTTTTAAATTTTATCTTCACTTACTTCCACGTTATAATACAGGAGGCTACTAATTAATTATAAATGCAAATAAAATATATTTAATTTATACATATTAATTATTAGGTACATGACACATGTATATTTAATTAAATTGGTATTGAAATTATTTGAAAATTGACATTTTCTGCATCACTTAATTACGAGCAGACAATTTAAATAATACTTTATATTTTTTTATGAATTTGGCCATAATAAAATTAAGGTTCGACAAAGGAAAAATTATCAAAGATACGCGTGAATATAGAAAAGTCCAGAAGAATCAACACAATTTTACTGAACACTTATGCTCACATAGCTTCTAACAATAAGTACATAATTACTCATATAAAAAGGTCTTTATCAAACGTAAATCGTTAAATCACAAAAAATGCACTTTCCAATATTAATGAATCCTAGATAAAAGTAACATGTAAGGAAGTTGTTTTACGTTTTTTAACATCGCGTGTTGTACCGCGGAATTGTCAATGTCTTCCGAGACTTAAGTAATTGGACAATTGAATAAATGTAACATGCATGGTGTGTATTATGTAAATTTGCACGTAATTACACTAATAGAAATTATAGGTGCAAGAAAGGAACAGGAACAATTTGTATCTTTTATGAAAGGTGAATAAAAAATTTTGATAATTATTTTACAATTACATATTAACATCAATATACTTAATTATGTAGGATTGATTTTAAGAATCCAGATATGGAAAATATATTTTTTTTTTACATTTTCCCTACTTGAAGAGTGGAATCAGGAATACCTACACATTTTGTAACGTTTTCGATTAAATCAATGCTAATAAGAACATTATTCATTAACTAGCTGTGCCCGCGACTTCGTCCGCGTGGAATAGTGACTGCATAGTAGTTACTACTTATCTTAAATTATTGAGTAAACACAGACTACCATAAATAATTAAAAGAACTGTAAGTAAAATTTATTACTAAACTGAGCTAAACAATACAAAAAAAATGCCTTATTAATTTTCTACGTAAAATTTCTTTTAAATTATGTCATATTATTTTTAGGCACCAGGGGGGAGGGGAGCAAATTTCTTTTCCTTCCTTCCTTGTATGGATGTTTTTAACTATGTATCGTGCAGCAACTGATCAGCTTAATCGATACTCAGTTTTTATCAAATCCAGCACAAAATCCAAATCAGATCTTTCCTGAATCCTGTCTCACGCCTGTAGGTAGTAACTAAACCGTTTAGACCGTGCAATAAAAATTAAATAAAAAAAAAAACAGCGCTACGAAGAAAAGTGCATACATAGAAAAAGGAATAAATAATTTCACAAACTTCCCGAAGATTTTTAAAAATAAATACCATTTTAAATATTTATAAAAAAAAAACAAAGTCATCGGGGCTGCCATGCCAACATCATCATAATATACCTCATTATCAAAATACATATATGGTACTTAATTTTAAAGATCGTCGGGAAGTTTGTAAAATAATTATTTATTCCTTTCGGTTTCTTATTTTCATGTAATATTTTCAAGTGAGCGAGACCTACCTCTACCTCCATATTACATTCCTACATCATATTGATATCTATAAGTTTGTTGCTCCTTGGACCTTGACATCTTTTAAGTTGGGCCGTAACCGTGCACAAATTGTAATGGACCACAGTGGCAAAAGAAGTGGTATACTTAGGAAAAAATATTGCCAAGGGCCAGGCCTATGTAGCTTTGAGTAGAGTTCAAAATTTCCAGGGTGTGGCTATCCTCTCGCTCCCATATCCCCTCTTCTTTCACAGACTTTCAACCCTTCCCTTTCCATCCCTAGTAAATGGCAGAACCGATTTTGATGTAAACCATATCTAATTGTACCTATATGTACACGTCATATCCTGTAGTTTGATGCTCCATTTGGTTTATTTATCCCCACTGTCACCCCTAAAAAGCCCTAAATGTAATAAACGGATGAACCGATTTCGATAAAATATGACTAATTGTAATTCACACGTTGCCCTTTCATATTTTGATATGCCGCTTGAGTATATTATTTGACCACATTATTCATTCCCACTTTTACCGCTGTAATCTAATAAATGGATAAACCGAATTGGATAAAAATATAACTAAGTGTACTTCACCCGTTATGCACTTTTATTTGATATGTCACTTGGGTATATTTGACAACATTCGTTTTTTTTTCATTCCCGCTTTTACCCATAAAAAGGATGAACCGATTTTGATAAAACATGTCTAATTAAACTTTACACGTCATGCCCTTTCATATGATATGTCACTTGAGTATATTTTTGACAAATTCATTTTTTTTATTACCACTTTTATACCTATATTAAATAAATGGATGAACCGATTTGTTACTGATAGGTCGTTCACTTTCATTTAATATATCACTTAGGTACTTATATTTGACAACTTTCGTTTTTTTCATTCCCACATATAATAATATACCTAGGTATAATAAATGGATGAACCGATTTTGATACACTTTATCTAAGAACCAGCGTCGGAAAATATGCTGCCTAACTAAAAAAACCGCATCTAATTCGGATTACCTGTTAGCGAGCTACGGTGGCACAAACAGACACACACACACAGACACACATAGCGGTCAAACACTTAGGTATCACCCATCTTTTTGCGTCGGGGGTTAAAAATATAATACGACATAATTTAAAGGACATTTTATGTATAAAATTTACCTAGAAGTAAGAATAATTCTAATTTGACCAACACCCCCCCCCCCCCCCACCCTTGGGCACTTTCGATATGATCATTTGGACATTTACAGGAATAATAATTGTAACAGATAACTTACGTTTTATCGTACAGTGTAGGTATAGAATGCCTTAGCAAATGTTCGCCGTGAATACTTAAATGGTCATAACTTTTTTATTTACGAACCGATTGACATGAAATAAACACTAAATGTTAAATGAAGATTACCACAATATATTAGTGAAAACCGCATCTTAATCGGATAAGCCGTTTCTGAGATTAGCGTGCACGAACATACAGACAAACAGACAAACAGACAAACAGACAAAAATTTTTTTAACTACAGTTTTGGGTTTGGGATCGATTTAATAATAGCACCTGCTAATTTTTTTTTATATATTTTGATTGTACAGACACGACTTTTCTAGAATTTTATTATATGTATTGATGATGATGATGATTGATGACTAGCCTTCCGCCCGCGGCTTCGCCCGCGTTTTCAAAGAAAAACCCGTTCCCGTAGGATTTCCGGGATAAAACCTATCCTATGTCCTTTCTCGGGTATCAAAATATCTCTATACCAAATTTCATGCAAATTGGTTCAGTAGTTAAGGCGTGATTGAGTAACAGACAGACAGACAGAGTTACTTTCGCATTTATAATATTATTAAGTACTAGCTGTGCCCGCGACTTCGTCCGCGTGGAATAGTGACTGCATAGTAGTTACTACTTATCTTAAATTATTGAGTAAACACAGACTACCATAAATAATTAAAAGAACTGTAAGTAAAATTTATTACTAAACTGAGCTAAACAATACAAAAAAAAATGCCTTATTAATTTTCTACGTAAAATTTCTTTTAAATTATGTCATATTATTTTTAGGCACCAGGGGGGAGGGGAGCAAATTTCTTTTCCTTCCTTCCTTGTATGGATGTTTTTAACTATGTGTCGTGCAGCAACTGATCAGCTTAATCGATACTCAGTTTTTATCAAATCCAGCACAAAATCCAAATCAGATCTTTCCTGAATACTGTCTCACGCCTGTAGGTAGTAACTAAACCGTTTAGACCGTGCAATAAAAATTAAATAATAAAAAAAACAGCGCTACGAAGAAAAGTGCATACATAGAAAAAGGAATAAATAATTTCACTAACTTCCCGAAGATTTTTAAAAATAAATACCATTTTAAATATTTATAAAAAAAAAACAAAGTCGTCGCGTCGGGCTGCCATGCCAACATCATCATAATATACCTCATTATCAAAATATATGGTACTTAATTTTAAAGATCGTCGGGAAGTTTGTAAAATAATTATTTATTCCTTTCGGTTTCTTATTTTCATGTAATATTTTCAAGTGAGCGAGACCTACCTCTACCTCCATATTACATTCCTACATCATATTGATATCTATAAGTTTGTTGCTCCTTGACATCTTTTAAGTTGGGCCGTAACCGTGCACAAATTGTAATGGACCACAGTGGCAAAAGAAGTGGTATACTTAGGACAAAATATTGCCAAGGGCCAGGCCTATGTAGCTTTGAGTAGAGTTCAAAATTTCTAGGGTGTGGCTATCCTCTCGCTCCCATATCCCCTCTTCTTTCACAGACTTTCAACCCTTCCCTTTCCATCCCTAGTAAATGGCAGAACCGATTTTGATGTAAACCATATCTAATTGTACCTATATGTACACGTATACATATATCCTGTAGTTTGATGCTCCATTTGGTTTATTTATCCCCACTGTCACCCCTAAAAAGCCCTAAATGTAATAAACGGATGAACCGATTTCGATAAAATATGACTAATTGTAATTCACACGTTGCCCTTTCATATTTTGATATGCCGCTTGAGTGTATTATTTGACCACATTATTCATTCCCACTTTTACCGCTGTAATCTAATAAATGGATAAACCGAATTGGATAAAAATATCACTAAGTGTACTTCACCCGTTATGCACTTTTATTTGATATGTCACTTGGGTATATTTGACAACATTCGTTTTTTTATACATATTTGACAACATTCGAATTTGATAAAATATGTCTAATTAAACTTTACTCGTCATGCCCTTTCATTTGATATGTCACTTGAGTATATTTTTGACAAATTCATTTTTTTATTACCACTTTTATACCTATATCAAATTATACCTATATCAAATAAATGGATGAACCGATTTGTTACTGATAGGTCGTTCACTTTCATTTAATATATCACTTAGGTACTTATAAGTTATATTTGACAACTTTCGTTTTTTTCATTCCCACATTTACCCCTATAATAATATAGGTACCTAGGTATAATAAATGGATGAATCGATTTTGATACACTTTATCTAAGAACCAGCGTCGGAAAATATGCTGCCTAACTAAAAAAACCGCATCTAATTCGGATTACCTGTTAGCAAGCTACGGTGGCACAAACAGACACACACACACAGACACACATAGCGGTCAAAAACTTATCACCCATCTTTTTGCGTCGGGGGTTAAAAATATAATACGACATAATTTAAAGGACATTTTTTATGTATAAAATTTACCTAGAAGTAAGAATAATTCTAATTTGACCAACCCCCCCCCCCCCCCCCCTTTGGGCACTTTCGATATGATCACTTGGACATTTACAGGACTAATAATTGTAACAGATAACTTACGTTTTATCGTACAGTGTATAGAATGCCTTAGCAAATGTTCGCCGTGAATACTTAAATGGTCATAACTTTTTTATTTACCAACCTATTGACATGAAATAAACACTAAATGTTAAATGAAGATTACCACAATATATTAGTGAAAACCGCATCTTAATCGGATAAGCCGTTTCTGAGATTAGCGTGCACGAACATACAGACAAACAGACAAACCGACAAACAGACAAACAGACAAAAATTTTATTAACTACAGTTTTGGGTTTGGGATCGATTTAATAATAGCACCTGCTAATTTTTTTTTATATATTTTGATTGTACAGACACGACTTTTCTAGAATTTTATTATATGTATTGATTAATTGATATCAAATATTTTTTTGATGTTGTTTATAAAATAGTTTGCTACAGTAATTAATCAATGAATATAGGATCTTAATGAGTCGATGATTAATATTTTATCGGTCAAGCTTATTTTTTTTAGCATAAACATTAACTTCTTTAACATACCACTATAGTGAATATGGAATAACAAGCGGATTTCATAGGTAAATTGTTAAAATCATAATGATTTTAATATTAAGTTGTTACATTTTTTTCGTTAAATTAATAAACTCGAACTCAGGACCACGTTCAACAGGCATTCATATTATAGTGTTCTTCATCACAAAAGGGCCAGAAAGCTATTATATGAAGATGCTACTTCAAGGATAAATCAGAGAACGATATAAAGATTGTATGAACAAGTTTTTCATTGCAAATACTTTCACGCATTTCTTAACAAATCGAGGTAAATAAAACCTGATTTGTTATCAGCAATATAAACAATTCGAGATGCTTGAGATTGCAGCATAATATACACAGAAACCAGTCGCAAATTTGATTGTAAGGTGTGTTGCACTTCATGGACATTGAGATTTCATGCTATGGGTGTGTTAATATCAGTAGGTTAGGCTTTAACACAGATTTTCTGTATATTTATTTAACAGTTTCATACACCATTACAAATTTTACAATGATATCATAATATTAAAAGATAACTGCGTTAAAAACAACCGACTTCAAACTTGCACTTGCAAAATTCACAAATACCTACAGACAAAAATGCTCATAAAATAAAAACTACTGGGCCTATCCGAATAAAATTTTTATGGGACCAATTCGACACCATCCCGCATCGAACAAAAAAAGAATCACGTAAATCGGTTCAGAAACCTCGGAGTAATCGGTGTACATACATAAAAAAAATATATATATACCGGCCGAATTGAAAACCTCCTCCTTTTTTTTGAAGTCGGTTAAAAAGGAAAACATTCATAGCACATAAGGCAACCTTATCGCTTATCGCTATAACTATTTAATTCAGTAAAAATTAAGAATCATTTTTATTACTAATTAATTTATTCATCAAGAAGAAAACTTTGTGAAAAAATTGAATATTGGTTCCATCAACTAATTAGGTGCAACATTTCTTAATAGTTTGAAATAATTTGAAAGCGAACTTATGTGTCTCGTGAAGTTAAAAATCATGAAATAAAATTATATACTTAGATAAAAATTTTCTTCTAAATACGTGTTTGTATTGAAAGGGTCATTAAATTTATTTATCCGATAATTTGTTAAAGGAAAAACTTTATCCAGTGTGTACTTTGTGTGTGTGTAACTTCATTGTAGTGTTTGCCTATCTATTATTTTAGCTGTATAAAATACGATATGATTTTGATTTCGTAAAACGTAACGTTGGAATGGCAGTGTACTTACTGCACTTACTGTATTATCTCGGACAATGGTGCATTTAACTGAACATAATAGCGGAATCTTACACATACGGTTTTTATGAACAGTGCAATGATCTGGCCGTTATGTTTCTTTGGAACTTAAATTCAATCATTCATCATATCAATGAGCGGGTTTTGTATTAGGTTTTTACTATTGAACGGTGATGTTAATAATATTATGCAGTACTTATGCTATTACTAGATTTTCGCCCGCGGCTTCGTCCACGTTTTCAAAGAAAAACTGGTTGGGATTCTGGGATAAAAAGTAGCCTATGTAACAGAATAGTTAATATTACAACCTATGTCTTATTATGGGTCAGCTAACTACAAATCAAATTTAATTGTAATCGGTTCAGTAGTTTTTACGTGAAAGAATAACAAACATCCATCCATCCGCCCTCACAAACTTTCGCATTTATAATTATTAGTAGGATGATTGGAAGACAAAGTATGTTCATATCGAAGTTGATTTACGAACATCATTTTTAGACTGCGTAATATTTTATTGACGTACACATAAAGTTATTGAACAATACAGAGAGCAAAGTACTGAATCGACCTCAAAAGCATCAGTTGAATTTAGTAGTGTGACTTCCTGAACGTGTTTAAAAGCACTTTGTTACAATTGGTTCATTGAGTTACCGACAATTGTTAAAGTGACCCACTCCACTTTGATAAATGTTTGAGGGCTTATGTCTATCTTTATTACTTTATACTATGTTTATACGTTCGTTCGTGTTGTAAATCCAGTAATTTTGCTTTGTTTCGATATTTCCTTATTCGTATAAATTTTCAAGCAGCATGTTAGATCTTTCTAGATATCTGTTAGAATGGTAGGTTAACCTAACCAATCTACCTGAGTCCTGAATACGTATTCACATATTATAAAGTTTCAATTCCCAATTTTTCTTCTCAATATACCCTGTAAAATTAAAAATAAACCTAATTTAGCTAAGTAAGTATAACTACTTTTTGATATAAAAAAAGTAAGCAGTTGGATATTGACTATTTTAGAGTTGTGTAAAAATGATTTTCAATGCATTTTGCAAATTGCATCCGATACGGAACCACTAAATAAAAAAAACGGTTTTTTTGGCATGCTTTGTAAACAGTTAATACTATGATCTTGTCTCATGACCATTATTAAGGAGAAAATCTTAAACAAACAATTTTTTACAATCACGAAAGTTTGCGTAAGGCGTACTGAGTTCTCGTGACTGATAAAGAAATATTTTTGTCATAGAAAATCAACGTAATACCTAAGTAAGTGTCGTTTTTATTTTTATACTTACTTCTAGAAGTTTTTCATAACATTAAATGTTAATGTATTGGTCATTCGTTTCCCTTCCAAGTCACATGGCCCATGGGAGCTTTTTAAGAACAATCTTGTTCTTGGTTTAATATAAAACTCAATAGCTTATAATTACTATTATAAAAGTGACGTATAGTTACACCATACATAATACGTATGTATACAGGCCCTTATTGATGTGTTTAAATTAGTATCTAGGTACTACCTAAGTCTATATTTAAATCTTGATTTAAATTGTATGGGTACTGAATAAAATTTGTAGCAGCATTATTGCAAAACATATTTATATTTTGCCAAAATAATATTAAACTAGAAAGACAATAAGAGATATCTTATTACACACCAACATTACGCTTATTACGAAATTCTTTTACATTTTGCATTTCACGCTTTCCCATGAAAAAAACAGGCTCAATATGACTTTCTACTAAAACGATATCATCAACATTACCGTGAGAAACGTCTTGCTTCCGCTAAGAATTGTTTGATGCTGACCTTATTATGAGTAATGTTCAGTGACCAATGGCATAATGATGTGTATGTTAATAGGTAAATAATACGAGGAAAGGAATCGATTATCGGTAAAATATAATTATCATCAGACGTAAAAAGTTCATCGAAATAAAATTATTTCGATCGAAATCGAAATTATTTGATATTTTATATATTTGGTGACCCGCTCACAAATTTTATAGTTGGTCATAATAGCGAGCTACTTGTATCTATACTTATAAAGCTGAAGAGTTTGTTTGTTTGAACGCGCTAATCTCAGGAGCTACTGGTCTGATTTGAAAAATTCTTTCGGAGTTAGATAGCCCATTTATCGAGGAAGGCATAATATCATCACGCTAAGACCAACAGGAGCGAAGCCACGCGGGTGAATTGTGAAACCGCGGAGCGCAGCTAGTAAAATATAAGGAGGAAGTTACGGGGGCCAATTTTCTAATAGTACTAACCGTTTATTTAACAACACATATGCTTTTTTGTCAATAAATGCTACAAAGCAATACATAAATTGTACTTCAAATCTATACGTATCTATACATATAATAAATCTGTAGAAGGGTAAATTCTGTACATTGAAAATATTAAAAAAATAAATAGCGGGGGTGTTACTGGATCGATACCAAACCCAAATATGTGATTAAAAAAATTTTTGTCTGTCTGTCTGTCTGTCTGTCTGTCTGTCTGTCTGTCTGTCTGTCTGTATGTGAAGACATCACGTGAAAACTACCGGTTCGATTTCGATGAAACTTGGTATAATTATACCTTATTATCCTGGGCGTAAAATAGGATACTTTTTATCCTGGAAAAATACGTAGAAAAAAAAAATCTTAATTTTTCAGTTTTATCCATAGACGTTGTTCCGTAGAACTGCGAACACACGTTGCGTAACATTATAGGCCTAGCCGTATTTGGGTCCAATAGATATTTATAAGATATCATTTTCAGAGTTACTCAAAATGGAGAAAATATAAACCATCCACGCGAAGACCGACATCCGCGCGGACGGAGTCGCGGGCGGAAGCTAGTACCTAATAAATCTGTAGAAGGCTCAATTCTGTACATTGAAAATATTGAAAATATAAATAGCAGGGGGTGTTACTGGATCGATATCAAGCCCAAATATGTCATTAAAAAAATTTTTGTCTGTCTGTCTGTATGTGAAGGCATCACGTGAAAACTAACGTTTCGATTTCGATGAAACTTGGTATAATTATACTTTATTATCCTGGGCGTAAAATAGGATACTTTTTATCCCGGAAAAATACGTAGAAAAAATCTTAATTTTTCTTAATTTTTCCGCGCGGACGGAGTCGCGGGCGGAAGCTAGTGTACAATATGATTTGATAAAACTAGTTATAGTTACGTATAATACAATCATCAAGTTAAAAGTGCTTGTGCAATAAAATTTCTAAAATTACATTGAAATATTATGTCGTGCCTGAACCTATAAAATTGTATAGAATCGCGTAATATACCGTTGTTTTCGTAGTAAAGGTAGTTGCGTAACTACGTCAGACTATTACATTTCTGATAAGGTTTTTACGATTTGCGAGAACGCTATCAACATCCTCGTTAAAATATCCTGTATTGTAATGGTATCGGTAATATAATATTATGAAAAAATAATTAGCTCATTACGCTTGCTCATTAACTATATTTCATTAAAATATAGTATGTTAGAAAAGTTCTCAAAAATTTGTGATATATTTGTATCTATACGTAGGTATTTAAAATTTAAAATATGTTAATTATGTTTCCTTCCTAGGATATGATTTTTCTTTTAACCATCCTATGTATTTTTTAATTGAACATTGACACACTTATTCGAGCGTAGGATACCCAATTTATTTTAATTTAATAAAATGATTGATCAATTTCTGTAGGTATATACAGAAAATATCATCAGTCTTCAGTCATTATCTTTCTTTTTAACTACAACTAATGAAAAAAAAAAAAAATACCGGCCGAATTGATAACCTCCTCCTTTTTTTTGAAGTCGGTTAATTATTGTCAACATTTCAGTATATTCAACTTGATTAGCTCTACCACTTTTAGTACTTAAATCTTTTTTCCTGTTCCTTTATTGTTACAACATCTAATATATTATATTATAAAGGCGAAAGTATGTAAGGATGTATGGATGTTTGTTACTCTTTCACGTAAAAACTACTGAACCGATTACAATGAAATTTAGCACACATATAGAGGGTAACTTGGATTAACACATAGGATAGTTTTTATCCCGGAAATCCCACGGGAACGGGAACTATGGGGGTTTTCCTTTGCAAACGCGGGCGAAGCCGCGGGCGGAAATCTAGTTCCTACATAAAGTATTCATTATATATGTACTTAATATGAATCAATTCTTTGAACAACGAAAATGCAAGTAATGATTTATCATGAATTTCGAGTCACATAAGACATAATCCTTAGATGAATTCTTATTAATTTCAAAGTGTTTATAGTTAGTTTTATGCGTATCAACAGTTTTTGATTTAGGAGGAAAAAGTTTACGTTGGATTAAATATGGAATTTCCAAGTTAACAAGGGATTTACGGAGCCCTCAGGAGAATTCTTCGAAATATTATTATACCTAGGTAGTTGGTTATAGTGAAATATTATAAATGATTCCTATAGTTATAAAATACTAGCGGTCCGCCCCGGCTTCGCCCGTGGTACATATTTCGCAATAAAAAGTAGCCTATGTCCTTTCTCGGGTATCAAAATATCTCTATACCAAATTTCATGCAAATTGGTTCAGTAGTTTAGGCGTGATTGAGTAACAGACAGACAGACAGACAGAGTTACTTTCGCATTTATAATATTAGTATGGATTGATATTATATATTAATTAATGTTATCGCAAACCTTGTATCATGGTTGTTTCCACTATGTGGTATTTAAATAAGTACATACTAAAGAGATAAGGCGGAACTAAAAAGAATATACAATTGTATACCTAATGTTTGTCCTTATTCATTGTTATTTTAATAGAAATGATATATTGTGTTTGATTTAGTTTTGTTAGCATAAGTGCTAGAATAAGGAAACGTGTATGAAAACTCGAATATGCAAATTGAATTAGAACATTGAGAGATGATTTTTGACTGTTTGAAATTATTTTATGGAAGATAAAAATATTTATTTTTCTCCTAATTTGAAACGCACCTTGGAAAAAGTCATTCAATACAATACACTACGATAATACAATACAAAAAAGATTTATTGCAACCAAACAACACAATGATATGATTTTACCATAGAGATTTATACACTATAGGACACAATAAATAAAAAATATGAAATAAAGTATGAAATGGATAAAGTAAAGCATTATTGGACTGCCTTTTTTGCTGCAGCCCAAATTTGCGGTTTCACTCAAAAAATGAAACTAATCATGAAAACTTATCTTATCGTAAATATTCGAAGGCTGGTGGAAATGAGGAAATGTATACTGAAATATAACAATCACGTAACTAACGTTTAATTGAATATAATAAGTGTAATTAACGTTTCGAAACTACTGATAATTTAATTAAAACTTTTTCCTATTGCTATTTCGTGTGAAACCTTATCAAGTTATTTATTGTTGAGATAAAAAGATAATTAAACTATAACATTTTTTTCCTCACGATTAACTATAGCAGTGTTTCGTCGTATTTTGAATACTTTAATAAACATAATGTATGCCGTAACGGACCATTTTAATTATTTAAGACTTATAAATATTATATTACAGTTATCTATATAATATACTAGCGGTCCGCCCCGGCTTCGCCCGTGGTACATATTAACGTTTTCTCTACATAAGAACCATCCTCGTACTTCAAGGAATATAATAAAAAAAGAATTATCGAAATCGGTTCAGCCGTTCTCGAGTTATGGAATTACAACGAAAAGTGGCATTGATTTTTATATGGGTGATTATACAAAAATGGGGTAACTTTTAAGGATATTTTGTTTACTATATTTTTTATCTCAGATCATTACAAATTAGGGTGTATGTGATAGCTTATCTAATGAATATATTGTTCCAAATCGGGCCAGCCACTTTTTTAAGTAGATTGTGAGATATTTTAAATTTTCTGGATTTGGCCTCCAGGGGACTGACAAGGCTAACATAGTACTGATAAAAAACACAATTTTGTAATATTCTTAAAGAAATTCAATGAAAATTACTACAAATCTCTCAGTTTTAATAATGGCACATGTCTTTTAAGTATTAAAATCACTTAGTTACATTTAAAAATGATAATTGATAATATATTGTGATACTGGGAAAAAACAATGTCTCAATTTTCAAAACAGCCTTCTGACATTTAACGCAACGTGAATATTCTTACTCTCTTACTTAACTTACTACTTTGACTTAGTTTTACTTAATATTTCAAGTAATTCACAAACAATAGAAACAAAAAAAAAACGGCCAAGTGCGAGTTGGACTCCTAACAAACCTATTTTTTATTATGTTTGTAACTTAAAATTTACACTTTTAGCAATTTTTCCTTTATATATGTTATAAGACATTGCTTTTTACCATATTTTAAGACTGTATCCTGTGCAAGCATCCTGTGTATTTTTTTATTCCCTTGCGAATATTTAAATTTGCGGAAATTTGCAGTATTAACGGATGTAGGTATCTTTTAATTGCGTTGCGTTATAAGTTTAATTTTTTTACAGCCCCAAGGGTTCTTAATGTTGAGTATTTAATATAAATTTCAAATAATTGATAACTCCACGCGCTTCAAAAAAACGTCTTAACAGACAAACGGACAACAAAGTGATCCTATAAGGGTTCTGTTTTTTCCTTTTGAGGTTCGGAGCCCTAAAAATCTAACATTATTTATGTTAAAAAAAGTACTAATTTTCATAAAATGGTTCATGGTTTTTAACCAAAGGCTTGAATGAAAGTCTCATCTGAGTTTTCATAAGAGCCTTTTGACATTTTTATAATGTTATTAAAATAATTAACTTTTATGTTATTTTCAGGTAATTTTATTTCACAATATTATACGTTTACGTATTTATCTAATAAATACATATAACAAGCTATGCCCTGAAAGCATCAAAATCAATAATTAAAATAAAATAAGATCTTATATATAAGATTATTAGTACTTTGTTTCAATAGCTCTTTTCTTTGCTACTCTTTTTTAAATGTTTCTTCCCTAGTCAAATTCAGTTTCTTTTAGCGTGGCGCATGATGTTTTAAACTGAAATATCAAATAGAAATGCTTATACCAATAGCAATCAAGATAAAAGTTCTCAAAAACGATAGAATCATCAGTACCATGGGGTCGCGTCAGTCCACTGGCGCGATATCTGACATAGGACTGATGCCAGCGGATTGATAAAAAGGGACTTAATATGAGATTATAATCACAAATTATGTTTTTTTGCCTTATTTCTTATATCAACAAACTATATTTTTACAAATCATACTTAACCATGTATGAATGAAAATAAAAATCAGTTTAACAATAAAATAACGACTCACCATAGGACTGAAATGTTGACTGGCGCAGCACGAATTTAGAGGACAAACACAACCCTAGCGCTGGTACAGTTATGACGGCCATCAAAATATGGGATGCACAAGTAACTTCATTACCATCATTAATATTTAGACAGGGATTTGACCTCGACTTGGTGATATTTAGCGAGAATTTCAAATTTAAAAAACACACAACGGACTGACCAATAAAAACGATGACAAAGTTTATTTTTATTTTTTAAATAAAATGTTAAATATTTCGTTATGAAAGTTATACTATATAATACTATGTATATCAAAGATTGTCCTGAGTTAGTAAGTTTTCTCTAATCAATGATAATGTTTTTAAAATAGTCACTTGATTGTTGGTTTTCGGAGTTGTGACATGCCAAAGTACTGATTATTTAAGTATTAATTTTGTTTTTTTATCAATTTGTATTTTAAATAAAGAAGTGAAAGTGAGTGACCAAATAAAGGACGCTTTATTGTTTTAAAATAGATTGTTATTTGATTAAAATATAATAAGACTTTGTATAAATTGGCTGGTGACATTGAGTTACCCCATTTTTGTATAATGACCCATATATTAGATAAAACTCAAAGGTGACTGATATAGTGATATATCAACGCACAGCCCAAACCACTGGACGTATCGGGCTGAAATTTGGCATGCAGGTAGATGTCATAACGTAGGCGTCCCCTAAGAAAGGATTTCCCGAAATTCTTGCGGGAACGGGGAAAAACGGGGATGCACGTACAAAGTCGTGGGCGGAAGCTAGTTAAATATAAACAGATAAATGAAATCATATAAATAAAGACGAGCTATGACGAATTGTTAAATGTTATCCGTAAATATGATTTGAAATACCTTGTAGAGCCTATAAGTAATGATATTGGGTAGTTAAAATTAAATTTAAGAGTAACAATATATTATATCCGAA
Source organism: Colias croceus (assembly GCF_905220415.1). Lineage (NCBI taxonomy): Eukaryota > Metazoa > Arthropoda > Insecta > Lepidoptera > Pieridae > Colias > Colias croceus. The sequence goes on along the minus strand of NC_059550.1, from coordinate 7,851,952 downwards.
ATAAATAGTACCTAGATACTAATACGAACTAATGTACACCATAGTTAAAACTTTACATTGATAAAATCATTTTTTCGGATACCACATATAGGTAGGTACTTACATTGAGAAAAGGTAACTAGGTACATTGGCGAAAAGACTTTTAAATTTTCCAAAACGCAAGAAGCTCGCAAAAGTATGTAAAGCAGAGAAATTTAGTTTCATTATATGGAGATAAGATAGTATCTTACCGATTGTTTTTACAAACATTACAAAAGTTAGAAACCGTGTCGGGCATGCCGCCTCTAATTGGTGCACATCGTGTTCAAATGGTGAACGCGTTTCTTTTGTAGGTGTTAATATCATATAATTATATACATAATTAAATTATAAATAACCTAACATTGTGTTAGATACATCATGTATGATAATTGGACTTGTCAATGATCAAGTATCTACGCGAGAAGTGGAATTTTTTGATGTAATTACAACGTACAACTATTTAAGTCACGCTGAATTTAATAGAAGCATCGGTGCCTCAGTTGTTTCTTCGGACTTTAATATAAAATGTGGGTTCGAGCCTCGAGGTCAAACGAGCGTGAAAGACATAGAGAGATATTTCATTTTCATTTGCACTTTATCCCTATAACCACTGATCGAAGTGGTGAAGGAAATTATTGTGAGGAAACTAGCATGTCCAAATCAAATGTTTCGATAACATATTGTAACATTCGCCAACATCACATGTCTCTGCGTGGAACCTTTCGGGAGCTTTTAGTTCGTATTGTTGATGTTTAGCATATTTTATTCAGCAATGATTAGAACTAGTGTTATCTGTCTATATTGCAGAAAGGAGCAAATTATATAATTAAAAAAAAATAGAAAAATATATTTGTCACCTTCGTGATCATAATTTTTAATTTATATGTACCTTTTCTCTATTTCTTTTTACGTAGACCTTATGCAACATTATCTACAAAGTACTAATTACACTCAATTTCGCCAACAAAACCACAGATCAAATCGTACATCATACATGTAATATAAACTTATGAGCCGCAGAGCATGAATCGTAACAACACACCGCCTCTCGCCTCTGGGCCACTGACACCGATGTTGTTTAACCGATACATTATGGATTGTGTTACTTATTTACGTTAGGAATAGTTGTAGGTACCGTTTTGCGATTTGATGCTGTTTGGAGAATATTGTTCGTTGTTAGATCTGATTTGGTTGTGTCTAGTAGGTTTTGTCTAAGAATTTGAGAATCAATAATTTATTAACTTCAGTTGAATATTTAATTGAATGAGAGTAAGATTTTATAGAATAGATTATGCAGATATTTGTAGTACTTACCTTATTATTTTTTATATTAAAACAGCAATATAAAAATAAACATGTTATTCACTGTATACGCAGAAAAAGAAAATTATACCCAGTGCACCCAGAGTGCTTATTTTCGAATTTGTTCCTCTTTATGTTTTAGAGCTTTTATATATATCAATCTTTGTTTTATTCAAAAATGCTCCTTGTTGCTTCTATTATTATGTAAATGTCACATGACATCGATTATTTTGATTCTGAAAATGGACGGTTTCATTGGTTTCATCAATGACATTAACCGGTTTAACTGGTAGCGTAAAATATAATGCAAATAATATGAAAATTAAATCATGTACTGCCTGATAATACCTCATCTATACTCTATTGATTGTATTAGGGTTCATTAATCGTTCTGATAGATCTAGTTTTTGATGTAAGCCAGATCCTTGAGTTTTATGTTGGCGGAAAACATTAAACATAAACCTATATGAAGGTGATAACTAATCTGTTCTCTGTCTAATTCGCCATTATACAATTACCATTTTCATTTTCATTATTGTTCCCATAGCAGAGATCAGCCAGGATTACAATACAAATTAAAAATTAAACTGTCTTACCACAAAAAAATTTAGACAGCGTTTTTTTAAACGCGGGTTTTCTTTAATCTGGGTTTTGTCGTATTTCACATAGAATTCACTATTAAAGTGACAGATCCCTGGTTTAAAGTTAGACTGTGTTTAAATTATTTTGTGGTAATACCATAAAATTCATTCCAGTCGATTTAATTGGAAAATATTCTTTTCCAATAACGTTTTAATTGATAGATATTCCGCATCGAAGTTTATTTATTCGTTTTTTTACCATCCAGTTAACTTCATTCAGTTAATTACTTTGTAACAGTCTCCCATATAGGTTCTACTTCATATTAATGGATTTAATCAGTGTAGTTTTTCTATCAACTAGCGTATAACCGTGGTATAAATATTAGTGAGGCCGCGTGCCCCCAATCCGTCACGGCAGATCATGTTATCGCTAATTTAGCCTTATCTAGCTATATCTAGGTCGACGGCTATGACGATTATAGGGTTCCGTAGTTTTTGTTTGCTAAACTTCTTTAAAGAAGACAGTGAACAGCTCTATTTTGTTAGTAAGGGTTATAGCTATGTCGAATATAGGGTTCCGTAGCTTTTCTTGTGAAACTTTAAAAAGCAGGTATCGTAGAACTCTATTATGTTAGTACTTAGTAGGTAGGTATTTTAATGCCTCGAGGCTCGAACAGTATTATTTTTTTATATAAGTACCTTATTACCTTAACTTTATGTTATCTGATTTTCTAGTCTCGCAATTAAAGAAAAAATAAGAAAAAAATCCTTAGTAGAGCTTTTTTTTAACCGTTGATTATCCGTCCAATAAACTCTTAGGTACCAACAGTATACTCATGTTAATAATTATATTATTATTATCTGTGACAATACTATAAAATGTCAAAAGCCAGTTCACGTTTTTGAAGTGGTTGTTAGATATTCGACGAATAGGTTCCTCTAGTATACTTAATTATAAAGCTGAAGAGTTTGTTTGTTTGAAGTTTTGAACGCGCTAATCTCAGAAATTGCTGGTCAGATGTGAAAATTCTCTCAGTGTTAGATCGCCTATTTATCGCCGCGCTAAGACAAACAGGAGCGGAGCACTGCGGGTAAAACCGCGGGGCACAGCTTGTCTGAAATAAAAGAAAAATATAAATGCGAAACCACTTGAATTTATTTATTTTATACCTATTCAGTAAGCATGCTGTAATTCGAAGTAGGTACCTAATTTGGAGTTTCATGACGTCAAATTACGATTTGAACTATGTAAAAATGGAGCTGAGTTTTGGGAAAATATTGTTTACTTACAGTATAAAAATTAAAAAGTGATAAAAATTATTCTAATAAAAGAAACAGAAAAGTGTAGTGTAGTACCTATACTAAATATATTTTAACCAAATTAGGTATCTCAACAATTTATTCCATCTTGTTATAAAAATATTCATATACTATAAAAAATAGATATATATAAATCTCGTGTCACAATGTTTGTCCTCAATGGACTCCTAAACCACTTAACCGATTATAATAAAATTCGCACACCATGTGCAGTTCGATCCAACTTGAGAGATAGGATAGTTTAAACATGTAGGTACCACGGGCGAAGCCGGGGCGGACCACTAGTAAAAAAATATAAATTAATCTAATGACGTCAATTGCCTCATAATACCTAAATTAAAAAAGATTATTTGATATACGATTATATTATGTTAAATGCATTCAAGTTGTATCTAGTAATGATTATTTAAAGTCTCTTCAAGTACAAAATATATAACTGTATACCTATTATGTAACTGGAAAATATTACAATCTTATTAAAAATGAAATTAGAATGATGTATTTTTATATTACCTACATAATATATTATAATAGTTTGGAAAATCCAAAAGTGCACGCCTCATAATCTCATCCTTTACAATAAAATTGATTATTTATAAAGAGTACGTGACTATAAATATAAAAATGAAATAAAATAAAACATTTGGAAAAGTAAAGAAAGCGGTACCGTAATAATTGAGCTATTTTTCTTGTGGCCCCACCTAGATGTGAAACTGCGCAGGTTTAAGGGATTGACTACCAACTTATTTTTTTAAACCTTGGCTTATAGTATAAAGAATCGAGTTTATAATGGTGAATTTTGAGTACACTATAAAAAAAAAAAAAAAAAATTCGATATTTTTTTTGTTTATTTAATAACAATTAAACCACATCGAATCAGACCCTGAAAAATGAAAGGGTTCTATTCCTGAGCATACTCAAGCGTAAGAGAAAAAAAAAGACTCGATTAGTAAAGTATTTCGGTCGCTATCGTGTTAACAAGAAAAAGGATCCGCACATACAGACACACGGACGTCCAAGACAGAACTTTTTTAAACTGTTTTTTAACTAGTTTAAATAACAAAAATGACATCAAAAATATCATGAACGTTAAAAATAGTGTTTTTTCTTAATATGTGTGTGTATGTATTATCTTACAAGTGCAATGTATGATACATAAAGACATTTTAAGTTTGAAAAATCAGATGTTTTGCGCGAAGTGACAGTAGTACCCACCTCAACGCTTCGCTTATGAGGCGTGCAATATGATTTAATTATTTTATCTTCATAATATCAAAATGATTCCTTGCTTATCGGAAACTAGTTAATATGTATTTTAAAGCTGAAGAGGTTGTTTGTTTGTTTGCTTGCTTGAACGCTCTAATATGAAAAACCATGGGTCCGATTCGAAAAATTATTTATTTCGTATTCTTAAATTTCTTGATCTGTATACCTATTGTGTTTCTCGTGTCAAGCACAAGTCAAGTTTTATCGAACGTTTAAGAACGTTCGCGAAAGAAACTTTTAATAAAATAATAATTCAAATGGAATGGAATGGAAGCTCTCATAAGAACAAACATAAATATATCTCTGGGTGTTTTTACCTTACGAAACAGAATGTATAACCCTAAGTTTGCGTTGATTAAGAAGGAACTAGAAAGATAAAAATTTACTCATTGTTTTCAATACAAATATCAGTGATCTGTCGCATGAAAATGAGGATGTCAGAAATTTTACGAAACCCTTATAAATATAAACACGAAATTACGGAATATGTCGAATGCTGTTTATTACGTAGGTACGTCTTTTTAACAAAAAGTAGTATTATTAAAAACCAAGTCTCTCCTCATTTCCCTGCCACATCGATTGGATAACATTCAAACGGAAATGTGATAAAATTGTCAGCAATTTATTGTATTAGTGTGTGAATTAGGCAATCGAAGTGATGCCCTTACTCCGCCGCAAGGCTGGCTTTGACGTCAGAGCGAGGACACATCGACTGTGTATAACGACTGTGTTGTTTTTCTAACATTATTATTTTATGGATGTGGTATTTTACTGTATAGCCTTTTTTCTAACGCTTCATGTGTAATTTATTGGATTTATTTATTGAATTCGGATTTAGTAGCAGGTGATAAAAGCGTTATTTAGTGTTACCAGAAATAGAATTTTAATAAAAAAATATTCTTGAATTGCTTTGACACGATTATTAATGAATGTGTAAAATAACTCCAACTATTAATAATTGAATGCATCTTATTATAAGCGCTCATTTTGCATCAAACAAAAAAATAATTTTATGAAATATATTCACTTTTGCACTTCAATTAGCCAAATTAGAACTTATATTAGGTAAAAATTTACACTGTCTACCATCTTGAGTAGGTATTTAGTTTTCTAACTGTTAACAGTTAACATGTATTTAGTTAGTATCTTGATTAAGTTATAAGTCATTAGGGTTGTTACAATTATAAGATGACTAGAAAATAATCTTACTTTCAATGACATCGAACATCCATCCAAGTTTTATCAAATAAAATCGTCGACCCGGTTCGTACGGTCACTGGTTAGTTCCTATACGTATATGGCTATTCGTATAAAAATTGTCGCTCTAGTTCGTACTAGGGCGACAATTTTATGTGAGTAACTTACAATATTGGGATTTAGATTCGATTCTGCTGGAAAAAAACATTGTTTTTCTCTTCTTTCTTGATACTTAATGGGTTTTCACAATTTATAATAATATTGTGTAATTAAAATATTTATTTGAGTATGTTTATCAGTTGTATATTTACCGTGTAAGCTTTGTTTAATTTTGAAATAGATAGCGTACCACCTGTTATATAAATTGATAATGATCCAGAGATTTAACATCTTAATTCTTAATAAATAAGAAAAATATTTTGAAATTTTACATAGTAAGTAATAAGTATGTATAATGTATATGGCAATGATTATATTATCTTCAAACAAATTGAAACAACAAACTATAATTCATTTATTAATTTAAAATAACCGATTAGAAATGTTGCTTAGTGGATATACTGCAAATATGAATAATAATAATATATTTTTTAGCAGGACCGTACATAAGTTGATATATAACGATCATTAAAAAAAAACAAATTACTTACAAAAACAATTAATTAAAACAACAGTTTTTTTTAATTTAAATGATTTGATTTATAATTAATGATCGTTATATTTATACATAAATACTTACCCATGTACGGTCCTACTTTAAAAAACACGATGCCATTGATAATATTTATGATTATAATAAAAAATCACTATAATCTACGTCGGCACTTACGTAAATCGTAATTTAGAATGCATTAATTGATTTGAATTATTTATAAACAGAAAATAAATAATTTGGCTTATTAAAATGAATCTAGGAATATATTTATGTCTTATTAAAATAATTTATCTTTTATTATAATATCTATAAGTATATACGTGTACATAGCGAAAAGGTAAGTAAGAATAGATGCAAAAAAATACCATTATTTTCTAAAACTAAAAGGTAATTTTTGAATTAGAATTTAAAAAATCTAATGTTTTAATACCTATACTATGCAACAGGTTTGCACGATCGCAGAAATTAAGCGAAATATTTCCTAATTACCTACTTCAAAAAGAAGGCATTACAATAACGTGAATACATAATAATATAAACTGTAATAAATACTGCATCTTCCAAAAATCAGCTTTGAGAACTTTTTATGAAAGAATATTTTTAAAATGTTTATTGCTATGTAAAAAAAAAAGACGTGTGGCACCCGGGGACTGGCGCGGACCGCGGTATAGCTATTGCAAAGCATGGCTTCAAGCCACACCTCCGTGCCCGTCGGAGTGGGAAGCATGAAGTTTTTTCGTTACGGAATTTCTGGATTCGGTCCCCGCGCTCAAGGCCTGCTATGCAAGGGACATATTCTCGTTTCATGTTATCGACAACAGTATCACGGCGCGTGTAGCAAGTGTACACAAAGATGCATTTGCGTCATTGTTATACGCCTCCATTTCATGATGGCACTCAAATGTGCGGTTTTTCTGTACCTCTACTATTGAAGGTTATATTTCCTCTATTTTGTCTTCTTTCCTGTTTGGAAGTAGGAGGTAGTATTGTTAAGTCAGCTTAAAACATTTTTCTACTGGGCTAAATTTTAAAGAATTATGAATTGTCAGTACTGAATAAGTTACGTTAAGAATAAGTTACGTAGAGCCAAGAGTCATATCTGTACTGTCGAATTTTCTTGATACATCAAATATTATACAAAAAGATTATAAATACTAGCTTCCCGACCCGGCTCTACATGCGGTAGACTATCGAAGATTGATCGTATGAACTCAGAAACCTTCGTGGGCTCATACCACACACAACATCACTTTGATCATCACATGAATCATGATCAAATGAATAGTTCTTAAAAGAACATACAAATGAACATTCATTTTATATGAAGTATAGAATATGTAAAAATTACAAATTTCAGTCCAGAAAATTATCATAAATTTCATGAATACATCTAGTTTCTATGCCTACAATTAATATAATGAAAATAAAACGTTAAATTGCGATTATGATATTTGTGTTGTTAAATATTTAAAACCACAATCAGAGCTTATGGTCTCATCTTTATGTAATCTAGTATAAATAAATAAATGATAAAAGATATAACACTAATGCAAGTAATTAAGATAAATAGATAAACAATGTTTTACGCGCACAATGGATAAGAAAGTGAATATTGAATTGTGTTCATTGTTTGTTGAACTTGTTTATGTTAGAGATATTGTGGTAGGTAATAAACGTAATCCACATAATGTTGACAGTCATTTATTTAAAACAAACCTCTGAAAGTAAGCTTTGTTTTACTTTCATTTGTTACAAATACGATCACCCGGTGACACTTCCTACTTTGAAACTTATGAAGATGAAAAAATAAAGGCGAGTCCTGTTTGTTTATATGAAGAAGAGTTCGCTGACTTTTAAAATATTCATGTTTTCACTTAAGTACTATTTTTCATTAACCTGCTTTTAGTTTAAGCAAGCACTTTTAACGAAATAAGGTTTACTAGTAGGCTATGGTGTTGAAGTGCGTTTTAACTTGTCACAATGTAATGTACACAATTAAACAATTAAACTTTTTATATCTTTCAAATTATAAACATTACCGTACTAAAAGATTAAAGATCTCTAAAAAATTTTACATCATTTCTATGTAGGTTTTGCGTCCATTTATTAAAAAATAATTATTTAACTATGTATATAGGCAACACTTTATAAGCGCAACACAAAAAAATGCACATTGTGGTAAGAAATTTTGCTTTCCTTGATCTTTTGATGTATTTGTTTATTATTAATTGAAATCTAGTACGTATTACAAGTCAAATAATTACCCGAGTATAAGTCATAATTATAATCAAGGAAGCTGGAAGAACCTCGAATGCAGTCACAAAGATTTACATCAACTGAAACCGATTTTTATGACTATTTTGCATCTTATTTGCAGAAACAATTCATAATGTTGAGGAAGATTATTTTTTCCTTGTTATTTATGTATTTCCTGATAATCTTCAAAATGTATTTTCCTTTCAATTCGATTTTGTGATAGATTAAGTATCTCCTTATATTGATGATTTAGTGGTTAAGTTCTCTATAAAAAGTTCGAGACAGAATGAATTTACAAAATTTCATTTTTTTTTGTATTTTTTAGAAATTGTAATTTTCAATTAATCTACATATTGTTCTCATAAGCATTTCTCCAATCAATAAAGGAAAAACCTAATTATTAAATTGGCTTATCAAATCTAGGTATTGTGTTTTCAAATAACCCGAACATTGACCACTATGGCCAATACATTCATAAGCTTTTTAATATAACCACAGATATAACTTTCAACAATAATTGCTATCAATAGCGTCACTAATTGCCTACATAAGAACCCTTATAACATTACTTCGCCATTTAGACAGACGGGTAAAATTATATCACCAAGTTATTTAAGTCGTGACATGAGATGATTAAAGCTATTGTTCTCATCATTGTTGAAAGGTTTTACGTTTAAACTGTATCATACTTGTGCAATTAGATTATATCATTGTTTATTACAGTGATATAATATAATTGCACAAGTTGATCTAGAAAGAGACTAGTTATCAAATAATTACTGCGATTAAAAAAATATCACAATTATGTATGGATACAATGTAAATGTTTTTGGGCATTATATTTATTACTTACTTACTCCTATGGCGCTGAAAGTTTAAACCCCGAAGTGGGTTTTGGCCTCTGAGACGAGAACTCACCACCTTCCCCGGTCTGAGCGGTCTCTTGCCAATTTTATTATTGGCTCGTTGCACGCGCAGGTCCATCTCTATATTCGATCGCGCCAGCGATACTTATTACTTAGGTCGTCCCCCTCGTCGGTCGTCATCGTGCCACGTCACGGCCAACCGGCCATGGCCCAGGGGCACTATGGTATTATTCATTTTGAAAATAGTTAATCCATTTCTGTTTTTGTTGTCGATAATAGTACCTTAAAAAGGTAGGTATATAGGCAATGATTTAGGAGAAATCAAATAAATTCTTTATAAATATATAGGTTCGTTCCAAATTACCATTATTTTGTTATAAATATCTAATCGTAATCGTATGTGAGAAGACTGAAGTGTTTGTCTGCTTGCATTGTAATTGCCTTTCGATCTTCTATGCGATAATTAGTTAGTTTCTTAAAATAGATAATTAAAGATTTTCTGTTATTCATATTAACACTTCCTGCTTTCCACAGCTACAGTAATGTAGAGTTGGTTTATACTTAACTAGCTTTCCGCCCGCGGCTTCACCCGCTTTATCTAAAACCTAATATGTTATATATTATGTTATATATAATAATATTAAAAACCTTCCTCTTGAATCACTCTATCTATTAAAAAAAACCGCATCAAAATCCGTTGCGTAGTTTTGAAGATTTAAGCATACAAAGGGACATAGGGACAGAGAAAGCGACTTTGTGTTATACTATGTAGATTGTAGAGTGATAATGTAGAGTATCTATAAAGTTTTCTTTCATAAGGAATTTTCCTAACGATTAAGGAATCGTCCCAGCTGCAATGTTACTGTCGTTACATGCATAAATAGTAGATAAATAACATGAATAGATACTACATTTTTTACGTTTATAATATTAAAAGAACTTAGGTTTTTATAGTAACCTACGCACATTAGAGATATTCCTACTTATTATATCTAGAGCTTAGATAAAAAATGTTTTATTTTATTTTTCTTAGTGATTAAAATTCTTCTTTTTTTTCTAGGTTGCATGGCTATTACTTCGTGGAGGCAAAAAGGAGTAAAATAAATAAGGTAAAACCATAGAACGTTTTATTTCGTTTCTAAGTACTTACACGTGAATAATATTTGCGTCATTGGGAGCAAATGTAAAATAGTGTTACGGATTACGAAGTACTGTATGCATAATGTAAGGCCTGAGTAAACATTCCTTCAAGGTTCGAAGGAATTTTTGAGTCGTAATCGTTTTTCCTTATATTTGACTCGCTTATATGAATGAGTTATTCACGTCGAAAATTTTGACTGCCAGATAAACATATTGTGATGTTTGTTTTTGTTTTCATGTTTGTGTTTGTGTTTGTTTTGTAGAATGTTTTTTTTTGCAATTACGTTAATGTAAAGGTTTTTTGTATAGCCTTGATCAAACTTTGTATATTGAAGTTTTTATATACTTATAGTATTTTTGGTATTGAATATTTGTTAAGCTTGCTGCTGCTTAATTGTATCAATGTAGTAATTAGTGTTTATGCAAAATTATGTAAATTAATGATTGTTCCGTGAAAACAGTAGGCAAATGTCGCGCACAAAAAGTAGACTTCTGGAAAGAAATATCCTAATTTACATTGAATGACAAACATTGTTTTCCAGGATGCCGCGCCTAGAGCAGCCGCCGCCGGAAGACTTCCGCCGCATTCTGCGCGAGAAAGCACTGAACCACAGTTTGTTTTACTTGAAGCTCGGCGCGGGAGTTGCGCCCGAGCAGCCCGAGCACGCGCGCGGGCAGACGGCGCCCGTCCGCCGGCAGAGCGACACTGCGGCGCGCGCGCGCTCCCCCCGCCACCCGCAGCCGCGCGTCTCCGAGCTGCTCAAGCGCTTCGAGCCGGGGCCCATGCAGTACCTGCGATTGCCGCGAGCGGTCACGCCCACGGAGGACATCAGCTCGTCGGACGATGACGACCGCGCCGCCGTCAGGCGCAGAAGCCGTGACTTGAGCGACGATTCCGCGGTCGAGCTGGAGCCCCGGAGGCGGCACTCGCACCCCCGCGACGTCACCCCGCCGCCGGACGCGATGTCACCCCGACGGGAGAGGACCCTCATTGAGGCGAACGTGGTTGAGATCGGACGGCGGGGTAGTGAGGGGTGTGAGACGCGAGGGCGCTGTGTGAGGACCCCGAGCGTGGTGGTCAGTGACTATTCTGACGGGATCGCGGTGGGAGCCACGGAGGAGGAGGTGGACTGGCTCAGGTCGAGGTCGCTGTCTGCGGACTCCGCCTGCTCTTCCTGTTCCACTCTGTCCAGCCGCGATGATGAGGAATTCGAATCTCCCCCGCTGCAAAAGAAGGTAAGAGTTATTTGATTTGCAAATATACAGTATTTATTTTAAAAATTAAATTTTTAATTTAATTAAAAAAAAATCTTAAATTATTTTAACGACAGTTCGACATTTTTAACGATTAAAATATATTATTATTGAAATAATATATTATTTAGAATGACAACAATTATTATGTGCATAAAAACAACTCTACCATAATATTCATAAAATATAGTGCAAAATCATCTCAACTAAATACGTAAACAATGTCTCATGGAGTCCCGTTACGCAACGTGCGAACGGACAAACAAACAAATAAATGAGCGAAATATTATTTAATCATTACAATCACAATTCGATCAATCACCTCCTAATGACGTCAATAGATTGTTTAAATTTTAGCTAAACCGGCTTCAATGATATATCACGGTCCATTTAAGTAATTGTTTATTTTTTGTCATTAAATTTGAATGCTGAATATTTAAGACAAAGATTACGATTTAATGTTGAATGGAAAATATTGTGTAGCTATGCAGATTACGGCTTTAATTTTAACTCGATTTGCCTTTTAAATAACAATTAGTTTACGATATTTTTAACAGTTGATAAAGTACTTAAATATTTGGAACCCTTATGCTTTTGGAACCCTTTATCTATGTCGTAAGTTCGGAAAATAAATCCATACCTAGTAATTAATAGAATGAAAGAAAAAAAGTAACGCAAATTAATTTTAAAGAAGCTTTCCTCTTTGTTTAAAAAGCTCTACCATATAATGGAACCTTCCGCGATATTTTTTACTAGAAAGAGCGGCCTAATTTTGGAAGAAGGTTAACCCTAAATAAGAAATAATTTAAATATAACAATTGTAAAATCTATTTACTTTTAATATACGTATGTTGTTTATGGAAATAGTTAACATATTCTGATTCAATACATATAAGTAATGAGAGAGATAAAGGTCAAGTGGATCTATCAAGAGAATCCACACAATATATTAGTTTAAAAATAAAATAACATTTCTTAGAAGCTCTACTATATTTTCAAAATCAAAAGGTAAACCCTGCCTTGTTAAATTAAATTGAAATATAAAATATTGACATCCATACTATAATATTATAAATGCGAAAGTAACTCTGTCTGTCTGTCTGTTACTCAATACTCAATCACGCCTAAACTACTGAACCAATTTTCATGAAATTTGGTATGGAGATATTTTGATACCCGAGAAAGGACATAGGCTACTTTTTATCCCGGGAAAATGACGCAATCCCGGAAATCCCACGGGAACGGGAACTATGCGGGTTTTTCTTTGACTGCGCGGGCGAAGCCGCGGGCGGAAACCTAGTGATTTATAAAAGAACAACTATGGAGTTTCTTGCCGGTTCTCCTTCATAGATACTGCTTTCCGAATCGGTGGTAAATGTTAAAAATATGTGACGATTCAAAAGTGTTTCAAGAAGAAGTCTAATTGAATAAATAAATGTTGAGTTTTTTGACTGTTGTCCCATAACCTAAATAATAAATATATAAGTAACTAGCAGTCCGCCCCGGCTTCGCCCGTGGTACGTATTTACTTTTTCTCTACATAAGAACCATCCTCGTACTTCAAGGAATATAATAAAAAAAAGAATTAACGAAATCGGTTCAGCCGTTCTCAAGTTATGTGCTTTCCAACACATTTTCGGATTCATTTTTAAATACAAGATTTAACAGATAAGTTCCTCATTTCATCCACTAACAACCGTTCATTTTCCTACAACAAAGTGACCTTAGCTATTGAACTGTAACCCAATCCGCGGGATTTTAGCTAACTGTATGTCACATAGCGGATGCCCACTTCCGTTATTTAGTTGTAAACAATAATTGGTCCGTATTAATTCAAAACAATATACAATATTATATTGCTTATTTTGTTATAACGTTATGAAATCAATGAAATACAATTACGTAGTTTTTTTTTCGAATCCCGCCACGTGAATCGTGATCGTATTTTTTCTAATCTTTAAATATTTCTAGTTTCTTTTTTTATAATTTGTAATTCAATTACGTATTTTTTCGTATTACATCATGAATTATTACAATTTATTTATTAATTTAAACATTATTTAATCTAATAATTTATAACTTGATGTTTTCGCTAAAAAGCTTTGATAACAATCACTATGATATGTTTAAAATTTAAATGTATGTAAGTATACCATAAATTTACATGTGTTTGAGAATTAGAAAGAGATTTATTTTTAGTTGTTCCAGTTTAGCTGGCTTTTAAATTATAAACGTTTTGGATTACAATTATAAGTAAAAAGTTTGATTTTATTTCAATTTTCATCTAATTATTCCCTTATATCCGATCAGGGGCCGAATTATGACGTCTTATTTCCAGTTTACGCCGTGAATTAAACTGACTGGAAAATTTATATTATACCATAATTAACCATGGCAGGTTATTGCGATCGTAATATGAATTTGCCAGTCAGGGCGTAAACTGTCTGTAAATAAGAGGTCATAAATTCCGGTCCAGGTGAACAATAGTACAATTTATTGAGATTATCAAAAGACGTCATTTCGTTTCTAATAATAGCCACAAAGCTTAATATAGTCTCAGTATTGGTACTATAAAACAATTACTGAAAGAACTCAAAAAGTCACATGAATATCCTTTCATATCGGCTATTACACCCATATAAAAAGCATAAACAAAGGCAATCCGTTACATAATGCCATCTGATATTATTACACATGGATTTTTCACGATTGTTAGAACCAGTTTTTATTTATATCCAATTTTCATTCTCCGCAGCAATGGAGTTACGTAATAAATAACAGATAATCACATAATTGTCCGCTTTTGTACTGAAATGTTATTTTATCAGCTAACTGTTATGCTGCGATCAATGAATAATCTATTCTATAATATTATAAAGCTGAAGAGTTTTGTTTGAACGCGCTAATCTCAGGAACTACACGGCCGATTTGAAAAATTCTTTCGGTGTTAGATAGCCCATTTATCGAGGAAGGCTACCCTATACGCTACATTATTATATATAATCACGCTTAGACCAACAGAAGCTACACATAAATATACATATAATACCGAAGACTATGTGATTAATATACTTTTAAATAACCTTGATTTACTGCAAATAATATCTAATATATGAATATGATGTTACAGTTGTGGTTTCGTATTGTCAATCGCAGTCGGCCTCCTTTCACGGCCTAGTTAGTAAGTATATTTGTTATTGGCTTCTGTAATAAAAATAATCCTTTTACCTTTGGCATATCATAGTTTTTTAATCCTTTGCAGAAGTTTAGTGCCCAATATATTTTTTTCTTTTAAATCTATACAAATATTATAAAGAGGAAAGGTTTGATTTTTTGTTTGTTTGTTTGTTTGTATGAATTGAATAGGCTCCGAAACTACTTGGCAGATTTGAAAAATTCTTTCACCATTCGAAAGCTACATTATCCACGAGTAACATAGGCTAGGTTTTATCCCTGAAATCCCACGGGAACGGGAACTATGCGGGTTTTTCTTTGAAAACGCGGGCGAAGCCGCGGGCGGAAAGCTAGTCTTTAATAAGTTAAATAATTCAGAAAATATTAGCAGTCTGTCGGGACACCTAGTAAGTATATCTACAAATATGAAATAACTAGTTCATTTCATTGAATTTAAATTTTAAATTTACTTCATGTAGTTAAATTATTATAAGAAAAATTTGTATAACATCTAGTAATTAAATCCTAAATGTTTCTTTATGTTCTTATAGTTCATTACATTTTACAACTACTTGCTTATGAAAATAAAGATTTTTATTACGTTGCTCCATTAGTAGACTGTGATTAAAAAATATAATAAATAAAGTACTTGTACTTAATTTACTTGAGCTTTTAACGAAGAGCATATTAATTTATATGTATTTTTTTCAATGCTGCTTTAGAAAGGTCACATAAAATGGAATGATATATTTTTATTTTCAACAGTCGACTCCCAAAAAAAAAAAATATTACAATATTATTAATATTATTCGATAAGGAAGTTTTTTCGTCAGAGCGAAGTCACAAGATGAGAGCTTAAGAGCTTTCATCTTGTGACTTATATCAAGATCTATAATCAAGCTGATCAAGTAATATTACGAAATAGCATTTTTACTGCTATTATCTAACACATAACCACAGATAATTTAATACTATAGACATTACAATTTACATTCAGACTTTATAGAGCCATAATGTTGCCAACTCAAATATTATGAATACCGCGTTAAGATGTCAATTGTGAACACGTTTTCGCACAGTAATAAACTTAGGGATTTTTATATTGTCATATCTTTATTGTTTTACGCGCATTGCTCTGGCAATTTGCGGTTTTTACGAGAACGTGTTGGGAATATGTTATAGTGTAGTTTTAGCGTTATATTCGGAGAAGTATCTCAATTTTAAGCTTGTGGTATGCATTTAACATTTTACTCTCATGAAAAGAGTCCCGCTTTTAAGCTAAAACTAAAATTACGAAAAGCTGTATTATATTTTTTCTTCTTCAAGAGCATATTGGAATTCCTCTCCTTTAAACAAACTGATATTTTATGATTAAAAGAGTCAGACATACCCTAGGGCAGTTGAGTAAGGTATCATTAAGACGAATACGAAAATTAGTTATGTCTATATCTATTTTTATGATTTGTGTATTTTTCGCAACATTGCAATAATAAAGTTGCAAATACACAATCGTGTATCCATACAGATTATCCGGATTTTCGATTTATCGCTAATGCCCGGTATACAGGAGGCTAGTTTTTCAAGCTATTATAACTAGTGTGAGTAAGCTAGCAAGCTAGTACTTCTGGCATCGTGTAGACAAAGCTGGCTTCATTTCTATACTAGAAAACTAGTAAGCTAGATGACAGTTTTTAATAGGATGGAGTTCTATTTTCAGGCTAGTAGCCACCCCCACCACTGATTTTACTCTCCTGGCTGGATAAAATATAGCATCATGTTAGCAAAACTCGCATATTTCAAGCCATGTCAGCTAGCCAAGAAAGTTTCAATGAGAACTCTTGCTTGAAAATCTAGCCTCGTTTATCCCGGGCATAACTTGTCAAAGTGGGCATATAAGTTTTTAAAATAGATTTCCTGTAAGATTTTTTTAAATTTAGAAGCCTTATTCGTATGAGTAAATTTATTAGACTTTTGTCTCCTTTTCTTATTAAAATTACAACTTAGTGCGGTATATGCCAAGCTCTACGCTGAACAATAATCAACATATTATTGTACTCACGTACTGAATACACAAGGGCGTTATTTTGTGAATTATGTCATGTGACACAAGCACATTATAGCAATGTAAATTTGTATATATCAGACAATGTGTCACAAAGCAACGTTCTCATGGACGGCATTGACGTCACTACTTGTATCTCGTTTCGACGGCGAGTTGTTTAGAAATCATTTTATTATAAGTTTTCTGTGTTCGCTTGAATGTAAGTTCGTTAAGTGGACGTTTTATTGTGTTATGTATTGCAACACGTCAGTAAACTACAATATAATTAGTATAGATTACTTGCTTATGTATGTATCTGTAGCGAATTCTTCCAGATTCGTTGGCTAAGAAGAAGCTTTTGTTGGTATTTAAAGTTATGAGTATGTGAACTGTTTCGTGGATAAGATTTTTTTTTGGAAATCTTTTTGTTTTATTCGACTAAATTAATCAAAAAATGATTGCCTATTTTTTCGTAGAAGCGTCATTCCGAATGCCGAATACTGATAAAACAGTTTATTACCCAAAAGCTCTTGTAAAAGTAAAGTTTACATTCATAAAGCTTCACAAGTTTTTAGCTTGACTCAAAATAAAAACTATCGAATTGGATTTCACGGTTGGTCTACGACGTATTAATTTTTGAATAAAGGTGGAGCCGAAATAGTTGTGCAATGTAAGTCTAGCTACGCACTTTGGCCGCTTTTGGTTTGTACCAATATTCTTATAAATTAGGTCACGGTAAATATGTTTTGACTCAAAGAATTAAACCAGTAAATGGATAAGATCATTTCAAATTGCTCTAGAAATTCCATAGATTACTAATGAATCACAAATAAGACTAGTCAATACATATAATAATAATCAATAAATCTTCCATTTAAAGGGCTGCCTCTCAGCTTAAGTACATAACATGCAAATGACGAATTAGCGCATGAACAATGGCTTGTTATATTTATGCATTGTTTCCCGCCAGTAAACCGATATTTTTTATCGTTCCACCCACCATTGACGTCATTCGACCGGTTTACTTCTGTGCATGTGTGTGTAGGGCCGGCGCAAACGCAGGTTTCGTGTCACTGTTAATTATTTTAATTGAAGTTTACTGCTTTATACAGCCTGGGCTAAATTGAATAGCGGATATCTGGATGATTGTGTAAAAATAGAACGTCTTTAAATAGAACGTCATTATCGCGGATTCTCTGATGAATTGCGTCTTTATAAAGATTAAGATAGCTGTAATTTTCGCTATTTATAGATCATGTTGCATGTTGAGAAATTGCATAATTAGTATGTCATCTTGACGGAAAAAATAAAGTAAAAAAAATCGTAGAAACTAAGCGTTATGTTCATATTAAAAAATGGATTTTTTGAAAAAAATCATTTTACTTTTGACCAATATTTGTAATTATATCATGAATGCGACTAATAGTTATATGTCTGCTCTTTTTTCAACAAGGAAAAAGTAGAGAAACCGAGCGCAAGCGTGCGTACTTACCTAATAGATATAGACTGTGTTTTCAGCACGAAGTTTCTTGTGTGCTTAAGCTTCTTGCTCTTACTTCTCTAGGTTAATTTTTTTTTATTGAATAAGGAACGTATAATAGTAGACGATATTGATTTATTTATACTTTGAAAAGGATAAAATAGTTGGTAGATAAAAAAATATAGACGAAAATTAATTTTTTAATTTTTTAGAGGTTGTAGAGCAATGAGGCTCTACATCCGTTCTTATTGGAAATAGTTGAAGAGCCAGGCTTTTTTTTTCAAAAAGCAACCCTGAAATGGTTGATATTGGATATAGTATTTTCCCGTTGTTTTGTTCGCGAGTAACACTGCGGGATACAGCTAGTTAAATGTAATATCAGTAACCCTAGCGACATTGCGCAAGAGCTAATCTGTCGACACTCCTGCGCACTCGGATGAAAGACTCACTAAATGATAATCCACAATTTAATATGCAATGCACTATTTGCGAATAATAAATTAATAATAATTGATATTTTTGAGCGTATGGTCAAAGAGTGGTTTTAGGGTTCAATAAACAGATTTTGGAAGTGGTATCTTTAAAATTGTTTTGTATGAAATAGCATGCTGTTTTTACTTTTGAATTTTATTTTGTTTATTGTTGATGAGTTTAGATTTTTTTAATTATTAAAATGTATCTAAAACAGAACAATCATTTTAAGATTGGCATTTGCTAGAGCTAAGTAAATAAATACCTATGTAACAGATATTAGTATGCAAATGTTTCAATAGTCTTTTTAAGTGGTCTGACGTCAGGAATATATTTTGTCTAATTTTTGTTTGAAAAATTCAACGAGTATTTAGAAATTAATGATTTTAACGATTTTTAACCGCGATTTATTCATTATATTATTATAAACAAGTATACTTTATTTTTCAGTATAATTTATGGGCTCATGTAATTTCATGCCCCAGGGATGTATATAATATGTTTGTATCGTATATCTCTTGCGCTTTCCACTGAGATCGATCTCCTACCTTTACTCTCCTTTTGTCGTAATTTGGCCAGGAGACTGGAGAACAATTATTAAATTTACCATAAGTAGTAGACCTAATATTTAAAAACGGCTATTAAATGATTAGTAACCGAAAATATAATTCCACCTAAACAGCGTAATTGTTATAATTTGTATTACTATCACAATTTACAAAGGTATAATTTAAAAAGTGGCTATGTACAGAAAAACCGACGTCAAAGAAGATAAAAGAAGTGAATCGAGGCCAATGTTGAGCCGAAGGCCGTGTAGCTTATAAAATTTGCCGCCGGTTTTTTGTACAGGGTGGTTACCGGCATGTCTTATTAGAGTATTACCTAGTGTGGGAAAGAGACGGGGCTAGACGGTTCCGCTAGCGCTGTCACGTTCCCTTACTGGAATAAATACTGCTATAAGACATACCAGTAGCCCCCCAGGTCGCTCGGGTACAACTCGGTTTTCTTTATTCATGGGCTTAAATTGTTGTTGCAGATGAACGCAGCATGAACGGTTGGCTTGAGCGACCTTTCGGCGCCACTTCTTTCATCTTTGGACTGCGGGACTGTACCAGCCACGTACCAGCTATGCAGCAGTCAAGACATTAACCCTTACGAATGCTATGTTCTATACTTTTTAGCTCTTTCACTGAAGGTCTACTTAGAGTCTCATTGTCATGTAGATAGAAACGTTTTTTGTGTTTTGCTAAAGATAACGCGGCGATCAGAATGAGTACATTTTTAACGAAATTGTTGTTATCCAACGAAGATAGTGGTAATGCACACGGTGCATTGATTTTAATGTATCCGATCTGAGCCTTGATAAAAATAAAAGTAAATGCCGGGTCCGATAATGAAGTATCGGCTTATATCAATTACTTTAGATAGTATCTATAAATATATTCGAATTAAATATACAGTATTATATTGTTTTTTAAATTAAAGCTTTATGGATTGGAGCCGTCCAGATTTTGTGCCTTATGATTTATTTGAATAATTGTGCAGCTATCAGTAGTTACTGATAACAATGTTTTTGACTAGTAAATCGTATACGAATGGATTATTTAAGCCAAAGCTTTGTAAATTATGTAATTGTTATAAAAAATTGTGTAAATTCACACTTTATTTATTTTAATGTTCTTTCAATTATAAACAAGTAAATAACTTATAAATCTTATGGTACCTCACCGTTAAATTCGGGATTGAAATGTTTTATGGTAGGGTAGACTGGGTACGATTGAAACAAAGGACGGTTGAAACAACACGAATATCTCGCAAACCGTTGGTGGGGGGGTTAGGGGACCAAGAGGAAAATGAAGCGCACAACTGTTCCAAACACGAACCACAATGCTGCGTCGATCTCCGCGCGCTTCAGCTGATTTTATAAGACCCTATTGTGTTTTTATGACCAAAAGTAAGTATTTTTGCTTGGAGATTTTTCCAATTATTGGCGTTTCTATTTTAGTGACAGTATAAAGTGTGCGTTTTTGTTTGAAGTGAATCTTGTGGAATATGACATTGTGACTAGTTTTTGTGTATCATTGTTGTTACAATTACTATAACTGTATTTTACCTAAAGTAGGAGTTGGGGACGGTTGAAACATTTTTTTTGGGTACGGTTGAAACATTGTTTTAACTATTTTTTGTATTTTTAAATGCCGATAGTACGTGTAAGAGAGATTTCGTGATGATAAATAGACTCATCAAAGTACAAAGACGCATATAAGGAAGTGAAAACCGGAGATCATTGCGAAAAGTGGCAGAGAAGCACAATTATTCGCTTCTAAGGTAAATTCGAATGCGAGATGACTCTGGCGAGCAAGAAAATAAAAAAATGGGATATAATAGAGGATATAACAATAGAAGGTATAATAATAGAGGGCGAAAACTTAGGAAGTCTACTATTTACACTGACACACAAGATAAGGAAGAGATAAGAAAAGAGCAAGAATTAATATTGAAACGAACTAGAGCTAAGCAAGTGAAGAAGCGATCGGATAGAGGAAAAAGAAAGAAATTTCACGGAGGAAAATGTAAAAGTAACACCGAAGAAACAAAAAATAAATAAAATACAAGAAAAGATATCATCAGAAGATGAGGAGTAGTTACTTATGTCTTGTTTGTATGTAACCATATTTAGAGAGCAGACCTTATTGTAAAAGAGTTACTTAATTACACAGGTCTGCAAAAAAATTTTTTTTCGCGCTCCTTCTTATTTTTGCACAAGATTATTATAGAAGTGATACTTCTGAACAGAAATTAAGTTTTAAAAAATTTGTATCACGTCTAGATTTTTTGTAGTTTAATTAGAAAGAAACCCATTTTTTGTTCTAAGAATACATCGTTATTTTAATAATTAGGTTTGAATATTACAAATAATGTCAAGAAAACTATAAGATAATATAATTACACATTATGTACATTGTTTCAATTAGTAGTTTTCTTTTCTTTTAATATTTTATAAGGAGTTTCGCGACGAATCGATCAAGTAAAATCATCAATCTTTGCTGCCAACTTATTATCTATATTTTACTATATTTTCTTTACTTATATTATACTTATATTTTTAACTAAAATAATGACCAATTCTCGAACTAAATTAATACAAATATCCGGTAATAAAATCGAATATGTTAACAGCTACATATATCTAGGAAAGCTAGTATCATTTAACGAAAACTGTAATGAAGAAGAAGTTGATAGAAGAATTAATGGGACATGGAAAAAATTTTGGGCTCAAAAAGAAATTTTAAAAGGAGACTACCACATAGGATTGAAGAGAATAGTGATGGATACTTGTATTTTACCTAGTTTGACATACGGGAGCCAGACATGGACATATACAAAGAAAATTAAAAACAAAATTACCACATGCCAACGTTCAATGGAACGAAGTATATTAAAAATAAAAAAAATACAGAAGTTTAGAAGCAAAGACATAAGAAATAAAACTAAACTAACAGATGCTCTCCGCCAAGCTCTACATCTCAAATGGCAATGGGCGGGTCACATATCGAGATATACAGATAACAGATGGACATTACTGACAACTAAATGGGCAGGACCAACAGGAAAAAGGAAAAAAGGTAAACCAAGAAAGCGATGGGCTGATGATTTAATAGAAACGGTGGGCAAAAACTGGATGAAAATTTCACAGGATAGGATTACATGGAAGAGGAGAGAGGAGGCTTTTACCCAATAAGGGGTCCGTGGAAATAAGAAAAAATTAAACTAACATTAGATACTAAAATAAATTAAGTTAAACTAACAACTAACAAAACATTTGAAATGTAAATTTTGATTTATTACACGGAATAAATGAGCTTTATTATTATTATTATTACTATATTTTCAGTTAGCTTTTCCGTATCTCCTCTCAAACTTCTGGTGAAATGTTTCATAGTGGTCACCGGATACTCTTTTTACAGCTTTAGTCTGCTTAATTTCATAATTTAATTCTTATCTAGGCTCCCGCATTTGCATTCCCTAGAGACCACACTAAAGACTCGCGCTTTCGATGTTGCGTCGTTTAAAAATTCATAACACGTGATTCAATTTTGCTTTATGGTTGAAATTATTTACAAATTTTCATCAATATATCAGTACAATATAAAAATTTTACCAAATTATTAGGATAAAATCATCAACCGTCACCTTAAAACTTTACTTTGAACTGAGCGCAGCGGAGTCATGATGAGAACTACGGAAGCCCATAAATTCCCTTCAAATTAGTGTAAAAATAATGTCTTCAGTATATATCGTTCTAGTTTTATAAATTCAAGTCATTTTTGTGATGAAAAATATCATAAAGACCGAATAAAATAGCATTATTGCAAGAGAGACTACTAAACAATACAGAATTTTGAGGTATTTAAAAACGACAATAAAAAAAAATTTAGACGTGATACAAAAAAACTGAAAGCAGATCTAGATTCAGCATGTTAAGATCTCCATGTTTATCATATTTTTATTCAAAGGAGGATTTCTTTGCAGACCAGTGTTATTGTTAAATTTAAAATAAACAATCAATAAAACATATTTTAATGCTATATTTTGTATTATTCGCATATTTTTCAACTGACCCCAATCACTGTTTCAACCGCCCCTGGTATGGGGACGGATGAAACAAATCGGATTTATTTTTTTAATTTGATCTATTTTAAAAAATAATACACATGGAACTCAAATCATAGCGCCTATTAGTAGACAGATACATGCTCTTTTATTTAACGTATATTTTTCATCGCTCGGGTTATAAACAGCAAAGTTATGGTCGTTTTAAGGGAAATTGTTTCAACCGTACCCAGTCTACCCTACCTAAACCAAAGAAAGTTAGAAACCAAAACAAATACAAAGATTGTTTATTGTTGCATTAATTATCTTAAAAATAAATTGTTAATGTGTATTGTGCATTCCTATATCACTGAAAAATACTATTTTGTTCGGTGCTTTACAGCTACCGAAGTGTATAAAAAAATTACAAACGGCTAAATTGACCAGTGTCTGTGTGAGCACGTGTGAGTTTGTGATGCGAAATTAGTTAAAAAATCTGGCATACTCAAATGTACTCATTATTTTTTTAAAATATCAAAACATGTTAATCATTTTATAATAATTTAGAATTATTGAACGTTGATTTGATATAATATTAGCATAATTATAAATTACTAGGATATAATGATTTAGCAAACAAAACTATTATATGCATAAACGTTGACTATTTTTATAATTTAATATTATTGTATAAAATATAAAATAAATAAAGAACTACCTAGTAGATAAAATAAATTTCGACTTGATTATATTATTTGACATATTTGCCTTGATTTTATTTCTTGGCAATAACGTCAACAGATTATAAATTGTTTTTTTTTATTGTCGCAATAAATTCTCGTAGCTTTATTTTATTGTTAAATATATTATATTAATTGTTGCTTTGTGTAATTAATTTCACGTGATGATTAATTTATTTAAATATAGATTATTGTTATTTCATTCCTATCAAGAATAGCAGAATAAAACATATCAATATAATTTAGTTTTAGTTTTTTAACGTATTTTTAGGTATAGAATCCAACATTTTTAATTATTATTTCTTTGTGTTAAATATAAACAATAAAATTGAATATTTATCTATCAATTTTATATTTATTTAATCTATTATCCTTCCGACAGGCAACAGTATATTATCTACTGGTTTCATTGCCTACTTCTTCCTTTAAAAATAAGTTTTACAAAATGAAAGCAGAAATGTTTAATTGCTTTTATCTTAAAAATGGCAGTAGCAATATCTGAACATATTTTCTATCAATATTAACAGTTATCTTCTATTCTCTTATCAAATAGTAGCTAAAAGGTATAAACTATCAAAAAATTTTGATATAATGCAAATATCATAATATTGTTATACTATTAATGAAATTATCAGACTATTAGGTTTTTGTATACAGAAGAGTACTATTTATTATAATTTATATGTGACAGTAGGTACAACATATTTATTTAAATACATAATATGCTACGAAAACTCTTTTCGTAGTCTTTTTCTTTTCATATTAGGTAGGTATAATTTAAAAGAGTAAAAAAAAGGTTTAAAAAGGTTTAAAGGTTTAAAAAAGGTTTAAGAGTAAAAAGTAGGTTTAATTTAAAAGAGAGATATTCTTATTTTGTTGCGAAAATGTTTTGATTATTGCAATTAATTAAAGAACAACATTAATAATCTATACATATAATAAATCTGTAGAAGGGTCAATTCTGTACATTGAAAATATTGAAAAAATAAATAGCAGGGGGTGTTACTGGATCGATACCAAACCCAAATATGTGATTAAAAAAATTTTTGTCTGTCTGTCTGTCTGTCTGTCTGTATGTGAAGGCATCACGTGAAAACTAGCCGTTCGATTTCGATGAAACTTGGTATAATTATACCTTACTAGCGGTCCGCCCCGGCTTCGCCCGTGGTACATATTAACGTTTTCTCTACATAAGAACCATCCTCGTACTTCAAGGAATATAATAAAAAAAGAATTATCGAAATCGGTTCAGCCGTTCTCGAGTTATGGAATTACAACGAAAAGTGGCATTGATTTTTATATATTAGATTATCCTGGGCGTAAAATAGGATACTTTTTATCCTGGAAAAATACGTAGAAAAAAATTAATCTTAATTTTTCAGTTTTATCCATAGACGTTGTTCCGTAGAACCGCGAACACACGTTGCGTATTATTATAGGCCTAGCCGTATTTGGGAATTGGGTCCAATAGATATTTATAAGATTTTATTGTCAGAGGTACCTACTCAAAATGGAGAAATAAACCATCCACGCGAAGACCGACATCCGCGCGGACGGAGTCGCGGGCGGAAGCTAGTTCATAAATATGATTCTAGCATTTCAGTATCAGGTTGAATATAATATTTAAAGCTATTGACACGAGTTAAAGTATTAAAATTTTCCTCATTTATGACGTCAATTCAATAATAGGAAATTAAAATTAAGCATTGTTTACGTCGTGTTATTGTTTGTTGATTTATTTTACGTTGTTACTTATTATGTTAAATATGAATAAAATATCTAATATTTAATTGAAATCTCTGTTTAAAAGCCAAAAGTAATTTTAACCTATCCAAAGTCTTGGAATTAATTAGAACCAGTTCAATATATGTAATTAGAATTATTTTTAATTCTGACAAGTTGGTAGGTACCTATATTATTAGATAGGTTTTAGTGAAATCGATTAAATAAATTGTATAGCATATTGCATTTCGATTTTTCCTAAATATAATAAGTACATATTATATAGCTATTGATGTTATGATTTTAATATTGAACAATACATTTTTTGATGGAAAAGTCGTCGAAAATATAAATTATTGGTTACGTATTAAAAATAATATCTATTTTCTGATGAAAGAAATCAATACGAATTTTTAATGATTCGATTTGTCTTCTCATTTTTAATAGCATAAAAAAATAGAAATGATTTTGATCAATTTAGATTTTAGATCATTTCAAACTGCCGAGCCTGTGAAAATATTCGGAGCAAATTATTTGAACATACTTATTGATATAATAAATAGACAGGCGTATTTAATCTCGCGTAGCACTCATGTAGCATAGATTATAATCTTCTTAAGCGCAATACACATTGAGCCCGCCGGGCCGCCGACAAAGCCCGGCGACACAACCCGGCGGCCTGTATGAAAAGAATCATGTCGGCAACATGCGCCCGCGCGTGTTACCCGCCGACATGTTGGCGGCTTGGGTACGCCTGTTGCCCGGCGACGCTCGACCTGTAGTGCTATCAACAGATCACTGCCATCGTCCATTTTTAAGATTATTTCTATTTACTGAATTATCGAAGATACACCACCAAAATTATATGACACAACCACACAACCTTTATCGACACACGGCAATCACTGACTGCCAAATAAATTTCTCATCTCAAGCCGCCAACATGCCGCCGACATGCCGCCGACCAAATTTTCCGACTTGTAATAAGTGAAGCCGCCAACTAGACCGCCGACAAAAAGTTGCCGACATATGTCGGCGGCCCGGCGGGCTCAATGTGTATTGCGCTTTATATATAAAAATGAATCGCAAAATGTGTTGGTAAGCGCATAACTCGAGAACGGCTGAACCGATTTCGATAATTCTTTTTTTATTATATTTCTTGAAGTACGAGGATGGATCTTATGTAGAGAAAACGTAAACATGTACCACGGGCGAAGCCGGGGCGGACCGCTAATCTTATATATAAAAATGAATCCCAAAATGTGTTGGTAAGCGCATAACTTGAGAACGGCTGAACCGATTTCGATAATTCTTTTTTTATTATATTCCTTGAAGTACGAGGATGGTTCTTATGTAGAGAAAACGTAATTATGTACCACGGGCGAAGCCGGGGCGGACCGCTAGTGTACTTATAAATTTACAATAGTATGCTTTTAATATGCGATACTTGTTTCCTTTATATTTATTTTCAATATTATTAAAAAATTGATGTGAATTGGAATTGGATTTTTTTTAAATAACTGCACACTTTGTTTTTGTATTTAGATAGATAATATTTAGGTTCCGAAATTTTAAGATTTATTAGTAATTCATAAACAGTTCATTTTATAACCTTCTCTATAAATGCTATGCTTTTGATCACAGTAGATACACTAACATGAAATGTTAGGTTGAACCTTTGTAAGTCGTGTTTACTTACTCGATTGAATTTACTATATCTTGATAATAGTGATTTATTTTACTATTTGTCAGTTTATCAACAATGTGATCTTGATTCATTTAGGTCGGCTACGTTTGTTTATTTCGAAATATTATGTATTTTGTTCATAGGGAAGAATTTATAGTTTTCTCTAGGTACAGCTACGTCTAACAAATAGTAGCTAAAAGGTATAATCACAAGGTATAATATACGACTACATACCTACCGTTCCTACGAATAATTTGTGATGCGGTAAGAAATAAGGTAAGTAAGTATAAGTTTTACTTTCTAGGAAAAATAAAAAAAATTAGTGTCATTTTAGACCATAATATGTTGGTCAAACATGATATGTAATAAGACAGAAAAATTAACTCTCGTACGTAAAAAATGTACCCATAATATAACAAACACGGAAGGCTCTCAATGAGAATCTATTCTCTAATCGATTGTTATTCGAAATCTTGAATGTCAATAATGATCGATGTTATCAGGAGACCTACCCACTGATATAATCATAGACCGGATTTTATATCCAAGTAAAGTTAATTGAATATTTCGGCATTAATTTTCATTTTAAATGGGTGCAAAAAATACATGAAGTTTGCTATGATATATAAAAGAGCTAGATACGTTACCCGCTCTCTATTTTGGCAAGAAAAAACTCAGGTAAGTGCCCGAGTTTCACTTAGTCACGCACCATTCAGCGTCGTGGCTGGACGTTCTTTTTGTATTTTAATCGGCAGTTGTTATTACGAAGTACATGAGTGAGACATGTATTATGTCTCGTGCGTGAGAGTGAAAGAGAGAACAACTGTATTGGTGATAATGCGTTAGTAAGTAGGTATGTATTAATTACGCTGTTTTTTAGTGCAATGATGTTGGCGTATGCCGCGTCTACTAGTATAGGAACGGTCATTGGAAGTTTGAAAATAATCATCAGATTTTGCAATTCACTGATGTACAGATGTTTTATTAGATTGAGATACCTACTTTCAATAAATGTAACACAACTGAATAAATAACGGATGAGTTTTTGGAGAAAAGATTTACGTTATAGATATATCTAGTTTGATTCACTTATATAAAACACTGACGCTTTAATTTAATTTCGCGCTATTTGTTCCGTTAAATGAATACTATACAGCAAATAAAAAGCGCGAATACATTAGATCCTCACAATCGACACCCAATGATTGATTCGAATAAAAAGTACCTAGACGACTCTTTCACAATTATCATATAGCGAAGAGAATATCAGTGATCGATGCAGTGTTAGATGATATAAATAAGGCAAACAATATTGGTAGCGAGATATATGACGTGTCAGGTGGTGATTTATTTTCGCCTCTCCGTAAAACTGCGCGTGAGTCGCGGTACGATAGTGTGGAAGTGGCGCTTGTTAATGTGAAATGTAAGGTAATTGCATAAAAACATTTAAATTTAAACGAATGCGGGAAATTTATACGGCGGGTTTGCAATGAATGAGTAGTCCCATAAGACTTGTTCGGCGTCGCAATCAAATCGCAACATATTTTTTTGGGTTATGGAGGCCTATCTGGATAACACGGGAGATATATTAGAAGTAATAATATATACGTATTATAGGGTACATGTAGTAAATGTAATTAAAATTCCATCAATCTATCAGTTCGTTGAGAGGATTGATGGTCCGACAGTCAGTCAAGATATCAGCAAATATTTTCTCTATAGTAATATTGCAATGCTTCTCTAGTCATTGAAAATACATTAATTTTGAAGACTTATAATTTGGTGTTTGCTCTTTAATTAATCTATTTTTTAATATTATATAAATAGCTTCTTGCCGCATTTTTATAAAATAAGAACATGGGACGTAAAATCTATTTCCTTTTATTTACTTCCTACTGTTATAATAATGACGCTATTAATTAGTAACATATTAGAAGTTTGAGTTTTATATTTCCTTATTTAAATTGTATGGATTGATTTATAAAATGATCTTTGATTATAAAATGGTCTCCAACGTGAATAGAAAACTACTATTAAGTATCTGATTATTTGCCAGTCATAATACATACTAATTTGGACTATTATAGTATACATGACGATGCGAAAATTACTTATATTGTATATAGTCTGATGTAAAAAGTTCCTTGTCCACGGTATGATAGCCTCCCACCCCGAGTTTCCATTTCTGTTGGAACATGAAATGATTACAAGTAATTTTGTTCTCATATTAAAGTGGGCTATTAATTTAGATGTAAGTAAAGTGGACGCCACGCCACAACTAGCTAGAACTGATATAAAATTTAAATGGAAATCGTGCATTACATTATTCATAATGTAATGAAAAATTAAGTCATTTTTTACATACCTACTTAATCTTTATTAAATGCAATTTTCTTAGTTTGGCACTCGTTTTTATTTTCGATAAATATAAGTGTTGATTTTAAAGCTGTATTAGTCAATGTTTTGGTTAGTTTAAATAAGCTTAAAGTCGCAGCTTCGGTCGTGATCATTGAAAATGCTTCACGCATTTTTTAGGAATTATTTTGATAATCGAAACACTTTTGCTGGAAAGCATTCTTACCAATGCCATCTTTATAAGAGTCTTTTAATCTGCCAATATTGTGTGCATAGCAAATACGTGCAAATGTGTGTCGAGTAAATTCAGTTGGCGCAGTATCCGAACCTTAACAATACCATGTAATGTACACCAAGGCGTGGATTTAAATTCAACACCGAGAGATTCTGTCACTAATCTTAATTAGAATCATAGGACCACTGATTCATGTTTCAGAGTTTCATTTGTTGTTAGGGATACATGAAATGAAGAAGAATATACCTACAGATGAAAAGATCTCTAGGGAAGTCCTTTTCAAATTAAGGAAACGCACAGTTTGTACCTTTTTACTACATTGACAATACTTCAACGGCTTCATTAAATGAACTTTATAAAGTAGGTATGACCTGTGATAGCTGTGGTTGGCGGTTGCGTTATTTTTTTTATAAATAACGCACGTAAATATATATTTACGATGCATATTATATGCATCAATTCCGTCATAAATTTCCTTTTAAATTATTTTCGAAGCGATTTTAAAAGCTCCAGGGCGAAGAAGTCCGTCTCTGGCAATACCACAAGGTGTTGCGTACTCCATATCTGATGGCCTACCCGCTTGCCCTCTGCAAATGCCAGGGATCTGTTTTTCGTCACATGCCGTAAATGCGTTAACAATACGTTTGACATTTGAATGTTAAACACCTTAGCTTTATGGCATTCTATTGTGTGTTTATCAAGAAGACGTAGGTAAATGCTACACGCATCGAACGATACGTTGGTGTTTTTGATACTGAAATTAATACATGAGACCTTTTACTATTTTATGTCCATAAAAATTCTTAATTTAATTTTTATTTCACTTGTAATTAATCTGAAATTTAATTAATTGATAAAGTATTATGGTCCTTTTAGGATTATGGTTAGAAATGTGCTGTAGCTAAAAAAAGGCTTGCAAACTACATTTTTCTCGTTTTTCTTGCGTACCATTTAATTAGTAAATAATTTGCCCATTCTATCGTTAGGTTAGTTTCTTCTAAAATAGATGTATTGTAACTATGAGGGCGAGTTGAGAATTGAAACTTTTAAAACTAACTTAGATTTTTTGTAGGTAGCAATTAAATTATAGATGTATGCTGAAAAATATTCTTAATACATACACCTATAGGTTTGAAATAAAAAGACAATATTATCTTTTCTTTTACTCAATAAGTGCTACTTCTAAATTGTACATATTAGACTTGCTATATTTCGATTTAAAATTCAAACAGCTGTTGACTTAACTAAATTGATTAAGAAACGAAAAAATACAACTACTTGTTGTTAATAAAAGCGCAAAAAGTTATATTATACATGTTGTAAATGAAACAACTTCTTATTAAATGTCAGTATAGTGTAATATGTACTGTACAAGACATTAATATTTATATCCAATATTTAATATGATCACTTACCCATATCAGACGAACGTGTAACTTATGAGATGTTTTAAGTTTTTGTCATCTCGTATAAATAAAGCGAAAAACTGGTTGGTACTGTATGATTTAGCGGAAATATAGTGCTACGAATGTTTTATATTTAGTTAACTTGATGCGTACTTCATTGTTTTGCTTCTTTTAGTAGGTAATAATGTAATTATGTATTTCTTTCAAGATGGTCTTTATGGTGGTAGTGGTTTGAGTTTCCACCGAATATGAAAAAAGGTGCCTTAATTTGTCTGTTTCTACAAAAATAATAAATTCTATCATTTCGGGACACTTGGAATTTCACACAATAATACCAGTAATTTTCAATTAAATATATTTGATACCATGGGCATCTACTCGGAAAGTCGTTTCTCAATACACTACAATACAACCCTCATAGAGCAATCTATACAATAAAATTCTATCAGCCATTTATCCATACTAATATTATAAATGCGAAAGTAACTCTGTCTGTCTTTCTGTTACTCAATCATGCCTAAACTACTGAACCAATTTGCATGAAATTTGGTATGGAGCTATTTTGATACCCGAGAAAGGACATAGGCTACCTTTTATTGCGAAATATGTACCACGGGCGAAGCCGGGGTGGACCTCTAGGATGTCATATATATATAACTAGCTGCTCCGCGCGGTTTCACTCACGTAGCTCCACTCCTGTTGGCCGTAGCGTGATGATATATAGCCTATAACCTTCCTCGATAAATGGGCTATCTAATACCGAAAGAATTTTTCAAATCGGACCAGTAGTTCCCGAGATTAGCGCGTTCAAACAAACAAACAAACAAGCAAACAAACAAACTCTTCAGCTTTATAATATTAGGTTCTAGATTCTGAGAATTCTATAATTAATAAACACCTGTCTATTAACTAGAAATTTCTTTATTACGATTCTAAATTGATTGATGAGACGATGTCTCATTTTTTCTTTACCACGTTTTATGTATATTAATTGGTATACTGATACAATAAAATGCTTTGTAATATTTAAAATTAATATTATAATAAGTAAACAATAGTAATTTCCGTTTAATGTGAAATTTATATTTTGGATGGAAGAGAACTTCTCTGTATTATAATTAAAAAATAGTAAATCAGTGTGCAGATATATTTTTCTTTTTATTGAACGCGGGGAAATTTATGAACTCTCCTATCTGTAAGGTTTAATTATTATAATTTTGTTCTCCTGGATAAGTATTTTTTTATCAGGTTTGTACTTTTGTATAACATTTTGTTTGGTTTTATGGTACATTTTATCATTTATTGCAATGCCTATGCTATGATATAATAATCTTAAATTTTATATTCCAATTACAATAAAATATTTTTTTCTAAAAAGTAAATGACGTGTTTTTCCTTCTGAAATATTTTTTTTCAAACACTGAAAAATAGAAAAAAATGTAGTTTGTATGACAACAATTACTAGTAATTCTTTTTTTTTAATACTAGACCTTCCTAGGAAGGTCTAGTATTTCAAACCAACAGAAAAAATCACGGATATCGATAGTTCATTCACGAATACAACGAAAAATCAACGCACTGCAAATCAAGGTTGCCACAAACGTAAGTTCATACAATACGGTGGAAATGTGCTTATAGATCGATCGCCGGTGTCACGATCAAAAAAGCGAGCCGATGTCTCGGTCCCACGAGAGTTAGTTCCATGTTTGCACCGAGTTATCTCAAATCATGAATTAATACACCGGTCATAGCTAGGGCTGTCCAATTATTTGGATCAATTATTAATAAAAATATAGGAAGATTATTTTGATGGCAATTGTAGGTATGTACCGAACATAGAGAAATTAGAAAATTTAGGATTATTTTTGAAAATATGGGTACATTTAAATTTTAAAATAATGTATGTTATAACGACTTCATTAAGCTGTAATATGCAATAAAATTTACTTGAAATATATATAGTACTTTTTGTTTTTATTAATACGTTCTTTTGGACACGGTATCCATTAAAATTTAAAACCTTGACTCCGCCAAACAGAAAAAGCAAAGCATTCTGTCCCTGCATGTCACATACCGTAGATTGCTAATGTGTTAACTTAATTTGTAAAGTTCTACATATTTGAAAACACAAATACCGTTTTACACAGATAATGTTTTTTACGTTTTCGTGAAATAGGTAATGAACCAAAACTATCCTACTTATAATAGAGTCTGCTTTGTCAACCCTGGTCACAGCCTCAAGAGTCAAGACAGCCTGCGGCTTTTCAACGTACTAAGCCAAGCCAAAGCCAGTAGTGAAACAACTCGTGAACCGCTTGCACGCATTCCGTGGACCTCCTAACCGTTATAATTACACATCGATTATAATTTGAAACATGTAAACAGTGACGCGATCCCATCCCGCCGTACGCGTGAATCGATACTCCGCTCGAACACAATCGATTCCGAGTGACAAACAATCGATTGTGCGAAACAATAAGCCGATATTGCACTGAATTCCACCATACAGAGGTTAACTAGTCATGTTGTAAGTTACATTCAATCATCACCTGTCACAAACACGATACATAAATCCATTTCTCACGATGTATAATTGTAAAACACACTGCCTAACTCGTTACAAATAAACAAGTTTGTTTATTTATTGATAAAAACCGATCAATACATTTTGAGAATCATTTTTTTATCGCAAGGCGTGATCTTGGACGTCCGTGACGTTAATTACTGACATAGTTTATCGATTAATAATCGAATATAAAATCGATATGGTTGTAATAGGTTTTATGTTTTTACGCTCAAATAGAGCATTTAGTTGAACAAATTGCGGATATTTTTGTTAGAAATATAATTAATGTGTCAATTAAGCGAAATATTACGTAGGTATATGTACGTATTAATTATTAACTATTTTTAATTACTTAGGTACGTTATTATGAAATCAAATTGTTATTATATATTTATTTATTTCTATTTGAAATCGCCGCATGGGTAACCTCTATCATGTAGGTATGTACTCTGAAACCCACCACTAGATCACCATCTTATGTTAAACTGCTTAAATTGTATACGTAACAAAAGCTCTCCTTTTTAATGCAATTATAAAACGTAACAATATACGTAATCAAATTAAATCCGATTAATAATCACCGAGAAAAGCGCGGTCAACCCTATTTTTTATTCTTTTTGTTTGTAGGTAAGTCGACGAAATTTTATATATGTTCATAGTATGTTTCTGTTTGAATTTACCGAACGAACGTTCAACGTTTGTATTATATTGGACTACTTACTTCATCATTAATATTATTAGGTAGGTACTAAAACGGAAAATTTTTCCTCCTTTTAATTCTTAAAATAGGTTAGCCATGATAAAATGTCACGAAGAAGCAAGTTGAATAAAAATAAAATGACTCGTATATATGGAACAGACATTTTTAAATGTAAATCATTCTTAATAATGAATTATAAGAATTTAAAACAAAAACACGCAAGCTGTGAACCACATGTTCGTACGAAACGTTTGTGTACGAACAGAGATTCAGATTACTTATAATAAATTTATCATCAAATTCTGTTAGATAATATAATTCAAACAACATTTTTTGCGGTCCCTTGATGACCTGATTCGTGTTATTCTTAAAACTTCCTGAGCAGTGAGCACAACCAAAAAGTATTTCAGTTTTTATGATTTCTTTCTAGTCTATCCAAACAAAGGTTCGCAATTTTGAGGGAAGCTCGTCAAAGCCAATACATATATTATACAGTTGAGA
This sequence comes from Colias croceus, assembly GCF_905220415.1. Taxonomy (NCBI): domain Eukaryota; kingdom Metazoa; phylum Arthropoda; class Insecta; order Lepidoptera; family Pieridae; genus Colias; species Colias croceus. The sequence goes on along the minus strand of NC_059550.1, from coordinate 7,816,423 downwards.
CTTGATAGATAATATTATAAGCACTTACCTCCACGCATCGATAATGCATGTTGTTTCATAAAGACTCCATCATCAAACCATCAAACCTAGCAGACTAGCATTTTCGAACTATCGAACTTCAACAGAACAAAATTCAGTTTCCTTTCGCATTTTTAGAGTGTACACACTTCAGTATGAATGAACCTGCTGTATGAAAAGTAATATTAAAATAATTACAAAGCAAAATAGGACATAGTACCTACTTACCGTTTTTCCTAACATGAATATTGTATTTCACATTGTTGACGTTAAGAAATACTTCTTTCATGTATTATGCGCTAATTCTTTTAATTGATGCACTATTAATTGTAATTTTCACATATCAAAATTTTAATGAAAGTTATGTAGGTAAATCATTTATTATTTTTTATTGCAATGCGCTTGGCGCCAAATTACCGATTGCAGCATATTTTCCACAGATACACATAAAAGTTCTGTATTCCACCACAGATTAAATAAACTTTGCAGACATTGCCAATTTATTTCAAGGATGTTGTTTATTGTTAGAAAATCCAATAAAATTATTGCCTACAATAAATGTTAAAATTAAATATCTAGTTAAATTTTAATTTTCATACTGAATGTTTCAATATGAAACTGCAGTTTAGGCAAATAATTACGTTAAAAGTTTTTACCTGTAGTTATGAATGGCATGGCTTTAATCGGATCCTTGTTTGTTTTTGATATTAAAAAATATCAAGAACCACTACTTCAATTACATAGTTTGTTTTGTGTTTAAGAATGTAAAATAAACGAATGCTAAGATTTTGAGATAAGGCGCGTGATAGACATATCGTAACGCTTGTCTAATAGTTTTTATGTTATCTGTATTCTATTATAACACTTGTTAGGTACGTCACAGTTCAAGTTCAGTTTTTTTGGCGCTTTTGTTTGAAAGCTTTTAGACAGTTAGAGAAAAACAATTACATAAGAATGTTAATTAAGTTTATAACTCAGGCCCCGGAACCACAGACACAATAGAAAATCTATTGTGTCTGGGACCGTTCGGGGCTCAATGGGTTAATTAATAGGTAATAGTAATTGTTTAATTTTTTACGTGCAATGGAGAGCACACAAAAATATATGAGTGTGTTTACTGAAATGTAAAAATATTAAGATATAAATTTATAAAGAATAGAAAAAATTCGATCACGAGGCGGGACTCGAACCCGCATCCTTCGCGCCATTCCGGGCCGGATGCCTAACCAACTCAGCCACTCGTGACCCGCCTGAGCAATCGAATTTATTCTATCGTTTCAGTTTTATGTGTCGGGACACGGGACACACCGCGTGGCTGAGTTGGTTAGGCATCCGGCCCGGAATGGCGCGAAGGATGCGGGTTCGAGTCCCGCCTCGTGATCGAATTTTTTCTATTCTTTATAAATTTATATTTATAAAGCATTTGAATGCCATAAAAACCAAAAAATATAAATTCAAACATTAAGATCTCAATATTTTACCTTTAAAATCTTAATAAAATTATACCGCAAATAAAGCCGTTTCGTAAAGCGTTATTTATATTGCTGATATTCGACATAGCAATGTTGGAGACAATTTATGTACCGCGTTGATTCTGCATTGATACTAAATCTTAAAACTACCAAGTACGCGTTTGTAAATCAAATATATTACTATATTTATCATTATTCGCTTGTGCTTTCAAAGTTATGTTTTAGTTGTGAGCATAATTTATATTGTTATCGATTATCGAGACTTTGCAAAGGTAAGATAAACAAAGTGTTGTTTATGAATGAATGATGAATGAGTTTACATTTTTAAGTTGCATCCTCAAATTAATACAATTTATTTATTACCTGAATAGCGCTTTGATATATAGTGATAAAGTAATTTTACTTTAATTCTCTTATACACACTTAAAACATTAATGTATGATGTAACTATAGATTGATATATTTTATTTCACTTTAAGTAATACAGTATACTAGATAGGTACAATATTTCCCACGACTAACATACAAATATGCAATTCATTTATTTTATCTCTTAAAAAACAAACGAATAAATATATACCCTTACATTTAATCTCCAATAAAGCTCTACTATAATTAAATCAATTTATTTCATGAATATAATTCCACAATGCTTCGCCTAATAAATCGACAAAATACCTCAATTAAAAATACATTCTCATGTCCGCTATAAATATTTCCCCTGTACAATGTCCGTTCGCTATTTCACCCATAATAATATATTTTTACCTCGGGCTTTAAAATCCATTAACATCGATGATAAAATCGATTCAATCAATAAATCTTCGGTTCTAGTCGTGGGGACTCGATACATCGGTTTGCTATCAGAATCGAGTGGGAAGAGAAGGTGATCGATTATTGAAAAAGTTGTAATAATATTTACTAGACTAGAGAGACGTTGATATGTGTAGGTAACAGTAGGTAAGTGATGTTTCATGTCGATCTCGTTGAAATTCATAAAGTGTGATGCAAATGATCATAATATACTTAGTGAGATTTTTTAATATGTATTATTTTTCAGTACGAATAGATAAAACATTTTAATATAATTTGTTGTTAAATATTGTCTGTGGTTTCACCGATACGTAGGTATCGGTAAAAATGGTATTATTTAAAATTACAACTAGATATATCTAAATTAACTTTAATACTAAAAATAAATTTTCGTCTATAATAATTTGTCTTCATTTGAACGAATTAATCAATAATTGGCTGACGAATTTCGTTAGGTATAATATAAATTTCAAATAAGCTTAAAAATTCAATTAAAATACCTTTAAAATATATTCTATTTATAACAGAATACATTATACCTTACAGTTAATTACTGAGGTCAGTTAAACAACGCTTTGTTTGGAAATGAATTCTATTGAAATATTTGATTGAACAACTAATTATTGGTAAAGTCGGTCAAACGACATGATCAAATTATAGGACCTTGTACCTACGTGGAAACCATAGAACATTCAATATTTTTGTCTTATTTGTTTAGTTTTGATAATTTTTAAATTTAAACTTATTTGTACAGACGAAGAATGTCTTAGGCATTTATACATATAAAAGCAAAAGCTTTTTTGTAGTGTCACTTGCAAATATTTGCAACATGTATCATATTATAGACACTGATATCTGGATATGTAGTACATTTACGCAACGGAAAAAAACAATATACCTACTTACCCAATATTGTCATGCAACTTTAATAGTATTTTATACAATAATAATATGACAATACAAATACTGAAATTTTATAAGAAATATTAAATATATCATGGTAGCGAAAACCGTAAAAATATAACAATAATTTATTGTACCTTAGTAACTAATACATTCAAATGGCTAAATGTGTGTAGTATCTAACCGTAATAACGAATTTAATTATTCAATAATGCAATAACTCCAAATAATTTGTCGTGACCATTTTCATTGAAAAATTTATGTTTATTTTAAAGCTATTTTGTTTTTGTTGACCTCAACTAGACCAATTTATTTGAAGTTTATTTTGTTAAGGCGTGGTTGTATTGTATTTATCCGTTTATAGTTACATAAAAATAATATTATTGATTTAATATATTTCTTAGATATCTATAAAATAGAATAGAAAATAGCGCTTCCAAGTTTAATTTGATCTCGTTGATAGAGCAAAGAACTAAGGTACAGAATTCGTAACAAAATAAGAAAGGAAATGTAAATCCTTAGATTGACCACAAGCTCTCTCTATAGGTAATATTAAAATGATAATATTTTTTTAGACTACTTTAGGTTATTCACAATAAATTATACAAATGCATTTAAAAGGCTATCTTCTACTCTTAAAAACGTGCAAAATACATCGTAGGTTTGTTCAGATAATTGTTAAATGTGACCGAACCTTTAGCTTAATTTATAATGGCCCTTGTTATCTCTATAGGTAGCATTTAGTTGGTTTATAAATTGTATTATTGGGAGTTGATAATGAGTCAATTAACTATTCTAATTTATCACGTGGTCGAACTAAGGTATGCTTTTAATATCGTCGAAATTTCGCACACTAGTCTCAAAAAACACATTACAATAAATGCATAGGAATAAGGATAAGATAATATGAATTGACTGTACGAAAAATTAATTAATAGTATTAACCTACAAAAGAAGAATTAGAATATAGCCAATATAATTGTTTAAATGCATTATTATTTTAATTGCAAATGGATGACTCTGAAAAAGTTGAGCTTTTTTGTTAAAAATCGTTTAAGAAAATTTACTCCTAGGAAACGATGCTCTTAGATTTCTTAATAATCAATACCCAGAAGTGGACTACAGGGTGTTACTTTTGAGAACAGGATGCAGAAAAAGATAACAGTTTCGCAGTATCACGTCTGATTAATGACGAATGCTGGCATAATTAACTGCTTTTATTGCAATTCATTTCTTGCTAGACTCATAGCAGGGGTCGCGTGATCAGCGTGAAGAGCAAATATATGTGCATTTGTTAATGTACCTACATGTGTTTTCTTGAACGTTTATGGTGAAAAAGTATAGTAAAGTGGAACACCATGTGTATGAAGTACCTACTAAAGTATACGTTGGAGGTTAGAATTTTGAATCACCTATTTTGGATTGAACTTTTTGTTTCGTTAAATTGTCTCCAATTATTTATGTGCATGGATTGTTTTATCAATTTATAAAATAAATAATAATGATACCCATTAAGTTCCCGCTACCATGTCACAACGTTGGTCAAGTGCGGGTTAACAGATGTCACACATGCTGATATTTTTTTTCTAAATAAGTTCAACGACTCTTGTAACGTTTGAAGTATGTGTAGTATAAATATTTGCACGAGTTTTAATTCATTTAAGTGACCTATATTTGACGTGCCTTTGTACATTATCGAAAATAGTAAAGATATAGAACATTTTTTTTTTTTTTTTAATTTGGGATTAGGCAGGCATTTGACCATCGCTTCGCCTGATGGAAAGCGATAAGCGAGGTATAGGATGGAGCATGCTGACCTAATAAGTGCCTATTCACTTTTTTTTTGAACAAGTCCAGATTATAATTATCGGGAAACACGGACGCCGGAAGGTTGTTCCATTCCTTGCTGGTACGCACGAGAAAGGATGAGGCGTAACGCTTAGTGCGTATGGGTGGAATGTCGATGACATAGGGGTGGAGACCAGCACGGCGTCGAGTCACCCGGTGATAAAAGGGAGAAGCGGGTATCAGGTTGTGCAGTTCTTCAGCACATTCACCGTGGTAGATCCTGTAGAACACTGCCAAACTAGCCACTTTTCGACGATGTTCTAAGCTAGACAGTTTCGAGGTGGTAAGGGTTAAATATATACATAAATAAATATTACACAATCGGCGATTTTTATTATATCCTTCAATAACAGCAGTAACATAAACGTCGAGATTATCCGTCTACTTAAAATAATATCGAGATACAATTTTATAGCTTCTTAAGTGTGAAAAGATACTTTGGTAGAATTTATTTGCGAAATTCGATATCATAACATGCCGTTTCAATTGTTATAATAATTTAAAGCTTTTCTGTAACAGTTTTAAAGCAGTAAATATTCGTATTTATGTGTTGCCCCAATTTTATTTTAAAAGAGCAAAAAAATTTAATGTAATATTTTATCTACCGACATGTTTACATTGTATAAATTTGTATTTTTAAATACCGCACGCTTCAAAATGTTTAATGCCTGTCTGCATAATATTTGAAAGGTCCATTGGCATTTTTGACCTTTCTGAAATAAGATGTTGCACATGTAAAGTAACTATCTTATATCTACGAAAAATATACCCACTGGATAAATAGTTAAACGTTCTGATTAAGATATATCTATTTATATGTATTTTCCTAATAAAATATTACACAATAATTCTTAAAAAATAATGTTTTTTCCTATTATGAGTTATGACCCTAGACTACATTTGTATATTTTATACATTCAAATGCGGTTATGTACTTTCCTTTTAGATCATTAACTTGACAAAATAAATTCCGTATGTCAAAACAACATGTCTATTTTGGCATAGTTTTTGAGACGTTTCATAGTTACGCCAACCCACGCATAAATATCGAAATATTCATATAAAGAAAAGCCTGGTTCCGTACAAGTATTTTTATAATTCTCCATAGTTGGTCTAAATATACATATACTAGATTTCCGCCCGCGGCTTCGCCCGCGTTTGCAAAGGAAAACCCGCATATTAATCCCGTTCCCGTGGGATTTCCGGGATAAAAACTATCCTATGTGTTAATCCAAATTACCCTCTATATGTGTGCTACATTTCATTGTAATCGGTTCAGTAGTTTTTACGTGAAAGAGTAACAACATCCATACATCCATACATCCATACTTACAAACTTTCGCCTTTATAATATATATTAGATATAGATATTATATGTAATACGAAAGTTTCATCTAAATCATTACCTACTTTATCTCAACTTGTGTTCTATAAAATCTCTTTTATCTTGCGTAGTTAAAATAAGTATGTACCTACTCTAATAATATAAAGTGGTGTATCTTTTCTCTTGCATTTTATTATATTTAGCATGTTTCGTTCAAACTTGAGTACTAGAATTTTAGTTAAGGAACCCTATAAATTGAAAAAAAAAGATGGATAGATTTATATTTTATCAGAGATCTTAAAAGCTCGTTCAAGCAATTAGTCTCATACATATTTGTTTCTAGCAGGACAATTATTTTCTGTCAACTTGAATAAAAGCACATGTGTCTGATCCTTCAGAGATATTACATTTATTTAATTAGTGCGAATATATTATTTTTATTTTTAATAGATATTTAATTGCAATTAAATTGAATATCTCTATAAAGAAGCTAAGAGCTTTTCAAATTAAGAAAAAAATTGTTTCGGTAAAATTATCGCGTATGTAAATACAAGACTTACAATATTTAACAGTCGAAAACCTTTTAACGACGAGTCATGGTAATGACTGACAATTATTATAATAAACAAGTGCCAGCAAACATTTCTAAAAGCCCCTTAATTTCGCACAATAACACTTTTAAATTAACTTAATTGGCTGCCCTTAATCCTGTAAAACGGATTTAAACGTAACATTTTTTAAATGTCAACACAATTAGTCAAAAATTTACGATGTGATGGTAACAGTGCGTGGTAGTGAAATGGCAATCTTGACATTGCAATTTTGTAAATTGGATTTTTAACTCATATAAAATATTCAAAAAATATCTTCATGTTTATTACAGACACTTACATGTAGTAACTATCTTTGAGCTTTGAGTAAATAGAAAAAGATTCTCTTTTCATCAAGCTGCGTTTAATGAACTGTTGAAAATTTGAACAACATCTATTTATTTGAGGCTGCTATTTTCCCATTCATAAAATATAGTGTGCATTTTTCTAAATTCTTACCTTTGTTGGGTGTCATTATTTTCTATGGAAAAATGTAATAAATATTCAATATTTGTAAAATAACAGATTTTATATATTTTCATACATAAAAATACAATCCGGGATTAGACGGTGCAAATAAAATAAAAATTAGTTTAATACTTAGGTACTATTTATTAAGCTTATTACTCGAAAACGCAAATTCGATTTGGACCAAGTATTAACATACATAATACATATTAATTGCAAATTAAAATTGCCATGAGTGTCACAGAACATAAAATGTTATGAATATATAATAAGGATTGATAAGGATTAGTTTATAACAAGTGCTAACTTCACACTGGTTTTCAACTCGTTTGCATCTACTTAGCGATCAGGATTAATGCCAAGCGACGGATGTGCTCTCTATAATGATAATTATAATAAATTAAAATTAAATTCGGAGTAAAAGATAAGTAGTACAGGTACTATTAAGCTTTTGCTATACCACTACTCGTGAGTCGTGGTTTGGTAGCGATGTTTCTATTTTTACGAGTTAATACATCAAAATTTTGAATTTTAATGTGCTTCTGATAAAAAATGCATCTTACAATTTTTATTTTGGACTATTTGCAGGCAAATAGACGAAATTAATTTTATTACGTATAAATAATAATAAAATTACAACACCATTAATTTATCTAATTGAAAGAAGAGACAATAGACTAAAAATAAACAACAATTATAACAATAAACTCAAGTACTTACCAATAAAGAAACAAAAATAATATATTTTCGTTTCAATTATGAACTTTAAATTAAAGTGAGCACCATGGAAAGGTATTGTTCACTGAGATTTTGTGAAAAAATTACTAAGGAAACAACTGTTGTAAAACTCGCTTTTCCATTCCTTAAAATTAAACGGACGCGTAGGTAATTTGAGCGATCGCATCTGCAGTTAAATTAAATTCCATAAAACGATGCTGACATCTTCGCTTGTTACTGAAGAAAAAACTAGAAAGCGAACTCACATTTCTTGACAAACAAATCGAGAATGCCGCTGTATGTCATCATAAAAAAAAACAAAACAAAAAAGTTATACGCAATAGGGTTGTTTCTGATCTCACTTGTAAGTGATAACTTACACTAGTCTGAAATATTTTACTATCTTCAATCTTATGACTTATAAATAAATGACATAAGATAAACTTACAAAAAAGGTACTATGTGAAACTGTCTGATCTTCATCAGTTTCCGGTAATCATGGTTTGTCTTTTATTGCGTCCTGGCTTGCAGGCTGCTCATCGGATTTTTCGTGGTCGCGCTTCGCTGTTAGAAATAAACATACATACACAAATCAGTAGTATATTTATTGGAAGATGAAATCTCAAAAAATAACTAAAACATTACTTATCTATACCAATAATAAAATTATAAATAAATATAAATACGGAGTGCATAAAATTCTAAAATCTTGATTTGTGCGTTAGTAAATTCAGACTTTGTAAACATATACCACTAAAAAAACTAAAATAATATTTATTACTTACTACAAATAAAAATATGTAGCTATCAAATTTTGATCTATGCGTTTCTCAATTTAGACTTGTAAACATACCTAGTAATCAAAATATTGGAAGTTGAAATCTTTAGACTTGTAGCGGCCGAAAGACATAATAAATATAAATAAGCATGATAAACATTAAACTTACCTATTTAGGTTCAATAACTGTAGTTTTTTTCATCTGCCTTCGCAACATTTTCTTCCTAATGTTCTCACCACATCAATGTTTTGGCCACCAAAATTCACCATGATTATGAAAAACTTTAGTATCACTAACACTAAATCACGTATGCGAGTAGACAACGGCATCGCGCGAAAAAGTTGTACAGGACTGCTCTCTAAGACGCGTTGGCGTCGACTAACAGGAGGCAGAACGGCGGAAGCGACCGGCCTACGCGCAATTTTGTGCTCATAATTTATAAATATATGTTTTTTTAATTCCTGATGTACTAGTTGTAAAATCTAATCCCGCACGTCTCTCAAGAATTGACTGGAAGTGGATGTGGATAAAGTTTCATTGATATTACTTTACTATTGTCCAAATGAAATTGATTCTCCGTTTAATTTTTGGGAAACTTCACAACGTTTTTCTATCGAGGCAATTTTTTTCAATCGTGTTTCGGTGCCCAAGCGTCACTAGACCAACTCTTCAATTAAATAAATCGATAAATAAAAAAAATCAAATTGGTAGTTTTTGAACAAAAAAATTAATTCTCCGTGAGCTCGAAACGTCTGTTTTGGGTCTCATTTCACCTTAAAATGACTTTTTGTTCAATTTATTGCGGTTTATGTAAAAATGTTTCAGTGGCATTTGAGTTTGTTTACGTTCTCGTATTTTGACATGTTAAATGCAATCGGAGTGACACCTCTCGATACTTGATAAAATAATTATTATTCAATGAAACATGTTGTGTTGATACTTTTTAAATGTATTGTGGTTGATGCAATTAAATTCACGTCTTGCAGAAAAAGTTATGTGCAGAAGTGTTTCCTACACGATCTATTTATATATTTTGTTTTATTCCATGTATCCCACTGCTTTTTCTATATATAATATAATAAGGATTTATAGATGATGGATTGATGGGAATTATAATACCCGTTTCCATTTTAAAAAGAGAAAATAGCAGAACGACTCCTCTCTAAAATCCTTTCTGCATACCTAGTGGTAACTAATTATTACCATTATAAGTAATTTTTTAAACAATTCGACTTGACTTAATAATTGTTTGAGTTTGAGTTGAGTACGATGAAATGATTGATTGTGCAAATCATCGGCATGCAATTACATTTACCGATGCCTCAAAGGTTCCGTTATTTTTTGTAGCGTGTTATTACTGTGTGAAATATAAACGAATAACGTTAATAATACAAAGAAATCTCTCTGGTGGTCTGTTAAAGAGCAGATATGAATAAGAACTGAACTGATATTTTCCCTATGTAATAAATTAGAACATCGACACGACTTTTCCTAATGTACCTACAATAAGAGAATATAGAAAGAGAAGCATCTACATTCTACGTAATATGTAGTATACAGAATATACCACCACTTCAACATTTATAAAATAAACTCACGTAAGGCACTTAGATTTTGACAATGTTAAGAACAAACAAGTTTCCTAACAAGGTGAACAGATATCAGATAATCAAAACGCTGCCGATACTGTGCCAAAAATGTACAGGTTGATAAAAAGCTCGAGATATTACGTCTCGGTTCCTTGGAAGTTTATCGTTATTGAGGGACTGCACACACTTGACCGCGAGATTCAGCTTTGTATATCATAAAACTACTCTGCCGATATAATAGTTGCCAGAACATGGAGACAGGTATACCTATGAGAGTTGAAAATAAATATATTGCGAAAAATAATACATTGTGCAAAGAAAATACACGATCCACGATCACGATCTCAAGTGTAAAAAATAATTAATAGCAGATATTGTGATGTGAGTATTTTTTTACTGAAGATAAAGATTGTATTGAGCTTTTTAATTCGCAGAATAATATATCGCGCTATAATCAATAATGGCATCTTATTATAGTTATTATATTTATTTCTATAGTATAAGATACGGTCTCTTTAAAGTTGAGTCTTCATTTAACTGTGTTAATACACAGAAATATGCATATAATATGCGTAGTAATTTCTTAACTTTATACGAATAAATGTATGCTGTCCCTAAGACGAGTTTAATGTCGCCGCGACGTCGATCGAGGGCGACTTTCTGATTCTTCATACCAATTCACGGTATCAATTGAAACGCGGCACAAAAAACGCCTGCTAAATGATCCCTTTTACTAAATAAATCCCTTCAATTATCGCCAATCACACAATTAAGTGCTTTTGGGTGTTTAACTACTTTTACTCGTACATGCATAATGTATTTGCGTTAAGTATAAATACAGCTCATTTGTCTTAATTTGCTGGTTATTAGATAAACTAACTTTGGCATCTGTCGGGTGCGTTTTGTTTGTTTTCTCCTAATTCACTTACCTACTTACAATTGATTTTTTAAGTCCCATTTAAGTTATAGTAACAAAATATACCTATCTATCGGCTAAATGCAGAGCGGCTTGGATTCTTAGCTGGTATATTTTTATTATATTAATTACTAGGAAGATGATTAAGAAGATTACCTTCTTTATATAAATTTATATACGTACTAGCTGTTGCCCGCGACTTCGTCCGCGATTACGTCGTTTTTCGTCATTCGTCGTTTAAAAAAAAATACGTGACACTTTATTTTTGAATGTTCTTAATTATTGTCTCTTATAAAATTTAACTACATTAAAATTGAACACTGATAAGAAAATCTTAAAATCTAAAGACAACATGAATGAATGTGATTTAAATTCTACATTACTTAGTATTTCAAATAATAATCTAAATTAAATGTAGATTAACAGTTTGAGCGCACCATTATAGAATATGTACCTAAGTACTAAATTACGTCAGTATACATAGTAACTTTACTAAAAACACGATGACTTTCTTTCGCGCTCGGTACCACAAACTAAGCATGTTTGTGGTACGTGGCCCGCGTCCCTTGACCCCCCGCGAGTTCCCCTCCGTTGCTATGCGAAAATACATTCGTTGCTCTACTGTAGGAAAAATTGTAATACTGTGGCCTGGGCGTTATAACACGTCCAGGGAGTTCCTGAGTGCCGATATCACCATCTTGAGGAAAAGCTTCTAATGTCGATTTAAAACTGCATACATACGAATTAACCTGTTCTAAAATAATTGTGAAATGAGTTCAGTTTTAAATTTGAGAAATATTGATTTCTTGTATTCCACTATTCGTTGTAGTCGAATACAAAATATATTTAAACAAACTTAGGTTGGCCTTCAGGCAAAAGGGATCCTATCAAATGGTAAACTTGACCTTGTATCTTAAAAGTAAGCATGAAAGGACCTTCTGATAATTATTGAGCACCAAAGGATCATTTGAAACGCACTACTATAAGAGCGAATATTGTCTAATAACAGTTTAGATTGCACAGTATGTTCCTCTAAAAGTAGTGATTTCAAAGGTTCCGGTGTATCTTCAAACGAAAGCCGTCTCCTTACTCCACTTTAAAGCATGTAAAGCATGCAAAGAACATACTACGTTAATATCGCCTATACAGAAGATGATCTGTAATAAATTATGAGGTTATAAGCAAACCCACTTTTATATTTGTCGGACCACACCACCGAATTCGTAGATTGTTTACCTCTAAGTCATCAAGACTATGACGAAATCGTCTGCAGTAAGACGGGCCTCTCGCTATTCGTCCGTTTTCAGAGACTGAATAATTTCAATTCTTAATCTTTCATTAAACAAATATTAATCGTTCTTGTCTCAAATAATTGTAATATTCGCGTCCCTACTCTAGTTATTGCTTATGCTCATGTTCATCTTCAAGAGATCGAATAATATTATGATACGATACTACTTGAAATAACTTGCATGCGGAAATGCTCATTACAATTGTGAATCTAAAGAATAACTAACAACATACTATTCAATTTTATTGAGCTGATGAATATCTTTTGCCTGGAAGAGATCACCGTCTCCTAATAAATATACTGTGTTTTCTTATAAAATCTTTACATAATTTATTTTATTTAGTAGTTTGGTTTTTGTTATTTTTATGTAAAAATGAGCTTGAGCAATGAGCTTATACATATTTGGCAAAAGTATACATAAATTTTTTATAATTTCAGGACCGCAACTTAAATGGGGCGCTCGGAAAATATGCCTATGGGTTATTAATAGAGAAATGATACACAACAAAGTTATGTTGGATCCATTTTATTTATAAATAATGAAAATTATATATTTATAAAATATAAAACATATTAGTTATGTAAAATGATTAAAAATAAATAAATGAAGCAACTACGATTCAAAGAAAACATCTTTTTCAGTGTGAAAATGCTCTTAGCAATCCTGGATGATGAACTGTATATCATGTACTCTGATCCCAGTACGGTCGGTACCTCGATAGCCATAACGATAAATATTATAATCAGATAACCGCAAAGTCAAAATAAAAACATTACTTGTACAGTTGTGAGTGCAAAATTTACGTTTCATTTGGCAATAACATTTTTTCGGTACTAAAACGTAGTAGTTTGATATGTGGCTGGCTGCCCCTCCTCTCCTTCCTGAAAAATATCCTCCAAAATTTCCCGAGATACTTCCAATGATTGAACCATTATGATTAACACTATTATTGATATTGATCAATGATTGAACCATTGGACGTTGGACATTAACTTCAGTCAAAAATTAACGAAGCGGATGATTACTAATTTCCACATAATCCTCGCTGCCACTATCTTTATCATCAAATCATCAATTTTCAAGTGGTGTTGTAAAATTGTCAGCAGAAATCGTCTTCCAAAGGCGATATAATTTTATGAGCATTGAATCTGTAAATAAAAAAATCAAAAGTTAACTGTAAATCTATAAAAAAAGCTACTTACAAATAAAATTTTATCAAAAACTACTGTTCCCAATGCACCTCAAAATCTTGTAAAAGTCATATATAAAAGAATTCATCAATTCATCATTTTATTATTTCATTCAAAAAGTGTAATAATATAATACCTAACCAGTATGTTAATATTTCTAAAAATTGAAAAAAAAAAAAAAAAAAAAAAAAAAAAAAAAAAAAAAAAAAAAAAGGCAAGAAAAGTCTCTGGACTATAATCCAGAGGTGGCGCGAACACCCTGTGATGACGGGTGCCTATACAAAAAAAAAAAAAAAAATACCAACAAAACACATGAATTGCTATCATTATAAAAAAATAAATACCTGTATGTAACAACTTACCTTTAGTGGGAACGCATGATGGTGAAAATTCACAAAACACTAAGATTGCATTTGATATTTTTGGTTTTATGGCATTCAATAGTCAAAAGTCGATTTCTCTGTCCCTATGTCCCTTTGTATGCTTAAATCTTTAAAACTACGCAACGGATTTTGATGCGGTTTTTTAAATAAATAGACTAATTCAAGAGCAAGGTATATAATTTATTAGGTTTTAGACAAAGCGGGCGAAGCCGCGGGCGGTAAATTTATAAAACACGAAGATTTTTAAAATTGTAACTAATGAACACAATCAATATTAGATTAATTACTGTAGATAATGGTGTTTAGTTTTACTTAAAATAATAAACATCTACCCTCACTTTAAAAAAATGTAGTATATTTATTATTTACACGAAATATACCTTATAGGGAAGGGAAGATATGGGTTAAAGAGTTAAATAAATAACATGATTATATTTAAATTATTAATTTTCAACAGTGTATTCAGTAGTGTTAACATGTAAATTGATTTGATTTTTACGAAATCTCATAGATGGCGCTGTTACAAAATTAACATTATACAACTTACATTCTTTAAACTATGTTTCTCTTCCCAAGTTACTTAAATGGCATAATTTTTATAGTTTCAATCTAGATATTGTCAAACAACATTTATATAAGCGTCATTTAATTATTAATTTCCAATAGTTAATGTGTGTTTGATTTTTATAACACTGGCTATAGATGGCGCTGTTTCAAATTTGTCTTTATACTGCTAAGATTCATTTAACTGTTTCTCTGCCAAAATTACATAAATGACGTAGTTTTTATAGTGTAAAGGTAGATAATAGCATGGCTTACTCAAAAACAACATTTAAACATGAGTCTTTAGATTGTACGCTGTCGTAGTACACGGAATATGTAAGAAAAATAAAGGTTCACAGCTCCTCCCCCGTAGGTGATAGCTTGATAATATGTAGCCTATAGCCTCACCCGACCTGTTAGTAATATTCATGCAAAATTTGAAGTCAATCTATGCAGTACTTTTGGAGATTAGCCCAGACAAACATACAGACAAACAGGCAAACAGACAAACAGACAAACAGACAAAAATTCTAAAAACTATGTTTTTGGCTTTTATATCGATTATAGATCACGGCCCAAGTATTCTTTTAAAAAAATATTCAATGTACAGTTTTGACTTTCCTACGATTTTATTATATGTATAGATTCTACTGTTTAAATATATATTTAAAAGTAATAATTGAACATATTTTACGACTGCCCAACTGACAGTAAACTTCTTGCTAACATTTTTATCTTGTAAATCACATATTTCAATACAAAATCAAGTAGTAAAACACAAACAGTAATATATTATACCGATTACATTCGATACATATCTAACAATTTAATTCCCAATAAATAAACGTATGTTTATATTTCCATGGAACCCGTTCCAGTGTTTCCATCACCACAGATTATCTAAAGGACATAAATCAGACGTAGAGTGAGTTTTAATAACATTTCTAGGACTCATATCCGTTAGAAGTACGATTATCCACTCACCTCAATACTTAATATGTGCAATCTGTCAGATTTTATGTTATGATAGTTTAATGATCCGCAATATGCTTAAGTGTGTATGTTTATGAGTGTTTTGGATTGGTTTTGATCAGAATTTTACAAATAAGTAAACAATAAGATAAAAAAATTTAACGATCTATTTTGTATCGTTTAGAACATAATAGAATTTAATCAATTATCACGATATATGTTAGTATTTTTAATTGTACATGAAAGTAAAAGTTACCTCGAAAGCGTCTCTATAAAAATGCGTAAAAAGTGTATATAAGTAACATATTATATGAAAAGTGTGCTTTCTCAAGGTTCATTGATCTAATATAATCAAAATATTCATAGGAAAACTTAAAAAAAAAGCTCTTTAAAGCGATCAAAACTTTTCCTTAATCTCGTAATATAAATAAATAAATAAACTTCGTAATGAAATAAATTCTACAAAATACACGAGGTTTCATTAACACAGAAATATCAACTTTATGTTTTCACTTCATTCGCCGTAATATTTATTAAGCTGGAAAGATTTATCAGATTTGCTTGGAATTTTGTGATTTTCCGACGTTGCTCTTTTTTAATTGAAAGGTATCTTATTGAAACGTCAGATATAAAAAGTAATAAAGCACATGAAATTCCATATCTGTAATATGTATATCTTTTGAGGGATAAGCTTGAAAGATTTGGAACCGTCCGCGTCGCGTCGCTTTCAGTTTATTTGCATCGAGATTCAATTTTATGCGATAAAAATATTTTTTATTTATAATCACCAACTATTTCAAAACTTCTACATTTAAATCCTGGTCAACTTGGTCTAAGGAAGAAGTACCTAACTCACATTATATCTTTTTAGAACTTGTGTTATTTATTTTGTATTTATTTTTGAATTGTTTATTATTATGTAGAGATTTTGACTCTACATAATAATACACAATTTAAGCCCCAAAAATTACGTAATTAACACTCCATACCAACTAATAACTGGATAATATTATACGAGAGGCTCAGTACAAATTCCAGACCAACATTATACCATCAAACTAAGGAAACATTCGCCTACGCCCTACGGTCATGTGTTATCTATGCTACGGCACATTAATAAATACACGATCTCCTTTACATTCAAGTAGATACCTCGCTATAACATAAACTACGAGTAAGTCCATGTTACCACCACGCATTGCTTGTAGGCTGAAATATTTATGATTGTACGCTGTACAGACAGACGATTTTCCACGACACTCGTACGCATTATATTTTACGCAATTCAATGTACTCATTTGTCTGTCAGAATGAATGATTGAAGTTAACTGGTGCATGTATGCGACACGCACACATTGAATGTTGAATGTTATAGATAAAATAGTATGACTGGGCTGTCACATAATATGGTTTAATTATTATTATTAAACTTTTATAGCTATGTGTGTGTGGTATTTTTTATTTTTTTTTAATCGTGATTATGTTTATTGCTAGATAGAGCCTGAAAGCCTCCTAGTGAACAGAGATATAGCGTAAATCACTACAGTCTAAATTTTATTTAAAAGCTCGATCTATATTAGTCATAAATATATTGCCTCTATTATTCGATACATACGATCAGGGTAGATGTAGGTTTCAAAAAAATGGCGCAGAAATCAGAATCTAATCTGGAGGAAAGACACTTAAGAACACGCTACCTATGTTTTAATCTATACATATAATAAATCTATAGAAGGGTCAATTCTGTACATTGAAAATATTGAAAAAATAAATAGCAGGGGGTGTTACTGGATCGATACCAAACCCAAATATGTGATTAAAAAAATTTTTGTCTGTCTGTCTGTCTGTATGTGAAGGCATCACGTGAAAACTAGCGGTTCGATTTCGATGAAACTTGGTATAATTATACCTTATTATCCTGGGCGTAAAATAGGATACTTTTTATCCTGGAAAAATACGTAGAAAAAAATTAATCTTAATTTTTCAGTTTTATCCATAGACGTTGTTCCGTAGAACCGCGAACACACGTTGCGTATTATTATAGGCCTAGCCGTATTTGGGAATTGGGTCCAATAGATATTTATAAGATGTTATTGACAGAGGTACTCAAAATGGAGAAATAACCATCCACGCGAAGACCGACATCCGCGCGGACGGAGTCGCGGGCGGAAGCTAGTACAGAAATATAATTTTAGCAATTATGTTTTATAGCGATGATTATTTTCGTTTAGGTTCCTTCATTTTCGTTTCTAATAAATTTTTCAATAACATAAATAGAAACTATAAAGAGCAAATTGAAAAATAATTTTAACTTTGATAGAGTTAATTCTACGGCAGCTGGAGAAGTGAATTTTATTTAATCTAAAATCGAGTTCATAAATTAATATCAAAAAGATTTAATACCTACATAAAATACACAAGTACTTAAATATCCAATTTATTTACCAGGCAATTTGTAAGCGCATACCGTCATTTAATTAACAAAATCATGTAATCACACATTCTTCGACTAATTAAACTTACGAACATTAATTAAACTCATTGATGTTACCGAAACGATTTTTATTTATTGAAATAACATGTAAAAAAAATATTAACCAAGTTGATATTAACATAACAAAATACAAAGCATGTAGAAAAAAAAAACAAAACACAGATCGAATGCATAGACACAGTAAATAGATATGAACAGTAAGGCAACTGAGCTTTTTCGATAAAATAATGGGATAACTACTCGTAACGTATATACTTACGTATTATAAATAAAAACTATATAGTAACATACAACTTATAAATTATTTCAGGACTCTTTATGGATAATGTATTGATATTGTATAATAACAAATCGTACGATATGTTATTTCAAAACATTATTACATTCATTACCAACACTAAATTGGCCATTATAATCTCTACTATATTGTATAGGTACTTGTACTGTATTTGACTGTCCATTTTAAAGTAAACCAATCGCCCGCGGCTTCGCTCATGTCACTCAAGTTGAACGTAGAAATAAATGTAAATACAAACACAGTACTTATAGATATTATAGATATATATGAAAGTACTAGCTTCCGCCCGCGACTCCGTCCGCGCGGATGTCGGTCTTCGCGTGGATGGTTTATTTATCCATTTTGAGTACCTCTGACAATAACATCTTATAAATATCTATTGGACCCAATTCCCAAATACGGCTAGGCCTATAATAATACGCAACGTGTGTTCGCGGTTCTACGGAACAACGTCTATGGATAAAACTGAAAAATTAAGATTATTTTTTTTCTACGTATTTTTCCAGGATAAAAAGTATCCTATTTTACGCCCAGGATAATAAGGTATAATTATACCAAGTTTCATCGAAATCGAACCGCTAGTTTTCACGTGATGCCTTCACATACAGACAGACAGACAGACAGACAGACAGACAAAAATTTTTTTAATCACATATTTGGGTTTGGTATCGATCCAGTAACACCCCCTGCTATTTATTTTTTCAATATTTTCAATGTACAGAATTGACCCTTCTACAGATTTATTATATGTATAGATTAGTCTCTATGCTAAGTAAAAGTTAAGTCTCTACGCATGCTAAGAGCTTTTGTTTTCTTGGTAAAGAATTATTTCGTAACAGCAATGCATAAACTAAAAGAAGATATAAATAATGGACCTAATGAACATGTATTTGCATACCGTCTACTAAAAACACCAAAGCTTCCCTTCGCATACTTCCACGACGCTATTCAAATGAAACGTCTAAAAACGGTTCTGAATAACACGAAATACTTATCTTACCTCATTAATCGTGGAGTTTTTACTAAACGGTGTATCTATAGGTAAATATATGAAGGTATATGAAGGAGGGGCTTAATTTGCATGCCCGATGGGAGGCGTGGTCTGCGCATGTCAACTGTTAACTTAATTATAGGCAAATGAGTATCGTGATTGATTCAAACCTAGTGTATGTATAGTATTCTGGTGGGGAAGACTGTATGAACAGTTGTGTCTGGATTTTCATATAGGTAACAAGTTACGGTAATTTGGTGCGTGGTTTTGGTTTTCGTGCCGTGGAAAGGTGTGTTGTAATTCAGTATGGAAAGTGAATTTTGAACTAAAAGTGTAAAAGTTTATATGAGTGTACTTCTGGAAAAAGGTTAAAGAAAAGAAGGCAATTGAAAAAGCATATAATTGTATATCTAGCGAAATAGATTTAAAACGGTAAAATTGTAGCAAATTTTCTAATTTGCTGGAAAATGATACAGTGCCAATTTATTTGTATCAAAATTATGTTCTAGGTATTTCATATTAATTGGCATAAATATACGACGATAACGGTACATTCCTCGAGCAATAAGTAAAAGCTCTATTTGTAATGACCGTTAATCCATCTTTGCTCGCTAATATTTCCAACGCTTTTCCCGCCTCGTTTCCAGTTCCCTATAGTTTACCTCTGTTACCAATAAAATAAACCCTTTTACGGTATTTATTTATGAGCGTCAAAACAAGAAATACCATGAGCGGATCTTAGTATAGAAGTCACATTAATAATCAATGAGCCAGCATCGATCTTATCATAAGCTATTCAGGCTTTATTCGTCGATAAACCGATAAATTTTAAATATATTACAATAAATTTCTTTTATTTTACCGCCGTGAGTAAAATCGGTATGCGGCTTTGCAAATTTCGATCGTGTGTGAATAAGTTTTATATTTCTTTTTTTTTTTATTTAATCTCATTTGCAACATTGGTAATAAATTAATTTGTAGTAACATAAATTTCAGCCGACATTCGCGGCGTGTTCAGGCGCGTAATCGTGAATGCATCGCCAATCGCCATTAATAATTTTAATTCGAAAACACCGAGATAATTTTATAATCATTAAAATTGTCAGTTTACGATGGCTTGTACAATTGGTCATTAAATATTGTTGTTCGAAAATAATAATCGATCATAAAGTAGGTAAGGTAACGGCACCAGTGGTGGACAAGCATCCAGTAATGGACAAAATAAATATAAAATTAAAATAATAAGACCAAAATAAACGTTATATAATTTGGCAATACTTAAAATAAAAGTTTGGTTCATAAACTATCAAAATACGACACTTCGTCTTATTCGGTCAAAATGTTTGAAGATGGCATAACTTTGTGTTTAGTTGCTGCGACTCGTTTCTAAGAAGTCCGTTTTTACTAAGGAAATCCTTAAGGAAGTGAGGACACAATTTTGTTTTTAACAATTTTTGTATAAATCTTAGCAAAATTTGACATTCCTTTTATTTATAGTAGTTAAGTGTACGAAATATTATACGATTTAGTATCATGATAGGTTAATTAAGTTGTTTAAATAAAATTCGTCAGTGTCCATAACTGGATTTAATTCTATGGATATATCCATTTATGGACAAATGTCGAAACTAAACTTTTTTTTAAGATATTAATTACATGCGCTTTTCTATATTGTCTTTTCTTTCTGATTAATAATATACCTATCACGATCATTTCAAACACAGGGTTCCAATATTGTACAACAATTGTCCATGACTGGATTTGCTTTGGTTCCTATAATGGACATTGATATTTTTTGTTAAAATTACACTCCCCGACAAATTGGTAATGCAATCAATGCCCTAATAATGGGGATAAAGTAACAAAAGCCGCTGAAGGATTTGAAGTGCCAAGAATAATTTTGCACAATAAACTATCAGTTAAAAGTCCTAAGGTCTGCTCAATGGGTCCAACAACATAATATATATCTGAACATGAAGAATATATTTTAGAACAATGGGTCATTATGTGCTGTGCGACTCGTTCTCGCTTCATCCTCTATCACTGCGTAGATAAATCGCACCCATAAGCGCATTGTAACGCATCTATCATCTCTGATGAACTGTTTGGATAGCGATCCATTCCAATTTAGCAGCAGACCGCTTAAATTTAATCCACACCATCTTGACAACAGTTTAAAAGAAGCTTTTTGCCTCGTGCTACAATTTGGAATCCATATCGATGGATCGATCAGATTAAGGCTGCTATTGGCGGTTCACTTCACGAGTGTAGCGGAATGCCAGGAAACAGAGAGATATGGTGGAACATCGTGAAGCGAGTAACATCTACCCTTCAAACCTCATGTTGACCACCCTTCACTCTGACTAGAGTAGTGATACGACGAAGAAGAAGAGTTCCCAAAATGGATGGATGTGTGGCAGTACTTTTTTTAGTTATATTTTTCATCCCTGACTTATTGAGTAATACCTAATAGAAAACCCATATTGTTTTTTCTTAACAGACATAACTCTTATTTAACCCTAGAAGCCTAATCTATATAGAACGTACACAAAGCCTTAATATACGTCTCAGAGGCGTACACATATAATAGCTCTTATTTTAGGTATATTGTATAATTTTTATTGTTTTAATAAAGCGGAAATTTGAATTTGGGAAATAAACTAAAAATAAAACTACACTGTAATCGATTATAATTATAATTACAGGTGCTTGTTACAACAAAAAAAACAATATGCATAAATTGGAACAAAAATATTAACTTCTTCAAAATCAACTAAAACATACTTACATTATTTTTATAGAGTATCAATTTTTTTTACGCTAATTATATATTTTTAGATCAAACATTACAACTAACCAGCTTTTAGAGGACTAGATTAACTTTAGGAATAGACTACACCAACTACACATAAATCAACCTTGTGCTCGCCACACACAGATTTTTTACATTTATATACACTCTAATTTTGACATTCATGGTTGGATTAGTTTCTTCAGAGGGCTCAGATCTTGAAATGACGCAACGAATTCAGACATCTCATAATTTTCGTCCTCGTTTTGAACGTCGTCGATAACTGGTCATCCTCAACTTTGGAATCTGAATCCTCGTGAGGACTGTCTTCTCCGTTGAAAATTGTGATAATATCGTCTTTATTTGATATATTGGACCGTAACATATTTATAACTGAAACAATGCCGAAAAAAGATATAAAATACACGAAAAACAATCAAAAGTAAAATCACTTAATCTTAGTTGAATGTTACACAAAGCCTAAACATACGTCTCGCAGGCGTGCAACACTTCGATAAATCAAAAATGGCGGGACTTACCTTAACGATACAGGCACCGTCCTCTAGCTCCCGTCGACCACTGAGATAACTAAAGAGTACGACGCACTAGCTTTAACCGTTAAAAAGAGACATCCGATATTCGAAATCGTGTACGCATTTGTCCAATTTTTTCCTATAAAATGGAAATTAAGACTGTTTAAAATATTATAAGTATGCAAAATAATTAATAAATACAATTTTTTATAAATACATCCCAGATTTATTGTATTCCAATCATCATTTGCAACATTTTATTGATAACTATAAGTCTTCTCCAAGTGTAAATAACTGGAGAAACAACTTTAGGTACAGTCCATAAATGGGTGTTCATAACTGGATGTTGTCCAAAACTGGGTGTCCATCATTAGATTTTAACTGTCCAACACTGGTGCAAAAAAGTGGTTTTTTAATTTATTAATAACTTCATTATTTATGCATTGTAATCTTTTTTCTAACAATGGTTATGTTAAACTAACATTGAACTAAAGGTATTCAAAAACAATATCCAATAAAATTAAAAAACCTATGAGAAATTTGCAAAAAACTTGAATTTTTTCCTTAATCTGTACAAGACTGGTGCCGTTACGTTACTTAATAATATAATTGATTGTAATTTATACGTTTCTGTTCGAGAAATTATTAGAATTCGGCTGAATTCAATGTTCGTGTAGAGTTAGTAACTTTAGCGTCGTTTTATAGATCAATATTTTGTGCTTTCGTAAAAGCATCTGAAGCATTATCTAGATGTGTCGCAGACAATTTCAGATGTCATATAGATATGGGATGATTGAATAGTATCTGTTATATTTCGCAGAAACATTATATAAGTAGTAATTAAAAAATAGTTTATTGAAATTGAAAACTGTTCTGTAAGCTCCTAAACTATAAACGTAAATTATTATAATCAGTCGTAAAGTAGGTATTTATTATTATACATTATTTAAAAAGATGACGAATTTTCATACGTGTTAAGTTCTTAACAATAAATATTATTTTCGTGAACTCTGGAAAGCCTTATCGCCCTTATCGACCAAATTGCTTAAAACAGCGGTTTTGGCTCACCATATGGCTGTACGCATGAACCTTAATGACTGTAGGTACTCAGTGAAACCACTGATCAGTAAGGATAATAATTAGCAAGTTCTCACATATAATAGCCCTTTCGGATGTTATTAACAGTTTTTACGGGTTTTAAATTTTCTTAAAGCTTAACCTCGCTTACCCAAATTGCAAACAAGCGACAAAAACAACTATTGCATTCTTCGCGATCTAATTTTTTTTTTCAAACCCTAGTAAATACTTTTGTCTGGCTATTTATATCTGAAAAAAAAAAACAAATTATCAAAAGAAAAACTTTTCTGTCTGGCCAGTTCTACTTGTAAAGAAACGAATATTAAATTAAAACATTTTTTTGTACTGGCTTGTTCATTCTGAAAAAAAAGAAAACGTCAAAGTAAAAACTTTTTCTATCTGGCCAGTTCTATCCGTAAAAAAAGTTAAAGTTTTCGAATCGACGCCATCCTACGTCGATGTTTATCACAAATTTATACTGACAGCCGGCTAAAATATTTATATAGCTATATAACCATTGATGGTCAAGTGCGACAAGTACAATCTAATCTAAGTGATGATTTTGCAACTGGGTAATGAGTACCCCATGTTGGGAGGCACATTTACACGGTGACCACCCAGCGCGCGTCAGCGTTTGGAATAGAAATGAGATGGTGACCATATTTTGTGGTACTTTAAGGATAGTTTATGGTTATATTTTAATTAGATAAGTGGGTGGTTGTAGTGTTAGTATGTTGAGGAAGACAGGCTGTTGTTACCGTATGATAACAGGCGAGTCTTGAAAGTGACGAATTCATGGGCGTAGCCACGGTGGGGCAGGGTGGGGCGCTTGCCCCACCCAGGCTTTGACCTGGAAGGTACCTAACCAAATCTAAAAATTGAATTATCCAGGTACTAACTACTAAGCTTAATATCCGTAAGAAAATTCACACTCGATTCTCGAAAGTCGACAGTCGACACAGAAAATGAGACCAAAACATTAGTATTATTTACCTCTACAATGACTGATTAACAAATAATTGTCATACGCCCAGCGACCAAACGGCTGAAGATAGGGACACATTTTGGATCTATTTCGTGATGTGGTAGGTGAACAATAAGGTGTTTTGAATAAGAATAATTCGAATAACGAATTACACACGAAAAAAAAATAGCTGAGGCTTCTATGTTACATGAACTACAAGAAAAATGAGTGTAGTACAGTTAGTTACCCCACTATCTTATCCAATTTCACTTTTGTTTTACGTTTCACGTTCTATAGAACGTGTCACGTGAGTTACTCAAAAAAATAAAAAACTCAAAAAAATATGGGCCTTAGAAAAAAAAACTTTCACAAAAACACAGAATGAAGTGAGTGTTGTAAAAAAGTTTTCAAGGTAAAGAAGATGCCATCGCAAATGCGTTCGCAAATGCCAACGCAAATGCCATCGCAAATGCGTTCGCAAGTGCGTTCGCAAGTGCGTTCGCAAGTGCGTTCGCAAGTGCGTTCGCAGGCGCGTTCGCAGGCGCGTTCGCAGGCGCGTTCGCAGGCGCGTTCGCAGGCGCGTTCGCAGGCGCGTTCGCAGGCGCGTTCGCAGGCGCGTTCGCAGGCGCGTTCGCAGGCGCGTTCGCAGGCGCGTTCGCAGGCGCGTTCGCAGGCGCGTTCGCAGGCGCGTTCGCAGGCGCGTTCGCAGGCGCGTTCGCAGGCGCGTTCGCAGGCGCGTTCGCAGGCGCGTTCGCAGGCGCGTTCGCAGGCGCGTTCGCAGGCGCGTTCGCAGGCGCTTTCGCAGGCGCGTTCGCAGGCGCGTTCGCAGGCGCGTTCGCAAGCGCGTTCGCAAGCGCGTTCGCAAGCGCGTTCGCAAGCGCGTTCGCAAATGCCTTCGCAAGCGCGTTCGCAAATGCCTTCGCAAATGCCTTCGCAAATGCCTTCGCAAATGCCTTCGCAAATGCCTTCGCAAATGCCTTCGCAAATGCCTTCGCAAATGCCTTCGCAAATGCCTTCGCAAATGCCTTCGCAAATGCCTTCGCAAATGCCTTCGCAAATGCCTTCGCAAATGCCTTCGCAAATGCCTTCGCAAATGCCTTCGCAAATGCCTTCGCAAATGCCTTCGCAAATGCCGGCGGCACAGCCGCCGGCCGTGCCACCGGCATTTGAGGTTCGAAGACCTGGATATGACTTTGGGTGTACATACAGTTGCTAGTTACATATTATTTTTTTATTGTTGCCCCACCTTGAGCCCATGGCTAGCTACGCCCATGGTGACGATACTTTAGCACTTTTCTTTGATTTATTTATTTAAAAGAAAAATGTAGTGCCGTAAGCTTAGCATACCTACATATCAGTAAAAAATAATAATTCTATGAAACGCAGAAAATGAAAATACATCTAATTTCTAATTTAATTTTTTGCAATTGTCAAATTCATAAGCCTACTACCACCTACTACTAGGTATCTTCGCTCTCAGAGTACTACCTATGAAAAATAATCATATTTAATTTAATTCCATTAATTAGGTTATGTTTTTCGTAGTAGGTAGGACGTAGGTATGTAAGTGGTCATAGGTGATTAGATAACTAAGATTTCAGAAGAAGATTTGAAAAATTTGAAAAATTTCAGATTACAAAAGACACATTTTAAAATATCCAGAAACCAGACATTTGCAAAAGTCATTTTTTTATTACCAGAGTCTAGCGAGAGACTATACTTGTGTTCGGTTCATCAAACATTATCAATTATTTCTATACAAATATAGGTACTGCACTTATGCGATATAAATATATAACTAAAGGGTACATAGGTAGATAACAAATTAATTACATCACAAACAATATTTATTAAATGTATATCGATCGAAGAAGACCGAAGCGTGATATTTGCATATTACACAATTTTTTATGTCTTATAGTCGTCCATAACATTTCTGAAACATCTTCTTCAGCTATAACTACTAGTATACATAGAACGTTTTTTCAAAATCTCTTTACTGAAATAAAATCATCATTATTTTTACATACGTCTGTGTTTTAAATGAAATACAATTCCAAAAAAGCTATGAACCAATGGCAGGGCCATCTCTCAAATTATTATTTATACAGATCATCAATCAAAAGCACATCATAAAATAAAAAAAATATATAATATTTCCTTGTACTTCATGTGTATCTCGACATGGCTTGCGAAGGCTACATAGTGCGTGCCATGAATTTTTAACGGCGGTTCATTTTATAACCAGCCATACAATGCAAGGAGCGATAAATAAAGCAGTTTGTTTAAACAGTGGACACACTTAAAACGGTAACCGTAATACCGAAAGCCGCACCATAAAAATAAACATTGGCAAAAACATGGGCATCGATCAACATTGAGTTATTTACAGAGTGCACGAAATACCACACAAATTGTCTCGCTAGTGAACCTCTATGGTGTAATTCAATTAGGGCCGGAACTAACGAATAAGGAAACGAGTGCAGTGTAAATTAGTGTGAGTGATCAAATGCGGGCGACCAAAATGACATCGTCACATTGTCGCAGCGTGACGCCGCCGCTGTCGCGCGCGACCTCCTCGGACCTGGTCGCGCCGTTGTCCCCAGACCTGTCCCGACACCGGGCGCTGTCCCCGGACCTGTCGCTCGATTTCTCGCGGCACCGTCCCTTATCCCCGGATCTGTTTGAGCGAACTCTGTCCCCTGACTTCCCGCGCCGCTCCCGCTCGCCGGCGCGCCCGAGATCACTAATGGAGTCATTATTAGTTGCAAAAATGGAAGCTTTAAGTACCGGGAAGTTAGTTCGGACCGATTCTTTGGACAGCTGTAGCAGTTTTGGTTCAATGTCGTCGCTGCCCAGTGATGTGTGCCGGTGTGATGACTGCCTCTTGGGGATTGTGGACTTTTACCTTCCGAGCTCGGCTGACGCGAATAGGCCCTTCAGAAAGGTTAGTGTTTTATGGCATTATTGCATCACTATTATTTCATATAGATTTATTCATTTTTCACAAGGTAATCTGATATTTAAAAGATAAACCTAATTAAGCGAACTAAATTTCAGTATTAGTACTTATATTGCGTAAATTTATATAAAACGAAATGAGATCATGCTTAATCTGCAGCAAGAAGGCTGCAAGTAATAAAAAAATACAATTTATTTAAAATTAATCCATAAAAATGTGCATTTTATATATTTGAAATTTTAATATTATGTACAAAGCTTAACTATCAAGTTTGTGTATTGAGCAACTTTCGATTTAAAATTATGATAAACCTTTTTTGATTGATTGCGTATTGATGGATGGCAGGCAGATGCTAAAATTAAAAACATCTTACTTTAAATTAAAATTATGAAATTAAAGTTTAAATAATTCGTGTGTATTTTATACATGAACTATCATAATATAGAACAGGTACCTAGGTATCTAAAGATCGTTATAAAATTTAATAATATTTAATCGATTGGGCTTGGGCAGGACTTCTTTGGTTCTTTGAACAATATGTTTTTCATTTTATTACCTACACTTTTAATAATTGTTTCATTGTTGTAAATATTGGATGCAGTTTTGAAGTGAAACTTCTATAAGCGCGTTGAGGGTAAAGTTTCAAGTTCGCGTCATGGCAATACCGTACCGTCACGTCATGGAGTAAGGCGACGATTTTGGTATCTTTGACTGACCATCCGTTCAAAACCTGATATTGGCAGAATCCGTCCTCACTAGGATCGGGAGTTGCCATTTGAAAAAAAAGAAGAAGAAGAAAGAAGAAGGTATCTTTGAATCTTGCAAAAAAAGTTTCACTTCTGGCACGTGTGCTCGGCACACACGCTTGTTTTTATTATAAACTGAATTAGACATTCTCATTATGATGATTTTAGACCTATTTTATTAACAAGACGTTTTGATGATATAAAAACTTTGGAGGCTAATCAAGTTTAATAGGTTGATGATTGGGCTAACGAAATAATTCGATTTAATTGTTTAATTGGTCAATCATCTGGTAGGAAACTGGTTAGTCCATGTTTTTCTTTACGTATTTAAAGTAGAAGAAATAAGATGCAACATGATTTACAAAATGTAAATTCTAATCTTCAATCTATACTACAATAATAATATGTAAAATTGCTCGATAAATTGGATACCTAATTCGTAGATTAATTTCAAATATTGTAGGAAAACTCCTACCTACTTCCAATATTTTTTGTAAAATAAAATAGGTATATCTCCGTAGCATCGACATTTGGCATTTTTTTTCTATTCGGACCTAAAGTTCTTAATCGTTAGTAAATATTTTTGCGTTTAAAAATAATATGTAAATACACCTACCTACCATTATTAATTAACAGAAATAATAATATTCAAATTAAATTCAGAATTCTTTATTTCTTTTATTTACAAGTAGGTAACAATAATTGTTAAAAATATTTTTGAAATACATTACATAAAACGCGACTAGAATCGTAAAAAAAATCAAACAACAAAATACAATATTAGTATTGCCATCTAGCGATGAGTTGCAACACTAATTCTTTGCTTCAAATAAAACGGTGCGCAATGCGCATGCGCCAATGTAGCTGTTTATACAGATACCGGTAGATGGCGCGAAAAATAATTTAGTGTTAGGAAATAAGTAAACGTTATTTTTTTATTTGACGTAGACCGTATGTTTTGTGTTTGTTGTTTCAAAATTGTTTTGTGTGAAACTACATTTTTAATAACTTCAATTTTTTTAAAAAGAACGAGTTTAAAAATTAAATGTTCGTTCAGAATATGTTCTCTCTTCGTTCAACTAAAATACTTTGATGCCCGATTTCACCAATAACCCCTAAACAGTCTCCTAAGTAAGGGTTCCTTAGTTTAAGGGACCCTTAAAATCACTACCGAACCTAACGATTTAGGTGACACTTATCTGTCGGTGGAAGCAAATTTTACGTTAGGTACCTATCCCCTAAATTGACTTAGGTGACACTTAAATTTTACGGGTTGTTGGTGAAAACGGGCATAAATGTAATATTACCGATAGGCTCTTTATAATAATATATTGTTAGTGTTGAACAGTACAGATTTATCAAACTTTTTTTGTGGGTATACCAAACTTAGCCTGCCCGGAGTCAGTCGTGACAGCAGCCTTAGGCAGTCTGTAGACGATGTAGGTTCGCTATTGCGGCATAATATGAAAGTTTATAATTTTGAAAATTTCAATAATTATAACTTGTATGAGGACTAAACTGCGTTTAAGCTAAATATGGACTGACCATTGAGCAGTATTTTGGAATAAGTACTGTTGTTTTTTCCTATACCAATAATTGACAACTAACCCATTACAAAATATATTACCTATGCTTTAAGTACAGTATACCTATATAACAAAACCCTGTTTTATACTCCTTAGATAAATGACAGTAATTTATGCATATTAGTAATATTATACGTAAATCAGGCTAGAAAATCTTCCATCTCTACATTATTATATAAACAAGAATATTTTTTATTGCGTATACGACAACAACATTGCAAGGATATTTCGAATCGGTGACAATCGATAAAGTTGTTTTGAACTAAGCAACAAAAACAAAATTCGGAAAAAATAAAACATTTGAATTTAGTAAGAGTCAGGTATTAAATAACTGCAAAACAACAAAATGTCACTGCGCAGTGGCCGATTAAGGAATGTGGATTTTATTTATAAATTCCTAGGTATTTAGATTCGTTACCCGTAAGACGATGCCATGAAACATTCATGGAGGTGTCTCGCTTGCGTCATTTATTATCTGCTGGTGTCGACGTCACAAATCTATAAAGTGTCGCGTAGAAAAGGGTATAATGTTTTCCAAAACAGGAGTTCATTTGATGCCTATTTATTTGACGTTACGCCGTAGTTCCACTCACACCAGTTTCCACTTTATGGATCATATATGAACTCACACAAGTTTCCACTTTATAGTCATGTGCCATAAGATATTCAAAATACTTTTTAGCTTGGTCCATATTGAGAAAATTTTATATAAAACTGAATTAACGACTTCTCCATTCTTTTCCAATTATTTTCTTTTTCTATGCAGAAAAGTTATAATTTAAAATGTTAACAAAACAATTTTAATGCAGGTAAAATCGTCTCGATTATTTATTTCAATTGGTTTTTCGGCTTGTTTCTTCTCAAAAGGTCTTTAAAATTGCAAAACTATGTAAGGGATTCCCTTTTTCCAGAAGCTCCTGACGTATTTATATTATTGACGAATGTGTTTCCTTTCAATCCTACTAATATTATAATTGCGTAAGTTTGTGAGGATATGTGTGTGTGTGTGTCTGTTATTCTTTCACGCAAATTCTACTGAACCGATTACAATGAAATTTAGCACGTATATAGAGAGTAACTTGGATTACCACATAGGATAGTTTTATACCGGAAATCCCACGGGAACGGGAACTATGCGGGTTTTTCTTTGAAAACGCGGGCGAAGCCGCGGGCGGAAATCTAGTAATAGATATTTTTCCGCTCAACCGTAATCCTTACGTAAATGTTAATATGGCGCCTGACCAGAGAAAAAATATTTATTCAATGAATTCAAATATGAAAAACAATTTCATATGACAATGGCACCGGATGCGCATTTCATAAGAAAATACATTTTTTAACATAATATACGTACTTCTAGAAAAATGAATACCTACCTAGACGCTTTAAGGGGTGTTAGGTGGTCAGCGAAAATTCAGCTATTCGGACCTGAGGTAAGGGGTGAGGGGGTCCGCGTTTAGTATGGAATCAACGTGCTCGAAACTAAAAATCGTAAGCGCCATTCACATTTTTATCAAAAAGTGAATGAAAATATTTAGTATTTTCTAAACCTAAAACAGTCACGAAATCGAGAAGGTAAATACCTACTTATGTATTTGTGATTTAATACGAATTATTATCGTAAAATACGGTTGTAGTGAGCATTAATATGATATTTTAGAGGTAACTTCAGGATTTTTCTTATCGAGCAAAATTTTTCCAATCGTGTTTTGGAAACAGTCATCCCATCATCCCAGTGCGATAAAACTTCAATATTTTCAACTAGCTTTCCACCCGCGGCATCGCCCGCGCAGTCAAAGAAAAACCCGCATAGTTCCCGTTCCCGTGGGATTTCCGGGATAAAACCTATCCTATGTCCTTTCTCGGGTATCAAAATATATCTATACCAAATTTCATGCAAATTGGTTCAGTAGTTAAGGCGTGATTGAGTAACAGACAGACAGACAGACAGAGTTACTTTCGCATTTATAATATTAGTATGGATTAATAGCTCATAGAAAACAGTCCATTTTTCCGTTTTCACCTACTAAGGGCCCTTAAGAATAATTTATATAAAAATGATAATTAAAGTACGATTATTTGTAAAAACGCGTTATATTTTTTTGTCATCTTATCGATTATTTTACTATACAATAACAATAGATTAAAATATAAGAATTTAGGAATTAATATACCTAGTACTTATAGAATTCTGAAACAGGATTCGTTGGACAGGTTGCAAGAGCTCTTTAGTTACTCTTTTGTAAAGTTGAAATTTGAATGAATTCTGTTCATGTACGTGATTTAATTATGTTCTTTACACCAAGCATGTATATGGCCAGTAGCGTAGCTATCATATGGCCAGGTGGTGCAGTGCACCAGGGCCCCGGAGCTCAGGGGGCCCTCAAACCTCAGCTTTGAAAAAAAAAAACAATTCATACGGATTATTGGCGAGTAGTAAATGATTGGTATTTGCGTATTTGTATAGTTACGGAAGGATTGTCGATAGCTTTATCGATAGGTCGACAGATGATTATGGTTGGATGTATAATATTCGCCAGCTTTGTAAAGAAATTATAACAAAATATGGCGTGCTCGAATGTGACCTTACGGAAGTGTATACAGCGATGCTACTGTTTCATACAATTCCTGTTACTTCCGCGGCAGCAGAAAGATCTTTCAGTAAATTGAAGATTATAAAAAATTATTTAAGAAACAGCATTCGACAAGATCGCCTCCGACATTTATCGTTAATTGCAATAGAAAATGAGGCGGCATCAAACTTGGATTTGAGTGAAATTAAAGACGAATTCGCAAAAATTAAAGCGCGCAAGAGATTGTTAATTGGGCGGGGAATTCTGTTAAAAATCGTTTTTTCCGTTTATCCTATTAATCTCATCTGTATAATAAATATTCTATATTGTCATGTGCGTCGTTGTTTATTTATTCCCTTTTTTTTCTATTGAACACATGGAGATTCTAATAGAGACGACATATGGAAATCCATCCAGGTTAAATAGCCTACTAGGGATAAGTTCACGTACTGTTTTCTATTCTTATTCTTATCTATAATTTT
Organism: Colias croceus; assembly: GCF_905220415.1. Classification (NCBI taxonomy): domain Eukaryota; kingdom Metazoa; phylum Arthropoda; class Insecta; order Lepidoptera; family Pieridae; genus Colias; species Colias croceus. Next base: position 7,783,109 of record NC_059550.1, on the reverse strand, counting down.
GAAGGCAAATATAAGTTCAAATTACGCGGAAAGAGGGGAGGAGGAGGGCCCGATTCTTTCCCTATGCACCAGGGCCCTAGTCCCCTTAGCTACGCCACTGTATATGGCAAAGAGTTTAATACTGTTTATCAACGAGTACAATTCAGCTTTTTTTATCCATCCTTTGAATTGTAAAACATTCAAAATTTCATTCACACTATTCGAAGGTGCGTTTTAAATTCTAAGCACATCGCCTATCTATGACGTATAAGTTTTTGTGCGTCACTCTGACGTCATATTCCTTTCTTTGCTTTCTATGACATCTCTTGAATAAGTGAGTGCGATTAACATAGCATTTCCTATAGAAAAAAATGCCATTGAACAATGAACGGGTCACGAGGCATTTTAAGTGGAATAAAATGCGGTATGTAATCGGAATCGTACTGAGACGATGACATTTTAAACGTTTATTGCTCGCTGTATATAGCTTTCGTTCGTCATAAGAACAAGATCGTTATTTACTAGATGAAATTACGTGGAATAATTGTAAGTGTCAATGATTAAAGGGAACAGTAATCATGGAAGTTTTTGAGGGTGGAATACTTGTTCGTGAGAATTAATTATAAATCATAGGAAATAAAATTCACTAATTGTATACGTAGTATATTATTATTAGTCTGTGCTAATAGAAACCAACTGGGCTTTCAGTATGATGAAAATGATTCATTTGTATCTAAATATTTTTATGCAACTTTTATTAAAGTTTCATCAATTATGGCCAATGCGGACTGACGGGACAGACAGAAGGGATAATTATGCGATGTATTATAAGGATGACGTAACTCTAAAGTTATGCAGATAATATATAAGCTCTTTTCCGTAGTTCTAATAAAAGCTAGTCATAACCGCAAATAATAACCACATTGGTTTCCCAGGTACCATCAGGAACAAAAAAGGTATCTAGATAACGAATACCCAATAAACTTATTTAGGTAAAACCACAGACAACGGTTTAAAAATATTTTACTCACATATATCTCGATAATTCTAGATTTCAGAAACGTTTAAAATTAAAAATAACAATTTTCTTATAAATTCTTATAAGTAAGCAAGAATGGGACTAGTAGTTTAGCTTTTTTTAGGAATTTTGACGTAGTCCCGACCGAAAAGTATCATTTATATATATATACATACTTCTAAAATCCGGGTCAAGTTTCTATCCTCCAATCTTTTGAAGGAGAAAAATAAAGAACTGCTTACTGCATCTATTATGAAATAAGTTATGAGGATTCGAAAGCGCAATAAATAACTCTTTTTTAATAACAATTAGTGTTTGTGTTACAGCTTAAAAGAAGATCAATTCACCAATTAGACTTAAGAGTTAACCCAAGTTACCATTTTTATTATGTTTATGATCTTAAAAACGAATCTGATGAAAAGACAATTGGTGTGAAGTGTCAATTAAGTGAAATGATACAAAAGTATATTGTCGAAAATACAAGCGCAATAAATGAATGAATGAAAATTGGCATCATTAAATTATTATTGAACGGTGTTAAAATTACAATGAAACTCGTTCCTTTTTGTTCTTTCTGTAATTGATTTAATAATCCTTATAAATGCGTTTTCAATTATCGATTTACAAAAGATTTTATTGTTATTTATATAACGGTAATAAGAGACATTTTATTATAGGAAAGTTTATTAACGAGCTACACATACCTACAATGACATTTAGGTAAGTACAATTTATATTGTATTGGACTATCATCACTACATAGTATATAAAACAAAGTCGCTTTCTCTGTCCCTATGTCCCTTTGTATGCTTAAATCTTTAAAACTACGCAACGGAATAGATAGAGTGATTCAAGAGGAAGGTTTGAGTACCTATATAATTTATTAGGTTTTAGACAAAGCGGGCGAAGCAGCGGGCGGTAAGCTAGTATACTATAAAAGCTTTAATATTTATCATAATTTATTTATTACCTTTATTTGTTATTTTTAAAATTTTCTTTTGTATAACGTAGGTAACTATACTGTTTCGAAATTAATGGGAGAAGCCACTGGCTCCTGAGACACAGTATTTAACTAATTCAGGAGCCTATGGATTCATATATAAGCTGTTCCTATTTTTTTATGACAATAAAGTTATTTATTTATTTATTATTATGAATAATAATTACCAGAGCTGGTATAATATATAGCTCTATATTTCTATTTTACATTATGGAAATTTCCAAGCACAGTCCGTATTTTTGCATTTATTATTTATTACCTAATACGGTTAAGTGTAACAGCTACTAACCATACAAAACAGTTTTATTGATAAATTCATAAATAAATAGGGGGAAAAAAGCGGTGGTAGTAACCTTAGATACAATTTTACTTTTTCAAAATTTTGTAAGTATTTACTGAAAATAATAAATGAAAATTCTATTTCAAACCATAATTATTTACCAGTTTGATAAATACTTTTAACGTTCATAACGATAATTATTACTATATTGTAGGTACTTAAAATATCCACAAGTAAACATAATTGTTAATAATATAAATCATATTCGTAAATAACATTATATTATTATAAAATTGGAAACCTGTCTCATTGACGTCAATGTGTAGTGGAAAAAAATATATCCAAAATCATATTTTTCTGTTAGCGCCTAGTCACTAGTGCAATAAAATATGTGATAATATAATGTATACATATGTAAACGTGATTGAATATATAACGACTGAATAAATATGAAAATTATCAACATTTTTCAGTAAGGTCGCCGACACACACTGAAAAAAAAGAGGAACTTATTTGTAGCTTATTCTAATAATTCATGGCCGTTCTATCCTCATAAAACATAATATTAGCCATATCCGTAGGTTTTATTTGCATAAACTTATTGGTACCGTATCAAAACTTAAAGATATTAAAAAGCGTAAAAAATGTTGTGTGGTTATATGAAACCACGGTAAAAGTGAAACTTTTTTTCACACTATTATTAGACACTAGCTTCCGCCCGCGACTCCGTCCGCGCGGATGTCGGTCTTCGCGTGGATGGTTTATTTATCCATTTTGAGTACCTCTGACAATAACATCTTATAAATATCTATTGGACCCAATTCCCAAATACGGCTAGGCCTATAATAATACGCAACGTGTGTTCGCGGTTCTACGGAACAACGTCTATGGATAAAACTAAAAAATTAAGATTATTTTTTTTCTACGTATTTTTCCAGGATAAAAAGTATCCTATTTTACGCCCAGGATAATAAGGTATAATTATACCAAGTTTCATCGAAATCGAACCGCTAGTTTTCACGTGATGCCTTCACATACAGACAGACAGACAGACAGACAGACAGACAGACAGACAGACAGACAAAAATTTTTTTAATCACAAATTTGGGTTTGGTATCGATCCAGTAACACCCCCTGCTATTTATTTTTTCAATATTTTCAATGTACAGAATTGACCCTTCTACAGATTTATTATATGTATAGATTTAATTTAAATTATCGTATTTGTACGATAATAATCGTACGTATCGTGCGTCACGCGACATGCGCTACACAGACCAAAAAGTTTGAGACGATGTAATAAAAGTTTCACTTTAAAATTAATTTAAAAACACGTGTGTTTTTATTAACCGCGAGCAAGTTCTTTGTAAAACAATTTCATATGAGATTTTTTGAAAATTAAATACAGAAATATATCGAGAAGAGAATATACGTTTGTAGTTTCGTAAAAGTAGTTGCAGAAATGTATAGTAATCTCAGTTAAGTCAGTTATAATAATCTAAGTTTATATTTGAGTATTTATTGATATACTTACCTTTATTTTCGCTAAGTTTTAATTCATTATTTAAATTGTCACTGATATATATTCGTGTTCGCACTTTATAAAATGGTAAATGGAAGACACAGTATACTGAAAAAGAGTTTTTCCTATCTTAGGAGCCTGCAGGGGTCGCTACTCGCTTTAATTTGTTAAATTATTTTGTGCAAATAAATTAATTTCTACATAATATATCTTACCTCATTCATAAATTACCTATACAGAAAATCAATCATTTTATCATTAAAATGCGGTTTCAACGGTATTTATAATTATAATGCAACAAGTTAGCATTGACTATTTATAATTTATTGCGTATGGAGGCTATTTTGTTTCATTTTTTAGTCAATTCAAAATTGTATCAGATAAAAACCATTGTCTTCATTCAGTTTAAACATTAAACAACCTGATTGTAGATTAAAGATAAACAATGGGTCGCTTATTCAGAAGAGAATCTTAATATTATGTTGTTAGCTCTTAGCTTTATGTTTATTAAGTAGATATATGAAAAACTAGCTTTCCACCCGCGGCATCGGCCGCGCAGTCAAAGCAAAACCCACATAGTTCCCGACTCCCGTTCCCGTGGGAATTCCGGGATAAAACATATCCTATGTCCTTTCTCGGGTATCAAAATATCCCTATACCAAATTTCATGCAAATTGGTTCAATAGTAAAGGCGTGATTAAGTAACAGACAGACAGAGTTACTTTCGCATTTATAATATTAGTATGGATTGCAATGGTATTGATTATTATTAAAATTATAGAAATTGTTTAATGATGAAAATTATAATCTCACTTCTTTTGTATACAATTTTGCTCAATTGTAAAATAACCTCGATATGAACTGTCTTGATCGAATTTAAATAAAACGGGTAGAGCAGTTTTAAATGTTAAATAAGTATAAATATTTCTTCGTTCACATAATATAACAACTTTCATTTATTTACAACAGTACAAACTTATATTTTGCAGCGGCATAATATTATAGAGATCGGATAGATAATAGATATATATAATTGAAACAAACAATAAAATGTAGAGTTCTGGCGTCAACATGAAAATGGAGACATCATACAAATTTATATGTGCATTTATATTATGTATCATCTTGCGGAAACAATATTGTAATAAACGCAATTACCATGAATAACAAATAACTTGAGTTAAGATGAAATGAATCCGCTATAGAGCTACGGTTATCATTCCGTTCCTACGTCATTATGAACCTTGCAACGTTCGTAAGTACCTTATTAAAACATAATAAGGCTGCAAATACAAATCTCTCCCATCAAAGTTAATGATTCCAGCCAAAATTATGCAAAGGTTACAAATTATAAGTCTGTCAACGTGGACGAAAATCAACAATTCGTGCCTTCTCAGAGCCGGCCCCGGCACTGGGCGCGCGCAGTCCGCGACCGCCGCGCCTAACTGACGCTCGTGTTTCTGATAACTGTCAAAAATGCGTATACAAGTCGTTCCAACGTGCTGACATACGTGGTTACAATGTCGTTGACACCCCGAAACGCGTGGACCAGTGTGTGATGTGATAAGCAATAATGCCGGAGTGTCCCGAATCATTCAGCTTCACCATACCCATTATACGGTACACCATGGATTCTGACGACTCCAACGTTGCGGAGAGGCAGCAGCCGATAAAGAAAATGTCTCTCTTGACTCCCGTGAAAATTGAGACGCCAGACGCCGGGAGACGAGCGTCAGAACCGACGAGGTACTACATTCCTCCGCAGTGTAATAACAAGCTCTCGCCTAGAACCGCGAGAAAGCGGGATTCCAGGAGAAATTCCAAGGCGGATGTCAGAGATGAAGCGATAAAAGACAGCTTCGGTCTCAAGCCGTGTAATTGTGAAGATTGCAGAGCGTCGAGTCCATTGCCGGCAGGGTATGGACCCCCTACCATGTCCCCTGGATATGATCAAATGAAAACCGCATTGCTGGACGTTCCTTGGACTGATGATTTTACTGAAGCGTCCAGCGATGATCTTAGTTCAGAGTGGGATTCCGATGTAGCTGAACCACCACCAGTTCAATCAAAGGTAATGTATTAACATATCCACATGATGCACACAATTGCGAATTTATATTTAAATGTAGAATAAGAAATATGGCTTATTTAACCAGAAAACATACGAAAAAGCCTAAAACTATACAATAACATGTTTGGTACAAAAGAATAAGTAATTAACCCCTTACCGCATACAGAGCCATATATGGACGACGAAGTTTATGAATTTTTTATAGGCTAACTATAAACAATATCTAAAAAAACTACCTTACATCTTAAACAGCATTTCATCGAGAATTGGAATGTAATTAATTTATACAGTGTAAATATTATCCATCAGATATATTATAGATTTAGTCTAGCGCGTGCGACGGTTTGGGTGCGCGGAAAAAACCGTGATTTTCAAATTAAGATTTCAATATCAAAAAGGTGAGTAAAGCCATGAAAAAAAATATTTCTTCATTCTTTAGTCTTTCTAAAATAAGGTAAAACATTTGGTTAGGTTGTTTTTTTGCTTTAATCATGTTTTTTTGTACTTTTCCAAATCTGTCATATTTGGCTTCGTATGCATTCCGTCCAAAATATATTATGTCATATGTGGCTGGGTATGCATTCAAGCACAGCATTCAAGGATACTTTCACTGATTGTTCCAGTATCAATCCTAGACACTTTTATCTCACTATGCTAAGCATGTAAATATTATATCATCATCAATAAATACAGACTCATGCTATATGCCACTGTATGATTTTTAATTAGCCGTTTCAGAGCAAATGCGAAAGTCAGGGAAAGCTCTTATTACCAAAAGACGTGGTCGTCTCTCAAAAACTTAGAAACATCGGCATCTCTGGAGTCTCCTCAGTATTTCTGACTCGCCAATTACCGCAAAAAAGCTACGAAAAACTCCTGCAGGACTTCTAGATTTTCACTTTGATTCTGTACGGTCTGATGGGATTAGTCATTACCGAATTTGGAAGAAGAACGCCCGTCAGCTATGCCTATATTGTTCCAATTTCGTTCCTTCACGTTATGTGAAAAATATAACGTGTTTTTATGTTATAATGACAAACGTAATTGTTTTAAGCAATTTCACGAAGTATAAGTTGGCTGTGATTCTGGGTGTTATTTAGGTATCCATATAAAGTACTAACATTTCGCCCGCGGCCTCGCCCGCGTTTTCAAAGAAAACCCCGCATAGTTCCCGTTCCCGTGGGATTTTCGGGATAAAACCTATCCTATGTGTTAGTCCAAGTTACCCTCTATATTATGTGTGCTAAATTTCATAGAAGTCGGTTCAGTAGTATTTGCGTGAAACAGTAACAAACAAACACATACACATACATCCACCCTCACAAACTTTCGAATTTATAATATAAGTAGGATAGGATTTATGTAAAGTATATGTAGCATATCAGTTGACTAAGCATTCAGGATACAAGCTTAAGTTTAGTTTGGGGCTTAGCAACCGTGTGTGTGAAATTAATCCGGAATATGTTTTTATTTTATTAATTAGTTACTTTTTTCTAATTGCATACGAAGCCATATATGACAGAAAAAATACAACAAACACTGCATACGAGTCCATATATGGCGCCGTTATATATTTTCTATAATATAAGTAAATAATTTTTTTTCTCAATTTGATCTCATAATGTAAGGTCTAATAAACACTTTTTTGCAAAAAAATAATTTTTATTTCATCTCCTTAATAATTCATGCAATAAGGGGTTAATACTGTCCCATTGAATTGCAAATTTCGTAAGCGACTTGTCGAAGTGTCGTAACAGTCGTCAATAACAGAGAAACGTGTTTCGTGTAATATTTTAGATGATGAATTTTAAGCAATTTTTCGAACACGTTTTGTTTATTATAAGCTTTATAATAAACAATAATACCTAACCTAATTCTTAAATAGATTTTTGGTCGTTATTAATAGCGATAATGAACTATTTATATTTTAATTTTATGAATAATTATTGGTGAAGGTTATTGAATTATGCGAAATATAAAATATTGTTTTATACGTATGTTTTGCAATTGCCACATATTACTTTCCTATATGGTTTGGAAACTAAAATTACATTCTTGGTAGATGTTTTATAAAAGATTTTCGCAAAAGCAACTCTGACTGACATTTCAAACGGTCTTTAAGAGCTAGCGCGCAAGAGCAACTTTTGTCTCTCCCATCAACTCTATGGGCTAATAAAGAAGTTTCCCGAGAGTTGCGATGCTACGTGCGCGCAGTTTCTACTAGCCCATAGAGTTGATGGGAGAGACAAAATAGCTGCGGAGCAGAAAGTTGCTCTTGCGCGCTAGCTCTTAATTATCATATTCATCCACTATGGATTAAATATACGCTATTATTTTTTATGTAATTATCATAAGAACGATAATAACTCGCACTTGATACACACACGTGATACGTACATTGAACAGTTTACATGTATCTACTGTAGAGATAACAACGGTAAAAATAAAAGGTCACGTTAAATCTAAATAAAATGTACCTATTTACTTAATTTACTTTCGCAACAATTTCTTACTTTTACAACAAAACTAATATACGATAATGATTCCTATTTACTGCCTAATGTAATCAAGAAAAAAAAAAGATAATTTATATTTAATTATAGACATTGTACCTATTTATAGTTTTTTTCTTTTTAACGACCCATCTCATATCATTATTACTCGTAGATGTTTTTAATAACAGGAGAAAAAAAAAACGCTTTGAGTCAGAATCATTGACTTTTTAAGTTTTACGTTATTTGGTTTTCACAGCGGGAGCTTATGGAAAAGTCAGCAAGAAGCTGTCGATATATTAAAGCTAATAATGATCCACTTCTTTTTATGAATTGTGCCGAACTATAGTTAATAGAGATAAAAAAGTATGAGATGGTTTTTAACATAGTTTTCTATATTCATTATTAGTTTTCTATTTTCAGTGCATTGAATATTGATAATAAATAAAGATTGTTTATAACTTTGCAGTCATAACTTGGCCTTTGCTTCGTAGGCTCAGACAAGTGGCGTCCATGTTAGTTATGTAAACATAGACAGCCTATTTTTTGTACTTGAATTTTAAATAAAAAGCACGAAAAGATGAATGTCTCGATAGATATTTTTGTTTAAACAATAGTGTTGTCGATAAAATTCTTTAAACTGAAACAATAGATCGAGGAATGCTCTATAAAGAAAGTCACTTTTAAATTTAGGTATTTGCAAAACACGCATACTATATTTTGTAACAAAAAAAAAACATTAATTGTATTTTTTTAAAAAAACATTAATTGTATTTAATTAGGTCATTAGGTATAACTAGCGTTGCCTCTTATATACCTAGTTGAGGCGATCGTCGAGTTCAAATTGTATTGTGTTATGTATTACTTAGGTACTAAATAAACGATTTATTATTTATTTATACTTAAATACCAAAGTTAATTTTATTGAAGTTGCGACTTATGAATCAACATTTCCAATCCTATAAATTTGCCATTTTTTGTTTAATTTTGTAACCTCCAAACAATGTTTTTATCCATCACGAAAATAAATTTTATGGTTAATAGTAATGAACTTTTTAATAATAGCTCAAAGTAAGTAAAACTAATTAATAATATTATGTTATATTAGACATAATAATACCTTCTTATTATTTTCTTTATAAGCAAATTTATATTCATAGCTATGAAGATCCAAAGCTCAAATTAAGACAATGCGAAATTAATAATATTTTTCGAGACATGGGGTCAAACCCCGCCCCCTGGTATAATACCACGCTATTCTACCACTATAGACTTTGTGATCGGGTCGTCACTCGTCAGAAGATCATGCCATTTTGTGAAAATTTTCCATTTGGCATTAACAAATGCTACACGCACGTAGTTTATCACTGACGGTTATCAACATTACAAATTAGGGTACATTTATAATAATCTATTTAAATATAAATGGCAGTATAATCTAAATTATGTCATGTAGTATATAAATACATAAAATATATATTTATATAAAATAATCCGTTCCGTTCTTGGGAGTTTTCAAGACGGTAATATACCCGTGACCAGTTCACTGCATAGTTTAACATCGGGTATTAGTAATAAAATATAAAATTAATCAAACAGCATAACATACAAACTCAACAATTTCTAAACGCAAATTTTGCCCAAAATAACGTTCTACAATTATTATTCACTAGCTGCTCCGCGCGGTTTCACCCCCGTGGCTCCACTCCTGTTGCCCGTAGCGTGATGAAATATAGCCTATAACCTTCCTCGATAAATGGGCTATCTTACACCGAAAGAATTTTTCAAATCGGACCAGTAGTTCCCGAGATTAGTGCGTTCAAACAAACAAACAAACTCTTCAGCTTTATAATATTAGTATAGATAAAATATCTATCCTACTACTTAGTAACATTCTCTGCAAAGTGTAGCTTACATTTAAAGTTTGTCATACAAATTGTAAGTTATATAAGATTTGTATTGACGCATTTAGCATTGACGTATTTAGTTAGTGAAGAGGTTTATTAGCTAGGCTCATTACTATGACAGTGATATATAGCATAAGTTCGTAAACCGTTTGATATTCAGTATTTGACTGAATGTATTTTAGTTTGTTGCGAGGTCAATATTTTGTTGCTCAAATTGAAGAATAACTAAATCAGTAGTAAACTTTTATTGTTCATGTGATTCACGTATAAAGAATGTAGGTATGCTAATATTTTTCTCTATGTATTTTTTTACGAATGCCTAATGTGGGTAAATTCCAATGCATATTGATAAAATATTCGATTTGGTGAATACAAATTGTAACTGATACCTATGTCCTAAAATATAAAGGTATTTTGTAAGTACATATTTCAAGATTAAAATTTAATGACATATTAATGTGCATCATTCAGATTGTCGAGCTTTTCAAGTTTTATTAAACACATTAATATTTAAGATATTACTTTTCATTTTGAAGAACACGCAACGCCGCAACTTAGACGTGCTTTCAGTGCGACGGTTTGATTTCAAATGACTCATTGCAAGGATAGTGGCCGCAAGCCGCTAGAAAAGCAAATATAAAAATACCCGCATACTCAACATTACTAGGAACAGTTTCCATACAGAGCATTCCAAGAAAATGTATATGAGGAAGGTTTATTAAGGAATATAACCTGAAACATAAAGCTCCATCCAGTTTATCAGAACATCTTTGCCATTAAGTCCATTGTATTAACACACGTCATCATTTATTCTGTAGGTGTTGCTAGTTACATTCGAAGGTCGTTTTATCTGGTTTTATAATCAATTACCACGTGGTAACATCGCTTTGAACTTTTTTTATTGTTTTGCATATGCAAATTATGCAACATTGCAGGTCTAAAAATAAACTATAAAAATATTTGGTTTTTACTTTAGCATGTCTATTTCTGTTTTCTGAATTTATAACTGGTAAGGCGGCACAAAAAATGGAAGTTGCAAAAAAAGTATCGACAAAGGTTGTAGGAATGTAAGATCTTAAAATGTACTTTACTTACTCAGGCTTAATACAAAGGTAATTAATAGTGTTTGAGAGTAAATGCAATAAAAGAGAATAAGCAAATAAAACAAACGATTTAAAGGTTTAAGAAGTAATACCACAGATAACAAAACTAACGTAAGTAATACTCTGAAAATATAGTGACCATTGGAAAATTACTGGCCACTTACGAGCTCTATAAAAACTATGACTACCAGCAACATTGCGAATAAAATGAATCATCTCATGCGGTTCACAATTCTTAAAGTTGATGGATTAGTTACATGTAATAACCAATTAAATATATAGCAAAAACGTCATAAAGTATCTTTGTGAATCACTCTACTTATTACAATACCTTCACGTCATTGTTTCATAGTATTTTAGTCACATATTTATTACGTTACTTATTGTGACAATTTTGATGACGTTTCTGTATTGATAGCGCAATTCTTTAAGCACTACTTTTACAATACCTAGGTACTTAGGTACCTTATAATATAAAAAGAGCGACTTCTTACATTGAAGTAGCTAAAAAACCTGATTATAACTTTACATAAAATACTTTGTTTTATAATTATAGACGCAGGACTTAATCGTTATTTTAACACACATAAAATTTAAATTAGCGGTGCTCTATCAATTTTATTAGCGCCTTTTTGGGCCAGAAGTTTTATAATTAATCAATATTCTAATGTATTCTTTGGTTATAAAATCTTTACCTGCTAGATGATCATCATAATTTTCACTAATTGGCTTTAAATTTAGTTTTCCACATGGAAATACAATTCAGTCAAGACACGGTACAGTTTACTTCTACCATCGAACTAGCAAAGCATACCAATTATTGTGAGTACTTTCTAAAGAAATCAGTACCATTATAATTACTTATGTTAATGAATTCTTTACCTATATCCTATTCCATATATTATTTTACTTAATTCAATAGCACGGTTACAATATTTAGTAAAATTCTTCAACTTTTCACATAATACACATAACAAAGGCGCTGTGCTGCCGGTATCTGTCCACGTCCCTATCTTTAAGACTACGAAACGGATTCTGATCAGGTATTATTGAAGTGAAACTTCTTTATCGGGGTTGGAAAAACATTTAGTGTAACATTTTTTCTTTATGCGTGACATTTTTCCGTTACGCGCCATCTTTTTCTTATCCCTACCACGCGTGATTCGACGTATTTCTGTAAAGTTGCATATAGTAAACTATTTTTTTGAAAAATAAGGTCATAAAGAAGTTTCACTTCTTACGTGTGTACACTAGTACACGCTCACATTTTTTTAGTAACTAGATGGAGTGGTTCTTGGGTATATAATTAAAAAGATTTTAAATAAAGCGTGTGAAGCCACGGGTGGTAAGCTAGTATGATATAAATCATGTACTTCCCAAAGCAGTAAGCACATGGTCGACATTACGTTTACCGTTATCGAATAAACGCGTGGTGCCCTACTGACCTTAAAAAGTCGCATCTCATATGTAACTATTGTTTTTGATCCGTTCAATCCAAACCAGTTCTAAACATTTAAATGTATTGATATCTAATAAGTATGCATCTGATTTAGTATAATTTATTTTGTGTGAGTAATCTTTGAATAGCTTTTAGAACTTTAAATAAGTAGGTATTTAGACAAAATATATGAAGATAAAATATTTAATAGTTTGAAAATATTTTGATTTGCCAAATTCAAGGTCTTTTTAAAAGAACAATAAGAAAAAACTATTCACTATGTATATTATTTTATTATTCACGATGAAATATTTAACGTTATGAAACTTTGTATAATGAAACCATTATCTCTCACTATAAAAGCTAATTTAAAATCTTGATTCGCGGCCAAAAACTGGTGGTAAATATATTATGATTTCTATTGAATAAACATCAAGTGATGATTTGAATTAATAATCACAGTAATAATCGTTTAAATTGGCACTATAATATATCGATGAATATATTTTATATGGATGTCTAATATTTCTGATTACCATGATTACGAATTTAATTTTAATGACGACCCTGATCTACATCCGTAGATACTAATATGCGAAAGTAAGTTTATATTTAACTTATTTTGTGAAATGTTGACAGATTTGGTTTAATTTTAATTTTTATATGTTGATAGAAGCTTGGAGAAGGGCATACTTTTTATGTAATTATGACGCGCAGCTAAAATTTCTTTGTGGTGATGGTGAAAGTTGAAACAGACAGTAAAAATTGGTAATGTGAATTGTTCGCAAGGAAAGCATCCTGTAGAGTGTAGATATTCTAATACTAACTGTGCCCTGTCGTTTTACATACCTTCAAAATCACAGACAAAAACTCGCATAGTACGTTTTTCATACTCTATACTCGTTTCGATTTTTGAAAAAAAAGAGCCTTACTATTTGTCATACCAATATTTTCATTTGATAGTTTTAATCAAATCGGTGGTTGTTTAGCCGTGAGAGCAAATCAGACAGATAAACAGACTTTCCAATTTATAGGTAATATTAGAACGAATTTATTAAATTTAGCTTCGTCCGGTGGATCGTAATAAATTCGTTATAGTTTATTAATTTATTTATATTGATAGAATTTTAATAAGCACGTGGTATCGTAAGTGGCTCAATGATTTTATACATTTTAGTAGATTACTATTAATTAAGAGTCAATTCAATGACGTGGTCAATTAAATTATTGATCACTAATTGGATTTGATAAAATAGCAATTATTTCATAAATCAGATGACAGTTCTGATTTATTTCATTTTTTTCTGCAGGTCGTTATAAGTGTATCGTATGTATTATCAAGGTAATATCTAATTTTTGAATTAAAAAAAGAATGATACGATACAGATGGTTATAGAGTATAATTTTAAACATAATTATAAAGTGGTTAATAATAAAATAACTAAGGACTATAGGAATTATTGTAACACTAGCTTCCGCCCGCGACTCCGTCCGCGCGGAAAAATTAAGAAAAATTAAGATTTTTTTTTCTACGTATTTTTCCGGGATAAAAAGTATCCTATTTTACGCCCAGGATAATAAGGTATAATTAATTATACCAAGTTTCATCGAAATCGAACCGTTAGTTTTCACGTGATGCCTTCACATACAGACAGACAGACAGACAGACAAATTTTTTTTTAATCAGATATTTGGGCTTGGTATCGATCCAGTAACACCCCCTGCTATTTAGTTTTTCAATATTTTCAATGTACAGAATTGACCCTTCTACAGATTTATTATATGTATAGATTAGAAAATACGCTTAATATTATTTACTTAGCATATTGAATAGAAAATTACCATACCTAGCAATATTTTACACACAAACAATAAAAAAACTGACACATAAAATTTTAAACCACATTCAATTGGATTAAGATATATTTAAAAACGAATCAAAATGGTGTGTGTATCTTTTATAATTTAGTTCGTAATATATCTGACCTCTATTATCTCATATCTTTGTTTGATTCGAAAGTGTGTTAGTAGGTAAGATACCGAACTATCACTTTAATTTAAACAAAGATTGTTTTAGAAACATAATTAAACACGAAGACAATGGGAACTGCACACAATTACGTAATATTTAGAGAATTCGCCCATCTATGTAAACAATAATAAGTGCATGTTTAGATTGTAGGTATAATAATTATATAGTACGAAGAAAATAGTTACCAACCAATTAAAATAAGTGGTTTAATTTATATTAGTGTATTTTATACGGAAAGCTCGGGTTTTATAACTAAATAAGACAATATAAAATCAATAAATAACTACCAATGAATACTTCTAACGAAGGATAACTACCGATTATGGATGTCTTCATTTACGAGACGCCTACAAACACCTACAGAGTCATTGTAAGCGAACATTGTATTTTGTTTAATCTTTATAGCGGATACGAGCGGTCATATTATAGCTATAGCATATCATCTCATGGGAGGTGATGTCAGTCCCTTATATAAAATCTTTTTCAATGTAACCGGTATAATATAATTTAATTTATTTATTTTGAATTTAATCGATTTTCAAAAAGAAGGTCAAGAAATCTGGTGTATTTTCCGATTAAGACGCAATGTAAACTATCTAAAAACATGAAAACGGTTAATAAGAAGATTTTCGTTTTTTGTTAATTTCGGATGACTAATGATAATTGGACGAAATTTGTTTTTGTCAAATAGTTCCTATCGATACCTTTCCTAAAATAGATAAACAAACATAAATGGTTTCTCATGTCTATCATTCTATTTAATGATCAAATACAAATTTAGTATAGCACATCTAATTGCTTTGCTAAAAATAGCCAAAGTTCATATTCTTACAATAATGAAATGTACAAATACCTTTTGACAGAAAATCGTATGACTTTTGAACGTTGAAACGAAATTTTCAATGTTGAAACGAAATTTTGGCTGTATACAGCGAGTTATTTTTTTCTATAGATTTTTTTTGTTCCAATTATATATTACGGGTAATTTTTATTGACTATCTATATTTTTATAGAGCAAACTCTACATAATATAATATTTTGCCTTCAGAAGCAGTATTTTTTTTTAATTACAATGAATATAAAATAATAACCTAAACTACAACTAATCTATACTAATATTATAAAGAGGAAAGGTTTGGTATTATGTATGTATGTATGGTTTTCACGCATAAACTACTGGACCGATTTAAAAAATTCTTTCATTTTTCATTAGAAAGCTGCAACTTCACTGAGCAACATAGGTTATATGTAAAAAAAAATAGAGATCCTTACCAAAAATGCAATAATGTAACCCAAGGTGTAAAAAATTCTTCTGTCATTGCGTGCGCTGCGGAATCTATTCCTTGAAGTACGAGGATGGTTCTTATGAAAAAAAAAAACGTCACACGTCAACCACGGGCGAAGCCGGGGCGGACCGCTAGTCTAAGATATATTTACATCATCGTATACACAAAACAGAAATGAACGTCTAATCACTTTTTATTTAATGATGTAATAAATGAAAAATGTATTTTTTGTGGCTTTCGAGTACAAAGCCTCATGTATGATTGTATGAGCATGTAATATCAACAAAAACTTGTTTAGTCCGTTATGCGGGTTCTACTAGCTTCCTTATAATAAATACAAGTCCCTTATTTTTGTATGTGTGTGTTTGAAGCCTGCGCTGATGAATTGATGAAGATGAATTGTAAGGAATGTGTTTCGTTTAGCTGTGTTTTATTTGTTGGTTTTTGTATTTTAAAGTGAACACCATGTATTCTCAAGGGAAAATTCTTGTGTGCTTGTTATAATCGAGCGATGAATGGAGTCAATATAGATTATAGAAACTATTTGTCTATTAAAGACTATTAGAATAAGAAGACCAATATTTAAATACTAGTTGCTCCACGCGGTTTCACCCCCGTGGCTCCACTCCTGTTGGTCGTAGCGTGATGATAATATATTATACCCTATAGCCTTCCTCGATAAATAAGCTATCTAACACCGAAAGAATTTTTCAAATCGGTCAAGTAGTTCCCGAGATTAGCGCGTTCAAACAAACAAACTCTTCAGCTTTATAATATTAGTATAGAAGTACGCAAATGTCAAATTACCGTCTTTGTTATGATAATTTTTGTAACTTTGTGAACGCTTGTATCACGCTTGTATTATTGTGAATAATTATTTTATATTACATAGTGGGAAGATATTATCGTCTAAGATACAGGCTCGGCCTAGTTTAGACGATAATGTCCATAGTTTTAAGTATTGTGTTTGTATAAATTGAGTGGCATACACAGTGTAATTGAAGGTATGGACTATGGATAAATAAAGATTTTTATTATTATTTTTTTATTATTAAGTATAGATAAATAAAAGGATTATTAAAACTTTTGCATAAATTTTTAATGTTTTGTTCAATAACAGACTTAGCCTTATAATAATATGAACCTTTACACCATTAATACTTATAAGTCGTAACTTTAGTACCTACCTATTAAATTATCGCGTATAAAATGTAGTAATATTACTAGTATAGTATTATAATATTATCTGTGGTGATATTGCTTACCAGTTCATATTTCAGACACGATTTCTCATAATCATAAGTAGGTAGGTAATGTCACGAACGCAATAAAATTAAAATAACATGATAAATTTCTATTATAAAATTATATTATTGTTTTTCAGTTCCATTTTGAAATTATATTTGTACCTATTTATTGATATAAATAGAATTCAATTGTCAATGTTATATTGCAAAAGTTCACAACAATCGCTTAAAAATAAAAAAATAAAATATTCATTTAGAAACAATATGATAACTGATAAGTTCCATTTACTTATATACTTTAGCCTTCTTCGATCAATGAGCTATCTAGAATCTAACACCAAAAGAATTTTTCAAATCGGACCAGTAGTTCCTGAGATTAGCGCGTTCAAACAAACAAACAAACTCTTCATCTTTATAATATTACCTCTATAAGACGTATATATTTATTCGTTTTAGGTACGTATATATTTTCCTTATACCTATGACGTGGTTAATAGAAAAGAATGTGAATGTGTAATACATACTAGTTCAATACACATTACTCTGCGTACTTTTTAAACTAATAAACGTATTATGTATGTTATTATGTAACCCCAATGCACGTACTATTGACCCTGTGACGTCACGATAACCTCCGATGTCGTCTGTCACCCGTATATTTATTAGCTCGATATAATATCATGCATTGGTTCCAATTTTATAATTCAATAAATCAAATATATAATATTAGTGATAAAACTAACGTTAAATATAAGTTGAACAAAGTATGTAACGTATGGAGGCCCGTTTTTTGTGAAGTCAATTATGGCATTATAAAGGATATGTCTTCTTTTTGTAACTACCTTTATAAACGAAATAAAGAACTCATTTATTCTTATATTGGCTAAAAGGCAGCATATTTAAAGAACAGTAGCACAAATATTCCTTTATTTACTCCACATTTTGGCAAATTAACATTTTGAAAAACATTTCGCAGTTTTCAACATTCCGTTATCGGTTAAACAAATAAGTCTTTATGATTCACTGTTTAAAACAATGGCTTGCTTAATTATCGACTTAAACATTTTTGCATACATTTAGCTCACTGTTATCGTTTTAAATAGCAATGTACAATGTAAATAGATCCTAATTCGTAATTAAAATTGTTTTTTACAAGAGTATAGGCACGTACGAGTATAAGTAACCAAACTGCTTCAGTTAATTAAAATTTTAAAATAAATTTTCACAACAATATTTTTTAAATACTTTCACTTTTATAATGACACAATTATTCTACCTTGATTTGCGAATTATCATTAATCTTATTATTATTACATTAAACACGATAATATTCATTCATAATTATATACTTCTGTATCATTACCCTACTTAACATTACGTTACATTTTTGTCGTAGGTATCAAGCGCAATAATAGTCTTCGACTAAGTAAATAGGTAGTAAATACGTGTCTAAAACCTAACAAATGAATTATACTAAAACCTTCTTCGTGAATCACTCTATCTACGTTGCGTAGTTTTAATGATTTTTAAAGCATACATAGGGACGGACAGCCAGCAAGAGCGACTTTGTTTTATACTAGGTATGTAGTGATGTTATATTATTACCAATTTACTTCTCTATAGTAACTATAAATTTATCTTATTATCATGTGTTGTGAGAACCTGTAAGCGCTCGTAGTCAGCGTACTGTAATAAAGTAACTTTTATTGATATAACATTAGCTAGTAAAACATGTACATCGTACATTATGGTTCTGTTATCTGCATTTTATGTGCATGTGTGTATGTATGAGAGTGTGTGTATTATAGTTGTATATTTTGCGTATCCCTTGAATGTATAATTCAACTTAAAGTGGGCATCATCATCTCTATAAGTAGTAATAGTTTTTAATGATTCTCTTGTTTAAATTTGCTCAACCGTGAATTAAGTTAACCGTTTTCTAATGCTTTATGACGAAAAAGGTCTGTTCACATTACTTTTTTATTTAATAAATAAAACTTTCATTTATTTATTACTTTTCTTTATAATTACGGAGGTCAACAATCAAGCAAGGTATTTACCATAATTGTATGTTTCGCACGAAATTATTTCGCATAATATATGAGCTTTCTTGAAATCTTAACATGTTTACGTGTAATTTAATTTAACTCTTTTGAAATTAATGACGTGAATTGTTTACTCGTTCATAACGTGTTTTTCGATTGCCATGAAATTAGCTTTTCGGAGTACATTTGTAAGAGAATAAATAAGTTATGGAAATGTGAGAGTTTTTACATATAGATAACAAATTAATGACAACCGTGAGATTGTTAAGTTTTTTGGAATATGCAGAATGATGTTCTATGTTTTTATTTATATTATTTTTAAGGCCATAATATGCATCGCATGTCAATTAAAGAAATTTGAATGAATTCTTCGAAATGACAGTTCCTTACTGCAATTACATGCTAATTTGCTTTAATAACAAACATTGTCAGGCCGCTCAAATTATACAAAATCGGCTCGTGTGTCAGTTCCACTTATTTGAATTTAAAGACGATTGTAATATTTCAGCTTTAATTAACGGAAAGCAAAGTGTCAAGGGGACCATATTTCGCACTAACTGACACTCTTTGGAAATTTACTTCTTAATCGAATTTAAGTTCAATTCAACAAGGTCGTATATCCATTGATACGTATCACATTTAAAAAGTCAAGTAATTAAAAGTGATATAATTTAGCCAGGCGTCAATTAACTGTAATTATCACGGAGTTAAAAGTCAATCTGGATTCTTGTTTTGCAATTACCTTATTTTGCGTTGCTAATTATTTTTTCTGTTCTAACATGAATGTCGATACGATTAAGTGGATGAGTTTATGCTTCGGTTTACGTACTTCGTCATAAGTAGATATATACTTCATATGAAGACCACACCTATTACTTTCTATAAATCTAACTAAAGGATATCAAGTTGAAGAGCGTTTACTCTACATTTATATCGCCCTCGAATTACACAGTACACACCTTAATTTATCTAGTATCGCCCTCGAATTACACCTTAGCTAAAAGTTACAACGATTCTTCGCTATATAGAAATAAAAAATGCTTTTTTTTAGCCCTCTGACTCTTAGCTCTTTATTCTGGGTGTTCGATATTCTCTCTCTGTAAAACAAATTACAACGATGATGATTATGAAAAGAAAGATGCTGTTCATACTTATGTTCATAGGTGTAAAATATAATAGAGACGCATATGCGTCTAATTTATCCAACAAATGAACTGCTAGCGATGTTACTTAGATACTATATTGTATTGAAGTGTGTGGTCGATCCACGCATTCAGTCGTCATTGTTCGCATACTCAATGTGTGGTCCTCAATGAGCGTGCTTAATAGGGGGTAATAATAATAAATTAATTCATTATCGTCCTACACTTCTGTATAATGTTTATTCTTTGTTCATTCTTGCTTGTGAGGAAGATAGTTGTTTTATAAGTTTTTGTGTTTGATAGGATGGTGCCGTGGTTGAAATTTATTGGGCTTATTCTAACGATTTCAGCTACGTTCAAATAAAACAATAAAAAACAATATAATATCTTGTACCTATCATTGCGAAACATGGGAAACTTTTATACACCATGTTTCTATTAGAAACGGACATTGAAATAGGCAATAATTTAGTAATAGATACACATAAATGTCGTCGTCGTCGTTTTAGCCGTGGGACGTCCACAGCTGGACAAAGGCCTAAATGTATTAAGTATACGGTATACCTACTAATTATAGGTACTACGCAACGATAAGAGCACAAGTAGTTAGTGCTTGCAGAAATGGTATAATGTGAGCTCTACATTGATAGTAATTAGTAGTTACCTATATATCTGTCGTTAGATATGCGAAAAAAATCGAATGATAACGCAAACAAGTAATTTGTAGACGCTACAGCCTACAACAAATTATGTATTCAAAAGTCAAGGGAAGTTTATCTGTGTCAAGTCTATTTATCATATTTTTACTTTATTAAACGGTTTGCATGTTTTTTGTAAAAAACGTAAATATAAAATAAAGGGCTGTAACATTACACTCAACGCTACTTTTTGTACATATTGTGTACAAATAGAAGGCACCAAAAGCGCGTAAAATAATCATTAAATTATAGTTAATTCCTTCTCTTGAATTTCATCATTGAATGATAATAACTAAACATGGTGCTTAAAAATTAGCTCATATATAGTCTATAGATACACTTTTAAACACTACCCAAGGGATTTTCATAATATTTACCTAGCACAGTATAGTTCCAAACTACAGCTCAAACGAACACAGACAATTCATAAACCTTAGAACCAGCCCTGTATAACCAACGTCATAACCAATTGCGAACTCATTAATTTCCAATAAACACATTCTAACCACATCGTTGTCATTTGCACTCGTTTATATGAAGTTTGACGTCATCGCTTACGTCATCAAGGAATGGGCGAAATAATTAAGCCATTATCTCATTACGATAAGCTGTTTTAATGGTGGGTTATTAAGTGTATTCAATTAGGGAGAGGCCTGAAAGGACGACAGCCTTTATAGAGAGGTAGAGCCTATTTTTAACTATGGTTGTCTATATTTATAATAATCAATACATACCTACATAGTGTACATGTAGTTTGTACATAGTGGTGATTTATAAACTCTTAAATTGTGTCAATGATGCGTTTAATTGTACACCTATTTTTCAAATTAGAAGGAAAACTGTAATAATTTGTGTAATGTCGAAAATTTATCAAAATAATGTTAATTTACCGTTCAATGTGTACCTATGTCTGTAATATATTATTTATAATAATTTGATCAACATTTCGGTGGGAACTTCACACCGCATGATACCTTATTTATTTAGATCAAGCATCAATATAAATAATTAACAGTTATATTGAATTAATGTTTGTTTTTATCCGTTTATTAATGGTACTAAATATGAAGTTAAATTATCTAGCCTCGTCAGGAAACGAGCATGTCCTAGACCTAAAAGTATGAATGTATGTTATGTACTATCAATTTAGAACAGCAAAACACGCTATTTGCATTTAGAAACATTAGCTGAGATGCTGCTATTCAAAATAACGACTAGTCCAGAATGTAGCTTTTGTTTTTATCTTTGGTATCTAATACAGCCTATGTTGTCTAAAGGTTAATCTTTTTAACACGCTTTTATTAGCTTCTTCAAGAGGAGAGTGAACAGGTACATTCTAGGGAAGCAGGCTGGAGCGTGCTTCCTAGAATGTACCTGTTCCTAGCCTAAGATGGATCTTAGGCTACATCTCAGCTTACCAGCAGGCGAGATCGTGGCCAAGCGCTCCCTTATCGCAGCATTAAAAAAAAAACTTCACCTGTTTGTATGTAACCCACTCCATAGTCTCAGTTTGAACCACTTTAAACGGACAACTTCAAACTGTACTGTTCAACTTATCAAGGATCGGTGAAAATACAATAATTTAATGAGTTTAAACTTGTATTTCGGTTTATTCATTGAACTAGATTTATTCATTGAACTAGATTAAATAGATGTAGTATAATAAATATTATAATGATATTTATTAACAACTTTTGTTGAATAATTGATGTATTCAACTGAAGTAAAATAAAGTAAAGATATTATTATCAATTAATCAACGATTTGTTAATTTGAAAATAAAACTTCCTCTTATCATAAAATTATCATAGAATAACTGCGTTAAAAACAACCGACTTCAAACTTGCACTTGCAAAATTTACAAATACCTACAGACAAAAATGCTCATAAAATAAAAACTACTGGGCCTATCCGAATAAAATTTTTATGGGACCAATTCGACACCATCCCGCATCGAACAAAAAAAGAATCACGGAAATCGGTTTAGAAACCTCGGAGTAATCGGTGTACATACATAAAAAAAAAAAAAAAAACATACCGGCCGAATTGATATTGTTATTCTATGATTGTATAAATAAATGTTATAATGAAACTGTAATGTTATTATTAGATACAAATAAAACCCTTGGTTACTGTGTTTCCCTACTAAAGACTTTTATTTTTTGTCTTTGTGTGTGTTTGTTGTAATCAGGCAAAACCTAGTGAACGAATAGGTAGCATAAAATGTGTAATTGTTGTCTTGTTTTTTTATCATAACTGTGTAAAGACAATTATATTTAATAAGATTCGTTTCCCTAGATATATTATATGCACAAAGTCCCATAAGAGGAAGGCAATTATAAATTTGTTTCTAGATTTTCTATGCCCAAAACGAAACATCATTATAACATGATTTTATCTCCACCATGAAATATTTATAATTTATCACAAATGAGATATTTTAACTGCCATATCGACCTCAGCCTTAGCGAAATATTTATTTTTGCAATCAACTGCTTCTTTCCGTACGTGTTTTGTGTGTATAACAACACATTGACGTCATTACTGCCCTACATAACTTGCTGTATGCAGATTTAATAAAAGTAAGCAGAATGCTATCTTGTATGCAACTTAATGGTTTGTTTTGTTCGATGTTTGTTTGCACGCTTTTAGTACAAAATGACCTTTGTATCTTCGATTTTACTAGAGCCACAGATAGAGCGCTTTAGATAGTTAACTTTACAGTTGTATTAAGCTGTTTGCTATCTAATTAGGACTTGTAAAAGTTACATTTTATATTTAGTAACTATTAGATATTTATCATTATTTACACTAAGGGCTGATTTTTCAATCGTTGGTTAAAACTTATTCATCGAATAACGTAATAAACTACAATTTCAATTCAATTCATAATGTATTCTAATTGTCCGTATTTGACAGTTTACAGGTGACATTTTAAAATGTTCGTCGTTCGTCGTTCTTTATTGGACGGATAAATTTTAACCAAGGATTGAAAAATCGGCCCTAAGATAATTTTATCATAAATAAGTTTTTGAATTATAAAAAAAAACTTATTTTAACACAAAAATATGGAAGGTAAGTTGTAACTTAAAATTAAAATTACATAGAATTAGTATTATT
Source organism: Colias croceus (assembly GCF_905220415.1). Lineage (NCBI taxonomy): Eukaryota > Metazoa > Arthropoda > Insecta > Lepidoptera > Pieridae > Colias > Colias croceus. Next base: position 7,758,729 of record NC_059550.1, on the reverse strand, counting down.
TTTAAACACATTAAAAAATAACTAAAAGATGCATATAAACAGACGTTAAAACAAGCCGAATCCAAAAATCTTAATAAATATTATAAAGGCGAAAGTTTGTAAGTATGGATGTTTGTTACTCTTTCACGTAAAAACTACTGAACCGATTACAATTAAATTTAGCACACATATAGAGGGTAACTTGGATTAACACATAGGATAGTTTTTATCCCGGAAATCCCACGGGAACGGGAACTATGCGGGTTTTCCTTTGCAAACGCGGGCGAAGCCGCGGGCGGAAATCTAGTAGTTACTAAATATAATATAATAAATTTTACACCTAACGTAAATCGGTAAAAAGTATGATTTTTTTAATAAATTTTATGCTATTATCATTATACTTTGCGCTTTAATTAACATTTTTTATCTGTGCTTTTTTTACACGATCTTGCCTCGATGCGCATGAGTTCTTTTCAATGGACACTGGCCTAATTTCCGCCTGCGCTTGCGTCAAACAACTAAAACAATTTAAACGTGGAACCAATCTGCATTTTAAATTACAAAGAGATTAATTCAATTATTTGGTATGGCATTACTTTAAGTCATTAATATCCTATAAAAAATTAAGACTAAAATAGCTTCTTTTAAAACGGAAGTTCATCGCTCTTTTTAAATGAAAGGGTTTAAATGTAATTTAGGTACAGGTTTCTTTTTATCGTGGATTGTAATATAAAATATTTTTTTTGTAAAAACTGCTTTGTGATCCGGTGGTGTACAATTGACGATAAAAGTCTTCTGGAAGAAGTAGAATAAATAAATATTCAAGATTTAATTTCAAAGATGTTAAACCAATGCCTACTTATGTTTATTGATTTAAATTAAACTAATATGTGAAATTATAGTTTAACCTATTGTGGCTTTAATTTAACTGAAATTCCCAGTTATTTGATTAATTAGTATTAAATATTTTTTAAGAACACTTTCTGATTTCTTTTTCTTTTTACAGGTAATGGACACCGCTAAAAGCTAGATACTCCTTTCGTAAGTTAGAACCTAAAATATTTAATTTAATACACTTATTTGCTATCAGAAATAATGATACGAGATATCGATTAATTTGTTTTTAAATAGAAACTAAAAATGTACACCCTTATGACATATTATTTTCCAGAGGGTCATATTTTGAATTTCCCTGAAAACTTAACTATACAAAACCTAAACATTCAATAGTATTTAGGTAGTAAGATGAAACTTTAATAATCGACAAGCAGAATATGGTAGTTAATAGCTAATATAAAAAAATCAGAATCTTGTGTTCGTTAATACATTATAATATTTTCGAAAAACTGGTCTTTTCTTGAACGCTCTAATAACAAATATATATAAGCTACATAACTAAGCAAGAATACTTATATTTTAACATATTGCATCAGCTGATATCAAAACCAACTTTCGGCACAACACATTTTTCGTACAAACAAATCTCAATTCCAAATTAAAAACGCATCCATTATTTATAGCCTTATTAAGATAATTGCTTAATAAATGCTATCATTTGAACAGCCAATAAATATCATTAGTTAAAACGATCTCCTTAAAAGTATCCAGACCACATTTAGCATGTCACTGTCAAGACATATAAAATAACGCTACATTTGGGTTCTGAACGTCAGAAAATTGAACCGTTATGGTGTATTTAAATAGAGTGGTTCACCTAGTGTGCATTACCATATAAATGTTATGTGCCTTGATTTGCTTACAAGCGATTGAACCCGTGTGGACGCGAGAAAAGTGGAGTTTTCATCCTTCCAAAATATATAGAAATCATGCGAGCAAAGAACCATAGACTCAAAACAGAACACTATTTGAAACCAATAAAAGTGTGCTTGTTTCCCATCACAAGTATCTACTTTATTTTATTAAAAGACGTATCCTACGTCTTTTAATAAAATAAACTACCGAGGTCCGAGACAGTACGCAATAAAGCAAAAAACTATTGGATTTAAACTATCATAATATGTTATATGTTTAAGGTTATAACCAGTTATTCAAATATAAATTTCATATCTCAAAATCACCATAATACACGGCCAATCGTCCTTTAATGGTCAAATAATGAATCAAATAATCTTTTTATGAGACTCATAAAACGTTATATCTATTTCAAATCGAATTCTACATTTTGGCATTCACACATCGTTACATAAGTGGTTTATTAAATTATGTTTAAAAGGCTATCTGGATAGAATCATGGAGTTTATCGTGCCATCAATCTGGTTATCTTATAAGGCTTTGATAAGTTGTTGTAGTTGATTGAACCAGTCGGTTTACGGGTCAAATCATACAGACTAATACATTTTAATATTGTTACTGTACTTTGAAGTTATCGGTTAGGAAATTGTGAATGTGTTTTTGTAGTAAGTAGTAATGTTTTACTTTTTGATTTTATTACAATTTATTAGGCACCTGGGTTCAATCTTAGACTCAGTTTGTCAAATTGGTACGGTACTAACGTTTACATATTTTCAGCTAAATTGATGTTAAAGGCATAATATGCCAAAGATATCTACACTTAACTATGATAAAATATTATTTCAGCCAGTTTTTGAAGTGAAAACTTCTTTAGCGGCGTTGGGTATAAAATTTTAAACTCGCGTTAGGACACGTGGCCTGATCGAAAAAGCGTAAGACGGATACCATTCCAAAATATCAAACATGCTGAACGTTAATAATCAAGTTTTCACTTCTGCCGGCACTCCCGGAGTGCAACCCGTCTTTTTTTAATAGATAACAATTAACAATGATGATGACTATACATTATTTTGTAAGAACTTATGTACAACCACAAATGCGTACTTGCACGTGCAAGCAAATAGGCAAAACTTATTCGTCCTTATTGTTTCGGGGTCAAGTACACCAAAGGAATCTCCATACACAAAATATTAGAGGTCGTGAGGAGGATGATGAAGTATTTTACTAATGGATTGTCATGATTATGAGGGAAGTGCTGCGATCAACGACCCTGAGTGTTTGTGAATTTGGTACAGTCGCGGGAATAATGTGTTTTTGGAGTCTGACCTGTAAAAATATTTGTAGACAGAAGGATCTTCAAGCTAGCTAAGGTAGAAAACATATTTCACGGTTTATATTAAAGAATGTCTACAAAATATATATCCACTTATATTTTGGCTCTTACATAAATAAATAAATAAACACATTTATTGTCAGAATCACATCATGATATACATTTACAAAGGAAAAAGAAAAATAATAAGAATAAAAAGAAGCTTATTCCTGAGAAACAGTAGGTAATGTGGCAGTGAGTGACCTGACAAATAGAGCCAACTCAGTTTATGATGGCAAGGTGATTAATACCTTACCACCACTGATTTTCAGTGACCCCAAGTGACTATTGGAGTTTCAGTCTAGAATTGCATGATGAAAATTTAACATACTCATGTTATATTATGTGAAAGAAATATTTCTATTACCTAATATGATAGATACTAATAAAATATAAATAGGACATCAGTTAAAACATGTAATATAGGTAGATATAATATAAGCATGTAATTATGTATATAATGTAAATAAATAAAATGAAATTATGTATACAATGTTAATAATTATAATGATAAATAGGCAGAGAATAAATGTATATATAATATTATGTTATAAAATAGATATTTAATGTGTAATTCGATACAATATTTCGTTTTAAATGTCTCTTTAACAGTTGGCTTTATATTATATGATACTTGTATAGGCTTTACTAATAACAATATTTTCAAAAAACCTGAAGACAGTAACCAAGATTAACATTCTGTTCTGTACAAAAATACACAATTTATAAGTTATTGCATCAACGATAAGCACATTAATCATTCTATCCAACAACAAAATTAAAGGATCGAAGGGCATTGTCACGAATTTTTTTATTTTCCTCCGGAAATTCCTTAAGTTCTGCACGTATTTATGACATCCTTAATGTGTTTTTTATCATTCAAAGTAACCGCTAGCTTCTAAGTGGCACAACGCATGGTGAAACTACTGTTCCTTGCTAACTTGTAAAATGTTTAGGTCATGGTCATTGCAAACTACAAGATTACATACTATAATTTCTACTATTGTTTACAAATTTTATAACTGTTTTTAATGGTTGTTGAGAAAATATTACCATCGGACTTCTAATTTCGAACCAACCTTATTTTTATACTAGTTTACTTGTTTTTTTATAGTTCTTATATTGTATTGATATTTATTTTAATGTATTGGATTAAAAAGTTGGAAAGCGTACCTTAATGATTCAGTAATTTGCTCTTTGTATTTTTAACGAGCTTTAATAAATCATTTATAAATGTTTATCACACTATATAAATAAACGCCCGACGTTAATGATAAAAAAACACATAACACGTAGAAGACAAGATTTCATTCAAACATTTTCTCTTCAATTTTATTTAAGTTTTTGAAAACTGTGAAATGTGTTTACAAACATTTTAATATTATGAAACCGGACGTCATAAAGTGAAATAAGATAGAATCGACAATACATTTTACATCACTTATTTATAGATATGACGTATCCTATCTTGTTTGGTTTATGAATAATATTTAAAAAAATATTCTCATAGTATTTCGTTTTGCAAGTACCTATCTACAAACAATGCAATTAATTGTACTGACATCACAAACATCGCTTTTCAAAGAAGTGTGGGGTCATTTGTGGTCGCCTGTTAAGGACAATGATCATTTGTTTTAATCAATTACGTTCGTTGATTCAACACTGAGTATCCTCTTTCGTTAATTAGTTAAATATAGAGTGTTCTAGACATACTGCATTCGAGCCTGCGTTTTAGATTGGCTACAGTCTAAAATCTAAATAAACATGATGTTGAGTCATTGAGGGCATGTATATATGTATTATGTTCTGTAGGTTTTGTTATGATTATACAAATGGATTAACTTTAACACTCGGAAATAGAAATCTATACTTAATAAAAAAATAATGATATTTAATTGAAATAGATATAACGATAAATTTAAATCGTCAATGTTACAGCATGATCGGATATGATTTCGATTTTACTCTCAAATTTCCTAGTATGTTTATAAGCTCGTCGTCGGTATATCAATTTGTCTCTCATTTTTTTTAGCTGTTATTAAATATCTTGATTGTCAGGTTGAATTCTAAATGTGATAGTGCGACACAAAATATCTAACTTCAAGTATCTAAACTGTATGTGTTTTAATAATACTGAATAAAAAGAAAATTGTGCATGTTCTTTTTGATATTTAGGTATATTTTCCGTCAATTACATATAAATAAGTAGTGAACGAAATGTTTCCCGAAAATTCGATTAAATTTTTTTTATTAAAAATGCTTGCGGCCAAACTTTGACTAGCAACCCAGTCGATATATTATATTCTCCTAATTATAAAATTATAAATATATACATTATACATGAAATTTTGGTTTTAGCAAACAAACTACAAACGCACTAATCCTGCGGCGGGATCTTATACTATAAATTAGCGTCGTAATTGTTATCAGTATTTATTAACACGAAATGATATAATATACCCGAGTTATTATTATATTATATTACTTGTAATAAGTAAACAATGCGGCGTGTAATGGTTGCTTGCAAGTTTACATCTGATTCTCGGAATTAATTTGTTGAATTGCGTATTTGTTGTGGTTTGTCTTATTAACCAGTAATTATAGTAATATTCTGTGAACTAATAATACTGTACTTCTTAGGAAATCGTCCTTATATGGTGAATTTGAAAGTATCACCGTGTGTTGGCTAAATTTCCATGGAATACGTATCATGTGTTATTTCCTGCCTCTTTGGTACAGTGGTTAATGTATATAGAACGGTATACCTATGCATAGAACGGTGACATCGTGGGTTCAATAATGTCGTTAGAACTTACAAAATATGTTCAGGTCTTAATCTCGTTTAAATAAAACTTAATAATATTATGAATCCTTTAAACGCTTATTACAGTTATAATAAAGGTCTTTCAATAAAGGTCAAAAATTGTATAGAAATATGATTTCTCAAGTAACATTGTAACCCATGAGATGCTGAAAATATGATTAATAAAATGACTTCAGTGTTAATGGATCAATTCATTTCAGTTCCGCTTGGAAATTATTGGCGCCATCTCAATTAGCGGTCAAACAACACATATTGCACGATGCAAATACATGTACATAGTTATATATACAGGATATCAACAGAAATTTAAAATTAATATTTTAAAAGTATATTAGGTGGTGATTTTTATTAAAAAACTAGCGGTCCGCCCCGGCTTCGCCCGTGGTACATGTTTACGTTTTCTCTACATAAGATCCATCCTCGTACTTCAAGAAATATAATAAAAAAAGAATTATCGAAATCGGTTCAGCCGTTCTCGAGATATGCGCTTACCAACACATTTTGCGATTCATTTTTATATATAAGACTATAGCGGACCCGCCAAAGGTTTTGTCAGGATTGGGACAAACCAAGATTGTGGTATAAAAAAGAGTTAACAAACTATTTTAGTAAGCTAATAAATAGAAAAATAGAGTATTGACATGATTTTAAAAGAGCAGCGAATATGTAGTTTCTTGCTGGTTCTTCTCTATAGATACTGCTTCCCGAATCGGTGGTAAATGTTAAAAATATGTTATGACGATTCGAAAGTGCTTCTCTAAGAAGTATAATAATAAATAAAAATAAAAATAAATAAACACAAACTCTATAACTTTTAATTTTTTTTATAAAAGATCTTGCTCTATGTCTTATAGGTTATTTATTTTTTACAAAAAAAAAATGTTGCGGCAGTCGTAATTCCAATGATTGTTATTTTCAGGAAAATTTGTTTATTTTACCTAGTTTATACCGAGAATTAAAATTCTGTGAATCAAAATATGCAAGTAACATACAGATTTATTATTTCCAATGAGTTTTCAGTTGTTTTAGTTTATACATTAGTGTAGTTGTATTACTAATATCCTCCATAGTTATCAATACAAAAGTAACCGTATTTTGCAGTAAGTAATGTAATGAGATTAAATTTTTATAACGATTGGGATATATGAAGGAGTGATGGTAATAAATTAATTTTAAAATTTAGTACTTACCACCTTCGAACCTCCGACTTTTTTAATGAAGATAACTCAACCGGCCGTCATTGCCCTTTATACATTTATTTTATAATTTATATATTTTAATGTTAATCTAATTTAATCCTTATAATAAATTATGTAATTTACAAATATTAAATAATTAAACAGATGCAATTAGGGGCCTTAGCCAAACGTCAAAACGCCAAGGAATAGAATACGCTATCGATAGAAATTGACATAAGCGTATGATGTTTTGCATAAGGATTCGGTCACCCTACCAACGACAACGACGACCACGAACAAAATTTTCATCCAGTCGCAATTAAATAAAATTGTGCAAAACACAATTAAAAATGAAATTTAAGAATTTCCTGTCGTATTGGTGTTTGGAAAAAAAAAAATTTGAGATCAATGGATAAACAAACAGGTTTTTCATAGAAACGGTGGCTCCTAGAAAAAAATGTATTTAACCTTTTTTATAGATAATTAGATAATATACAATTTTGGTTCAGGTGATTGTAAGATAAACTTACCGTCTCGGCGAAAATCGCAAAAAACCCTATTTCTTTTTATTAATTGACCTCGAATTTTTTTATTCCTGAGTACCAGAATGACGGGAGATTTTAATATTGATTTTGAACAAATTTCGGCAAGATTGGAACTTTGGTCGTGGTCGTCTGCGTCGTTGGTAGTGTGATCGAACCATTACCAAAATGTCATGAGCTTATGTCAATAATTAGCGTTAGCAGTTTCTATTCCATGGCGTTACGTACGTTTGTCTAAGGCCCCAGGACAGATTAAAGTGCATTGACGGATTGTCCTCAAAGACGCTGTGTGCGTCACAGACGTTCTTGACATACAGGGTTTCTATTTTTTATTTATATTTATTTATATTAATTAAGTTTTAACTATTTGCTTCAACGGGAGTGACTAAAAGGAGATAAAAGAAAAATAAAGCCTTTGTATCTAATAATACAATTTTTTCCTTTACTGGTTATAGAGTACACGTCTTGTATTTAACCTATTTTTGATGTTTATCAAAGGATCACTTAACGGTAAAGTAAAACTGATGTAATAATAAAAATTAATGTAGGATAGTGACCTATATGTAGAGCGTTTTTTACAGGAAATGATTACAAAAATAACGTGCAAGTTACATGCATTGTTATGCCTTGAGGCAATTGCTTATCTACACTAATATTATAAAGAGGAAAACTTTGTTTGTTTGTTTGTTTGATTGTAATGAATAGGCTCATAAACTACTGGACCGATTTTAAAAATTCTTTCACCATTCGAAAGCTACATTATCCACGAGTAACATAGGCTAGGTTTTATCCCGGAAATCCCACGGGAACGGGAACTATGCGGGTTTTTCTTTGAAAACGCGGCCGAAGCCGCAGGCGGAAAGCTAGTGTAATGATATATTACCAAATGCAGGACGGTAATGACATCCTGAAAAAGGGCGTTGCGTATTTGAAGTAATAATTACGTCAATTTTACTCATATTTGCACTGTTTGCGGGAAAATGGGTAACTGCAGTTTATTTTATTCACTAGTAACATAAAATATTAAAATTAATATTTATAATATATATTAATATTTCATTATAATATGGAGTTTTTACATATTTATTTTTATATAGCCTTCCTCGATACATGGGCTATTTAACACTGAAATAATTTTTCAAATCAGACCAGTAGTTCCTGAAATTAGCGCCTTCAAACAAACAAACTCTTCAGCTTTATAATATTAGTATAGATTAGTATAGATAAACATCCCAAAATTCCAAACTACAAAAAAAAGCTTTTAATACAACACTTTGTCTGCATTGTTATACAATGGTAACCTTTACCAAGAAGATAGATACGTTTCGATTAATATCACAAAAGGCACATTCAATTAAATTCGATAATGATAAACATTATTGAATCATTGTCCATTCATACCAGTCGAACTACGTCACAGTATGACGTTTGTGATTGCAAACTTATTGTTTTTTTTTTTATATTGTTGTCATGAGACGTGTTTTTGCTAGTGGAATATCATTTCTCTTTATAAATGATTTATTTCATTGAATCAGTATCATACACTTATTTAGCACTAGCTGTGCCCCGCGGTCTCGCCCGCATTGCTCCACTGCTGCAGTTGGTCTTAGCGTGATGATATTATAGGCCTTCCTCGATAAATGAGCTATCTAGCACCGAAAGAATTTCAAATCGGACCAGTGGTTCCTGTGATTAGCGCGTTCAAACAAACAAACTCTTCAGCTTTATATAATATTAGTAGAGATTAGTTATATCACAAATTTTCGTATTAGAGAAATTAATTACGAGTACCTACTTTGCTTATTGGTTTAGTTATAGTTAGCTTCATATATCATAATCGAACTAATCGAAATAAGTACGTCAGTAGGTAATCTTCAACTTTTCTTTATTAAGACAAATTTAAGCTTATATAAATTTACAAATATAATTTGAATTCCATAAAACCAAAAATATAAATTCAAATTTAAGCTTGTTAATTAATATCAATTGATACATTTTACGCAAGAAAATTCCGCAATTATATCATATTTATATCACAGTTGACAGATATATACTACGTACATACAGTTAGGAAACTAAGCCCCTGCGATGAAATTATGACGTATAGCTATAGGGCTGTTACCTTTTTGATATTTAACCGACTTCAAAAATGGAGGAGGTTATCAATTCGGCCTGTATATTTCTGTTTGCTTTTTTTCACAGTTGACTTTGTGGTAATTTTGAGATTAAAACCCGTTAATATTAAAAAATGGTGTAGCCTAAATATGAATTTACAAGAAGAAACAATCTCAATAAAATATATACCTTGTAAAAGTAAATAGGTACGTTTTTTTCAGTGCTATATTTCGAAATCTTGTCTTTTTTGGACGCCGAAGGCTATTTTAATGTAGGTACCTATATTGATATTTGTATGATACATATAAGTATTCAATAATTATTTTAAACCAGAATTAACAATACTTGTATGTAGGTATACCTACTAAATTATTTTTAAAACGATAAATTAAATTAAATTAAAAAACACAAAATATGCAAAAATAAATTAAAATTATTATTATACGAACATAGAACCTCCTTTTATATAACCTTTTTGTTTTAGGATGAAAAAGAAAATAGTTTGACAGGCTTAGTGCTTGACAAAGTGGTAAAGTCACGTATCGATAAAAATACAATAATTATTATAATATCTATCTTTTTCTTCCCTAATATTTACGTAATTATGCACATAAATTTAAACAAGATTTTTTAAGGTTTCCATTTTTTAGATTTTCGTGCTCTTCTAGATTGCGTAAAAAATAGATGCGGTCTTTAAACAGACTGGACTCCTAATAGGTACTATTTGTAGCTATCATTTTGGTAGAAAATATGTCAACATAATTTAAAACTCATACTGCCATATCTATAGAAATTAAAAAATAGTCTCTTTTTAACTTGTAGTCAGATACGATACAGATATATATTTATTGAAAGGGCTACAAACTGAAACAATCGATATTTATTTAATGTGAAATGACATCACTTTAAACTTTTTTCCATACTATATTCAAAATCTGTGGATGTGTCACCCGCTACTATCGATCCCCCTCAATACCCTCGAAAACACGCTTTATGGGGGGGGAGCCATTTCGAAAATTTTGTATGAAGTTTCCTTACTGTATGTATCTGTATATTGTGTTTATATTCTGTGGTAGTTTTATTGATAAATTAAAAAAAAAACTCAACCTGTCTATAATTGGCGCTAGATGTGTAAACTCGTTTCAAATACAGTACACGTAGGCCATTTTTACACAGAAAATACGTTAAAATAATATATATTCTTTAGTTGTTAGCATAAACACATTTATTAGTTTTAGCTCCCTGTCTTTGGGATCTAATAAAATTGATTTAAAAATACATGTATTTTGTTTTTTAATCCTTTTTTTTATTTTTTAACTGTACTTAATTATTGCTTTAATTAAATGCCTATCCATATTTTTTTTAATAACTTCAAACGCTTAATATTTTAGCGCTTTACAAGTTTATAGTCAACGAGTAAGTTAAAAACTTATATTGTACGCAAAATCGTGCGATCATTGGTCAATTCGTTCCAGATTTAGACTTCTATTTCGTATGTGTGTTGAAAAAAATATTTTGCAAAAGCAAACGTATTTAAAAACCATCTCATTAGTGAAACGTGTTGGTTTGTTAATTTTGAACATTCTTTGCAATATTTTTTATCGGTCACGTGTGTGGATACTGGTAGATATTTATTAAAACAAAATGTTTGTTAATTTAATTTGATCAAACCTTGAATATTTGCATAAAAAACATAGATGAATAACAGAAAACAATGATACGTTTTCTTTAATACATTTGTTTTTATATTACTTTAATATAAATAAGTTTTTTTTATTTTTCAACAAATTTGATTAATGATTTGAATAAATAAGTATTTTATAGATAAATAACACCTAAAAAATGATACGAAATACGAATGTTTACTTTAAGAGTTTTTTTAGTACTCTGGGTCATTTTAATACATTTTTTTCTTACAATATAAATTTTCTTATATTAAAACTTGTGGTTATATTAGTGTTAACAAGTAGAAGTCTTAATAAAAGCTAGAATCTTGTCACCTTCGTTCTTGACTTGTGTTTTTACATAGAAGCATTGACTTGTTGATTGATTGCCACGATTCCTAATAAAGACAACTTTGTATATAAATATGGAGGTAAAAACTTGGTGTGGATATTTTAATCACTTTAAATAGTGCTAAGAGATATTTCTTCGTAAAGTGGAGTTCATTTTGATGATATTTTTCGGGACTTTTTAACTTGGGAAATTTATTTAAGTACCTACTTATTAAAGTACTTAGTAAAATTTTATTCAATGACTAATCGAAATGTTTTATTAATTACCTTCATTTAAATTCAGTTTTATTGAAGATCGTGTTGACGAAATATCTAATGAAAATTTCGCGCTAACATCTTTCATCATTCCTTTGAATTTAAAATAGTTTTACAAATTATATAATTCTTTTTAAATCTTAAGCAGTAATTGATATTGTTGTTATCTCTCATATTAATTTCTCAGTTCTTAGTTTAGACTTTAGTTTAGTTGTTTCGAATTACAATTAAATTAAAAATAATCATAGCAAATGCACTTAATTATTATGATCACGTGCCTATACAATGCAGCAATAAGTTGATTGTAACAAAACTGATTTATAAAACATTGGTCAGGGAGCGGGGTCAATGTATTTGAACTGAATTAAGCTTATTGTTTTGCAGATGTTCAATGTAATTTTTGTTTTTTTATTTTTTATTGGGCGGAAAGGCAAATGAATAGCTGTAATTTCATGCTATTAGCAGATAATGTACCATCCATAGGCTATTACCGCCATTTGAAATTTATTTTATGGATAAGCTTTTATATTGGCATTTTAGTATTGAAAATATCACAATCATAATATTTATTATCTATATATTTAAAATATAATTAAACTACAATACTTATTCATAACAGACAACATACCCAGCTTTCTCCTAGAAGGTATCTCTCTGTATCGACATTCAAAAGGTTAACTTTTAATTTATTATTTATTAATTTTCATAATTTTATATTAGGTAGGTATATTACTAAAACTAAGATATTAGAGGTATCACAAATCGAATCAATAACAATAAAAAACTTACACATGATTTAAATATTTATCCGCCAAGAATGCAGATAAAAAGAGTATGAAAGATTTTAAACTTATATTTCCTTAATACATCATTAGAATTTCTTGGAATCTTGGGATTTTCGATGTAAATTTTTAACCAAAAATATTGCGAACCAGAAACTCTATGCGTCAAACTCATGTTACGACGATTTAATTGGGTTTTTCATAGTAATTATCTTACACGTTAAGACCTATGTACGTGCATATAACACGTTCACAAGAAAGAGTTCCCAGTATACATAATAATGTTTAAAGTATGTATTTAATAACTTTAAACAAATTGTATTATGTCCATATATGGTTGGCAAAGCACCTGTTACACTAGAGGCGAGTGACAACCACTTAAAATCACGTAGGCCACTATTTCCTTGGCTTGCTCTACTATGAATAAGGCTTATAGAGATCTATGCATTATTATTGAAGTAAAATATACATAGAGAAAATTTGATAAATTTTAATCCTTTTAATGAGATAAGTAGGTACAGAAATTTTTTCAGGTCGAATGTTTTGACATAACCGGAGTTGCATCGAAACTAAAATCATTTTCCCTTCAAACTGATGAATCACATAAATTCTGATAAACTTACATTCTGCAATAGTTCGTCTTATGCTTTCATATCTATTACACACATTGAATATGAGTAACAATCCTAGTGGGTAGAATTTGATCATTTTAAATTACATGTAGGTTGTAATGATTTCAAGTAGGTATGCAATATATCAGCATCAATTCGTAAAATATAAAAAAATATTTAAACTAGGTACTGTAGAAATATGTAAGTAGAACATAATAATTGTAGCACGAATAAGTTCCAATAAGAAATTTAAGGTGTTAAATTATAACATAATATATTCAATTTTTTAAACTGTATATTTTGAGATGCTCTTAATTATCATAAAAAATACATCAAACCAATAGAACGGATTTCATTTTCTTACTGTTTCCTGTTTGTTTGTCGTATGTTTTAATGATATTTATGATGTTTAAATATTTTAATATTTCAACAACAAAACATAATTCATTTTTTACTCAGATAAAAAATAATATCGACATTAATTATTAGGTACAGAATGCAGACAGCACTCCTTACGCGAGATTAATATATAAAATACAAAAAATTGGCCAAATATTTATGACATATTTTTGCGCGCCAAAATCTGTAGTGACGTAACACATGACGATCTGTCTCCCAAAAAGCATCGTATATTATGGTATCAATCCGGAATTCCACCGTTCGCAAAACTTCGCGTCCTGACGTCACAGCTGCTATTCGACTTAACTGTTCTGACTCAATCGTTTACTCGGTTTATATTAGCGAGCCTGTGGTTTTATGTCTCAGTGTGTCACTTGGGGTGTTAGCTGCACGTACCAATTGAAGATATTAAACATTTCTTGTGAACGTGTTTTGTGATAGTGCTATCATGTTGTCAGGTGATATTTGTGTTGACATCAAGGGCTTCATGGATGTAGTGTACTGTGCTTATCTGTTGCATTCGAGCAAGGTGCGATTTTTTTTAATTACCTATGGTTAAGGATATTTGGCAAGTGTGTGTGGGTTTTAACATGAGTGTGGAACACTTTATATTTTAAAAATTTTAAAATCAAAATTTAGCTTAGTGAAATTTCTAATTTATACTAAAAAAAATGATTCAATCTACTTAAGTATTTGAATGTTACTCTGACATTATCTTACTAAATTTAAAATATATAAAAAATAGGACATACCCCCAAAATATCCAAAATCAAATTACCAAGATACAGAGATGAAAAATTTCTTAACTCTTAGATTACTTTAATTGAATGTATGTGTGATTACATTTTATATCAAAATCTATAGTTTATATTCAAAATATTAGGTATGCCCATATAAACCCACCTATCGATCGCTTTAATATTATCTACCTACGTAGTTTGAGATCCTTACGCATAAATAAACTTCGGCATATTGTATTATGAATACCTTGGATTACTTACGTCATATATTTTTTCTGTTCTTAAGGATTTATCTCACATATTAGAACGAGGTGTGTTAGCTTGTAGAATGCCTTCTGATTTAATTATAGATACGTCACTAATTGTAATGGTTTCTCGCTTAGTACTAGGTTCTTTACAGTTATGTTTCATAATTAATGTATCGTGTGATAGATATACTGTCGTCATAGATTTAATGTGGTTTTCAATGTAAGAGGAAATACTATGCAATGGAATTCTAGACATAATATGCTAGCATTAAAGTTCAAATTTTGTAAACTTATATTTATGTGTATAAATTACAAAACATTTATGTTAGTATTTCTGAAACCAAGAAACCAAAAAATTCTTCACAAACATACCTACAAAAAAGTTAGAAAACACTCATTACATAAAGCTCACATTAATAAAGCTATTACATAATTTAAGGACAACAATTATACTAATTACCTACGTAATAGGTAATTGTTATCATTTGGAGTCAGGAATATTTTATAATTTTCCCACTGAATTCCTCTGAAACGTAATCCACGTTTTTGTCACTTATTCCTTAAACGCGGGTTAACACATATATGAAAATATCCTGTTAAAATCATGCCTTATAGGTTTACTATAATATGACGTATTCACGAAATTATCAATGACTAGTTAGATAAAATAAAACACACTTCTAAATTTTGCAATTTGATATAGTTACCTATTATAATTATATAAAAATAATGTTAATTTGACTGTGTTATCATTACATTGTACAAGAAACCTTCGTAAATATGTCTACCAATACCTGTAAAATACCTAACTAAAAAGTTATTTTCATTTTCACAGCAATCCGAGAGATGGCGTAAACTGCGCAACATAGTGCAATGGACGCCGTTCTTCCAGACGTACAAAAAACAACGGTACCCCTGGATACAGTTGGCAGGCCACCAGGGCAACTTCAAAGCCGGTCCTGACCAGGGCACGATACTTAAAAAACTTAGTCCGCAAGAGGAGAGGTGCTTTCAGGTGAATATCGATTTTTATAGCTTGAATTTCATCTCTATGGCAATTTACTCTTGATTTTTTGTACTAGAAGAGGTATTTGGATTTAACTGTATGGCGTGTTGATTTTAAAGTAAAATTTGAATTATATGCTCTTATCATCTGTTGCTCCTTCACGCAAAATGCAACGCTTTCCTAGGTCAAGCAAATCCGCGGGTCAAGCAAATACATGCTTCATACAAACGCTTTATTTAATTTGGAATGAAAATATAATTTTAAGTAGGTATTTCATTTTTATTACCAACAATCGTCTAAACTTATTCTATGAAGTTAAGTTATTCGTAATATTTAACGAATTTATTAATTCCATGTGACCAAATGCCCAAGTATGATTCAGTGGCGCCTATTGATTATTTTAAGTTTTTTACTAATTACCAAATTAGTCATTGAGTATCCTTTGGATATTTAACTAACGACATTCCTTTTTAATAATAATAAGTATTCTAATTAGGGTTATTAAAATAGTTTGTAATCCTAATTGTTTATGGTTTAATTTTAATTATGTAATAGATCCATCTTTTCTGTTTAATAGGAGTCGTTTTGTAAAGGCGTCTGTCTAATCTTAATATTAATTATAAATATTTCGAATATGAGTAACATAAAATATTTAATGCATTTAATTACTGACAATTTAATATGAACAATTATTTTCTCAATGTAGAATTTCCAAACATTACGTACAATGTAAAATAGCTCGGAATTAAATAAGTAAATTAAAAATAATTAGTTATGATGATGTTAAATTTTATGGAATTAACCTTAACCTGTAAATTTGATTAGAAACTACGCAGGGTATTCCTCGGATGATGTTTTCCTGTTACCCATATGAAGATACATATTTCTATTTGCCAATGCTAATTCGCAAGCAATGAAATAAAAGTGTTAATAAAATCAAGTCATATCGAAACGAAAACGTGACTACTAAAACAAATACTTTTTAGAACGTTTTATTCTTCAAATTTTAAGAGTCATGTTGACATCACTGTACACATAAAAAAGTTATGGTCTTTGTTTTATAGTTCATAACAGTTTAACCATAACATACCAGACTTATTATATTGTATTGACGCATTTGAAGAAAATACTTAAATTAGCTATCAGAAGTACTTGTGAAATTGTATATTTCGAAATACGAGAAATAACCTCTATTTCTAATGACGTCAATAAAGTTTGGTGTTGGCTAACTGAAATACGTCACAAGCGTTAGTAAATTTGATAATTATTATTGTATGGGTTCAACGTTCGACGAACATTGATTAAGAGGTCTTTATCAATTCGATTTCAGATGATGAAATAAATTTCTATATTTATTACAGTTACTGAATGTAATGTTTTAACAAGATAAGTGAATACAACGACTTAGAGGCTTATCTTTAAAATTTAAAAAATTTTATCTTTAAAATTTTAAAAATTAAAAATATTTACTAATATTAATAGTAAATATTTTCTAATCTCATTGAATCTCACATATTATTTGGATTAAATTATCTTCGACTTTTGAATGACATCGTGTAGAGGTACAAGAAATATAAGTAACTAGTAGGTACAAGCTCAAAGCACAGAATATAATTTATAATAGTACCCAAAGCCTTCATGAGTCTTATTACCTAACCTAACAATATTTTGGAGCTCCTTTTATTCAACAACTATAAAAATATTTTTTACAACACTACTCGTATCTTCATATTTGAATATTTAATTCTATACGTTTTTTGTAAGTTGTTTATTATCAAATATTTTTCTGTATATATGACGTTGTTCGTAAAAGTATTTAAAAAATGTACGGAAAGTAACCTACGATCATGATTATTTTTTTGAACATTGACGCTGTTTTTTAAGAAAAATACTTTAAAAATGCACAGAAAGTACGATTACAATTATTTCGAGCGTACTAAAACTCATTACGCTTAAGGTGATTCCTGACGTAATTTGAATAAATTAAAGTGACGTAAAATAATGTTTTTTTTGTTTGTTTCAGTTGCTGATGAAAGACATCCTTCGACCATTTGTACCTGAATATAAAGGTCAAGTCACATGCGATGACGGAGAATGTATCCTTTCTTAAATTACCTAAATAAAAAAATGACTTCTTAATAATCTCTTATGTAAGAGAAATAAGTAAAATTGTCAACATACCTATAAGAGGGTAAAAAACTGCTTTACACAAAATACGTGACATTTCATTCTGCAGCATGGAATTAGGTAGTCTAATTTTATATTTTCTGATATAGTTATAACTTGAATCAAAATAAATTAAGCTACGCTAATAATGATTCCCAATTCATTTTAAGACAGTTATCATCGACATTATTTTGATATGTAATTAAAATCTCCAACGAAGCAAAATTTTAAGCGACAATCATTTTTAAACCCAATTTTCTTAACCCTCACCGTACAGTATATTTACAACTACAAGATCTATTAAGTGACTTCGACTGCCCCTGTGTAATGGATTGCAAGATCGGCGTTAGAACATATCTAGAAGAAGAACTAGCTAAGGCGAAAGAAAAGACTAAATTAAGAAAAGTAAGTAATGTCAAACCCATATTTTATTAAAAAAAAGAAATCAAATTTCTAGCCGTGCCCCGCAGTTTTACCCGTATTACTGCGCTCCTCTTGGCTTTAACTTGACGATATACATATATAGCCTTTCTCGATAAAAGGACTATCTAACAGTGAAATATTTTTTTTCAAATTGAACATGTGGTTCCTGGTTCTATATTAATATGTGCCTGATTCTATATTAATATGTCGCAGTTTAGCACCGATACAAACAATAGGTACGCAATGTTGTTTGTATCGGTGCTAAACTTCGAGTAAAATTAAACGACCTCGATGTTTTTTTTTATGATTAAAAAAACCGTGAGTATAGGCACAGACAATATAAAACTAGGTAACTAGATTTTGCTCCAATACGCAAAATAAGGAATAAAAATAAAATAACTTCAAAGCCTCGATGAATGCAAATTACTATAATTACCTAAATAACATGAATCCAGCCACAGAACTATATCGAGATATAGTTCTGTGAATCCAGCTACAAGGCTTAGATATAAATCATGCAACTGTTGCATGCAATATCATCTCAGTTCAATAATATTATTTATTGTAATTACCTACGTCAAAGCGATATTTACACAGATATAACGTAAAATAAATTGTTTATTTATAGCTGGGTATAACTATTATATTTTTAACCTTTATATTGCACTGTTATTGATATCTTTAAATAGAAAACATAAAATGTAAACTTCTGTAATAAAAGATAAACATATTATGACTATGTAGGATCTTTCCTTATTTGTGCTAATTAATTACGTGCCATATGCACTTCATTTTTATTTAAATTAATTATCGACAGCAAACAATTAACGATGTTAATTCTTTTTATGATATTCGTATGAAAAATAGATGGAATACAAAATCTGGAATGCAAAGATCATAATATTGCTATGTTTAAACAAAACGATTACTTTAATTTATGTTGACACAAGTAATTAAATGCTGTCCTAAACCGTATCTAAAACTGTTCCTCTTTAGTCTTTACTTATAAGCATATTAAATTTTTCAGGACATGTACGAGAAAATGATACAAATAGATCCGAAAGCGCCTACAGAAGAGGAACATCGTAGTAAAGGAGTAACTAAACCCAGATACATGATATGGCGGGAGACAATCAGTTCCACAGCAACTCTGGGCTTCAGGATAGATGGCGTGAAGAAAGCTGATGGTACTAGTTCAAAAGATTTTAAGACTACGAAAACGAGGGACCAGATAGTTGAAGCGTTCACGGACTTTACGAATAGCTTCCCTAGTGCTGTGGTAAGTTAATGTTTTTTATTCAAATCAGTTTATTGTGATACAACCTTGCTAATAAGTGTTAAAATACATACCTATTCTCAATATTAAATCAGGGTCTAAATACCTTACGATTTCCATATTATATTGGAAGTATTTAATTCTTTCTAGTACAGAAAAATCCATATATACGTTACAAATGCAGCCCTAATTAGATTTTTAACTCTAATTTTGATACTATGATTTTGTATTATTTCTTCTTCAAGAACAACAGTGATCTTCAATAGTTATTTCTAACAGTTTATAAGGTATAATATATTAACAGTATAATATATTAACAGCATAGCTCATTGAAATTTATTTATTTCCAGCCGAAATACTTAGAAAGATTGAAGGACATTCGAGCAACCCTGCTAGAGTCAGACTTCTTCAAAACCCACGAACTTATTGGAAGTTCGCTTCTTTTCGTCCACGACAAGCGAAAGGCTTCAATCTGGATGATCGACTTTGCCAAAACCGTCCCAGTGCCAGAAGATATTACCATCGACCATAACTCTGCTTGGAAAGTCGGCAACCACGAAGATGGCTACCTCATCGGACTCAATAACTTAATAAATATCTTCGAATCCCTCATAAAAGATGATAACGGGAACATAGACCAGTCCTATACAGATATAAATTTGGATAAAAATATCCGGAGAGATAGTTTAGCCACTTGACCACATTGTAATCACAAAGGATGATCTTTGTATCGAATTTTATTGAAGCAGGCCAACTGCGTTGTACAGATCTTGTAAGGAGATAACGATGTACCTAGCTTTAGGGAGATATTTTTGTAAATAAACGTAGTATTATGATAATCATAACGTTAATTTCGAAATACTCATAATTTAATTTAAGCCGTTTCGCAATTTTGATTGCACCTATTTTGTTGATATCTTTCAATTTATATATGACGAAGCATTGTATTGTATTAAATAAAAAACAATTGATATATGCAAATATTTTATTGGATTTGACTAAAGATTGTATTGTAAATCAAACAATTGTATATTATATATGAATTAGTTGAAAATTTGTAAATAACACACTGACAAACTCATAGAGACGTCTATATCATGTTATATTTATATTGTTATAGTACACTATATTAGTGTTACGACTAGATAAAATATTATATTCATAAGTACGAGTACATAAGGCTAAAATTATGCAGAGGTACTAATTAAAACATATCACATACGTATTTGCTTGTTTTCTTTTAATATTATCTTAAAATATTGGAATGATTAGAAACTATTGGAAGACTTAATGAGGACGTCATACAACCCTTTAATGATCACATTTTAGCTTAATGAAAATAATTAAAACTAATGACAAATGCCGTGTAGGTACTTATATGCTTTAGAAGCTAATCTCCTTTGGCTATTTATTTGCTAAAATTAACTAGTGTTATTGCAAGCTTTACATATTGATCAGTTTCCAACATATTATAAGAATACTAGCTTACCACCCGCGGCTTCGCCCGCTTTCTCTAAAACGATTTGAGATTTAAACTATCCTATCTCTCAAGTTGGATCGAACTGCACATAGTGTGCGAATTTTATTATAATCGGTTAAGTGGTTTAGGAGTCCATTGAGGACAAACATTGTGACACGAGACTTAATAATATTAAGATTGGTCTTCGAAACTGAACATAAATTACTGTCGTATTTGGTTAATCTCAAAGCGACCAATTAGGTTGAGTTTAAAAAATAAAAAAAAGAAACAAGCTGAAAATAACATCAAGACATTGCACTGCAAAAATGGTCCTTAAAACTGAATTTTACTTAAAATAAACTTCAATATTCACTTAATTCTTAACAATTTCATAAGTACCTACAATCTCAATAGCGATTGGCATTTCTAACTAACATGCATTAAATAGGAATGACTGGCGAACCATGGACGGCTTTTAATTAAGAATAAATACTTAACATAATCTAGTCTATAAGGCACTATGTTTTATCTTTATTAGTATCGATCACAATATCCGTTAGACTGCCGCGTCTAGAAGGTTCTTCGTTACTTTCTTTACGGCCTCTTGAGTACATTCTAGGTATAGGACCAGACCTAGATTCACTAGGGGCTGGAGAATATCTCCTAGCTCTTGGCTGGTAATGCTCAGTTTCGCTATACGGTGGAGGTGGATGCGTTAACATAGACATCCTATTCTCTCTTTGGGAAGCTGCTGTTATTTGCAATTCAGCTCCTGCTACCACAGTAGCTAATGTAGGCGTAAATTGTGGTGCCGCAAGTCTTGCACTAACTCGTCTACGTCTTGGTCCAATTTGTTCTTCCAAATCCCTATTTGGAATGGAAGGAAGGTTATAATCAGGTCGAAGTGAACCACGACGTCTAGGATCACCCAATGGTTCAACTGTACTTTGTGCGTTTGCCGTCTCCAAAACAGCCAACGCACGCAACAAATCAGCCACACTCGTATTTTCTAACACTTCAACTTGCTCATTTTCTGGTAACGTTGAAATGTTTACGTCCGGATCGAACAAACTTGGACGACCTCGTTTTGTCCTATTTCTATAATTCTCTAGATCACTCGCGAACTGATTGCCCATATAACTGGATGCGTCACCGGCGAAACAACTCTTACGGCCACGTTTTGTCTGGTTCTGATATTGCCTAATACTACTTTCTAAATCACTAGGACATTCTTCGGGAGAGCTAATTTTACGACTTTTGCCAAACGATGGGAATAGACTACTGCGTCCGTGTTTCGTTTTTTCTTTATAATTGACTAATTCGTCTGAACTTTCTGGGAGATTTTCTTCGTCGTTTTTCTTTGATTTGCCAAATGTTGGGAATAAGCTTGTACGTCCTCTGCGGGTGCGATTTTGGTATCTTTCAATTTCATCTTCATCCATTGTATCTTCATCGTTACTAGTATGTGCACTGAAATCAAAAGTGGGGAATATGCTATGTCTTCCACGTTTCGTTTTTTCTTTATAACAGTTTGCTTCTTCGTTTTCATCTTCACTAAAGTTGAAGGTCGGGAATATGCTGTGTCGTTTTGGTCTCTGTTGATATGATGTCCTTGTAGCTGTATCTTCGTCCTCTGAGAAATCAAATGTCGGGAAAATACTGTGTCGGCCTCGTTTTGTCTTTTCTGTGTACTTATCTAGATCGTTCCTTTCTTCGTCACTTAGGCCATAGGAAAGTGGGAATATATTCGATGATTTCTGACTATCTTTAGAATTATCTGTAGATACTTGAGCTGCACTAACTCTGCCTCTCATTGTATTCTTTATATATTCGGCTGGACTCTCGCCAGAACTTGGTTTTCGAAATAATCTTGCGAACAAGCTCTTTGGTTGCATGTCTTCAGCGGGTTGTATTGTTGTGGGGAGTGATAATTTTCCACTGCGAATATTTGCTTCTTTTCTATACTTTTCAGCGGTATCACCATTAGTCCAAGTGTAATCGTGATTGAACTTGGATACAGATTCCTTTCTATAATTAGGTACGGCTACGCTTAAAGCACGTGTTCTCTTAGAATTTAATACTTCATTTCCTATACTAAATATTGGAGGATTTTCGCTCGCTAAAATCTGTTCATCGTCAAATATATTAATGCCTCTTCTTTCTTGTACTTGGTTGAATCCTCCTAGTACATTAACTACCCTAGCTAAAAGTTCGGCTGGTTTTACAATAGCTGAAGCTGTGAATGTTTTCTCTTTATCAATCCCAAGTAGATCAGTATCTGATTGAATTCTCAGCATATCTTTCGCAGTAAGGTATATATTTTCTGAATTGGCTCTTTTCCTTTTTACAATTGGTCCTCTTGGTTCAACATCATAAGTTAAAATGGGACAGCTTACGCTGCGATGAATGTGTGGTTTCGATTCAACGTAAACAGGCTGAAATTTTAAATATGTTATTATTATCATTTTTATGTATTATGTGGCATGTGAATAGTGGAGCAATTCATCGATTAATTACACCAATATTACAAAACCATAGAATGAAAAGAAGGCTTGCGGTTAAGCAATATCACAAAGATAATTTAAACAGTTATATTATATATTTTAAACGCTCAGTTTTAAAACCAGTAGCAGTTTTTGTAATTTTACTTGAATAATAACAATAAGGTAAATTCATGTCGATATTATAAACATAATATTTTGAATATAATACCAACTTACCTTCAATTTTATTAAATTAGCTTCATTTATTATCTTCCTTATTATCGCTATATCTCTCGTGAATCCTTGCAGAATTTTACTTTGCGTAGTTTTCAATTGACAAGCGAATTTCTGCTCCAATCTGTGAACTCTTTCTGATCTCATACCGCTCGTGATGAATCCGAGTAACATTACAATGTAACCGAGACCAAAGGTAATCCAAATAATAAGGGATATTTGGTAGGTAAGGAAATAGCCATATTTGAAGCCGTTGTTGACGGTACCTGAAATTGATAATATGTAAATGAGTTATTTTGAGAACTTTACAAATATTTATTTGAATGAAAGTAATAATTTATTAATATTATTTTAAATGAATAAACCCATTGCTTATAGGTAGTAGGTATTTCTTTTACCAACGTATTTTATTCCATACGGCAATAAACAACTAAATTTACCCAACTAAAGTTTTTTTTAAGAAAATCTTGGTCAAATGATCACCTGTGGATAATGCTTTACAGTAACTCAAAAATCTATTGTGTATAAAATTTTATTCACTTCGTTAGATTACATTATAAATTCAAAAATCCACTTTTAATGTAAACTCAATGAATCTATAGACTAAACTACAAATATCAAATACATACCAGCAACCAAATCACCAAAACCAATAGTAGTCAACGTAACAAAGGCATAATACACTCCCGCTACGAAATCCCAGCCCTCAAAAACAACAAAGACACAGGCTGGCAAGAATATAAAGAAGAGAAAGCCCGGGACCAGGTATAGGAATATCTGACCCAGCATGCCGAGGTTCATGAAGAAGTAGTCGAGCTTGTCTGCTCGCTTTTCATTGCGCTTTTTGTACTTGCGGTACACAGATATTAACTGAAAAAAAAAAAGGTTAGGAATAAAGTAATTTGAAAAATAAAAGAATTTAGTACTAGCTGATTATCTTGGCTTTGTTTTGGTGTGACAAGAGATAAAAGTTACTCGGAAAAGATGTAACTTCGATGTCAAAATCGATTGAGTAGTGATGTTAGTTAATTTGTTACCTACTTACATAAAAATAGATTTAATAATATTAGCATATTCAATAAACAAAATTAATGTCAAATGTTCATTCTGATCCATATTTTTTGATATTAGAATAGAGTTTATCTGAAGATACAAATGGAAAATCATTCGAGTCTTTGAGATCCTTTTGTTTCTGCTTGCCCGCAGGCTACTATAATTTTCCGTCAATCATTACAATAAACAGTAATTACTATTTAAATGAGGATAAATATCTATGAAATTATTGATTGGCGTTATTCAAATATAATTTCTGTCGGTATTCTTGGAATTTTCAAGATACAATTAGATTAAATACTGATACATTCCAATCTCTGCGGATATTTATTTGTTTACTTTGATAGTGTAAGCAATATTTTTACGAAATACTATTTTTAAAAAAGAGTGAAAGGAATTTACTAACGAACTAGTATACAAGATTTCGGAATTTACTTTGGACGTAGCAGAAATGCTTTTCAAAAGTCCATTTAATGAAATTTATCAATGCTTCACGATGTTGCGTGCACAGCTAGTTAATGGTACCTAAAGGTCAAAGATAAAAACACATAGGTTTTCACATTAAAAGAGATAAAATGTCTTACCTGTAGACCAAAGTATTCACCAAGATTGGCAAGCAAGATACCGTTGATGGGGATGCCAAATAATCCATAGAATATCATCAGTATTCTGGATAAATGGGTAGTTGGAGCTAAGTTACCATATCCTGAAATGTACAGAGTTTTTAAATTAATTACATTTTTACTTGATACATTTTATTTTTTTAATGTTATTAATACCAATTTTTACAATGTCACGTCGTCATATCTCGATAAAGTTTTCTTTAGACTGTTACTGATTTGCTTCAGTTAATAATAACTCGTGTGGAAAATGACAAATCTTCAAAGGTTGTCTACTGTGCCATCACTTTTCCACACTGGGAAAAATACTGGCAAGATAACATGGTAGTCCGTAGCGAAAGTTTATTTAAAATAAAACAAAAAAAATGGATATAATATAATATATAAATATTATCAACATTGTCACCGAATAACCTTTTCTCACAACCGAATTCCGAATTGCCTCACTACTTTCTAATATTCACATACCGACAGACCCTCTATCTAAATTGAGTGAGGTTATAAAAATGATATTATTAATTAATAGATAAACATTGCAATTGTGTACCTTACCTATAGTACTAACAACGGTGTAAGAGAAGAAAAACGAATGATAAAAATCCCATTTATAAGGAGGTTCTTCATCTTCCGTTGTAAAGTTATACATGGACTTTCCACAATAGTCGGATAGTTTGCGCAGGATACTGTCTTGCTTCTGAGGATCGTTTGGAATGTAGTTTTCGTAGAGGAGATCTGAAATCGAGAAAAAAAATATAAATGAGGCGTCTATATTTTTTTAAATAAGTGATTACAAATCTGAGATAATTTTAAAGATTAGAAAAAAATCGATCACTAGGCGGGATTTGAACTAGCGTCTTTCGCATTGCCGGGGCAACGATTGACCTCTCGGCCCGCCCACATTCGAATTTCTTCTACTCTTTTGGTTTTATATGTCCAACTCTATTTTTCTGATCTTTAAAAAAATCTAATTTATAAAGCATTTGATTATAAAACTGCCAAATATCATTGTATAAATTATTGTCGTCGTCAATTGGGCATTCTCATTCAAGTTTTTTCTGAAATATATTCTCAGTGATGTTATAATTAGTTTAGAAAAACCGGTGTTACTGTCAAGAAATACCTAATTCTACATAATCTGTTCTAATCTTAATCATTTATAATTAAAAGAGCAATTCGAAGGATTAGGTTCGACGCCTTAAGAACATGAGAGATAAACAATGTTTATATTGAAATAAAAGTTATGATATTGTTGGCAGTTGAATGCTTAACATACATAATACATAATATATTATAAAGACGCATCTTTATCACGTGACAATTTACATGAACACTTCAGCTTAGAGATTAAAAGATTAGGTAGTACATTAAAAACAATGATAGAGCTGAAGTCAAAAAATGCTTTTTATCGAAAAAATCATTACCTTTTATGATGCTCTAGTACTTTTATTTGTTTGTTAATTGTTGGTTGTAATGATTAATCTGTAGAGTCGATTCAATTCTATTTAATTTTAAATTAGACTATAAGTGTAAAGAAATAATTATAGGTTTGAGTTGGCGATTGGCGACATTGTTTCATAACTTTAATTGATTGTCTCACGACAATCTCATTAGTGACCGTGTAATTGAAAAGTCATGCAAAAACTGTACTAATAGGTAGATAAAGAGTGGTCTATTTCAATAATTAGGTGCAGGGCTTTTTGTATTGGACAGTTTTCTGCTCGGCTCAACACTGATTAGGTAATTAACTTTTTCTTACTTCACCATTATTGTGACATTATTGCCAGTATTGTTACAAAATGTGAGAGTGAATTATTGTATTGTGGTAAAAGTTTGGTATGTTTACTAGGTACTGGTAAGGTAACAAACACTGTACTCAGAAATGGTTTGAATCGTGATGACATCAAAAAGGCTGAGTTTGTATGCACTGTATGTATTATTATAATAAATAATTCATTCGATGGGTTTTTGTATTTCCATGTTTCGATTTGTATATTTTAGTAGATATCCTCTATTGAGCATTAGCTACCTATTCTAAACGTTTTTCTCTTAGTTATCGAATTATTGCTGGCATGATAAGATGCTAGGCAAGATTTTTCAAACAAGTTCGAAGTTCGATAATGAAAGTGAAATCACATTTTTAATTTATATATAAAAAAATATTATCTACTAAGTATCTGCTAATGAGTTTATGAGTTTATGAACTAATCATTGTATTACCTGTATTTTATGCTCTTACACGCTTTTAATTGGACGTAAATAGTACAGTTAGTATCGATGGCATTACCGCTGCCGACAAGTCGACAATTCATTACCATAACTTTGACTGTATATGGTGTTTGTATCCTGCTGTCAGCCGCTTAGCAAATTTACTCGAGGTAATCGATAAATGATAGACTTAGCTCAATCGGTATTATAAATAAACATTAAGTAGGTACCTAGGATGTAATCCCTTTTTTACCTACAGTCTTGTCGATTTATTTTAAACTAGCTTCCGCCCGCGACTGCGTCCGCGCGGATGTCGGTCTTCGCGTGGATGGTTTATTTCTCCATTTTGAGTAACTCTGACAATGACATCTTATATATCTATTGGACCCAAATACGGCTAGGCCTATAATAATACGCAACGTGTGTTCGCGGTTCTACAGAACGTCTATGGATAAAACTGAAAAATTAAGATTAATTTTTTTCTACGTATTTTTCCAGGATAAAAAGTATCCTATTTTACGCCCAGGATAATAAGGTATAATTATACCAAGTTTCATCGAAATCGAACCGTTAGTTTTCACGTGATGCCTTCACATACAGACAGACAGACAGACAGACAGACAGACAGACAGACAGACAGACAGACAGACAGACAGACAGACAGACAGACAGACAAAAATTTTTTTAATCACATATTTGGGTTTGGTATCGATCCAGTAACACCCCCTGATATTTATTTTTTCAATATTTTCAATGTACAGAATTGACCCTTCTACAGATTTATTATATGTATATAGATACAATTATTTTTTTGTTTATTACAAACTGGCCCTTTTATAAATTTTTATTAAGATAAAATAAATCACGAACGGATAACCGATGATAAAATCTTGCATTTCTAAGTTTCTATCATTCAGAGTCTCAATATCACTTTTAACTACCACCAAAGATAAAAATAAGCATACTTATCTATTGGAATACATTTACATTTTATACTTTTTCAGAGAGGATGAAATTGAATGATGTTATGCGTAAAAAATCTTGATTACCTACCTATAAGCATGATAAAAAAGCTAAAAATTCTTAAATATGTTCACATTTTTTAATTGCGGCCTCATATTATAGTTTTAACGAAATTACAAATCTGGTTTTGTTCCTTCTTTAAAAACTGACCTACAGACTACAGTAACATGCTTAGAGCCTGTAAATATACAAATTGAGTCCTTTGTAAAATGAATCAATAAATCAATGTGATTTATCATGACAATTCTCGTTAAATCTAATTTACTTATGTAAATGATTGAGTGATGCCTGAATTAACAGCCAATTTATTTGATGCAAACCATTTAAGATAATCACAAAATAGCCAGTACATAATAATATAATTTTGTATTAGTTAAATATAAATAATAAATGCCCCATTACATTATCCGCGAGAAAACTTAATTTTAAGCACCGAATGTATAACAATGTTTTCGGTATCATACAAAAATGAATGAAAAAAATAATAATAGGTACATAAACAATTGAGCTTTACTTTGGTCTGTTGATATAGAATTCAAAAATTCCATTGATTCATGACTGGCCATTCCAAAATTCGTTTTTGAGTAGAGAAATATTCCTATAATTCTGATGTATTAATATTATAACATTTTGTCGCTAGATTAGAAACCACTTGATTATGACTACTTACATGAAAAAAAATGTCTCCAAAAAATTTAACGTTTCGAAAAATCTTTTCTTAGGTATTTTACGCAATATTTCCAGAGATTTAACACAATACTGTATGATATTTATATTCCATGCAACATACGCAATAAAGACAGTAGTAGGTTTACTTGCGGTCACGGAAATCATTAGTGGTTTTTTCATAGCAAACGCAACCTATTCAATAGTTCAACTTGAAAGGGAGGAGTGGCGCATTGTCAACTGATTATCATTAAACGTACATAAAATCGATTTACGGTAATCGATTGAATCGATCTATTATGATGTTGAAGGTCGGAGTCACTGTCAAGATCAGTATGAAGGATGTTTTGATTGTGGGTGAGTAACCTAGGGTTTTGTACAGCGCTTTTCCGATGCACTAAAGAATTAGATTTTCATATACCTAATAGTACATTCATCGTCTGTGAGATTTTTTTTTAACAGGTTTAAGTAGGACTCTATGAATTATATCTATTATTGCGAATTTACTAACTAATTAAAATAGTTCGGGAATTAATTAACAAAAGCTAACCTATTGATTTTTATGAAACTGTTGGCTTTTCTTGTCTGAAAAATGTCGCGCAAGTTTTTCTCCAAGTTTTTCTCCAAGATGTTGTTCACTTATTCGACGATTTACCTAACCAAAGGTTTAAACCCAGTTTAAAGTACTTATACATAATGTCATACAATTTGTCAACTGTAAGAACTTTATTTGCAAGCCATACGATGTATCTGTAGGTATTTTAAATTAGCAAGTGCGAAACGTCACGTACCTTTGCGTGTTTATGAGACATGAAAGATACATCGTGTAAGTGAAATGTGTTTTTTTTTAACAAATAAAATCTTCTATTTAATAAAAATGAATCGCCTAATGTGTTGCTAAGCACAAAACTCGATTGGCTGCGATTTCGTAAATTATTTTTTTATAAATTCCTTGAAGTACGAGGATGGTTCGTAGAGAAAACGTAAACCACGGGCAAAGTAATAAAATCAATTTCATACTTAAAATATCATCGATTAAGGATGATACGGCTCTACTTACACTTCTTACTTGAGGTTCTGAATTCGAAACTATTTTTGTATTTTTAAAATATCGTATTACATAATATTATGTGGGGAATTGTAGAGTTTAAAATTGGTCTTGTAATTTTAAAGAAACCAGTAAGTACGCAGTCGTAACAATTGTGAAAATGTTATGTAAAATGGTGTTGACATGAATTATTTGTACATTTATTGTTTTATTCCTTTAAAATAACTGCATTATTAAAGATACAATAGTGACAGGTGCAATTATAAAACTTATTTGTCGGAAGTAGTATTTAAACCGACGATATCGTGACGGGAAAAATATTTATTTGTTAACATGAATATTACAAATAAATCTAATGCCACTGCGAGTCTAATTAAACACCTAATTTTCAAATCACGAAGTCGCTTGGAGGACGGCGCTGTTTGCACTGTGTATAAAAATTCCGATGTACTGTACACATAATTTTTAATATTTTAGTATCCTTTAATAATAATTTTATTAAAAATGCAGTGAGATTGGAGATATATTTAATATATTTTTTTACATATCAAATCAAATCAAATCAAATCATTTATTTGCAATCAAACATGGTAACAACACAACAGATAACTTACATAATATAATAACTATAATATGTGGTAATATGTGGTACATTTATTGTGACATTTTGAACAATGTCTCCTATGCTAGGAAAAAAACCTGTGTTATAGGAGACATTCATCCGTCCTTTGTTACAATTTACGTAAGGATTTATTACTAAGACT
The DNA here is from genome assembly GCF_905220415.1 of Colias croceus. NCBI lineage: Eukaryota > Metazoa > Arthropoda > Insecta > Lepidoptera > Pieridae > Colias > Colias croceus. The sequence continues at coordinate 7,727,491 of NC_059550.1, read as the reverse complement.
ATGCAAGTTTTTCTAAAATTTATAACGGTATCAAAAACATGGTAAATATTCATTAACTAAAATAAAAATATATATATATTAAAGTAAGAAAACATTGTAAATATCGTTGATAGAAGATGGATAGAGGTATAAATATTAAAGAAAGGAAGTGTATTGATTATGTGTGTGTGTGTGAGTGTGAGTGTGTGAGTGTGTGTGTGTGTGTGTTTGTGTGTTGTGTGATTTATGTAAGTTTTAAGTTACCTAAATAAGTTTATGGTCTGATGGTATATCGCTCTACATATCGACTGTGTATTATGCAACTGTCCTATCTTCAAATATGTAAAAAAGGTACCGAAATAGAATCCATAATTAAATACTATTATTTACTTGTGATTATAAATATACATGTTGATAGTATAATTATTTAAAAAAATATATCTCTATAAACTATCTCTATCGTCGGTTACTTACCAATCACATACTGAAGTCGAAATAGTTATGTCACTCTACATTTTAGATTTTTTTTTGTGTTTTAAATCGTAATCTTCAGCCTAATAATATTTTAAATAATATTTTAATGGGTCTTATTTAATTAGAGTTCGGCTTAGCGCTTGGCCATTAAACTAAATACCGTCTACTTTTATCGTTTACCTTTCTCGTTTGCCTCAATGTATCCAATTTACTATCAACATTTTATACCGATACGTTACGTTTTTTTTGTCATATCATATTGTGATACAAAATATCATACTATACTATATTATGAAGTCTCTTAAGTCTTACCTATTCTAACTTCTTTCGGGCTTTTAAAGTAGGTATAAGGTAAAAGCACCTAATACGGAGGTATTTCGCAACATTTGAAAGTAAGTATCAAAAATAAGCATTTGTAAGTATTTGTAAAGGTGCCAAACCACTTTATCGTTAAAAGTGGAACTTAAATTTTGTATTGCTGTTGAGTCTATGTTTATTTTCATAATATTTCTTATTTTAAAAAAATATTTAAATAGTCATGTCGATTTTCCCTAATACGGAGGTATGATTTTGGTCAGAGCCTAATACTGCGGTAGGCGGCTCCTAATACGGAGGGTCAGATAGTATATACATTGAAGTTCCGTACAAATAATATTTGTTAAATAATAGGAATGTGTTAGTAAAGTAAATTGTAAGTTTTTTATTCATTAACCATTGGTTTGATTACGTTGATTCACTTTTAATGTGTTTCATTTATGCTTTTAGTTTTATCGAAAAAAAAACACGCATATCAAATAAGAATCCACAAAAAAAGACACAAAACTTCTTATTTATTTACGCAACCCTAAATCTGGTAATTTTAAGTTCTATGAAATAGGGCCGTAATAGGAGATCATATATAACCTAATACAGAGTTACCTGGAAATATCTACCACCGTAATAGGAAAACTACTCGTGTTTTTAATAATCCTAATTCTGACCCATCAAAAATTCGATAAACAAGAGAATGTAAATGCTTAATCAAATGATAACAGTTTTTTGGCTCAGATGTGTAAAACTCAAATCAACAGTTATACAAAATAAATGATTTGTGATACATTAAAATACACCTTCCTATTTTTACCCCTTCTAAGAAACAAACATTTTGTACTCAACCATTTTCATATTTAACTGGATTTCTAATTAAGAAAACATACCGCAGAATATGATTTCTAATTTATCAGATTAATAATTATTCCAACTAATCTTGGAATTAATTCAATAAGTAAATAAAATTAAAGTTATAAACAATTAAACATGCCCAGTATTTTTCCTATTTCGGAGTTATGCCACCGTATTAGGATTAATCTATAAAATTTGTATCGTATTACGGCGGTATTTTATTTCTTATTTTTTGGGTAGAAAATGACTTACAAATATGAAACAAGCTATTTAAATAGTGAGTGTAATAGTAGGAAAATGCAATAAACAATACATATACAAACTTGAACGGCTTTTTAATACGAAAAACTTAGTTTATAAATATTAGTGTACTTACTTTTGTTGTTTCGCGTTTGTATGGAAACACCTCTCATGTCGATGCCGTTACACAGATTGATTGATCTTGTTGTGTTGTCTATGTGCTATACTTGCAAACGTTAGTTAAGTCATGGAGTAATAAATTTGGAATAAATAGCTTACGTTTTGGTGTACTTAAAATTTATAAAACAGGAATAAAACTCGAAAAAAGAAATACCACCGTATTAGGAAGCGATTTTGACTACCGCCGTATTAGGAGCCTTTACCTTATTGCATATGAATTGTAAATCGAATCACGGCATTTACGTGACAATTATAGACGCATCAGAGCAAAGGGGATCCCTTCCTCAATCGATCAAACATTCAGAAGTCGCCGAACTACGTCCCATGTCCTCACAGTTTTCCTTAATATATATGAAGAGACATCTATAGAATGTTAATGTTTTCTAGAAATTTCCGCGTATAAGCAGTCCTTCACTTTGCGAAAATGAAAATAAGGCAATTTTCCTGATGTTCTCACGATTAGCTTTAAGGATGTAGATGAAAAACAAATGCGTATTTATTAATCTTGTAGAGTAAAAGATCCGATAGATGCGTTTTTTTGTTCACGTTTTTTCAATAAAAGTCTACAAATTGAGATATAAATCTTTTGATAGTGTAGTTGAGAATTGCTTATTTGTTTACCTTAAGAGAGTCTGGTTCCGTATTTGCATTGAATGTCCACAATTAACTACCAATCAACACTATATTAGTACCACAGATAATAATACAATCAATCATAAGAACATCCTGAACTCGCTGTGTAATTTAAAAAGGTTTCTTATTAAGTTCTAGCATCTAAATTCTAACCCAATACAATCATGTCTTTTAAGTTTGCAATAAGACTCTTATCTTTATATATTTTTGTCATTTAACATTTTGTAAGGCTTCGCGAGACAAGCTCATGTACAGCTTGAATTATGTAGAGTCAAAAAATCAATAAAATTATACATTTTCAATCAAAAAACAATACGTTCGCAGTGAATAATCATGATCAAAAAGATAATACACTTCGCAAGTTATACCGATGAGAAATCAATGCAAATTTATTCTAATTGTTAGTTGTTTTTTAATGATCAAGGAGCAATTTACCTTTACAGTATTTCTTTCATAACAATATTACATCCAAATACTCATCGTTACTTGTTTATTGTATAGGAAATAAAGATTCGCTGACATTTCAATACTTTTCCGTAAACTTATGAAATTGTAGAATATTTCCACTTGTTATAGATTCCTCTGTGAATAACTCATGTTAGGGATGGTCTTGGTCTTAATTGATTCAATTAATTATTCATATTTTGTAAATGATATGCTTTAAGGATAGTGTATACCATTACATATCTTACTTATGCTTTGAAATCATCATAGCAGACGTATCTTACGATCGTTACTTTTATCTGTTTTTTTAAGCTATTACATAGCTTCTATCGCGGGCCTTGAGCGCGGGGACCGAATCGAGAAATTCCGTAACGAAAAAACCTCACGCTCCCCACTCCGACGGGCTCGGAGGTGTGGCTTGAAGGCATGCTATGTAATAGCTTTACCGTGGCAGTCCCCGAGTGGCACACGTCTTTTTTTTTGAAGATTTAAATTATACATACATAGATATATAATAATTTTAAAACATATAGTTTATTATTAATATTCAACAATGCAGCCTTGTTATTGGTTAATTAGCTCAAAATATAGTTAAAGGAATTAATACCATAAGATATGTATAAGTTACAACAAGATCACATAATATAATATATTCTATGCTTTAAATCAACCATCTATATGACAAGTGATAACTGCGTTAAAAACAACCGACTTCAAACTTGCACTTGCAAAATTTACAAATACCTACAGACAAAAATGCTCATAAAATAAAAACTACTGGGCCTATCCGAATAAAATTTTTATGGGACCAATTCGACACCATCCCGCATCGAACAAAAAAAGAATCACGTAAATCGGTTCAGAAACCTCGGAGTAATCGGTGTACATACATGAAAAAAAAAAAAAATATATACCGGCCGAATTGATAACCTCCTCCTTTTTTTTGAAGTCGGTTAAAAAGTGAAACGACATTTAAGGTTTGATTATTTTTTAAATAACTTTTTTCATCACAGTAGTAAATATACGTAAAAGTATAAAAATAAACAAGGAGTGACGATCATTGGAATGCTTATAAGGAGTAGAATAATTATTGTAAACGACAATAATTAAGTGAACGATCCCCTTTATTTCGCTCGCGTTAAATTTTATTACTGTAAAGAAAAGCTTTTGTTTTGATAAATACAGGATATGTTTCTTAATGTCTAAATATTATGTTCTTTTCATTTTAAATTAGTTATAATATACTGAGGTAGTGATTAGCTTAAATGGCTTGAGCATGTGAGTTTTAGATTCATAATAAGACTGGAGCCGTATTATGCTAAGATGATATGAATTTGCCAGTCAGTTCAATTCACGGCATAAACTGTCCGGAAATAAGAGGTCATATAATACAGCACCAGATGGTTTTCTTAAAAATATTTCATTTAAATTAAAAATTGCATAGGGTATATGCTTGTGATCTATAATATATTTGTTAACTTGGTAGGAATGTGATCAGTAATCAGTTGATTTTGTATAAATTAATAACTTATATGTATTTTATATTTGTTTAGTCCTGATTAACATTGACTTTAGAGATAGTATCTTTCTTAGTAAATACCTTATGGATATATAATCAGTTTTATTGGATTTGTTTGCTGAAATCTGACGTACATTGAAACCCGTGTATTATGTCTAATCTTTACATATAATAAATCTGTAGAAGGGTCAATTCTGTACATTGAAAATATTGAAAAAATAAATACCAGGGGGTGTTACTGGATCGATACCAAACCCAAATATGTCATTAAAAAAATTTTTGTCTGTCTGTCTGTCTGTCTGTCTGTATGTGAAGGCATCACGTGAAAACTAGCGGTTCGATTTCGATGAAACTTGGTATAATTATACCTTATTATCCTGGGCGTAAAATAGGATACTTTTTATCCTGGAAAAATACGTAGAAAAAAATTAATCTTAATTTTTCAGTTTTATCCATAGACGTTGTTTCGTAGAACCGCGAACACACGTTGCGTATTATTATAGGCCTAGCCGTATTTGGGAATTGGGTCCAATAGATATTTATAAGATGTTATTGTCAGAGGTACTCAAAATGGAGAAATAAACCATCCACGCGAAGACCGATATCCGCGCGGACGGAGTCGCGGGCGGAAGCTAGTCTGTAATAATTGTATTTAATGATGATAGATTGCAATATTATATTATATAGTATCTGATGCTGCAACTCGAAGTAGTGCCATACATTTTGGCCTTTAAGCAACTTCTTGAAATGAAAACGATTTGTTTTTAACCGAAAACTTTGGACGATCTTTAATTATATCTATTATACCTACTATACTATTAAAACATAGTCGTTTGGTTAGGAAGAAATAGGTGCAACATAGGAGTAAAAACATATACAATACTAAGACAATACATAATACGTTCTGAATGAAAATATAATGCATAAAAAATTAATATCAAAACAAAACTCCAAAAGAATAAAACAGCGTTTCATTTCACTGTTTATGAAATTTTATTAGTGTCAGTTAACGTGCTGTTTACGTATCATTTAAACTTTGTTTTTTTATGGGGAATGTTCTTTATTATTTCTTTTAGCTCTACATTATATTTTTAAATTATGACCTTTATGAATAATATGAAAAATTACAATCCAACTAAACAAGAGAATATAAAATTGTACTTTCCATTTCAAAAGGATATAAAACGCCAATAAATTTAAAAATTATTATATTAACAATATATACCTATGTGCTACGTCCTACACGTCTGAAAATCATATTTTCGCAACCATAAGAAAACTTTAGTAATTTAAAAGTTGTGAAAAATAGTTTACTCTATATAAAAAAATTAAAATTACTACAACAACAAAAAATTATTACAACAAAAAATTATCTCATTAAAAGCGATACCTTAAAAAGTATTAAACGTGACTTAATTAATTTTAATAAAGAAAATAATGTATGCCAATTATATTTTGATTAAACCACGTGTTATCCTAAGCATTCTTCGATACGGATTGACCTTAAAGAGCCTAGATTGTGTCTATAATTGTCTAAGTCTATTTTCTCATTGCCTGTAAGTGTTTACGCTTATAAGTTTTTTTTATCGAGGGCCGTGGAAAAGTATAACAATGCATTGGAATCAAGAGTTTTGTCCGAGAAATGAAGATCAATGTAAAGATGTGTTGGAGGTCAATTGATTTCTTTTGTTTAGATTATTAGATATTAAGGATAGAATATAATATAGAGAATATGATATAGTTGTGGAGTGGTTACTTATAATAATAAGGCTAATTAAATCATAGCATTATTTTTAGCTTCAAATGGCAGAAAATGAAGTACGCAGGTACATTATTATTTTCTCAAGAATAGATTTAATTTAAATTCATAGAATAAATTTTGAAAGATTTTCTACTTTTACGATAACCACATGTGTAGAATGATAAGCCTTATTATATCTATAATATAAAAATGAATAACAAAATGTGTTGGTAAGTAAGCGCATAACTCGAGAACAACTGAACCGATTTCGTTAATTCTTTTTTTATTACATTTCTTGAAGTACGAGGATGGTTCTTATGGAGAGAAAACGTAAAAATGTACCGCTAGTTGCATAATAAATAATCATAAAAGAACATGTCACAAAACAAAAATATATTATATAGGGAGGTACTATTTGGCTTGGCTTTATCTGTGCGTTCCTAAGTAGAATAATTCATTTTAATAATAAAATACTGCATTATAAGGTGTCAAAATATTACCTTAGTATACAGAATTGAAAGTACATATTATTTAAGTATTAAAAAAAATTAAAGTAAATATCTGTAGCTAGAATTTCATTTCAGACAGAAGCAATCGTGTTTATTAGTTTAATCTTGTTTTTGTTTGTTAAACATTGCTATTGATACTACAACTATTAATTGTTATTGAGTGCAGTCGAGTTGCATCACTATGTCGACAGTCCTTTAAGTGGATTGATAAAGTGTACGCAACTAAAGTATAAGAGCCGATTAAAAGTAGAGCCACTAGATAATATTTATTATATGTAATTAAGTAATAAAAATGTAATATCTAGTAATTTTATTAGATAAAAATATTTCAACTTACTACTTGTTCCATTTATGCAATTTTCAATTCATTGTATTGGAAATTTAAAAATAACATCGAATTAGTGAACGCCGGTTCAAAATACGGTAAAATATTATTCTTATTAGAATTTTATGTATTTCTTAATTAGGATGAACTTCGGTTAATTTGTGACATATATTGCACCACAACATTTTTTTAATTTTATTTTAATAAGCATAAATAAAAAATAATATTAAAAATCTTAATTTTTATAACGTATTTATTGTTATTATTTGTATTTTATTTTAACTCATTTCAGCTTAGAAGAAGTTAGTTTACTGTAGGATAGGTGAACTTATGTAACTGAAATATAACGTACCTATATTTAAATACGTGAACAGTTAATTGATACTTATAGTTCTATTGTGGTCTAATAATAATAATCAATTAATAAACAATTACCAAACAAATTAAGTAAATAATTTACAGAATATCTGTAAATAAATACGTATCGATATGATTTCCAATTAGTCAGTTTGTATGACGGCTAGTCACCTACCTGCTACAGGGGCAATTTTGGAATTGCTCCCTTAATTGTGATGTGTATAGGCAAGCAGGGGCAATTAGAGAACCGAAAAATTACTCATACGGCATACCGCCGTTCAACGGAGATTCTTCCAATATTGCCCCTGCTGCAGGTACGTGAGTAGCCGGCGTAATTTGACTGTACGTATATGAAAATATTTACAGTACCCACTATCTTTTGCTGTAACTTTGCGCAGTGCGGTTTAATTAAATTAAATATTCGCCAACTCTTTCTCCACTTGTAGTGTGTATTAGGAATTGCATTTATTCACTTATCTGATTACAAAGCTATTGTATGGCATACCATAATAATTTGTATAAAACAACCATTTCAAAAAGTCACCAAAATCTTGTCTAAATATATTCGTTTTTAGTCTCTACAGCGGATACTAAATAAGTAAAAATTGTATGTTTGATTATGTATGAACTTGAAATTATATAGAAATTAAAAGGATCTTTTATAATTTTTATAGCAGCGGGTCACACTTCCTGTATATTATTTCTATTTGCAACTTACTTTGGATTTCAAGTCTTTCCAGTTTTTCTTCGGCTCTTTGAGCCAGCTCCAAGGGGCTTTCTATGTGATAAAATATACTCGCTCCGACCAGCAAATACACTATATGGAGTGCTAACATGCACGCGAGTTGCTTTTTGGACATCATCTTGACTAGTTTTAATTTTAAATCCTATAAATCACAGTTTTGAACGAGCGTTACACACGATAATCACAGAATACAAGTTGTCCACATCGTCCTCGCAAATAAAATATAATGCATTCGTAAGTTCAAATTTTTCGTGTCCGTAAAATTAGCGCTCTCATTTTGGACGTAGGCCGTTTCGTAGCACATGATACCGGAGTGATCATTGAACGCGGGCACACTCTGATCGATCGTAATCCATTATTCGATTAGGAAAATCGATGTCACTTTTAATTGCACGACGTTCGACTAAAGCGGTCGATGCGACTGAATGATTTTACCGGCGCGCGCGCTTTCAAATCGCGGCGGCGGACGCGTCCTTTTTTTATACGGACAGATCTAAATGTTTGACTGGCAACTCGCATTAACTCGTCGTAAAGGATAATATGTAAGGTTATTGCCAGCATTATACATGTATAGGTGAGCGTAATGATAAAACTAACGCGTACCAACGAAAGATTTCCGTTTACGACGGAAGATTAAAAGGATTCTGGGCCTGATAATGGTCGTCTCGCAGCGTTACATCATTAATGTGATAGTGAATACTTCCAAAATGTTTTAACATCGTTTGACGTAATTAAGAGCAATTAATTCATTAAGCTTGTTACTATTTATATGAACCGAATGATAAAAACATGAGTAAGTAAGTATTTAATGGAAAAGTGTAAATAAAGATTGAAATATTTGAAAATAACATTACAGATAAGCTTTGATTTGCTAATGCCGTTGATATCTTTTCGGAATAATCATCCAAAAAACGTTGAAATAATTAAAAATATTCAATAGTCCATTCCTAAAACTTAGGGATTGTCGCGTGCGCGCATTGCATCTAGTCTTGTTATATTTTTGATATTGATCATCACGATATGACTAAGCATTTGTAATTGAAGCAGTAATAAATGATCGATTTAAATTCAAAACGCATTATAGTAGCCACAGAATATCAATCGATATAAACATAAACTGGTAGATAGTTAGATACCTTGTTAGTTGTTAAGTACTGTGCTTGTTACCAATTACGTATGTAGGTACGGGTTAAATTACAAAAAAAAATGTTTTCTCTAAATTTAGATATGTACGGCAATGTATTATGATACCTGTCAAGTGTCAATAATACTTTAGGAATATATTTTCAAGGTATTTGTAGGTTCTTTAATTAAATTCAAGAACCTACAAATACCTGAAAAATGTAGGTAGGTAATTAGAACCAAACTTATAAACAACATTAGAGGAATAATTAATGATATAACTAGAATATATAATATAAGAATTGACGAGATATAAGAATCTGAAATCTATAATGATTTAAATTGCGAAGAATTATTAACAATTCCACTCAAGCCCTCATTTACGTGTTTCCAAAAGGCTACGCGTACTACGACACGTAATAATGAGTCACAAAATGGTTTTATTACGCCCTCTAAACAATAATAAATTATAATTGTTCAAACCAATTACCGTGTTTCCCAGTTAATGAACAAACAGACATGACAATTTTGGATTTTCTATTATGAAATTCTAGGATTTTGAACGTTGCTCTATGAATCCGAAGTTTATTGTTTGAATTAACTATTTAACTGTAAGAGCTAGCGCACAAGAACAACTTTTGTCTCCGCAACTATTTTGTCTCTCCCATCAACTCTATGGGCTAGTAAGAAAGTGCGCGCACGTAGCGACGCAACCCCCATAGAGTTGATGGGAGAGACAAAATAGTTGCGGAGACAAAAGTTGCTCTTGCACGCTAGCTCTAAACCTGCTTGTAAAATTATTGTTTTATCTCCAATTATAAAGTATAGTGTGAACACTGAAATCTGTAATCAAAAATATGTTTGTATAAGTTCAACATTACCATAAATTGAACAAACTTGATTTCTTTATTTGACCCTACTAAAAGTGTAAGGTGTACATTGAAATAAATAATGCGTATATAAATATTGTAAACAATTTTATTACGACTTGCATAAATAATAATTGTAATAACTTATTTCTCACTACCATTTCACAACTTCGTATCTTTATGTGTTTGCAATCGGTACTTTGTTTAAGGATATTGCGACATTATTTACCAATTCATATAATATAAAGATATTTTATAAAACTAAATGGTAATGTTATCTTCCCTAATACGGAAAAAAACATACTCATAAAATGTTAAAGAATAAAAATGACGATTGATAGGCTATGCATAGGTAGGCATTCACGTTTTAAGCTCTTACAGGTTATACAGGATTCTGGTGTTGGAAAATCTAGAATAAACAGGATAATAATAATATACTTAGTACATACCTCTGGTAATCTACTTGGAAACCGAAGTTCTTCAAATCGGGTTCTCCCCGATAACGGATTACATACTGCAGGAAGAATAATTTTGATTGGTCAATACATAGGTATTACTATACCCTTTTTTTTTTTTTTTTTTTTTTTTTTTTTTTTTTTTTAACGTTGGGAAATGCATTTACGCATCCCCCTTGGCAGTTTTGCTGTCCAAGGGGGTATGTGGGACTCGCTGAAAGCCATACCCACTAAAACCCAACGGTGGCCGTCTTTCGCCCTGGGCGGCGGGGGTTAACAGCCAGGCCTTATACCCCCGCCGACCGTGTGGCGACTGCCGCTTCTTCGCGGCTCATCGACGCCCGGAAGTGTGCAATGGCCGCCAATATTGAATAATATCGCCGTCCATTTCCGGACCTAACCATCTTATGACGCGAGGGGATTCAGTTTTCTTGCCGCGAGCATAACTACAGTATGCGCGTATCTACGAAAACCTCCCCCCGTGTTTTTCCCTTAAGTGTTATGTTACGGCTGGCGCTGGTCATATAGACGTCTGCGCCTACCGGGTCTGCGCCGTCGCAGAGGGTCCGCCGCTGGGTCATTTTCCCGGGCCCTCTCTGCGTCCTCCTTCCTTTTCATTACCGTCGCACAGAACGTGACGACGGTCTTCCATGAATTGTCAGTTTCGTCCGTGACCATTGCCTCTACAAGAGCTTGTAGGGTAAGCTGGGTGTCTGCTCCCAGCAGGCTCTGGAGGGACCCACGTTCGTCTGTCCAGGAAGGGCACTCCACCAGGGTGTGCAAAGCCGTATCTTGGAGGCTGCTACAGTGATGGCAGACGGGAGCCGGCTCACGACCTATCCTGTTCAGGTAGCTGCCGAAGCACCCGTGCCCAGACAGAACCTGCACCAGTCGGTAGTTGATCGACCCCCATCGCCTTTCCACCCATTCTCTGAGTACTGGTCTGATTGCATTCAGAGTCCAGGCCCCCACGCAAGACGAGTCTAGTTCTCGACGCCATCGGCGAAACACCGCGTCGCGAGCTTCCCGTTTCCATTCTTGGAGTGTTTCGAGAGGCAGGTTCTCGTCTCTCCCTCTTGCCTCAGCTCTGCGCCAGTAAACCTGTGAAAGGGCAGCGGCTTCAAGGTGCCAGGGTGCCGTTCCGGCGATGACGCAAACCGCATCGTAGGAGACGGTACGGTACGCCCTAGCAACTCTTAAGGCTACCACTCGTTGTGCCCGCCGTAGTACGATTGTATTGCGCGTCAGCAGTTTGTCCGCCCATATCGGACACCCGTACAATGCTTGTGATCGCACAACACCAGCGAAAAGTCGGCGACACCCCCAACTCGGCCCTCCAATATTTGGCATAATGCGGCAGAGAGCCGCTGCCGTGGTGCCGAGCTTGGTGGCCAGTGCCGAAAAGTGAGCTTGGAATGTCCATCGCGAATCGAGCACCAGACCAAGGTATTTCAGTCTGGGCCCAATTCGGATGGGCACTCCACTCACTACAATCTCTTCCCCCGGTGGTGGGGCCCTCCGGTGGCCATGGAAGCATATAGCCTCAGATTTTTCGAGGGCTACTTTTAGACCGAGACTTTTGATTCGGCCGACCACCTGTGCCACTCCAGCTGTGGCTCGGAGACGCGCCTCCCTGAAATCTCGGCCCGTGGATACCACTAGGGTGTCATCGGCGTAGCAAATAGCGCAAACTCCTTGCGGCAGCTCTCCTCGTAGTACGTGGTTATATCCGATGTTCCACAGAAGAGGCCCCAATACAGAGCCCTGTGGAACACCGCATGCAACTCTGTGACTACCCCAGCCGCCTTGCCTTTGAAAGGTAATTTGACGCCCACAGAGATAAGAACCGATAATACGGCGTAGATACGGCGGTAGTTGGTGTCGGGCTAGGCCGTCTAAAATTTTGTCCCAAGGCAGGGTGTTAAAAGCATTGGAAATATCCAATGATATTGCCACTGCTACCCCACCTTGGGAGACGGATCCTTCACAGATGTCTCGCAATCGAGCTATTGCATCCACTGTAGAGCGTCCCTGCCTAAAACCAAATTGCGATTCCTGCAGATCTGGTCCTATCTGTGACAGGTGGGTCTGAATGCGGCTGGAGATTATGCGCTCGAAAAGCTTGCCGGCTTCATCAAGCAGGACGATCGGCCTATATGCTGATGGTGAATCTGCTGGTTTGCCACTCTTCTTTAACAGAACTAGGCGCCCCGTTTTCCAACGCTCTGGAAATCTACCGATCTTAAGGCATTCTGTTAAAAGATCGCAGAAGCGCTGATCCAATCCATGAGACAAGGCATGGGACCATACTCTACCGTGCACTCCATCCGGGCCCGGGGCGGTAGTCTTCCTTTTCAGACGGTCTACTGCTGCATTCAATTCGGCTAAGGACACGTCCGGAATGGGTTCGCAGGTCAGCTCTTCTTGATCAACGCTTCCGACTCGACTTGCAAGATCAGTTGCATTTTGTCTATGACCTGGAAATAGGGTTGTCACCACCTTTTGAAGCAGCGCTGGCTCTAACGTAGATGTTAGCGGTGGGGCCCAGGGACGCAGCTTATTCATTACCAGCCTGTAAGGGCGTCCCCAGGGATTCAGGTTCAGCGTGTCCATCAATTCAGCCCAGGCTCTTTCCTTCGCGACCGCAATGGCATCTCTGAGAGCCTTTTTGGCATCCTGATACATGGTATATCGTTCAGTCTCCTCAGTAGTTGAATAATCCGCACGCCTCCTCCTTCGCCTATATTTGGTATATCGGCGTCTCGCGGTTACACAGGCTAATCGGAGCCGCGCATGTTCCGTCGACCACCAGTAAACTTTGTTATGTGGGAGATATCTTTTCAGTCTAGACATTGCGGCATCCGATATTTGCCGCATTGTCTCGGCAAACCATTCCGCTTCTGTATCTACGTTTTTAGCGTCAGGTTTTGGACACCACGCCCTGATTAAAGACGCTAATTCTAGCAGGTTTCTATCTAGGCTTTTAAGGGACCATCTCGGATTGGTCTCGACAGGAGCATGGTTTGTGTTCCTAGCAACGCCTGTCGTAGGGAGAACCTCGAATCTGATGTATTTGTGATCAGATAGGGTCTCAACCTCCGACAGGACCCGCCAACCTTGGACACGACAGGCAAGAGAGGGACTCGCGAAAGTCACGTCTACCACTGAGCCTCCCCGCATTCGCACACATGTGTTTTCGGTGCCTTGGTTGAGCGGAACCAGATTTTGGGCCGCGAGCCATTCTACTAGGACATCTCCACGGGCATCCGAGGCAGAAGAACCCCAAGCCACAGACTTAGCGTTGAGGTCTCCAGCAACGATGATTTTATGAGGGCGGCCCCATTGAATCAGGGAGCCCACTTCTCCCAAAAACGCTTCAAACTCAGGAAGCGTTTTATTAGGTGAGAAGTATGTGCCGATAACAACCGTGTCGATGAGCCTAACAGCCACGCAACCGTGACCCTTCACCTGTGCGCGAACCGGAGGTGATCCCTCCGCCTGTGTCATCACTATGGCAGCTACTTCATCGAGGTCTCCGATCCAATTATCACGCCCGCTGGGTACAGCGTAGGGTTCCGATAATATTGCAAGGTGTATTGACCACTGTGCCAGGCTCTGGATCAATAAGTCCTGAGCCCTGGCACAGTGATTAAGATTTGATTGCAGGAAGCGTAGAGCCATGCTATACTGTAGCGGTTTCCATAGTCTCCATATTATTTGATGCTTCTGTCTGGGAGCCCGCAGTAGGTTTTATGGGCCTCTTTTTGGGCCCCTTGTCCGCTGAGCAGCCGTTGCCGCCTAAGCGATGGTCTGCTTTCCTGCCAGCAGCCGCGCATACTGTGCAGTTGGGCTTAGCGGTACAACTGGCGGCTTTATGGTCTGGCTGCCCGCAGCGGTAGCACAGCTGGCTGCGGTCACATTCCGCAACACAACGGTTAGCAACGTGACCAACTTCTAGGCAGCGAAAGCAACGTAGCTCCCGTGGTTTTTGCACCCTTACCCTCGCCGCAACCCATCCAACGAGGAAACGTGCCTCGCTGACTTTTTTGGCCGCTGTTACAGGGCAGTTTACCCAGGCTGCGTACAATCCGGTTTTGTCCTTTTTTATCTGACTCACTCTTATCTGTTCAGCCGAGCATTCACCTTTTTTGACTATGGCTTCCTTCAGGTCGTTCGCTGTTATAGACGCATCTAGACCTGACACCCGTAGATCCGCCATTTTTACGGGCCTAGAGACTTTGATATTTTGTCCTTAAATAGGGTCTTCAGTTTAACCGATAGCAGATCAGCCTTCTCGTCGCTTCCCGGTCCAGAAATCTGTATGATTGTGGCTCCCGTGACCGCTTGGCGAAATTTCACACATTCGATTCCGGATTCCTTCAAGTCTATTTTGGATCTCGCCTCTTGGATAGCTGTAGCATACGTTACACCGCTGGTCTGGGCCTCGGATGGAATTGTCAGAACGACTGCCGCGGACCTCGGAGCCCTTAGCTTAGGTTGTGCTGACTGGGGGTGTTGAGACGCTTTTCGCGATTCCACCGTGTGCTTAGTGAGCCCGGCCTGCTGCACTTTGTTTGCACTCGCTCTGCCCCTCTTTGCAACAACTGACCATCCCTCCTCAGAGCAGGTGGCTGCAGGCACAGCAGGGGATTCCACGTCAAGATGCGTGGAGACCACCACCGCGGGGGAGATATCAGGGACCGGTTCTTCCATCTGTTTTTCGTTACCTAATCCTTTTCCCTTCTTCTTCTTCTTCTTCTTGTCTCCCTTCTTTTTCTCCTTAGTTTCTTTGTTCTTCGTCCCATCTTGGGTCATTATGGTTTTAGTTCCCCTTAGTTTTGGTCTCGTATCCTCTGAGGCTTCAGAGCAACTTTCCTGTCGAATATCAGCGATCCGGCTACCTCGTCTATCCGCCGCAGTAGACGGGCGGGATCGCGATTGCGGATTTGGTTGAGGCACTAAGTTATTAAACCGTGCATCGATCAGCTCTCCCAGTAGACGGATCATCCTGGCTTCGAAGTCCTGCGGCAACTCCGCTGCTTGTGCAGAGGCAACCGGGCCCCGTTGCATGAGCAGTCGCATTTCTCGCATCTCACTTTGGAGAAAGTCAAGCCTTATGCGCAAACGCTCATTTTCTGCACGAAGCGCACTTGTTTCGTCAGTTAACGTCCTAAAAGCAAGGGAATCGGCATCTTCTCTAATTGCCCTAGCAGCGTTTCTCAGATCGGCTACATAGGTCGTTTTTAGGCGATTGGACGCTTTGGCGATCTGTTCTACGGTCGCCAGATTAACTTCGATCCTTTTCCGTAGATCTTCGGTCGCTGTGTTTGTGTTCGCGCCAGTCGTCTGCAACTCTACGGCGGGTGAACGCACAGGTTTTGGCTCTGGATCTCCTGAGCCTGCTGCTCTGTGTTCTACTTCCTCTTGGCTATCCTTTTCTGCCCTGTGCGCCTTGCGCAGGCCTGTCCGAGGTTTTCTTCCAGACGAAGATGGGATGGAAGTGTCACTAGAGCTTCCATCATCCAACCGAGAACGTTTTCGACATCGCCAAAAACGTGACTCCTTATTCGGGGTACATAGAGCCTCCCGGCGAACCATGGGACTCATAGTAGTTTGTGAATTGATGCTCGCCATAGAGTGGGGAGAGTCCGACTCTGCGGCCGCATCTGTTACCGCATAAGAGCGGTTGACAGTTCCACCGGCAGCTGTGGTAGGTGTTGGGGTAGCGCCTGTCACACGTTCCAACACAACATTACACCTTTTAATCGCCGATTCTCTCGGCATATCGCCTTCTACTTCAAGTTGGGGTTTCATATTGTACTTGGTAAGTTCCCACGAGCATGGGGGATGTATACGGTCCGCCCGGGAGGTGCCCCCTGCTCCCGGGTAACCCTATTACGCCCCGGAGGACGGGCGGTATCCGGGGGTTGGCCGCTCCGACTTGATCCACTCGCCAAGCCACCTGCCACCCGGCGGGAGGCAGGAATTCGACGCCGCGCTTTGGCCCCGGGGGGCGCCCCAACGCCGAATTGGAGGGGTTTTTTCTGAGGTCACCTTCCTCTTGGGCCGGCCGATTAAGGCAAGCCCCCTGGTCTCTAACGTGCCGCTAGACATGACAACGTCGCACGTTAGAGGTAACAGTTTGCCCGGCGGAGGGCCAAAGCCCCAATGCCCAGCAAGGGACATCCTCCCGCTGAGCCCGCCGCGCCGCGGTTCACCAACCGCCATCCATCGCTGTGTTGCAGCCGTTGGTCTCCAAGGACCTTCTTCAATGATGCCAATGGCATTCCGTCAAACGTCAAATAGCCGCATCCCGTATAGTTTTATGAAAACAAATCGGGAGCGGCACTTGTCTATTCCATATTAGCTTCCCCAAGATGCTGGTTTGCAACCCAGGTACTAAGCCCCCCCGCCACGACAAGGCTTGGAAAAATGGGGGGGAGGTATTACTATACCCTGGGGTTTTGAATAGGTACACTTTTCAAAAAGGTAAGTTATTGCTGTTAGTGCAAAACAATTTCACATCAAAAAATCTGTGACGAAATGGAATAATTTAGAAATTGAAGAAATTATAACTAAATCTAATATAACCTTGGTTCCATGAAATGCCCATCAGGTGTCACGTCACAAATATTTGCACCATGCTAATCTAAAGACGCGAGGATTAGGGATTACCGTGAAAGCCTCTTTACATTCGACGTCATATGAAGGTTATTTGTTTGTGGATAGAGTCATTGAAACACGATCAAAGTCAAGAAAGCTATAAAATTTTTACCTATTGCCTAGCTCCTCAAGTCTATGCAATATAGAAGTAAGGAAGTAATATATTAGCGGTATCACAACAAAGTATTTAGGTATATTAGCAGTTATCTAATAAATTGGTAATATTAAAAACAGTGTCAGATTTTCGTGCATATTTCTGTTCCTAAAGGTGAACCAAACCTATTGAAAAATCGACTTTCCTGAACGGTGCTTTTCATTTTGATCCATGTTAAAAAATATAAACTAGCCGAACTATCGCACCCAAACTTCGAGACGTGATGTCGAATTATCATTATGTCCATATATTCTTGTATTGTAAAAGGGGAAAAAGTCGTATTAAACCCATGCTCCTCGTTAAAATTCGCATGTCATATTTTGACCACTTATGATGCAGCTGTATTTTGTTGTATCCTTGGTGGTATATTCAAAACAATTTGGCAATAGCAGCTTCCGATGTATTGTCGGTCGAAGTTAATGCCATTTTCGTTGGAAGACGTGTAATGCATAGGTTTCATGAGTGTCATGACCTGAATTGTAATGTTCTTTTTAAATTGATACATTTTTTCGTTAAAATCCATGGGCAAAAACACGAGGTCATTAACATTAGTCAGGTTTATTTAACGATTACGTTGTTTGAATAAGATCTACTTCGGACTACAATTAGGTTTGTGAAAGCATTGTTTCCTTTTATGAGTACCTATGAAACACACAGCAAATAAGAAGAACTTAGAATATAGGAAATAACATAAAAAAAGAGATGAAGCGTGAATATAGCAAAGCAGAAATAATACTAAATTGTTGAAATTAGCCTTCAATTGACTACAAATTCATAGACGAGGATGTGGTGGCCACAGGAAGTAGGTACATAGAATAATATAGATAAATTAATGTTCTCTAAGATAGGTAATAAAACGGGATGACGCTTGTATTTACGAGAAATCACGTGGTATGGAATATTTTAAGGAAAGAAAGCTATGCTATATATATAGCTATGCTATGCTATATATTTTATGATAATTCGGGATCTGATGGGTTCATTATATTCACACTTGATTAAACTGATAAACTGTTTAACAGATCAAATACCTAAAGACGGATAACCTATTGTCAATGTTTTCCTTAGAGGACATTACAATTAGGACCGAATTTCATGTGTCCAAATTATGTTGATTTTACAAAGACCGTATTAACCTGAATTGGCATGATTACAAGAGTCCATGACAAATTATATTACGGCTATTTTTAACGACTAGAGAAATTAGTGTACGGAAATTAGTTTTATCTGCTGGGAAGAGCTGGGTTATCGTTTGTTTAAGATTAACAGTCTAAGTACGGTAATATCGAACTCTTATAGGATTAACTCGTCTTATGTCGTACCGACTTAGCGTCATAAGACGATGGACAAATCTAGAGAATATTGGAGAGAATTAATTCGCTTTAAAAGTAGCTTAAAGCTCGTTGTTATATTTGGTAATACCTACAAAAGCTATTTTTATTTTTCTTATTATTCCTATATGCCCTATATGTATAATTTTGGGGTTGTCTCTAGTATAAATTAATCACTCTCTCTCTCTGTCTAAACACTTCACCAGCCACCAGGGTTATTTAAATCTTCTTTCATATCATTTGTCATTTTGTTCTTATCACTGAAACATAAGCTACATTTCCTTTTTTCTTTCATTTTAAGTTTGTCACAAGCTTTAAAAAACTATTCCGTTAAAACTTATTTTACCTACTGGAAAAAGAGCAGTATATACTTACTTATCCTGTTGACGCTTTTCTCAAATAAATACGGTATAATAAAACGCTTAATAAATCGCAATTGATACCTTGTATTAGCAATTTGTATTCAAAGTGTGAATGCAGTGGCCGCAGTGAAGTGCAATGTGGTAATTACGATTGGATTCACTTGCTATATGCATACGATATATGAATACTAAAGTTTCCTAAGTACTTACCTAAAATTACTTATTCATTAATTTTTAATTTATATGTATTTAATTATAAATAACGCAGAATATTATATTCAGAGAAAACATTCCTCGAGTTATACGTTACGACCTATAAGCTTCGTTGACTATAAATTTACGTATAGTTGTTTGTGTTTTGTTTGCTTTATATTATATTAGAAAGTATAAAGTATTAAATATTATTTAATACTTTACTATATTATATTATTGTTCTTTGGTTTTGTAAAACTGTCCATTATTATCGAATATAATAAACATTGTAGGCTTAATAAATCTGTTCTTACCTGTTTGATGTTTTATCTGTTCGCTTCGCCCGCTTTGTCTAAAACCTAATAAATAATATACCTACTAAAACCTTTCTCTAGAATCACTCTATCTATTAAAAAAAACGCATCAGAATCTGTTGTGTAGTTTTCAAAATTTAAGCATATATAGGGACATAGGGACAGAGAAAGCGACTTTATTTTATACTAGACTAGCGGTCCGCCCCGGCTTCGCCCGTGGTACATATTAACGTTTTCTCTACATAAGAACCATCCTCGTACTTCAAGGAATATAATAAAAAAGAATTATCGAAATCGGTTCAGCCGTTCTCGAGTTATGGAATTACAACGAAAAGTGGCATTGATTTTTATATATTAGAAGATAGGTATGTAGTGATAATAATATGTGAAACGATAAAAATAAACTGTTTAAAATATTAAGCAGGTAATGATGTTCAGTAATGATTGTATGAATTAAGCAAGAAATAAAATATTATGAAATTTATTAGTGACATGTTAATGGAACTCAAATATTCGTGACTTAAATATTATCATAATATAATTTTCTAGTTAAATTCTGGTTTAGGTTGCGGATTATTCAGATCGTACTAAGTGGTGTCAATGATAATATTGAGTTCGTTTAACACTGACTTGCAGAATGGTTTCGATTTCAATAAGTTAAATTGATACTAAATACCTAGGTAGGTACCTATCAAGAAAGAAATATTCAAAATATTAAACTTGATCACAATTTGAAGTTTTTATAGAAATATAAGTTATACCCTAACATTATAAGTACTTATACGGTCTACCTGAAACGTTCGTTGACGTTATTTTTCCTTCTATACGATAGGTACTCACTTAGTTAGATTTACAAATTACAATGCTATCTCATACTGGCTAATACCTAAGTACCTACTATTTTTCACACACCCATTTTCAAATTACGTATTTAATCTTAGTGATTAACACAAAATCTCTCTTAAAACAAAAGCATTGTTTCAAATTGCTGATTTATCAATATTAAGTAAACAACGAATCAGTGTTGGTAATCACTAAACAAATAAAATAAAAATATCATACAAATACTTAAAAAATACGATATTATATAATATATTTCTACGTGAGACTTGAGAGTAGATATATAATTTGCTAAATAGGTAATACCTACGTATTCTTAGAATTTATGTCGATCATAAAACAAATTCTTTTTATTGAGGGGCATTTTATTTATCCGCCAAATACCACAAAACAGATAATGATGATATTGACATGGGTATTATGAACTAGATTGTTAATCTTCGCTTATTTTTTTATATTATGTAGTAAGACTACGTTAACTACCTACCAGGTAAATACTTACATGCTATCCTCATATCCTGCCATTCCTCTTATCTTAGGTACGCTTTCGTCCTTTACCGCAATATTATAATGATATCGAACAAACCAAAAGCATAAACTATTATAAATAATATTATCACAGTGTCATATTTTAATAATATGATGGTAATAAGTAATAACCATGATTAATAAGTAATAACCATTTACATGTTTTTAAAATACCATTAACCATATTTAAAAATAATTATTGAACTTGAAATAGTACGTCATCGAAATTGGCGCCTTTTACTATTGTCTATTCTCTGTCTATGGTCATGTAGCATTAAGCTATGATAATATAAAGCTACCCACGCACACTTTTTCAATGACTTAGTTTGCCCCAGTAAGGTATTCGTAGTATCTAAATTTATTTATTCTAAGGATAAAAATAATTTTAATTAATGAGAGTATTCAGAAGTATCAAAAAAATGTTCTAAAATAGCTGGGTTCACAAAGTTTTTTCCTTGGTTCCTTCAAATGCGTGTGTTCCTTCAAACGCATTGGTGCTATTTTATATATTATAGGAAAGCTGTTAATTTAGGTTTCATAGAAGATAGGTTGGTACTCAAAGATACTTTAAATATAGTGAGAAAATTAAAGGCTGATTTTTTTTTTAAATATTTAATGGCCTGGTTAAAGGCTGATAATGATAAACATGCACAGAAAACATGATAATTTGTTTATAATTTCAATATAGCAAAAATAAAATGACGTCATGTGTCAACGAAGTTCAAACTGACAGTTGACACTTGACAGTTTCACATTTAGTGTTAAATAAATAACCTAAAATCCTTGTTAAAATTGTTTAAAATCTTATTTTCTAAAATTAATTGTAATTTAATATTTATTACAATTGAAAAATTTGTTAGTTATAATGGATCAGTTGAGTAAGCAATTAGCTGAAGATTTTTTTCTTCGAGAACCAGCGGATCCACGAATACGGTAAGAATATTTTGTACACACAATAATACTACACAATATTGTTGCTTAAAGTTTTGTATTGTTATAGAAAACGAAAGGAAAAGACGGAAGATGATCCCCACCCAACTCTCAAAGTGGAAATGCAGATGATTCGCCTCAGTTCTGATTCACAAAAACAAGTGTTAGATACATTGAGGTTTATCCATGGATCTGATTTTAAGTTAGGAAGTGCTAGCAATTACAAGGTATGCGGTTTTCTTCTTATCCACACAGACAACTTGTGGACTACAAGCTGATTTTTTGTCATAAAATATCCATATATTTATAGAATTATATTCGGGTATTATCATCTTTGCGCAACAAGTATACATTTAAAGATCTATAGAAAATTTACATTTTAATATATTTCAATAAAAAACTCATTTACTTTTGATTGATATTTTAGGATTTATTATTAAACTAAAGTTTTGTTGTTTAGTTACTAAACCATTAAACATTAAATACGTATTAAACTATTACAGGATAAAGGTTCTAACCTTGGCAATAAATATTGGATGGAAAGAGGCAACTTAGTGGTTCAGGGTGGCTTTGATTACTCATTAACAGTGAAGGATGAAGTGAAAGCACCAGAAGTAAGGCTTAGAGAGTTTGCATTGGCTAAACTAGAAAGGTTTGTATAAAATTTAGAAATAGCTTCTAAATATGACTTTATTTCTCTAACCTTTTTTCAATTCATTCCTTAAGTTTTGATCATTCATATATTCAGCATATTTAATTAAATTATCCCATTGATTCACACTTCTATTTATTTTATTGGCATTAGTCAGCAATTTAAAATATTTAGGTACATAATAAAACAAAATATTTATTATGTGCACAACAAATTTGCAGATACAATTTTCACAAAGCACATTGTTCGGAAGCTTTGCATATGGCAAAAGAAAACACTGACACAGCATTAGAAATATTATTTAGCAAATATTTTGATGCCAACTTTGAAGAAAAACCAGATAATGTGCCGACCCCAGCTGAATTACTTGAAATGAGAAATGACGAAAAAGCAGTCCTCGATTCTATTTATGATAATATTTTTAGAGTAAAAGATAGCAATGTATGGAGTTTTAAATTACATTTAGATTACTTATCAAAGGTGTATGAAAAGACTACTGTTAGCATACCTAAGAAAAAGGAAAACACTAATTTTAAAACTAAAAAGAAAGAGGTGTGCAAACTATTTTTAGCTGGACCGTGCAGGTTTGGTAATAAATGTAAATTCCTACATGAAACAAAAGAAGAAACATTATCCATTGTACCCACGGTTGAAAGAATTTGTTACGAATTAGAAATTAGATTTCCAAAAGATAGTGTATACCCGTACCAACCTCCGTTACTCTTTTTCAAACTTGAAACAAGAAGTAAATTGATTCCTGAAAGAACATGCCTCTTAATAACGTCAAGGCTTTATGATGAAGCAAAGACGTTAGCTCAAGATGGAATACCGTGTATATATTCTTTAGTTGAATTATTAAATAATGAAGAGGAAATATTAAATCATATACAATTTAGTACGAAAGAATTTCCAAGCGCAACGGATACATTGATACCACAAACAGAAAGTATCGACGATAGTATAAAACCAACACATTACAATGTTAATAAAAATAAACAAAATAGACCAAGTATAAATATGGAGAGTATGTTAAAAGAGAATAAAGAAATAGCTCGGAGATATTGGGAAAAAACTGAAAACAATAGGTATAATAAAATGATGTCTGTGAGACGAAACTTGCCGGCTTGGCAGAAGAGACACGAAATTATGGATGCTTTAAAAAAATCTCAGGTAATATTTACATTGTTTACTTTTAACCCATTGACCACCAAGCGTCCCAATGAGACCGAGACACAATAGATTTTCTATTGTGTCTGTGATTCCGGGGGCTGATGGGTCAATAAATTATAGACTACAAGAAAGTGTATTTACAATGGAAGATCACTATTTTGTAGTTATCTTATTAACTAGGCAGAAGATGTGAATAATTTTTTATCTATCACTTCACACTAAAAGTTATAGTTAGCTTAGTTAATTCTTGTTTTATACATTCTATTTAATGAAATTTCAATAACTATGATTCTTAAAATCAAATACATTCTGTATTGACATTAGAATTTTGAAAATAATTGTACGATAACAAGAAAATTTTCATTACAGGTAATAGTAATAAGCGGTGAGACAGGTTGTGGCAAAAGCACGCAAGTACCACAGTACATACTCGACGACTGGCTCGAGAACTTCAAGCAGGATCCCAAGCATGTGGAGATTGTGTGCACTCAGCCGAGACGGATTTCGGCTATAGGTGTAGCGGATAGGGTAGCAGAGGAAAGGGTGGAGAAAACTGGACAGGTTGTTGGTTATCAGGTACGTGGGATTTGATTTATCTTATGCTAATATGGTTAGGACAGATTTTTTGTTTGTTAGTTTAGAATTAACCTAAGTAAGCGGCTAGTGTATGTTGGGTGGTATTCTGTCAATTTTATATTTAACTTCATTTTTGTATGTAAAAAAATGTTACTCTACATATAAATTATGTATAAAAATAAATATAGACATACTTTTAGAGAAAATGTGATGTAAAGTTTGAACATACATTATGCCATTTTTACCTGTACTAACATACATAATTTTTATTTCAATTTTTTATACATATTTTAACTTCGTATATTTTCATTTTCTCTTAGATAAGGCTAGAAAACAAAATGTCGTCCAAAACACGTCTATCGTTCTGCACCACGGGTATACTATTACGTCGATTAGAATACGACCCGCAGCTAACTTCAGTCACTCACATAATAGTGGATGAAGTTCACGAAAGGTCAGAAGAGAGCGACTTCCTCTTGCTTATACTGAGGGACCTTATCAAAGTGAGGAAAGACCTGAGGGTCATATTGATGAGTGCAACGCTGAATGCTGATTTGTTCTCCGCTTACTTTGAAAAGGTTCCAGTTTTGGAGATTCCAGGTAAAAATATAATATTATATAAAGTCTATTAACAAATTGTGTTTGTTTATATTTAATGATATAATTGTGCCTAGTTCAATTTACCTGTATATGACTACATATACTTATAATCCTTTAAAAAAATGTGAAAAAATAAGTGGGTAGTCTTATAAAACTTTGGCTGTTTTTCAGGTAGAACATTCCCGGTAGAGCAAATATATTTAGAAGATATAATGGACCGAACTAATTACGTTTTAGAAGAAAATGGACCGTATGCAAGAAAGATTAAAAAAGGTACTTGCTATTGTATAGTTCTAACAAAATATATTATTATCTTGTATGATATGGATCGGAAAATAGCAATTTAAATAACATAGTAATTTCTTAAAATAAAATTTAATAACCTGTGATATAGTCTGAATAGATAGCAGTTAAACTACAAAGTAAATTTTATGTTTTATCTAATAGAGACAACAGAAAAAAGATTTAAAATATTACAAAAAAGTAAATTTAATTCACTTTTCATAAATACACTGTTTCTAATAACACCATATTAAAATACATTTATTTATACAGATAAAATAAAATACATTTATTTCACAGATAAAGACAAAAAAATAGACTTAGAAACAGAGATAGAAACGTCAGATGTACGTTCAGAAGCCGCTGAGCCGCCCAAAGACTCGATACGAGATGAAAACCTCACAATATCGCAAATGTTAGCAAGATATCCAAAAAGCAGTAAAGTCACTTGCAAGAATATGTATTTGATGGATGTGGAAAAGGTAATTTGGTTAATAAGAAACTCGGCATTACGTCTAAATCGGTTTTACGCAAAAAAAAAAATGTGTCCAATAATATTGTTGTATAATTCAGCCTATATTTTTCGGTGTATACCTAAGTACTTTGAATTGTCTAATTATTCAAAACTTTTATTCCTTTTATCATTCTATTCAATCTTACTGTTTGAGTGCAGTACTTTAAAATCATAATTTAAAACAAACTTATACATTCAAAGGATTCATAAAAGATACAAAAATCACCTTCAATTTTAACAAAATTTTTCTTTCTAAGATTCGTTTAGATTTTGCTGTTGTACCCAATATATTGTTCTTAAATTTTAAAACTCCCATTGAATTATTTGTCAATTTTTTTAATCAAAATAGTAAAAATTCAAAACATTTAATTTTTACAGATAAACCTGGAACTAATCGAGCATGTGTTAACATACATAGTCGCTGGAGACCACAGCTGGCCGCGAGAGGGCGCCATCTTGGTTTTCTTGCCCGGTATTGGTGAAATCATGTCGCTATACGATCAACTCGTTGAGAGTCACACTTTTAGTCCAAAGTGAGTGTTTTTCAGGTAATTTGCATTGATATTACGTCTTAAAATAAACGGTTTCAATTTGATTTAAATAAATTTTTTAGTCTGTGTAAAATTATGTGACGAAAACATGCAATTTTTTGCATTATAGGAATCCAAAAGTCATTGACAAACATTTTTATTTTTAGTTTTGACAAAAATTTCCTTGTATTTTAGTTTTTACCATGGCTTAAAATTATAAATACATCATATTTGTCATATTTGTGTTGTCATGTTTTGCATTATAAATTTATAATTGTAATGTTTTGCATTATCAAACATAAATTAAAAAACTACTACTATGAAATTTTCAGGTCAGGAAAATACAAAATAATACCGCTACACTCGACATTATCAAGCGAAGAACAGTCCCTAGTGTTCAAGAACCCGGGACAGGGTGTTCGTAAGGTTGTGCTCTCAACTAACATTGCTGAGACATCAGTCACTATAGATGACTGTGTGTTTGTTATTGATTGCGGTCGAATGAAGGAGAAAAGGTAACTTTAACTGTATGAGGATTCAATCAAAAAATTGTTATATATTGTGTCAACTATAATATACAAAAAAAGAAAAGTTTTTTTTTAATTGTACGCCGTCATATTTTAAATTTAATCAATAACAACGCGTGACTTTAACGTCATGTTAATTCAATAGAAATTAGTAAGCGTGTGACATGAGCGATTGTCAGCACTAAAGTACGTGTCGCCGGCGGCAAGGCTAGCGATAGGTTCTTAGCGCGCGCAAGTACGTTGAATAAAACAAGCTTGACATTATTAATCACTACAGTAACAATATTATTAAGTTGTGCTGGATATATTTACTAGCACCTTACAGACACTAAAAAAATAAAAAAAAACGACGTGTGGCACTGGGGGACTGCCGCGGTAAAGCTATTGCATGCTATGCCTTCAAGCCACACCTCCGCCCGTCGGAGTGGGGAGCTTGAGGTTTTTTCGTTACGGAATTTCTCGATTCGGTCCCCGCGCTCAAGGCCCGCGATAGAAGCTATGTAATAGCTTAAAATTTAAATCATAAAACACATGTAATATGTAATCAAAATTTTACTATTTATGATTTTTTTCCCTACCAGATTCGAATCGAACCGCAACATGGAGTCCCTCGAACTGGTGTGGGTGTCCCGTGCGAACGCGTCCCAGCGGCGCGGGCGAGCGGGGCGTGTACGGGCCGGCGTGTGCGTACATCTGTACACGTCGCACCGCGCCGTACATCTCGCCGCGCAGCCCGTGCCCGAGATGCACCGCGTGCCGCTCGAGCAGCTGCTGCTCAAGCTGAAGATCCTGCCGCTGTTCCGCGGGATGCGCGTGCACGAGGTGCTCGGTGAGTGGGGACACTGGGGCTGGCTGCGTGCGCGTGCACTGCATACACACACACACACACACATACACATATACCCGTCCGATTAGGGCCCTTCTGGCCTCCTCCACTCAAGCGACAGCCCAAGCCGAGGTTCGTGGTCCCCGTCAAGGGGGGACGCCCTTGTGCATGTCGCTACCAGGGTGAACCTTCAGTTCACCCCCGCGTCCGCGTTAAAATGTAGAAGCCCTTCTGGCTAACATTGAGAAACACCTTACAAAAAAAAAAAAAACATACACATATTACATATAGATACACCCATCATACGTATACATTTTTACACATAAACACGCGACGACAAGCCACACAGGCATATATGTACGTATACTCTCACGTGCGTACGCGCTCTCACATTCATATCTTCAACGTTTATTTATTTATTATTTATTTATTTAAATACTTTATTGTACTGCCAGCAAAAATTACAAAAAGAAAACTTATACTAAAAGAAGACACAGCACAGATGGCGGCCTTATCACTTATAAGTGATTTCTTCCAGGCAACCAACTAAAGATCTGATAACATATTATACACGTTTATTAATAAGCGTAATATTTTGGTATATGTATTACAGTCAAAACCCTGAACCAGTCAATATCCTTATTGACGGTTATTAAGGTTATTGACCAAGAGCGTCGGTTAATATCCTTATGATAATATTGACTGGTTCAGGGTTTTGACTGTAGCATATGTACTTAATTCAATAGATCTTCCAAACTATGATTAATTTCCATAAAATCGTACTACGTTATGATGATGTTACGTCATTCTTTATGATGAACAAGAATCAAAAACATGTATTGGTTTACAAACAGGTATTGGTAATACAAAAAACAATACACGATTGTTTTATGTATTGCTACATACATAAAACAATCGTGCTCATTTTTAAACTGGAATTAACCCGATTATTCGATTGAGATCTTTATCACCAATCATCCATCCAAACAACAAAAACTAACAAATCTCCCAATAATTTTCAGCGAAAACCATAGAGCCGCCAGAGACATCGAACATAGATGGAGCTCTATCTCGTCTCCAAGATGTCGGCGCGTTAGACAAGGGCTTCAACCTGACTGCGCTTGGAAAGCATTTGGCGTCACTTCCAGTGGACGTTAGGATTGGGAAACTGATGCTGTTTGGCGCCATTTTCTGTTGTGTGGACTCTGCGTTGACTATGGCCGCGTTCTTGAGTCATAAGAGCCCGTTCGTCGCGCCGTTTGGTAAAAAGGTGGGTAATATTTTTGAGTTTTTTTTTGGGTAGATATAAAATTACGTAGATGTTTCAGTGAAAAAAATGAAACGTTTAATGAACACGGATTATCTAAATTGATAATTACTACCAGAAATAGGCGACAGTATAAGAAATTGGGAAAAAAAGATCAATTTTTGTAGCAAATTGCATTTCGAAATCTGAAATCGATTCACCTTACCATTTTTATAGTTTTCTCGCGTACTTACATATATAATAAAACTACTTTATAATCTCTTTTTTTTCAGACGGAAGCAGATGCTAAGCGACGAGAATTTGCATGCTCTAACAGCGATCAACTAACTACACTGAGAGCATACAAAGTAAGTCATATACTTTATGTCACATTTAGTTTCAATAACATTATCTACATAATTATCTTTTTTTTAATTTTATGCTATATTATCTTTATCTACATTTGACATATTTTTTTGAAGTGAAACTTCTTTACTTGAGTAAAATTTCAAGGTCGCGTCTTGGCAATACCGTCACGACATAGAGTAAGGCGACGATTTTAGTATCTTTGAATCTTGCCAAAGAAGTTTCACTTCTGACACGTGTGCTCGGCACACACGCTCTTTTTTATTTAAATTTTTGATTTATTACTAAATAATAAATTGAATTCTTTTCAGAAATGGCAGCTAGCCATGAAGTCAAGTACGCACGCGGCGTTAGTGTTCGCAAATGAACACTTTCTTTCGCACAAAACACTATTAATGTTGGCTGATATTAAACACCAGTTGCTTGGTTTATTGGCTTCGATAGGATTTGTACCAGACATGCCCGCTCTGAGGAAGAAAATGTGGAAGGACTCGGTTGCAAGGCTTACTGGAGATGAGGTATTAAAGTCCTAAATTAAATTAAATATTGAAAAATAAGACCATAGACTTGATCATAATTGTGGAATTTGTGTGATCTCAAAAATATTAGAAATTGTTATTTGCAAAATTACGTTAATAAATAACAATTTAAAATATTATAAACCAATACTTATAATGAAATTTTTTTGTAGTTTATTTCATTATCTAATCATTTGAAGAATTTATTTTATCGAAAAATAATATAAGTACTGAATAACTATTATTTTTTACAGTTAAATTCGAACGGAGATAATGATAAACTTCTCGCTACTATTTTATGCGCTGCGTTATATCCTAATGTAGTAAAGGTAAGCATTTTAGTAGGATTTCAATTCGTACGTAAATGTAAAAATTACTTTAACTTAGCAATAACTGGGTAAAGGCATTTATGACAATTATTAGTTTAGTGGTAAAAACTTTAATTAAAAGCTGTAGTGAAAAGAAAAGAAATACTAGAAAACATTTATAGATACATAGTATAAAACAAAATCGCTTTCTCTATCCCTATGTCCCTATGTCCCGTGGTATGCTTAAATCTTTAAAACTACGCAACTGATTTTGATGTGTTTTTTTTAATAGATAGAGTGATTCAAGAGGAAGGTTTTAATATATAATTTATTAGGTTTTAGACAAAGCGGGCGATAAGCTAGTATAAAATAAAACAATGTATTGAAAATAAGCTAAACCCTTTTTCATCCATTATGATTATGAAGTAAATCTTTTGATTAATTTTTTATGCATATTAAAATATTTGCTCATGTAAGTGAAATTGTAATTATTTCTTTGTGAAAATAAATAATCTATAAACTAATTTCAGGTATTAACACCCGAAAAATCGTTCCACATGCAAGCCGGTGGTGCTATACCACGGCAAGCTACAGCAGATGAACTAAAATTCAAAACTAAATCTGACGGATACGTGTCTCTGCACCCGTCTTCGGTCAACTTTACTGTAGGACACTATAATAGTCCGTACTTGGTGTATCAAGAGAAAGTGAAGACCAGCAAAGTGTTCATTCGAGAGTGTTCTATGGTACCTCAAGTGCCGTTGGTGCTGTTTTCTGGTAAGATTTATATGTAATTTTTAATTATTTTCACATGGATACATGCCTTTGCACCCGTCTTCGGTCAACTTTACTGTAGGACACTATAACAGTCCATACTTGGTGTATCAAGAGAAAGTGAAGACCAGCAAAGTGTTCAGTGCCTCAAGTGCCGTTGGTGCTGTTTTCTGGTAAGATTTATATGTAATTTTTAATTATTTCGTATATATACGTGTATTTGCACCCGTCTTCGGTCAACTTTACTGTAGGACACTATAACAGCCCATACTTAGTGCATCAAGAGAAAGTGAAAACTAGCAAAGTGTTCATTCGAGAGTGTTCTATGGTGCCTCAAGTGCCGTTAGTGCTGTTTTCTGGTAGGATTTAAATCTGATGGAAAAAAGTGTTAAATTTTGACCGCTGTGTATTTAAAACTATACAATTTAGTGAATAAATCGCGTTTACAATCCGTTAATGTTGTAAATTTTTAAATGTGTAGTACTCGTATAAAATGAAACACAAAAATATGCAACGCTATGTGCTTATTTGTATGTCTATTCAAACGGCCTTACTAATAAAAAGTGTTTAACCTTATGGATAAATTTCTACCATAGCTGTGTCCTGCTCTTGCTCACATGAAACGTCAATCATAAAAACAAGACGGGTTATTGCAATAACTAATTCATTGCATAGCGAATGGGTAATATTTTATTGTGGCCCTAAATTAATTTATTTTTTATTTTATTTTATTTTTACATACATAGATTCCTTACAACTATTTGTATTACAATACTAGCTTCCGCCCGCGACTCCGTCCGCGCGGATGTCGGTCTTTGCGTGGATGGTTTATTTCTCCATTTTGAGTAACTCGGACAATGACATCTTATAAATATCTATCTGACCCAAATACGGCTAGGCCTATAATAATACGCAACGTGTGTTCGCGGTTCTACAGAACAACGTCTATGGATAACTGAAAAATTAAGATTATTTTTTTTCTACGTATTTTTCCAGGATAAAAAGTATCCTATTTTACGCCCAGGATAATAAGGTATAATTATACCAAGTTTCATCGAAATCGAACCGGTAGTTTTCACGTGATGTCTTCACATACAGACAGACAGACAGACAGACAGACAGACAGACAGACAGACAGACAAAAATTTTTTTAATCACATATTTGGGTTTGGTATCGATCCAGTAACACCCCCTGCTAGTAATTTTTTTCAATATTTTCAATGTACAGAATTGTCCCTTCTACAGATTTATTATATGTATAGATTTATAACTTTATAACTTTAACAAAACAATACGCCAATAAAAAGGAATACCAATAATAAGACAATTAATGACAGTAGTTTTACATTAATTATAACAATGATAAAGTGGAAAACATAATTTTTGTCTTCTACAAGTACATTATTAATTACCTCCTTAATTTTTAATTTTCTACAAAAAATGTATTTGTTTCTAGGATGCAGTCTGGCCGTGGAACTTCACAACGGTACATTTATAGTGTCGCTTGAAGATGGCTGGATCATGTTTCAAGTGGAAAATCATGAGGTAACGATTTTCTGAATGAGTATTCAAATTTTTTTGTAAGTACATTAAGATCTGTAATAACCCTAAAAATAAAAACCTTCAAATAAAATTTAACACTCAAAAAATAAAGGTAAAAAAATTTATTCAAGACACAAAAGATTCTTACTATTACCATGGACCCAATAAATATCTAGAGGACTTATCATAGCCATAGTAAACAGCGTAATTCGTTTCTCAGTTCCCAATTTAGTCGATAGATGTCACTCGCAGTATCATTTGGCATTTTTTTATAATTGAATGGTTCTTGTCTCAACTAGATGTCGCTTCTAAAAAAAATCAATGTGCCAAATAGTATCTTATGGTATCTTGACGTAAAATATAATACGCAAAAAACGTAAACTATAACGTAAAATATAAAACGTAAAATATTATAAAGGCAAGAGGCGGCTCGTGACAAAATTGTACGGGTGTTCAATTATTGAACTAAAACAAAGAAAATACAGTAGCGTAGTAAATTCATAACAAAAAAAAATGAGCACCACATTATAAATGTCTATTTAAACACTAAAAATTATAAAGTACAGGCTATTTCAAAACGAATTCAATGATTATCAATTAATAATTAGAAAATCCCCGAATTTGCTTTCGCGAGCGTATTTTTATTGTTTGTTTATAATAATATAGGAGTGGCAACTGGCAACGTCGCGCGCAATTGCTGCTGTCATGCGATGCGGCAACATCGCGGTTTCGCGCAGGACCTCCGCAGGACTGTCGCAAAATTTCTCTTTCACTCTTATTGGATTCCGTATTTATATAGGCATTTGATATTCGTATTGGAGTTTAGGTATACGATAAATTAAATTTTAAATTAAAGATATATTAATTGTTAAATGAATGAGCACAACTTTATTATAATAATTATTATTTATTAGAGTTCACTGCCCCAGCGCTCCTTAGGATGAACCGCCTATTTTTTCACGGACCACGCTGCTATGAACTGTTTTTATCTAAGAATTACTCGAACAATTAGAGCATAAATTTCAACGTAAGACGTATAAGTGTCTGTAGCTGTATTGACTCAGTCTCGTACTTATAAACTGATGGGCGCTGGATCAAATCATCGCCGTAGGTACATCTAGATTTTTTTTTTCTTTTCCCGTATTTTTTGCTCATATAAATATGTAATACTGTTTACAAGGGAATAATTAAGAAGAAAAAAGATATAGACATTTTTTTTATTTTTTTTTTTTATTTTTTTTATTTTATTTTTTTTATTTTTTTTTTTAACAGAAAATCAAGAATATAATATATACACTACTCTGATCACTATGTCGAATGTTTGTAGTCCCGTCCGATAAGGGCCCTTCTGGCCTCCTCCACTCAAGCGACAGCTCAAGCCGAGGTTCGTGGTCCCCGTCAAGGGGGGACGCCCTTGTGCATGTCGCTACCAGGGTGAACCTTCAGTTCACCCCCGCGTCCGCGTTAAAATGTAATAGCCCTTCTGGCTAACATTGAGAAACACCTTACAAAAAAAAAAAATGTTTGTAGTGGGTGTCGAAACCTTATTAAAGGTACTCACTTCCTTAGATGCTCCCTATGTTCTTTAGCGTATGACTTGCAGTGCGCTGGAACCAACGATAAGAGATTTTATGCCATGTTACCTGAAAAGAAGTCTTCTTGGAAATGTCCAGCATGTCTTAGCCAGCGACCCAAACTTGATAACACCAACACAGTCAGTCGCTTACGTCCACAGAGTACTTTTTTATATATGAGAAACTTACGTCAGTGTGAAGCGTACGTGTTTGATCAAGCGGGTTACAAATTAAATTCAAATCTAATTGAAATAGTATATCTTGTTGGAAGTTTTTATTAGTGGTGCCATGGTGGTGCTTAAGTTATCAAAAACAATCTGATTTGTGGACGAATACGCGTTATACATCACGATTTATTATTAAAATTAACATCGGAAACTTTTTGCGTAAAAGTGATAAAAGTGGTTGACGGTATATTAAAAACAAAAGTTACAAATAAAATTAACATTGTCATCTATCGTGACGATTTACCAGATACAATAAGAAACATAATTTCGTTGAAAGTTACAAGACACTCGTAGCTCTGTGCAAAGTGAACTGGACTTAGAACAGTTAGTAGGAAGATCGATCCTGACAGGGGTCATATTATCAGAAATATATTACTATATTTTTTTTTCTTAATTACTTAAATTTTCCAATCATTATGAAGTTTGCCTGTTGCAAAGCTACAACAGAAGGCAGCGCTGGGATTTTATCTTGCCCTCATTGTAAACGAAATTATCATAATATTGCATGTTTGTTCCCAACTGACAAAAAGAAACAATTGACAAGCGAATTAAAAAAAAAATGGTTTTGCCCTGAATGTTCCACTCATCAGTCAAGATCTCTGAATACTGAAAATACCCCAGTACGCTCATGCGCTCAATTGTTACAACGAAGTCCTGATAACATTACAACACGTAGAGGTGGCACATCTTTTAAATCCCCTATCGCTGTGAATAATAATGCATTATCAGCTGACTCTATTCGAGAGATTATATCCGAAGAGATGGAAAAGCTGCGGCGCTCACTGGAATCATCAATTATGAATAGGATTTCGTAAGATTTAAATTGTATAAAGCAAGAAATTAGTTAAAGTTTAAAAGACAGTATCACATTTATAAACAGCAGATATGATGATTTCAGCAAAACTATTTCAACGCTTGAAAAAATTAATAATTCTAATTCGTAATTCTGCACTAAGCCCTGTGAAGAGCATTCAGAACGCTCTTAACTAAAAACTAAAATAATTCAAAAACACCGGAGTTTTTAAAACAACGCCCTCTAGATGTAATAATTGAAAATCGATAGTTTGCTGTTTCCATAGTTCTAAAATTGGTCACTAGTGGTGCTTTTAAAGCTGCAAATTAAATAATAAGCTCAAATCAGAGCGCCATCTAGTAATAGTCTGAAATTACGGGGTACGATCTCTAGTATGACCATTATCAGTCCTTTTAGATTATATTCGTCCATGCTATTACCAAGAATTTACAAGGAATATAAATAAACCCAAGAAATTATGGACTTTAGTAAATAAATTAGCTAATAACAAAACTGTAAAATGTACTTTACCTACTAAATTACTTATAAATTCTGAATATATTACCGAGCCAAATGAAATATGCCAGATATTTAATCAATATTTTTCTACAATAGGATCTCGTCTAGCAAATTTAATACCCCTACAATATCAAACCAACTCTTCCTCAACCTTACCTAAATCACCATCAAAAAAGTACGAATTATCCACTTTTGATCCGTGTACACCTAATGAAATTTTAAAAATTATAAATAACCTTAATTCAAACTGTAGTACAGGTCTTGATGGTATTACCACAAAAGCAATTAAATGCATTAAAGAAAAATTGAATCATACCTTAAGCGATTGTTTCAATCAAGCTATAAGTCAAGGACGTTTTCCGGATTCGTTAAAAATAGCGAAGGTAACTCCTATCTATAAGAGTGGTTCAAAATTTGAACCTGGTAACTATAGGCCAATTTCGGTGTTGCCAGTGTTGTCAAAAATATTAGAGAAAATTTTACACACGAGATTAGAAAAATATTTAGACTCATTTAATTTTATTTCAGTGCGTCAATACGGTTTTAAGCCAAAAAGTAACACTCTGTCAGCGACTATAGACCTGACTACTAAAATAAAACAGAACATTGACGCAAAAAATTTAGTTTTGGGAGTATTTATTGACCTACAAAAGGCCTTCGATACCGTTTCTCACGAACTTTTAATAAAGAAATTAGCATCCATTAACATTACTGGTAAAGCACTAGACATGCTGAAATCATATTTAAAAAATCGATCACAAATCGTTAAAATAGATAACTACAATAGCATTCCCTTACCAATTACGTGTGGCATACCACAAGGTTCGATTTTAGGCCCATTGCTTTTTTTAATTTATATTAATAATTTACAAGATTTAAAACTAAATGGTCATCTAACACTTTATGCGGATGACACCTGTCTGTTTTATTTTGGTCCCTCTATACATGACATGATAAAGCAAGCACAAAATGATTTAAATAAATTAAATAAATGGTTTCAATACAATCTACTAACAATAAATATATCTAAAACGTGTTATATTAAATTTAAAGCTCAGAACAAAATTATTCCACCACACGCTCCACTTAAAATTAACGGTGTTGTATTAGAACATAAAACCCACGAGAAATACCTAGGTTTGCGAATCGACAGCTCTCTAAAATGGAATTATCACATCGACCACCTAAAAAATAAATTATCAGCACTTCTTAGATCTCTGCGTAATATCACTTCTTGCATTCCTCATAAATTACGCCACACCATCTACAACACGTTAGTCAAACCTCACCTAATGTATTTAATAGAAGTATGGGGTAGCGCTTACAAAAATAAATTAGCGCCACTACAAATTTTACAAAATAAAATTATTAAAACCATTTTTAAATATCCTTTTTTAACTTCTACAAATAAAATCTACGACGATACTAAAATAATGAATTTAAAACAATTATACTTTTATAATACGTGTATGTTCATCCACAAAGCGCTACATAAAAACATAAATACAAATATAATATTCTCAACATCAAATCGCCACTATCCTAATAGACGAGCTAGCTATCTTGCCCTCCCGAAGATCCGAACGAATTATGGAAGGCGAACGGCAACATACGAGGGAGCACGTTTCTATAACGGATTGCCAAGCAAATTAAAAAGTGTAAACTCATTCATTGTATTCAAAAAACAATTAGCGAAACACATCCTGGAAGACCACACGCTCAAACTTTGAATGCAATGAATGAGTACCTCACCTAAACTTATGTTTATAGTATGTAACTTACTCTAAATTTTTAATTAACTAACGAATGATATTTTTTATAAATACCTATGTTTTAAATTTAAGTTTCTCATGTAAGTGACTTAATGTCTTAATGGGAATAAATGTCTTTAAACCTTAAATAAGTTAATTTGTAGAAAAATTACTACCCGTCCGATTAGGGCCCTTCTGGCCTCCTCCACTCAAGCGACAGCCCAAGCCGAGGTTCGTGGTCCCCGTCAAGGGGGGACGCCCTTGTGCATGTCGCTACCAGGGTGAACCTTCAGTTCACCCCCGCGTCCGCGTTAAAATGTAGAAGCCCTTCTGGCTAACATTGAGAAACACCTTACAAAAAAAAAAAAAAAAAATTACTATCAAAAGTTAAGGTTAAATTGTTAAATGCTTCAATCATTATGCCAAAGTTATATATTTTCAATACATATCTATTATTTATTGCAGTAAATTGACTTAAGAGCCAACAAAACGAGTGAGAGAATTCAAAATTAGGTTTTCCTATTATCTATTGCTGTCGCGCTATACCTCAAGCCTCCCCCGTAGAGCGCGACAGGGACAACTGCAGCTCGGGCCGAAAATATCAAGGAAAATTACGCAAAATCGACGTTCCGTAGTCCCCTGTTTCCTCCTCCAATACTGTTTTCATAATTTAGTAGAGAAAAGCATAGGCTATGTTCTTACATTTTGCTTTTTTATATAATGTTCAAAAATTAGTTTTATGGAAGACGGAACATAACGGAAAATCTGTCATAATTTCTAACGTTTTGAAAGATCTATCTTTTTTAAGATATCTTTTTTAATAATAAGATATTATGACAAAAAGGAAAACGTAGGAACATGGCTAAAGTTACCGTAGATTAATAGAAAAATATATATTGTTCTAGTGGCACAATCCAGGGAGGAAACAGGGGACTACGTTTGTATGGAAAAACGGCTTTTTTGTTTGCTCTTAATTAGATTTTAAGATAAATAGGATTATATGATTGGATTCCATTTTTATTTATGGCATCTTAAACTAATAAAAAATAATATTTTCACATATTATTTACTAAATATATTTTTCATTCGCAGGTTGCAGAAATGTTAAAAGCAATAAGGGTTGAACTGGTCAATCTTTTGGAAGAGAAAATCAACGATCCTTCATTGAACCTCCTACATTATGAAAAGGGTAATAGGATAATAAAAACGATAGTCCAAATTGTTACTAAGGATTAGTAGGAAATTTATATACTAATAGTGCCTTTTAGTATTTCTAAGGTGTGTCTTGTATTAATATGAGATGATTTTTGAGCGTTTGGCCTGTCCACTCTTTTAAAATGTATACATTACTCCAAAAGTGATAATGCGCATAGAAATCTTCGTCACAGTTCGGCAACTGTCATATTCCCGGAGCCTCCGAAGACGATATGTATATAGAGTGGTTAAATGCATTTTCTTCATGCATAATTTAGTAAAATTTGTTAAGTCAAATGAAATAATTTTGGAAATACGACAATTAGCGAAGATTTGCATGCGCATTATTAATTTTGGAGTACTGTACTGCCTTTTACAATTGTAATTTATGGACTAAATTATGACTACCTATATATTATGTTAATGCATGTTTAAGAGCAAGCGCACAAGAGCAACTTTTGTCTCCGCAACTATTTTGTCTCTCCCATCAACTCTATGGGCTAGTAAGAAAGTGCGCGCACGTAAACTCAAACTCAAACTCAAACATTTATTTATTCAATTAGACTACTATTTAGTAGCATTTTCGAATCGTCATTACATAAGTATTTTTAACATTTACCACCGATTCGGAAAGCAGTATCTATGGAGAAGAACCGGCAAGAAACTCCATAGTTGCTCTTTTAAAATCATGCCAATATTACATAATGTAGCGACGCAACTTCCTATAGAGTTGATGGGAGAGACAAAATAGTTGCGGAGACAAAAGTTGCTCATGCGCGCTAGCTTTTATATGAAATTTATAAGATAACTAGCTTTCCGCCCGCGGCTTCGCCCACGTTTTCAAAGAAAAACCCGTATAGTTCCCGTTCCCGAGGGATTTCCGGGATAAAACCTATCCTATCTCTCAAGTTGGATCGAACTGCACATGGTGTGCGAATTTTATTATAATCGGTTAAGTGGTTTAGGAGTCCATTGAGGACAAACATTGTGACACGAGATTTATATATATTAAGAACGAGATTTATATATATTAAGATTAGAACTAATCTCTATGCCAATATAATTGTCAAATTGTGTTTTATTTGGTAAAAATTATATTTTAAATTGCTTTGTTTAAATTTCAAACTGTTTCTTTTTGTGAATGAAATGAAAATAAACATATTAAATAGTTCTACTAGTTGATTTATTTGAGTTGTTAATTTAGTTAACGTATTATGTAGTAAAATTCCCATTTATTATATTCTTATAGCAAATATTTTATCAGGTATTTTTATACATACAGTTTTTATGTATATTTTAGTTTATACTATGTTTTAAAACTTAATACTTAAAACTTAATGCTTTTAGTTAAATATTGATCACGTGTTGTATTTTTAAATTAATTGTAAATTTGACAATATTGCTAAATAAATTATACTTATATCTCAAACTAACTAAAAGTTCCTTACAACTTCTTAGCTTTTGTATACTAATGTAAAAACTGTAGATTGTTGTAAATATTTTGTAATTAAATATATTATTTTTATAACTAAGGCATTTGTTTCATTTCTAGACCCTTTGTTAATTTATATTTAATTATTTATATTTGGGGTTACAAAATTTGTTTATCACTCGTACGTCTGTACTAAATTTATGAAGACGAAAGGTTCGTTTATTAAAACTCAAGTATTTCTATAAATTTTGTGTTATTCTGGAACAATTTCACTACAAGCATCATCAATATTTGTTTTGTGATTTTACATTCTTACAATATTTCGCGTTTATAACAGTAATAATTAGACGCTTCCACCAATGCCAGAGGAGCAGCAGTGTTGTAACAAACCGGCAAAAATATTATCAATACAGGTGAAACTGCGGGGCATAGCTAGTACAAATAAGTATATCATGTAATTTTTTACTAAATTTCTAAAACTTTATACCTATACGCATAAAAATTCCGTCAGATATCCAATTATAACAGTATTTTATTGTAGAAGTTTGTATTTTTTTTTAATACGTAAGCTAAAACCCGTAACATCAAACATGTTAACATCACGAAACACAGGTATTAGATTAATCTAAGGTGTTTAAACACCTTCCGATTCCGAACCGAATTAATACCCTTGTATTTACACATCCAAACTTACCTAAATCTAAACCCTATAATTAATAATATTACTGAATAAAGGTAGGTACACACGCAATAAACCGAAAGTAAAGAAGACAAAAAATATGCGACTATTTTTCTATACTAAACAAACAATTGACCGCGATTCTGATAAATGGCCGACATCAATCACATTTACCTCGGACAAAACGTTTTGCCGCCAAATCTAACGACCGTCCGTCACACCCACGACCATATATCACTGAAAAAGGAAAAATGGGCCGGCCTGTATTGAATTACCTACAGCTAGTTTTTCTTAAATACCTATTTATATCACACGTCCTTTTTGTTGTGAGAATAATTTATTTTCCCCTGTCTGAGGTTGAGGATAAATTTGATTCTATTTTTGTCATAATAATAATATTAACTATATTATTTATTAGCTACAGTCAGAATTCGGGATAGAAAGGATTAACTATTTTTAACTGTCTTCAAAAAAGGCAGGTTTGGTATCAAAATGTTCAGTAGGTAATATTTAGGCATAATACATAGGCTACTTTTATTATGCCGTAGGTACCTAGTCGATAGTAGGTAGGTTTATCAATACTGCTTTTAAATTTATTTGAATACCGTTAAGTTGCTGACTGAAATATTAAACAATTCTATCTACTTGATATATGTTCTTCTATCTTTTAATTTTGTATGAATTTCTTAAACCTATTGAAGTATTGTTACTACGGTTTTACCATGAAAAAATACGCTAAGAAAATAACACGTCCTAACTTTTACTAAAAGTAAAAAATATGTCAATTAAGGGTAGCCCATTTTGAGTAGCTAGGTATGTTCCAATAGTGTGGTTGTAATAAAACGCACATGTGTCTCTCGTATACATGTCGCACACTTAAAACATAAGTGGCACTATACAAAAAAATTCATTTTTGAGTTAAGTATGCAGTCAAAAGGCATAAAACGAAACGCTCCTAACGCAAAGATCCCGGTAGCTCTAATGCGTCAAATTTTTGCTAGATGTCGCTAGTGTCACTTATGAATTTGTCACAATTTGTCCGGTCGGTAATTGATAAACCGGCACTATGCCATTTCGCGTCAAGTCTCCGGTGGGAATCCTTGTCGAGGTGAGTCCAAAACTGGCACTTTGTGTAAAGTGCCACTTATTTAATTAATTTGCTTTCGAATATTTATAGTGACTAAATGCATAAGTGGCAGTTTGAATATAATGCCAGTTATTTAATAAGTTTAGTGTGGATTTTGTTTTTATACGAATTCAATAACGGGCATTTTCTTTAAAGAGCCATTTAATCAATAAATATGCTTTTAAATTTTCGCTGTGCGCAATTACATTAGTGTCAGTTATATTATGCTAACTTTAATTAGGATTTTGTTTTTATACGAATTTAATAATAAAAAAGGCATTTTGTTTAAGGCTTTTTGTATTATACTATCATGGATCCGAAAAGAAGTAGATGTAGAAGTATAATAGAATTATCAACTCAGAACAATCAAAGAAAAAAAGAAAATGATGACGATGATGGATCTCAAATTACTAAGCATGCTTCTAAAAGAAATTCCGATATTGTTGAACCGCTTTCAACAATGAGTGCGTCCGATTTGAACATCATGAGAAGTTCATCCTTTAAGCTCTTATCACAACCAAACTAACACTGACGATGGTGACTTTTTTCTCGCCTCAGACGATGACAGAACATACTTTCCAATTTCCATCAAAGAAAAAATGCAGGAGATCAAACTCAAACTCGTCGTCATCGTCTTCGTCGTCCAGTTCGTCCTCATCTTCGTCCTCAAGCACATCATCCAGTTCAGCTTCAGCTTTGTCTATACAAAGGCCATAACCTGACCCAACTAATTACTCAAAGTACTATAGACACACGTAATAATTTCGACCCTTCTAATCCAGATGACGAAACAGAGAACCCAAAATGTAAAGTAAAAGGAATGACCAAATGCCAACCTCTTTAAAAATTGATGACATTTCCTTCACTCAGATTGTTGAAGTTTCTAATAATCATCAAAGAAGTGATCATCTTCCTGCTGATTCGAATCTTAAAAGTGGTCTTGCTCCGAATGATGGTTATCTTGTCGCCTTTTCCAGCCCTGCTGATAACGTCGAAATCATACATTTTAATACAAATGACACAGGAACGATGAACGATAGGTACTGCAAAAGAAGCTCCAGCTCAGTAAGTTGATGCAATTACAAGAAAACGAAAAATAATAAGATCGTTACATACTACAAATATTGTGAAGATACTAAGAAATACAGGCAAAAAATATGTTTCAAACTCAAAACGTTTTTCCAGCTAAAATGATTAAGCAACCTTGTGGAAGTACATGTCGTCTGAAAATCGCAGATAGAATTTCTGAAGAGTCACGAAAACTTATTTTTAACTTAACAGAGATAAAGCCCAGATATAAATATAAAAAGATTAACTCCAATAGAAAACCGAAGAAGGTTAACGAAGTTACTGCAAGATTTTTACTGACTCATGATAATTAAACCTGCGTATCAAACGCTGATTTTTACGTAACTTTAACAGTTCCTACTTCGAAAGAATTTGACCTTATCAGATTAATTGAAATACCTCTAATAATTACTGTACTGATTAGTAAGTAGTAAGAACAAGATTTTAATGTTAATGTTATTTATGACAATACTTTTATCTAGATTCAAACAGACTTGTTAATTATGAATATTATGTGTGGTAATTTTGACCGAAAACTATGAGCATGTGCCAAATAAATATAATTCTTTATTATTTTAGCAATTCTACTGTTTTATTTCTCTCTTTGTTATTATTACAATGTAGGGAAAATAACATTTTAGAGGTCAGTAAGCAAAAAGTTTTGAATAACTAGAAAACTATAACCGACACTATACTAAACATTTTTTTTAAATGCTTCTCCATTAATAAATAATCAATAATTTTATTGTTTGCCACTGGATACTGAAACAGCGTTAGTTAAACTGTTATTTTAATCCGATCACGAATCTATATTTGTATTTTTTTAGTTCCATATCACCCATTCAATTTTTAAAAAATCTTAAAACGGCCGTACTGTAAAATTAACATTTTCGTTTAGTGCCATTTATGTTTTAAGGGTGCGATGTGTAGACGTACAGTTTGATAGCTAACTTTTCGGATAGGACCGTCCGAGTTTCCTACGTTGATAGTATGAGGACATGGTAGCTTAAAGTCAATATTTTCTTTATGGGATTAGGTATATTATTATCTTTTTTTCTTTATGTATTTTATTCTGTAACATAAAACACAAATATTTAAATAATTAGAGCTAATGTTGATATTTCTATATCATTAAACTTTTTTATCAATTATTCCATGGTAAAATTATTTCAGTTACCTATTGATATAATTATAAGGTTTGAGAGGTAAGAGGAAGAGGAGGGACAATATAGCGTTGTCATAGTAAAATTGAAATTAAAACATTTGAATCATGGTGCTCGTAGTATTTCAGAAAAGCGACATCTAGTAGTGAAAAGAACTTCAGTCATAGATTTACAATAATTAAGTACTTATATAATTTGACGATAGATGACGCTGTAAAAAATTTGTATCAGAGACATCTATCGACAAATAGATAAACTAAAAATTCGATCCTTTTTTTATTCAATAATAGATGGCGTTGTAACTAATTTTTTAATTGTACGGCACTAAAATGCTGTTTCACATTCGAAAAATAATTATTCATTTTTAATTTTTTATTTCATTAATATAATTAATTAGGTGCAATAGCATGTATAAACTAAAATAAAATATTTTCTTGAAATTTTTATTTAAATTAAATTGGTATTTCCTGAAAAGTGACATCTAGTAGTGAAAAACATTTCAGTCATAGATTTAAACAACATATAAGTACTTATATAATTCGACGATAGATGGCGCTGCTTACATATTTATATCAGTGACATCTATCGTCGAAAAGATAAACTACAAATTCGATCCTTTTTTTATTCGATAATAGATGGCGTTGTAACTAATTTTAAATAATGCAGCGCTAAAATGCTGCTAAAAATACGAAAAAAATGTATTCGTTATTGAACTTCCTAATTCATTAGGTAACAACAGCTTGATCGTATTATTTTATTGTTTAGATTTTAGGAGTTAACTGCTCTTAAAATTAGTCGTCAGTTTAAAAATAAAATAAATTTTGTGTCTTATGGTTAACATTTTTTATTTTAAAATAATAAAAGTGAAATAATATCCAGCACACATCAAATTAATAAATTATCAATATAATCATATGCATACATT
The DNA here is from genome assembly GCF_905220415.1 of Colias croceus. NCBI lineage: Eukaryota > Metazoa > Arthropoda > Insecta > Lepidoptera > Pieridae > Colias > Colias croceus. Next base: position 7,682,542 of record NC_059550.1, on the reverse strand, counting down.
AACATAATTAGAATATTTCCACACTAATCAAACCATACAAAAAATATCAACACATGCGCCTTATCCATGTAATTCTAAGCCCAAGCCGCGTACTCGTGTCAGCCATTTTAAATCGTATCACGTACGGGCCGACGCGTAATTGGCGCCATTTACCGTCCCTGGCCGACGCTTCGTTACACGTTTTTGGCCCTACGTCCGCTGAAAACCAATATCTCGAGTCTGTAATTTCGAAGGGTTAATGGTTAAAACTATATATTATATGGCAGCTATACTTAATCTAAGGCCGTATTAACGTTTAGTTTTGTTAAAGAGTAGGTATAGATTTTTTTAATTCGAATTGCGTATTTATTTTTTTCTTGTTTATTAAGTAGGTAGGTACTTCGAAGTTGATTGAGTGAACCGATTTTGATGATTCTTTGAATTCTTTCTTCTATTAGATAGTAAATAGTTATCAAGTAAAATTACACAGTATCAACACAAGAAAAATTGTAAAACTTGTTCTAGAGTCTAGAATCTAGACATTGTTAGTTATACTTATCACAATCATCACTACATAGTATAAAACAAAGTCGCTTTCTCTGTCCCTATGTCCCTTTGTATGCTTAAATCTTTAAAACTACGCAACGGATTTTGATGCAGTTTGTTTTTAATAGATAGAATGATTCAAGAGGAAGGTTTTAGTAAGTATATAATTTATTAGGTTTTAGACAAAGCCGGCGAAGCCGCGGGCGGTAAGCTAGTAACCTTATAATAATAATAATTGTCGTAGGTATACACTATAGATACATGCTAGTGCTACGGCTGTGCTACGCCGCTGTAGCCGTTCATAAATTGTTATCAATAATAATTAAATGCTTTCAAGTTTTATTTTCACGATTATGTACTTTTTAACCGACTTCTAAGAAAGGAGAAGGTTCTCAATTAGACCGTATATATTTTTATAAGTTCTTATTAGTCTATGCCCAAATAAAACAAAATTATTTAAGTCGTTTTGTCGTTACATTCCAATTTACATATTGGTACAACATATAAATATAGGTAGGACTTATCCACCCAAACGATAACGGCCATTTAGCCATAACTACATTATACCCTCACAAAAACCCCCATTATCAGTGTCCCTGATTTCATTCAGTAAAGCCGAATAAATCAACGCAAAGCCGAAATCCGCCGATAAATTTTGTCCCAATCCTGGTCATCGTCGACCCAAAAGACGTTATAGCGCTAACCCGGCTTGGACCTTTCCGCTAAATAAATCCCTTATCTGCATACGGCAAACCTTTCTAGGGTCCGGCTTAATAAATTCAGGTTGGGTTCGCAAACTTTCTGTTTAGAATTATATGGAGCTGCTAGTATGTTTCTTCATTATATAGTCTATAGAATTTTATTATGTTTTATGTAATGTACCTACCTACCTATTCGTTGCGTGTTTCATTTAATAAAGATTGAGACAAGACATTAATGCTTAAATACATCACATCATTATTTTAAGTTCCAATTGGTACAATGTAAAGGCACAGATAATTTAATAAATAAAAATAAGGATTATGTTCTAACATTTACGAAAGCTTTTTAAAGCATTAGAAAAACACCGAGTTATTAGTAAAAATAAAACATCTCAAAAACAAATATGTATTAATTATTCTTCTATCTATAAACACCAAGAATAAAATAGGAACGGTATTATCAGCTCTAGCGATATATTTCTGGTCTGTTCATTTGAAGCCGGCGACCGAGGCTCGCGAATCAATAGTAATTCTGTGGGTAATCCCTTGTCTCCTTGAAAAATACATAATTCAGAAGACAATTTCATTTTACGTTAAATAATATTAAATTTACGACTAATTGGTAAGCGGTATTTTGTAGATCACTTTATAATTCGTTTGAAATCGAATAAAATATTAAATAATAAATGATAACGAAATGTATAAAAAATAGACTTCACTCATTGACCATTTCTTTCGACTTTCACCTTGACGTACCTATTGCGGTTTTATATATTATGTATTATCTAATTAATATTTTCTCTCGTTTCCGTTTATATGACTTTTTATAAGAAGGCAAAATAAAAAGAAGATGTTGGTAACTTCTTCGTGCATAAAATGCTACACCGAGTTGGTTGTAGGTACCTACCTATTTGGTTGTAGGTACCTACCTACTTTATTTAACAAAAATATTGATTGACACAAACTACTTTTTATAATAAAAAAATCATTTATGCTATCATAAAACAATAGGAAAATTTACAATTCAACTACCTAATTACAGAATGATAAATCTATAAAAACGATTCTATTACACGGTGTTTCATCCCTAAGCGTATTTTGAATATTAATATTAAAAGGGTTGTGTCCCTCCCATACCAATACCATTTGCGAAAAATGCTATTTCTTTTGCTCTTACACTAATCAATATTTCTTTCTCTTTCTATATGCTGACCGCTTGACCATTGGCCGAACGCACGTTCCACGCACGCATGTACATACTATAGATTTTCAATGGGCATGTGTGTTTGGTATTGTTATAATGTGCGTAAAGTGTCTATGTGTGCACGTAAAGGGAGGAATTTTATTTTAATATTTTTATTTTTTGTTAATGTTCGAACGTTGAATGAACAATTTTTAAAATACAGTTTGCTAGTCACTAGTTAGTTGTTTGAGATTATAATATGCATTTTGTGTTTTTGAGAGTATAATTTACATGCAAATGCACGTGAGCCTAGGTAGGAATAATTTTCTTAACTAATTCGTTTCTATGCATTTTGTGGTTACTGTTTAAAATCTAGCGTTATTTCGAAAATTGTGATTTGGTCCTCAGGAGAGTCGTTGAATTTGAAGAATCATGTAATTATTTATGATATTTACGAGTTTGTACCTTTATATGTTTAATTTCAATAGTGGTAAATTAGTAAGTATCCTATAAGTAATATGGTTGTAGTAATTTATTTGCGTGATGTTCACGACTAACTTTTTACAGATAGATAAACATTAAGTAAGTAAGTAACTAAACTTCGATTATAAGTTTACAGCTTTTTAAATTTAAGAAGAACTTTCTAAAATTTGCGTTTGTTTAAAAAATTTAAATAAATTACTCAGAATTAATAGGTACCTAAGTATCGACACAAGATACCAGGGTATCATAAGATATAGAATACGTTCGGGCCTAAAACTTTAAGGGACGGCTGTTCTAACTGATACCCTACAGATTTCCTCCCTTTGTCCCTACGAACCTCTGCTTCACTAAAATATAGTATTACTGCTGTTATTGAATATTTGGGAGCAGTAATTTATTATTGGACGAAACAAATACTTTAAGGTTAGGTAAGTAATTGTTTAAAATTGTTTATCTATTAATTTAGTTTTTACCGGACCGCCTTACAACTATAATCACAGATTACTAAATTGCTACATATTTTGGCGTATAAGTGAAAATGAAAATTACATGGAAATGCCTTCCTGTAGATACCTACCTCCATTTTTTGTTTAACAAATAGCTTACAAGATGATAGGGGCTCATAGTTAGTTTATCACAAATGTAACAAGTAACATAATTTTTCCGAATTCCAAGATACGTTCAACAAGATATCTATGAGAAACAAAACATATAGTTACAGAACCAAACATTACGTTTTTATCCCTAATTGAACAAATAATTTAATGAAATTACGGAGAGGCCCACAACGATTTATTTACGTAATATATAAGCAAATGACGTAATTTCTGGTAACCCTGATGTGTTATGTAAGGCGGGAAATTGCTATATTATAGAATAGCCGGTATCTCGCTTATATCTAGCGTTACAAATGTGCTACGTCGCGGAACTAACCGTTACTTATCGTGTGGAGGCGGAAGGGTTGCCAACAATTCAGTTTCTATAACAATTTTGAACTAAATAAGTTAAATTGCAATGTGCGAGGATGATTCTTAAGTAAAAGAAGGAACAAATATTCAAGAACAGCAAAGCGAGTGCTTATCTAGCATTTTGTTTCTAATGTTTGCAATTATTTTTTATTAAGGATGGACCTATGCTATTTTTATTAGGAGAATCATTTCATTGCAGCAGTTCCCTCTTTAAAATTAACCCAGGTAAAGCCATCAAGTGTCAGCTTTATTTAAGAAATTATCATATTGACACTTTATTTAAACGTTATAAAAGTTTATTACAATATCAATAGAAGTTCAATTCGTTCTCAATTAACATTATAATCGTATCAAGTGCATTACCCTAGTTTATGTAAATACCTTTACAGCATCCCTTGTGTTGTGATCTCCTTTCATTCTGGCACGCGTCAAACAGGTCAGTGGTCAAACTCCATGATACACTTTTCATCTTACAAATATATTCAATACAAGGGGATATCAATAGGTGTGTGATCTTTGATCTCTACAGCATCCCCTTCTTAATGTAAGTGACCAATTGGGTCAAATTATCGGGAACAGGTTTGTCAGCATCCGTGAAGGGTAGTGTGAAGAGATAATGGAATTGTAATTATGTTTGTATTTATGGGAATTAAATTTTGAAATGAATTTAAAAAGTGTTAATGATTGGATCCCTCTCACAAAATTGTTCTAATTATTTTATTTTTAATAGCTTATTTATCTTTTCTAATTTTATTGAATTTAAAACAATACTCTCGTTTGATTTCGTGTTTATTAAATATAATCTATTAATTTGTAATACCTATAAAATAAATAAATATATTATTAACTTACAAGTGCCAGCCCTACAGTTACCATGTTACAGTTAAACGCGCCATATGTATGTTTCAGGCAGTGACCAAAGACCGCTGCTTGAGCGGTCGCACTCCGGACCGACGGATATGAGAGGAACAGCGAGTGGAATGGAGTCGCTATTTGTTTACATTTAGTGATATTTTTGAAAAGGATGTAGAGAAATCTGTATTGATTATAGAATATAGTAGTTATTTCTTTGTACTGAAGATTATACATAGTTGTAAATTCAATTTTTATTTAGGAATTTTCTTCAAGGTGTGCAATTGCAGGTAGGTATCTGCCAAAGCTAGAGTTAAATCGCATTTTCGAATCTAAGTAACTTTAATAGCCATAACCAATGAATTTGACGTATATATTTTATGTTGTTTAATTTGTTGACTGTCAATAACAATATAATTAATTTCTTCAAGATAGACATGACATTCATTTTATAACACCAATGCTCCACTCTATATCTTTCTCTGTGCCATGTCAGATCGTCCTCACATTTAACAAGCTGATCTTGAGGCGACCCGAGATGCTGGACTAATGCACGGAATATTTAATTATTCACACATAACACTGTTTTAATATCGTTACTTAGCGGTGTGTTACTAATATTTAATGCTGTGTTTAGTGCTGTGGTTAATTCCTGTCTAGAATCTAAAACTGAAACGCTTTTATAAGAACGTGGTAAAATTTGGAGCTTGCTATTATGATACAACGCGCTAAATAAATACTTACCTAAACAAAATAAGCGAAGACTGCGCTGAAAAATACTTACCTATGTAATGACGATTCGAAAGTGCTACTAAATAGTAGTCTAATTGAATAAATGAATGTTTGAGTTTGAGTTTGAAATGCTTATTTTTTACAGAAAGTAGTGCGATTTTTATATTATAAAATGAATTATGATAGTAGAGAAAGTAACTGGATTGAACTAGCATAGATACTTCCTTAGATAATGCAATTCATATATGAATAAAACTTTTAGAGGTTGAGTACTAATTACGAATGTTTGGCTCTACATAATGTAACCTACCAATTTATGCTTGGTCTCTGTTATATAGGAACATGCCATACAACATAGAGCTCTATTTAAAATGGTTTTTCAAAATCTTTTATGAAGGGAGATTGTATGTATTATACTTGACATGTTCATGAAATATTTACTTTCCCGACCAATAGTTCTGAATCATAAACACGAGAGAAAAAAAACTTGCTGTGACCCTCCACTGAATTATGAAAAGTATATGAATATAATATGATACTTTGAGGGCGGAGGTAGTATGGTTTGGTGTTGTATTGTTGATTTAAAGAATGTTGTAGATAATTCCTTTAATTATTATGGATTTATGATAGCCTAAAACATTATAGCTAGTTAAAGATATTACGGTTAAATAATTTACGAATTAATTCCATAAGAATTTACTTTTTAACAATATGCATTATAGCATTCATTATTAATTAATCAAGGGCCACAGGATTTAAAAGCTAACGCGTAGGTACAGATCGAGCTTTAAAGTTTGAAAATTTTATTAATTATCATTGACTATATTATATTATTTCTGAATAAGTTTTAATAACGTTGTCAATATATTCACATATATATTCATCGCATATTTTTATCTCAACAAAAACGCCAACGGCCTAAATATTTGTAGCGAAAGGAAATCATAGCTTATTGTATCATATTATACTTATACATATAAACGGTAAACCTACTCATTTTAAATCCTTTTATATGTATAACGAATTACCAGAATATACCGCGTAGGTGACTGAATAAAAAGTACGAAGATTTAGAGGGATTTTTTTCGTTTTCACGGTCCATTTTGTTTATGAATATAACATGTTGTTTTGCCCATCCCACATAAAGGTATATCATAAAGAATATTATCAGTAAGAACATATTATATCTGAATCTTCTTAACGGGGAGATAGGGTGGTTGGTTAGGCGCGATGTAGATGTAACTTTTGGTTATAAAAATAATTAATATTGTTTATCGGTAATAGATTATATTGTGTTTAAAGGGTATTTTTTTATCTGTGGTAAGTATGTGAAATGTATAGTTTGCTGTATGAATGAGAATAAGCAAGATGATGTGAAAGCATTCATTTTGTAACGAAATATAAGATACTTAACATTGTGTTATAAATAAATTTTATGAGATATTAATTGTTCCCTTTAAAATATGTTATTTCAATTCGTAGTTATATGTCAATTTAGGCTGATATGTTTCATACGTGTATTTTATATTTTCAGGCGAGATTATCAGTCTATCACAGAAATATCCTAAATGAATTTAAGTTTAAATACTGTAGATAAAAATATTAAATATCATTTTCATTTTATTTCATTAAATTCGTTTCAAAATAGTTTCAGTGAGCGTCGTTCCTTATATAGGTAAGGGGGGGTTTGATTCAAGAAATATCATAATAGGGCGGCACTGAGCGGCGGATTTGCAGGGCCCGTCTCGCTACCTCTATTTTTATTTGAGCTGGGACCACTACGTGAATATACTGTTCGGAAGAACGTAAACGAAACTCACATTCTTAAATTTTTATTTTTTTAAGTTACTGAAAAAGGAGCATTAAAAAAACCGAGATTTTTTATGTGACGATAAGTGTTTGTAACGTAAGGAAATCCGTAGGAATAAATTTGTTTAATAAAATTTTAGAGATAAAAACAGGTAGGTAAGTATTATTTTTGTTAATTAATTTTTCAGATAATATTTATTAGACTATGATTAATAGTGTACTTTTTATATACCGAAGCGTATTTTACTACTTTTCGTACCTATGTAGTATGTACATAGAGAAGTTTATTATTTTAATTTATTGAAGTAAAATATCCCAAATAACTTTTATTACCTACTGCCTTGTTAAATAAGTAATAAGTAGTATTTTTATGGCTTTTACTAAAATAATGTTAATTTATTGCCTATAAAAGTTTTTATAATTACTCATTGGGCCCTTATTATTACCGAACTATTATGATGACTTAAATTATTTTATGCTTTTATATACAATGTAAGTAGCTCGCAGTCCTATTCCTTATATTTTATGCTTTATTGTCCTCATCAAGCCTTGTTTAGAGACTAAATAATTGGACTAAATTTTAGTCCAATATAATGAAGATCAAAATGGATCGAAATCATTGAACATGATTTTTTACCATTCATAAGTATATTTCGATGATATTTTCAGTTATGACATTGTGCTAAAGGAGCAGTAGAGTATTATTACCGATAAGTATGGACTGCGAGTGAAGATCTTGAATAATATATTATTTTCGTATGTAAAATGCCCGATTACTCCCATCCAAGAGATTTTTGCGGCGCATAGAAGCTCCTTTATGGCACTTTATACGTTTTGTTCTTAAATTTTTGTTATTTTTCGTGCGTGAGCACTTTTATAGGTACGAGTATGAAATGAAAAAAAGTTTCTGAGAACTCAACTTGTATTCTACTTTCGTTATAGGTACGTCTAGTGAAATAGGAATATGAATATACCTAGTTCTTTTCACGAATATATTAATTTTGTCTAGTTTCATAAGTTGATAACATACTTCTTATTCATATAAAAATATATTATGTGGCATTATTTTCGAGATAATAATTTAAGAGATAAATATAGAATTTAATAAAATATTTATTACTTTTCTAGATTGACATATTGTGTTCTAAGTATTTTAACAGAATAATATAAACAAAATTTATGGTTTATTGATAAAATTTATATTAATAAAATTTTTGGTTATTTTAATGAATGTAAGTATATAATTTAAATTGTGTTAATTGCATTTTTAGAAAACAAGATTCAACTACGTATCCATAAAATATGTTTATTAAATAAAGCTCTATTAGGTAGAGCTATCCATCTAGCTTCTATTATCGAAAACAACCAATAACATAAGACATTTAATGCCACGACCTAACCCGTTCATTACCCACGGGTCACTGCGACCGAAACAAAAAAATAAAAAGCGGCGTAAAAAGAGGTATATTATTTTATTATCTCAACGCAGCCAGGACCGGTAATATCGACGTATATATAGATTCGATTTTCTACGTGAATTCGTTTGACGGCCTTCATAATGCGACATATAAAACTGGGGACTTACGGACCCCGAAACCAATTTCGGGTTATGACCCAACGACTCTCTGATAATATTCTCGGGTTATTAGGTACGGATAGGAGTTTTTACTATGGCTATTTTTTCCCTGAAGCTGGATTATTGGGAGGCATTTTACGATACGTAGTGGCTTACTTTTGTTTTACAGCATCGTATGTTCGTGAGCTGTTTTGTGGGATGGATTCTTTTACTGCAGTGCTATAGAGTTCCTAATAAGGCTAGTACTATCATGTGTTTGAATATTATGTAGGTTTTATATTCAAAATTTTGCTGTAGGTATGTTCTTCGAAGACGATTGTTGTGAAAATCATCGGTAGATATATCATTTACGAATTGGTCATAATTAAATTAAACATTAACAGTACGTTTGATTGTCTAAATTATGAAGGTAGGTATCCTTTGTGCATCTCGTTTTCTAACAAACAAACACAGAGAAAATAAACTCGTAAAAAAACAAGTACCTACATAATACTAGATACATAATATCTCTTAATGTGTGTGCTATCATTTTAAATAATTACACGAATTTCATAAGATTTCTACCAATAATTTTCATCAGCGGATAGAACCTTCACTCTCACGGCAAACTAACCATTCTTCCAGTTATCACAATATTATATCTCCATGTTGCGATCACGTAACATTTGAAGTACTGAGTCGATCGACTACGACCAACAATATTGTAAAGAATATCGTTAAGCGGTATACGCTATACGTGACTATTGTACAGAATGTGTTTATTCCGATGTAGTTTAGATACACCTTTGTTTGTAGAACTTCATAATTTTGGTAAAAAAGGCATAGGTTAAGTACCTACGTAGAGTCGTTGAATATCCTCACTAATGATAATGTATGGAAATCGGTCGTGTATTATTTGTATTAAATTTTATTATCCTATAAATAGTGTAATATAAAGAATAATGCTGTATATTTCGTAATTCGTAGTTTTTCAATTGATGTATCACAAAAATTATATTTCAAACGATGTTTTCAATTTAATATAATATTCAATTAGTGCTCACATAATATATGCAAATGTAGACTGTAGTCTGTAGGTATAATATTATGTTTATAATGAAAAAAAATTAAACTGATTTGTAAATTAAATCATGTTTTATTATACCAACTAAAATTAATGCCAGGTGACTGATGATTATCGTCTGATTTTAAATAGAAATTTAAGAATTGACAATATAGAGAAATTCGTTTTCAAAAAACTGTTTTCCAACCGATAGGTTTTAATATGAATAATGATATGTGTTCAATCCAGCCCCCATCGGCCGAGTGTATAGACTGGCTTATATCTTTGGAAAATCTTATATCCCTTGCAAAAATCACACGCTCGCCCGCACTAGCTGTGGATACGTATGTTCGAGATTGATAGTTGCTAGAAACGACGAGGAATATACGTTAAAAGGACACAAAATTTTGTAACATTTGAACTAAAGTGTGCCGCGTGCCCTTTGAGACAGAAGATAAATAAAATAATTGGTTATATAGCCGAGTCGAACCGGCTAGTTGCAAACAAACCTTGTGGGGTGTTTTTGAATTTGGTGGTGGTTTTCAATATCTACTTTTTTGAAGACTGAAGTGTGTGGGCGAGGCCTATTAGAACATGAGGCCGCGGTTGACTGTAGTACACACTGTCCACGCCTTCTGACGGTATTATTGATGATTAAAAGTTAAATCACATCAACTGTACTTTGTAAAGCTTTACACTACTTATAACAGTATAATAAAATATAAGTCCGATCGCATAAATCGAGCATAAAGACGTTATTGCCCCTTCCAGTAAATATTGTCAAATGATCTCAGTCATAGAGATTTTTTATATATTTTCTGATACATTTCTTTTCGAATGCATCTTCAAGGGTGATATTATTTGCGATAGTTCGTTGATTCGCTGAGGCGTTATGAATATAGAGTGTACTTTAATAAAGTACTTCGTCCCGTACATATTGCTTAGATTTTTTGTCTTTATTTTTTTTCGTAGAGATACAATCAAATGGTGAGTCTTGTCAGATGACATTTCATATGAATTGAATGTTAGATACTGTATTTTGGCGACACATCGAAATAGGGTAGCCGGTAGATGGTTCTTTTTCTTGTAATATTACAACTCAATTTTCGACGTTCTTCATAATATATTGAATAAGGCAATTAATATCGCTGATAGGTATCTATCTAATCCTAATTTTTATTTTGTCAAAATAATTATTAATTATACGAATACAATAAGTTCGTAAGAAGACCATATTTTATATCAACAACTTTTACAACGAAGGAATGATGTATGACATCTAGTAAAATCAAATTACATCAATATTGATGCAGTATGTGAGCTGTCATTTAATATTAAAATTATATAAGCGTATCGAATCACCCCTATGCATCCCTCTATGGGCGCCAAATGGACGATTTTTTACATTCAATTATACTTCGTCCCCAGCTAATGTTTTATATAAATTGGACTGTCTGGCCCTTATAAATGACGTCACAACATGGCGGGTGTAGGTGGAATGTCATTGCCATTTGGAAAAAAGATGGCGGTCGTGTGCATCTAATTACTTAGTAACGTGATTAATAGGTGCCATTGTTTTTTTTTATTTTGATATGTGTATTTTCTTTTGCTTGAATTCACTCGTATGTCGAGACAAAAATTTGTATCTTTTCACTATAAATTTCAAGGACTCAACTTTAGTAAACCAAATAATTCATTTTATTTTTAATTTAGTTATTCTCGTAATTATTTTTATGATGTAATCCCATCTTTACTTGCAAGTACAATTAGTAGAAGAAGAGCTAAATTTTTAACGTTGAAATGTGATTATAATTTTTGAATCGCATTGAACCATTCTCAGAATTAGCTAACACGCATTAGTACCTACCTATCTTATATCAGAATCTACTTTGAGAAATCGGCAGACCCTATATTTACAGGATAATAATTAGATTTTACTATTAGATAATTTGTAACTAGTTCTTTTTAGACTTGTACTCAACTACCCAGTTTCTAAACTAAAATCACTATTCCGAAGCTTGTGTAGTGATAAATACTAAAAAATAATGGAACAAAGATATTGCATAAGCCTTTCATTTAAATAAAAGCTGATCGAAGCAATAAGCCGACCACACACTCGTCCCGCATCAGATGCAACGGGATCAACTGAATGCCGTTTTTTTATTCAAAATAAGTCCTTAAAAAAGAACCACCCCAGAAGCCAAATGGCCCAGAATTTGTTTAAATTGTCACGTACAGATACCGCGGTTATACAATCCCTTGACGGTGGATCTCAACATTCAATTTGTTGATTTTTTGGCGCTGTTTTGCGCGTTTTCCTGGTTGTCTTGTAGACGTACCTAAATTCTGTTTTTTTTTTTATATTTTGTTATTGAAATTATGTTTAGATTTTTTTTGATACGACTGAAGAGTCTCCAAATCTTCGAATACTTTTCTGAAGAAAACAAGATCTAGATACTAGGAAAAAAGGATTAAACCTGCATACTTTTGTGTATTGCGTACAACAGAATGAACTTCAAAATTCAAATGTAGAGAAATGCTCTAAATTTACGCGAAAATATTTCACAAGCTACACAACTATCTACGCGTCGCTAACTCAACTGATGATTCGCTTGTACACGAATAAAATTGAGAACCTCTGTCCTCGCCATACGGTGAAGGGTTAAAAATGCACCGTAGTGCCATAAAAAGTTCGTACAGATATCGGATTTTAAATTTTAAAATGTGCATTGTATTGAACTGCAGGGTTCGGAAATCGATTGGTCCTAGGGACAAAGGGTTAACCATTAATAATAAAGAATCATTGACGCGACAGCTTGTGAGCGTTCGTTAGTGATGGATATAGATACGTAACGTATAAATTATAATGTTAACTATGTTTTTACAATTATAGCGGGACATTCTGAGGAGCATTTTATTTTGTTACCGCGGCAGGGACAGGTGTCATATGAAGGTAGGTAAGTATATGCCTAAACCTAATCATCCCAATTTCGATTTGATACAGACTTACAGTTATTATAGGTACCTATTGAAGTACATAATTGTACCAATTTTTAGAAATTGAATATTTTCATTTTTTTATGAATTTGTTAGTTATTATGCTTTGAATACGAAATGTTCGAACCTTTTATAATAGAATAGGCCTGCTAGGACAGAATTTATACTAAAAAAAAAAGAAAAATCTGTACCACGACATAATTTAAATAAATAGGTACAAAACAAATGAGAATTCAATCCGTTTACGAAAACCAATCCAGTTTCATGATCTTTATAAATTTGGTTTAATTTTCACCTTATGTTTTTAATAAATAGGTAAGCATTTAAGTTTACTTATATTATTATATTCCCCTTGTTTTTGTTGAGTACCAGTCTACATTTTTTTTTAATTAATCTTAATGGGTGTAATTTACGCCCATATGTGTGGCATACCGTAAAATCACTTATATAGTAATTGAAGTGAATAATTTTTATTATTTATATAATTAAGATGAGTGCAGATCTCCCACAGAGTTGTAATTCCGCTTCTATTGGTACATGATGGCTTCCAACTGAGATTGCACCAAATTGTGTGAGGGGTAAATAAATAAAAATCTTTTTTTATTTTGTGGAGCTTATATATTTTTACCAACTAAAATTTTCTCTGACGTGTATGTTATTAAAATTACTTGAAGGTTACCTTCTATTATTAATCGAATATTACAAAATGCAAGTCTGATATACAATCAGCAGTCAGCTCTACTTGATGTATATATTGTGTAATAAATAAAATTGGAAAATAAACAAAAGAAACAGTTAAGATTTATACACAGTATTGATATAAGCTTTTATGGAATATTCCAAATCGATAAAGTTTTAATATTGTTTTTCAAATTACCCTTAGATAGTTGCTAAAATATGCTATTATTCCTCTCATTCAAGACTGAATTCCTTCAGTTTACACGATTTACTAAGCTATAAGAATGCGTCCATATTCCGAGGAGTCTATCAATTTTTACATAACACGCATATCGCGAAATAGCTAGTCATGTTCATGGCGACAACCCTATATTGGTTTCGTGTACTATAATAGCAATTTTCCACAACCCTAAAACAGAACATAATATCCATTGCTGCGCTAGTACAAACTGTATGCTTCTAATCGTTTACATAACAAGCAATGTATCTCTACCATAGCGATCGCGCAGTAAACTTTCAACCCTTCAATGCGTAGGGCTCGGTCTGTATTGTATGTTACATTGCGGGACCATTAATCAGTCTGCCTTAGAATCATCAATATAACATTACGTCCAAGCACTCGATACGAATACGCAGTATCGATTATGTATCGATAATTCGATTATAACTCGTATTGTACGGAGGTTGTTCATCATGCGATGAAAAATGACAACGTCATTATCTAAGCAGATATGTAGGTCGAGTTTCAGTACGGTTCTCAGTATTTTTCGCTCTAATCTTGAACTGTAATCTATGAAGATTAGGTATGTAAACTATAACAAGATATTTAATAATCTTATTAATTCATTAAAAGCAAGCAATATTTACCTGATAGATTAAAAGATTGTCTATATTATTTACAAAACAATTTGACCCTGGAATTAGCCTAATAAATTACCCAACGATACCTGAAAGTAAACATCGTATTTCTTATACAGCAATTTCATTAATCCCATACCATAATTACGTAATAAATCACGTAAAAAGTCACGAGACGGAGTGACACACCGTCCAGCGTGCATTAGTCATCCTTGTTGAGAGGAACCCGGTGGGAAATTAGCGGCGCGGGCGAGGTGCTGAGTTTGCAGGGTTATGTTTGTAAAAACAGATGTTAGAAAAATTGATAATGTACTGGTTAGGGCTGTCACAAGTTAAGATTATTTAGAAATTGTTTTTTCAATAAATTATAAATTATATTATATCAGAATTTAATTTAAGTAGGTACTAATTAACAATTATACCTACCTTAAAATATTATTGTACTAGCTGCAAGTAAAAGATTGCTAGCACATAACAATTAAATTAGTGAATCAGTGCGTTATAAGTATTTGATTTAGAAAGAAATGCACAAGAAACTTTAAAAGTTAACCCACAGAACGCCATCTGATCGCAAATTGTTCCCACACAACGACAAAAAAGTTAAAAGACCCATCTTCATATCTAATTTCCTTGAAAGCAAAATTGGCGTAACATTGCGAAGGTATTTCTTTTTATTTTTTGTCGTACCACTAACCCTTTTTTACCGGTGCGTTTGTAGTTTTTTTTTTATTCTTTTTCAAGCGCAAAGAAAAGGCGGTTAGTTTATATCCGGTTTCTTTTGACATTCGAAGGGTTGACCGATGTTCTGAATGAGTATTAATTATTTGAAGTGGGATTTGGTACTTGAGTAGTTGACGTGTATTGTAGGTGGCCCATTGTTGTGTTGTAGAAAAGCCTTTTATTACAAGCTTCTTGAACCAATTTGCTAATAGTAAAATGAAAGCATACGAAGTAAAGAAGTCTTATATAGTCACAAATGTGTGTTATAGTAGAGACAGTTAATTAATGTTTGAGACATTACAATTAAAATAACCAGTTATAATTTTCCTTATAGCTTAAACAGTTTTGAATTTAAACAGTTTTGAATTGTTGTAGTAAGAAAATATATAGCTTATGAAGTTAAATATAAAAAATCCAAAACACATCGCATAGCATAATTGAAAAGTAATCACCCAGAATCTATTTATTTTTGGAAAATATATTAATAAATACGGATTATTAATAAATTTACGACGTCTACTTAATAGTAGTGCATAAAAAAATTGAATAGAAAGCCATTAATTTTCACACCTCATGAGCCATCGTGAGATCGGCTGTCATTAAAGAATTGAAAGAGAAATAATTTCACGCGAATCATAGAGCATCTGCCGTCACCTGCGCTGATTGCCCTTCAAGCGATACTCCCGGTCTCTTAGATCCGTGGTGGATGTGAAAGGGTTACCTTTTGTTTGAATTAACAGTTATATTAGTTTCTTAGGCCAGGTGGGATGCATCTTCCGCGTTCTCACGATGTTTCGCAGTGCAAGGGGTTGTGCAACTGTGTTTGCTCAATAACGGGTGAGCGCGTGATATTATAGGGATAACTGTATGTTTTTTGAGTTAAGAGTTTGAGAACATTGGAAGAAAGTAAGGACGACTTATGAATTCATTAAAAAGTTATTAAATGAATACTAAATTTTAAATGACGTGAAGTGATAACGTAAGTACTAAAGTTCTGTTTGCTAAAATTATAGGACGTAGGTAAAATGTACACTTTACCCACTAATACTACCTTACTAAACACTAAATAGTAAGATCGTTCATCGTTTAAACTATTTTACAGTACATGCATATAAAATATAAATAAAATTTTATTGGAACTCGAAAGATATGCGTACAATTGACATCGAGTAGGTCATGCGAAATTTTATTCAAATAGTCGTCGATGTGAGGACGTGACAAACGTACGTAAGGAAAGCTATCGCTTATTGTGCATTATATTTTATGTGCATAATAACTGCACGATGTGTGAAATAATATAAAAAATTATTGGTAGGTAACTATATAAAATTTAAATGTAAGGAAATGGAGGTTTTAAGCAGCGGCAGCGGGTTAATTTTTTCATAGATTAAAAAAAAAATAATAGCATTAATTTTTTAATATGTAGGTACAAATTTTATTTCAGTGTATTAATTTTAATGACAGAATGTATTAAAATTATAAGAATAGGTATAAGAATGTCATAAAAGTGCACGAAAAATTGAACGCATTAGCTTTAGCTTCCGCCCGCGACTCCGTCCGCGCGGATGTCGGTCTTCGCGTGGATGGTTTATATTTTCTCCATTTTGAGTAACTCTGAAAATGATATCTTATAAATATATCTATTGGACCCAAATACGGCTAGGTCTATAATAATACGCAACGTGTGTTCGCGGTTCTACGGAACAACGTCTATGGATAAAACTGAAAAATTAAGATTATTTTTTTTTCTACGTATTTTTCCAGGATAAAAAGTATCCTATTTTACGCCCAGTATAATAAGGTATAATTATACCAAGTTTAATCGAAATCGAACCGGTAGTTTTCACGTGATGTCTTCACATACAGACAGACAGACAGACAGACAAAAATTTTTTTAATCACATATTTGGGTTTGGTATCGATCCAGTAACACCCCCTGCTATTTATTTTTTTAATATTTTCAATGTACAGAATTGACCCTTCTACAGATTTATTATATGTATAGATTACACAAAATTGCAGTTAATTATTACCATCATTGTTATTCTGTAATTCAAGAATTGTTTGTTATGCAAAGACACACAATAAATTAAATATTTATTGATGTAGGCAGTTATACCTATTTACAAAACATATTTTTTTCAAAATTCAAATTAAGAAGCGCACGCAAATTCCAGAACTCTCTGGATTATTCCAAAATGACGTCACAATGTAACCCGATAGCCGAAACAAGTTGTTTACCCCACAAATGCTATTTACTGTCGAATCCGCGGTCCATTGCCGGTATCACGTTGCCAAATATGTCTAATAGAATGTTTGATAACGTAATGTATGTCTGTGCACGACATCTACGATTGAATAGATGCTTTGTGAATGCTGGGTTGACACGTGGTTGTTATTTGTTAAAGTATGAAGCTGCATATGAATATGATTATAGTAGAACCATTTTAATAGGCAACATTTGACAGTTCAACAAAATTCAACAACGTAACCTAGTAACGACGACATAGAATAACATGATATTTCGTTTTGTTAGAACTGCACATTTGCTTAACTTTTTTCTATTAGGTACGATTACATATTTATAATAATAATGACCGATAGAAGTTATTTTAAGATTTCATTTTACTGATAAACCATCCTAAACATAATAAACAATTTCTGAATTGAAGAACTGACGTCGCTACAATTTTGTGTCAATAAACCTTTTTTCTTTTTAAATACTAGAGACGTTACTCTAAAAATCGAAATCTGACATCTAGAATCGAATGCATTGATTACTTGTGAATAAAAATCATCATAAATTAATAAATTCGATTGACAAATGTTTCAAATCCGTATCGATTAATACACTTTAATCGATGTTTTTAAGTAGGTTACCTCTCTTCGAAGATAAAATTGATAGACGTCAAATGTTGCCTATTAAATTGGCTCGACTATAGGTGAAGAAATATATTTTTATGTTTAAAAAAAATTAATAAAAATATTTTTTGTATATTCCAATTTCAGATTGCAAAATGCACATTCAATGTCAATATTTTGATTGTTAGTGTTTTACAAAAATACAAAGTAAAAATTGATATTATACAATTCAATTTTGTTTAATATATTTTTTAATGTTACAATCGCGTGTATAAAAACAAGCAGCGTCTGCAGACCTTATCAGACATCACAGTTTCCGTGTACAAATAGAAAAAAACTACAGAACGCAAAAATATACGAATAGGAAGCCATATTTTCACCGACCTCCACCCCACATCCGAACGTCCGAACAGATAATCTAACTTTTTTACGCCCCCTGGCCTTATTACCTTACCAGTTATCTTGACCCCTGGTTACCCATACACAAGAGAAGATCTCTAGTACAGAACGTCTCATTGAAAGAGTAGAGAGGTCTTCTTACACTGGTTACGTTTGTGGGGGCGTTAGTAGGGAGAAAAAGGCAGCAAATCATTACTGACAGTTGACCAAACGGGGTGACTGTCCCCTAAAATATGTATGAGGTTCGCGATGCCTGTTATGGTGTCCGAATGTTGATAAGCCAAGTATTGGGGACGAGATTGGATGGCAATAGGGGAACTGGAGTGAAATTATTTGAATTTGTCATCTTACGAATGCAAAAGTTTCGGATGGTATGAATAAGTATGGGATCTGTTGAGTGGCTTGGTGGCTTGGTGTTCCACTTCTAAACATATACCATAGAAGCTATTAAAATAGATTGGGTAGGTAATTATTTTATATGTTCAAAGTAAACTTGAAGAGGTTACAAGTATCGAGGATTTGATGAATGTGAATATTAATTATAGGTACCATATTCGTATTCATCTAAATAAAAACAATATTTATAATGGATTGTAATGTGAAGTGATATGTGTATGTGGTATTTCAAAAAACTAAGATATCGATATATTATAAAATACTAGGTTTCCGCCCGCGGCTTCGCCCGCGCAGTCAAAGAAAAACCCGCATAGTTCCCGTTCCCGTGGGATTTCCGGGATTGCGTCATTTTCCCGGGATAAAAAGTAGCCTATGTCCTTTCTCGGGTATCAAAATATCTCCATACCAAATTTCATGAAAATCGGTTCAATAGTTTAGGCATGATTGAGTAACATACAGACAGACAGAGTTACTTTCGCATTTATAATATTAGTATGGATAAAATAAAATACGTAAATGATTTTACTTAGTAATCATATCAAACCAATTAGTGAAAAAGCTTTGGCAGTTGCAGAACATCGCACATTGCACATTAAATTACATTGCAATTTAATGTCTACAAATAAATCGTGTGAACTAAAAAAAGTTCACTAAACGTTTTAACAAACGTCATTGTTGCCACAACAAAATATCTAATCCCTTTAAATCCGAGAAATAGGATTTTTTATAAAAAAAAGGTTTAGCAAAGCGGCTCGTTGACTCTCGCGAATCCCTACAATGGTTGAAGTGACAAAAAATATTAGTTTTTGTTAGTGGTGTTAGCTACCGGTGTAGTAAAAGTGATTTGTAGTTTTGTTCTTTGTCAATTCGAGTTCGATTTTATTGATATTTTTTGAGGGCAACATTTTGAAGTTATGATATTGATAGTTTTGCTTTGTCTGTACTCTGTACTTACTACGATAGGAACTAGGATTTTAATGTGGAAGAAGAAATTTGGAATACATATATATAAAATTTAAAATTATAATTAGACTATATTTGTTTTGCAAAACGACTATATATGAAATTCAGATGATTTAGACGTAGTTTATGTATTAAATTATCGTTGTCGTCCAAATAAACAACAACTTTATAATAATCATAAATTAATAGAGACAATAGTCATACAAATAACTGCTATTTTTTTCTTTTATGGCAAATTACCAAAATTAATCACACTTAAACACTTCAATAGTATCAAAGGGTAACCCTTCAATATCTATACAAACATAATTAGAGCCAAACAATATATCAAATAAATAGTTTCCCCAAAACACACCGATTTAACCCCATATTCGTATTTTTTGCGTCACTTCACAACAAAATAATGTTTTATGGTGTCAAGGGCCAATCGGTGTGAAATATCCCAAAATACGAATTCACATGACCCCAAATTGGTACATGACCTTTTGAGTTTTTTTGTCATCCAGATGACCGAGTTGATAGTTTAATTATTAATAATATCTCTAGATTATTAAACAATTTTCTTTGTTCTTTAATCATTTTTATATTAAATTAATATTAATTGAAAAGTGACACCGACATAGTTATGTAATATATTTTAATATTAGGTAAGGAATCCAATATAAAAAATTTAAATTTCGAAAGAAAACTAATAATAATTACATATTCAAGATGCATATGCTCCACGACCTGCCTATATCTACCACGAATAATAGATACCTACTATATACTTATCTATTCTTTATTAATATCAACCCTTCCACTGCGCACGGTCTAGTTTTATTATTTGATTAATTTGAATGTTGCGATTTTTGCGTACCTGATCTATAAGAATGGGTCCCGTACATTCAAAGTATAATCTATTCAATTTTTGCATAGGGTCCCGGTTTAATGTTTGCCTAGATTATTGGGGTAAGGAGCAGATGCGTTAGTTTTGCATTTGAATGATGCATGCATGCTTTGCGACTTTCGATGTTGCATAATTTTGGCGGAATTAAAATTGAGGTTTGGATATTGGAATTTTTAGTATTCGTGATACAAGAGAACACTTGGTGTTAAAGTTATTTAGTGGAAATTTGATTTTCATTTAGTGGAAAGTCATTATCAGAGTGAAAATAGAAACAAAATCACGTTGAAAGTAAAAATAAAAATTGTCTATTTCATTTAACAGTTTAGATAAGATTCCTCAGACATAATTTAAAATTCCATATATTTAATATTGCGAAAAATTTAAAATTTGGAATTCAGTACAAACTTTCTTACCTACTCTTACTACTAAAGCATTTGATATAACCCGCTACCACTTAACAAAGTCACTGCAATTTACAAGTACCTCTTCACTTATCTTATAATCTACAATTAGCATACAATACATGCAAATTGGGCGAGTGATTTCAAAGCACATGTCAAGTACAAAATCATTAGCTTTTGTATCTTATCTAAACGTAGATCAAATATACTTGAATTAAACAATTTGAAGGTTTAGTGGAGGGTAGTGATATTTTTAAACTTTATTTATTTATTTTTACATACATAGATTACTTTTCACAATTTAAGGTGTTTTATTTATTTTTGTAAAATGTAAAGATATTTGGTAGGGTATTAGTTATGACTCCAGGTTATAATAACAATTTCAGATCCATTTATAGCTTCCTTTACAAATGAATCGATAATGCATTAGCTTTGAAATTATTAATCAATCACGCTTCAGTTAAAAAGTATCATTGCAACGGTTTGTTATTTCAAAACTGATTTATGGCGAGAGACAAAGTTAAAAGCGAATACTTTTTTTTTCTTAAATATTTGTGTTCGCAACGGGTGTTTTATTTGTGTCAAAAAATTTCGCAAGGGTCGTTCAGACAACGGTAATGCGTTAAAGGGTTTGGTTATTACTATTACTAGTTATGTGAGCTAGTGTTACTATTGTTATATAATGAATTATTGGGTCGGGATGTTTCAGGTACATTAAGTAGTGAAGGGTTACGTTGTGCAAAAATGACAGTCGAAAAATTCACACGTGAATGTGCAGTCAGGTAGACTAGTGCGGAATTTAAAAAATTGTTTCGTTTTTAAATTTTTGTGATATTTTTAAAGTTAAAGGTGCTATGAAGTTTTGGATAAATGTTGAATTTAAAATTATGTGACACCATGAAAGTTGAAAAACTTGTGAGTATTACAGTTTATTACTAAAGCTGCTGTAACTACGCAAATTCTCAGCTATTACAATTTGGTAGGTATTTGTTGTAAAACACGGTATGTAAAGAACTGTGATTAAGTATAAGCATAGTCATATATATCATAGTAATACATAGTCATAACTTGTTCACTTCCCTCGCCATAGATACGTTTTAGTCAAGCATATACGGTTAAAACAGATTATAAAAATTAATCAAACTCGCCTAACGACCACGCGCACAACCTTCGTAACCCAAAACCCGTCTTAAGCTTAACCCTGTAATAATAATTACACCTTTTGTGAGTTAACCCCTTAACGCGCCCGTAATTCTTGCGCTACCTGACCCCGCTGAGGGTCCTTTCTTCCCGATCCTTTATCGAATTTCTTTGCGTGTGCGCAGAGTTCGATCGATCACCTTATGAGCTAGTTGTGTGACGGGTTAAGATGATATACTTGTAAAAGTGCGGAAGTTGTGCAAATATGTTTAATTGTGTAATTTGGTGAGTTTAATTTGAAGTCTTTTGTGAGGTTTCTACGTTTTTATGTGCAAAATAGTGAGTGATTATTTTGTTCAATTTAAAGAAATATTCAATTCATAAATCCATATTTTGTGATATATACCTATAAGCACCTTTCACGTTAGATTTAAAGCGTCTGTCATATTCTAGAAATATTCTAAGAAATTGCAATTTTTCTGAATCATCCATTATTAAATCTCTTCGCAATATAAGTGAGTGATATCATGTAATAGTAAGTACGTAGCTCAATTTCGGCACGTCTATTTTTAAAACTACCGCGTCACAGTAATAAAAGCCTCTCAGCGACGCCGTATATTACCAATAATTTTATTCATATGCGACATGAATAAATGAAAACGCGCACATGTCAACAGTTTTTCACGAGACAATAAAAGAGGCCGGACCAGTGAAAACACGAGTGTCCTCGCAAGAACTCCGTATCCAAGGATGATACGTTGTTATTTCCAACATATTCCAATATATTATTTTTTATTGCCCTCCCCGTTGGAGGTAGGCGGGAGTCGCGTCATGCGTGATATTTGATATAAAGTCGGAACTCAACTTCGTTATGCGATATTCCTTTTTTCAAAGGACAATGGCTTCGCATCGACATAACATATTCTCGGGAAGATAGTGGATATTTTTCTTGATCCACTCGGATGGGTCCAATTATTTTTAACATGGTGCTGTTTTCGGTATTTGTTAGTTCTCCGCTACGTGGCTTGTTATGTAAATGTACCTACTATGTTATCACAAATTAACATTTTGGATTTATTGTTTTCTATTTTAAAGAAATATATTATTATGAAGCAAGACGCTATTCCTTAAGATTCGAATAAGATTATTGAGCTCAATACAAATAGGTACAAAAATTGTTAAATAACATATCGTTCAATTACGCTACAAAATTAATGAATAATTTTTAATATCCTTTTTTAAATACCTACCCAATAAATACAATCGTACAAATGACTTATTCCAAATTATAGGTATACTAACGAATACAAATTATTGATAAGTACAATAATTACGCTACTCTTATTGAAATTTAAACCATTCAAGAACATCGTCAGAAATCATATGAAACTTGGTAAACTATTAATAATAATACAACTATAATATAACGTCCAGTACCACCCGCCATGTGTGCAAAAATCCCCAGTACATAAGCAAAAAGAAGGGTTGGTCAGTGCCCCTTTGGTCCGCCTCGTTGGCCGGCCACGGCCATAACGACCGGCCCGCGAGGGAGGGTTGCAAAACTATTTATTATTATTAGTCTAATATGCTATTACGTGATATTGTACGCAAGAATATTGGAAATGTTTATTGCTGTATTTACGATAACTAAATTTAAAAATAATTTGGTTAGTTAAAGCTTAAAAATTGCAGAGTTTATTTTGTTTATTTTAATATCATTACTGTAATCATTAATCTCACGTTTTAAATCTCATTCCTTGAAACATAATTTAAATCTCTGTATACATATTTTACTAGCCGTAAGCGGTAAGTTGAAGGCAGATCGTCATTTATTATTAGGTACAACTATGCACGCAACTCCGTAAAATATCCTACTTGATGCACGTCAAAATGCAGTCAAGGAAATTTTCAAAACTACACAAATTATTTCCACTGATGGTCCATGTTCGGTTAAATTTTCTTAGGATCATAGATTATACGCAAAACAATAACTTTTATCCAGACACAACAAACCAAACCACATCTTAATTGCGCACAAAGCGGTAAACATAAGAATTCCAATTTTCCAATTGCGAGTCAATAACGCGGTGTAATAGTGTGCAAAGTTCCTAGGGGGGAGGGGGGGGGCAGACAAGCTACAAATGTCGCGGTCAGTACACCCCCCTCCCTCCACCCACCTGCAGTATCGTACGATTCTGAATAAATTAATATGACTCGGCTAACAGTACTGTGGTCTTTGTTTCGGCTTATTTGTGAAATTAAGAATTCAATAAAATGTTATCTTTTTATTCATATTTTCTTCTTTTTTTTTGAAAAATTATTAAAATACGGCTGTAACTAAAATACCTACATACATACCTACAGTCTATACATTTATCAAGTATTTTTTTTGCAAAAAACTATTAATTATTATTAAAGGTTCTTCGTAGCGTAGCTGTAGTACCCAATAATTTCAAATAGAAAATGAACTAGACATAGCAATTATAAGCGTAGCAATATCGGCAAATATTTACAGGTTATCTACAAATATATAAAAAAAAATTGAATTAAGAATAAAGATGCATTAGTAGATATTTATGATCATAGGGAGCAATCAATTAGTTGATCACAATTCACAAGCTGGCCGAATGGACAAAAAACGCAAATGGAGCGTTTTTATCTCGTCCAATATAAGTTGAACTCCCAAACATAATGTTTTATTGTTTTACGCTGAAATATCGACAAATTACATAATTTATATAAAATTTTATTTGAAGAATATAATATGTATTATAATTTTTAATTTTTATTAATTTTGAAGTAACTAAGTAGGTACTTAAATATTTTTTTTCTATCCCGATTAAACTCAAACAAAGACATGTCAATCGTCTACTATAAAAATATACAGCCTCTACGAATATTAATACCCATCTTTCAATAATACTATGAAATAATATTATGTCTTTGTTTCTTATTTATCAAAAAAACTAATTTTCCAAACATAACTCTTCATTATGCTACGTACAACAACCTATTTATTTGTACATAATTTGTTCTGTAAATAGTTATATTTATTTACTTCAAGAAAAACAGGGAGTTCAACTTATACTGGTTATACGTAGCTTTCTTTACGATGATTAGCGTGTTTGGTGTTCGGCCGAGCGTATATTTTGCTAAAATATCTACTATTTGGCCGCCTTCCTTATTGCTACACTAAAAAAGGATTGAACATAATAATATATTGTATGAATCAGCAAAAGAGCTCTCTTTCATATTAATTTATTTTTATTGTTGAAGGGATATCAACAAATGATGTAATATAAATAAAATACCTATACAATATTATTCCCTCATATTTATAAAAACTACGCTTGAACTAAGCTGGCTTTTCAAGACATCATCTTAAAATTGTATAAATACAAATTTCAGTCTAATCATCATACTTTTTAGTTTTAGCTTGTTACTCAATTACACATGACCTCTTCGGTAATTCGGTCACGAACTAATTTCGAATTTACCGTACTTCTTATTTATCTTTTACAAGCATAGATGGACGTCACAACAATACGCAAATCGAATAAATTGAGCTCTGATTGAATATGTAAAAGGGATAACAAATTCTAATCAGAATCTACCCTTTATACCTATTATTATATCTTAACACTTTTCAAAATGCAAAATTAAACCTCGTTTATATATACATTAAAATAAACATTTCCATAACAGAGTATTTAATTTACAAAGCTTGCAGGCGGTCACCATCGCAACTATATCCAGGCAACGCGGTATTAGTCTATGCTTCAACAGATATAAGATTTGATTTCCCATGACAAAAGTATTGTGAACAGAAGTAGCCATGTAACGGGGAATTAGTGTTGCTAGATTGTTTTTGCAAATAATTTATAAAATATCTAATTAATTAGTTTAGACGACAAATGATTTCACTGGCCATCCCTCTAAAGTTTAGGCCAGTGAAATCATTTGTCGTTTTGACTGGAAAAGCGACTATGAAATAAAATAATGTAAAGTTGGCAACCTATTACTTTTTATAATGCGTTTAAAATTTAAATGCATTTCAGTCTATTATTATAATTTACTCTGGATCTAGTGATAAGTGATTCTAAATGTGTATAGGCAGTAGTTATTGCGTGTGACAGACAACTGAAATATATTTTTTTATAAAATATCTGTATAAAATCTATTTTTATTTTCCACTTGTTTTAATTTAAAAAGTAAATTTTAATTTATAGTAGCAAAATTGCACGCTTCTTAGTAATTTACATTGATTAACATGAGTCCTATCTAGCATCTCTATTTCCTTGTCGTTGAGGTAGTGGGACAGTTAATATATTTGAAGTAAGGTAGAAAAGGGTTTCTTACGCTACCTTTGTGCGGGGATGCCCTTTAGTGGGATCTAATAAAACCTTGTTACGGCCAAAGGGATACCAATTCCAATATTGAAAGTGTTCTTTTACATGATACGGAATTTAGGGACTTCTTTCTGATATTAAATCGCGGGAAAATCTCGTTTCTTTAACGGTATAACATTGTGGTATATGTTTATGGAATAATATTGTGGCCGCATTGGCTTTTCTATGACTGTGAGTGGTTTAAATTGACTTAGGTGATCCATTTTGCTATTTTTACATTGTGTGGCGTTTAGGTTGTACATTGTACCTACAATGTGCCTTTGTTTCTTATGGAACCTTAGTGTACAAAGTATTAATATATTCGATTTGCCAGGATTGTTTATAATTTCACAGATATTATTTATAAGTTTGGTTACCAATTTGATTTGAATATAATATTAATTACCCTATGGGAAGGATATATAACAAAACATTTTGTTAATTTTCTCTATAGTATGTAGAAAATAAAGATTACACAACGAAATTAAAACACGAATTACCCAATTAATTATTTTACTTTGGACTGTCCGAGATAACTTTGACAGTAAATAATGAAGAAGTCTGCATTCAATCAATTTTACTTATCTATTATTTTCTAGACGATTTAATTACCTATTTTAAATGAATATAGGCCTATACAGGGTGTAATCGTTAAGTGTGCACAGGCGATTATTCCGTAACTATTACAGATATCAAAAAACTTTAAACTGATATCGAAAGTATTTAACCTAATGAGTAAAATGGCCATAATAAATTTTTAAAAATAAAACGAGAAATATCTAAAAAATTAACTTGAAACCCTCCCATACATTTAGTATGAGATACGAATATCCCATGTACATGGGTTGATCCGAAAGTAATGATAATCAATATTAAACAAGGTCATTACAGTTATAATAATTATGTAGTTCTCTAGATAGTCTTCTAACTAGAAAATATACATCAATATTTTTTTTCCTTAACTTAAAAAAAAAAAAACTTTGACTTCATCCACAAAAACCCATCCACGCGGCCATCACTTCGCTGTCGTCTTAAAATAATTTATTGCTAAGAAAGTGTTTCTTGTGCCGAGGAAAGAGATAAAAGTAAATAGGAGCTAGATCTAAAAAATAGGGTAGGTGTTCAAGCATTTTGAATGCCGATTATTGAATGGCAGCCATCGCAACTGACGCTTTGTGATCTGGTGCGTTGTCTTGGTGAAACAGCGTTCAGGTCCGCAGTTTGCCATGTCTCTTTTCCTTACTAACCTACCGCAATCTTTTAATTTGGTCTGTTTAGTAAGAGCCCAATAAAGTGGCTACCTTTTTAAAATATTCCACCATAATTATTCCTTCAGCGTCCCAAAAAACTACCGCTTTAATCTAACCTACTGATTTTCACTTTGAATTTCTTCATCGTCACTTTGGAAGCTCGCATCCAGGACATTGATTGTTTTTTGGTTTCAGCATAAACATGGTGAACTCGGGTAACGTCCATGATCACAAAACGTGACAAAAATTATCCTGATATCATTAAAAATTTAGAAATTTACACTCTACATGTCGAATCGTTGTTTTTTCTTTTCGTCGGGAAACATTCTGGCACGCACGGTTCACATTCAAATTAATGTAAATAATTGGAAACGTGGCCTGTTGATATGATTTTTTTGTGATTACTTAGTGAATACATAAGCAAGCAAAAAACATTTATTTTATATTTTTATGTGCACAGGAAATACCCAATTATCATTACTTTTGGATCAACCTAGTACATTTAATATGAAAGATTTTAGCTTTTTCTTTCTTTTTTTGGTTTTCTGCTTTAATTACTTCGCAAATTTGAAGGGAAGTTCATTTAGAAACTGTAAATAGAGCTCCTCATTGTATTGCACAATGAGGACATCACTTCGAAAATCTGCTATGAATACAAATTGTATGGGAAATAAAATGTATGGGAGCGTTTAATGTAACATTTTTGGATATTTCTCGTTTTATTTTTAAAAAAATATTATGGCCATTTTACTCATTAGGTTAAGTACTTTCGATATCAGTTTAAAGTTTTTTGGTATCTGCAATAGTTACGGAATAATCGCTTGTGCACACTTAACGATTACACCCTGTATATTACCTACCTGTGGAATAGGTAAAACTCAAGTTAATACAAAATATATAGGTACCTACTAAAGCTCAGTTTTCTAAGCTCTAAGAAATTAGCAAAGCCCGAATCTTTGATTTAGAACTAATAAAATATTATTATAATAAAATACTAATAGAGTGTATTTTCTTACCTTTCTATATTACTATTTTATATTATTTGTATATTTCACGATGATATATTAACGTGATTAACACTTAGTCTCAACTCGAAACCCGTGTAAAGTGGATTTACGAAAGTTTCAGAAATCCTTTGTTACTTTGAAACTAAGTTGTAGCTAAAGATCAGATTTTCAAATGATTTTGTTTTTTAAAAGCAAATTGAGTTTTTAGATACTTTTTAAAATGTTCACGTCATGTTTAAATAAATGTTTTCTATTCCTTTTTAATTTTAGTTCCCAATAGAATATATTTACCAAAAAAAAAAAATACAATTAATATCACACTTTTATAATATTGTTAGGATATTTCCAGAGCAAAATAATTGTAGAGATCATTTTATATTAGTTACATATTGGTCTATATTCTATTGTTTGGTTATAGTTTACCCCAATAAAGTAAGAGTAATTTAATTTTAAAATGAAATCTTTTTAGTCCACGATTCCGGTAATACGCTAATTTGCATTTCTATCGAAATTTAATTTGAGCTCTATAATATTTTTTTAATTATTATTTTATTGTCCAGTTTTTCATTTTAATGATATCCATATTGCCGGACGTGAAACTATATAAGTTTTAGTTTATTATTGTTTAACTTATCTAGAAAAGCATTGACCCTTAATGGCATTGAACCTATAATAATTCAGCCGACTACATAACCACAACACAAAAGAAATCTACATATAAGCAATCGATCAAACCACGCTATGTTTAAAACCGTCCAATAAATACGTTTTATTTAAAGCTCGTTCCACCGTATATCAATTACGAACAAATAAGCCAATACCCAATTGAAGACATACGAATGATGACGCATGCGCCGGCCCTTGGCCGAGGCTACCTGACCGCGGCTGGACACTGATCAATATTAACGTCCGAGGGAGGATGCTGGGGGCTGTCTGTTTGTCTGTAACATTTATATGGAGCTGGTAAAACCGCTTTTGGGACGGAAAATGTGGATATGTTAAAAAGCTCTTTCTATACGGGAAAGCTCCTCTTCTTCAGAAATTCTGTTTTATTCCTTATTGTTTTCTTTAAATATTTGCTTGATGACGTGTTGTACATGTGCGCAGCTCTGTCATTTTATAGTTGTTATGTTGTCAGAAAAGCTCCTGGATACATGGGTATTGGGTAGGCGTTCTGCAAATTAACAAAAAAATGTTGTGTGGTTTTATAAAACCACGGTAAAAGTGATACTTTTTTTTTACACTATAGACATTTAACTAAAAATTATCGAATTTGTACGATAATTATCGTACGTATCGTGCGTCACGCGACATGCGCTACACAGACCAAAAAGTTTGAGACGATGTAATAAAAGTTTCACTTTAATAATTTAAATAGATTGTTCACTATTTGTCAGTTCCAACAACATTTACAGATTACAGAAGAAATACAAACAACTGTGTTTGTATTTTTTTCAAGATGTTCGGGAGTGAAGTGAAAGATCCTCTGAGTGTCAAGTCTTTTTTTCTTATTTTAGTTTCTGAAATAAAGTTCTTATCTAAATAAAATAGTAAAAATAAAATTTATAAAAAATTAACAGCTCCATACGATTCCATGTTAACTCACCTTTTGCGGACACTACGGGGAGGGTCCAAGAGAAATGACGACCCTTAACTAAAACACACACATACATGCTGTCCGTACACACTTACTCCGAACATTTGTGTGTGTTCTCCATTTGTTCGTGTTTGTTTGTATGTGTGCGTGTCCAGTTTCCAAGCTTCTGGGTTTTGTTAATTTAATTAGAGGCGCAAAAAGATTAAGGCCGGGGCATTAGGAGACCGCTTTTGTTGATGTTGTTGTGTATATTGTTATACGTAGGTATATACTGTTTGCGTGTGTGTGTAACGGTGTGTTATGAGGATTTGTTTTTACAGGTAATGAAATTAAAATGGCAGTGGCTTATTCTCTTGTTTACTTGCTTCTGATTGTGGTATATTGGATATTTTAGGAAAACTTGGCTGAGTTGTTTTATTATTATCAATTACTGTGTTAATTAAAAATAAATACAAGTTGAATTAGCTTAGAAATTTTGTTAAACTTTTGTCACGATGCTTTGTCTATAAAGTGCATTTTAAATGGTTTTGTATTTTTATCGATTTTGTGGGTATATGTGAATTAATGCATGTAAAATAAATATATAAGCAATGAGATAAACATAAACCTTTCCAACAAATTATGTTTCAGCAATATAAGCATTTATATTTTCAGTAAAGAAATATTCGGCTTTTATATTTTTTCTTAAACACACCAATGTTTGTCTTGAAAACACGGGGCCATTTCGACACCGCGATTCTTCTGAATATAAAAAGTAAGTCGATAGCTTACCGACAGAATTTATACTTTTGGATATTCAAAATATGTCCGTATCACCATTTTATTAAGAGCTCCCGCGCTTCCCGCGTGTAGTACAAGTTGTAGGGGATCTGGAGTCGTTGCCTCTCATGTGAGGGGTCAAGATTGATTGGACAGTGAAATACTGAGTATATCGTATAAATTCAGCCCACGGGTGAATATAACTGCGGTAGTCTCCGGGTTGTTTTCACATAATAGAACCATTTTCTTTTGTTTTTGTTGCGTACCTCGACTCGTTATAGGTAGAGCACAATGAAAACAAAAAGCAGTGTTTATTTCGGATTTTACGCGATGTTATTTAAAAGCAATAGTGAAAGGCATCCGTTTAGGTAGAACATGTCAGCTTTTAAGTGATATGGCTTTTATTCTATTATTTAAATAAGTTTTGTTGACGTCAATTGTTTTGTTTTGTTGTTATACAGTTAGGTTTAGATTATCCCGAAAGCCTTTCTTTAACTGGTTAATTACTTAGTATGATATACGTTTACGTTATGCGTGTTGTTTAAGAGCTTATAGTAACTTATGTTCTACGCAAGCTGGAAATCGGTTTCAGGTAGATATTTGTGAAATCTATTTGCAGCCACTACCTAAATGATAATAACAGGTATGTAGATATTTAAAAATTGCACACTTTTTAAGAGTTTAAATACCTTCATATTTTCAAAATTTAGGCTCAGACTTGCTGCTATGTATTGTTTTACATAAACTTTTCATTTCAATCACTTCGGTAATATATCATAAAGGTCACATAATATGAATTTTTATTTTAAATGTGAGTATACATATTACATAATATATGTATAGAACCTATATAATATACAACAAAGAGCATACAGATTCATTGAATCCTCCCAATAATACATTTTAAAAACGAAATCTCACCTTCAGGCTCAGCACGCGTTCACGCAAAAAATGCAACAAAAAAGTAACAAAAGGGTGTTGGGAGTCTCCCACCGCCGCCCACCGACCACCCCGTATCTCTGCATCCTCACTAATCCACCCATTTTATGAACGTAATTTGTCCACTAGCACGCTCTAGCCCCTAACATCAATACAATAAAACACAATTTCGGCCGACCCACCACCGAACATAAACAACTTTCCAAAATACAAGACAGAGGGAAACCTAAAAAGTAACGGTGATGAATGCCCTCCATTAGGCGTTATTTATTTAGAATGTGGCCGAAAGGGATTCGGTTTAAGTTCACCTAAAGTTTACTTAGGACTGTATCGGGTTAAACTGAAGACGTTTTCAGCGTGTCAAATAAATTGCACGCAGTTAACGTCCAGTTTTTCGGGTTACTTCACGACGTCGCTTTTTCATACGAACGCGAATGTTTACATACTTTCGGCGGTTTATTTCTTTTGCTCTCAAATTTACGCTAATTTGAGAGTCCCCATTTAAAATTCTAAAGCCCGTCGAAATTTTGTGTATATTTAAATTTCGAATTTTCTATTTAGTTTAGTAATGTTTGTAATTCGTGAATGTAATGTGAGCGTTTATTTTAGGAAAGTACATATTAAGTTTGTTTTATTCTAACGAAATGTTTATGCTAGGTTGATGCTTAATACATTTATTTGTATGGTACCTACCGTTTTATTCATGAGTTAAGATAATTTAAAGGAACCTAAATTCTTTTCCATCTTGCGTCAAGAGTTCAACTAAAAACTTCTAACTACATTAATCTTGTAGACAAGTGAGTTCTACTAAATGTTTCGAGTCGAGTTTATTGTTATCGAGAACTGTGAACAGAAAATGTGACTATTGTTTTTCATTTCGGTATAATTGAAACAATTCGACTGTTATTATCTGAATTTAAATGGTAGATGTAGGTATACCATTATAGATACTTAATGTAATTTAACTGTATGTAGAAAATTTAAAATTATTTTGTATCTGTATGCTGCAATGTAAGCAATTGGATAAATTATATTAATAAACTAATATTCGAAGTTCAAATCTAGTATTTTATGAGAAAAAATTAGATAATGAAATAAAATCAATACTGAAATAGTAAATTGGCCAAGTGAGATCAAAAATAGAACTTAAAAATATATTTTTTACTAATTCAACTTTTTCTTACGAAATAATACAATAAAAATATATACTTCCATTATCGAGTTACCGTAGTAGGATCGCCTATCAGTACGCAGTGGTCTGTCTGTCGGTGTGTCAATAGGTAACAAATAGTCCTGCCCCCACTCGATTGATGACTTGATGCAGATAAAAAATGTTCATTTATTCAGGTATGTAGATTTTATATATCTACTTATAGGTACGGTCTGATAATGTTAGTAGATAATATAGAGAATTTGTTTTAGGTACCTTACCTTTCTGTTTTCAGGGTAAGTAGTACAAATTAAAGATAATATTAATATAAGTACAAATAATATAAATTTTAGTACAAATTCGTTCAGCTATTAAGTAATGTATTAACAAACACACAAAAATTAACGACAAAAGCTGATAGTATTTTTTTACATTTCAATTTGAAGATTGAGTTTCTTAGAAATCTCATCAGTGTAACGTATAGTATGAAAGAATCATAATATTTTATTGGTTTTCCATTCATTAATAAATTGAGATTTGAAGTTTCTAGTTTCTACACCAGATTTTCTTCATAGATTTAGTTTTTTTTAAGTAAAATCAGTGACGATCGGTTAATAGCTTCACTATTCGATATGTACAGAATAATAGAAGTAAATTTACAATTAAGTAGTAAACTATTTTTAATTCTAAAAAAATCTTTGATTCAAATAAAAGTTAGGACATAATATAAATTCATATTATTATATATACGGTATACCTATGTTTATTCTCATTCTATTTCAAGCAATTTTATAATGCGGGTATATGAATAAACTAAAAGCATAAGAGATTTAAGTAAATCCGATAGTTCCATTACAAAAGTGATGAGTAACTCCGTGTGATACAAATTGTATCCAGCATGAGCTGTATAATGTCGTATTCATGTCTAATGTATACTATTTTTAATACATCTACCTATCAACTCACATTATGGACGAACGAAAAAGGAGCGTCCGCAAAACAGGCGTCATTGAAAATTTTGGATATTTTTTTCAATGAAGAAAAAGCAATAAAATATTGCATCTATATTATTTTTTAACAGCACAGATAGTTGACTGATATGTAAAAAATACAAAATAAATGCACAATTGTCACAGTTGCACATTTAATTGATTTGAAGATTATTAATAAGTATTAATTATTAAATTGGTCAAATTTAAGACTTCAGTAATATCACCAAATAGATAAGTTTGAAAACATAAAATACAAATGAACAGGGATTACCTATGACTATACGTAGGTATAACATGGCGTGGTGTGAGCTTGCTTTAGGATCTGGTTATGATACATTCTTAATGATATATAATATCTATGTATTACCATATTCGTTTTTTTTATGATGATAATTACACTCTAACTTACATAAAAATTTAATTGATTTTATTCGAGTTTTAGCTCATCCACATCGCAATCGATAATAAAATAATAAAATTTATTTGTCATTCGTACAATGCTTCGTCCCCAGCAAATGTTGTGGTGAATTTCATATTTTTGTAAGTATCTACCTCCGTCGTCTGTTTATTCTACATGTGTTTCGGTTCACATGATTTTTTTCCTATATTTTTTACGCTTTCATAGGCTTAGTACGATGCTTGAAAAGCACTTATTTACATTCGAAATATTATATTAGAGGTTCTTGAAAATGTTTATTACATTTAAAATTCGAATCGTGGATTTGAAATTTGAATGCATTAGAATGCGTGTGTCCGTTATTTTGAAAAATGACCCTCAAATCCCTGGCTTTACAACAAATGTCATTTCACCCCTTGAAGATAGTGACTTTGAAGCGGCGTATTGCCAAAAACATTACCTAAGCGACGATTGTTATGTGTACAATGTCTTATGTTACTCACAGAGAAACTGAACTTTACAATGGCGAGTTAAACTTTAATTTGCGGGACGCTCCGGGCAGCTTTTAAACTTTCATACGATTTAAAGCAGAAAGATTTAAAATGGCATACAATTTAAAGACAAGACACGACATTATTACAGATGCATAAAGTTGAAAATTGCTTATTTTAAACTATTATGAAGAACAATTTTTTGTTGGGTAGTCCGAATGATTTAAAACGACCCTATAACAATATGGATAATAATATGCTTTATCGCCTTGTTTTTAGAGTTTAATTTTAAAAATAATGGTTGAGTGTTTCTTACGCCGTTTTATGTGGTAGCGTTGTCGGTAGTCGGTCCATAACAAAACACATAAATTAAGTGCTCAATAATAAATGGAAATGTCCCTTGCAGAGGACAGGGCATTAGGGCGGGATTATGAGGACTGTGGCCCTCTGCACTCTCGCCTCTGGATTACTATGGAATTACAGTTTCCACTAATTTTAAGAAACAGTTTGTGGCACGAATTCAAAAGCTTTTATGCTTTAACTGCAATTGCTTCCACATTCAATTTTCAACAATATAATTTGCTTTCGTTCAAAGTTTAATCCCCTTAATAATTTTATCCCCCGTAAGTGTGAAACTGGTTAAATATTCATTACACGATACCGCATCAAAACAGGTATAACACGCGACAAAAAATCATCCCAAACCAAACATTGGGATAAATATCATTTAGGGAGATAAATCTATTCAAACATCCCCTGTCAGGATCGGGCACTTGGTGGTCAAATATATCGCCGTGTCAAACCTTCTTTGTGTTCAACCTGTCTTGTGTAGATAAAGTAACCGTTTAAAAGTATCAACATCCGAGGTCCATGGTCAATTCAGTTTAAAAAAAAAGTAAAAAGCGCGCGTGGCTTGTTTGAAAATGGAACCGAGGGGAACACGCGCCGGACGAACCGGTTAGCCATTGGTCAGTTTGATATTTGTTATTTGTAGAACAGCATTATGTATAAAATATTGTAACTTGGATATTTCACAATTATTCTTAAGGTTTTATGTATTAAATACAATTTAACTAAACAATAATATAAAACTTGTAAATAATTTGTTATTTTTTAACGTAAGTATTTCATGTTTTACCTAGTATAGTACCTACTTATTTGCAGTGCCGTCTTTACCATAGGGGCACAGGGGGCCAGTGCCCAGGGCCCCCCATCGTCAGGGGGCCCCCCTGGAGGAGATGTAGGACTGACAATTTTTCTCACATAAATCTCAAAATATTTTATTAAAAAGCAATACAGCTTTTTAATGCCAGAACGTCAGATCATTTTCAGATTTATTCGAATCAAAACATCTATGTTATTACAAGGTTATTACATGGAATAATTCGAGTGATTCGAACACCATTATAATTAACTTATCAGACATTTACTCGAATTATTTATTTACTTATTAACGTAATATAATATATTTTTACTTGAATTATTTTGAGATTTATGAAAATTACTAACAAGTCTTAGTTTACAGAATAGCATACAAGGGCGTTGTGACAAAACTTTAATCTCTGGGCCTCTAGACAAGTGGCAGAAACGCTAGAGAATAGAATCCACTATTGATACTAATTGATATAAGCTTATGACGTTTTGCTAATGTTTCAGTCACACTACCGAGGACGACGACGACCACGACCAAAATTCCCATCCAGTCGAAATTTGGTGAAATTATTAAAAACACAATCTATACTTAATATAATAAAGCTGAAGAGTTTGTTTTTTTGTTTGAACGCGCTAATCTCGGGAAGTACTGGTCCGATTTGAAAAATTATTTCGGTGCTAAATAGCCCACTTCTTTGGCAAGATTATAAGATACCAAAATCGTTGAATTACTCCATGACGTTACGGTATTGTTATGATGCGACCTTGAAATTTTACTCTCAACGCGCCTAAAGAAGTTTCACTTCAAAAATATATTAAAATTTCCCGACCTTCTGTTACTACGAAAAAATTTTTTCCTAAAAGTCAACAGATATAGGTTTTTCGTGATTTTTACCGAAACGGTAAGTTTTATCATATAACCACTTTTACCCAAATTGTAGATCATAAAATTATCTATACAAAAGAATCAATACATTATTTTCCTAAGATGTAGCTTCCTACCATTTTCTAAGATATAACGATTTATAAACTCATCCCATCCTTATAATATGCACACGTTTCTTAAATCACTTCACACCTAAATGATTTTATGATAAAACTTATCGTTTCAGTATAAATCGTGAAATCACCTATTTTTTTATTTATTTATAACCTGGAATATGTTTTTTAATTCACGTACCGGAATGACAGTTAATTTTGAATTTTATTTTTAGTAATCCTTATTCCTTTGAACAATTTTACTAATTTTCTGCTGGATATGAAATTTTGTAGTTTTGAAGGTCCTAGAATTTAGTGAACTCTGTTCACACCGGACCATTTCTATACGAATAGATGACAAGCGTTTTGACTTTTGCCATTTGCTAGGCTAGACTAGGCTTTGAATAAATTATGTTAATAACGCACGCAATAATTTTGATCAATATGAAACGGCTACGAAAGAAAAAATCCAGATGCAAATTAAAAAGATAAATTTGAAAAAGAGAAAGTTATAAATTTATAAAAAATAGAAAAAATTCGATCACGAGGCGGGACTCGAACCCGCATCCTTCGCGCCATTCCGGGGCGGATGCTTGACCAACTCAGCCACTCGTGACCCGCCGGAGCAACCGAATTTATTCTATTCCTTCAGTTTTATGTGTCTTAAGGGACACACCGCACGCCATCTATTGAGATGATTTAACAACCATCTCAACCAATATGAAGCACTTTTCAGTGAATACAATATTGTAACGATGGAACACGACCTTTTTTGTTGAATTTATATTTTATTTATAAAGCATTTGACTGCCATAAAACCTAAAATATAAATTCAAAGAGAAAGGTAATTCGAAAAAGTAATTCTTAAAATATTTCTTAATTAAATTTAATTAAAGTCAACTTTGGAGCGCCATTACAGTAGCAGCGTTTCAAATGAATTATATAAAAAAAAAAATAAGGAAAAAAAGTTTCCTCAAAAGACCATATTATAATACAAGATTGGTCATAAGTAACTTTTTTGTAAAATGTATAAAAAAATGGAGCAAAAATTTTACATAGAAATTTTCTTTAAGTTTTCTTATTACTTCTTTAAGTTTCAATTTAGGGCAAAAATATATATAATTGTGGGAAAAAATTTGCGTACCTAGTTTGATTTCTTTATATTTCAAAGGGGCCCCCAATTCTTGTGTGCCCAAGGGCCCCGGCATAGTCTAAGACGGCCCTGCTTATTTGTGGTTTTACATTCATTGATAATTAATTTAATTTAGCATTAACGTTAATCTTACAGACAAAGCAAATGGAATTTGTATCTAGATTCATTGATGTATTATTTTTATATTGACGTAGATGCAAAAATGATTAAAGGGTGAACTTGAAGCGTGCGCCATGCGTATAAAATCCGTTTGAAATTTAATATGTAGCTCTGAATGCACTCCGATATGCACGGGTGAATGTATCGGAGTTTTGAAAAGGTTAGTAGATATTATAGATATTATAAATTTATAAAGAATAGAAAAAATTCGATCACGAGGCGGGACTCGAACCCGCATCCTTCGCGCCATTCCGGGGCGGATGCCTAACCAACTCAGCCACTCGTGACCCGCCCGAGTAATCGAATTTATTCTATCCTTTCAGTTTTATGTGTCTTAAGGGACACACCGCGCGCCATCTATTGAGATGATTTAACAACCATCTCAACCAATATGAAGCACTTTTCAGTGAATACAATATTGTAACGATGGAACACGACCTTTTCTTGAATTTATATTTTTTGGTTTTTATGGCATTCAAATGCTTTATAAATATAAATTTATAAAGAATAGAAAAAATTCGAAAAAAATTTGAATGCCATAAAAACCAAAAAATATAAATTCAAGAAAAGGTCGTGTTCCATCGTTACAATATTGTATTCACTGAAAAGTGCTTCATATTGGTTGAGATGGTTGTTAAATCATCTCAATAGATGGCGCGCGGTGTGTCCCTTAAGACACATAAAACTGAAAGGATAGAATAAATTCGATTACTCGGGCGGGTCACGAGTGGCTGAGTTGGTTAGGCATCCGCCCCGGAATGGCGCGAAGGATGCGGGTTCGAGTCCCGCCTCGTGATCGAATTTTTTCTATTCTTTATAAATTTATATTTATAAAGCATTTGAATGCCATAAAAACCAAAAAATATAAATTCAAGAAAAGGTCGTGTTCCATCGTTACAATATTGTATTCACTGAAAAGTGCTTCATATTGGTTGAGATGGTTGTTAAATCATCTCAATAGATGGCGCGCGGTGTGTCCCTTAAGACACATAAAACTGAAAGGATAGAATAAATTCGATTACTCGGGCGGGTCACGAGTGGCTGAGTTGGTTAGGCATCCGCCCCGGAATGGCGCGAAGGATGCGGGTTCGAGTCCCGCCTCGTGATCGAATTTTTTCTATTCTTTATAAATTTATATTTATAAAGCATTTGAATGCCATAAAAACCAAAAAATATAAATTCAAGAAAAGGTCGTGTTCCATCGTTACAATATTGTATTCACTGAAAAGTGCTTCATATTGGTTGAGATGGTTGTTAAATCATCTCAATAGATGGCGCGCGGTGTGTCCCTTAAGACACATAAAACTGAAAGGATAGAATAAATTCGATTACTCGGGCGGGTCACGAGTGGCTGAGTTGGTTAGGCATCCGCCCCGGAATGGCGCGAAGGATGCGGGTTCGAGTCCCGCCTCGTGATCGAATTTTTTCTATTCTTTATAAATTTATATTTATAAAGCATTTGAATGCCATAAAAACCAAAAAATATAAATTCAAGAAAAGGTCGTGTTCCATCGTTACAATATTGTATTCACTGAAAAGTGCTTCATATTGGTTGAGATGGTTGTTAAATCATCTCAATAGATGGCGCGCGGTGTGTCCCTTAAGACACATAAAACTGAAAGGATAGAATAAATTCGATTACTCGGGCGGGTCACGAGTGGCTGAGTTGGTTAGGCATCCGCCCCGGAATGGCGCGAAGGATGCGGGTTCGAGTCCCGCCTCGTGATCGAATTTTTTCTATTCTTTATAAATTTATATTTATAAAGCATTTGAATGCCATAAAAACCAAAAAATAGATATTATGTAGATGAATATAATATGTTGAACACAGGCAGAAATTTAAAAATTAAACTTGACTTAGTAAACCCCTCACGCTTAGTAAATCGCTTAAATTAATTAAATAGTTAGTAAGCGCCACAATTACTCTTTCCATAATCTATTTCTATGCCTTAGGTACTTCATAATTCATAATTGTTCTAATCAACAAACGATATGGATGCTAAGTACAAAAAAAAAATTATCATGCCAAAAATTATTACTTACTTAAAATTGACAAACAAAACATAGGTATTGCTTTAATAAAAATTGAATAGATTTTTTTTATTTAATTTAACTTCACAAAACCATCAATTTAAAACTTACAACAATATGTACCTATCGAAAAAGCCAGATCGAAGTGCCCTATCGCATCACTAAATTACAATTTGAAGGGTAGTTTGGGAAAACAAAAAACATTTATTTCAATGGCGGGTCGAAATTTACTAGTCATCGACAGGCCGTAAAGACGGAGGCATGTCCCTGTAGGCTCGTTTGGTTATATAGCTTAGGTATCGCGGGCAAAATATCACGCTTTTAGGATATTTGACGATGTATTAGTCACTGACTGGAATTTGCTAATTGATTGGTGAAGACGAATATGTACTATATAAAAATAAATCGGGTTTTCCTTCCTGACGCTATAACTACAGAATGCAGGAACCGATTTCCACGGGTTTGCATTCGTTGGAAAGGTCTCGGGCTCCGTGAGGTTTATAGACTTTATAGCAAAGAAAAGGTGTCTCTGGTGGCGAAACGGAGTTCGCCCGGTTTGCTAGTGCTGTATAAAATTTCACTTGTGAGTAGGTACCTATTGAATAAAAATTATCCCAGGAACATAGTATTTTATGTCCTTTCAATAATAAATTAAAAAGTGAACAGATAGCAACCTATGCAAAATTAACGTAGGTAGTGTAAGTACATTAAGTTTTCATAAAATCGAACTAAAAATTTTAATGCAGTAAATAAAACCAAAATACTAATAAATTCTAGAGAGCGAACGTCCCTCACCTGTCTATTTTTTATTATAAAAAATTTATCCGTCCGATAAAGTATTACACGAACATTTTAAAATGTCACCTGTAACGGACAATTAGAATACATTTTTGAAATTGTAGTCTAATACGTTATTCGATGAATAAGTTTAAACCAAGGATTGAAAAATCAGCCCTTAGTGTAAGATCTGTTTCTAGGACTTGCTAGGATACCCAGAAAACAATGTAACTCCTAAAACACAAGTTTATTGCTGTATATTCATGTTCGGGACCACAGAATGAAACCTGTAGAACAAGCTGAAGTTCTACGATGTAATACACACCTCTAACTATACATACTAACTGATATAATATTGTATAACTACGTCTTTATTTCCTTCCTCAATAGAGTTTGATATTAAAGAGCAAATGCATATTCTAGAAGGTAGTTCTATGATCAAAGTAATAGTCATCAAATATATTTTAATCATCATGTTATTACTAATATTATACGAAAGTTGGACGAACACTTATTAATTACTAGCTGTGCCGCGCGGTTTCACCCGCATTGCTCCGCTCCTAATGGTCTTAGCATGATGATGAAATAAGCCATATTTGTGAAATAAGCCTATATCCTTCCTCGATAAATGGGCTATCTAACACCGAAAGAATTTTTCAAATCGGACCAGTAGTTCCTGAGATTAGCGCGTTCAAACAAACAAACAAACTCTTCGGCTTTATGATATTAGTATAGATTATTACTCTTATTACTTATTGATTACTCGCAAAAAGAAGAATGCAATTGATTAGGTATTCAATTCAATCACAACTGTAATCGAAGGTATAACTTCATGAAAATCAAAATAATCTAATTTCCATAATTTTAACATTTTTACAAATTTCTTTCAAAAGTTTTACATGGACAAGCAAAAACGCAATGAATATAAGTAAACGAAGGTCATTATTTCACGCCAAGACATATTTAGGGTCAGGGTAAGTTCGGGAAAGCCCTGGAGAGATCGCCGGGTCCCGGATAAAACTTGAAGTAATTTTCACGTATTATAAAGCATTTGTTGGATGCGCTGTAAATGTGGCCGTTTCCGTGATAAATATTATGTTTTCCCCTTTCAACCCTTGTTTGTATGTAATTTGATGGTCACTTATCCTTTTTTCTTGCGCAGGAGGAAAATAAATGTAAATAGTTTAGAATATTAACGGTTTTAAGGGCTTGTGTTGTTCATACACTGAATGCATGTTTTTGACGTAAAGAGGAGAAGAGGAAAATATATTATACTGACAATTTTCTAGCTGCTAATTATTTAAATTAGACAC
This sequence comes from Colias croceus, assembly GCF_905220415.1. NCBI lineage: Eukaryota > Metazoa > Arthropoda > Insecta > Lepidoptera > Pieridae > Colias > Colias croceus. Next base: position 7,639,835 of record NC_059550.1, on the reverse strand, counting down.
TGATGTTTTTTGAAGGAATATTTCTCAGAAATTAGTTGGAAATAAATTGTCCAGATAACATGCTGAAGTTAATTAGATAAAGCAAGTAATAATTACCAGAACATGTAGCCAACAAAGTTAAAACAGAACGTCACGTGAAAAGCATGTTCAAATATTTATATTGGTTTAGGTTAACCCTTGCGTTGCGACCTCCGTCCATAAGACCAGGCGCCTCGCGGGAATGGCCAGGTAAAACATAGACATACAATGCATCTAGACTACCTGGACAATTTTTTGCTATTTATTCAATACTAGCGGTCCGCCCCGGCTTCGCCCGTGGTACATATTTTGCAATAAAAAGTAGCTTTTGTTCTTTCTCAGGGTCTAAAGATTGTCTGTGCCAAATTTCATCAAAATCGGTCCAGTAGTTTATGGGCCTATTCATTACAATCAAACAAACAGACAAACAAACAAAGTTTTCCTCTTTATAATATTAGTGTAGATGTAGATAATATGTAGGTATACAATACAATGTAGAATTCGAAATACTTTTACTAAGGATCAAAGAATGTGATCCATTTCAATACGAACCTTAAATATAACCCACTCAGTTATTAAATAACTGAGTGGGTTATATTTAAGGTTCGTAAAATTAAGAAATCGTCAAATCAACAAATTTTGTTGATTTGACGATTTCTTAATTTTTCCTGTTAATTTGTTACCAATAAGTTTTAATTTTTATTTTTTAAGTGGCTACAGTAAATACTAAATATGTATATGTAATGTTTATTTAAAACAATTTTAGTACTTCTAAGCTTTCTTAACTCTACACGGTCCGAGGGTCATTTTAGGATCCCGCAATAAAATATGTAGGTACATCAGGCCCCTGGATGTAAAAATGTTGTTTTAGAGCCCTCAATAATGTATCCTTTAGGAAAAGAGTGCTCGTCCGCACAGTTTTATGGGCAGTGTAAATATATTGCCTAAATAAATTGTATAATAAAAGGAAGAAAATATGTAAAGGTTAGAGTTGCCGAAATTTTTGAAGCTACGTAATTATAAATTTTAACACTAATTAGTAGTAGTAGTAGGTAATTATTGTCACTGTATCGTACCTACAAACGGAAACATTATAGTAAATTTAGAATTGATGTGACATTTTGGCGAATTCTATGATTTTAAATCACAAATGTATATAAAAAAAAGCGTTAGCCGTGAAATTGTCACGTAAAGAGATTGAACTGACGTCACCAAGATAATCCCAAAAATCGCGTCTCACTCGCAACTCAGTAAACTATCGGCTAACATTCACTATCAATAAAGTACGAGCCGTTGGGCAAAGGGCGGTCGTGATCGATGGAACTTCTAATTTATATCCAAAGCCCTAAGGCCGTATCGATTACACTCGCTAACTTTGCGCGGCCTGAAGGACCGATGCGAGTTGCTTTTTGCTAAATTTCCAAATCGTCTCTGGAGGGTTAAATGGGCTATTGATCGAACATTAAGTAAATTAATATTTGTACACTTTTTTTAGCGATTTTTTATGTTAAAAATAAGGTTCCGTGGAAGCGAATTTCGAAGATAAATATATCAAAAGTCATAACAGAAGGAAATGAATAGGCAAAAGTATTACATTGTTTCCCTAAAATAGCTGAGAAATAATAAATATTAATTACGAAACCATTAAATTAAATTGGCGTATATAACCTCGGGGCTCTTTCGATACAGTTCGTTAAGCAAGGGTCATCCCACGGGTCACAATATAGCTTTCAATTTCATATCATTACTTAAATATTTTAATTTCGGATACGGCTTCTTGGATTTAATTTGGATAAAATATTTACCTGAACCTTATTTTTGTCGTATGTCGGTATGAATAATAAATTTATTATACCTAAATCGGTCGATTAAATTATTACGACGATTTCCTTCTTAGTAACAATTAATATAAAATAAAGCATAGGTAATGATCTAATCTTTCATAACACATTTCTTATTGACCAATTAATTATAATATTTTTTGATGTATCAACACCTAGTATAAGTACCTACCTATGCAAGAAAAGAACAAGGTTCGTGTTTGTGCTATATGATGCGCCACCGGGTAGGTACTTATACCACTGTTATAATATAACAGTGGTATAAGTACCTACCCGGTACAATATATTATATTGTAAAGTATGAAAAACTATATAAATGATCGTATCTATTGTAGGTACCATTATTATACTTAAACGGAGTTTATAAAAATCTTTATGTCTACGTTTTCACAGCTAAACTGCTGCACCGATTTTGTCAGTTTCTTCAGTAGTCTGTAGGTATAGTTTATATACTGCCTTCTACATTAATCTTTAGAGTAAATAGAGTGTTTTAAGTCAAGATAAACATCGTTAGGTTGATAGTTAGGGTCATCCTGCGGGAGCAAAACTCCGATGCTGATACAGGATTAATTAGGGAATAGTGGAGGCGTGTAGTGGCCGATGGTAGACTTATACAGTCGCATGGAAAAGTCTAATATCGTATTATAAAATCAAATATTTTTTTAGAACTTAATCCATACTAATATTATAAATGCGAAAGTAACTCTGTCTGTCTGTCTGTCTGTTACTTAATCACGCCTAAACTACTGAACCAATTTGCATGAAATTTGGTATGGAGATATTTTGATACCCGAGAAAGGACATAGGCTACCTTTTATTGCGAAATATGTACCACGGGCGAAGCCGGGGCGGACCACTAGTATCTTATATATGTATAGAAAGACGTGTTAGTTATCATGAAAACGGATTCGTTTTAGTATTAAGGTGACATCGTAGCATCAAATTAAAACAAACTTTTCTATATTGTGTTTTATTTAAATATATTGTTCTGCAGGGAAAAAGTATTAGGTAATCACAAATAATTCATAATAATTAAACGTTAATATACCTACTGTCCATTAACATGCTTATGTAACGAATATCCATTTTTTACAAAAAAAATAATATAAATGACAAATGTATTTACGAAGGTAGATATTCGATAAAAGTAATAATACAAGATAGGAAATCTAAATATATCTTTCAATTACACACATCTCAACCGAAGCGAATAGAATCTTTGATCCTTAGATATCGATATATAACCTACTAACTATTCTACGTCATGATATTAATAGATAATATTATGTACTTAAGATATGGTGTCGTTTTATTGAATAAATTGCAAAACATTATTAATTAAGAGCCAGCTTCACCTGGCTTCACCACATGCTGAAAGTCACTGACAGCCTTTTTTAATACCTACTTTATAAAAATCTCCCAAAGCAAATACTAAGGAGGTTATTTATTCGTCTGAAACACACTGAAAGTATTTTTATAAGCATATTTTCATATAACATCTACATAGTATAAAACAAAGTCGATTTCTCTGACCCTATGTCCCTTTGAATGCTTAAATCTTTAAAACTATCGCAACGGATTTTGATGCGGTTTTTTTAATAGATAGAGTGTTTATTATTTAAAATAAACTTCTGTAATCGACAGTACCAGACCAGTAGATATTCGTCCAGCGGTTGTCTAACTGAATTACCTATCATTTTGATTGAACGTTTGAGATCAAGATTTCCCCTTAGATCGTGCCACTTATTAACATCCTGATTCCAGACGGTAAATATATTTAAATGTAGTTTACTTCGGGTAAAGTGGAATAATTCTATTTTGGAATTTTCTAGAACAATTTGGAATTGCACAGAAATATTGAAGCATCGTCTAAGGTGCATGAGGAAATTTAAAATTCGAATTTTACATTCGAAAAGATCAGGTTTTTGTGGCAGCATTAACAGTATAATTTGACTATCATCGGCTATATTAAGAAACTTTTTTTGTCTATGTGTGCAAATAATTCTCGCAGTGATGGAAATCTCTTATGGTTGACATGGTTGTAAGGATCACCTAGGTGCTAGGTATTTAATCGGTCTCAATCTATTGTCAAATATGAAAGAGAGGAAACATTAATAACATTAATTATCAATACTGCATTTTATAAGGATATCAAAAACAAGTCAAATATATTGGCACAGAAAATTCAATTTTACATAATTAGAAAAAATGCCAAAATCAAATATCAAGGGTACCCAGATATTCCCTAAAGCATTACAAACTACAAATACAAGGTTTAGGTATACATGTCTTGAACAAATATAAGAACAGTGGCGAGTGACCTTTGTCCCTTTTACGTGTGTGTGGGTAAGGGACAGAGCGTAGGGACGCACGCACACTACTGTAATTGTTGTGTTTGCAAATGTGCCCCGCGCAGAGTTACTTGGATTTAGACGAATCAGTGAATTTTCCAAGAAAAATTGTATGGTAGATTTTCGATCGAGATTAATCGAGCTCGTGAGCACGTGGAAAAGTAACGTAGGTAATTGGTAAAAGTAAAATCACGTTTGTGTTAAGTATTTATGTATCTAAACATTTTATGACTTATATCCAGACTTATGTACCTAATTAATATTATCTACTCTGTGACTGTGCAGCCATGAACAGTTTTTTATCTTACCCCAAATTCTTGCATAATATTATAAGTCACCAATTGACGATGAAAATCATAATTTTGGATCTCATCTATAAAAACTAATCCAAATATAGTTTTCCGACTTTCGTCCCAGTTTATTTGCCAAACAAGTGCTAGCCAAAAGAAAATTGCTAATGGTTCAGGATACATCGCCCATTTTTGCAAGTGACTACTATCAAGCTAATTTTCCGTTTGTAGCTTTATTTTGATGAGACGCCCAATAATTTCGTGTACGAAACTCTCGATTGTGGTAGCTAACAGAGATAACAAGGATAAAAATTTTTGATTTGATGGTTCTCAAATATTTATTACTAACTGATTTTTTTTTGTTCAATCTCAAGATAATTACCTAAATTATTCGAAAAAATATTTGTCCTACAAAATCTATGGTTTGTTCAAAGAGTCCCCCTTTCCAAAGTGTATCGATAACGAGGTCATCATAAATGATTACTAACAAGCTGATTTTTTTGTTTTCACTTAGTTAATGTTTATATAATTCAACAGACATATTGTCCTACAAATTGCGTAATAAATATTTGAGAACCATCAAATCAAAAAATTTTATCCTTGTTATCTCTGTTAGCTACCACGATCGAGAGTTTCGTACACGAAATTATTCGGTGTCTCATCAAAATAAAGCTACAAACGGAAAATCAGCTTGATAGTAGTCACTTGCAAAAATGGGCGATGTATCCTGTACTGTCCTGTGACTATTAGATAATTTTTTGTGCCGTGTCTAAACCTTCTAACACCACGTCTTGTAAGCCCGTTAAGCCGGGCCACCTTCCGATACAATAACGCAACCATTCCGAACCCTTTCTTCATCCCGGGTCGACGCTTATAAATTGCGGTGTCCATGCCCTCCTGTCACACTCGTTTGTTTATCTTCAGTATTTACTAATATTTTATTTAGATGAGTTAGTTTAGGTTTTTTTCGGTAATCAGCTTGGTAATCAGTATCAGTATAAATAACATAGACAATAGACGCGGGACGGTGGCAGGTTCTAGACAGGAGTAAAAAAAAAAAATCAGTCGAACGAAAATCAGTCGAGTATTTGGAAATGTACATTATGTTTTTTAATTCATGTTATAAGCTTTATTATTAATTGATGTATGATGTTAAAAATAAAATTTTAATGAATATTACATAAGTAAATGAGAAATGAACCTAAAATCGATAAGGAATTTCGGTTAAAGTAACTAAGAAAGCAGGTACCTAAATTGGATAAATTTGTTCTCTTTTTCAGATATTTACGTATCATGTAACATTTATTAGTTTTCCCAATGTTCAATAAATTCGATAAACTTGTATACTACACAAAACACATCAGAAAAAAATATATTTATTTACCCCTGTTAATATTTTCTACGGGTAACATTTGGAAACAAATATTGCCATATTACGCGACCCCTGCCCCTTCAAATCGTAATAAAACCGAGGACAGACCACCTTACCGTATTTACTTAACTTGGAAACTTTTTCATTTCCTCACAAAACATGTTGTTTTTATTGACGGTCACTACCTTCTGTGTAAGTGTGTAGACTAGCCTCTATTGGGGTACACTTTGAAATATGTATGACTATTTTGGTGCGCGATGAAAATTTTAATAATAGTTTTATTATGTCTTGGGGAAAATTATGTCACAATATATTTAACTACTATGGGATTTAAATATAAAAAGAAATAGAAATAAAAATCATTTGGAACAGTTATGTAGACTAGTTTAGTTAGAAGTAGGTACCTAATAATTATGTAATAAGTTACGTTTAAAATATTTTTTCTAAATTTTTTCTAATTTCCAATTAGTGTATAATAATTTTATGATGTACCTATTTATTATAATTAAAGATTCAAAAGTAAGCAGACATATAACAGACAGATTAACAAAACTTTAAAACGTTGTTTAAAACTTTAAAATAAAGTAATTACCTAGTTTTAAATAATGTTAATTATTGACATGAAGCACTTTGTACAATTAAGATTATCTCTAAATGTAATCATTTCAGAACGTTTAATATTCATAAATTGACTTTAAAATTTGGTTTTTCATCTCAATTAAGGTTTATAAATACCTTAAAGCGCTCTCAAGTACGAAATAAATTACTATTAGGTATACCTACCTAATGTATATTTTTATTTAGAACTGTTTTAAAATATGACTAAATCAATTAGTCTCATTTATATGTGATACCTACCTTTTTTAAACTTATTATCACAGCATATAAAATAGAGAAATGACGAAAATAAGAATGTACTTAGCTAGCTTTCTCTACTTAGGAAAAAAATCGGTTAAGTAATTTCGGAGCTAATTCGCTACAATCCAGCATACATATTATATTCTTCTATAATATTAGTTTATAAGAAAATAAATAAAAATATTCATAATTGTATTGAAATAAGCTTAAATTATGTTGATTTATCGAACTTTGGCAAGAAGCGATATCATTGGTAATGCAAATACAGCGGCTGGACCCTTTGTGCTTTGTTTTATACTAGGAAGTTACTGTCGATAGCTAAAATTAGCAATTACCTGCCAAGGGGTATATATTTTACACAATATCAATGATTTTATTTACACATTCTAGATATTTTTTATGTGTAAAATGGAATGGCATACCACACTTAGTAAAATATAAAAATATTTATAAACAGGTAGGTAGGTACGCGCGTAAATCTTGATTGTTCACGTAAACTTTTTGTTTTAATATAAGTACTTAGATTTTTACTATGGAGTTCTAAATTGTTATCATCGGATTTAAAACAATCAATGATTGTTAATAACTTGTACCTACCTATATACTTATCGTAAACTTGAATCTTTTTCATAGACATGGCTGTAAATAACAACGTTTTAAAATTTTATGCGACATTTATATTTTATTTTATTATACTTAGGGCTGATTTTTCAATCCTTGGTGAAAACTTATCCGTCCAATAAAGATAATATTAAAATGTCACCTGTAAAGTCAAATGCCAGTAATTAGAATACATTTTTGATATAATGGTATTTCTTTTTAGTTTAATACGTTATTCAACGAATAAGTTTTAACCAAGGATTGAAAAATCATCCCTTATTCAATAAAACTATCCTTCCTTCACTAACTTCATTTAATTCTAAAAGAAATGAGATTTTAATTTCACAAATAATTCACTATCCAATAAAATAATGTGTTATAATGCTAGTTAAAACGATAGTGCAAAGGGAGCATAAGCTAGCGCTGCGGCCAGTTCTCCCTTTGGGCAGTACACCCTGCAAACAACACATAATAAAACATAATATCGTTTATATTGCACACGATTTTATACTCTATAATATGTAAGTTACGGTGGGTTATCCCTTGCAATGTTTTGTGGGCAGTTTGGTTTAGGGGGGCGGTCGAATCGTCGGATAGTGTAGCGCGATGGTGTAGTTTTGATTTTGTTGGAATTAGATTAGTTTGGAAATGTTGAAATGAAAAGTTTTTATATAATTTTTCAGCTTAATGATAGTTCAGTTTGGATTTGATTCCTAATTTTTATTATCTTTATACTTAATAATAAATTACAATGATCCATTTGGATAGAGAAAAATTAGTTTTAGTTAATTGTTCTCATAATAATTATATAAAAAATTTTAGACCATTTAGGCATCGTCCAAACCCTTAACATGAAGAAAAATAGAATAAGCACGTAACTTTGTTTGTATAGTGTTCATAATTATTGCTTGAAAAAACATACGACAACAATAATGTTCTAGATAATTATTTATTTTTCACATAATGTGACTTATTATTATTTTAATGTTAATGTTATTCTATAGGTTTAAGGGCCGAATCTGGATTTTGTTCCTTGTGTAGATTAACATGATTAACAAGAACAGATATTTACTTGAAGGCTCATACTAAACCCACAAGGGAACACAGGAAATTCCTAACAAATTTCTTATTAGAATTAGATAGAAAACTTAAAAATAGAAAACATTTAAATATAAATATTTTAAACATTGAGGCATAACTTAACTATGATCTAGTTTTATAAAACTGAAGGTATATCTATTACTACATAACACAGCCCAACAAGTTACACAGGTAGCCCATATAGTGATATAACCCCATAATAGTTACATGCATCGGCACCTGTCGGACGTGAGGAAACGTCATCTACCTCACATGTCAAACTGTACAGTGACAGGCGACCGGCGGTCCGCAAATTGCTTTGTATCCAACGTTTTTCCTTGACAGCGGTGTTTATACAAGAAATACCCCTAGTGTGTACAAACTTTGTTACAGTTGGTGTGCGGTATGAGATACAGGCTAGTTGCGTTTTTATCACGCTTTTGGTAGCTTCAACTTTTTTGTACGCATGTACTATGTTGTTCTTTGGAGTTGATTTTGTCCCAATTTTAATGGACATATTTAATTCAAACTTTGTACACTTAGCTTTAATAATTAAGTTCATAATAATAATTAAGTTTTTTTTTTATTTTAAGCCATATTTATTAATCGTGTTAGAAGTGTTGGTGTATCCAAAACTAATAGTTTCTGATTTCTAATAGAAAGTAAATACAAATTTGTTTTCTGTTACAGGCACAAGAACGGATGGCGATTGTCGATAGAAAATGGCGTTGAAATACAAGAATAACATATGGAAACATTAGAACGATGACACGAAACTAAATTCTAAGAAGAAACGAACTAGGTATGCTGATGAGAACTCTGTCCAGCGGTAAATTAAATCTCATTAGACCTATTGCATTACAAATAATGAAGTAAAAAAGATTAAAACAAAGCACCGATCCAAGTAAACTCTTGCCTTACCTACTTATATAAAAAACAAATATTTGGAAAAGTTTAGGAACGTATAGAGAAGAAGTATCATTATATCAAGTCTTGAACGTTCAAACAATTCAATAACTTTAAATCGTGTTAATAGCTAGAGTTAGTCTGGTTGCAGAGCTTGACCGACCGTCAGTGCGTACCGTCGGTCCTGACGATAGGCATCAACAATTCTAAAAACTATGACACTAATGCGCATGACAATACGCGTGCGTATGGTCGGTCTAGCTATGAAAGGTTTTATGAATTTCCATACATTTGACAAGCGCGACTGACGTACGCACTGATGGTCGGTCAAGCTCTGCAACCAGCCTTACCATTTACTACTGATTCGGAAAGGTTCTACAAAGAAAGGCGTGCAAAATACTGTGTAGTGTGTTGTTGACTTTTAAACTCGTGTCATTGCTACATAATAATTATGTATGATGATGCCAAAGAACGTCGTTTTGAAAATCGCTTCAGCCTATACTTTATAGCGGTGTCGCCAGTGACAGCGTGACGCGGGTCCGGCCGGTCGACGATATTCTACCTATTTCACCGACTGTCGCCTTTGTGGCGCAACTTCTTCTGATAACAGGATGGTACTCGTGTTATGTCTTGAATATTTATGGAATATTACTGGGCTCTTCTGTGACAAAATACTAAGTAAAAACTAGTAGGTAGGTACTAGAATTATTGATAGTAGTAGCTGTTTTGATTTGTAATTTCTCAGTTTTCCAAAATCACGATTCATCTACGAGCAAATTTTTATTCGTTGCATACCTACATGCATAATTATCATAATTGCTAAAAAAGATACCCAAAAACTATTAATATTTATCTACACTATTCTATACATATAATATCTATATATTATTATTTGTGAAATAAAACCGAATATTACGGGTAAAAGTTTTAGAAGTATAAAGCTCGACTCGTAATATTATAATTAACTTTTCAGTCTAATAAGATTTAATTCCGCGCCCTCTATCGTTGAGTAGCGGTAAACATGTAGTAAAGTTTAACACAGAGGCCGCTATTTTAGCTGCCATCTTAATTCTAATAAGATCGCTAGTTCAGAGATTGCATTTTCATCTGATTGGATATTGTACTAATTAGAAATTTGATTTATTAAAATATAACAAATTTTAATTTTTATACAAGCTTTTAGAAAAATACAGAATATTATATTCTGGAAAAAATTTTCCGAATACGACGTCCATAAGCGAATAGCGATACGTCCATAACATGGATAATTACTTAAATAATTTCTAACTAAATACATAATTCACAATAAACACTTAAAATCCCATGAGCACTACGTGAACAACTAAAATTCCAATAACAACGCTGTAACAATCGTTTACATGCAAAAGAAAGTTTAAAAGTTTCGCGAAAGTCGGGCGATGTGTAAAAATGCAACTTCTAAAGAGTGAAAGTGGCGTCTTTGCAGTTCAGACGATTTACATAATTCATAGTTTTCAGTGTCACTTTCCAAGTTTTCGCGTACTGATTTTGTTTAACATTTAACACGGTTTGATGGGTTTTAGTGCTTGTTCTTTTTTTTTTATTCATGTAGAATTTAGAAATTCGAAATTTTAATACATTGATTATTTTCTAGTAGATTTAGGTAATAGGTATTTAAAATTATTTTAAACTAGCTGTGTCGAGCGGTTTTATTCGCGGACGACCCTGTGGGATTCATCAGATATTAGATATATAATTATTTAGAGTGTAGTTATATCACGGATAACTAAATAGCTACTCCGTTATATAGTAACCTACATAATATTTATTGACCAATTAATAATTACCTACCTATATCTATACATAGATTTTAAATGAATAAGAAATTAACTTCTACAATATACAGTCACAAATATTACAAAAACAGTCCTCAAACCTATTCAGAAAATACAAAATTTCCTAACGCGTCCACAAGTTCTACCGCGTCCCATTCCGTCAATTCTCATTCATTTCCCGACAAAAACTCACTTAGTGAGCTGTTAAAATGGGCGGCGAGCGAATATCCGACGAGATTGGCTCGCTGATTGGTTCTGAGTGAATGATTGAATGCGTTCTGTGGTCGACTTAGGTCTTATACGGAACTGATGGAAACTATCTAGGTATACATATATGTAGATTCGAGTCTATGACGGGTTCCCTGGATTCACGTGAGATGAAATTTTACGTCAGAATCGTTTTATTTGATGAGTTTTTTCTTTCTAAGTTAGGTATGTGTATCATATCTCCACAAAAGTTTGAAACATCTAGTCATTTATTTGTGTGTTGATCTATTGAGTATTTTGTATTTATTTACTATTTACTACCTAGTTACCTACGTTGATAATAGTGACATTTGTAAAATTCTAAATCAAATATAGCTATTCAAGCTCAAGCTAAACTCGGTTGTGCCCACAAAAAAAAAACTATTAAACGTGTAGAAAAAAAAATTTAATTACTATTCAAGCAATCTTATTCATTTATTTTTACAACTGATATTCAGACTTCAGAGACTTATCAAGTATCAATGTAAGTATTGTCTATTCCCTTTGTTCTAACAAAGTCGCAAATAATTATTGAACAAGAACACGATAAGTGGAAATTAATGAGAATCTAACTGGATTACAGAATGGTGTAAAAATTTTAATTGCACTTGCAAATGATACAAAAAGATTAAACCCGAGGAATAAACAAAACGAATTATTTTCACAATAAAACATAAAAACCTTTGAAGAGAGGATGGGAGTTTTTTGTAGCCCTGAAAATTAAACATTTGAAGAGCGATCGATGAAAAATGAAATAAACAATGCAGGCATCCTGATAGGGTGCTGAAACAATCCTTTAAAATAAAGACCGAACAACTCGGAGTTTTGAGTTTCTTATATTATCTAATAGATAATATCTATACAAAGTGATACATGCAAAATACAGGTAACAAATGTTACATTTACCTAATTAATTTTATGAGAAGTGCTTTGGTGTTTAATATATATTTACATACTTACCTACATGTTAAAAACCATACATTTGAAAAAATAATCTAAGCAAAAATTACCTCGATTAAGAGACTATGTTGATAATATTTTCCTGTTGTTCTTTTCATTTCTTATTTCAAATAAAATAATTACTTATATTATTTTTGTATACTATACAATTTGTGTGTAAACAAAAATAATGAGTTTGAAGTTACTCAAAATTAAAATTATAACTCAATACGACAAAGCGGCAATTGGAAACGCCCATATTAATAAGTTACGGAAGAAGTTGATTTGGTGGTAGACTGTAGTGTATACGGACCCTTAGATATAGAACTGTTTCGATCTTATAAGAATTTTATTTTACCTCATAATATATTAGAAAAATATTTAGTCCAATAAGAATTAAGCGGAAAATGATAATATGATTAAATTACGTTTTTTACATAGGTTATATTATATTTTAATCATAATTTTATTAATGGCCTAAACTCTAGTCCTTCAACTGTTATAAAAAATTAATATGTAGCATATCACTCTCAATACTAAGTATCACATCACGTGTTTATAAAAATACGTATTAATAACGTGTAACATCGATATCTTCACAAAGAGTCTCTTTGAGCCGATAACCCTTTGAAGATGTCTCATTATTTCTGCTCCCTCACGTGAAACAAATTCTATTCACTTTCTACCCACCTTATATGCATTTTTTGCGGGTAAATTGCAATTTGTGGACATAATTATGTATTTATTAATTGATATAGATATAAATATTGGTGATGAGTGATTAAACACGACGATTAATAGGCCATATCACAAGAGGATATTCTGTAGTTGGATTTTTTAAGATCTATAATTATCATTGTTCTAATGAATAGTGCATAGGTACTACTACTACTTGCTCACGTCGCTTAATAAAGCTTTTATTATTTCAGGTAAATTAATCACAATTTTGAAATTGACTAGTTTACCTAATATCACTTTTTGTAACTCGAATTACATATATTATAATTAAAGATATTTCCACCTTTCATTAGCAACATCTTGAATATAGTTAGAAAATATCTTATACTAGCTTTCCGCCCGTGGCTTCGCCTACTTTGTCTAAAACCTAATAAATAATATAATAAAATCTTCCTCGAGAATCATTCTATCTGTTAAAAAAAAACTGCTTCAAAACCCGTTGCGTAGTTTTAAAGCAAGCATACATACTGACAGACGCGGAAAGCGACTTTGCTTTGTACTATGTAGTGATTAAAATTGTAATTTGCAACCAAACCAAGACACCACACCTAACCTTAAGAACAACATTAAATTTATAAATACATACACGCATATACTCGCATATACTAAAGGACTCATCACACACGCACAGCGCTAATATTAATCATTCGTGGGCCGGATTGCGCGTCATTAATCATTGGGCGGCGGCAATCTGAACGACTGGGGAGCTTTTTGTTAATTAATCTATATGTTATGTATCATCTTACATACAGTACGGCCCTGGTTTTGGCGGTATATAAACAAACTTCGTCCTATGCGGTATAGTAGAGATAAACGAGAATAGATTGTTTATTTTTGGCTCTAATAAGATTTAAAAAAATATTTTGCCATAGAATGTTACCGTTAAAAATAATGGATCATTTTAAAAATATTTCTTACGTATTTGTACATACTATAAGACATTACACTATAAGAATAATATATTAATATGTAGATACGCAAAAGACGGAGGACGAGTAAAAATATATACCTAAAGTAAAAAGAAATATTAGATACACCCATGTAACATATAACATATAATGTATGCGTGTGTGTGCTTCTGCTTCTAATAATAATTAAGGTCGAATATCGACCACTGGAAGAACACTATTTTTAATATAAATATATGAAAATTGTTTTAAACAGTATTTGTATGGAATAGACAAAATCTCGACTGTTCACCGATCGTTAATGGAAATGAAGTATACAATGGAAAATACCTACCTATAGAAGAACTAGCTCTCCACCCGCGGTTTTGCTCGCATACGCAAGTTATGGTGGAACAACTGTTCCGCATACAAGCCACCCTCTATTTCACCATCTCAAGAAAAGTTTTGTTTTTGCGTCAAGAAATACCTAGTCTGTCTTTTTCGATAGTACCTATTACATCTATGGGTTCTAATTGAGTTGTTTAGGTATAAATGTGTGAAAATGCTTTTATATAAAACAAGTAGTTAGGTAAGTAATAAATATGAGTTATTAATAAATCCTTGGTTAATAACTATTTTTATTCTTATGTAAAAGGATGAATTCAAATTCATTTCTCGTTTATACTTAACACCATAACAAATAGACAACTACCCCCACAAGTACATAAACGATAAAAACAAATATGCAATTACGCATTAAACTCCGCTTACATCTCACGTAAGCCAAAAACAATTACACCCCACAACCCACTGTCAAAATTATGACTCGCAGAATGACCACGCAAAATGCTGACAAAATTCGTTCAGACGGGGGTCACCCTACACCCCACGCCCCCTTGTGGTATGTCCCCCAACGTCTAGGTATGTGCGCAAATTAGGAACTCTATCTACATCCAAGAACAATGGTGTTGGAGTAATAAAAATAAAAGAATTTGCCTTTACAATTTTAGTTACATTGTAAGGTAGGAATGGCGTTTTATTACAATGTCTTACAGGACAATGGGAGCTACATTCTCATAAAATAATAAACAGTTACGGTCTTGATTAACCGACGATGTTATGGTTTTCTATTCTTGCGTTTTGTATCCGTATTATTAAAACGTTTTGTGCTTTTATTTCATAGGCGCGCTAGTGCAAAGCGGTTCACTCCACACGGTGTCTTTAGTTTCAAAATTCAGCGTAAAATTTAAATGTACCTTTATCCCTTAGCTTTATCCAGAATTCATATTAATGGTTTTTAAGGATTCTTCAATAAAAGAATGCTTTAATTTTACTGACATTTTACCTATACCTAATATAAATATAATATCAAAAATCAGGAAGGCAATTGTTGCTTCGACATTTCACAAATAATACAAAACTAATTTGCATGCTGATAAATACTATATCTACAGCCTTAAACATACTTTGGACATCAGCCTGATTTAATTTTATTCATATCTATACATATAATAAATCTGTAGAAGGGTCAATTCTGTACATTGAATATATTGAAAAAATAACTAGCAGGGGGTGTTACTGGATCGATACCAAACCCAAATATGTGATTAAAAAAATTTTTGTCTGTCTGTCTGTCTGTCTGTCTGTGTGTATGTGAAGACATCACGTGAAAACTACCGGTTCGATTTCGATGAAACTTGGTATAATTATACTTTATTATCCTGGGCGTAAAATAGGATACTTTTTATCCTGGAAAAATACGTAGAAAAAAAATTAATCTCAATTTTTCAGTTATCCATAGACGTTGTTCTGTAGTAGGTACCGCGAACACACGTTGCGTATTATTATAGACCTAGCCGTATTTGGGTCCAATAGATATTTATAAGATGTCATTGTCCGAGTTACTCAAAATGGAGAAATAAACCATCCACGCAAAGACCGACATCCGCGCGGACGGAGTCGCGGGCGGAAGCTAGTAATTAATATAAAAATAAACACAAGCTAAACATAATGCGGTAATAATATATCTTAAATAGTTGTAGAAGAGGACTGAGGAGCCCAGGGCCAAATACAAAGTCCCTAAAACAAACTTAAATACATTTGTTACAATTATTGCTTAAACTTTGCAAGTGGATACGTTACATCGTATTGTATGATATATATTTATTGCGTGTTTTTCTTGAAGATACTTTAAGGATTTAAGCATAAAGGTATGTATAATATTATGTAGTATAAGAATATTAGGAACCAACTTCACCGTGATTGACGCTGACCTGAGTTCTTAGAAAAAATATACATATTATTATTATCTATCCTTCCGTTAGTGCTGATTTACACAGGGTCAGTACTCAGTAGACAAGTCAGTCGCGGCGCCGAATTTCGGCGCCGAATTTTGACTTTAGACTTCAAGCCTCTGTACTGACTTCAAATCTGTTTACACAGGGTTTTTTTCCGGGTCAGCACTGATTTGCCTCGAATTTGTAGTCAGTTACTGACCCTGTGTAAATCAGCACTTACTTAGTGAAACTTATTCTATTTTTTTAATCGGTCGAGTAGTTGAAAAGTGAAATTAATATTTACAAACAAACACTCTAAATGTGTAAATATTTATTCTTAATAATATGGGCACAGATAATATAGAAAAGTTTAAAAAGCTCAGCAATACTTAGTGCTCAGTGAGCATCATAACTAAATGTAACAACGGTAAAATAAATAAAATTATTTTTGAAAAGTTATAAAATACTTAATTATTATATGCTTAAGAACTATAATCCCATGCACTTATATCTGTAGTGTCCACTATACAGAATACATAACGCAGACACCCCACACTCCCCAAACCGCACTGGTAAGGACAGAGCATGAATATGCGCTTTAACCCTTCAGGTCCATGCGGCAATTATTCAAACAGAATAGTTTAACAGAAAGGATTGTGAGCATTGTAATCCACATCTGAATAATCTTAAATACACACACCATGCACTTGAATGTCGACTCTATACTACCTAGATTAGGATTATAATTGATTAAATATTTCGTGATACATACCTACGTTAATATGGGGCAGTGTTTAAAGGGTACAAAATTTTCCTGTATTTAGAATATTTATACATTTGTGTTGTGAACACGGACAGCGGTGCGAATGAGTTCATAGCTAGGTATATAATAAATGGTGATTTAGTACGGTGCGGTTTGTAATAGGCAAAGATTTTACCGGAATTAGTGCGCCGCCATTTTGCCGGATGCTGTCTTGGATAGGAGGTTTTATTGGGATTATTTATTGGTCTCGGTTATAAACATACAAATCACGTTAAATCCTTTTTAGCTTCTACCTCATTCGTGTGGCTGTATAGGAAAAGACCATTGCTTTTTATTTTGTCTGTAGTCTATGGCCCGCAAAAAAAAAAATAGAATTGCCGCTCTAATTTTCGAATGTTTTTTTTAATCTGTTGAGTGACGTGTAATAATATAAATATATTCAACAAAAGACGGAAAATCTAGATTTTGAGTGATCGTCGTTCAAATATAACCGGTCCATACAATTGATGCTGCGTAATTCAGGGTCGTGATCTTTATATTATGATGTAATGGGATGGGATGTGTGAGATTCGGTCATTGGTCATTTGGTCAAAGGTTATAGTGATGCTGTAAATGTCCATTTTATAGTTAAGGGAGATGTAAAGGAGAGGTCAGAGTCATAAAAAGGGTTAAAATCTTTTATTTTTTTTATGTACACATTTAGTGAGACTTTTTTTATGTATCTATTATTAAGGTTATTATCAGTATTATCTACATAAATACCTATTTTATTTGTATTGAAATCCATGTTAAGGTAAAAAACTTTTAGCTTGCATAAATTGATATGTGGATTTTTTTAAAATAATACCTACATAATATTAAAATAATAAAGCAATTATCTCAACTTATCAACTAATATTCATGTATTGAGATTAATATTATTATATTAAAGTTGTTGTTGCCAATGAGGGTTCTCAATTCGTAGCACAGATTTTTCTATAGTAAGTGAACCTAGATGTAAAGTATGTAAGTATCATCTTCATTTTCTCGTTCGAATTTTAAAAATATCTTCCACGATTATGTAAATGATTATTTTCGGGTTATATAGGTAGGTACTTAGTTTGTATAATATTCCAAGAAAATAAGAGAGGCTAGATTTTAAATCTTCAAAAAATATCCCAGTATCGCAAAAACTATGGATATCGTCGTCTTGTAGCCTATTTTGAGGCTTTGAATATTTTGTATCATAACAAAAATGATTAAATACGAAATTTATTAGATATAATAAATCACTTCAGTGTATAACACAATGGGGACATTCATGATACCGTTTTTTCAATTGCATTCAGGATATTTTCCGAAATAATTTGGACAAGTATCGATATTGTTATAAAATGAACCGCACTAAACTTTGAATTTAGAATCCATCAAGTATTGGTGTTTTGATTTATTATACAGAATTAACAAATAAATATTTTTGATTACACTCTTGATATAAAAATCCGTTTATATTTATAACAACTTGAAGCATTTCTGATTGCCTATATAAAAAAACTACTCGGGCAACTAATTAAAAATAAAAAACACTACAGTTATTGCTACCGAAGAGGCAATCTCAGGTCATACTTACAAGCACTAGATAAAAATGCCCGGATATTTTTCGGTCTAACGGCTATAAAAGCCGGTTAGCCTACAGAGTCGGACTTGATTAATATTTCTTTTTTATTTTATTTATATCTTCGCTTTTATTCAGTCTGTGCTTTTCTTTCTTAAGGAATTGTAATCACGTTGTGTATTTATGTACAACAGGTGAATAATTACTGTCTTTTTTTAACTATTTTGAATTATTAAACACAATAGCGACCAATTAAACTTTTAGAAATATGATATTGACGAACTAAAATTCATAGATTTTTGTAAAGACGCACAATAATTATTATAGTCTAGTTATCTTACTAATAAACTTAACGTGAATCGTATAATCATAAAACAAACGTGAAAAGTTGTATGAGTTTGTTACTCTTTCACTTGAAAAGTGCTCAACGGATTTTGATGATACTTGATTACTTGGCAGTGATATAGCTTATGTATCAGAATAAGTCATAAGCTATAGAAATACTCACTTGTATCAGCGATTTATTTCGCGGGTGAAGACAGGCGGCACAGCTACGTAGTACTAAAATAAATATAAATTTCATATATTTGGCCGAGAATGTTATTAAACATTCGATTACAATAACTGTTGTGCACAATAAAAATCTAGCTGTATTATTTATTAAGTAGATATATTAAACATATAAAGATTTAAAATAAAAATAACACAATTATTAGATATTTATAGTATGTTTGTTTCCGTAACAATTATTAAATTATACACAAGTAGGGAATCTTACCTTATAATAATAAATAACTATAGCTAGGTACCGCTATTTATTTCACGATAGTACCTGAATAAAGTCTGAAATTTACCTTCCACATCTCTCGTTTCAATAACCAATCTGTAAATGAACTAAATCACAAAATAATTCATACAAAACATAGCTATCTAAAGCCAAGTACACACAGTAGTCGCAACTTAACAAAACCGACTGTAAAGTTCGTCCCAGCGCATTGGTCGTCCCTTGTCCTCCCACCGCCACCCCTTGGTTCCGAATTAATTGCAATCAAAAGGAAGGACACGAGTGTAGTCCGACCCTAACTTTGTGTGCCATGTTGAAAATTTGCTTGCCGAGTCCGTTTGTTGATGTGTGCGTTGGTGTTGCGTGTGTGTGCGTTGAGATTGTCGTATTGGTTATTGATATAATTTATTGATAAAATGTTTTTAGTAAAATATTGTACGGATAATTAAAGGTAAATTCAAACCATTTCAATAGTAGGTTCTTTTCAATCGTCTCTTCTTACATTATGTGACCTAAATGTAAGTACTTTTCATTTATGGAAGTTTTTTTTTACCTTTACACCTATTTTTAAAGCTTTTGTTTGAAATAAAACAATTTCAATGTCGTTCTTTAAACGATCAACATACAGATTAGGAGAACCCGATAAATTTTTTTATAACCGTCCTTGCAAATAACTGAAAAACGAGCACGTTATTACCAAAAAACTAGTCATAATCGAGATCGCTATCAATACGTAAGAAAGCGTTCATATACGATTCTCGGAAACTCCATTAATATTTCACAATCCTCCAAACTGGGGTCCTTTCTAAACAGCCTATGGTCTTCTAAAGTTATTCTAACTTCGGAGTTCGGAAGGTTACGCTCTGGGAGCGTGCAAAGATTACTTTAGGATGAGGGGAGCCTTATCTACAACTTACATATATTAGGCTTTTTGATAACACTAAAACATATTGTTTAAGTAAAGTCCCTTGGGTGCTCATTTATCTTAATGACGTACGAATTGTTAAGCTTCTGTTAGAGCTTGTATGGATGGATATGCTTTTCATATTGTATTGGTAGTTTTTATGGTACCTATTTTTGAAGCTATTAAAATAATTCTCTTTGAATTTAATTTAATGATTCGTTAACTTTGTGTAGACTCTTCTTTTTTAATTCAAACATTTTATGTTTAAACTTTACCTATATTGAATTGGTAGATGAAAAAAAAAACACATGAAAAAGAGTGCAATCAGGGTGCTTTACTTCTTTTAAAATAAATCTATCATTAAAACAATATTTAATAGAACATGTTACATAGGTATTCACACATTTTTGCATGACCATATCTTGTGATACTTCGGACGTTTAAGCTTATAGAAGCGTTGATACCATTTGCAACTACCTACTGTCTTTGTTGTATGGTGACCATGATTTACGTCAAATTAAGATATTAAAATATATTTATCTATATAGATTGTTTTTTTTTTACAGATACCTAATATGGCGGCTGATTTCTGGGAGATCTTAAAAATTACGATGAAGAAATAATGAAAAATGCTTATAATATAAGCAGGATAATATGGCAATATCTACTTATTTAAAAGTTTAGAAAAGGTCACCTATTCATTCATTATAATTTATTGACAAAAAGTAAAGGCAACATCGGGATTTGTAGATTTGCAATAAATAGTTAATAACAATGTACCTAAATCGATATACCTAGGAATCGTTGATAATAACTTGTATAGATTTTTTTATAAAATAAAATATCTCATTCATGTGTAGGTTAATAAATTGAATACCTACCTATACTTTCTAGTCACTAGTGCATTATAAATTCGACACAAGCGTTCATAATTCGTTTACCTACCACATCCAAAAAGACAATTAAATCATTAATTACATGAAAAAGACCAGTAAATTATTTCTATTTAGATTTTACAAAGACCAGTTGTTGGTAATTAAGGCAATACCTAGATTTATATCAGTAGGTACTTAAAACTCCGAACGCCCAGTCACCCTACCACTCATGTATACGTAGCCAAGTCGAGGCAACGAGATTTTGACCAATTTACAGCGTGCCAAGTGGAAAGATAAGCTAATACGGCTTAGCAGGGGCTCTATTGGAAAACTAATTTTGCATAAATACATGCTCGTTGTGATTACTGATGGCTTTCGATTATTATAATATACTGATGACTTGTGAATGGGTTGATGAGTTTATTTTTTGTCATTTTGAGTTATATGTATTATGAAGTAGATATTGCTTAGGAGTAAAAGTTAGGAGAAACAAGGGTACCTAATATAGAATTGTTTCTATATATACATATTAGTAGTTAGATCTATAATATAAAAATGAATCGCAAAATGTGTTGGTATGGTACGCATAACTCGAGAACAACTGAACCGATTTCGTTAATTCTTTTTTTAATACATTTCTTGAAGTACGAGGATGGTTCTTATGGAGAGAAAACGTCAAAATGTACCACGGGCGAAGCCGGGGCGGACCGCTAGTTTCTACGTAGTTTTGTGAAGACAAAAAATTACATAGGTAGAGATAATAATAATAATTATTATGCAACGCCTTAATTTTTTACGCGTTAATAAGTGCGAAAAATTTACAAACGTGTTAATTTACTTTAAAGAGTATGCTCTATATGTCAGAGTTCGTTAAATTTCTAAGATAAGCATTCGGAATAGAAAATAAAATTTGGATATTTTAGACTTCGTCGTGTTTTAGCGAAATTGAACAGAAACTTTCAATATACCTTAATCTATATAGCGGACTAATGACTTGAAGGCACGCGCCTGGCCGAGGGGTGACCAGCAAGGGACGAAAATTTCCTAAAGGGTTACCCTAAAACTGGGGACGAGCGATAATTAATGCCTTAAACGATTGTTCATGCAGCTAACACAATGCGAATTTCGACTCTAAGTACTGAGAAATAAAGCTCAATGTTTGGTCAGATGTTTCGCAACGTTTGGTCCAATTTTATAGTCAGGGGTGGCAAATAATAAGAGGTTTAGGTACATACGAAGTTGGGAGCGAGTTGTTGATGAATGACACTCCACGGACCCATTGCCCTTCGGATGTTTTAAGTGGGTTGGGATAAGAAATGTCGGATATCTAGTGAAATATTTGTTGGGTGTGTGGAGTCAGATATTGTGTTTGTCTATCGCAAGTAATTAATATGTAAAGTTGGTGATATTGCTTTGTTCTGATTGTTGATCTGGGAGGTCTGCTTTCAATGGCGTGACGATTTAACCTAAGGACTGTTTATTGCTAGCTATATGCACGTGACTACGCTTGCGTTAAATGAATGATGTGGAAATAAAATAAAAAAAATATTTAAAATCTCTCGATATCATCATAGTCTATTTTTTTGCTAGATAAAGATCTTTTTCGCAATGAAAAATGAAAAAAAAAAAACATTAAAAACGGCTTAATTTTTTTATGCCCCTACAAATATAGGTACATACTCATGTTTAACCCAAAATTAAAACAACCCTTTAGCAATAATAAAATGCAATAAATACAAATGCATAGAAAAATTTGCAAAAAGAAAAGTACGAATAGCTACACAACTCATTACAAGAACGACCCACGTTAACACACAGAAATTAGCTAAACCGTGACGTAGTGAGGTTTTTATAATCTACGATGAGTAAGACTTATTACATAACCCTCCACCGCTATGATGACTTGAACATATGTCAGGGGTCCACATTAGCCCGGCTAATTATCACACTTTGACAATAAGCCCCAACTTTCCTAATTGCTCGTTAGTATTTGATAGCGCTGAAGGGTTAGCTGTCATATTTTTGAAGTTTGCGGCTAAATTATCATCACTGTGATGTTGCCAGTTGGAAATTTATTTAACTTCACAGGTTAGGTAAATGGGAATGTACTTTGAAATATTGCAGTTCTATTCTTGACAGAATTCCCTCGCGAGAAAATATATTCATGTTTTTGAAAGTTTTTTTGCATCAATGTAGTTAATTTTTATCTGTAAGTAGTTGATGAGTGATCGAGTTTTTATTGATAGTACAATGATTTCTTATTCTAAATCTATTTTCTTTGATTATATGTACCTATCGTAATAAATATGATGAGAAGGCCGGTACTGAAAGAAATATATTTATCTCACGAGAGTCGGATATAAAAATAATAGTTTAAAAACGTTTAATCCGTTTCCTCATTAAGATGTATCGCGGAACAGATAACGGAGTTTGTACTCCCACATATAGCTATACGACAAAGTTAGCAAGATATGTGGCGAAACAACTTCAGACGTAAATAAACACCAAATTCTACCCAGAGGCGCAGTAACACATTAGAATTTTAACTCCGCGCTTCTGTAACATTAACCAATTCCAATCACGACTAAGATCCGCATATTCCAAGTTCGTAGAAAGGGACGGAGGAGGTGTTGTACTAAATCAGAGAAGGATAGTCGTGAGCTTCTACATGGGTCTGACATAATGATATATTAATTTCTGTCGCGAGCTCCCATTGTTTTGGTAGGTATTTTACGATGTGACGCATGGTCATTATGTTTTCATAGTTCCATAAAGGCTTGAATTTCAATGGCGTCTGCTTGTCGTTTAGTGCTTTGTGCGTTTAATGATCGAGTTATATGCGATATGATGAATTGGGCGCTTATTTACTTGATATTTTGTGGGGTTTGTTGGGTAATCAGTAATTTTGTTTTGTATGGAAATGCTTCCGCATTATATGTATGGTCCTCTTCACGTTTACATAAAGACCTTCTGAATGATCAGATCTGCAATATCATGTAATTTTACGTTACATATTTTATTTTTGTAAAAAATATAACCAATGTGTTAAAATGTAAAGAACCAATGTGTTACATCATATAAAATGCTACCTACATTTTGAGCTCTTTTTACCGTAGTAGATAATAAATATTGATCTCTGTGCATTAAAATAATGAACCTATCCATATGAAAAAAAAATGATAATAGGTAATTCATATGAAATTTACTCAATTACTCATATTATAGTATGAGAGCTTTTCAATTTAACCGTCAGAAGTTAACATCACTAACTATTGTCACATTATGTTCATTTATGAAGTGCGTTATCTGGTATTAATTAATACAACATGTTATCCTTTATCTCCACAGCTTCACTGGCATGGAAAGCTTTAACATTGATATCCTTGTTTCTTCCCTTTCAATTTAGATTAACGATAATAATGATGCCATAAGTTATCTATGGAATAAATACTACTTATATCCTATATATTATAGTTATAACCCTATCGTGTTAAGGAATTAATAATTATGTGTATCGAAGAACAACAGCAAAGTGTGCGAAACGCCGGGTTAGTAAATTAATAGTATAATGAATAAATCGCGTTTAAAATCCTACGCTTTTTAATTTTTAAATGTTTAATATTTGCGTTAAATTAAACACAAGAAGATAGGTATTATTAATATATATTTTTAACTCTTATTTACATCACATATGATTTTAAAACCATTTAACGTAACTTTGCAACGTAAAAACGTCATAATATCAAGCAACTTAACAAAAATTGCTCCACAGAAAAGCCTAACATCAAAGCTCACACGAAACATAGAACGCAATTAACAAAGCGTTACAACAAACACACATCAATGTACCAACTAGCATTAAAACAAGTACGTTTGTTAGTTGTATCAATACGCAAGCAAGCAGCGTCTCGCAGTGACACTTTGTCGAGTCACTTTTTAATTAGCGTATTTCTCTTTGTAGCGGTCTCTTGCAAATTAGCCTTTGATGTGAAGTACGCCGCAAAGCGAAGGCTGCCCTCTTTTCCGAGCTTTACAGTTGGCATTAGCAAATTACAGCTGTATCTGCTGTGATGTATGCTATTGGATCTTTGATGTGTTTGGTAACTATTTGTTTAATATGCTCATAGGTATGTCTTGTTGTGAGGTGTTATTATTTAAGTGGAAAAGCGGTTTAAGATCTTAGATCTTTCCTTGCAATCTTAATATATATAAATCTCGTGTCACAATGTTTGTCCTCAATTGACTCCTAAACCACGTAACCGATTATAATAAAATTCGCACACCATGTGCAGTTCGATCCAACTTGAGAGATAGGATAGTTTAAACATAATATATATAAGAGAGAAAGCAAAAGTTCGGTCCACATAATCAAAGCTTATATAGCTATTATTATCATATATACCTAGCTGTTAGTTCGAGTTCTATTTTAGATTCATTAATTTTCTAGTATTGATCTGTAAGTTATGTCAAAATCATATTATATGCCCTAGTAAAGAATCCTTGATTATACGCACCCATGAAAAGTTTGAATGCAGACACACAAGCTATCCATTTTCCAGTTAAAATATACAAAAGACCCTCACTACTCAACAACTTAAGATGTTCATAATTGCTGGTTTTACAAGACTCCTGTGTGACCAAGAAGCCTTACAGTTTCAGCGATGGTCGGATCCGCTTTTAAAGATGAAATGTTTTGAATGAAAATGTTCAAGATTTGTGAATGCTATAATTGTTTGAGCTTCTTTGAAATGAAGCTGTGCTAGGTTGTACACTTGAGAAACCTTTCTGTGGGTAATCGTTTCAGTGGCTGGGTCAAGAAATTGATTTTACAAGAGTCTGTGAATGACGGTCTGTATTTTAGCCCAGCATTGTTTAATGACGTTATTGTTTAGTGAAACCATTGTAAAAGGAGTTCACAATACAAATAACTGTAAGAAGTATCTATAGTGCTTAACGTTTAACAAAACGAAGTGATATGTTTTAAATATAAAGCTTTTACTTCATAAAAATACACGCAATGAATAAATATAAGTAAAACCTACACTATTACCACAGTACTATTACTACATAATTTTCATTGAAGGAAATATATTCCTCGATCGTTACACTACCACTTACCAGACTATTTTCATTCCAATTCACCATCCCTTTTCAGTAATATGAGTTACATACTTTATAACTTAAGATACCAATGATCCAGAAACTACAGAATCCATTCACAAAAACACAAAACGAATCCAACAATCGGCATATTCCAGGCTTATTATAATCGTAACAAGGTATTCAAGATGTCTAAAGGAAATGATGTGCAGTCTGTAATGAGCCTCCGATGTGTTGAATGTAGCTGCAGCGTTACAGACACAACAAAAGGCTTGCTTCATGATTTTCAAAGGAAAAATACGGCTCTAATACAACGCTATGGAAACTTGATCGTAATGATGTTCCGTTGTTAGTTTGTTCGCGGAATGTAGAGCTTTTTATTGTGTTCTTGTAAAGAACGACTTTTAATGGGTAATACTTATTGTGACTGGCTCGGTTTTGTGGTAACATGTGCCCAGATCTATAATGGGGACTGTAAGAACATTACAAGGCACGGGATTTATGATTATTAAATGATACATTTTATAAATTTATAAAGAATAGAAAAAATTCGATCACGAGGCGGAACTTGAACCCGCATCCTTCGCGCCATTCCGGGGCGGGGCGGTGATATATTTTATTTATTTATTTTAGAGGTAGAGGAAAATTCGCGGCGATTATAAAATTATAGCGTCTCAGTCTCAGTCAGTATTTTTTTATTAGGTATATAAAAAAAGCTTCTGCCATCAATCCATAGATAGGTTATAGTAATTTTAAAGATGTGAATGTCACTTTGTCTGCCGGATATTTTTACTCATAAATATTGAAATTCTGTAATTGTACTGGTGATAGAATTTGTTTTCGAAAACGGCTGAAATTGAAAGAGACATCTAAATTTGTACCTACTTGATGTTCTAAAAAATAGTAGATATACCTACATAATTTAAGAAAATTTCCATGAAACGGTATCACTCATACTTGTTAAAAACTATTGCAACTTTTTTAAACGTAGGTGATACCTATTCTTTTTTGTTGTATAAGTACTATAAATAATAAAGATTGGAAACCTTATTTTTAACTCAAATTTTATATTTTTAAAGCAAAAATGAAATATTGTATATGTTGTATTTCAGAATCACGTATTGTCGCGGCGAATGGGGAAAGCATCAAGAATTAAAAGCCTTTTAATGACAGCCTGCCCGGAGCCATCGGCTTTGGATCGCTTCATGCAACAGGAACAGTTTTAACATATTTAAATTGTGTTTGAAATAATTTCGATGTTTGCGATTCTAATTTCAATATGTTTTAAGAATTGCTTATTATATCAACGCATGCCTCTACAATAGTCACAGGCCACAGACTAGACTGTAAAATACTCCAAAACTTGGAATTATTGTTAAAAATATTATAAAGAACTAAAGATGGTGTTTTTTATATTAAATCATAGGATTATTCAAATATTTTAATGTTTTATATGAAGTTATTTTTGAAATTGTAATTTGTTAATGTATTTATCGAATAGTTTATTTAAAATTGAATTCAATTTGTAGGAAATTTATTTAAAAGTAGAGTATTTGCATATTACGTTTTAGTTATGCTTAACAAATGTAGCTGAGAATTTTGTAGTCGTATTGGAATAATCAATGAATATACCATTTCATATCATCGGTATCTAAATAAAAATTAAAATAAAATAACTGTAAAATGACATCATGTTTTTCTGCATCTTATTTGTTTTTTTGTTTTCATAGTTCACTCTCGCATACTGGATCCCTCTGAGTGCTGCAGGCTTCTTAAACCATAGATGTTTTATCGGCGTACAATGCTGTATAGCTGGCAATCGATTGTAAACAATTATTCTTTAAACCATTGTATGTTGCATTATTACGGAAGCTTTATACAGCTTTAATATGTATTTCAAAAGCTCTATATAGTTTCGTCTAGTAACTTTCTAGAACGATGTATTAATTCTAGATCTGCTTATATAAGTATCTAGATAATTGATTAAACAAAAGTAAAAATTATTTATAGTTGGCTTCTTGTATTAATTAGTAACCATATTGTAAATTATATTAGGTATTTATTCGAATTATTCGCTTCTATATTTTTTTCTATATTTTTTTACCATGACTTAATAAGTAGGTATTGGTTAATCCAATTTAAACTTTATTCTCTGGAAGCATTGGAACAAGCTGTTTATTAATAGGTATAAAACAAAGAAGGTAAGTGTAACCTCCCTGAAACTTTAAAAAAGGGAATTTCGCGAACACCAAACAGGCGAGATGACAAACAAAACAGATCTAATTAGGATCTAAGGAATGCTAAAAGAGGTTGCGGTACAATTGAAATGATCCAACATTAATTGGCACATCGCCACGTGACGGTACAATCAAAAGCGAAAGAGGTACAATCGGGAAAAAAGTGGCAATTCCACGACCACTCAGTGTTGTAGCATTGCGCTAATTAAGGTCCCACAATCAAGGTACGATACATTTTTAGGATTCCGTGTTGTGATTAGTTGTGTGCAACTGGAAAGGTAACTTAAAATATTTTCCTTAGTAAACTTAGCCAAAATGTAAAGGTTTCATTAAAATCTAAAGTAAAATTATGAAAGATAAATCACGAAAAGAAAACGCAAAAAGGAATAATGGGTTTCACTAAGTAACTACGTCCATGTAACAATATTATCTGCTGTATGATTTTAACAAAAACATTTATTTCAGATGTTCACAATTATAATGTGTGTAATATTTAATTATTATTTATTACACCTTCATATAGGTAAATAAGATTCCATGGATACAAGTAAAAGCATTTATAATCACTGAGGCCGATACTAATAGGTAATGTAACATAATATTATTAGCTAGCTTTCATATATTTTGTAGCTTTTAAGTTCCTGGAAAATGCATTTCTAGCTACACAATTATTTTCACACTCCCTACATCTACAAAAGTAAAACAGACGAATATCATACAGAACCTTATTTAGCTCAGATGCAATAGTGACGATTGCTTTTTTTGTTAGCACCAGTATCAAAAGGCTTCTAATTGGTAATTTACACTGCGCGCATAAGGCTGCACTCGTGAAAGCACTCGATGTCGCCATTTTTTATTTCAATCGCAGACAACACGTACGAATGGTTAATCATAGATGTTTTATTATTGAATTACAGCAGGCGTGATATTTCACATGACGTTTCAATGGGAGTTCTTCAATTATCAATTTGCTCACCGATTTAACTAGAACAATTGGCGTTTTTAATTGGTTACGCTGGGGGGTAAAATATAACTTGGTAATTGTAAAAATGTTGTTAGTTACAGAAAGTACTTGATGGTAACTAAGTGTTTGTTCGATTTTGTTGTTGTTAATATATTTGAATGTTTTTTTATTCTGCTTATTGGTAAATATTAACGTAGTGCCTTAAAATTAACAGATTTGTCGAGATGGTCGAGTCCTTATAAGTACTACAACAATCAACCCTTAAATGGATTAATTTATAATTATATAGGTATAAGGTACATCACACGGAATTAAATTAAAGGATTTACCAACAAAAAAACGGTTTATTAAAAAAGAAGAAATGACAAAAATACATCTAACATGTCTAATTATTGATAAAGGCAATCATTATTCAAATGTAACAAGAAACTTCAAAGGAATGTTCCTCTGACGAAGACTTGGCCTCAGCTGGACTTACTGAAGCACGTATACTTACTAATTTATATCTATAGAGATACAATTGAATAGTCTAGCCGGATTTGCACGTTGTATTGCATATTTGCAATTGAATATCCATTGTGTTATGGTGTTGTCAATAAAAGAGAGAATTTGCACGCATGAGCCATACCATCATTATATGTCTCATTAGGTATATGTATAAAATGTAAATTACAAGTTTTTTTTAATAAATCGAGGTAATAATTTAGGACCTAATGCTTTAACTATGGCACCATTTCATTTATTATAAATGAAAGTTTTAGTAGTGTTTATTTTTCTATAACAAACCTTCCGTTTCCTTAAAATATTCAACATATAGAATCAACGCGCACTCAAATTTGACATATTTTATTCCATAATAACACACCTATAAATGATAACAATATTTGTACCTTCCATTAAAAACCCACAGAAATGATCGATGCTATCTAAGCTACAGCACGCCGTCAACAACAATTATTTCGTATAACAATTTGTCATGTTACCCCAGCGTTTTAGTGTTGACAAAACTTTATTACCGAAAATTTGACTACATTACATCAATATTTTTTGTACGAGCCCACCGCGACGGTCAAAAGAATGATCTAGTTTTAACCCTAAAATGCGTACCTTCAATGGAAACGAGTAATTCCGGTTTTCGGGATTATTCGACCCATGTTAATTTCATTATTGTTGATCGAATTTCGTGTTTGTGCGTAAAATAATGACCCTTTATGAAGAAGGTATAAAAGTAAAAAAATATATTGCTCTAAGTATATTTATTTTACTAGAGATTACTTTTGTAAGTTCTAATTATAGTTCTATCGCATACATTCACAATAGGTACCATATTTTTCATTACCATCACTATAAAGTTACGATAATACCGACATTTGTTTAAAATATATTCCTATAAATCAATACACGTCATGTTAACTGAGAAGTACTTACAGCAGAATTGGAATTTAATAAAGTAAATAATTATAACATAGATATTCAAATGCCTACAGAATAATAAATTTTGTAAGTATATAATTAGTGAAAGTTAAAATTCAATTATTTAACTCTGGTATCTGTTATATTTTCAAAATTAAAATTAGTAAGCATTAAGTCTATTATACATATCGGCCTCATAAAGTCTGGCAGGAAGAATGGCAACTCCAGTACAATCCCCCTTAATTTACTCACTAGCCTGTAAATATACTCTGTGATAAATTCCTCTCAACCGCAGCATTAAAACAAAACAGCGTAGCTTTTAAGGCTTCAGTAAAATAAGTACACTGGCAGCACTCAACCATCGACACACGGAACGATATTAAAAATTCAAAATTAGAATACGGTAAAACAATAGCCAACATTCGTTCACTTTGCAGACGCAGTCCGTCTAGAACAATGGTGACCCATTGTTAGCACGTCCATTTTGAATGAACAATATGGCGGGCGTTCCGAATTCGAAACAAACACGGTTTGAAACAATGCTCTCTAATCTCTGAAAGGGTTAAATGCACACTATTGGTCAACTCGGCTCCCTTCGAAATATGAATTGTCCGCGCTGTAAGCAGCTATTCGCACTCTTTTAATTGTTTAAAACTAAAATGGCGGTCTTTATTTTAATTTTTAGGCGCTTGAATTGCCCGTTCTACCTCACGGTAAGAGTGATTCCTTTTTGTGTAGGTAAGGTACTGTAAATTTGCTTTAGTGTGCTAGAAACTGGAAAATGATATTTACTGTTTATGTTGTTTTGTGTATTTAAAATGATTAATTTGTATTTAGTACACGTAAATAAATACATTATAATAGATAATAATTTACTCGTATACATTTTTACTTGAGTAACCTCATATTTTGCGTATTCTTAAATATAAAAGATCTAAATTGTACCTAACAATTTTAGCGACATAATTTAACTCACCAATAAAAATTATAGAAAAGTTAATTTTAAAATAATGACATCAAAGTAAAACTCGTTAAATGTTTCAAATAGAGGTGTTGTTTTAATTACATTATCAGGCGAGCACACGCGACCCTTCTCAGGATGAGAGACATTCAAATAATAGAGTTTAGAGAAAAGTAGATATTGTACAGTCACCCTGTGGAAATGATGCGTCAGTTTAATTTATGTACGCAAAAGTGTCCCGTATAAAGGTACGTATAAAAAGAGACTGTTATGGGATAAAGGAAACTATTTTTATGATTTTATTGTGTGTTCGTGTGGAATGCAGTTGCTTGTATGTTATTTTGGGTTACAGGAAATTAAAATAGGTATAGTGTTGAGAATAATTTATTTTCGGTAACATACATACATAACCTTTTATTATTATGAATATAGAAAGATGAAGTTTTTCATTTTTCTTGATATCATTTTTCGCATAATCCTGATGTAAATTAAATATTTCGAGTTGTCTGCAAATGTGAAGATGTACAAAAAATGATGCTCATATAGTAGTGACAAACATAAACACTTTACAATAATTCATATTTGACAATGTTAAGCTAAATATACACATTCAAAATTTGACAGTAATACTAGGCAGATAACATAAAAAATTAAAATAGTATCATATACCTACAATAAATAATTCTACGTGCTCAAGCTGAAGAATATTTAAGCAAAAAAATATCAACCCAGCATCACACCGTCCTTACGCAGATATTCCGGCGAAAATTTTCATGGTAACATTATATCCCTACATTAGGGCTAAGTGATAGCGTCACATTTGTTGGATTAATTCATCATCTCAATTGCTCGGCCAGACTGATGGCTCGCACCCCCGCCCGCCCACTCGGCTATTTTACTATGTTTATGGTATATATAGGCTTTTTATTGAAAATATTTTGAAGTTTAAATAACGATAAGAAGAAGGAACGGTAGATTATTTTATTTATGTTTATTATAACTATAATTTATATATTTTGATAAGGTAGTAGAGAAAGTAGGTATAAGATATACATTGAAGATAAAATGAGGGGAATGATATAGATACACAATCATTTAGTATAAACTTTTAGCTAAATGTTAAGTCGGAATAAATATAATTTTATTATATCGGTAACCATAACAGATTGAAATACCCAATAATAAATGTATTGAAATCGTTAAACATTTTTTATACAATAGTTCCGAAACCAACTCCAGAACAATTTAAAACACACATAATTAGCATTAATATATGTAAACTAATACAAAGTTAATGCGAGATCCGAAATTACTTTTCAAGAAATCAGAGCAACCCTTGAATCTAATTACCAAGTCGCTATATCAATTTTAGCCAAGACCCAACTTATTCGGCGCGCGTGAAAACTCGCACACATTGTTATTTGTGCCAAAAACTTTGGATACCGTAAAACATAGAACTTATTCAAAGGGCAAATCAGTGCTTAGTTGCGCTAGCGCCCTTTGCCCCCCTCCCCCTCCCTCCCTAGTCCCTGCGCCCACCCTCCCGACAGGACAGCGAGTGTAAGGATAAATGGGAGGGCTGCCTCTTCGGTTAAGTGTAGATTTTCCGAATGCGGTGTTGATGATGGTTGCATAGTGATTGCGGTAAGTTATCGATGTTATATTTAAAGGCGTAATGATTGAATTTGAATTTTAAATTAAAACTTTTCTCCTGTGGATAAGTAAGGTTACATAATTGCTTAATTTATTAAACTATAATGTAATCATAACAAAACAGTACGCACGAATATATTGCACATAGAAGGAAAATAAATACATATTATACTTCAGTATATCTGCTATTACCTACGCTTCTAATAATTGATCGTAGATATTTATTTTAGAATGAATAAATACTCACAAAACTAAGCTTCTGATAATAATTTATAATATTGTTACACTTATTTTTATTATACTTATAGGTATTATAAATTTTCCTTTTTTTTTAGTATATGTATAAATTATCAGATGATTAAGTAAAGTAAGAAATGCTTTTGTGATAAAGTCAATTTGAAAATACTACGTAGGTTATATGTAGATTTTATTGTTCAAGTTGCCTATTTACAATATACTAATTTTCAGACAGATGTGATTTTTTGTACGTAAATCCAAAACATGTGTCTTAAATATCGACATCAAGTTAATTTAAATTTCATCGACATTCACGTCGCATGACTATCCCCACAATTTCCCTAGACCGTTGGACAGCGAGGTTGTAAATACTCGTGTAAAATTGTCCACGTCCCACCCTAAAAGCCTTTTGTGTTACATATTTCTTTGTTATTTACCTTCCTGAATTACCAGCTATTACGGATTTAGATATGTTGAGAGATGCATTTGTAAGTGAAGCGTTTTATGAAGGAGGATTATATAATATGATTGTATTTATTATGAAGTGATTAGGATGAAAATAATATTGTTACAGTCAATAAGAATAATTTCAAATGTTTACTTTGATATGCTTTTGATTGAATAAATAAATGAATGAGAACTTAATTGGCAAATATGATTAAATACATAGGTTAGGTGGGTACATAATATTACCAGTAAATTAGGTTTATTAATAGCTTTAAGACTTTATGTACATAAAGACACTCTTACTAGTAGATTGTACAACTGAACCGAATACGTCTTATTACCGATAATTTTTATTTTTTATTTCTGAAGAAGTCAAAAATAGAAACAATAGTTTTATGTAACTTATTTCTTTCAAGTCCTAATAAACCAGATTAAAATTTAATAAAACCATCACAAGGAACGTAACGACATGCACGCAATTCCAAGGGAGGACAGAATGCGAATATGTGAAACTATTTCGTGTTGTGTTCGAATCACGATTCCTGCGGGTTAATTGCGAGGCACAAATGAGTTGCGTTGGTTATGGCGGCCCGACCGACACCTGCTGGAAGGGTGGTGGCACACTGAGAACCACATGCCGTGCTTTCATGTTTTTTAAGCAAAGATTGTAAGAGAAATCAATCACGAAATGGAATAGTTACATAATACTATGTCATAATCTCCTATATCATAATCCCAATCTATATATTATGTGATAATATCTGGACTATAATTTTACATACGACAAAGCTCTACTGTTCGTTTGCGTCAAAACTGAATGCCTATATCACTTTCTGCTTGAATATGAAAAGATACCCATTACCTTCGTCATTTTAATAAAATAATATAATGTTCGTACGTATTACGTGTAACGTGTAAGTTATCAGAATGAAAATGAATGCTTAAGCTGTTTTTGTTAGTGTTTGCAAGCTCAGTGCAAATCAAACCTTAGCACAAAATGTCTCCCTTTCACCTTCTACTTTCGCTTGGATAATCTTATTTTGTCACCGGCAAGACGTTCTAATCTCTTTATCTGATGCTGTAAGGTCGAAATTACTTCAGCATACTAACAGGAGTTAAAATGTATTACCTTTTATTGTGATCCTCAACGCGGATTAAGAGAGCGCGCGGTTTTGAATTTTGATTCGGATTGTAGCAACTCGGCCATTCAAATTAGACCTCTCTCGGATTATTTGTTGGTCGTTTTCTAATCTGATTGTCGAGTTTGTTCGAGGCGGGGGAGGTCAGGCGAGGCTGGTCGGTCTATGCACACCTATTTTGTCTACGGCCGCGGTTACATTCAACAGAAAGGTCTTGAAATGAAGATCTTGAATGTAATGGACGTGATGTTGCTTAAGTTGTTAACGTTCTAGTTTTGTGTTTCAATTTTAATTTTAGGTTACCTTATTCAGGTTTCAAGTTGTTTCATGTAAATGGAATGAGATGACACAGTTTGTTAATCTTAATGTTATTATCAGTGTGGTGAATATAAACCCTTAATTTCAGTACTTGTACTAAGGGTTTTATAATTATTCCTATAAGAAATTTTTCAAAACATTTTAAAGCAAATTTTATATCTTAATAGATATAACTTTTTTACCAAATAAAATTATTTGTACCTTCCATTGGGTTAATGAGAATATTTTCTGTTATAAATAGATGTTATATCTTTCTTAAAAAGCATTTTACTATTATTATTCAGATTTGTTTTATTATTATTAATTTTCAGTTATATTCAGAATAGGATACTGGATAGATAGTGTCCGATATTGATTAATTACCTATTTATTAAAATAGATAGTACCAAAAATATCCCTACCTATACCTAGTTACGTACTTCAATAATTTTAGATATGAAATATGAATCTTTATGATGATTACCTAAATAAAATGTAGCTATGATTGCTCTGATTTTATTCGTATATTATAGTCATAAATTATTTACAGACAAGAGTCTTCTTCTCAACCCTAACATTCATCATTGAGCTTTCCATCGGAAAAAGAATCGTCGATAAAATTGGTGTGTAGGTATAATATTATCTATTATGTGGTCAGTAATTTCTTTCTATGTTTTAAAGTCTAATTCGATAAATATATTTTTGTCTGATTTTATAAGTATTAATTAAATATTCTAAAGGACTATCGGCTATTTTCACTGCTTGCTGATAATATCTGTGACTTATCTTTGATATCCTATTCGACATTTTCAAACTAAATTTTCAAAGATTATTTGTCCTAAAACCGACAGATACCTAAGCTAAACAGAACATATCAGGCAGTTAATCCAAAAATATCCTTAAAAGTGGCACGCAAAAACGAACTCAGTTATAGATAGCAAAACGAAATACAGTAACGACTTTGCTAAAAGCACAAAAATACATAACCCTTTACCGGTTTGTAGCATCTAATATTTCTACTGGCCAGTTATTAGGGCATTTTAACCCTTCCCTGCTCCCCATATAGGCACTGACCTTTCTAACCCTTTCCCTGCTTTCTGTTAAATCTAACCCTGCGCGTGCTGTTTTTCTGTAATATTATTTATATTTATCAAACTTGATGACAGATTATGTGATTTATTTTCTATTTTTATAAATTTTATGTATTATTCATTGATGTAACTTGGTAGGTACGATATTTTTAATAAAAGTTTTTGAATATTCTACCGTCTTTTATTCAGCCTTACCTAAATTACAGTAAAATTTTCGTTAATGGAATTCCTACTGGATTTACGTACAGAATCCTATGCAAAAGTAGAAATGTGACTATTATCCTGAAATTCAAAACTTCTTTGATAGAATACAATATAGTAAATGATTTTAACAATCAGAAATTTTAACTATGCGTTAGAACCAGTTTGTCTTTATTATAATATAACGGATAACCCCTTTGCAAATTCGCAAAAAGTGCATTATAAAAATGGCAGATGGTCAGAATAACTTGTTTTGTGTTCCGAGTGATAGTGTAACAAATATACGTTACTGTTATATGGAAACTAGCTTATGGTATGCGACTTTGCTTGCGTTTTTCACATTTTCGCAAAAAAATCAATTCCCTAATTAAATAAAAATCCATTATGTTTATTAGTTTTGTTCCTTTCTTTAATATTTACATCTCTATCCCTCTCTATCAACGGTATTTACATAGTTTTCCTACTTATATGTACATAGGTATATTATATCTACATATTTTTTTAAATAATGAATGTTTAAGTACTGTCGTTATAAATTTTGGAATTACTTGCAGTCTTACTACTTAGTTCCTATGTTACCTACTTGCGGATGAATGTCTCCTATAACACAGGTTTTTTTTCCTAGCATAGGAGACATTGTTCAAAATTTCACAATAAATGTAGGTACCTACCTACCTATCACAAACAGGTAGGTAGCTATTATATTATGTAAGTTGTTTGTTGTGTTGTAACCATGTTGAATTGCTAATAAATGATTAGATTTTAATTTGATTTATTATTGTTTATCAATAATTTAGATTTATCGCACAAAGTAAGATAGGTATATACCTGAAATAATAGGTATATTATTATATAAATGTTAATACAATAGGTAGATTAAAGCTTACTAATTATACTTACAAAAATGTTTATAAATATTTTTAGATAGGTAGGTACATAAGTAGGTACCTATTGGTACAGTTTTAAACGGAAATAATGTTAAATGGTTATTCAAATAAAAACATTTAAATACTTCTTTGGGTTTTATTTTATTTTATTGTATTTCCTTATTACCTTTAAATACTCAAATAATTTAAAAATCCCCACATATTACGGGGATAACTACGGCCAAGAAACCCTAATTTACCTAAGGAGAACAAAATAAAACTCAAATAAAATACACTATCAAGTTTTTTAAACTGTTTTATTTTCAATATTCACTGAAAAGTGCTTCGCTCGTGCCAAAAAGTTGAATATCCTGGAGACTCTTAGCTGAATAAACTACCTGGGTTAGAGTAGGTACCTACCTAATGCCTACCTACATTTTCATCTAAAAAAATCTGAACTAATTCAGCAAATATAATCTGTATCAATAATGTATGTATCCTGGAATAACATCATTCTTTTTAGATAGCGAAAACATCAAAATTGAAAATACCTATTTCTAAAAAATCATCACCTACCTATTTTCGTTCCCATCACATGCGCTCAATTGCATTACCTACTATTGCTGTTTCACTACCAATTAATTAATAAGTAAATTTAATAGCATATCTATTAACTTCCTAACCTAATCCAACATAATTAAAATAATTGAATCAAACGCTCCTAAAACTGGCTCTACCAAAAATTAATCAATAAAAATTCACGCTATCTACATCACTATCGATACGAATGTGTGAAACACGAATCTATAAATTTAATAAGATAATAAAAAAAATCAAGAATCGCTCTTAAAACTGACTACCAAAAATTAATCGATAAAAATTCACACTATCTATTAATATCACTCTATCGATATTAGACTGTTATACGTATTAATTTAAAATATTATAAAAATTAAATCTACCAACGCGCAACGCTCTTAATACTATATGACTCTACCAAAAAATAATCGATAAAAATACACGCTATCTACATCACTATATCGATACGAGGGTGTGGCTTGTACTGCCCATTGGTCAGTGGGGAAGGGATCCAATCACACACGTCAAAAATATTCTATTTAGACATAATATTATTATTACGTATAAGGTTTTTCTTATTGGAACTTATTTCTTGGTGAAACTTATTGAAACTTATCAAATTAGATAGCTCTATTAGGTATAAATTAACAGTTTTTATGTTTGAATGTACCTTTTGTACATTTTGTAATTAAAATTATTTTCAACTATATATAGTCTAATCTAATAAATTAAAGTTTACTTACTAGGTATGACAGGACTCTTCAAATTCTTATTTTCTATCCATTTACCTTTAGAAATCACAAAGATAATTAAGTAGGTAGATTAAGCTTACCTAATCAATGCCATGCAATCTAAATATTATATACATCTATCTATACATTATTTAAGTGATACCTATACCACAGATTAGATACTACCTTCCTCAAAATTCAAAGGATTGTCTAAGTATTTTATTTCCGTAAAAATAAGATCATTAAAAAAAGTTAAAAAAATTAGCGTACCTACTGACTACTCTATAGTCTTATACTACGAATAAAGTAACTGGGTAAAATGAGTTTAAAAAAAATTACTTACCTTATTATGAATTCGTATCAAAAAAAATTTATTGAAATTCTTACTAGACATCGATTAAATAAGATGTGTAGGTATTGGAAAAATCATTCATTTTCTAAAAATGACCCTAGATAGAGTTATTACAATATTTTTTCGTTAGCATTCTTTCAAATAAATAAATTCCGTAAAGAAATTATTCTTCATCTAAATTAAATATTATTTTAAGTAGTTTAAGTATCAAAACCACTTATGCCATATAAAGGTAAATATTATAAT
Source organism: Colias croceus (assembly GCF_905220415.1). Classification (NCBI taxonomy): domain Eukaryota; kingdom Metazoa; phylum Arthropoda; class Insecta; order Lepidoptera; family Pieridae; genus Colias; species Colias croceus. The sequence continues at coordinate 7,600,185 of NC_059550.1, read as the reverse complement.
TACTCTGTACTAGTGACATCTATAATCTTAAAAACACATTAAATACCGCCATCTTGTGATCTTAATAAGAAACCGGACGATTTTTCCAATACGAATCTTATTCGGTCGATATCTCATAGGATTTTTCAAACCTTTTGAGTGAAAAGTCTCATAAGAGAGCCATTGTATTTTACTTTTTTAAACAATATTAGATTTCACTTATAACAATCCAAATGATTGTAGCATTCATTCATTTTGCATATTATTTTAAAAATCAATAGAAGGGAAACCTTCCTAAAAATATAACTGAGTGCTCATAAAACATAGCATGGTTTTTAAATAAATAATAATTGTAAAAGAACAAAATAAATATTTTTTGCAAGAAACTCAGTTGTAATTTATTTTCTAACAATCGATACGTGTGACTTAATATTTTTTTTAATAGTTGTATAGTTTTTTTTAATTTAATGTAGATACTTACTACGTGCTTACTACTTATGTATTACCTTATACTAAAATTTATTTTATTAAATCATTAAAAACATTTAATAAATATAATTTTACAATTAATAATATTATCTTATTATTAAGTATATTTTAATAAATAATCGGCATCTCCTTACGTCCAACTTATAACGTAATTACTTTATCGTGTCATGAAAGCTACACAGTTAGGTCCTAATTATTTTTATTTATTATAATCAAACATTAAGAATTTATATTCTTATGATATATGAATGATAATACTAGTTTTTAAAGTGAATACAATTTATTTTCGGTTCATACTAAGAAATATATGCTTAGTAGATTCAGCTACTCACCTATAGATGGCGCTAGTAGCGCGTCGTAGCTCCGAAACTGTTTTACCCCGACTTGAAACTACGCCGAGAATGTAGACGAAAGTTTAAAAAAGTTCGATATTGTGACTTTTTTATAACAAAATGGAACTTTATTTTTGATAAATCTGGTGTAAATACTTCTTATCCCCTATAATAGTAGTTATGATTTTTATTAATGCTTTTAATAATATTTTATGTTTTAAATTGATATAGGTCTTTATTACTACCTAATTATTATTTTACTATTTTTTTAATTGATTTTGACCATTTGCAAGTATCTAGATAGGTATTATGTATCGTCCATAGAATCAATCTGATAAAGAAACTTGTATTTTAGATTTGTAGATACCTACTACAATATAAATATTATAAGGTATAATAATACCTCTGAACCACCCATTTAGGTATGCACATGAACGACTTGTTTCGACCGTAATGTCTATGATTTTAATTGCTTCGTATTTGAGGAGTTATTAAAATTGGAGAACATTTAGAAAAATCAATAAAAAATATAACTACTGATCAGTAAAACTCACACCTTTTTGAAATATCTACCTAAGTAGGTATCGTATATTTTTCAGTAAGGGCATACAACTCTAAACAGTTTTTTATCGTACAAATCTATACCTACTAATATTATGAAGCTGAAAAGTTTGTTTGAACGCGCTAATCTCGGGAACTACTGGATACCGATATATAGGTATCATATATCCAACAGGAGCGGAGCACGTAAAACCGCGGAGCACAGCTAGTATAATATGTATAAAGATTCTAGAGACGTGTAAGTATTTACCTATTTCATAGTATTTACGTTTTATAAGTATAGATGATTTTCTAAGGGCTCTACTAATATTATAAATGCGAAAGTAACTCTGTCTCTCTGTCTGACTGTTACGCTTTTCCGCTTAAACCTCTTAACCAATTTTGATGAAATTTGGCACAGACAATCTTTAGACTCTGAGAAAGAACATAGGCTACCTTTTGTTGCGAAATATGTACCACGGGCGAAATCGGGGTATAGATGGCCAATTGTTATTTAAAAATAAACTTAATTATATAAGGTGATCTTATTGGAAATTGTTACTTTTATGTTTAGATAATTAGATTATCATAGTTGAATCTTTAAAGTGTAATAAAAAATAAATACAATAACAAAAACATAAGTATTTCATTTCTGAAAGAGCTCAGACAAAACTATGGCCATCTAGGTACCCCGGCCTTACCCTACGTAACTAACTGTATTTAATTCAAATGCTCTAGTTATTATTAATGTTCATACCTAATTTTTCATACAATTACCTAAACGTTATCCTAGTAGTAGGACAACTTTGAGTTAATAATAATTATTTTTTCAAAAACTTTCAAATGGGATTCGAACCCAAAATCATAAAACACATAACCATGTGTTTTGTGTGTGATATCTATTTCTTGTCTTCTTACTTCTCTTAGCAGTTTAAGATTAGTAGTGAAAGGGGAAATTAAACAACATATTTGATTAACAAATCATGGATATTTATTGAAATAAAAATAATAAAAATGAAAAATAATAAAAACAGTTCATCTTTCACGTAGTTACACAATAAAATTTGTCTTAGTTTTTTCATTTATCTATTTTGTCTCCTCTACCTTACTCCCTTCGTTTGACTAAATATTTATTGTAATCTGTACACGAATTTAACTTACATAAAATAACCAAACAATCACCATAATAAATATAATGAGAGGTTGGTATAATATTATGGTATGAATTAGGTCCCGTCTTAGAAGCCTTAAAATGTTAATACAAAAGCAACTAAGAGAGGCCCTAATCAGGACAAATAATCGGAAAGGATATAACTATTGGAGACATAACGTATGCATCTATTATAATTTACTTAACATTATCTAATATAAATTCTATATTTTACATTAAGTACGTATACCGAAAGGTTTCACACTTGGACTAAATTTAGGTACGAGTGAACATACTTCCACGAATCACAAAAAACAAAACTGGAATATTTTTCAGTCTTAATAAAATAACTGGCTTTCTATCCACAGGAAGTTAACGTTTAGAAATGAAGATTATACGCCTCGCAAAATAATTTAATAAATTTTAACACTAATTAAATATTACCTTGTCATTAACATCTACCCTTAATCGCATCCAATTTTGTTTTCTACATTCCTTATCATATTGTTTACAGGAAACTCACCGTTTTGCCGAGAACATGTAATTTTTAAAATTGCCAAACATATTTATAAATATGAACATCAATAAGTAGGTACTCCATTTACATTTAGTATTTACATAAGTTATCTAGGATAGGAAACATTTGTTTATTAATATACAATACACTAAAATTAACAAAGAGCTTATCCAAATACACAATTACTACATCAATCTACGAAGATCTTAGAAATTACTGGAAAAAATTATTTAATTGACACTATACAGCTTAAAACTAATTACTGTATAAATCAACGTAGCTAACTTTGGCATTGGTTTCCACATTTCTACAATAAAACAAAAACGAAGTTGAAATATAACGTAAAGATCATTACAGCCTTGAAAGAAAATAACTAAAAACTTTCAAAGTAACATTAACAACGTAACGGGAAATCTTAACACTGGCTCAAACGATATGTCACTAAAGGAAAGTGCCCCTTTCGGAAGCTATTGCAATAGTCATATTACAATTTCGCCACATCAATGATTTCTTAAGACTAGAAATTGAACTTGTTTAATTGCAAGAAGCAAAGTAACGTTCAAGCGAAATGTTGTTTCTAGAAAATCTGGCTGGGTGGCGCAGGAGGTGGGAATCGCAGGCCACCCCAGGGGTAGAGTCACGATGCCTCGTCGCGGCAAGCGTTGGAGTCGTCAGAGAGAGCAAGTGCGGCACCACCGTTACTCTGATTCACAACACACTTTCGCATATGCTTCTCCAGAGTCGAAGGAACCGAGAAGGGCATCTCGCAAAACCTGCAGCGATATACGTCCTTGCCTAATCGACCATGCGTCTTCATATGCCTCGTTAGTTTAGAACTCTGTGCACAAGCGTATGAGCAGAGCTCACATTTGTAAGGTTTTTCACCAGTATGAGATCTTCGGTGAACTGTCAAGTTTGAACAGTTTTTGAATACTTTTCCACAGAACTCGCAAGTATCATTACGTCGACCATCTTTTGACTTCAGTAAAGGGTTTTGTAGAAGCCCGTTGCCGCTGTTCTTAAGACCGTCAAAGATATTTTCTGGCGGTCGCTGTGCGTGAAGCGTGGGCAACCACCAACCTTCACCTCTATCCATTTCTAGTTTCATACGCTTCGAAGCTTCAAACGGACTTTCGAAAGGGTTGAACAAGGGATGTGGTTGAGGTGGCATTTTCGCGAATTCTTCTTTTAAACGCAAAGCAGCAGTCGGTGGCATTCCATTTGGTTTATCAGACGGAGGACCGTTATTGTTATCACGATCTTTAGCTAATTGCCATTTGAGAGAGTTACCAGACTCTTGCAAAGCTTGTTTGAATGCCTCACTATATTGTGCTATGTTTGATAAACCAAACTTATCCATCAGTTCACCAACAACAGATGCCGTTGGAGGGTGTGCTGGCAAAGCGGGTGTTTGTTTTCGCGTTGGTGCAGAAGGAGCACTGCTGTTTGATACAGTTAGATCTTCTGCTTCTTCAACGTCTTCTCCATCATCGTTTTCTTCTTCCTCTTCCCCATCTAATTCCTCGTCCTCCATATCATCTTCCGTATCGTCCTCACCTGTGTCACCAGCCGATTCACCTTCCTCGTTATTGGCATCTGAGCCCCGATGCACTTTCATATGCTTTTTTAATTTGGAAGATTTTTCGAAAGCTTCATCACACTCAGAACACTTAAATGGTTTTTCTCCAGTGTGTATCCGCCGATGAACCATCAAGCTGTTTTCAAATCGGAACTTCTTACCGCAGAATTCACAGGTGTGATTGGCTTCATCGGTGCGTTTGTTCGGTGGGGATGATGTAGGGCGCTCAGGAGGCGCATCCGCCGTCTGTGGCTCCACTCGACGTTCGGGCGAGATAGAGCTGTGCGCTCTCGTTGCTTCACGAGGCGCGTCCACCGTTCCGGGTCCGGCGCCCACCGGTGGAGTCTGGCCGACTCGGGAGGGCGACGGGGAAGCGAACGGAGGAGAATGCTTCCTGGGGCTAGGAGAGCTGGAATTGCCTGTGGCCGCCCCTGGACTGGTCGTACCGGCCAGTTGCCGCAAGCGCTGCGAGTAAAAATCCAGCTGGGGTTCCAAAGATAAAGGTTGTGAAACTGGAGGTCGATCTCGAGCTGATAACGATGTGGGAACTACTGGGGGTCTATCGGCGGGTGATGGAAACGCCTGATGTGGTGGAAGTGAGTTTGCCGCTACGGCAGCAGCCGCTGCAGCCAAGTTGAGACCATGATGGCGAAATTGTTCCGATACTAGTTGCTCCATCCTAAAACGATGATCGTGATGGTTTGGGCGAGCAAATAATGGTGTAGGAGGAACTGATGGGTGGGCTAGAGGTGGTAAGCTACCAGGTAGTGGCATTCTTAATAGCCCACCAACGCCAAAAGGGGAATGCATATCTGGTGGTGGTAATAAGGGATGATGGCGCAGAGATGGCGGTGGTAGCGGCGCGCCAGTTGAAGAGCAGCCTGAGCTGCTTGATGATGAGCTCGATGTGGAATGGTTTTGCTTATTTTGAAGCTGCTGCGGCATGCTTTCAACGTATATCTTCACACCGTGCACATGTTGCACGTGCTGCACCAATCGCCACGCGGAATGCACGCGAGCCTTGCAAGTTGAGCAGACGTAGTTGCTCGGTTCTGTGGACAAAGAGAGGCGAACGTTAGAAAAACGTTTATCGAATCGTTTGATGGATTTACAGCAATATTAACGCCGGCAAAGTGTCTAGTAATAGCTCTCACATATCGTGGAGTAGGCCTAGGGAGGGCGCGTGGCACGCATGCTAAGAAGGTCCAAGGGCCCGTCGGCAGGCGTGACGGATAGCCCCTTCGTGTTCCGCGTGATTCATGCACCTCTAAAATCTTATGAAATATACGCGGCGCGGAATCACGTACGGATGCGCGGGTTAAGAGTGTTGATATTGAAATCTATATGTAAATGTATCGTGCTACGGAAAATGAAAAAGCTTCTTTATTGCTTCCACTTTGTAAGTCTTTTATATTAGATTATGTAGTATAAAGAATGTGAAAAATTAACAAATGTTTATAGCTAGTAGGTGTGTAGTTCCACTTTTTATTATTACAATATAATTGTTAACGTAAATAAACATACAAGTACCATCCGAACCATATAAAAACATTTAATTCACTGCTATCAGTCAAAATCAAGAAACACCTAAATCTCCTAACCACGAGCGCATGACATTCCTGCATTCAATTACGAAAAACATATTACAAAAAATATTGATAAAAATAAGCCCATCACTAAGAATGGTAGGCGCGGCAGATAAGCGATCTTGTTAAGACGATTATTGAAATGTAACGGTCAGGCTGTGACCGACCGGAAAGAAGTCACATACAGGATGTATAATTCAAGACACGCCCGTTTTCGTCGTGATATTCATTTGTTTGCCGAATTGAGAATTGTTTTAACTCATTAACTACCTACATTATTTAAAAACAAATGAAGAAATTTTATTAGATGAGGCAAAATCCTATTAATGTGTAGGTATTTAAGCAACCATATTTAATAAAGAAAGCTTTAAATGATACAAAAAAAGAAACACATGAGAGTAGACTTCAGCTTTGAAACATTTTTAAGAGAGTTCTTAATAATATAAAAACATCATCATAATATTATGTAGAGAATACGTGTTAAATGGTTTCCTGTATAATTTTCGTTACAGGTAAATCATCGAATTCATTGTATGTTCTAAAATTTAAAATTTATTTCATAATCTTTAACATAACTAATCATATTTAAACACCCTTATATCAAAAAATATGTATCATAAACATCAATGAGTTTTGACCTTTTTATCCGAGCCATTGTCCATTGTGTTTTATCTTGGTCAATACGGTGTACTTGCGACAAATAAATATCATTACAATGTAGTGTTGGACATTAAAATATGCGTTGAGCTGTCTTTTTGGCTCTTTGGACTTCAATTGATTTAAGATGGACGAACTAATTAAGATATCTTAGTTTTGATGAATTTTTGCTGTACTATATAAAATATAAAATTATTAATTTTAATTTTATGACAGTTTTTTTATATCACAAAGGTTAACTAACTATAAATGTGACTCTTAACTGTTAAAAAATAAGCATTTGGTCTACTTATTCCTTACAGAAAATTTGCTTTACAGGAAACGAAGCCTATCAACTTGCAAAATATTCAAAGAAATTGACATTCTTATAAACATTATAGTAAACATAAATCTAAATATAACCATATTTTGCCAACCGTACATTTGTCAATTTAAATCAGTAGCTGTGTCGATATTGTACCGCTTAAAAGATTACCGACCTCATAATTTCTTTAGCGATACAATCTCTAAACTCGATCGTAATAATAGTGATAATTAAACATAATGTGTGGGCGAATGATACGAATCGTATTGTGACATTGGACATTATTCTGTTTAAGTCAGTCAGTAAAAAGTTATATTATAAAACTCATTTATTGATTGACTGGTCGATAGGAGAAATAATACTTTGGTAAATGTATTCATATATAATAGTATTATTACATGTACGATAAACATAGGGTATATAAAGGATCCCTTAATATACTTAGTCATTACATATTGTGAATAGAACCTAGAGATTCTTCATAAAATTCGAGTTATATTTAATACAAGAATGACGGTCTTCAAGTGCATTGTCTTATCTAGACAAATAAAACATGACCACAACCTACCCTGTAATTAGCCATTTAGGCTTGGATTTATCTCAAATACCGTATCTTAACCCTTACAAACCACCAAACCGGACATAAACGCATGAATGACGTCAGCATCTAACAACCGTTTCGATTTCAAAAGGCAATCGTTCATTATGGGCATTGTGTGAGGAAAAAGGCAGTGGGGGTAAAATTTTTAAACGCCACCCCCCTGGACCACCCTCGGGGGACTATACTAGGATGGTAGCTTGGACAAAGAAATCTATTTTGTCTAGCGGAATTTTAGATTTTTTGCATTTATCCAGGTAATTGGTTAGTTATAGAGAATTAGCTAATAATTTTCTGTGATTTTTAGATTTGTATGTGAATTATTTATTTTTCCAACTTAATACAGAGTTTAAAATTAGCTTCCCTCTATAATTATCGAGTTTATCTTAACTCTATCTTTTGAAAAAGGGGGAGAGGATAAGCTACTTATTACTATTTATTTTCTTATGTCAGTACTTAAAGGTGGTAAACGCTCTTCATTTAATTAATCTTCCCTGACATCGCTTTTACGACATCCGATTTGCATCTAAATGTACAATACGTGAGTTTTGACTTTATCTTTGCAGTTTCTCATTGTATGATATGATATTAAAAGTTATTATGTTTAGTATGTACCTACATAAAAAACAATACTATCTACTGACTAAAGAAATTAATTTATTTTTTGTCACTTCAAAATTATTCAAACATCAAATCTCAAGAATTGTTACATTTTAAATTTCGAATGAAAGATGGAGGATTCGAAATACAAAAAAAAAGTGTTAAAATTTTAAAAACTTAAGTTTGAAAATGGAAAATGCAGCATCATATAGAACATTCGTCGGCCGGAAGCCGTCGGCGCTACTTCCTGTCAACAGTTGTGCACTAGCGCCTCCCGTGGACACCTCGAGAAACTGTCTAAGTTACGAACTCGCTTGCAATACAACTTAATATTCATAATAAGAATATTATAATTAAAGTTTTGGCTGCTATTTTAAAGTTATTTTATCTCTATCACAATTTGTAAAAGGACTTACTAATTTTCAGATAATACCTAAACTTCAATGTTTTGTTATTAATTAATAAATCCAGGATAAAATAACAAAGAAGTTCCTTTACCAAAATGTTTAAAGTAAACTACATATAATAGGTGTAAGATCGTTAAATATTCTGTGTGTGCCTGCACGCATAGAAACCGTGAATGAGAGCTCATTTTGAGGCTTTTCAAAATATTTTTAAGACGCGCCACTTTGATGCGTAAAACACTATAAACCTAATGCCGATGAGGAAATTCTGCTATCGCAAACTCATACAGTTTTTAGAAAGAAATCTCCGAAATTAGTGGAAATATTTGAAAAACTCGTTCACAACTTGTAAGTCTAAGTTTGTCGAAACTAGACTTATACTATTATGAAAGTAAGCATATTTTATTTCCATGTTTAAAATATGTAATTACTCGCACCATTTAAAATCTGTCTAGAGAGGGCCATATCATCAAAAAATTGGACCAAAAATACAGATTGCAAATAGCAACCACAGTCCACAGATACCTAATATTGAAAAAAAGTACATTTATAACGCCACAGCTTAGACCATCAACTTGTTATGCGGCGGATGTCCGTCGCGCCGCTGCTCTGAATGACCGTCTTCCCCTTCCGACCCCCCACCCCCGGCACCCCCAGCACCCCCCGGCTCAGCCCGGTGCGAATTGTGACCCATAACTGTTACGATGTGATGTAAAACTGAGGTATGTCGTATGTGGAAAGGCATAAATTAGTTGCAGTTTTTTAGCATAAAAAAAAAATGTATATAAGAACTCTCAATAAGAAGTAAGGAGTAATTCGCTTTAAACGTAGGTATAAACATAAATTTGAATACCATATTACAAACATTGTTTCAGATTAATTCCTTTATTAAGATATTTTATAAAGATAGTATCCTGAAGGCATATTACATGCGTCGCGAAGAAAATGTTTCATGATTGACAAGTAACTACACATAACATTTTACCAATCGGTGATCAAAATAAGCATATCGTTTGTAATATCAACAAAAGAAATTTGGTAAACATCATCACCGTTATCATCGTTTAATTAAACAAAGTCCTCAATATTCATAAAAAATGATAAAGTAAATAAATTTCCTTGGATAGCAGCAAATTTAACGACATTACACCTTCACATCTTAGTCATAAGCAAATAGCGGAGTTATGTCCGATCAGAGCGCGTCTGTACAAACACAAGTGTAAACGCAACAATGCGAGTGACCCCGGCTGCGACCTTAGGTTTTTCTGAGGATTATTATAATTTATATACTTTGAAATGTATGTGCTTATGTAAGACAGAACAGGAAAAAATGTAGGTATGTTGGAGTTTTCGTACGTAAGAAAATCAATTGATATGTCTTGTTCCCGAAAATAGCAGTATTAATTATATTACCCACAACTAGGGTTGCCAGATGGCCGGGATTTCCGGGATTGTCCCGGAATTTTGCGTGCTGTCCCGTGTCCAGTAATTTTACTTTGCTGTCCCGGAATGAAAAAATACTAGTTTTTTACAATGTTACTACGGCTGCAAAAGTCAAATCAAACATAGCGTTCTCTCGCTGCGTTAGGTGAGCGAGGGCAGGGGTGAGCCGTGAGCGGCTCACTTCGCTCGACGAGTCGCGATCCGCACTCTATTAGTTTTTTGTATTAGATAATAAATGATGATTATTATCTACCAAAGTTTTAGTAGGTAATCGTAATAAAGTTCTCAATATTTGTTCTTTATTTTATTTATGTTACAAAATACCTGATGTTGATTTTCTATCAAAGTTTAATTGATATGTTATAGTCAAACACCGAAGCTCGGGCACTCGTTGGTTAGACTGGTCAATCCTCAGGTCTGACATAATGACTTGGTCAAAACCCAAATAAATGTAATATTTCGGCCTTTTACTAAACAATTTTCGTCAAACCTGGGAGAAATTTATTTGTTTGTAAGGTTAAGGTTTAAAGGAAAAATGATAATTGATTTTAACGTTTATTGTTTATATAAATAATGAGATCGACGACTGACCGAGTTTTTCAGATGTTAGTGAACTTAGCAGATCAATGTCCAGCAGATCAAAAAAAGAAATGTGAGTTCTTATCGCATGCATGATGCAGTTGAGTTCTACAGTTCCTGATACTTCTTAGAAATAGTTCTGGCGTTTTTGCCTGAACAAAAAAATGATCTGCTACGGGAAGTTGGCAGATCATTTTGCCAAATGCCGTTTTTTAAGGTAAAAACGCCAGAACTATTTTGTAAAAAGTATCAGGAACTGTAGAACCCGACTACATGCAATAAGAACTCACATTTCTTTTTGATCTTCTAAAAATTATCTACTACCCCCTTGTCTGTTATAAAATCTTTAGAAGAACGATGTCAAAAAAATCGCATCTGTGGACCCCGCTCCTGGAGCTTGATTATACCGTGACGTACCTTCTGTCGTATTTTTTACAATTGTATATCGTAAACTATATCTTTCCTACTCAAACTAACACAAAATATCAACAGAAGAACAAGGATGGCATACATCCACATGTTTACATAACAAAAACGTAGCTACGAGCGTCTCTAGCGCTTTAAAAAGTTACCGTCCAACGTCTCGATTTCGCGCGCAGCGCCGACAGCGTCATTGGGTTTAGTCATCGATTTTAGGAATGTTTTACAAAGGTTTCATATGTCTTTTATTGTTTTAACGATTCGTAAATGAACACTATGCTTTATCATGACATCTGTCATCAAATAAATGTAACAGAATTCATCCTGTCAGGTATCCAAAGTTCAAGAGGTACTTTTTTCAAGTGCTTTTTTTGTTGTTTCATTTCTCGTAACATAAAAACTTCTTACAGCCAAAACTCTTTTGTAGTCAAGTATAAGAACCGAACTTTAATATAAGTTAATAACCTAAACCACTTGGATTGAAGAATAATTAACGGTCCCTATTTTTTGCCCGGCGCTCGGCCGCTCGGAATGGCTAATGTTTTTGTAAGCCTTGTATTTTAAAAAAAATGTATAGGAATGAATGGTTTTTATTATTTAATGAGTTTGTATATGTATTATTGTAAATACAATAAAACCTTTTTGTATGAATAATTATTTATTTATTTATTTTTAACGAGTTTTGTACAATGAACTAAAAAAAATTGCTCACCCTGATTTCAAGCTAGAATTACTTATTTATTGCAAAGTAATTTATGACTAAGATATCTTTTATATATTAGCTTGTTTCATAACGATTCGAACGATATTAGTTATACAAAGTAGCTCCCTACAAAATTTTAGAGATATCGTCATTGTTTATAACTCGCACGGTTTCGCGCTGACCACGCAGAATGGCCTTCACAGATGCGCGAAACCGTGCAAAATGGCCGCCACAGCTGAAGGGCGGGAAGTTGGCAGATCATTTTTTCAAATGTCGTTTTTTAGGGTAAAACCGCCAGAACTATTTCTAAAAAGTATCAGGAACTGTTGAACTCAACTGCATGCGATAATTCACATTTTTTTTGATCTGCTGGACATTGATCTGCTAAGTTCACTAACATGTTTTGCAGTCGCTTCTAGAATTGACCAAACCAAAACAGAACAATGATTGAAAAGTTAGGAGCTCCTAGGTTTGAGTAAAAATACTTCAGACAAAGGGCGAAATTCAAATGTATTTCGAGGATTGCCCGATAGCTTTTGCCAAACATAAGATAAACCAGTCCTTTCGCGAAGAAATTATATTTCGGGATTTAACTATACCAGATAACTGAAAGAGTAACTAAGTATCTCAGTTTCTATTAAAAGTTCATTTGTCATATTTAGGTAGGCCTTAAAAGTTACTTAGAAAAGTTGAATTACATTTTTTGTATTTGACAGTTTAGGAAAGTAATTAAATTTTTTTTTTCTAAAAAAAGTACTTAATTTTTTTTTATCAACCATTACTTCTTGGTAATTCTTACGTAGTTTGGACCAAATATCAAAACTCTCGATTCCGTTCGGGGCCCCAGAAATGTCCCGGAAATGATCAGCCTGGATCTGGCAACCCTACCCACAACACAAGCCTTAATTGAGCTTACTGTGGGACTAGGTCGATTTGTGTATACTTAATAATGTCCTAATGTCCTATTATTACCTAGTAGGTAAAAAAAAAATAATAAAAATTTATTTTTCAAAAAACAGGTAAGTACAGCATTATGTTCAGACCCTGCCCTTGGAACTAGTGTTAAACTGTGTTTCGAAGGCCAGTTTCTTCCCAGTCTTACTTTCTCCCAGGTGTACTAAACATTAAACTCAAACTCAAACATTTATTTATTCAATTAGACTTCTTCTAAAAGCACTTTTACCATTTACCACCGATTCGGAAAGCATATCTCTATGGAGAAGAACCGGCAAGAAACTCCATAGACTATAGAATCAGAAATAGATAGATAATACGGAATAGAGACGTAAATCTAAATGAAAATTTAATATCCAGCCGCACCCAGAGCGGCTAAAATTGTGATTTCTGTAAACTATAATGTTACTTCGCAAATTGTTCCTCCCCCGGCCAATCAGTTCCATCTCACTGGGGCGTGATGTTATTGATAACTTAAATATTAAAACTTGATTTCAATTTGTGTTTTCAACTGCCCAGATATTATGTAATTCATTAATAGTTTCGAGTTGATATAAACTATGGAATGGTTATGCAAATGTACCAAGTTTTAGCTTGATCAATCTGGGAAAACTGTAAAATCACTCCATGATATATCGCATCTAATATCAGCTTTTAAACCAGAAACCAAAATAAAAGCAATAGACCAAATAATAATTCCTTTTATTAGTGCATAAGTGACGTAACGAGCAAAACAAAACCTCTATTCCCAAAGATGTGATCTCCAAAATTGGTCCGCGATGGCCAGATGTGGTGCGCTATTTTAAACTCGTAATAACCGTTGTCGACACGTGTGGAACGACCATTACCACATATTACAAAAAATTGAAGAAAAACAATAAAATGCTGGGGATGGGGGACAGTGATGGACGCGGTTTAAAATTAATGCTCGCTAGCTTTGTGAGATATTGAATTCTAGAGGTTGATTTAATACATATTATGTCATATTTTGTATATCAAATTTGAAAATCTTGTGTATTCTTCCGAGTACACTTGTAAGAAAATAATAATCATACAAATACTAAATATTTACTTTAAATATGTGTATGAAAACAATGAATTTTTTTAATAATCACGAAATTGACAGTTTTTCACCACGCTATTTACGGCAGCGCTCTATCGATTTGCTAAATATTCAAGGGCACGGATCAATAGTAACAGAAAATTTTAATTAATAAATTCTCTCGAACAATCACAGCGTGGACCCTCATGTGACCACAAAGCAACTATGATAGCTATTCAATGCGCCCTGCGTTATCCAATCGACGTGACCAACAATCCTTTAAAAATCTCTGACCTAGGGGACAAATGTCAGATTCAACCACTATATCTGACATGTCAAAGTCCATTGTTAAAAACGTTCAATGAATTCAAATACCGCTCTTCGCAGAGCAATCTATCATAGAATAAATCTATGATATATTTACACACAGTGAATGCATTATCACCAATCCTAAATCAGCTATCAACGGACTCTTTTCACTAAAAGGGTGAGCTCTCTATAGAAAAGGTTGACCCTTCATAAAGACTTATCACCTCATATACAAAATAAGGTTGTACTAATCCTAGATAGTTCGGACGAGATGCTGTTTTAAAACTTAGTGTTAAAGGTCAAATTTCCATAACACTCGCTCGAAGATGGGATCTAGTCGAAGTTGGCGGTAGTTTTTTCTCAACAATCTCCTCTCGGACTTAACTTACGTTATCTCGCCCACGAACGTAGGAATAGAACCCGCACATGTATAATAGAGGTGATATTTCTAAAGAAATTTAAATTTGCCCGCAAAGGTCTCGAGATAGGATTAAAGATTGGGTGTAGAGATGGCCCTTTGTGGTCGACCCTTAAGAAAACGTCCTGATATGGAAATATCGTGGACGGAACTTAGAAGAATCATTTGCGGGCGTGATCAAGAGTACCGTCTTTAACATATCTTTTAATGAAATATTTACTTCTAATTATTGTATAATTATTGTTATTGCGTATAATATCTGCAATTACCTTTTAAAACCTATTTTTTTAATACATATAAAATTTAACGATGTTGGTCAAAATACACAAAATGAAAAGAGTTTGAATTACATTTAATCTCTTAGTAGGGTAGACTGGGTACGGTTGAAACAATTTCACTTAAAACGACCATAACTTTGCTGTTTATAACCCGAGCGATGAAAAATATACGTTAAATAAAAGAGCATGTATCTGTCTACTAATAGGCGCTATGATTTTAGTTCCATGTGTATTATTTTTTAAAATAGATCAAATTAAAAAAATGAATCCGATTTGTTTCAACCGTCCCCATACCAGGGGCGGTTGAAACAGTGATTGGGGTCAGTTGAAAAATATGCGAATAGTACAAAATATAGCATAAAAATATGTTTTATTGATTGTTTATTTTAAATCTAACAATAATTAAGTAACTCTTTTACAATAAGGTCTGCTCTCTAAATATGGTTACATAGAAACAAGACGTAAGTAACTACTCCTCATCTTCTGATGATATCTCTTCTTGTATTTTATTTATTTTTTGCTTCTTCGGTGTTACTTTTACATTTTCCTCCATCAAATTTCTTTCTTTTTCCTCTATCCGATCGCTTCTTCACTTGCTTAGCTCTAGTTCGTTTCAATATTAATTCTTGCTTTTTTCTTATCTCTTCCTTAACTTGTGTGTCAGTGTAAATAGTAGATTTCCTAAGTTTTCATCCTCTATTATTGTACCTTCTATTGTTATATCCTCTATTATATCCTATTTTTTTATTTTCTTGCTCGCCAGAGTCATCTCGCATTCGAATTTACCTTAGAAGCGAATAATTGTGCTTCTCTGCCACTTTTCGCAATGATCTCCGGTTTTCACTTCCTCATATGCGTCTTTGTACTTTGATAAGTCTATTTATCTTCCCGAAATCTCTCTTACACGTACTATCGGCATTTAAAAATACAAAAAATACATAAAACAATGTTTCAACCGTACCCAAAAAAAATGTTTCAACCGTCCCCAACTCCTACTTTAGGTAAAATACAGTTATAGTAATTGTAACAACAATGATACACAAAAACTAGTCACAATGTCATATTCCACAAGATTCACTTCAAACAAAAACGCACACTTAATACTGTCACTAAAATAGAAACGCCAATAATTGGAAAAATCTCCAAGCAAAAATACTTACTTTTGGTCATAAAAACACAATAGGGTCTTATAAAATCAGCTGATGCGCGCGGAGATCGACGCAACATTGTGGTTCGTGTTTAGAACAGTTGTGCGCTTCATTTTCCCCTTGGACCCCTAACCCCCCCACCAACGGTTTGCGAGATATTCGTGTTGTTTCAACCGTCCTTTGTTTCAATCGTACCCAGTCTACCCTAATTTTGAAGTGAACATTTCTCATTCAACAATCCTGAATTCATTTGTAAACCAAATAAAGCGTTCAAATACTGGACGCAATATACACTTGTATCAATATTTATTCTGATACAAACAAGTGACGACCATCAGTTCTCCCGAGTATAGTGATGTTAATGATTTCAAAAATATTTTGTGGACACAAGTATCGAAGACGGGTTCTTTGTTACAGATATAACCAATGAGCAACATATAAATATGGAAGGAGCGTCACCTTATTACCTCATTTCTTCGTTAAATGCATTCTAAATATAACTAACACATAGTCAAAGGACACGCGATAGGCACGAGACAATCTCCCCTTACCTTTAACAGAAAGACGTCAGTTCTAAAATTAAAGCCACTTATTCAAAACCGCCACTTAGCTACCTTTCGTCTCACAAAAACTAAAAATATCCTCGACCATTGTGTCACCGTCAAAGAAGTTCCGTAGGTCACGGCAAACACATGAACGTGTACGTGTCAGGAGCACGCCAAACATTTTTTATCTTTGAAAATATTATAAAAGACCGCGCCTGACAATGGAACCTCAGTAGCATCTTTGACAATTATAATATCATACACAACCTTAAATGATACGCCTTTAAAGCCACCGAAACGGCCTTCGATATTGAACTCTAAACAAATAGGGTCACAACTGAATATTCATTGGCTAGTCTACAGAACATCATCTCTTTTGTGCGTCATTTCGTCATGGTTAACATAAGGGTCATCACAAAAGCAGAAGATAACAATGCGCGTACGTCAATCGTGTGCTCATGCAAATATTTTTTTTCTCCAAAACATCCCCTTTATCTCATCGTAAAACGATGGGGTTAATTAATATGTATAAAATACTATAATTCAATTTACGATCTTTTTTTTTAACCGGCACGTTCGGGGCATCTTTTCAATGTTAGAGTTATGATCTTATTTTGACAATATGCACGAACTAGTAGATTTATAGACGCGATTGCTTTGTTTCTATTCAACTTAATTCGGTAAATGAAATATCATATAATTTTATTACAAACGGACCCTCATACGTTATTGAATGTAGCTGGTTTGACAGCTCACTCGAAGGGGTTAATATCAGCGTTTAGGATAAACTCAATAAGCCGAAACAACTGGTGTTGAAGCGAAACCTGCAATTGACATTTGGATGATAACGCAATCGTTTTGTGGCAGAACTTCTAACGTCCTTTATATTTTTCGAATTGCAAAATTCCACGGCCATTTAGCTCCGTTATATTCGCTTAATTTTTGTATTACTTGTTTATAGTGACCGTTCATTTATACAAAGCAGTTGGCAAAATGCGGGTTGAAATTTTGAACGTTGTACAATTTTCGGGTTTAAGAAAGCTTTTGTTGTGCAACGGTTTAATACAAAAGTGTTAAATGACGGCACATCTGCTGGTACAAAGGGTTATGCTCGGATAGATTATTTTTCGAACCACCCCCGCAAGATTGCGCTTGTGCAAGGCTTATACAGATGTTCCGAACGATTCCTTTTCACGTGTATTTGTTAAGCTGTTGAGAGATTATGATAAGGATTCCTTAATCACTTTATTTTTACTTTGACTTTAGTAAACGTCTGATCAATGTTTTGTATTTTTTATTAAGTTCATTGTTGTTTTCAGTATTATGTAGGTAAGTTTTATACTTTAAAGGATTTGACGACTTGAATATACTTTTGAAAGGTTGAACAAAAGTTTGATTTTGATATAGAATAATACGATTGTCGTGAATTAAAGAACAAACAGAGAACACACTGTATATAATATGACAAGATTAAACAAAATCCCAAATGTATGGTACAACGATGACATCAGCATTTCACGAACGCTGTCCAGTATTGTTGTTGTGCAACATCTTGCACGAACACAATGTGGCAAAGGCTTAAGCGTAACGATAAAATTGTCTACATGGACAAAATCCTTTGAAGCTGACAGCGATTTGAAAGAATCATTAATAATACTAAATCGGGCCAAGAATACACGATGGCATTTTTCTTTTGAGTTAATTTGAACGGAAAGGGCTTTATAATATCGAGATTCGAGGTATTGTATCAATTGATAATTAATTTTTTGTCACCAAAATTTTATAGTCGATCTATGCTTTCGTGCTGGACTGTTTTTAAATTCGATTACTCTTATTCGTACCTAATCGTTTTAGTACCTTTGATAACCTTCTATTTTAACTTTAAAAAATTTAGGTCAACACTATAGAAATTTTAATTAGCTGATTAGAAAAAAATATTCTAAATACGTAGGTATAATTTCGAGAAGCGTAGTTAAGAGATTCCGTTTAGGTGTGATCACCTAAGTTGATACTTAGCAACTTTAAATATGAAATAGTTTGCATATGCAGAGAAATTTTCAGTAGGAGCTTACCACTATGCATTGTATTTGATTCAGCGTCAGCCATTTCTGTTCTTGATTTCTTTGTATCCTCAGGAGACCCTGATGTGTCCATGTGTTCCTGTTTGATCTTCGGCTTGATGTCTTCATCAGGGGAACTTGAAGGCATCGGTGATGTTGATGCTCTTCTCTTGGGGGTTGATACTTGTGCTTCTGCATCTATGAATATATTTTTATTTAGTCCAATTATCAAGTTATTAGTCAGAACTAGTGAAAATATAATATCAATGGTACATTAAAGTATAAACAAACCAAATTAGACTAATTTCTACATGATACCATTTCAAGATAATTTAATTTCTTATTACGAAGTAATTAGCTAGGTTTTCAGTTGATATCGTTTAACCTACTTCTTGATGAAAGTAAAATTGAAGTAAAGTTACAAAAGTTTCTTTGTTATAAGTTATTATTTTGTTTTCAAAATATTATTATGGCAAGTGAAGGCGATAAGGCTAGGGACTTTAATTGATTTTTTGACAATTATTTTAAAATCATTGATATAATGTATAAGATTAGAACATTTTTCAACTTACCATCCAGTAATCTTTTAGGTGTGCTGGATGCCCCACCATCTTCCAATAAGTCAGGAGGTGCTATCGACGGACTCGCCAAGGGAGGTGTGTGGACCCGACTGCTCGGAGGTCTCCTAGCAGTCAACAGAGACGGTCTTCTGCTACTGGAGTTCCCCGTCAACTGTCCTGGCCTTGAACCATCCTCTTGGTCGGAATTCGGACCTGTAGGATAGATAATTAACTAATTTCCTTTCCATAATTGCAATGTTGTTACACATTTAAATACGATTCTTCGAAGGCCAGTATGGGAAATTAGTTTCTGATATCGCTCAGTTTAATATAGAATTACGTAACATAACGTTTTAATTACCTTTGAGCTACAGAGTATATTTAGTTGTAGAATATTTAGAAGCATTTTAAAATACAGCAGCATAAAAACAACATAGACCTATACATATATACTAATTAAATTCCTCGTAGTTAAAAATAAATAGTTATTAGCAACTAGCTGCGCCCCGCGGTTTTACCCGTGACTCCGCTCCTGTTGGTTTTAGCGTGATAATATTATATAGCTTTATAGCCTTCCTCGATAAATGGGCTATCTAACACGGAAATTTTTTTTTAATCGGACCAGTAGTTCTTGAGAATTTGAGATTAGCGCATTCAAACAAACAAAGTAACAAACAAACTCTTCAGATTTATAATATTATTATAGTATAGATAAATATTGACGTACCAGCACTGAAGCAGTGGTAGGAGGTGAGGTCCTTATCACAGGAAGAAACCTTGTGTTGGATGAACCGCACGATGTCAGCCAGCGCGAAGGCCCGCCGACACGCGCCGCATGTGAGGGTGTCGGCTGGAACTCCGGGAGTTGGAGAGCCTCCGCCCTCTGCCGCGCTGTCCGCATCCGCTGAAATAACCTTCACGTTAGAGAGTCCTAGAAGATGTGTATAAAAAATGAAAATTTAAAAAAAGTTGAGTTCAATATTGGTGAATATCAATTTAAGGAGCAGTTAAGTTTAAAGAATTGCGTCATTTTAAAATCCTACTCTTTTTTGAAACCATAATATTATACCATTTTCATAATTTGGTAAAAGTGCGTGTGGTCGACATGCGTAAAACAGCGTCAAAAAACAGGTCAAAATATGAATAACACCGTATTAAAATATAGTCCAAGTGACATATGGACAATGATGACTTCAACCCTTCGAGTGCTAAATTATATGTAATTACATCGAGTCACGGTCGAAGGTGTCAGTTGTGAGATTGACCACTTATCTCTCAATGGGACAAAGGGAATAATAACTGTCTTAAATTTGTGGTTCGTCTTTGAGGGTTCTTTATTGGGACAGCAGAGTTAATAGCTCAAAACAGATGTGACGGCCGTGTCCCGATGTTTTGACTTGAATAATTGAATGTGTAATGAGAGCCGTAATTTGCAAAAGGAAATGACACTTTCTAATTATCTTTTGTGTGACCTTTATTTTGTAATACGTAATTTATATGTTAATTCGTCCGATGTTATGGGTTTAATTGATTATTGTGTAATCATTAGTCATAATAAATTTGACTTTACACCTAGTCCTACTGTGGACGAGACACAAAACCTGTGTTAAAGTGTTTTATTTTGAAAAGGAAGATTGTTCAATATTATTTTTGGATATTTCATTTATTTTTATATTATTTTTATTTCCGGGGAATCAGTACATTGGATCATTATGGCTCTTAAAATCGTCAACCCACATAATTAGTTGTTGTACATACGAGTAAAGAATTTAATTGCCTAATAAATAAGCCGACACCGGCATCGACGCTTGGGAATTATAAAGGCGCTTTCACAAGCCTCGCACAATTGGTCGGCACATCAAAGACGCCGGAGCTAATTTTACATAAGTACTATGCAGACTCCCTTACATTCCTTACGCTTTTATTATTATTTTTCCTTCAATCGCTTTGTGAGGAAAGTAGGCCGGTACTTTCTTACGGAATAATATACAGGGGGTCGATTGAAACTCGAGTACTAAATTAATATAGCGTAAAAACTACATGATTCCCGCTCATTGTTTGCAATGTCCTACCTAGTTTGTTTAGGGGGTTTATTATGTAAATGTGTCGTGGTATTGATGTAGTTTTTCTGATTTATTTAGGCAGCGGCTTGGCTCGTGTCCCGATGCAAATGGTTTTTTATCGCTTCCGTCGGAATAGTTCCTTCCGTTGTGGCCGCACCTTTATATTTACAAATTAGTTGAATGATTACTGTGATACAGTGAATGTCACGTAATTTAGACACGCTTTACAATGTTGACTAGAGCATAAATAGTTTTCGTTGTACATAATTAATTGAAATTTAGCGCTGATTTTCTGGGGTTTGATTTTAGGTGAGGATATATTCAAGAATTACTTAAATTTTAAAATGGATACTTAAGAAACGTAATTGTTTCACAAAGTTTTAAAGCTAATCAATAATATGTATCGTCACACAATTTGCCTTCTGTGAAATCCTAATCTTTTTGGTAACATAAATATGTCAAAGAAATTACAACTATTACCTACAACTAGAATTTAATTCAACTATTGCAAACATCTACCTACAATATACACCTTTAACCGAATCTATACATAGACGGCAAACCCTATCAAGTGGAACCCTATCGCGTCCGTTTTCCGGGGAAATATGAGAATTTAGTGATCTATTTGTTAGCAGGTAGCCACACCCCTGGGCGGGAGTGGACAGTGGTCAGTACATGCGCGATGGGCAAATACACCCACTGATCGAACCAATTTATTGATATGGGGTTGTTTGATAAATGTGTTGGTACGTTTGATTTGTCAATGTGGTTTAAAATTTGGTCGTGATTGGTAGTTAACAAATAACAAGTTTATGTTGACAATTTGGAAATAAGGTTAAACCTTTACTTTAGTTCGTTAATCAAGAACATAATATTTACCTAGTAGCTTTTAATAATAATTTATATATTAACACTACGAAACTTTTTATTCGTTACGAATGTAGAATGTTACATAGAAAGTTTGTTTTTCAAATAACTTTGATCCCTTTAGTTTTAAAACCGAGCATAACTACATAAATATGTCAACATTTTTAACTGAGTACATCCCAGCTATACATTATCTGTGATTTATTGAAAACGTCTGTCTAGCCTGAACTGTCAAACGCCTCAGGTGACGGGGGTGCCACCCTTCAAAAGGTTCGCGCCGAAAAGTTTAAATTAGCTCGTTACCAACGTTCTGGAGCTAAATCTGTTTTGTTTTTTCACATAGGGTCAATGGAAACTTGCGTGAAGTTACCGTCGTCATGTGAATTAATAATTGCAATGTTGGTTTACAAATTGTTGTATCTTGTTACATGTGATGTGTCTTTGGATTTTACGGAGTTTAATTGGATTTGAGTTAAATTACAGGATTGTATAATTTAGATTTAACATTCATTTTGTTATATTGTGCTTTAATTAAAATGTGTGTACCTACTTTTAATTTTATTAACAACTCTTTTGAGCATGATTATAATAGAAATTGAACTAGACATAATACCAAAATGGATAATTTTTTTTAAATATAGCGAGCGCCTTGTTTTGCACGAAGGAACATTGCAAATTATTAAGTCACTTGGAATTTGATAAGCTACTATGGCTGCATATAATATTTCTGAAAAATAATACATAATATAGAAATTACAATGTAATCTAATTTCTATATCAACTTTTGTATAGAACGTATAAGATTGATCAGACCATCCATAACGCGGTATCAAACAAAAAACGTGTCCAAATTTGACACAATCCTGACCACCGTGTCCAACATTAATTGGCAGGGGATCTCAGGCACCCCATTGTGAGTTTCCATACAAATCACACATTTTTAGCGACAATAACATGAGGTAAAAATAATACCGAATAGCGGGGGCGAACAGTCATATGATTATATGGGTGACTATTGATTATTGTGTTTTCGCAAATATCGTATCGATATTATTGTGTAGAAAGTATTTTTAGGAAATATTACGGAATTTTATGACGTAATTGTGAATTTTAAATGAATATTTGAAAAGGTGTTCGATTAGAGAAGCTACGAGATGCTGCGGAATTCGAAATTTATAATTATGAGACGCCATTCTAATGCTCAATTTGTTTTTTCTTTGATTTATTTCCCGTATTGAAAGCGACAATTCTATCATAGTCTTTGATATGTATTCATTGAATGGGCCACGTTGTCGGAAATGGACATTGAGTTCAAAGGGCTGTACAAATAAAGCCTTGTGTCGGCGAATTCCGATTCAAGCGATTTGTTTTATGCTTTTAATGGCTCAATAATGCGATGTTTTTGTTTTTAATGTTGCCTCTTATCAGCCAGCTACTGCAAGCTACAGATAATAAAAAGAAAAAAAATTAAAACGTCATGTTTACAAAACTTTTCGTAAGTACAGATAATATAAAATGTTTAACGTCATATTTATTTTATTATTCTAAATTCGATTTTACTTTTTTTATGAGGAGAGCTTTATTTTAATAAATTGAAACTTATTAGTTCATTTGTATATTTGAAACAAGAAGCTTGAAAACAGTTCTGTGAAATTTCATTCCAATTATAATATTTAGTTTAACGTTAAGATTATGAACATAAGTAGTATTTATTTCCCCGTATTTCGTTCAAATATAGAAATACTAGTTACTGCATAAAATATAATCCTTATTCAATACGGTTCTAGATTTATTCGTACTATTTTCGAGGAAAATTATTTATATCATAAGCCTATACAATGAAGCGGAAATGCTAATGAATACCAATCTATGTCGTGCTTTTTCTCTGAAACTACTGAACCAAAGCTCATAGTTTTTACGTCATCTGCTTATATTAAAGTTCTAAATCAGTTTTTTAGTGGTAGGTAAGTATTGGTATATAAAATAAGCGTTTCTAAAATAATTGTAACAATAAATAATAATGTATATGAAATAATAAATAAATAAATATTTTTCAGGACAATTTTCACACACGGCACGATCTGATCCCATACTAAGCTTCCGCTTGTGTTATGGTAACCAGATGGCTGATAAACATACATATATATAATTACTAGCGGTCCGCCCCGGCTTCGCCCGTGGTACATATTTCGCAATAAAAAGTAGCCTATGTCCTTTCTTGGGTATCAAAATATCTCCATACCAAATTTCATTCAAATTGGTTGAGTAGTTTTGGCGTGATTGAGTAACAGACAGACAGACGGACAGAGTTACTTTCGCATTTATAATATTAGTATGGATAAATAAATACTTATATAGATAATTAACACCCAGACACAGAGCAAACATCTATGTTCAAAAAAAATTCAAAATTCAAAATTATTTATTTCTTCCTTTTACAATATGTCCTTAACTAATTTGTGATTGGAACACTCCTAGTAAGCAAACAAATGCTTGTGTCAGGAGGTTCATCACACAAATATTTGCCCCGGGTGGGAATCGAACCCACGACCTCTGACTCGGAAGGCAGGGCCACTGCCAACCAAGCCAACAGGTCAGTCAAAAGATTTTTAGTGACTTCTATGTATTCGTATCCTCGAATCGAGAACCTCTTGTAATTATTTACGCGGGTAAATCCTACCAATAGGAAAGAGAAAATCATGGTGGTCAAAAACATTTAAAAAAAGAGTATCATGTTTGTAATTCCAACGGTTCATACCACGCCCAGTACATTTGGCTATTCAGGCGGAAGGCGGGCTATGTCAACAGCCTGCTAATGACGTCATACCCCCTTACCAATAATTATAACCCATGTATATGAAGTGGTTTATTTTTGCTATATAATCGATGGGGCAAAGCTATTGTTTGTTTTAAGACGCCATGTTGAATTTGGTGCACTTGAGTTTACAATGATTGTGGCGACGTCTCATTTTTTTTTAATAAGTCATGTTAAATCGTCTAATGTATGAAAAAGGAGTAAATCTGAAATAATCAGGCGACGTATGAAAAATAAAAAAATAGAAAGAAATATTTAAAAATCTAATAGAGAATTAGTGTGGTGTGTGTGGGTTAATTTTCCTTAATTATAAAAATGAACTAATAACTATTCACATACTAGCTGCAATTAAAAGTACTAAAAGCAAGGCATTATAAAGCTTTAGGGCAGTGGTAAACAATAGGTTTAAAACATAACTTAAAGAAAAACAAATAGTAAAAATAAATTTTTTGGCGCGCAAAAACTAATTTGACATTTGCGTTTTGTAAAAAGTAACAACATTTTTTATTAATAGGTAGTATTAAGTATTTAGGTAAGTAGGAAAATATTTTAGGTATGTACTATTAATATTATTAATACTTACATTTTTTTCATGCAAAACACAAATGTTTTCTACCACTCATTATTTGTGCGACCACAATACGCAAGTTCATCCTATTATCTCGACATAAACGAATTATGAGTTTACCACGTTTTTACGAAGCAGGTAAATTTCCCTTAGAGAAAAAAATGGCGGCTACAACTGATCAAATTAAGGCCGGGTCAGTAATCGTGTTACTGATATCTAATATCCAGTATCGGCAAAGAAAACAGACCTCTCCTGTGTATTGCCCTCTTCGTTAGAGAGATTTGAATTTTTTTCTTTTTTTTTTGGTGTAAGCTGATATGGAGCCTGGGGAAATGGACAACCCTTAATAGAATTGGATATGAAAATTGTAAATTTATTTTTTACGCGAAATAAAGTGACTGTTGTAAGCTGATCTTTATCGAAATTGGTTGGCCGATAATTGAATTTTTGAAGCCGCAACTAAAATATCTATTCGTTTTGCTTGAAGTACCTACTTTCTATAAACACTAATTTCGCACATAAATATGTTATTTATAATTAAATGTCTTACTTAACTACTGATTTATAATATTTACATTTAATAATATTTTAAAATGTTGATTTTTCGCTTTATTGAAATACATTTTTGCTTAAAAATGTTTTTTAAAATTCACATGAAAAATTAAATAAATTAAAATGTCCTTATGACGTCTAAAATAACTCGTGTTCTTATCAAAACATATTGTTCAGTTTAAAATGACCCGTAACACCGTCATTTGAATTTATTTTAAATATTATTAACAGCCACATAATAAGTCTAGATAATTATGTCACCACTATAATAATATGAAAGAGGAAATATTTTATATAGGTACGTAAAAGAAAGAATTGTAGGCCTTCATTCGTAGGATATTTGTCACGGTACGAGTGTCAATAAAAACGACACACCGGACTGTATGCCACTACACTACGTGCGATAGTGATGTGACTCTGTTCAGTTTTATCGACACAATTAATTAAGATACTGTAACTTTTCGTTTGGAATATTTGTACAAGCAGAATATTTAGTAACTTGTTATTTCTAAATGTGTGATAAAATTTGTTTACCTATTACTATAATAGTTTTAAGTCACAATGAAGTAGATCCATACCTTATTAAAATAAGTGATGAAAAAAGGTTTAACATTAATACTTAGTTATTTTTTTTTCTGTAAAATTTATAAGATATTAACTAATTTTGTTTTAATTATACATAGAACATATGTATAAGTAAAAATCAAATCGTGTCATATTATCTTTTGAAGTATAGAATAATTGTATAAATCATTAAATAAGTATCCCAATTTAAAAAACGCGACATTCAAATTTGATGAAGTCTTTACAATGACTTAATATATAAAATAACCTCTCAATCCGCAATAAGTTAACTTACCTCCTAAAATCTATTCTATCGATATCGACACGCGCACGGCACATCACTGCCCCGTTAAAGCGGACACTTAACCCCTAATCCCCAGCAGTGCTCGGCGGAGTTTATGGCAAAAATCTTAATTCTACCGTCGCTGCCGTTAACTGCCCGCCTCTAATTATTACCACCAATTGTATCTATTACCGATCCATATAACATACTAGTATCTTCTCCTGGTTTCACCCGGGTTGAATGATGAATCGGTATAAAAAATATCTAGAGAGCTCATGTCACTTGTTAAATGTAGCGTTAAACATATTTTTAATCAAGTAATTTTTGAATTAACAAACAAACAAAAGAAATAAAATCTCTTTTATAATATAATTTTATATGAGTATAACTGATAAGTGCTGAAAAATCTTATTGGAACGTGCCTACAATAATAGAATTTAAATTTGCGAGGTAGTTATAAGTAATAATTAAAAATAATGAAGTCGACTTATTCTCGTTACACTTTTGTAGGGGAGACCGGGTACAAAAGTAACACTTTGTACTTTTGCCTTGATTTCTCACTGGGTGTTACTGTTATCATTAAATTAATATAACCATATATAAATTTAGTTCATATTCTTTACACTAGCGTTTCAATTTATTACATTATGTAGTGTTTTATATTAATAAACGAAATTTAAAAAAAAATCGTCAGTTGTTACTTTCGACCCCGTAAGCAGGTCGAAAGTAACACGTCGTGGGTCGAAAGTAACAAGATAAAGGGGTTGGTAATTAATACAATATTATGATGGTAAATCAACAAATTATTTGTTTAAAGACTTTGTATTAGTAAAACAAACCAACTTTTGTATTTTAAATATAATACTTACAAATATAATACAAAACAAATCGATAAAAAATATTCTTAGTTTAAGTAATGAGATTAATTAAAATCATTCTTTTATAATTAAAAATTCTACATCCTGCATCCATCCACAAGCATTCCCAGCTCCATCACAACCACCAGGACCCTCAGCAAAACGAAAAAAGCGGGATGTGTTCTCCTAGAGCATTAATGGCAACAGTAACAGTTACTAATTTTCCAGGCTCTGCTAAGGTTATGGCACCTATGTACTTGTTTAATGCCTTTTTATTCTACAATTTTGTTAGGTTTTGGTATTATAGTGGTCACCCCTGTCTCGTCCATATTCCAAATATCTTTTGGCTCAAATTAGTATCTTTCCCAATACCTCACCAAAAAAAAATTATTCACATTATGCTCGTTGATGGAGATAACCGAAAATAAACTGTAGAGCACTCGATTAAATAGTCGCGTAGATCAATTTATTTGTTATTAGTAAATCTCGATCGACGCAAGGTAGCTGCACTAGTATTCCCGGCTTTTATTTTTTTTATAAATATAATAATATGATAATATGGCAAATATTATATTTTTTTGCAACGCTTCTAAAGCGCGTCACACACGGTGAAGATACTATAATATTTTATGTTAAGATTCTCTAATATAAAACGTTTTAGTATCTTAAGGTATCCGGTATCAGCGTTCTGACCATCATTTTTCTTTTTGTCATTGCGTACTAAGAACCGCCATCCTGTTACAAATATCCACAAAATTTCGAGTCATTTGTAACAGGATGTGACGTGTGCCAAAATCATCTTTCAAAATGCTCGTCAGCCGTGTCGGTAATTCCTCGATCTAGTTCGTTATCACGGCATTCTGTTGAAGTAAAGGTGTAAATAAAAATATACATAATCATAATGGGACAAAAATAGCATGTTACTTTTGTACCCATAGGGCTATGTTACTTTTGTACCCGTCTATATTTTTGCCAAGACGTGCAACAAAACTTTAAAACGGAACGTGCTACATTAAAATGATTATGAGCAATTCACAATTACTCTAATCAAGAATGGATATGCAAACATTCAGATTTCTATCATCCTCTTAAGACTACTTAAACGTTTAATAAAAAAATGTCGAAAATCTTACTTTTGATTCGTGAAAACACGTTGTGTCCTGTCACACAGCCTAACAACGCGTGGCGCACGCGGCGAATGAATACAATTAAGGGGGGCACTCTCGGCTATCACCTGACAGAGGCTAAGCGGTGTTCGCCCATTGGATAAATCTAGAGAGCATTTGTTACTTTCGACCCACCGTTACTTTTGTACCCGGTCTCCCCTATTGTTAACACGGTTCGATTCTGGTTATTATAATATAATATTTGATCATAAATCTGCAATTCTTATCGAATAATTAAAAAGTTTTAATTGTTATTTTTAAATACTGGTGAAGTTAAAAACTCAACGACAAATGGAATAAATCTGTTCTAGAGCTTTATTTAAATATCTCATTTTCAGATCATTTCACAAGAAAGAATTATCTATAAACCTGACCCGATACTTATAAATCAAAGGTAGCATAACCTACCCAATTTGAGTTAACTTTAAGAAAGTCACAAAGTTATATTTTTCAGACAGAGTAACAAGAGATATAGTTTTCCCCGAGCAATAAAACTAGGGTCATAAAACTGCGTCCGGTCGGAGTGGTGCCAACCCTTACACTGAAAACCGGTATAAATAATATAGAAGTTGCAGATTTTCTTGGCTCGCTCCCGTTTTTAAGTTTTAACGGATCATTCTGGAGATTATAATGAGATTTGAATGACTGAAACTGCTATAAAGCCGACATAATTAGGAGCGTATGTTATTATGAAATGATATATGTGACTCATTGTGAAGTGGTTTAAATTGTATATATACATATATAATATATTATTAATATATGGAATAATTGGTTTAAATGGGCACAATATGTATAATTGTATAACACATTAGAATTTTAAAATATAATATATTTTATTTTCATTAATATAATACAATAATATATCATAAAATATATCCTAGGTACATTCATCAGGGATAATGTATAATTCTAATTGTGAAATAATTTTAAATCGGTCCATTTGTTTCAGAGCCTATTTAATTCAATCAAACAATCAAATCTTTCCTCTTTATAATATTACTGTAATTATACACATAAGAACAATCACCTCTACAAATATGTATTCGATGTTAGAAATAACTGTTAGATATAAATAATTTTGAATAATACGCTATTGCCGCGCTCTGCCTATCCCCGAATGGTCATTATTTTGACAAACAGCCTTCGTGGTAAATTTGCGGTCAATGCAACCGAGGAATGCAGTTTATTTAAAATATACTTTTAAATATCGCTTTATGTTGATATAGTGCTGAGGTTTCTTGGCATAAGTGCATTGCATTAAGATTTTGCTGCGCAGTCGTCTGTCTGCTTTACCAATATTTTGTTATATTTGCTTTGTGTCTGGGTTGTAAATTTCAGTTCTGGATCTGAACTAATTTAATACTTGAATACATCTTGAAGAGACCAATTTATTTTCTATTCACCCATTTTCTTACTTTAACAACACTATTATTATATACTATTTGATCAGAATATTTATATGAACTCTCGATTAATAGTCAATAAATGAGAGATATTATTTGAAAGAATATCCAATATTTAATAGCAAAATATTCGATACATTTAAACATACACCAGTCCACTAACTTACTCATTTATATGTTAATGTAAATGGCATCCTCACAGATTCGTACAAAGATATGTTTCGGGGCCATATCATTTTCACTGCCTTATTACTTTCCAATTTGTCTTCAACATTGGTTATTGCCGCGTTTATGGCGACCCTCTCCATCTAAATTAACTATATTCACAGACTGTATAAATATTGACGATATATTGACAACAATCACAAGACCTCAACACTAATAAGAAACTTATAGGTACATATATTCCATGGATAAAAGCTGATGAAATTATCAAGCGCATTCTTAAAGCTATGTACCTTTTCGCCTAAGATCGATGCCAGAGTCGAAAAATCTTGACTTACTCCTTGATGATAAATCCATTTTCTTAACGATCACTTAAAAGTTTATAAAGTTCGTAGTCACTCAGGCGACTCCGTGCGCACACCTTGAAGTACACCGAAATATTTCAACGTTCCTTAGACCACTGGGCACTTCAAGAAACGAAGTCATAAAACATGTGATCATCTTCGCAGATGAACACAGACTGACTGGCTAGCTCGATTAAAATCGGCACCCAAAGATTTACAAAAAGAGACCCCCAGAGCTCCAGGTAAAAAAATCCGTATCAAAACCGCCGTTTCCTAGTGACCCCGATCACTCTCCCATCCCTTTGTTGAGCTCCTTTTATTTATAATAGTACATTTTTTTCACACACAGCACCCCTAATAACGTGTGAGCGAAAATATGCGTAATCGTCGACGTCACCCAGACACAGACAGGGAGCAGAGAAAGCTTCATAAAGAAAAAACACAACTGTCCCCTATTTGAATAGCAAAAACTGCATGTCACTTCGAAAATGGTATTAGTGAATGAATATGATTTCGGATCTAAATGGATGGTTGACTTATAATTGTGCTGCGCTATATTTAGCATGAATTATTGGTTCGACGTGGTTTTTGTAATACGGGCTAACAAAGTAAGCTGCACGTTAATGTTGGGTATTGCTAAAATTTGGAAAATACGAAAAA
Organism: Colias croceus; assembly: GCF_905220415.1. Taxonomy (NCBI): domain Eukaryota; kingdom Metazoa; phylum Arthropoda; class Insecta; order Lepidoptera; family Pieridae; genus Colias; species Colias croceus. Next base: position 7,568,681 of record NC_059550.1, on the reverse strand, counting down.
GCTCTGCTACTTTATTTGGGCATATATAAAATTTGCTTATACTTTTAATCTATGAAAATAAGATGTAATATCGAGTTCATGTATGGCCCAGTAAATCAAAAAATTACAAGTAAAAAATTAAAGTCATCATGAAAAAAATGCTTGATGTTATAAGCGTTGCTTTATATTATTAACATACAAAAACTTAAACAACAGATGTAAGAATAATGAGCTATAGAATTTCATCAGATTCGAATCAAAGCACGAAGCAAAATCCAAAATAAACGTTATTAATAACCGCAGATTTGGTCCTTCGATAACAAAATTATGACAATCGAATAGCTGCAAGCGAAATGACCCTAGTCCCATAATGTTTGTTATTCCTAGGTAAATAAATACCGAAGATTGACATTGAGTGTACATCTGGTAGGCTGAATAGGGGGATGTGATAAACAATACAATAATTCAATTTTCCTGTGGCCTGCGACAAATTGCGCGTGATGTGTTGCGTAACGAATATTCGCTATTTATTTTTTGGATATACTGAACTCATGTTTTACTTAGCTTGTGGGTAAGTCATTTGTATTTTATTGCAGCTAACGGATTAGCATTGCGAAAAAGCTAAAAGTATTCATACCACCATGTGCATTATTATTATTATTTTTTTTAATTTAGTAAATATATTGCAAAGCTTTAACTAGCAATTTTAATTGTTGATGAAGATTGAACAGATTTAGCACTTTCCAAAAAAAAAAACGGTTTCTTTTGTCTTTAAAATTCATCGTCCAAATATGTGTACCTCAATGTTTGGGTTCATTTGCCCGTAATTCATCATGATATATCAGGTCAAAACACACACCAAACTTGCAATTAGTCACGCTAAATTCCAATCTAGGCATTGTTTAGATGACATACCAATCTTCGTGAACCTGTGCCGAGATTTTCCGCGTATCAAAAAAGGTTTTATAAGCAAGCATAAGCAAAAAAATAATACAGTTACCATGATTTTGGGAATGGACCTTACCTGTTTGAGCGTGTGAAAATAAAACAGGTGGGATTGTGGTTCCGGCAACCTGATAATTATGGGATGGACAATGGTGTTTCGGATTCGCGGTTTGCTTCGTGTAAATTTTATATTCGCGGCTGTTCGATTTAAAATTCAATAGATGTTGATGTACATAATAAAAAGTAAGAAAAAGGAAATTATGCACAAGTTTCATGAAAATGTTGTTTTAATATGGTATCGATGCCGCATCGGATATTTTTTTTAGATTAGGGATTTGTAGAATTATAAAATTAAGTCTACACAGCCGTCTCAGTTTCTACAACTTGCATTGGAAAAAAATAAATAATACGTTCTCAGGTCATCATGGTAATTAGTGCTTGACCATTATATTTCATATAAAGCGCATATAAAGACTCATTAACATGCATTGCTCAGTACCTACATATCAATGATTTTATTCTGGAAACATCTTCACATAACAGTGTAATGAAACGGAAGGAGTACAAAAAAATGTCACACATGTTCTAATTCTGGTCAAGAAATCCTTTGTGGACACTATTGTGTGCATTGATAGATTGAAATGCCAAAGGGTTGGATTTCACCTTAATGGAACAAAAAATGCGGCGACAGCGTGGGAGAGAATTGCAAATCTTTGCAAATATCGATATACATATACGTATAAATATATAAATGACCGCGTTTAAACGAATGCACGTGAACATTGAAAGTTATGAAAATAGAAAGAAATAATTTTATTGAAAGCAATACTTATATGGATGATTTCTTTATGGTTCCGATTCTAATTATCTAGGAACCATATCACCCAATTTTTCATAAACTTATCAAGACTGACCAAACTGACAAACCTAACAGTCTAGATCCCATAAAAATCACAAGTATAGGCTCACCAATTGTCACCGCTGCACTAAATCTGCATACAAACCTGGGAGAGTTCCCAAGCTACCGGCCACTCATGACCGCTCGCCTTGTTAAGCGATGACCTGACTAGAGATTATGCACTCACATCCGTATGACTGCTTAATTGAGGTCATGTGAAATGTATACAAAGAGTGATGTTTTTTCGCGATCCGCGGTAAACTCCAACAATGTGATTAATTAGTCCGCACCATTAAAATGATTTGTGATGTTAATGATCACTTTTTGTGTCTAATATTCGGTTTGGAGACGTCCGCAAATGCTGTCCGTTTTTTGTTTGTATTATGCTAATTTAATTGCTCGACGTTCAAATGTTTGACCGTTGAAACGTCGGCAATTAATGTAGCTGCGTATTCTACATTGAGATCAGTTTATTTTGTATGATATGAATCAACTTATTTTTAGTTACACGTTCTTTTAAGAAAATTGTTTCCCTTACAACACTACATTATAAAAATAAAAATATAGAAAAGATAGACATGACAAATAAAAAAAAAGTTAATCTAAATTAGTTTTCGTTCACAATCGTTTACACTTCAAACATGTGTATTGATGAAATCTATGGCTAGGTGTAAACCCATTTGCATGTAACCACAGACTAACTGTAAATACGAGTTGTGCTATAAATTTGACGGCGGCTGATCGTCGATCGGCAGATAACCGATGAGTGACCCGGGCAGGGTATTGTCTGCGCGGGAGTTGAGATTAGCAGTAAGTTGGTATGACCCTTGAGGCTTGCAATTGAGTATACCACAGTATAAGTAAATAGTTGAAATAATACGGAATATACAGAGGATTATCATAGTAGCTCAAATGTGGTAAGATAGTTTATTAGTAACCGTAATGCAAAATATAATGTTCTCCCTGAAATCGAAATCAGCGCATAAATATTTGATACGCCGCTTGTCTCACCATTGAATCAGCGATGAACCATGTTAAGCTTATTGAATCCCACTAAATATCGTATTTAGTTAAAGGAAAGGGCAGGCCATTATAAATCTAGCGGCGCCCACGCTACAAGCGAACAATACACAGACATACACAACAACACAATATAAATCATAAACATGAGCCTATCTTTCACTCCTTTGACTGTCTTATGATTTTTAACACCCACTTAATCATTAAAAACAATAAAGCTTTGCGACATTTGATAATGGGTTAAGAAAGTTCTGCAATTCATTAAGCAAGCATAATATGATGTCATTATATAGAACTAATTAGGAACTATTCAGTAAGTTAAAGAAAAGGAATGAATTAAGATGTGGAACTGTCAAATTTTAACGTTTAAATCTGGGATTATCACAATTTATTTGTGAATTTAATTTGTAGATCAATTTAAATAATAAATAGATACATATAAAGATTATTACTAGCGAGAACAATAAAGAAATGTACCTATTAAAATGCCATACACATTTCAAAATTAATTACAGGCATTTCTAAAACTAGGGCTACCACAAAAAACGGACTGGTTGTAATTCAATACAGCCTCCATGTTCTATCAACGGGATCAACTTGACGTGTAGCCAAAGCGGATGGTTAAAAAAATAAATTTAGCCGAATCAAAGGCGGTTGGACAATGGTCACGGAATCTAAAGGCGACGTATGAAATATGGTCGATATAAAAGATCAGGTAGAATTCGATACACCGCAATCTTCATGTCAGACATATGTGGATCTTTTTGTGTGAAATAGAAAAATTTGGTCAAATCAGTTTTAAGTTTATAGATACATTTTTATAGAAATAGGAAGGTTTGTTTAAAAAATGAGACAGAAAATAGATACATTTTGAAATAAAAGGTTAACTAAGTATTTAAAAAAATGTAGAGAAACAAGTCAACTCTTTTATTTTATTTTCAATGTAAAAAAACCGCAGCTCATTAAATGGCCGTCAAACGATACCATTTCACTTCCTTCAACACCACAATACAAAGTAATTATTCGTTCAATTCTACAGGTGCTACTACAAACGGATATTCCGCAAAAACTTGACACTCATACCCTTTTCTCTTCTAAATTGCTGAAAGAATATGACATAATGATCAACAATAGATATTTTGCCTACAGGCGATTCAGAAACCCCATTCTGTGCTCGACAATGTGGGCGCGGACGTTTGAGTTTGTTTGCAAAAAAAAATCTCTTTGACCAATTGTTTGGGAATTGCAGTCTGGTGTTATTTTTTGTTGAGGTGTTTATGGAAGATTGACCATGGGAAAATGTTGCGAGTTCAGGTGCACTATCGCATACCGCTTTGTTAACCTGTTGGCTGATTTTATTGTGTTAAATTTCTATAAAATTTTATATAAATTTGCTTGACCTCATAGCGCTGTTAAAGTTTATCTGATCTAATTAATAGATTACCTCAAGATGGATAGAGAAATCTAAGCATTAAGATTCTTGCATCTACCCAAGTTTAAATAGGCCGGGTCGTTATAACGTCGACATTTACAAATTAGTATCAAAGCCTGACAAAGATGGACTCTTGAGAAACTGTCCACCCACTCCCATCCATTGATTGTAACAATAAATTAATTCCTGTTATGAACATTTTTTATTCTATTGTTAGAGCGTTTATTTTACTAGATCGTAATAGAGCCTAATGGGCGGACATTGGTCAAAGGAGATTTCGTTCACAATAAGACTGAATTGAATTTACTTATGAATAGAACCTTTATAAACGGCTCGCGTTCTTGTTTCCAAAGGCCGTTCCAATGTAAAGGCTTATCAAGTTTCAGAAAATAAAAGTTTACCTCCAAAATAATATTTTAATTGTTGTTAAATATTGCAATTACAAACGTTTAGATTACCAGAGATAGATACGTGTGCTTAACGCCATTGTAGTGTTTGAAATAATCTGTAACGATCTTAACACCTTTGGAGAGTGCAAAAAATGTGAGCTTCTGTTTTCGTTGTTTGTAATGCGATTTGTATTGTTGTTAAAATAATCCTTTTCTCGGAGAAAGGATTAAAGATGTACAAGATGTTAAATGGGAATGAGTTGAGACGTCACTTCTTAAGCCTCCAACGTTGCATATATTGTTTAAACGGACTAATAAATCCAATTTAAATGTTGCGTGGACCTCCGCGATATAACATATGTAAATCCATACGTCTTTATCTTCGCAATCGGAAAAACAAAACGAATGAGAGGGACATCTAAAAAACGGTCCAGTCTTTCAGTCGGGTGGCCGCCGACCGCACTCATTATTCTAAATACTAAATTAACTGTATTCCCATCATTTAAATATCGGCGTATTCACATTTGCATATTTTTAAACTGACGTGAATTGAAACAATTGTCTGAATTAAATACAAATTAAATGTTTTGCGACACATTCAAGTAAACTTTATGCTTCTATTAAGAAAAATAAAAATAGAATACATTAAAGGGCTTGGAACATAAATACGACAAAGATAATATGATACCCTTGACAAATAGCTATCAAGTAATAAGTAAAACACTGTTACCTTTGTTAATTGCAATTAAATTATTGCCAACAATCATTTCGATCACGCAATTATAATTTAGCGAATCTTGAATATTTATGCTAGGCGTGTCCGATATACATTCAGGGACAGTCCTATTATAGTTGATGATAATACTTCAGAAATCATTATGATTAAAACAAAGATCGAATTAATAAGACCCTCATTAAATAGTTTTAACGATTTTCATCGACTGCAATATCAAACGCATGGAAGTTACAGAACTAAACTATGTAGATGTACTACAAGCGATCTTGAAGCAATAATTCCTGGACAAGGATCAAGATTGAAAGTTCCGCTTGTGAATACGATGTTCCGATATTCTCTTAATGAAGACATATTGAATCGCCAACCGGCGAAAGACAAGATATAGCTATGTTTTAAATTGACGTGCGCTCCCATTATGCATTTCGAAAATAAAACCCCAAACAATGGTCTAATACAACGAGCTATTCCACTGTTTGTTATACCTGAATTAGGAGAAATAAAACATGAATCATGATGAAAACATAAAAATAAATTGAAACAATGAGTTGAAAAGCCCGTGTCAATTAGCAGAGGAGAGTAAAAACAAATTGGTTGACGAATAAATATTTTATGAAGTAAAGTTAACATTTTTAAACTTTGGAAGCTTCTCGATCCCTCGGCCTTCCAGTCTCGCACCTGATAAAGTAATTTGCGATTCCCTAATTCGCACTTTTGAAGAGGGTTTTTAAAACCAGATACCCTTAACTTTTTGTTTCGTACGTGTCATTTATTTTTAACCACTGTCGTATTTTGTTCTGATTTCCTTTGCAGGGGTGAATCCTTGTCATGTTTTAATTGCAGAAGCGTGTTCAATAAAGTCTACGTTGTAAGTAAAGTGTAAGCAGCGCACATAGACATAAATTAACAAACACGGCATAATTATTGTAATATATTTCAATAAAATAATTAATTTGATACAATTTCAAAGACGACTAAAATTTTATTCAATATACTTTTGCTAATAGATATACTATAGTTTTTTGCGTTTAACATCAATAATAATTATTGTGCATCACATATTTGACTCAAACGAGCCGGGAACTAATAAGCAGCGGCTTACCGTTATACTTTACATCGAGGGGGGACCGAAGTACACAAAAGCGTACCTCCGAACCTCTTACGTTTAAAATAAGAACAAACGTGTGATCGACGAAATGACGCGTGTCGACCAATCAGGCGCGAAGGCCACAGTCGTTGGTGACGTCACGGTGCCACCGACCAATGGGATCGGCCTGTCGCCTTCGGTCAACTTGGACTAATTGCCCATGTGTGCGATAACGATTTGAGAAGAATTTATGCGCTTGCGCCGGTGCGGTGCCGCGCTACCGGACCGAATGATCGCTAACTTTGATTACACGTATTAAGGGTACTGACATAAATTTTTATAAATTATACGTAATTTAGTGAAGAATCTACAATATTCGTTGAAAAAATGACTATAATAATACAGCTTAGAAAAAAAAGTATTTTGACAATAAAATTAAAACTACAGATTAAAAGAGAACTATAGATGTGGTTAAAAGAAAATGAACAATTTTATTTTTTACTTAGAAGGGGAATTTTCAGGAATAACAAGAGTAATATTTCGGTTTGTTGAGTGCTTTATTCGTAGTAAAAAAACTTGCAAGCAACATTAAGTTATGAAAATATTTATGACAAAAAGCGTTAAGCAATAATAAGCAAGTTACAAACTTTTAGGAATATATTTTAATTTAATTTTAAATGATACAATTACTTCAAGAAAATGGAGTGTGTATTTTTTAAGTGTATTATATATTATCTAAATATTAAATATTATGTATTTTAAATTATAATACTTTTTATACAGGTATGTAAAAACTATTAGGTTTTTATAATATACTTTTATGTAAAATCTAAGTTATAATTACGTGGTTAATGTGGTGTAAATGCACGAATTTTGCTAAAAATAACTTTATTAATGCAAATTGAGTTATTTTTAGACTTAATCAGTGTTTTGATAAAATCATATTCATTTTTATGTAACATATGATTGAAATTAAATAGATTTAATGGTAAACAGATTATTTTAAAAATAATAATTACCTGTGTCAGTAAAAATTTGCTCTTGTGTCCAATGCTTGTGTCATAAGGTAGGCAAGCGGGAAGACTCTTGTAATAAATTATTCATTTGATGCACTAATATTTTTTCTTTTGTCTATCGCTAATGATCATCAATTTTGATGAACAAATTATGATGTTTATTTATTTCTTTATTAAAAGATAGGTAAAGAAATCAGTTGCAGATAATTTTATGTAAGTATTATTTGTTATTTTGTGAGAAAAATATATATGTAGAGTAATTTGTGGTGTAATTTTTTTTTTAATTATTCAGACTGGGTATGATTTTATTAGTCAATATCATTACGCTTAAAATAAAATAAGCTATACTATACGTTTGTGGTTCTTAAGTAGGTACATATTAGGCATTAGTTTTGACATTAATTTCTTATGTCGTGATGAAAATAAAAATTTACTTACGTCGCATAAATGTATTGACGTAATATCGTTAAAATTTAACGTGCTCTAGTAAAAGTTTGTTTATTAATGGTCATTTTTAGCACGATCAAATAACTTTTGTGACTTAACTAAATTTACTATAAAATATATTATTTATAAAATATATATGCAATGCATGTAAGTATTATTGTTATTTTTAAAACTGATACAGTTGATATGAAATGATAGAATTTTATAAATAGAATTCATGAGGCCTTTAAGATAATATCGATTGTGAATTCGTATATTATCTTCGCAAAAATGTCAAACATTTGTCTCGTATTTTTGCAAACTCTACATTTTACGAAATATTTTCTCGTGTTGGAAAAAGTATGAATATTGTGGGGATGGCTAATAAGGATCTTTTCAGTCTTTTCATTCATCCCTTTCGGTCATCAGATGACCACAGTGTAAATATTGACATGCAAGATACGCTCTAAAGTAGCTCATAGAGTCGCATAGATGTTGACAATCCCATACTAATTTCAGTTTGAAAATAACTTTGTAAAAATACTACGCTGAATTATTTGTTAGAGCAACAGTTTGCAATATTTTTATAAACATACCTTGCGCGATGCGTACAGCTGGCATCTTGATTCTCATCTTGATTTGGTCACCTATTTTTAGATCTTCGATAACTTCTTTTATCCTCTAAAAATGTTATCTCAATATCTTGTTATCATACGACAGTTTGTTAGCGCACTTCACTTGTGCCGCCGTCGGTCCGGCTTATCGTCCTATTTAGAACCTTTTAGGTAGAGATCTCGCTATCACAATATTATCAGAAGTCCGACGGTGATCTTCAACGAGAATTTTCGTCATTCCCAAATTCATCATCGTAACATATATTAACACGTCAACTTTTTCCTTTTCATACTGCAAATCAGTTCACGTGTCGACAAAGTATTTATTATTTAAAACAAGATACATAGAGATCTTATCGAGCACTCGAATCGACGTCTCAATGTCCTATCTAATCTTTTCGCATCTACAGCTGATTGTGCTATTTTGCTTTATTTACACTTGTCGCTAAATTTTCACCGGATAAATTCACTGGTTTAAAATATAAATTTCGAGTCCAATACGTAAAATAAAATTCTCAAAATAATAACGAAACAACAGAATTTAATAGAAATTCATAGTCTATTTAGTTTGCAATTTTAGTAGCGTCTCGCGATGTAGTATGTCGCGTGCGGAGCGGTTCGAGCAGGTGCGCGGCCGGCCGCCCGCTCTCGCCCGATGTCCGAGTACGTCTGTCCTGTGTCCCTTCGCGCGAGGGCTCCGCGGCCTCGTGTCCAACTCGCGCCGTCTCGCTCAGCCGGCCGACTACGGCGCGTGCGAGTCCGTATGAAGTAGCCAGGGGTTACTCGCGGTCGCCACCGCCTCGGCTGCTAGAGTGAGACCGCGCCGCGCACCTTTCACCCCCTGTGCGTAGGCGGAAAAGAGATAGGCTGAATTCATAAGTGCCGTGCGTCAGTGTGCGTGCGCGGGTGGGGCGAAGATGCAGCGCGTACAAAAGAAAAGGGATAATATTTGCCTGCATATTTCATGACTCGATTAGGAGATGGAATTTTTAATTGAATGGACTTTTGTCGCACAGTCACTTTAAGCTTGGAGAAAAACGGCGTAAGTAAAATTTTATGGAGCGCGCCGTTTGTATGTTTTAATAAAATTCCTTTCGTAGAACTTACGGCTACGATTTCATTTAATTCAACCGTATAAGATAACAAGGTAGAGCTTTTCTTTAATTTTAATGGACTCTAATTAGTTACTTAACTACTTAATTTTCAAATAATTTTCTCATTTTGCATTGTTTTATTGTCAATGAAAAAAAAAATGAATACCGAAAACTTTATTAGCACATAAAGTTATTCAGTTGTTTGGCGTACAAAAATAAATTTAACCTAATTGATTTGAACTAGTGATAGAGTTTTTTTCGTAGCACTTCGCTACGCAGCTACGATTTTTACGTACAATGCAATGATTTTAAAGTTTACATCATTTTGATTTGTTTTCCGTTTTCACTGATTATAATAGATCATAGTTTGCTTATTTTAACAGCAGTTATCAAAACATTACAATTAAGTACATCTAACATTCACGTGATAAAATCTATACTTTTTTAGAGCAAGTACGAGCCAGCAAAAAAAATTAAGGTATTTACTTAAACCTTCAAGAACGTAATCACGCTATCAGTAAAAGTATTCATTACATAAACACAACGTAAATAATAAAACAAGATAAACGAGTACACTCCGCTGAACGCAACACGTAGACGAGTCGTTCAGTCGACATCGTTCACTCTCACTCTTGTACGAACTTTCTGCATTTTTTCAACGTTATTTTACTTAAGACGCCGCAGAACTTATCTCGGTCGGTCCTTGACTTTAATAAGTTTTATGAGTGTCAGCCGAGACTTAACTGGCGCGCGAACGGCGGACAACTTTTTCATAATTGTTTCTGAACTGACTTCGCGAACTTTGCGTGTTCGATTATTGAAATTTTCAACTTGTGTTCCATTTGAATTCTTTTCGTTTAGGATGTGGCAAAATAAGCTAGGATTATAAAGTAAAATAAATGGATATCATATCGGTGTAACTTTGATTGCAATAATAAAAAACCGGCCAAGTGCGAGTCGGGCTCGCGCACAAAGGGTTCCGTAGCAGCAAATATAATAAACTTATTATGTCAATTTATACACCTGGTGAATGGAGCCTAAACTCTCCCGATATTTTGCCTTGTAGTTTTATGTATATATAACTTAACCAAAATTACAGTTAAATCAACCTATCTCAAAAACTATAAGAGATACTTTGATCAAACCAAAAATCGTTGAAAGAGTTAATTAGCATGCATCACCTCTATTTTTTTTAGAATTTTATACCCCGTAGTTATAAAAATAGAGGGGGGGGGACATACTTTTTACGACTTTGAGAGCTGATATCTCAAAAACCGTTCACTTTAAGAAAAATGTTTTTTAGAAAACTTTATATCATTTTAAAAGACCTTTCCATTGATACCCCACACGGGTATGTACATCGAAAAAAAAAATTTCATCCCTCAGTTACATGTATGGGGGGCCCCACCCCCAATTCTTTTTTTTACTATTTAGTGTCATATTTTTGTAGCGGTTCATACAACACATATTCCCATCAAATTTCATCACTGTAGTACTTATAGTTTCCGAGTAAATCGGCTGTGACAGACGGACAGACGGACAGACGGACAGACGGACATGACGAAACTATAAGGGTTCCGTTTTTGCCATTTTGGCTACGGAACCCTAAAAAGCTAAGTCAATGAAATATGACCTTCCAAATCTTTTATAAAAAGTAGGACATAGCCGCATTAGCTGTTTGTATAAACTAAAGTCTACTGCAGTTTCGATATAACCAATTGATATCCAATAGGTCAGATAAAAATAAACGAATCGAATGGTCATCCAATGTCCACTGCGAAGCTATAAACTATTACTATCTCGCTCTAAACTAAACACAAGCAAGCTGAAAATAGAGACGTATAGGGTTGTCAGTTTTCCCAAATGAAAATCAGGGGTTTTGACGGCCGATATATGTTCATCTCGTTCATATGTAGGTGTATGAGGGTGCCTTGAGAGGGATGGTAATAGCATAGATGGAATCTCGTGTGTGATTCTTGCCGCTACTCGACGCTAGGCGGCGTGAAAACAGGACTCCTGAAAGGGTTGTTTACACAGTTACGTGAAAAACGAAGAAAATATAAACGTGTTTTGTTCTTTAAAGCAAAAAGCAGTGCGTTTTCGAAGTCATCTTTTTGTGTAGAAAGTCCTCCCTGTCCTTTAGAGATGAGTTTAAGTAATTTATAAACCTAGGGGTCTTAATGGTTACCAGACATTTAAAAATCAAAACCTGTTAATGTTTTTGTAACGAATGACATGTCAACGCAAACTAAATCCGATACTTTCTGAAATATAACGTTACATGTCTCAAATTGAGCAATTTTCTGTATCCTGTGCCACATCTGTTTGTTGTGGACAAAAAATATCCGTCGTAACTTACAATTATAGAACAACCCATAGTTACAAAGTTAGGGAAACCTGTGAGACTGTACTTTTTATTTATTCCGTATTTTATTGTTTTAATCAATCACAGGTTATTTCGATTTATATTTATTTGATGAAACGTTTAAGGATTTATAAAGAAATAGGCTAATATAATTATACTCAATATAATAAAGAAAATCAACGTGGAGGTTAAACATTTTGTTTCTAATTTATTAAATTAATAGCTAGCATGAAATTATATGAAAATACACTAAGAATTGAGATCTTCGTTATTTTTCCGAACTTTGTTATATAATATTATTGCTTATTTGATCAATACAAACGTAAATATGTAATGAAACAACAAGCTTAGGTATGTCTCAATAAATTGATCATAATATTATTATTACACTTTGATCATTATTTAGGTTCGTCTTAAAGGTTAGACAAACAATAAAATAACTTACTTCTTGCTCCAATTCAATCTCTCCCTATAGGTGGATATAGCAGCCTTATACGATTTCCTATCATTTTAATAAACGGAAAATCAATTAATATTATCTACTTAAAAGCGTTATAAAGCTTTCACAAGTTAAGTATTTATTTATTTATCTTCTTGTCTAATGGACAGAGTCCTTCGAATTATGACCGTTCTAATTTAAGATGTCGACCCACCCTAAACTTTATACTATTTTGGTACGAATGAGAATAATATATAGTTGAGGGAGAAGGTAATTTGGATGTTTATTTATTTAAGTTTATTTTGTATCATTTGAACGATAAAATGCATTGAAAATAATTTTTATTATTGTTAGTAGGTGTATTTTTGCATTATTTTTTAAAATGTAATGAATATTTTCATAAAAATAAAGAAAAAGCGATTTAATTAGCTTTTTTGTGATTTTTCAAATTAACTTCTTCATAATTTAACTGTATAATAATATAACTGTCACACATTGCAAAAAAGTGCTTATTTATTTCCACTTTCACGAAATGTCGCTAGGCCTTATCAAAGTCGAATCCTTTGAATTATATTATTTTAATACCTATTATACGAATACAGGTATTTTACTTTATTTTTTTTTATTCTTTTTCAAAAGAAGTCTTCTTCAGAAGACTCCGCTTTACAAATAGGTATCTGATTCTACTAATATTCTAATACTAGCTAGGTTCCCCGTGGTTTCACCCCCATAGCTCCACTCCTGTTGATCGTAGCATGATGATATATAGCCTATAGCCTTCCTCGATAAATGGGCTATCTAACACCAAAAGAATTTTTCAAATCGGACCAGTAGTTCCTGAGATTAGCGCGTTCAAACAAATAAACAAACTCTTTAGCTTTATAATATTAGTACCTATAGATTCTCATGAAATCACACAAAATTACTACCACGATCTAACACTTCATAACAATAAGTTCTTTCTTTACGAGGCAGCAGGAGTAATTAGGATGTATGGTGGTGAATCAACCGCGCCCACTGCCTCGACCTAATCAAGGACTATGCCAAATAAGTAAGTGGTTTCTTGTAGATATTAGTGATGTGCTCTTGTTGTTTCACGATAGTTATGTTAGGCATAATTGACGCTTTTCAGAAATTACAAAATATAGATTTTATCTAATAACTCACTCTGGCATGATATAAGAAATTAAAAATATCAATAAATTATGTAGGTATATAAACCTATATCTGCTAGAATGTGATTAAAGTGATATGAGTTGAAAAGGAAGCGATGAAGATTTATTTTATACTACTGGAGCTTTTCAATACTGCAAACAGCTATTAAAAAAAGGTATTTGTACTGTAATTGTGTTAATAAGTATTATATTTCTGATATGACTTTATACACATAAGGTAGAAGATAAACTGCAATAGCACATGGAAGCTTTCAATAGTTGTTTATTATTGGGTACACAAAAACAAGGGAAGCTTTTGTTATTTATTAATCGTCATCTATTAATATCAATGAGTATAAGAACAATCATAGATACAAATACAGATCATATTTCAATACTCAATACTATACAGTTTCCTGAAAATTTATAATTAATATAGTAAAAATAAACTCATAATTATAATCGATGTTTCAATTAATATTGTTAAAAATGTTCGTAAATACCCAACTCTTTGTTTCGATATTTTAACCACGTTCATTTATCGACACTATGACGTCACTAGACGTGAACTTTAGACCTAGGCTAGAAGCTCGGTAGCGGTAAGCGATGTCCGCCAACGTCAACAATAAATTGCGATGAGACTACATTCATTTTGTGGGTCTGCTCGCAATTAGTTCCTATGTACGGTATTAGGAAAATGAATTAATGTAAATAGTTTTCGTTTCAGAAGTAACGTTAAATTATAAATGTATCGAAAAGCTTTACAAAAGAGTTTCGCGGAATGGTAATATCTAGCTTTTTTAGTAATATTGAACATCTGTATTACATTCACGACATCAATCTATGTATTCCGGATCATAGGCTAATCTTTCGAACTAAGAATAAAAAAAAATATCAACATTTTTTTACAAACACAACGACTTCCGCAAACAATTATAACAAGTACGACCTTTAAAACTACATCGAATCTAATACAATCTCGGGTAATAACCATAGATAATTTAATCACTAGAATCATTTGCAGTGTTAATATAATTTAAGATTAACACATAGAACGCTAATTACAAAGCACAGATCAATCACAGTGACCCTCACATCAAATCTAAATGTCATATTACCATATTAAATCAAACCTCAGTTGCATACACCCTCCCACACAGGTTCCCATTGAATCATCACAAAGTACTGTATGAAATACGTTTCTTAATGAACCATTAATATAAATCGTAGTATTGTCGATTTAAGACGTAAGTAATATGGTATAGTGATCTATGATTGATGATAAATTTAATTTGTTTTAATCTGATGATTAGCCTACATTTTAGTGAGGTTAATTTGTTTGTTATAAGAATCGTAGGTTCACTTACATGGCATTGAAGATGACATTTTCTTCATTCACTTTCTTCATGATTATTAATTACCTATGTGCAAATCGAAAACTGAGGATATGTCTATAAACACAGTATGATGTAAGACAAACATAAAAACTAACGTAAACATTGGATGATAAAAAAATAAATAACTGGAGATGTAATTAGGTACCTACGTGACTGCAAAATACGTACTGAGAAATTATGAATATATTGTAAGGTAGCGAAAAAATTAATCTACCCTCACTTTTTTCACTCCTTTGATATATTACGTTCATGTAAAGTGCAAACGGTTGCAGAAAGCCATTGCTTATATTTTTATACGAATAATCACATTATATGTGTGTGAGTATATAATATTTAAACTTATTATTAAATTGTGCGTAAGAATTTAGTTTTGTTTTTCACGACAATATCACACATATTCTTATTTATACCCAGAGGTACACATACATTTCTTTATTGTTATCTTTAATCCATAAGTATAATAAGTAAGCTTTTTAATGCTTACATAAAATAAATATTAAATTACAAAACAAAATTATTAATAGCCTTTCGTATTCAATAGCGTGTGTTGTTATCACTGTTACCGTCATGCGTCACTTCTCGCAAGGTGTTCATCGATATTTATCGAACAAACCAAATTTATTTTGGTTTTAAAAACCAACCATCGTTTTTGTAAAACAATGTATTTGATTTACATAATATCTGATATCAAGGATAATATTAATATAATGTCCTTATTCTTATAGAATACCTATAGATGCATGATTTTCTTGATGTAGGAATCGGCGTAAGTATGTAATGTTAGCTTAAAATCTCCGCATTGAAGATTTTCACATTTTTTTCTAAATGCTGCCTACTTTATTTTAAGATTGAAAGATGTGCGAAGTCGCTAACGATACCTACCTATAAAGATAGATAGATAGTCTTTCGGTATGTCTAAACAGGATACCTACTACAATTTTTAATCGAAATTGTTTAGTTTTACAAAATGAAGTAAATCGTTCGGTGATGTACATTATCAGTAGGTAGATATGTACCATTTTTAGGCTGGTAGGTGTAGGTAGATACGATAATTTGGTCAGTGAATCACCTTTAGGTACCCACCTTTACCAATACCCGCATAATCAATTATCATCAAGATACCGTTACCATGGTGACACTAATGCCATACCACCCTTGGTAAAAAAGCTGAGACCGAGAGGCACTGCCTGGCACCAAGTATTGACCGGTAATTCCTAGCGGTCAGACGAAGCAGATATTTCGTGTTTTAGCAGAAATACAATAGGTATATGTTTATTGTATGCCAGCCATATGTAGGTATGTATAAAATAGGTAACTTATTTTCTTCATAGTACCTTCTATACCTATACTTAGATATAGAGAAATATGCACGAAATAGGAAGGCCTTATTATAAAGTGTTTAAAAATGTTCATAACACACTACTTAAGTATAAAACAACTTGTTTTTCTATGTCGCAATGTTATATCAAAGCTCAAAGACTACAGAAGACAATATAAGTAATAGTTGATAAAAAAATGTAGGGTTCGATTTACAAATGATACACACTAACTGCTAATTTTATTTCATAAAAAACTTAACGATTAAAAAGCAATACGCTGTCCACGTGAACTCATACAAACATCATAACACAATAAAGACAACAAGTTTTTGCGATTTCCACTCAAGAAAAATTATCATCACAACAAAGGATCATCAACGTCACTCATAACTGACCCGTATGACCCGCCCCCTTGGTCAAGTTCGATTCCTGACTACAAGGTCAGATCCTAGATTTACATACAAACAGCCATAACTTGACTAATGACCGGCTATGGAAGGGTCAAGTTTTTGTCACGTTTCTAAGATTATTATAATTACCTTGCTCGTCTTGTTGCGTTCATTGTGTTCACTTGAACTCTATTACAAGACGATACAGTTGAATTTCGTGAAACTTCCATTTTTGAGTGGAAGAACATCTTTGGTCCGTCAATTGTTTTAATGTTTACGGAATTACGAACAATGGAGCGCTTTTTCATATTAAAATCAAATATTTGAGAATTATTGTATTGTTGGTTGAAGAAAAAATTGTTGGTACGTTTTATAAGTAATTAGATTTGATAATGTTATGAGACTGATATGACTGACTATGCAAAAAAACGTGTCATAATTATTTCTTATGAACAGTTTACGTAATAACTAATACTTAAAAATTTAACTAATACATAGGTAGTAGGTACCTATTGATATTATGTATATTAAATTAAAAATAAAATACTTAAGTGTGTGTAAAAATGTATACCTACAGCCTCCTTGGAATTACAATCTATATGACAATACATTTAACAGTAGGTATCGTATTAACATTGCAATTCGATACATCGATGTTATCACACGTAAAATCGATTTTGTCACTCGAATGACAAGATTGCATAATACATAGCTCTTTTAACAGATAACAATTATACGCTTTGCCTGAATAGACATTAGCATTGTGCGAATTCTGGCTAAGTAAATATTTTGACAGGGATCCCTTTTATTGAGTTACTTAAAGGACAATAGTGAATGGAGACTACAGAAGCTACAAAAAGGTGTCCTTGCTTTTTTGTAATAATCTTCAACTAATATACAGAAAAACGACGTACTACTTGTACCTATATTTTGCTTTAAGAAATTTAATTTTCCACCAGTTAGGTTAAAATGTTATTTAACAGTAAATTGTGAAGTACCTACTTATTTGATATTCTCAAGAACTTGCAAAAATGAAAGTGTCTGTTTTTCCGGGACGTAAAATACTTGGTTGACGGCCAATATTCATATTGCAACATTAAATTCAACGAACATTAGGGAAAGCCATAAAAACAATTGACCATAATATAATCCTGACCAGTTTATATTGAGCTCTAATTGCTTGTAAATATTGCTAAATTGTAGGAATAAAGAGGGGTCTTTTCAAGCTGGGTAAACAGTGGGCTCAAGATATCGAAACATCGATTCGGAATTGAAATAAAAGTTAAACAATGGATGCGCGGCCCGAATCCTAATGAGAGGTTGTAGGAGCCATGTGGGCTGGAGGTCAAACGTCATATGTTCCAAATTCAAATGCGATTTTTTTAACAGAGTATCAATTACACGTATTATGAGTAATCTATTCGAAATGATATTATGAATATAATGTGACGTGTTGTTGGGAATTGCATTACATTTAATAATAATTTCAAAGAATTTACATGAAGATAAGCTAGACATAATATCATTATCATCAAATAATTCGGTTTACTTATTACTAATACTTTAAAGTCGTTTATGCAAAATGTCGTATCTATAAAATTTACATAGAAATATAGGTACATGAATAGGCTAAGTGAATAGGTTACATCTGTCTTGTCCATCATATTTTACCTATACTATAAACTTCACTACATATTTCCAATATTTCATACAACGTGAAGCAATACAGATTTGTGTCGAAATTATAGACCGACACTACATGAATACATTCTTTAACTGTCCTTTGAAGAAGTAATTATTAAAAGAATCATAACAATGAGAAGGAGGACCGAAATAATTTGCAATTGGAAAGTATTGAAAATGAATTCATTCTGTAATGACACGTTGATCGCAGTTCGTGTGTGTCAAACAATAAAAATCCCACTTTTGCGGTCCAGCCAAATGGTGTTTTATAAACGTGCTTGGACAAAGAAATGTATTGAGTCGTCTTTTCAATGATTGTGCAAAATGTGTGGAGTAGCAATATTGTGCTGTTAAGTCATCATTCGACGAAATGATCACTTTTTCTGTTGTAAGTGGAACTACGTATAACTATTATTATAATTATAACACCATTAATCGCTTGTGTTGAAATTTTAAAGAAAAAAATATTGTCTTTGATTTATAGAAACAAATCTTAATAAAATGAGGGTAGTCACCGATACTTACAAGGCGTCTTCTTTTAGTCTTCCTTTATCAAATTCAAAATTTCTTAATAAAAATAATAATGTCGACTCCACAGATCGAAAAATTATTGTTTTCGGACAAAGCATTACATAAATATATTGCATTATCAATAGAGCAATTTCCAGCCGTCATCGTCTGACAACAGAAAATAATAATTAATGATTTTATTATACTCGGTAAAAACCGAATTATAACCACTGCATACTCCAAGCATAGTTCTTACGAGTGAAACATGACAAATACAAGTAATAACTGCGTTAAAAACAACCGACTTCAAACTTGCACTTGCAAAATTCACAAATACCTACAGACAAAAATGCTCATAAAATAAAAACTACTGGGCCTATCCG
The DNA here is from genome assembly GCF_905220415.1 of Colias croceus. Taxonomy (NCBI): domain Eukaryota; kingdom Metazoa; phylum Arthropoda; class Insecta; order Lepidoptera; family Pieridae; genus Colias; species Colias croceus. The sequence goes on along the minus strand of NC_059550.1, from coordinate 7,549,409 downwards.
AATAAAATTTTTATGGGACCAATTCGACACCATCCCGCATCGAACAAAAAAGAATCACGTAAATCGGTCCAGAAACCTCGGAGTAATCGGTGTACATACATAAAAAAAAAAAAACATACCGGCCGAATTGATAACCTCCTCCTTTTTTTGAAGTCGGTTAAAAATAAAAAAGTGAGTAGCATCCTGAATTTTCCAGTAAGTATGTAAGTACAATTTTTTTTCGCTGGGCTTAAGACATCCCAACCTTTCCTTACTTATGAAGGACATACACATATTTGTTTACCTTCCATTAGCATCATTTAAGGAACGGTAAAATTAGGCTTTGCACAACTCAACCGTAACAAAAGCAAACAAGGGGAAAAATGCCATCCCATGTGCAGGATATGTTGATTATGCTAATTTCTAAGCTGAGCCTAACTAACTGTTGTCGCAAGCCAAAACCGCAGCAGGTGAAAGCAAAATGACCAAGCCTAAATACTTAATCAATATAGCTAACCGCAAAGCTCATGAATTTTTCGGTATCCACTAAACGGTAATCGATGGACATGTGGCTAATGCTACGCTATGGTGTAATGACTTCCTCGGAAGAATAGCATTTGTGGACCTTGCAATTATAGGGGTCAATGTGGTATGAACAAAATATTGTGTTGGCTAAAACGCATCGTGCACCACACGATGCGTTTTAGCCAACACAATGTTCGTATTGAGGCACTTTTATTCATCCCACCATTTCAAATTTGACTTTTCAATCATACAGGCTCAGTTAACTAAGAGTGTTACAAAAATCCACGCATTCAAACAAACGAACACAGGTAGAACTTCATTGGATATAGGTACATATACGCATGTGTAATGAAAGTCTTTCTAATAAATAATGGTATTATGACATAAATAGAAGGCATTCAGTTACATACGTTATGAAACTAATTAAAAACATTTAAAATATACACCAAGAACAATACATTTAAAAGCACTTAATTTATAAATGGAAGCGAAACATCGGACGATAAATATTCACAAATCACAATAGATTCTAACGGCTAACTGGATACTGTCGAAACAAAAGGTGGAATTAATCATTGACAGAACGTTATGAAATATGTAATTGGTTTTGGCGATTATAATGAGTCCAAATGACGCGTAATTAATGAGCGAGTAAGAGAAGATTCGACCCACGGCGCGTAGGATTGTTCTCTATATTAGGAAGGTGAAGTGAAATGGAGTAATGGATAGTTGAAGTTGCGAAATGGGTTGTGAAAGGTCACTTAACTTTGACCTTAAATGACACAAGTAAACAAAAACAATGTGATGATAAAGGGCAGATTGTAATAGGTAAGGAGTATGGAAATAACGTTCACTTGACAAATGAACATTTAGAAAACATATATTTTTTTTTTTGTTTACTGAACATTTTTTACATTTATTACTTATGTGTTTTATTGCGTTAACAAAGCAATAATTTAGAGAACATACTTAATTATAAACGTGTTTTTAGCAGGTAGGTTTGTAGATAAAAAAAAAAAAAATTCATGCCATTACCAAAATTAAGTATCTGCTGACGACTGTAGGTACTTAGCATAATTTTTCTTGCTTTACGATTTACCTGCACTGCACATTACAGCTCATTTAAATATGCTATTTGCAACATTATTAAAGTTAAACCATCCAGTAAATGTTCCAAGTAATAAAAGATGACCGATTAAACTATTTTAAACTCATAGGGGGTGTGATTGTTACACTCATCAACATCACAAAGGCTGACATTTTGTAAGCGATTAGCATACTGGTCAGCGACTGACATTCATATTTTTTTTTATTATTATAATTTGTTTCCTGTCACTCATTTTTATTTTGATGATTATTAAGATTTCATAATGAAATTTAAATAACTACAATGTAAACAAATCTCATTTATATTCGTGAAAATGTTTGAATATTAATGCATGGTCAGTTGTGTTCTTCTTTTGTTGAATGGTAAGCAATTGTTGGCGCGGTCTTCATCTGGATGGGTCAATGCTTCAAAAATAGTACTATTATGGAAAACTTTAAGTGGACATTTTTATTGAAATAGTAGAGCTTAGAGCTTCATCCAATTTGGATACAGGATATGTTTGGCATAATAAATTATAAAACTGTAAAATTTCTACTTTTCGCATTATTTTCAACGCTTTAGGTTTGAGCATTCAATTTAACGATATTTATCATGTTTACGGATAATAATTGTAGAGTTATATCACAATTTAGACTTTCTTATAATACTTACTTTTTGTCTGTCTGTTTCAATTTTAATTAATTTTGATTCCAGTACATCCACGTTGCGAAAAATGTTTGATTAAAAATTTTAAACATTTCATCCATTCATCATTTAAAAACTTTGTAAAAATTAATGGCTATACTTATAATTATACAATAACATTTATAACCAGTTGTTAATACACAAAAAATATCGAAACTCGCATACGTTAAAATACACGCTTAAACGATCCATTCAAGTCCGCTACAATGATAAAGCAATTTGCCATCGAATTTGTTTTACAATAAAACAAAACGTCTGCCCACTCGTGCGTTTAAAGAGCAATAAAAAATCGACCAAATATTCATGAATGGACGACGGTGTAAGCTTCGATAGGTGTGACTCTTACCATTGTGTTGCGCTATGACGTGTCTATAGCATACTTCGATTTACATTGACGATTATGTTAATAAAAAGTTTATGCACAACGCATACTGCAGCGGCAATGAACGTTGAAGTAAAGTGTATGTTCAATTATATGTTATCGTTTAAAATATAATGGTAAAGAGGGTGATTAGAATGAGCGTGCGCGTGGGCAGGCAGGCTGTCGTCGCGAAAGGGTCATTGTGAATAATATTATAGAGCGATGAATCGATAGAATGTACCAAAAATTGTAATTATGTGCGATCTTATCAAATTATTGTTATGTCATACAAAATTTATTTCCTGTACAAGAATAAAACTCTCAATAATTTTGAAACAGAACGTTTAGGTCGCAAAATATTTGGAAATTATATTTGCCTAGTCATTCCTTGGTTTTGTAACTATAAACGAACTTCAATAGATTTTCATTATTATGGGTAGGTACTCTTTATTATTAGCGTCACACAAAATATAGACGTAATTCGTTTGAATGACTGCCTATTTTACTTTTAATTTAAGTAGGTTATTTTACTAAGCTAAGTATTAAATGTTATGTTTTGATCTTGGATAACCATCATTGAATAAGTATTAAGTATTTAGAAATTAAAGACTTTTTAACGGATTTTAAACGCGATTTAATCATTATATTATTTTCCGACGTTTCGAACACTTTACAGCGAGCGTGGTCACGGGGAGACTGAGATGTTGTACGTCTTGACGGTCATTCAAAAATTGTTATTTGTAAACTACCTCCACCTATTCCTCCGTAGTTGGTATGTGGAGTATTTTTCCGGATGTTGGCAGTATTGGCTGATCGTGTCTTCTAGTCTTTTGGTACGTTTGACATGGGATTTTAAATTCTTAATAACAGGATCCCAGGTGTTAGAGAGTTTCAAACCATCTTCTCTATTGAAATTTGGATGTTTTTTAATTTCAATAGCCTCGCGCACAAGTCTTGGAAAAAATTTATTTTCTCTGGCAAGGATTTGTGGTTGGTCAAATCTTATGAAGTGGTTGTTGTCCAGTGTGTGTTCACATACCGCAGACTTTTTGTGACGCCGATGCTTGATATCCGCAATGTGCTCCTTCAGTCGGTTAGCAATGCTTCTTTTTGTTTGGCCGATGTATGAGAGACCACAATCACAGTCTAACTTGTACACGCCTGCTTCTTGTAGAGGAATATTACTTTTAATACTTAGAAGCTAGTTGGCAAGGGTGGTGGTGAGGTGAATCTCACCACCACCCTTGCCAACTAGCTTCTGTCGGTAAATCTTTGTTTCAGAGAGCCCGCCACCTCTGTGATGCTGCCCACCTCAGCGGGGAACTGCAGCATGTCAAGTGGGTACTACGTAACAACAAGCTGCAGGCGCCTCCACAGCACCACAGGAGTCGAACGAAGCCACACACAGTTGAAAGACAACCGGCCTACCTACCATATGTGAAGGGAGTTACTGACAGAATTGGAAGAATCCTAAGACGAGCTTCAATTAAAACTATATATAAGCCGCACAAGAAGATAAACCAATTCTTGAGACCAATTAAAAGTAATATTCCTCTACAAGAAGCAGGCGTGTACAAGTTAGACTGTGATTGTGGTCTCTCATACATCGGCCAAACAAAAAGAAGCATTGCTAACCGACTGAAGGAGCACATTGCGGATATCAAGCATCGGCGTCACAAAAAGTCTGCGGTATGTGAACACACACTGGACAACAACCACTTCATAAGATTTGACCAACCACAAATCCTTGCCAGAGAAAATAAATTTTTTCCAAGACTTGTGCGCGAGGCTATTGAAATTAAAAAACATCCAAATTTCAATAGAGAAGATGGTTTGAAACTCTCTAACACCTGGGATCCTGTTATTAAGAATTTAAAATCCCATGTCAAACGTACCAAAAGACTAGAAGACACGATCAGCCAATACTGCCAACATCCGGAAAAATACTCCACATACCAACTACGGAGGAATAGGTGGAGGTAGTTTACAAATAACAATTTTTGAATGACCGTCAAGACGTACAACATCTCAGTCTCCCCGTGACCACGCTCGCTGTAAAGTGTTCGAAACGTCGGAAAATAATATAATGATTAAATCGCGTTTAAAATCCGTTAAAAAGTCTTTAATTTCTAAATGTATAATACTCGCGTAAAATCAAACCCTAGAAAATACTAAGTATTAAGTAATAACGTTTCAACCCCATATTATATAGCTTTCAAAAACTACCATACAAAGTAAGATTTAAACACTCCTAAGGTGATGTTGGCTCGTCTATACAATACATTCGTTTGTCTATATCCGTATTTGCATAGAATGAAGACGGTCTGGACACACGGCCTGTCATTAACGGACGCTCCACCCTTCGAGCACAAATTATTGTGTTGTGACGCGCCTTTATGTTTGCGACACATTTGTAAGCGATTGTACTTGTGAGTACGCTTTTGAGAATAATTTAGTTGAGAAAATTATTTTCCTGCTTCCTGACAAATTAGTTCTTTGTACTTATATTATTAAGTTGATGCTGTTCAAAAAAATTTTGTAAAAAAAACCTGGAAATATTTCAGTATTACGTTTCACCAATGGTTCTGAACACAGATTACAAGAAAGTACTCACCAGGAAATAAAGGTGGAGTGCTGCAAATTTAAGAAACAAAGAAAAATATAGGACGTATAATATTATGTAGGTATCTACTATTCATAAATTCCATATCAACTTGCAAGCGCTATTACGACACTTTATTGAATTCATTTTATTATTGCACACCTTTTACAAACTTCATCATAGATCCAATATCGCAAAGGGATATTAAATCCGAACCTATACTCTATAAAACAGATCGCAACAGGTATACATCAAAAATATGTTCAAAACGGTCAAAAAAAGCATTAAAAAGAATTGTATGTGGCCTTTGTCCATATTTTTTACTACCCCTATATTTTTTGCGATAAAAAAGGTGTTTTTATAAAATTTCTAAGCAAACGACGCGAATAATTCTCCCGTTTCATGTTTCTTAGTTTTTTGTGAGATTTTAAACGCCCACGGCCATTGTTGGCCTATCGTTTTGATCTCCATTTGATAGACCTCTGATGGACCCTGGGAACTATTGTCCAGTTTTTCATTTCTATACCAAATTGATTGATGGTGTTCTAATACATTGTGCTGCCTGTTGGAGTGAAGTAATTAAATTAGAATTAATTAAACCCATTCTTGAGGAACACGTGTTTATAGAAACGTATTTTATTAATCGAAATTTTAAATTTAAAAGTCAAGATGTTACAATTTGTGTCGATTGAATGAATGTAGTTAAAAATACGTGTATTCTGGAAACAAGATAACACAAGGAAACACTCAAATACGTAATCACAAGCACTCCAACTGTTATGTGCAAAACTACTCTCAATTTTTTTTATGAAACAGCAGTTTTCTATGAAAAATATTAAACAGGTGTATTAACATTCTATGTAATTACATAGAATACGTAACGTACGTATTCTATTCTATGTAATTACATAGAATACGTAACGTACGTACTGTACGTACGTACGTACGTACGTATATTGTATGTAATTACATACAATTACTTATTCTACATTTACGCACCGATAAAATTTAATTTATAAGATCTCCCAGAAGACGCAAAAAATCACAGAGTACCTACAAGCCATAATAATAATTATGATCAGCACAGAAAAGCACTGGGCAGGCCAACGTCGACAAAATAAAGATGAACAAGATCCGAAACTCTTGGCTTGGCTTGATCTCGAAGAAACTGGAAAACATTCAGGACTGATTGAGATATTAAAAATTTTATTTGTCAGTCTGATACTGAAACTTTTTTTTCATACTAGATAATATAGATAATACTAGATAGACAATACTAGATAACCATTTTAGGAACTTTCCTCCTGTTTAAAAGACATGGATGGCATCTTAAACTAATTTGTCCTTAGTAGATTTGTGAGTTTTTGTAGAAAAAGGAATTGTATAAGAATAGTTTAATGACCGCTCTGTCCCTGATGCTATCAGAAACACATGTTGAGCCAGCTAATGAACTTGAGGACATCGTAAAAACTACTGGAACATTATTATAAATTCACGCATTATTGTAGCGGTAGTTTTTAGAACAATTTTTTTAAATATTATGTTGAAATTATTGCAGCGGTAAGTATTGAAAATGCTAAATATCTTATATTCCATCCTCTTTTGAAATTGCTTGCTTATATTGATTCGATTTTATTTCTGTTTAAATACATAATTTTCGAATTGTTTCAAACACAAGTGATCTTTATATTACAAGAAAAGGTAAGATTTTTTAATATAGATATAACAAGGTTGCAATTAACATCATAAAACATAATAAATAACCACTCAATCATATAAAGGCTAAAGCATATAAAATCCCTTAACAAGAAAGTGTAAAAAATAATTAAATAAAATGCATTCGTCTCACAGATAAAAAAGGGTCTTATAACACCGCACCACAAGTTTCCACTCGAAGTGATTTATGCCTCCGCAGACCATAACGGTATTTGTTTTTATATCCAAATAAGAGACAAAAACCATATTCATATGTGTGTCAGTGAAACGGGCCATACGGGGTTGGTGATAAAAATTATGAGGGTAGTACAAAATTTTCTAAAATAGGACATTTTAATCTGGACTGACTAACGAAACATACAATTTAAACAATATAAATAAAATTAACTACGTGTAAACAAAATGTTTTAGTTTTAAAATGTTAGACAATTTTTTATAATTACATGAAAATCAACAATTAATTATTTATTCTCGTCCGTTGTCGCCTTTTGAGCTTCATCAGCATAAACTTTAAAAGTATTTCATTTATTTCCATTTATAACTTTGCTACTGTAATCGACACTTGCTAATGTTTTTTTGTTTCATAACCTTATCCAGATTTACATCTAGATATGTCCATATAATATTAATTAATGGATTTTGCTCCTATAGTCCGTTCGCGTTAAGAAAATAGTGAGTCATTGTTGTCCGCCGGCTGAAAACTGAAGAATCTAGCGATACTGAATAGTGATTTAAGTAATTTTAAGACATTTTTTTTCCATTAATAATAATTTAATGTTTAAAAAAATGTTTGTACTTTTTCTCCATTGTGAATACACCCTCATCCTGTAGTTGCACTGATGACTCACTATTTTCTTAACGCGAACGGACTATAAGATCATTCTTATAATTATCTACATCAATTCAACATACGCATGTACGAAATTCGATCCATCGTTTATACTTTCCTAAGAATTAAAAACATATTTATGATTTAAAACACGACACACGTGGTCGCCAGAAGCGCATGTGTCCACGGTCCACACTTGGCCATATGGACATTGATATTATAGTCCATACCTATATAATAACTATACATAAAACTATAGGAATTTATAATACTTCTATAGTTAAAAGGAAGAGTCATTGAATAAGAAGAATTGTAAGTGTCTGATGTTGCAGTTGCTGGCCGATGCGTCAGAAATACTGATCAGTTCGTATGAAATAGTACCTATAGAAATAGTTTTGATAATAATCAGTTGCGTTTATGATTAAAATTTTGGCGAAACAATAGTGCATCTTAGAATAAACTCATACAAAAAATTGGCTTGGATGATGATTGGCCAGCATTAGCCCAAGACAATGAATCTCGACCATAAAAATGAAGTAAAGATTCATCAAAAATATGATAGTGTTGCAACAAAGGATTCTAATAGATAGTTTCCATGATATAATTTCAGGATACCTGGATTATCCTACTAATATTATAAATGCGAAAGTTTTTGAGGATGTGTGTGTGTGTGTTTTTGTTACTCTTTCACGCAAATACTACTGATTACAATGAAATTAAGCACACATATAGAGGGTAACTTGGATTAACACATAGGATAGGTTTTATCACGGAAATCCCACGGGAACGGTAACTATTCGGGTTTTTCTTTCAAAACGCGGTTGAAGCCGCGGGCGGAAAGCTAGTATGTATATAATTTCGTTGCGCCAGCAAATTTAAGACACCCCAAACAGGCAAGACGTTACATACAAAAATAAAACACATGAAGGAAACCGATCCGTTATAAATTCGTCAACGAAATTTGATTGCAGTCGACGCTAACAGCTAAGCCGACAAAAAGCACGGTGAAATACCGCTATGCATGCATCTGGTAGCCTTACCGTTACCGTCTGACCCGACGCAAAAAATGTGTAGGTGTTCACAATTATTGTTATACATAATTACGCTTGCGTGTAAGGGAAACATTGGGAACGTGAACAATGGTTTCTAATTAGATGAATCTTAAGCTTGTGTTATGGTTATGGGTGATATGTAAACTAGTCTATTATGGGTAAAGACAAAGTTTTTGTTTTTGATGTGATATTTCTAATGTACCTATGCGTACCTAAATAGTATTTTTCAAGATGCATGTCATTTGCTTACAGAAATGGTAAAATTAAAACAATTGAAAAAATCCAACTCTTCTATAGTGCTTAGTACCTATACATTGATCAATGATGACTGCTGCATTATTTTTCCAATACAAATAATAAAATGTATACCACCTAATACCGTTGCATCTACCTCTATAAGACCCTCAATAATTAATACGTTTCCAAAAACGCATCCTGTAAGAGGCAGGATAAACCGTAGATAAAATAAATATCCGTCGGTTACGGGGTCAAATCCCATATTGCGTAGTTATCCCACATGAGATGCATTTCGTTTTTTGTCCACCACGGCTATTTTTACCACTCGGGCTTACGTGGTATTTCGTGTGGTTGCTTTGGCAAAGTTGTATGCATATGTGTTTGAAATGTTGCAAGTTGTGTTATGACATTCTGTACTAGGCATTTTGACTCAGTGGAATCTCCTATAACATTTTATATAGAGCTTGTGATCATGCATAAATTTAATTTTGTAGACACTTCATTAAAAAATTAACGTTTATTATTGTAAAGCTTAATAAGTTATTAGTGCTTTCAGCTAGAGATAGTTAAAAATATTATCATAACATCAAAAAGATGAACAAAGGTAGAAAAAAAGGCTGGAAATATTTTTGACCCTATAGGAATACTTTAAATATATTAGATATATCTAGCAATAGTTTAAGTAAGGATTTATATAGAATAGAAGAGGCCGAAGTCGATGATGAAAATCTGGTTGCAATCACAACATCGGATAACAACTCTCCAACGGAACTCCGCTCACATTTGCTTAACGGTTTTCGTTCACACGGATCACCAAACACCAAAAACAAAGCTTCCTTTATCGGGGAGATGTGACAAATATTGCGTTCGTTTATTTTAGCACCACCGTCCCGTTAGGGTAGTGCACCTTGCAACCAAACCTGCGACCTATATCTGCTAGTAGAAAAAACGCCTAACCTTAATTACACAGGATAAACTATCTTCTATACGAATATCAACCTTATGTCCTGAAGCATAGAGGTGTATACCCAGATTTTTGATGTTGAATCAAAATGTGGTGTAGATAACCACATGCGTAGATTTTGTTTTTGTGGTTGATCCTAAGTTTGGTTTGCGACGGATGTTTGGTCGCTTTAAGTTATTAATTAGCTGGTCGTATTTTCAAGTTAGAGTCTGATTAGGTGATTATGTGCTATGCTAGGTGTGTTGTTAGTTAAATATTTAGAAATTAACGTCTAAAACATCTGCAATCTTATGCCTTCTATATAAATAAATCTAAATCTAGATTTATTTTTCTAAAAACATTGAAAATATTAATTATGCATTTTCAACCACGAAGTTGCTACAGTTCGCCGAAAGTAATTTGCTATTTTTTTCCTACTGATGATAAAGAAGATTACCTAATAAATGTTTCAACTTAAATTGTCAGCTTGTAAAACGCATTGAACAAAATAACAATCACTGAAAACTATCAACCTGAAAATCAAAAAACACCCATGAAAATCAAAAAGTGCCAGTCTTTCACGCCTTACCTAAAAAAATATTTCATCACACACGTATCACTTGGTCACGTCCTACCCCGAGCCTCGTAAAGTGGGCCCGATTTATTGTCACACCGCAAACCGAATGATTCACTGGTGTTCTGTGGAAAGTTTGTTTATATTGTGAAATTGTTACGCGGGAGCGCTCCCTGGGTCATTTTTGATACGTGCCTTTATCTGATTGCTATCGTAGCACCTAAATATATTTCTAGTAATTCCTGGTTTCATGATCAGTGATGTCTCACTGAGCGCCACTATGCGTGGCTGTAAATAATTTACGAAATAATAGATGGTCTCGAAATTTATTTACTACAGCGAGTAGATTCCATAAGTTTCGTTAAAAATAGTAGAAAAAAGAAATACCTACAAGTATGTATGTAACTTTTATTATAAATCTGCGCAAATAACAAAATTATATGTAGACACAGTAATTACAGTGAAGAGATGTATATGTACAATTTGGTAAAAAGCCGTTTATACAGAATCCAATTTCGGCATCTCGGCTTATGAAAAAATTACCTGCCATTCGCGCCGATGACATGATGAACTTTAATTATCTGTGGTTAAATTATGTTATGTTATCAAATTATATTCTCCTATTCCTACGAAATCAGAATCATACTGTTTATTTGCTAAAATTTCTTCAAATTCAGTTCGTAAAACACACATTTAATATTAGCATACAAAACAACGAAAAGCACGCAAGCGCTAAATCATTTTCCTCCAATTTTTTCCTCATCTGTCATACTTGGTATGATCGTCACGTAAGCAGGTCCAGTATTAAGGTATGTTTATACGGACGCGCCGTCATCAATCTCCATCACGCGTTATCAGGTGATATCCGTTGTGTATAAATGTTTAGACGAGACGATAGTGTGTCACGGACCTAATACATTAAATATTTTGTAGTTGCAACAGGCTAAATGAAATATTTACCTATATCGGCAACTTATGATCTATTATTCAATTCACTTCCACGTGGACCACGTGGGGTGGACCTCCACATGCCTCCGCAAAGGAGCCGACAACTAAACTCATTTATGCACGTTATCATCATTACCTTGCTTAGTTACCTTGTTTAATTAATTAACACTAAATATTATTAAAATAATTAAAGGTCATTTGAATTGTAGTTAGTTGATATTATATTGCATCTGCAGACTGCATCTACACTTTATGTAGAAACCAAAAAAATCCTTATAATTTTCATATAAATTACCTTCTTTTAAAATATTACTGTATCCTCTATACATTCATAGTCCACTTTCAACACAAACTTTACCAAGATCGTCCATCACACGTTTATCACGTGTAACACTATCTCAGAAAGTCAAATATACAACAATGAATTTATTGTTTTCAGCCGACCGACGTGACGAAGAGACCCTAAATCTTTTGATATCCCTTTTTAGGACAGATGAATTCATAATAAGGACCACATGAGTCTTGTAAACGTATATGATAGATATTGCGTAGTACGTTCGATTCACATTTTTGAAATAATAATTTGAAATTATTTTTAAAAAGTAAAACAAGTAAAAGATTTAAATCATGATAATATTATTTAGGATCTATTTGAGAACCAGAATCAAGTTCCTGTTGAACAAAATTATTTTTGGCAGCACTGAGTTCTACACACGATTATATTATCTTTCATTTCTTTCTTATTTTCGTTGGCATTACCGTCTTTACCATAGGGGCACAGGGGGCCAGTGCCCAGGGCCCCCCATCGTCTGGGGGCCCCCCTGGAGGAGATGACAGACAATTTTTCTCACCTAAATTTATGGGGAAAAATTTGTATACCTAGTTTGGTTTCAAAGGGCCCCCAATTCTTGTGTGCCCAAGGGCCCCGGCATAGTCTAAGACGGCCCTGTTCGTTGGTATCTACTTTTACTGCATATATTGTCATTATTGTATCACTCACAATCTATACATAATATAATAAATCTGTAGAAGGGTCAATTCTGTACATTGAAAATATTGAAAAAATAAATAGCAGGGGGTGTTACTGGATCGATACCAAGCCCAAATATGTGTTTAAAAAATTTTTTGTCTGTCTGTCTGTATGTTCAGGCATCACGTGAAAACTAACGGTTCGATTTCGATGAAACTTGGTATAATTATACCTTATTATCCTGGGCATAAAATAGGATACTTTTTATCCCGGAAAAATACGTAGAAAAAAAATCTTAATTTTTCTTAATTTTTCCGCGCGGACGGAGTCGCGGGCGGAAGCTAGTCAATAATAATCGTTTTTTCTCTCAAGTTATTTTAATATTTAATTTACAATATCTTGCCAGACACTGAAATATCGGCATTACACGTTCTACATTATTCGATCATCTATTTTCTTAATAAATACGTGAATTATACTTCGCTTATAATACTATGAGATCACCTTCTAGAACCCAACCTTCTAGTACCTACTATTATGTATTCTTTGCTATTACCTAAACATACTACGTCTCACTTCTGTCATTCACACACTCACACATCAAAGCAATTATTCTTTATAATAACCTCTTTTGATTAGAATGGATCCGTCAAAACACACAAAGGCTCTAATCTGTTCGCTCAGACAATTCACAAGACTGCTTAATATGATTAATTCGGCTAATTCAGTAATCGTGTCTTAACACTGATATATTATGTGGTTAGTTGACATGTATTTGCGTTTATGGCTTTCGTTTTTATTTGGAAGGTTTATATTTTACTGGGTGTGATTGCTAGTTCCGCTTCTTCAGGCTGATCATTTATGTAGGTATTTACTTTTCATTTGAAAGTAGGTAAGTCGGACTAAAATTAAAAATTTAGTTACCGAGGATTCGGCGGTCATTGAAATAAGCGACACGAGATTTTGAAAAAAAAAGTAAGGTTATCGGATTGTCAAATGTTTTAATGATAAACTTTTTGTTTTTTGCAAAAAATAAAAACAAAAAGGCCCGCACGACATAGTCAAAACTTAAAATGCATGCAGTCTATTTAATAACCCCATAACGTCTGCAGATTCGAAGAATGACCGCACCCAAAAGATTTGAAATAAAGATAAAAAGGGACACGTTGTTTTGACAATAGCAGTTATAATTTGCTATTTCTAAAAACTATAAATGTCCTGACAAATGGTTGTGATCAGAAATATGGTAGCGGTACCGCTAGGTGACCACCTGTTTCGTGTATAAATCGTCTTGTATCAGAAAATCATCTTTTAATTTGGAGAAATTTATATGTAGGGACAAACGTTCCTTGATGGACCGTAGCGTCAGCACAACACAGTTACAGTTTAAAAAATATGTTACTGTTTTGGATAGAACTAGAATAAATACATAATTATTTACTGCTTCATAGGATTTTAAGGAACATTGAAAGTAACAGGAATATCTAGGTGGAATACAGATGTTTTGGGGCTGCTACTACAGAGCTGAACTACTTATTACTTCAGACAAAAGCTTATATTTCAAAATTACTTTTTCTACATAATTACGCCTTTCACATAATATTATAAATAATATCAAAAAGCGTATTTCTATAATACATTCGTAAAATTGCATTTGTATGTACGTCTAATGATGTTAAACCTATTCTTCTATCGGTCCTTGCACAAAAGTTGAGCACGCACGATTTTTTTGTCGCTAAACGCTCCGGCCATCTGGTAAGGATTTTTTCTAAACAAAAAACGCCTGACCCTTTCTTACCTTTTGTGCTGGCCCTCGTTTTTTACGCGACTGTACCCTCACAATATGTTGAATTAGCGTATTAGTAAATTTCAAAGGGCCTGATGAAAATTTTGATTGAACCGAGTAACGGATTGCGTCAACGGTCCTGTTTTTGTGACCATTATTAGAACGGAACAATAATCAATATTCGGTAGCAATTTACGATTAGTCGAACATGTGCGCTCAACTTATTAATAATGCCACAAGTGGTCTGTGTTTTGATGTATTCGATAAATAACATTCGAAGCTACTCCTACGGTTGGGTAAAAAAATTAACATGTTTCTCTCATTTTTAGTTTTTTTTCATTACTTATACATATAATGTTTGAGCTATGAAGCTAAGCCAGTTCTTATAATTGTTAATAAAAATAAAACGCAATTAAATCAATACAACTTGAACTTTATCAACTAATTACTCAACCTTAAAAATCTGCTTATTAATTCAACGACAGACTCAACTGAATGACATGAGCTGTATAATTACAATTCGAAGTACCTATAACAGAATGTTTTGAGAGATTTGTATAGCACACTTATCACAAGAGGCTTCGTAATCTGTCTGAATTATCAGGGCCGCGCAGAATTTCGTAATTTTCAAGTTCAAACGCACCGACAGTAGTGGCAATCGAAGTTGTTGAGAAAAAATGTCCCGGTTGACGACCGAATGAGAACGAATGAATGAATGTTATATCGGTCGCGGATCTCAGCTTATTGTATTAAATACTGTACAATGGGTACGCTTTGTATGCATGCGGGGGTTGAACGCGAATGCACTTCATAGAAATGCATCGGAATTCGCGAGGCAACAATTTATAATGGGGCATTATTGAATTGTTATATGATAATATTGATTTTTGATTTCCTCTGCTTTGTGGGGTGGTTACTTTACTAGGCAGTGTGGAGTGTTTGTTTAATTGGCTAAGAATGCAGCTGCTTACGCTCTAAGTATACAAAGTACCAATAGTAGGTATGTTATTTTGCACGTGATTTTATTACCCACTTAAGATTGAGTACAAATATATTTTTCTAACAATTTAATATTGCTAAACGGCCCATGTCTTGTAGTAAGAATTGCTTGTACCTAATATTGTGCTATTGCTCTAAGTTGTATAAAATCGAAAACTTTACCTGTGACTGCAATCGTGTATAATTAATTTACTTAACTTTATCTTATTATCCTAGCTATGATATTCTATTGAGCCATTTGCACATGTGACATTTAACATACGAAATTAATTATGCAGTAATTGGTAAAGATTATAAGGTTGCATGACAAACATCCCCTATTGGCCTTCGTGACTCACAAGCCATTTCAATGTTGTATTTATCGGAACATTCCGTGTGACATGCCGCAGACGCTGATACTGTACGATCAACTGATATGGGTGCACCGCTTGGACGCTTGTTGTTTCAGTAGGATGGGAAAGTAACGTATGAGTAAGAGATATACAAAAGAATGCGTGGTAAATAAATAGGTAACAGTAGTTTTAATCTTGTTGATATCTTATTGCTTATTATATAAAATTATTATTGCGTATTATACATGTGTACATTTTGTTATTGTTTACAGTAATTGTTCAAGTGAAGAATATATGAGATGTGATTGGATTAAATTATTAAACTACTAAACTTCCCTTAAAAATGTGTTTAGATTAATTATTATCAAAAATTCACAACGGGCCAGTAATTCCATAAGTGTATCCGCAAATCCGTAAGTGTATCTCCCAAATGAAAAAGCTCTTACGAAATAAGCTCTAAAAGTTTCATCCATATTAGTAGAAGGTGGTGTATCCTGGGCAGAGGCCACAGGTCACACGCCGTGGCACGGACGTCGCCGCCCCGCCCTCGGACGCTCTGTGCTGGTACTGGTAGCAAGTTAAAAGAAATTGTCTTGTATTTTTGCTATCTGTACTATCGATATACAAGGTATGTATGGTAAGGATAAGCAAGCAATTCAATAAAGGGTTATTATAACAACATAATAAATGTGCTTGTTAAAGAATAAATTCAATTAATTAAGAAAACTAGGGATGGAAAATTTACAAATAATTTGTATTTTTCTTCACTATTTATCTACTCTACGTAAGAAATAACAAAGTGAACTTAATTCTGGCAAACTTGCAAATTTTCGTTCAATATAATGGTACAAACAGAAACACCAAATACATTAACAAAAAAAAAACAAAAGAGAAAATTGACCCGCCACACCGTTGCTGACCGTACACCAAGGAAATACTTAATCCCATTTTTCCACCCTTTGTCGAGGGTGCCGTGTAAGGCGGGGACGGGACGAGCGTGGCCTCTGGCTAGCCGCCCAGGGCCACTGATCGCGGGCCTGCGCAGTCCTGTGGCTTATGTGAAATGTAGCGTCAGCAGTGGAATACAACAGTTTGTGACTAATGAGTTGAGTGACACTCAAAAAAAGAAAGGCAAGGTGTAATATTTTTTCTGAAATGAGATTTTAAGAAGTCTATATTGTGATTAATACATAACTAATATTAATTAACCTGACCTATCGAATACATCATACAATGACGACGTAATGATTTAAAATTATAAAAATTAAAACTGGTTGCGTTAAATCAGTAGGCACCTAACCAATATTCACATCGTCAAATATAAAACTACCTACGAAAAAGTCGTTAACTCGATGAAAATTGCATCATTAATAAATCTCACGAATGAAATGACGGGGTCACTATTATGCAAATAACTATTCAAACCCATAACTCATTATAAGAACTGGTTTTACATAGTTTTTTCTGACATTGTAAATTATATGGTTACTTATTTTTTTCGCGTTTAAAAAATCCACCCCACCCCTTTTTGTAAAGTTTTTGTAGATCCCGCGATAAAGGCAAGTCGTTATAATGGTAATTTACATTGGTTTGATTTAAATAAAAAGTTCGTGTAATTGAAAAGCAGCAAAAACATGTAACTGTAGAGAAAATAGTACCTACATCACTTCCATGTGAAACGTTAAAGGAGTAAGAAGATATTCTATAGAGAGAGAGGGAGATTGAAGACACAATTCTTGAAAAGCGTTTAGAAATGTGGCTATGAAAACAGCAGATTTAATGAAACAAAACAAGGAACTGGCGTACTTTAAAACGAACTACTTAATATAAATTTATTATTTATTCGCACATAAGCGCAATAAGGCAATAATTATGTGCGGACGAAATACATTTTAAAGTAACATATGGATTTTCCAAATGACCTCTCTTACCATCTTCCTTCACTACCATCTAAACGCCATTCACAGTAACAACTCAGAAGACAGTAAACAGTTCAAAAATTTTCATACAATTATCTGATGCTGTTGACCAAATCCACATCTCGTCACGGCTGAGGCTCGGCCGGCGGTCATGTACAGTCATTTGTCATCTGCATTGTCTTGGTACCGTTGCAAGCTCGAAATGTTAACCCATTGTTTATTTTGTGCTGATATTAAATTGTCTTTCGTTTTTGATTCGTCATTTTTTGTGGACTTTGTATAGAAATGTTCCGTCCGTTACTGTACCTGTTTAATTGACATTATTTTGCTTGCTTTGTTATTTTTTTTTATAAAATTTATGTAAATTGTGATCCCCAATACCAACATATTTAACATTACAGTAACCATTTACTGTAATCTATATTTAGAATCTTTGTCATAACAACTACATATAGATCATTTAATATTTCGTCAATTATCTACTACTTCAACTACACTTGATCGATAACTGATGAATTTCAATCTACCTTTTTCATTACCACTATAATCTTTTTTCCTGCTTTTTACTGTATTTTATGTTTCAACAGCTTTCATAAGACAGCTATAATTCTTTCGTATCTAATATCTAATCTGAGTCAAACGTTGTTAGACTACCTTCGAAATACTGTTCTATGTGTAAGTAGTTATAAGGTTTCTTAACTGTACAACTATTAAAGGGTTAAATAAATAAATAAATAAATAAAAACCTACCTAACCCATCCAAAGTTTTATCATCTGCATCCTGACCGAGAAGCTCACAGTCCAATATATTCCAGAGCACATCACCTGAACCAGAACGCAAATTGAAACACTAAGATGATATGCATCAGTCACCCAAATGACACGCGTCAGAGTTAATGATCTCACCGCTCTGCTGCTCAAATTGCCTCCAGACCATTGCCTGGTGCTTGAGCCATGACGCAACGGGTCTTGTCCAGGCTTCCGTGTTCTGACGATTATGTTGTTACGACAATTGAATTCGCACTTGGCTCTCATAATTGCCAAGGAGACATTGCGAAGAATTGTTGGTAAAGATGGTTTTCTTATTTTCGTAAGGATAGTAACGGTAGAAGTAGGTGACAAAGAATATCAAATTACATTTTAATTATATTTAGATTAGCCTTCTTCTGAAAAACAATTCCGTTATGCTGTCATATTCGTAGTGGTATTCAGTCTTGTGATGAAAAATCTCGGTAGTGTATTTTCCTAAATGGTAGAAAATACAATGAAAAAGTTCTGTTAAACGTGGAAAAATTTGGTAGTGGTTACATAAAGTTCTATAATAACCTATCTTAAGAATCTCTTCGTTATCTTTATTAAATCCTACTAATTTTGTTAATGATATAATAGTTAATAAAACAAAAGCATGTCAGAGCACTAATTGGAACTAACCACTACGACCACAACACCTTAAGATTATATCAAAAACCAAACAGCAATAAGCATTCTTATCACTCACCTCACACGATCAATACAAGATGATAATTAAGACCAACAAGGGGTGGCTAATCAAAAAAACGCAGGAACCGGATAAAACGGTACCGAGTAAACGACGGCGTTTCCTTTGACCACAGATACTATAAGAACGATTGTTGCCTTATCTATGCGCATGTTTAATTAGTTTATTTGTTATAATTTCTCATTGTACGGCCTTGCCTTGTTAATGTATACAGATTATAAAGGTAAGAACATACGTTATATGAAGGTGATTTAACATAAGGTAAAGTATACATTAAAAGCATTCCACATCTTTCTTTTAATTTGACGAAGGTTTAGAATGTAAGTATACGTCTTTTTACTAACCGAATAACTTAAATCTACAATCGCAATTTTTTTTTTTTGCTTGGAAGACAATTTCAACTAATCTTACGCGTAAACTGCATTTCAATAATTATTTGATCAATTAAAAATCAAAACACATTTTATTTTTCAAGCTTGTTAAAAAGTCAATGTGAACATGACTAGGTACCGGCAAACAATTTCACTACCTACTACACCCCTACATAATCTTTAATGTTGCTGATCTAAATCAATCCCAAAACCCGAAATACATACTTATCATTAGCAAAAAAAATTAGGTGCGTAATAAATTTATAACCTTACTTTGAACGCATTGCATATAAAACGCTACAATCTGTATGTAAAACGTATAATTTTCTCCGCTCACCCGTGTCCGTCCGTTTCATCTCACAGATAACAGATTGTATTATTTGTTCTGTAACTGTTTGTCAGGTGATAAGGGGTAATTTATAGAGGCCAGTAAAGCCTTTCGTTTTATGATTATTTAAGATTGTTTATTGTCGTCCTATTTACTGTATAATGACGGTAAGATGTGTGTTGTTGTGTAACCGTTTGCCCTTTTTGCGTGTTAAATAATTGTTTATATGCTAATGTGGAGTTAGAAATATTTGTATTGAAAATTGATTAGAAATGGTTATAGTCATTATTTTTTCTGTATTTTTAACTAACAGGATATCGTATAAATACATATATATCACTTTGTAAAAGCCATCAGACGCATCAGATATCTGCAGTAATTATTTTTATGATGGGAACGAAACATAACCTCAAGTGGAGCACACGCAAGCTCATGCATATCAAACGCAAAAATTGTATTTGTCCAATAAAATTAATGCGTATCCATTGTCCTACGGAAATCGCAGGCCCGTCCCGTTAATCGTTTATCGAAAAAATGTCATAAAACGGACCCCATGGTCAGTGCACCATTAGCACTGAACCGTGATTTCCACCATAGAACTCATAATTATTATTCATGGTAACATTTTTTCATACGAATCCACCATTTATCAATAATATAATCTGCTGCAGTTTTGCTTATGAACGATTACTCGGCACACAACGCCCATAGAGTAGTGTTTGTTTTGTAAAATTTTAACATGTTTCACGAGCAAATACTTACCATATGTTAATTTAATGTAACATGTTGTTTTATGATAGATTTATTTGAACAAGTTATGATTTATTTACGGACATAAAATTACGAATGACGATAACAATGAATGTTTGCGTTCGTAAATCTCTTCGAATGCTACAATATTATGTGGTGTTTGATAACTGTTGCAAATCTGTTACAGTTCATTATAAGTACAAGTATGCTTTTATATGGATGGAAAATTTTGAAATTTAGTCTCATTATAACTTGGAAAACACGTGTGTATGCACTGCGCTTTTCTGTTAAACGTTCACTAAATGCTATTGTCTACATTATGCATATTACATTATGATTTGTTAATTAATGCACAATTAATTTTAATAGAATAATATTGAAAATTTTATTTTATATTCAATTTGTATAATACAGTACCTACCTAACCTCTTGTTTGCATACTACATTGTCATTACATCCAGATACTTATTCTTCATCTCTATAGGTCTCTATCTTTATTTTTATAATAAAATGCAAGTAAAATTAATGATTAAAACCATTAATACTACTCAACAAACCTTCATTTGTATGTTATACAAAATAAAGTAATTTCATCTCTATTCATTTTTCTGTTACTTCCCCTAAGATGAAAGGTCGTTTGGGGCTAGAACGGTCATCGGCGAATGGCGCAAAATGGTACCGGATTAATGATATTCCTACTTTACTTGTCTCAATTTAGTTATTGTATCGAATTGTTACTGTAGATTAATCTTATTTATGATATCCATGTTTCACTCAGGCATTAAGACTGTAATATTGTATTTCTACTTAGACAATGTAGTATAAATAGATATATATATATATATATATGTATAGCATTTTCATTATGTTTAAAATCAATTCATAATAGTAAAGCGGTGATTTTCGCTTTGATGTTCTTAGTTTATTTAACAATTTAAATAACAGATATTATCTACAATCTACATGTTATTTTATCACTAAAAGTTGTTAGTCTAGAAAATAAATACTATTTTGTAAAATAAGTGAAAATATTTCAGCAACTTTTTTTTTATATTTTCACTTACGTGAAAATATTTCAGCAACTTTTTTTTTTATATTTTCACTTACTTTAGGTTCTACCAGTATAAAATAAAAAATTGTTTTATTTCAGGACATGACGTGTTCCGACATGAAAGTTACAGTTTATAATGGAAGTATACAAAATTTAGGAAGTATAAACGTTTTGTATTTTACTAGACTAATAAATCTTATAATTTCCAATTAATACTTTTTATCAGTGAGTAAAAAGAAAGTTTAGGTACGTAACGATTCTTTCAAACTAAATGTGAAGGTAGATATTTTTTATATTTTCAATTGTTAAATTAAAGGGTAATTACTTAATATATTCTCGGTATACATCTGTTATTCCAATATTCACTTTAATTGTACAGACGTTAAAGTTACAATTTTAATAACCTGAAAATAGATTGTTTAGTTAATTCTGTTATCGGTTTGGAAGTTGATTGAATTTCGCGATCCGGCTGCAGAGTTGGACTTTGACGGACAGCGCCATTTTGTTTCAAACCTTGTTTCGTTCAATAACTTCTGACGTCCATTTTCGTTAATGTTATTTGGAAATTAGTTCATTATTTTGCATGAAATCAAAGTTACTGAACGAAAGTTTATTTTGTATCGTTAAGTGTATATCATGTTTTAATTAGGTATCAAGGTTGGGAAATTGGATTTTTGGGAAAGTCAAAATATACTATTAATTTAGGTTAACACTAAATCTACAGGAATTTAGACAAGGTTTTAATGATGGTTGTTTAAATACACCTATTAATATATTTATGTAGAGCTTAAAAGTTCGGATTGGATTATTCGATTGTTTTTAATAGAGAAATCAAACCTTACGGAACCGATTTTAGAAATCCCGAATAAAAATCCATTGCATTTGTAAATATTTAAAAGATGATCGTATATGAGTAAAGGATGATAGAGGCTATTTTATTTATTTACAATATTTTATTCAACATTTCAAAAAAATCTCAACTATTACATATCCATACTAATATTATATATGCGAAAGTAACTCTGTCTGTCTGTTACTCAATCACGCCTTAACTACTGAACCAATTTGCATGAAATTTGGTATAGAGATATTTTGATACCCGAGAAAGGACATAGGCTACTTTTTACCCCGGGACATAGGATAAGTTTTATCCCGGAAATCCCACGGGAACGGGATAAATGCGGGTTTTTCTTTGACTGCGTGGGCGAAGCCGCGGGCGGAAAGCTAGTTATATTATATATTTTGACCACTATATCTTGTAAGTAACCAATATTATTTTATTTCTAGACACGTACTTACATTTTTTCATGACGTATTTAACGTTTATGATACGTTTACAGTAGGTTTTTTAATGAACATTGGTTTCCTGCCATTTAGATAAAGTGTGATAAGAAGACAAACACAATCGTACTTCAATCCTAAGTAGGAAGATCTCTAATAATCTTCAAAAAATGTTTCACAATGTTAAGATAGTCATTATTATATTATTCCTTTATTAATGTATTAATACACAAAAAAATGTGTTATATTTTCCATTATTATTAATTTATTGCAGAAAACTGTACTCAGAAAGAAAAAAATAATGCAGTCGTATATGTACTGTGTTCATTTTAAAATACATAAATGTTCTAATAACTAATTACAAAAATATTTTGCATACATTATGCTTTCGAGTTTCAGCAATGTCAATGACCTCCAAAATTGGCGGTGAAATTCGAACCTTAGACCGTTGTTATCACAACAAATTAATTACCAGTCCAGTATCTGTATCATTAGTGTATTGGTGTCGCGCTTTCAGGTGTCCTCTATCTTATCTAAAGAGGACGTGCGGGCGTATATACTTCGATATACAAACACAACCGAAAACGCACTTTACTGCACACAATTAAAGTATATTATCCCTTGCATTCTTCATTTTTTTCTGAAAATTTTCTCACACTTTTTCACAGACGAATTTAGAATTTATGCCTTTCAATAAGAGGTCATAATTGCTTGTTTCAAACTGGTTTTTCCGGTAGTTTTACTAACTGAGCAGTTAAAAACGACAATGGGCAACTTGTTAGTTGATAGGTATGTAAATAGGTAGATGGATGGCTGGTCACCAATTTTCATAGATAATGACAACCTGTATGGTATCGTTGTGATAAAAATACCTTTTATTTTAATGGGTGCAGTGAACTGCTTGATTGTGTTTATCACTTTTTCAAAGCATGTTATATGGAATTAAATTCGCATTAACCATATTATGTATTTAAAAATACATATAGAATTTGTGTAATGTGGTTATGTATAGTCATTTTCACTAAATAGTATAAAACGAAGTCGCTTAACTCTTGTCTGTCCCCAAGTATCCAAGTAAGATGTTTAAAACTACGCAATAAATTTTGTTGGTATTATTTTTTATATAATTTGTTTAGTTGTAGAGCACGGAATTTCGGAATTATATATTAATATACCTGTAATTGTAGTTTTGATTGTTAATTCATACGCTGTGGTAAAAAAAATATTTTTCATAAAAATACAAGCTTATTTTATTAAAATTTAAACTTACTAGGTTAAGAATGTTAAACGCATATACCTACATAGAAGATGGTATGGGAAACATAATTAGGATATAATAGAAATCCATTATCCCTTACCCACTTCCCAACCTTAGGTCTTGGAAGGCCATACAAGTTTATAGCTAGATTACATAATGATCTCTTATTTTGTGAATATTTCAAACCACTTTAAACAGTGAGGGATGAGTGCGTTGTCGATAGAATCGCTTAGGCACGTTTTTTTATGTTGATATGAAATAAGTAGGTACATAAGAA
This sequence comes from Colias croceus, assembly GCF_905220415.1. NCBI lineage: Eukaryota > Metazoa > Arthropoda > Insecta > Lepidoptera > Pieridae > Colias > Colias croceus. Next base: position 7,525,031 of record NC_059550.1, on the reverse strand, counting down.
AAAGAAATTACCTACTAAGTTGTTAAGACTTTACATTGTGGGTACGTAATATCTTAAAATTAATAAGGTGTTTTGTGTGTGTGTATTGAAATTTTATGGATCTCAAAACATTTGATAATGTTAGTGTTATAATAAATAGACATAAATTAACTTAAATAAAATAACTACTAATTTAGAAAGTGTATCGTGCATTAAGTTTAATATGAATATGATCCATACATTATTTTCATTCAAAATCTTTTTGATTACTTCAGACTACGAGAGAAACGAACAAACAGCTCAACATTTAACCAAAACATCGACACTCTATTCAATCCAAGAGCAAGTTTATCGATACCGCACAACCCTATGTTATTTCCATGGCTAATTGTAAATTGCTGTGCTGTCATCGAGCGCTAATGTGTCATACGATCGTGGTTCACGTGCGCGGTCTTGAACCTATAACCCATCATTATGGTAAGCTGGTCAAGTCTGCTATATTGAATATAAAGCGGTAAAGGTAATGACTTATTAGGGCTGCGTTGAAAGATATCTATATAGGTGGAATTTTACTATAATTTTACCCTTAATGAAAGTTTTGCAATAGTAAAGTTTTAATGAAGAAAAATTTAAAAGTTCAGCAAAGTGCACTCGGGTCTGATCTGGTGGATTAGATAGAAAATTATACGAAGAATATATTTTTAAAATAGAAATGGTCTGTTTGTTTCTGGTTTGATTGTGTGTATTATATAAGGGTGAAAAAAAAAAAAACTAATCCTCTTTCTTAATAGTCGTCGTCGTTTGAGCCGTAGTACGTCCATTGCTGGTAAAAGGTCCACTCCAGGAACACATCCTGAAACCAAATAGAAAAGTTAGGAAAAAATACGTTCATATTATTATCACCCAAAATTGATTGCAGTAAGCTAAGCTAGTAAGCTAGTAGTAAAGCTAGTAAGTAAGCTAAGCTAAGTAATTATTGTGCTTAAAAAAAGGAAATAACTTCTTAATTCATCAACGCGTCAATGTCCTTTGAGAAATAGTAGGGCTGTGAAAAATTAAATGAGAATATAATTATAATTACCATTTATGGGTTCGTAACAGCTTATCAGAAATACTGATTACTTAAAAAGATAAATGATCTAAAAATCACAGATTTTAAAAATTCTTATTACCGTGTATTATAATATCAATTCCGCGGTTGAAAACGCTTAAACTTTTTCTAGGAACTGCTCTGTAGAATTTGCCGACTTGTTTATCAATCTTTGTTACATCTGTTTACATAGGCTACTTATTAAGAATACAGAGTATAACTTGTTGTTGCGTCCATCATGATTGAACAAATATTTGAACTCCATTTTTTTGGTGTATCAACTCTGCGTGCTTTTTCTTTGTCACGATTGAAGGAATATAATGCTGTAGTATGTAAAATAATGGGCCGTATGTTACCTATATCCATCACGTGTTTTAAATAAAGTGTGTAATATTCTTAATTAAATATTATGTACTTATAGCAATTTTTATATCACTTTCACTATATTGAATTAATAAAACATCTGCTTATACATATATGTATATAGGTAAATACCGATGCACTGCTTTAATTTATGAGGAGATAATATGCATTTTTAATATTGATATAGGTATGTATATTGGTCACGAATACTTAGAACAACAAAATATAGTCATAATTTTAAACACGCTAAATTTTAAATAATCGACGATTGATTTAATTTTGCATTTCCTATGTTCTAAATCAGTTTCGATATTCTGCCAAAGTAACAAAAATAAAATTACGTGATCTTGTAAAATGTATCTACAGAGTATTTGTAAGAATGTATTTCTCAAGCGATACATTTGGAGATTATATAAAAAATCGCCACAAAAGCAACCGCCGACAGATTCATCATATTTCGTGATGGATCCACGAAATTTAACACTATTATTTTGCTTCGATATAGCCAAAATTTAATGCCATTATTTGTTGAGAAATTTTATTGTATGTAGAGTAACCATGGTTTGGGAAATTCTTGAACAATTCACGTCTGATTCTATATATCTGGTATTTCTTTAAATTCTTAAGGTGCTTGCTATCTGTACCCATTAATTTTATAATTACCTGCATTATCTGGCATAGGGATTATATTATTATAATTACGGAATCAATATTTTATCACAATGGAAAAATTGCAAAATGCTTAAGGGCTGATTTTTCAATCCTTGGTTAAATCTTATCCGTCCAATAAAGTATTACACAATAATATACAGATGTCACCTAAAAACTGTCAAAAAGTGGGCAAGTAACACATTTTTAGAATGGTTGTTTAATACGATATTCGATGAATAAGTTTTAACTAAGGATTGAAAAATCGGCCCTAAATCATCACCATCTTTTGTAATTTGCCCTATGGGATACTTTAGTAAATTTATTTTAACACTCAGTTCAATTATTTCCTTCCTAAACATAATTTGCAATACTTTTCGTATAGGCTTTATCCATTTTAATTTTTATACTAAGGCACCCTACACACTGTCCGCAGAGCAAACACGGGTGCTGGCCCGGCGAAATTCTTCGCGCTTCGTCTGACATTCTGAATAGGCCTTTACAATTAACACAAAGATAATTCTTAAGTATTTTTAACAAATTTCAAATCGAAACTAACCTCTATTCCATTGTAATAAGGGTGCTGAAAATATTTTCATACGCTTTGTTAATTTCTGGTGTATAAAAAATAATAATCATGTTATAGCCAAACGGTAGCCGAATTATTGTGGGCGGTTTGTATTCTTTGATAATTTTAGCTTACCTACGTACAAAATCAGTGATTTTTGGTTTTTATGCCAAATTTGGCAATTAATGGGACCGGCTTCCTCCCTCATCGAACACTTAATACTTAGCTTAGCGAGACAGCAATGTAGGTAATTTAAAAAAACAAAATGGATGTTTTTGTCTTGATGACTTAACTATGATGGCTTAACCAAATCATGTATTTTGTAGTGAAACATTTTTAGACGCGTTGAGATTAAAATTTCAAGGTTCCGTCACGTCATGGAGAAAGGCGACTATTTAATTATCTTTGAATCTTGCAAAGAAGTTTCACTTCAGACACGTGTGCTCGGCACACACGCTCTTTTTTTAGTTAAATTGACTGCCTTCAAAATAACAAATTAAAACAAACAAACATTCCAATGTAGATTTTTTATCCTTTAAATTGTGTAATAAGTATATTGTAATTTGTCTATGTCGTCATGTCCCTCACACAACCTTTTCCCGCCATAAACATGTTGGAACTTTCTAATAAAAAACAATTTATAATCGCCATAATGCCCGTATTACGTTATCGCGGCTAGTGCCGTCCTAGGACTAATTCCACTCGCTACAAAAGCACACGTGTCGATGTGACTTAATCCAGTATAATCCGACCACCCACTTTACAGGACTATTATACTGCCCATGCATGTTGCACCCCTATTATTACATACACTAGAGCGAGGTGGTACCTTTATTATTTTACACCATTACATTCAGACCACCTACTCGGATTTGCGAATTTAATGATGCGTTCGTGATTTTTAGCGGTTTAGTTGCGTTTTGTTTCTTTCAGCTTTTGAAGAATTTGGAAAGTCGCACAATACCGCGTTCTCATGCTTGTCATTTGCGACAAAATGTGTTTGTATTGCTATTGTGCAATGTATTTCAAAAACATTAATCTCAAAAAATACGACTTATTTCCTCATCGTTCTTATACTCTCTATCTTTTAATACTGTACTTATAAGTTGGAGACTTTAGCATAGAATAAAAAAAATGTTGCACATTAAAATAGACAATCAAAACAATTAAATATAGTATCATTTATAGGTTGAATAAAACTTTTATTTTTAATGTAAAACTACCTAAGTAGTTAAGATTGACGAAATTTTGTTTCAGTCTGGCACCGAATAAAACCTGCTACACTCCACGGCACGCACGCTGATCACTTTTTGTTTCAAAAACAAAGAACTCACTATAATTTCAAAGGACATTCCCAATCGTCCTTAACTCATAGATAATCACGATATATCAATACAACTAATGACATGTCGCGCTAATGTGAGCCAGTTCGACCGTGAACTTATTCGAATTAATGATCAGTTGTGATTACATACGCTGGGGCTGTAATCAAATTTCATATGTCGTTTGTATTGATAGTGCGAAAATTGTTACATCTGCAAGCGAGAAAAAAGTTACATGATTGTTTTAATTGTAATTTATTAATTGCCAGTGTCTACGTCGTGGTCTGTCTTTTCGTTGCAGAAGATTCTGAATTCGTAGCATGTTTATTGTTTTTATTGTTTTAGTTTTCCTTTTTGTCGTTTCGATCTTTGTCGATTATTTCCTTATAAATAACATTAGTGTTAATCGCTTTTGAGTGGGTACATATTTGAAATATTATGTTTTAGATACGAAGTTTTTTTTAGTTAGATGTATTTTTAAGATTTATTAACAAACGACCTTACATGCAACAACTTTAAATATGAGTGATATTAAATTTGAAAGCATCATTTAATATCTGTTTATGGAAGACATTTATCTAAAATATCTTGTTGTAGTTATCACTACATAGTATAAAACGAAGTTGCTTTCTCTTCCCTGTGTCCTTATGTCCCTTTGTATGCTTAAATCTTTAAAACTACGCAACGGATTTTGATGCGGTTTTTTTAACAGATAGAGTGATTCAAGAGGAAGGTTTTACTATATAATTTATTAGGTTTTAGACAAAGCGGGCGAAGCCGCGGGCGGTTAGCTAGTTTTAGATAAACGTAGCACTTACCAACAGTATACCTGTACCTCACACGATACAGAATCTGTATTCCTTAGGAAGAATATAAAATCAAGACTAACATTTCATAAAGGTAGCTATTATAAAACAATTCGGATCTAGTAGTACATTATTACATGCAAATTGCATCACAGTGGACTGCAAATGCACGAGCATTCCGAATGAATTATATTTAGCATTGTAATCATAAACATCAAAATGGTGTGTTAGTGTTTGATGAATTATGCCTTTGTGGTAGTTTCGCATACCATTGGATAGGAAAACAGAAAAATATGTATAAGGAATCTAGTGTTAAACTTAGCTAGGCTTAAAGGCACTTAAAATAAGAAAGTTTAAGAAGGTTATCATAAAAATGTCTGAAATCCATATCACATATGGTGTAAACATAGCTTACATAATTATTATTTAAATTTGAAACAAGATGTTCTTTTTAGCAAATTGTACTTAAAAAGATTAATATTTAACGAACGTCTGTATAAAATACAGATCTCTATAAAATAGAGCCTGCACATCGAAGCAAATCATCCTCTGTTTCCGAGATATCCGTTTACCGATGTCCGCTAAGCCTTTCAACACACACAAATAAATTACTAAAACAAGTCGCCAAATATACACTTTTTATGGCTTATTCCACCCTTGTAAAGCTCTTGGTAAAATCAATATAAAACAATGAGACAACGTTCACAAATCTACAGTTTCAGTCTCTGTTTCGACTGACCTTTTTTCAGTTACCTGAGCTAAAACATTGATAGTACAACATATATAATAAATTATTATAACTATGATACCAGAGCTATACCTACAGTAATCCCCTTAATATGAAGCAAGCCTCCCATAGGGCGGTACTAGCCTCCTAGATATATTTCTAGGTAGCCTACAACAGCCTGTCACGCTCGCCGTGTGCCCGTTGCATATATTATACAATCAAACTCAAGTGCTCATAACTTGCTCTATATTATTTTTCAAGACCTTTCTTAACTCTTATCGTTAAGTAAACGAATATTCTAAGAACAAAGGGATTTTGAATTTATAGTGTAGTTTAGGTAAAGCTGTTTTTATTGACCATAATAATCGTTAATGTGATGAAAACGTTAATTTTTATAAATTTTACTTTTTTAAGTATTTTAATTATTGTGTCCAAAATGATTTCAGACATAAATAATAAAGCTACAGACACACATTAAGTATGAGAAAATAGTCCATTTTCTCAGACTACATCCTGCCAGTTAAATAAAATGTCCTTGTCGCATACAATATTTCAATTTAAAAGTCTAAATGATTTGTTACATAACAATTAATTCAGAGGAGAAAAAAAAACTGCGTCTCAAATAATGTACCTTTAAAAATAAGAACAGCAATAATTACTAAAGACGTAGAATGATTGTCCACACTTCATGTCATTCGTCAAAACGAATTTACGTGCAAACAGCGTTATCAGAAACGGTGTAATCACTGTGATATGTACTATTTAATTAAGGATACGGTGACCGCGGAGATTTCGAGGACATTCTTCAAATAACTCGCTTTATCTTAAGGTTATACGCTATTCTATGCTCACTGTATATTATCATGTGTAATTATTAACTGGGAAATTGGTTACTAAGGCATAGGTAAAACGGAATCTTTGCTTGGTTTTGCTATCACATTTTGTCAAAAGAAGTACATGTATTGTATGTATATTTGATGATTTTTTTATTTTTCTAAGTTAACTATTACTAATTATTATTACTACTACTACCACTACTACTCCTACTACTGTACCTGTATAGTACCAGGAAACTATAATATATATCTGGATGAAAAATAAGACAATTGACTAAAGCTTCCATCAAATGTTTTCCAGCCATCTTAATCCATCCTTTTTTCTAATTCTACCAAAAATTGATTCTAGGCTCTAGAGTTTTAGGTAAGTACAGAAATAATGAATGCTTTAAATAATAATTCATTAAATTATTTCTCCACTTGACCACAAACACGGAACACTAACAATTACTACAAAACTATGATATCATGCTCTCACGTTTCTCAGAGAACGTCCGTGAAATTGTTTACGAATATTGTCCATATTTGTAGCTATACAGTTATTTTATGTGGTCAAGTAAACCGCAAAGCATTTAGGTGAGATACAGAGGTGGCAAAGAACGTTCGATAGGTGTTAATTTACATTTTCTATAAACAAATATTTTTTCTATAGCGTATGTGTTATTCAGACTCAAAAGCTGCATCACTGCCAAGTATCATCATAATCCGATGTTTTACCATGAAAGAATAGCATTCACATTTAATAGAAGTCACATTAATAGATTGAAATATTTTAGACTTCATCAGGTATCAAATCCTAATACCTACTATCAATAAACAAACACATGAACATCAATGATAGTACCTACCTTAATGATCTTGTAGATTAAAATGATTTTTCACTTGTTTTAATTGTTAATTCATTTAAAACAGTTACGAAACTGTTTCTTACCAGTCGTGACCAAAAAGCCGCATACTTTGCATCTCAAGATTCACGGCTAGCTGAAATAATGTGGTATTTACAAGATCCTGGCTTGACATCGAATACAAACTAATCAGCAGGCGTTATCGCGTATTACGGCACGACATTCGACGGTAATGGTAGGCTTGTATGTAAGGTAAGGACATCAGAAAAATATAATAGTAATATTACAAAATTGTTTTTTTTTTTATTATCAAATAGGGAAGCGCTTGGCCACAATCTTGCCTGCTGGTAAGCTGAAATGGAGTGCTCTTCCCTTAAAGGTACCTGTACACTCTTCTCTTGAAGTCCCCTATATTGCTAAAGCTTACAGTATTTACTTTTAAAATTATGACTTGCTCAGTTGTCAAAGATATGGGAAACAATATGAACATTAATTTTTCTAAACATCTAGCCTAAAAAAATACAATTCCTAATTCAAAATGCATAAAACTTATTCTATCCGTACACGCAATATCAAGTCGAGATTGCAATGAAATTGCGCGGTAAATACGCGATGCGACACGACGCTCGGGCATGACCACTGCGGTCAGCGTGAACTATGACATTATGAGTATCGTTCGCTGCATAGCTTTACAAGCTAACTGTATCTGCCATGTAATGGCCAGTAAAATGTTAAATGATTTGTATGATATATGCTAGAAAGATGTGGAGTACCTAGTTCATTTAATAGGAAATTAGGTACATTATCATTAGAGATTGACTGTGGTGTAAATTTGTTCTATTTTTGAAGTGAAACTTCTTTATCGGGGTTGGAAAAAAATTTAGTGTAAAATTTTTTCGTTACGCGTGACATTTTTCCGTTACGCGCCATCTTTTTCTTATCCCTACCACGCGTGATTCGACGTATTTCTGTAAAGTTGCATATAGTAAATTATTTTTTGAAAAATAAGGTCATAAAGAAGTTTCACTTCTTATGTGTGTACACTAGTACACGCACACATTTTTTTACACATTTGATTCCACTGTGTGTACTATTAAACATGCATACGATAAAATTGCATTGTAATATGACTTGTAAATTACATTTTGTAATGTGTTGAAATGAAACTCTCTCAATAAAGCCAAGATAAGAATGTTAGAATAAGTTTCAATTTCAAGTATTTAAAAAAAACACTTACAAATTCACAGTCAAATCTCTACTTAACACAACAATTTAAAAACTGTACAAAAACGTAAGCTTTTCTATTTCATTACGCTGTTCACAATGGCGCTACTGTTTCATTATAACTGTCAAAACATAAAAACATACTTATCTCTTGCCGGAAAACAATTACACGTCCATTAAAACAAGCTGCCAGGGGAGTCAGAAAAAAAGGATCAGTGTCCCTACAAGTTGACAAATCGATTGTCCTTTTGTCCGGCAGCGGCGGCCTTTACATATTTTTTTATGACCACAGAGCAGAAAATTGTCGTACAAAACTGTGGTCCTACTGAAGACGTGCCATAAAATTCGGTCGAGGTTGTTTACTCTGTATTAGTTAGAAAGTAAGATTAGTGTATAGTAGTTAGACTCGACCGCAAATTTGTCGGACCACCTTGCAGCGAAATGAAATTTATGGTCCTTAGCCAGGAAGGACGAAAGCCGCTGTTGCATAATCTTCACAATTTATGATCGCTTTTGTTAAGTTTATTTGAATACTTTTATAATTAGATTTTATGCTAAATTACTAAAGAATTAAAATGTACGATGAATATTAAATATGTAGATTTATTGTTATATGTAATATATTTAACATAAGATCGTATATTAAAATGCATATGGATTGAATATTATTTTCCCATACGTTAGATAAACCATCTTATTTAATGACAGAGGAAGTAAAGAAGATCGATAAAATTGATTTCACAAGAGCCTATCAATTTTATCTCCAAAATCAATCACGCCCACGGAAAATCGGCCAGAAGCATTCAGAATCCGCACGTGAGGCAAAGGTCGCTCCTTGTATTAGAGAGAGGAAATCCGGGGTTCTTTGTTGTATCCGACACTCATGCATTTTACCTGACCGGTTCATAAAAGATCACTTCAGAATAGGCCGGTAAGGCAATACTTTTTTCTTAATTATATGGTGTCAGAATATTCCTGGCTGGTAAGAAAAAAATAATTTGAATTTGGAATGAATAAGATATGCAAATAATTGCAACCGTCGCAACGTTTTTTCGTTTTAAAAAAATCAGGTTTAATTTTCTCACGTTAGCGTTTTTTTTATGAAAATTTCTAATGAGGGTTTAATTTGAAGAACTCTTTGGGGTTTGATTTCGGTTGTTTTTGAGGGAGTTTTTTGTATATTTTATTGTTTGCGAAAACAAAGTCTCGTAACACGGCTGTCGCAAAAAATAATTACATACTGATTTATGCACGTAGAGGAGTTTTTGCTAGGCTTTTTCTGAAGTTTTTTAATAGGGCATTTTTTTACTTTTTCCATATTAACATTACAATATATTTCCAAAAGCCCTTATTTTCTCATTTTTTTTTATTAAATTACAAAGTTAACGACTCTGAATGACTAAGTACCTACGCTAAGATAACAATTTCATATTTTCAACAATAAATTATGACAAGTTCAAAAATTATTACCTTAAAATGTATTTCAAATTCAATAACTAATCAATACCGTTTCAAAATGAACCCAAAATCAATAGATATAAAAAATCGCAAATAACGGAACTCGATTGCGAAAAAAAAACCATGCGAACATCTTTTTTACCATGACATCCACAAACAAAGGATACCGCATCATCTTTTGTGCATCCGAAGAAATAAATTAAACTATCCTTAGGGGAGATTTTTACCGTTAATTTTAATCTACATGCAGAAAAAAGATAATAAAAAGCCCGCGGGTTCGTGTGGGAACAGAATCTTAAAAAACTATAACAGGAAGTTAGGAGTGTAAATATGCGATGTGACATTGAAGTTTTACGACGGATATTTGGGAAAGATTTATCATTTTCATTATTTTATTGGAGGGCTAATTGATAAAATTATCAATGAATAAATTATGAACTATTTTAAAGATTGACAAAAAGCATTATTACTACGTAAGTAACTCAATGCAAAAAAGATGGTTTTTCTTTCCGTCTCGTATTTCATGTCCAAAAATTTGCTAAATTGTGAATAAATTACGTTCTATCGAAAGGTGTAGATTTTTTTTGACAGCGTTCTTCCGTTTTCAGCTCGTGGATATTTCAAATTATAGTTTCTTGGTTTTGCGTTTAACGACATACCTACCTACCTACATACGATTATTTACAAAAATATTTTTCTCCAGTAGGTAGATGTATGATTAATTTAAAATGTGGGCTTCTATTCATGTTTATAAATGAACCTTACACAAACCAATAAATTAAACCCAGAATAAACAAACGTATATTTACTTCCGCCTTCAATAAATTGCCCGAAAACGAAAATTTAAGAGCATTGATAGACCAGCTACTGATTTGTTACGCAATGGTTCTCAACATTTATAAATTTTGGTAAGTAATAAATGTTATAAAGTCAATAAAATTAATTTGGTGTGTTAATAAAATTAAACACAATGTTTTTTTTTTTACAAAATATTGTTAGTAGTTTAATTAAAAGTTTTGTACAAACAAATTATTCCTAAAATATTACTTGAAGAAAATCCTGTAAAAACATTTTTATTAATACTACCTATCAATACAGCCACTAAGAAATAAAATAAATAAATTCAATTTCATCTAATAGAATATTGCCGTACAAAACTGTGGTCCTACTGAAGACGTGCCATAAAATTCGGTCGAGGTTGTTTACTCTGTATTAGTTAGAGAGTAAGATTAGTGTATAGTAGTTAGACTCGACCGCAAATTTGTCGGACCACCTAAAAACATTTTTATTAATACTACCTATCAATACAGCCACTAAGAAATAAAATAAATAAATTCAATTTCATCTAATAATAAAATATATTGACCCTACAATATCTCTACAGTTTGGAATCCTCTATCCCCATTTATAGCCCCCTGTTTTTTACAATATCCTGAGTCCCGTACGATGTTTATAAAAACATATGCACATTTTTTAAGATCATCTGAATCAAGGTGCATTGAAGGGACATCTTGAGTCTCAATAATAATCTAAGTGCGTTTTTTTAGGAGTTTATTTTTTAAAATTTCTCACGCAATCTTTTGAAGAGCTGATCTGTGGGTAGATACATCCGTCTTTGTGTTTGAGTGGAACAATTTTAATATTTTGTATCGACGTGTCTATTGTATTTAATGTTGGTGTGGACGAGGGATGGAATAATAAAAATTTGAAAATATTTCAAAAATTGGATTTCAATTTTCTGTATGGTACAAAGCTTTTTTCATTTTTCATATCCAAAATGGAATTGAGGGAGCTTTAATCACAATTATTAAAGAATTAAATAGGTATCCATATAAAGAGTAATTATTTCATTTGATAAGGTTCCATTTTACTCAGTTTTATTTTTTATATTTGTCTTATTTGTTTTTTTTTAAACCGTTAACAGTCTGCTCTAGAAATATGAATTCATCCCATCTCCCCATTAGAGAAAAAAACAACCCATAAATTAATAAAAAACTAACCCTGTTAATGCTACCTCATTTTCGACTGCAATTGCATTTAAACAGTTCCCGCATATTCATAACCGTATAAAAACAGTAATTTAATATAAACTAGATGACAAAAATACAGCCAATGTAACAAAAAGTCACAAAAAGTAGTAGAAAAAGTCGGAACAATCACAAAACGCAAAAAATATAAAGGGGTGCGTAAAACAAAGACAAAAAACATTGTACGTACCATTATTTCCTAACTGGGCTCTGGGACAAGCGAATAATTTCGTTAAAATAGATTTATGGTATCATATTAATTTATAAGTCCGGTTTTGTATGTGGGCGCTTTGTTTTTATGGAGTGATAGAACTAGTTTTTGTGACTGTTTAATTTGCACATTGACAGTGAAAAAGTGAAGCGAATTTAAACTCAAAAGAAGTGATGCAAATGACATTAATAAAACTTATGATTTGAAATTAATTAACAGAAGAATTATGTACATGCATATTTATTAATAAAACCTATATTACTGTGAAGTTTAAATCCGTCCAGTTCTTTGTAGAGCAAATACGTTACAAACATACAAATATTTTCTTTACCTAGCAGTTTTTTCCGAGAAAAACGAACATTAAAATCCACATTCACAATTTTTTGCATGCATGACATAAGTAGGATCTTTATTACAAAGCTTATACCACACAGGGCTCTAAACATCCTCAACCATACATCATACGTCTATGAACAATCCTCATATTTCGCCATAGCAATGAGAATGACACGATCTTTAGCTAACAATCAACAGCCTCATCCCTTTCACTTTGCGCGTCAATTGGCTCGCCCATACTGTATTGTTTTCGCAATTGTAGGTTAAGGTACCCATTTGGATTGCTTTTTTGTTTATTATAATACTTTGATATTGGCAATGTAGCTCAGCTAACAGATGGGATCTGAGACGTTTGATGGAGTAGACTGACTTTAGTACTAAAAATATCGACACACATTAAATAACTGGGGATGCTGATTTTATTTTAGTTAATACTAATGCGTTAAAATATATTGACGGTAGATATCTAAAATAACAAAAATATAATACATGTTTTTTAATTATTAATACATAAACAAATTCTGTAGGCATATGAATCATATAAAATAATTAACAATCACGACTCATGAGGATTCAATTATTATTTTATTTTAGACGTACATACCTTACAATATAAATAAAAATTTAATAACATTTTTCGTATTACAGAATATTAGCATTTCGAATATTTACTGATCATCCTGATTCTCATTTTATTGTCATCAATAGCTTTTTGTATCGATTATATTTATATTTTGCAAATTAAAATTCTCTAATATAAATCCCTCCATAATATCCACGTAGTGACGAAGCAGATGCAAAACAAACGTACTAACGAACTGCGGACAAAAAGGCATAAATTATTTAAATTTGACTTGTAACAGTGTACGGGCATGACACTAGATATGCGTAAAAGGGTTAAAAAAAACCCGTGGGGTAATGTTTTTGTGCGAGGGGTCACATCTGATTTGTTTGGCCAACGTTCGTTACGGTAACTATGAATATTAAGTTTCGCACGATATTCTATAGTATGGCTAATAGAACAAACTATACTTAATAATAGCACCCTGATTGTTAGGCAAAGTATAATGTATTTAAAAGTCTGTCTAAGGCCGAGATTCATAGATCGCACTTTAACTTTACTTTGATGGAAAGATCTACTTTCACCCAAAAATATATTTCTTAGTCGTGTCAAGCTCATCTTTACTTTCCAGAAACTATACTTTACTTAGTAAAGGCTAAGGAGCCGATAATCATGACTTTGGTCTCAAAGTAAACTTTACATGACTATGCGTATAAATTGTGTAGGCCTTCATTTTAAACCAATTTCCTAGAACAGAAACACATTTTGTTATGGTTGGGTTATAGATCGAAACGTCATATCGATTTGAGTGACATTTTTTTTTTGGTTGATGTGTTGATCGTTGCATCGTTTCGTTTGTCTTATAACATTATTAAATTTTTCTGACGAATTTTGATATTTCTACTATAATCTTCCTACATAATGGTTTTTTTTTTCAAACATTTAATTTTTAAAATAATAATGTTATTATTATATTATATCTTTTTTATGGAAATATAACTTAATTTAATAATATTATGTTCTCAAAAACATAAATTATGCGTATAACGTAACAGTTACACGTCTTACCCTGTACTTTACTTTGGGGCCGTACTTTTCTAAGGAAAGTCAAGCAATTGTTTCTGAAATTAAATATGTTGAAAGTAAACTTCGGTCATACAAAGTTTACTTTGCGAAGACTCTTTTGCTCTAAAGTAAAGTCACGATTGTGAATCTGGGCCTTAGGACAGCAATGTTTCATAGAAATGCCAATAAAAGCAAGGCGAATTTCATATTGTATATTTTTCTTCCTTATAACCAAACCAAAATAAAGCTATTAGAACACCAACTTCTTATCAGGCAAGCTCAAACTGCATTATTACTTTAAATCACCATAAAATATTCCTACACAATAATATGTCACTAGGAATATAAATTGCGTCTACTCAAAGTTTAGCAAAGTCCACCTTTCGTAAAGATATTATCATCCCATCAAATTCTTATCTCAAAGAGCACAAATCAACCCATTCACATTTATAAAGGTTGATCAAAAACCTACACCCTAAGTCCGCTACCGCAGGGCACTATCAAAGAAATCATTTTTTATCTGTACCAGCTGACATCATCTCTGTGATATAGCTAAAAAATACGCGACCAGGTGGTGCACAGATAAAAAATTAAAAAGCTAGGTATAAACCCTTGGACAAAGGTTGAAGTAATCCTTTATGGTATCTATGGCGATTCACATGTGTAACGCATGGGCTATCCTATTGTGCAATTTCTTTGCGAAAGGATGAAGCGAATCATTCTTTGTTAATTCACTTTTTGCAGACAATTTTTTGGTTGTAACCAGCTCAGGTTCGAAATCAAATAAAACGTAAAATTGAGTAAATTCAGGTGTTTTTACTACGTTGTGATTTAAGCCTCACTTCCTTTACTTGCTTTGCTCAAAGAAAACAAGAGGAATTTATTTACTGATTTTTATAGAATTTTACTAAAACTTTGAGATTCATGTAGGCAGAACCAGCGCACGTTGCGCGGATTGCATATATACCTATAATCTATGACAATTTTGTATCTGTGGTTCAATTTAGATAAAAAACAAAGATGGCCGTTACTTTTTATCGCACGTTTAAATTATCAGCAAAGCGCACACGTGTCCAATTATCGATTGTCCTCATCCTCATGCGGGTAGTTATCATGTTTGCTTTACCGGGTGGCCTATCCTGTAACCTCAAGAACAACCCATATACACCATCTTCCTGATCTGAGATAATTAGTTGACAATGAACGTAATGTGAACTTGAAATTTTTTGTGTGAATATTTACATGAGAAATTGTTACAATGCAATGTCTAAATAACTAAATAACGCAAGCATATTATGGTTATTTTACAATGATACGAAGCGCTTGGACATAAGTAGATAGTTTATACTTTATAATATAGAAAAATACAGGCTACGTAAAACTCAATTTTACATATATAGAGATAGGTACCTATCCAGCCTTAATAAAAGTACAGAAAATATAAAAATAATAAATATTAGGTAGGCATGAGATTTTATTAGAAAAGCAGAAATAAAGAAAATGAAGTGAAGAGAAT
Organism: Colias croceus; assembly: GCF_905220415.1. Classification (NCBI taxonomy): domain Eukaryota; kingdom Metazoa; phylum Arthropoda; class Insecta; order Lepidoptera; family Pieridae; genus Colias; species Colias croceus. The sequence goes on along the minus strand of NC_059550.1, from coordinate 7,509,448 downwards.
ATTCCCTCATTCTAATTATTTTTATTTTTATTTTTTTGTAATCTCTAAGTATCACAATAATATTATAATCCAAGCAGAAGTTTTATTAAACAACAATAGAATGTAGAAACCCCAAAAAAAGATGACCATTTAAAAAACAGTTCTCACGCAGACAATACCCACAAGCATCTTCGCAAAAATCGCAAATCGGACAGCAGATGCATCAAGGAAGATCCCTAAAAAACCTGAGAACTGTAATCCTCACCTATGACCCCAGGCCATTCGGTCCGCAGCCGTTAAAAAATAAATTACAGTACCGAAGAAAAGGTAGCATTGTTTGTCAAAAAACTACGGGGTAAAGTTACATAGCGATTTGAATATGTTTTTTATTTTGAGGGGTGACTAACGTGCCCTACGGTATCTAAGCCCACGGTCCGCGACTTTTTTTAAGACGAGGGCAGTTATTAATATGCATAGCAATTTTTTAATTCTCACGGTTGCGATTTAATCTCTGATATTGAAAAGAAACTTGTTATTTATTGAATTTAGATTAGTATTGATTATTAATGTGAGAACAGCTTGTGATTTGCAAATGAAATTCTTAGTTCGCGTGAGACGGATTATGTCCTTATACAGTTTTTGTGTTTGTTGTGATTGTTTTGTTATTTACATTTGGCGGAATGGCAAAGTAATGCATGTTTTAGCAGCAATTAAACATTTTCAGTTGAATTTATATTGATATTTGTTTTGTATCATGATTTTTTAATAATTTCATTAAAATATACATAAGGTAGGTACCGACTACCGTTTATTGTATGTGGTATTAATACAAATCCAAGGAACTGTTAACATGTCCTTAAAATCAGTATCAAATATTAAGCACTTGATTAATGATTTATCAATTAAAAGAGAATAGATAGAGGGCTACTAACTGAAATAATTTTGGCATATGGACCCAAAATTAACTACTATGCTACCTATAATACATTATAATATTGGTACCGACTCTAGAACTTTAAAAAATGTACACGACCATACTTAATCTGATTGAACATGAATTAAGATTCCTTTATTTAATTACAAACACATCTCAGTGAAGCACAATGTCGCTGTTATCTGTTATCATGGAATTTAAATTCAAGGGACTAGACTATGCGGGCAAACAATTGTTTACGTGGACGACATTTTAAACGGACTCGCGGGTGAAGAAATTTCATATAAAGAGTGTGGAAATGTTTGTTTTTCAGTGACGAAAGTTAAGTTGTTTTCATACCTTTAATGTATAAAAGAAAATTCATAGATTTCGTTTGATTGTTATCATGAGGTAGTTTTTATTTTGGACACATTCATAGAAGTCAAGTAAATAATAAAACTCAATTATATTATATTACAGGAAAAGGCTTATTACTTAGCAAGGATGATATAATACCTGAAATCTTTCCTTGTAAGAATTGTATTCTAGAGAGTGGCACAAAAACGTGTATTATTGTAAAAATAATATGTATTATTTCTGAGTTGGAACTTGGAATCTATATTGTTAAAAAACACTAATAATCATGATTTTGATAGTTAGAAGAAAACATTTGAATATATTATGTTATTTCTCTACATCCAAAACTTACAGGACGTTTATTTATTAGCTTTGCGTGAAAGATCACTGCATATTCACATCTGCAAATATATCTAAACAAATATTCTGATTTATAATACCTACGAGTAAACTGAACGGTGAGTCAGGTGAATACTATCTATTAAATTTAATCTTAGTACCTACACTAAAGACAATTATTGAATTTATCTCTACAAAGTATAAAATGGTCTAATTTTTACAAATTTTATTTTCTATTCGTCTTATTTAGGGAATCCCATTTATTATTTACATCAGATATATATTTTTTTTCATTTGAATATTTTTACGTAATACCGCACAGTGGTTGAATAGGTCATCCGATATCCATAGTCATGTTACCGTACAATTCGAAAAGAAAAAAAAATTTTTGAATATCGAACGCGATGCGTGTACGCAGATGTTTTGTCCACTTTTTACGTTCTTTATTGAAATAATTGTACCGTTATTGGACTTTTTTGTATGTATGATCAATTCACAGTGTTGACAGATGCGTTGCGCTTGAGATAATGTTAAATGTTATTGATGGTGCGGATTCTGTGTGATCATTCGTAAAGGTGATAGATTAATAGATATGGGCTGAGTGATGTAATCTCAAAACTATTTGTATGCAGAAATGTACCTTAATATTTGAGTGTTTTCATGCTGTCATATTTATTACTACGCATTGTCTACAAAACAAAATTTACTTAAGTAGGTACCTTTTATCATTTAAATACCTGTATATATAAACAACCTTTTAACTTTTTTATCATTGTAGTACAGCTAAATAAAGTTATACCTACGAAAGAATCAAAAGAATAAATATTATACCTAGTATAAATTAATACAGTTTTAAAATACAAAATTTTAATTAAAATTATCCATTTAAAATGGGTCAAAATCGAGTCGAAAGGAGTCGGTTCTAAAAATACAGGTGAGGTATTGTGTTTAAAACTAGCCTCTCCAATAAATGTCTTCAAAATCACAAAATCATTAACCAATTGAATACAATATACCTAATTACGTATAACCTAAGCTAGTGCATAACCGTTGACCCCTAGATTGAATGCAAAGTGCGCGGGCGCATGACTCATGGGTCTATCAAAATTTAATAGATGCGTTGCGAAACAGCGTGGGTGGAACCTCGTCCTTACTCTTACGTGTTAGGGTCCCTTTTTGAGAAACAAATTAATTAAATGTACTGACAAAAATCTTACCCCAAACAGTACCTAGATACTGAAAATGCTTGACAAAGTTTAAGGCTCACTTTTTACTACATTTAAGGTTTTTTTAGATTTTTTTTAATGTAATTTTTTGCTCTACCTATTCATCACTTTATTTTGCAACAAGCTATTTTTAATTTTTTTTTTTTTTTTAAGTTATTAACAACATTTTCACCTTTTATGTTTATTTAAATTGTAATAAAATGTGGAATGTTTTGATTATTTTCTTTCAATTTTTATGTTATATAGCGCCATCTGTATAAAAACTAAGTAAACACGTACTTTCTTATTGTTTCTTCCATATTCTAGCTGTGTAAATGGATGCTGAAAACATGAAAATCAGTGATATACATTATACCTACACACAACATAAAAACCAAATTTATGATGATTTAATAGTTATTAGCAGAGGACGCACCGGACTTACCTCATAACCTATCTTGCAAAAGATTAATTATGTATTGAAAGAAATATTTTAGTTTACAATTCTAACAAGAACTTAGAAATTCTTCTTGGGAGACATAAAAAAACACACCTGAATCTTACCCTAAATACGTAATATATCTGCATACTCTAATTAAAATCTTATAGGAAATTATTTTTCTACGGACCCATACAACAAAATGGCACAATACTTTCGATAATTCACAAATCATTATCCCATCCCATACTAACGTTTTGACTTTCATATCTCATGCTAATTCGTTGAACTGACAATGAGCCCATTTAAACTCTTCGACAAACTTACTTCTACCGCTATATACAACTACGTTTTAAAACTAAACCTTAACTTTAAGCAGTAAGGTTGCTAATCGTGTAACATTGTAATCTACGTTCGTTCCAACATGGTTTTAATATTCATATTACGATGCAAATGTAAGTACTGGACGCAGTAAGAACAATAATAGGCGTGGGTAGGTTTAATTCATTAAAACCTCACCTGGACTGGTACCTTGACCGATATCCATTTTGAGCAGTTGTGGGAAATTGAAGAGGCATGATATAATTAGTAATTACTTGGGCGGAGATTGCATGCGACCATTTCCATAATGGGTTTGATTTTTTCAAATCGAATAAGTTTAATTGTGTTTTTTTTGTTTGGTTTTTGCATAATTGTCGAGTATTGTCCATGGGAACAGTAATTAATAATTTATATTATGGTGGGAAGATCGAATTTCTTATGAGAATTTAGTTGTATTGGAATGATTTGTGTGATCTGTGACTGAACTGTATCACCATGGATGCTATCTCCTAAGAAATCTCCGAAGATGTCTCCTATCAATTTAAACTCTCTAAAGATATAGGAGAAATACATTACAAGCGAAAAAGGTATTAAGGATTTTCCAAAATAAATTTTTATTTTCAAATTTAAATGTAGATTTCTCAACTACATCTTTCATTGCGATCCGCGTGGTGGAATACATGTGATTCCTAAGAAGAAACGAATTTTCACGGACCAGATTTTTGTAAAGTCCCACTATGTAAATATTAATTTCAATACTATATAATGACAATAACTAGTTCATGACACGATTACAGGTTGTCGTCATAGCGCAGTATCCGATGCGACGATTCGTACGGGACATCCTGATAACGCCGCGTGTCCGCGTCCATGTGCAGTGTGGGACAATGTTGTTGGTACAGTCGGTTGGGATATTAAATTTTGTCAATAGGTTTAAATACGGTTATGTAATTATTTAAATTGTATCGATATAAACGATTGTGAAGGGGTATAGGTGAATAATATAATATGTAGAAATATGAATTTAATATTTGTGAAAATGGATAATATTTAATTAACGCAGTGGAAGTTAAATAAATTAGCAACCGTAATTCCACTTCCACTAGTCAAGTTATCAACAATAATATTATAAAATGTACAGGTTCATTACCGAATTAAATTTTTGATCTCTATAATGTACACATTAATAATGAACAAAACTGATACGTATACAAAATAACCATTGTACAATGTATTTTCCTGCCGTCACCTTTGCCATTTCATTCCTTCATTCCCGTGTTCAGTCCTGTCTTAATACTTTACTTCAATTACAGACTAGCTCTACAAATGCTTGGGAGCGGTAGTGATCACTTACCATCAGGTGAGCAGATCATAAATAAATAATAAACGCACATGGCCTGCAGTGTACATATATAATGGTGCGACCAACGGCGCGCGGCCGCCAATTACCCTATTGCCAACAATTGTTGTGCGACACTGTCCGCCGTCCTGCCTATCAATTTCATAACATGCACTTGTATAGCGCTAACTGCTTTCAACAGATATTTGATTGTATATATAGCTTAAAGAAAAAGCTTTTTGGTGGTTAAAAGGTAAGATAAGCTGTATGGGATAGATCGTGATTGTTAAAAATAAAAGGAATCGATCGGTAGGATCGTGATTGTTAAGTGTAATACGTTATTCGACGAATAAGTTTTGAAAAATTAGCCCTGAGGAAAAAAAATTGTACATTCCTTCATGAAAGGGAAGCTTTTCTAGCAACGGTGAAAAGTTCAGTTTATTTTATACATGTTTTTGCAACATGCATTTAGTTGCAATATCAATTATTAATTAATAACTCAGTTAACCTCATAAAATTGCAACTACATATTAAAACAACAACCTTTTTCTGTTATTTACCTTACCTTCACAACAGTCCCTGCTAATGCAAGAACATCTATATTCTGTAATGAAATTAACTAAAACGTGCACAAATCACAATCGGGTAGCTTATCGGCGCATTTGATTTGTTTGTATAAGCCTCTAATGTAGCCTCGTATATCATGAGGTCATCGATATTAATATATATTCATTTACTGAATATAAATCACGGAATATTTCACTTTATTCTTATGGGAATAAATAGCAAATTGGCACATATTATTTGGCAACTTTTTTTGACCTAGGTCATATCCATTAATTAATCCTAAGTGTTAAAAGGCAAGCTTCAAAGTGTTCAATAAAATAATATATTATCTAACAAACTATATATTTTGTTAAGGAAAGGAAATAATAAATTATTGTAATTATTATTCTAAACACAGTTCAAACAACGAAATTATAGGTGTTAAAGGCGGTGATAAATCATCACATAGAAAGATGATAGAAATCGGTTCAGAAGAAAAAAAAACTACGAGACTATATTTTTGAAGTGAAACTTCTTTGACATGACAAAACATGGAGATGTCGTCTTTGAATCTTGCCAAAGAAGTTTCACTTCTGACACGTGTGCTCGGCACATACGCTCTTTTTTGAATTTATAGACAACGTAATATGCAATATAGTTATATACTTTTCATAATTAGATGTCTAATCCATACTATCCATACTAATACTATAAATGCGAAAGTAACTCTGTCTGTCTGTCTGTTACTCAATCACGCCTAAACTACTGAACCAATTTGCATGAAATTTGGTATGGAGATATTTTGATACCCGAGAAAGGACATAGGCTACCTTTTATTGCGAAATATGTACCACGGGCGAAGCCGGGGCGGACCACTAGTACAACATATAGTAACATATCAATCATATCATACGTATCTAATAATAGCCAATCTAACGTAGGTATGTCCTTTTCAATATAGATAAGAACACTAATCGGTGCATGCGGTCAACAACTAAATAAATTAATAACTAGCTCCAACAAAGCGGAAAATCTATGATAATGTAATTAACAAAACCACCTGACCGGCAATCCATCTCCATTATTTATCGATTTCATGATTCCATAACCAAAGTTTACTGGTATCCATTAGATATGAATAATGAAATGATAAAGGTTTAAAAAGATAGCTGTTAATTTAATATATTATCTGTGTAAAGCATGGAAAGCTTAAAGGACTTTGTTGGGCAAAATTATCATTTTGTAAGTATGTGTAATGTGTATAGATAACAAATTCAATAAGGATCATATTCATTTCAAAAACTATGAGACAAATTATGATCTATCAAAATCGGGGCGGGAGATAAAAATTGGTGAAATTAAGAATTATCATTGTAAGGTGAAGATGACCAAAAAATTAAGCGTAAGTAACATTTGATGATTTATTCTAAATAAATCTTACTAATTAATGCTCATTGTAACGGTGTTGTACACTGTACATATTTTGTAATAATTGTACAATAATTTACTG